>NC_092502.1:101112287-102542287 GCF_047511675.1 Marmota flaviventris | reverse complement strand
TTTGTATTTGATTTTCCAGAATTTAATTGAGAATTTTTGCATCTGTATTCATTAGAGATATTGGTCCGAAGTTTTCTTTTTTTG
This sequence comes from Marmota flaviventris, assembly GCF_047511675.1. NCBI lineage: Eukaryota > Metazoa > Chordata > Mammalia > Rodentia > Sciuridae > Marmota > Marmota flaviventris. Next base: position 102,542,203 of record NC_092502.1, on the reverse strand, counting down.
ATGTGTTTTGGTCTGGTTTTGGAACCAGGGTGTTATTGGCCTCATAAAATGTGTTTGGAAATGTTTCCTGTTTTTTAATTTCATGAAATAGTTTGAGGGGTATTGATGTTAGTTCTTCTTTAAAAGTCTTGTAGAACTCAGCTGTGTATTCATCTGATAGGGCCTGTTTTTTAAATGAGGTTTGTTATGTATAGATACTGTACATTCTCTATATTTGTGCATGTATTTATGTATTTATAGTTAATTATTAGAACTAACCTAATAGTTCTGGATATGGAGTAGGCATACTCTGAATCTCAGTAAATTTAACAACATAAAATTCACATTAATCAGTATAACTCATCTGGTGAAATGTGATTCCTATCACACTTTACTTGGTTACATAGGAAAAGATTATTCTACATGTAATGTTTTTGCAATTAAGCATTTATTTCAGAGAGAGAGATTTTGCGGTTGTATCTTTTTCTTTGAATGCTATTTTTTTCCTTCCTAATTGTGGGAGAAAGAAAGCAAGGTTCAGTGGTCATTCTTTAAGTGACCATTTTTTTTTTTTTAAAGAAAGCTAATGTTTATTAATGACTCTTCTAGGCATTCTACTCATGCTATATCATTTAGTCTATTCAGCCACCCTTTGACATGAGTATTATCCTAATTTATTGAGGTTCAGAAAGCTAAATAACTTATTCAAGGTTATACTTACTAAGTGACAAAACTGAGATTTGACCCTTGTCTCCAAAAGAAAAAATAAAAAAGAAAAAGAGGAGGAACTTAAGATGCTTAAAATGAAGAGTAGGGAGATGACATTCTCAGACCTCCCCTGTTACGGTTTGTATATGAGTTGTCCTCCAAAAGCTTACATGTGAGAAAATGCAAGAAGGTACAGAGGAGAAATGATTGGGTTGTGACAGTCTTAACCCAATCAGTGAATTAATCCCCTGATAGGGCTTAACTGTGGTAATTGAAGTGGTAGGGTGTGGCTGAAGGAGGTAGGAATTGGGGTGTGGCTATGGGGTATATATTTTGTATCTGAAGAGTGGAGTCTCTCTCTTTGCTTCCTGATGATGTGAGCTGCTTCCCTCTGCTACTCTTTTCTGCCATGATGTTCAGCTTCACCTGGATCCTTGAGTAATGGAGCTGGCCTTCTGTGGACTGACCTCTGAAACCGTGAGCCCAAATAAACTTTTCGTCCCCTGCAGTTGTGCTGGTCAGATTCTTTTAGTCACAGCAGCGAAAAAGCTGACTAAAACACCATAATATCAAGTAATTTGTAACAGTACTAACTGATATTTAGTCTATCTTTGCCATCAGTGTGCTCAGGTTTATATGGTTTACCTCTGTAGCACGGTTAAAAAGTGAATAGAGAATTCAGTATGAAGTAAAAGTATGGCAGTGGAGCCAGGCGAGGTGGTACATGCCTGTAATCCCAGTGTCTTGGGAGGCTGAGTGAGGTACAAGGTTCGCAAGTTCAAAGCCAGCCTCAGCAAAAGTGAGGCACTAAACAACTCAGTGAGATCGTGTCTCAAAATAAAATAGAAAAAAGGGCTGGGGATGTGGCTTAGTGGTTGAATGTCCCTAAGTTCAATCCCTGATAACCCCCCAAAAAAGAAAAAAAGTAGGACAGTGGTTTTCGACTTTGAATATACAGAATAGAAAAAAGGGCTGGGGATGTGGCTTAGTGGTTGAATGCCCCTGATAACCCCCCAAAAAAGAAAAAAAGTAGGACAGTGGTTTTCGACTTTGAATATACAGAATGCCATCGAAGGTTTTTGAGTAGAGGAAATAACACAATGAGGTTTGTATTTTTAAGAGGCTGTATATTTCAGTATGATGGAGTTTGGTTTGGAATGAGGTGGGCCCAGAAGATAGATGATTACCTTGAGCTTGTTATGCATCCAGATAAGAGGCCGAAGCTTTCTGTTATAGCATATGGTAGTGATGATAGATAGTGCATAAGGAAAATTGTTGGAATGTGGGGATAATTGAATATAGGGAAGACAGAGACATGAGTGACTCCAGTGATTTGATTCTGGGCAAGGAACAGAGATTTTTTAGTGTATAAATTGATTGAGGAAATAGTTAAGAGATATTTGAGACACTGGGAAATCTGCATTAACATTTGCGCTCTTGAGAAACCTCATATTCTACAAATTGCACACTAAGCACGTAGGGCTTATAGAGAATAATGTTGGACCAGACTACTAAAAACAGTTTTGTAACAAGAACACCATCAAGAATAATAATTGATATCTTGGGAAATAACTTGGATAGACCAAGCAGGCAGCTTGGTGTCCATGGCTGCTGGATGCTGCTGCAGGGGATATTAAAAATATACAAAATAAAGTTGAGACGCTGACTCATGGTGGGCATTGAGACAAAGCAGTTAGAAAATGGAGCTCCAAGTCAGTGAGGCTGCTAAGGTTGAGACAAAAGAAAATGTACTGAGTGAGGAGGCTAGAGTATGCTTTCTTGAGCAATAATCCTGGATGCAAATGCTTATTTTTAGTTGTCTTAGATCTCTAAGGACCTGTGCCACGGTAGTGGCCATGCTGAGTGAGGATTTTTCTTCATTGTGATGATTGTAATTCTGTAGTTGCTCTAATATGCACAAATCACCAACAAATGAAACTTCCTTGTTAAATTGATACCACTCCCTGCAATATATAAGCTTATTGGTAGTGTAGGAAAACATTTTGTAACTGAACTTATAGTGTGTGTTTGCAGTTCTGAAGTAAGGTCAAGGCTCGAGGTATGGGTCCCAAAGACATCTGGATTAAAAATGACATTTGAAACTCCTGGAGTAGATTTGATTTTTTATTTTAGTACTCAGAAGATATTTGTGCGTGCTAGACATGAGAGAGGCAATGTAGTAGTGCTAAAAATACATGGTCTATTTACCATTTACAAACAGATTAGAGGGAGAGCCATTAAAAATAATCATGCAAATCAAAGTTTTATTTTTATATTTATGAGTGCTATGAAGGAAAATTAGAGTGCTGAGAAAATGTATTTGATTTCTCAGGGAAAGCATCCTAGAGGAGGAAGATCTGAAAGATGATTTAGGATTGAATTAGTTAAAGAGTGGCAGGAGGGGGAATAATGCTTTATTTTATTTATTTATTTCATTGATTTTATTTTTTTAAATACATGACAGCAGAATGCATTACAATTCTTATTACACATATAGAGCACAATTTTTCATATCTTTGTATATAAAGTATGTTCACGCCAGTTCATGTCTTTATACATGTACTTTTTTTGCATTAAAATTCTTATTACACATACATACCACAATTTTTCATATCTCTTTTTGTATATAAAATATGTTGACACCCAATTCGTGTCTTCATACATGTACTTGGGATAATGATGTCCATCACATTCCACCATCCTTGCTAATCCCCTGCCCCCTCCCTTTCCCACCACCCCTCTTCCCTATCTAGAATTCATCTATTTCTCTCATGCTCCCCCTCCTTACCCACTGTTAGTTAGCCTCCTTATATCAGAGAAAACATTCGGCATTTGTTTTTTTGGGATTGGCTAACTTCACTTAGCATTATCTTCTCCCACACCATCCATTTACCTGCAAATGCTATGATTTTATTCTCTTTTATTGCTGAGTAAAATTCCATTGTGTATATATGCCACATTTTTTTTTTTTTTTATCCATTCATCTACTGAAGGGCATCTAGGTTGGCTCCACAGTTTAGCTATTGTGAATTGTGCTGCTATAAACATTGATGTGTCTGTGTCCCTGTAGTATGCTGTTTTTTAAGTCCTTTGAGTATAGTCCGAGGAGAGGGATAGCTGAGTCAAATGGTGATTCCATTCCCAGATTTCCAAGAATCTCCATACTGCTTTCCAGGTTGGCTGCACCAATTTGCAGTCCCACCAGCAGCGTATGAATGTACATTTTTCTCCACATCCTCGCCAACACTTATTGTTGTTTGTCTTCATAATAGCTGCCATTCTGATTGGTGTGAGATGATATCTTAGAGTAGTTTTGATTTGTATTTCTCTGATTGCTAGAGATGATGAGCATTTTTTCATATATTTGTTGATTGATTGTATATCCTCTTCTGAGAAGTGTCTGTTCAGGTCCTTGGCCCATTTTTTGATTGGGTTATTTGCTTTTTTGGTGCTTAGCTTTTTGAGTTCTTTATATACCCTAGAGATTAGTGCTCTATCCGATGTGTGAGGGGTACAAATTTGCTCCCAGGATGTAGGCTCTCTGTTCACCTCACAGATTGTTTCTTTTGCTGAGAAGAAACTTTTTAGTTTGATTCCATCCCATTTATTGATTCTTGATTTTAATTCTTGTGCTACAGGAGTCTTATTAAGGAAGTTGGGGAGTAATCCCACATGATGAAAATTAGGGCCTACTTTTTCTTCTATTAGACACAGAGTCTCTGGTCTTCTTCCTAGATCCTTCATTCATTTTGAGTTAAGTTTTTTGCATGGTGAGAGATAGGGGTTTAATTTCATTTTGTTGCATATGGATTTCCAGTTTTCCCAGCACATTTGTTGAAGATATTGTCTTGTCTTCAGTGCATGTTTTTGGCACCTTTGTCTAATATAAAATAATTGTAATTTCTGTGTCCTCTATTCTGTACCATTGGTCTACCAGTCTGTTTTGGTGCCAATACCAAGCTGTTTTTGTTACTATTGCTCTGTAGTATAGTTTAATGTCAGGGATGGCGATACCACCTGCCTCACTCTTCCTGCTAAGGATTGCTTTAGCTATTCTGGGTCTCTTATTTTTCCAGATGAATTTCATGACTGCTTTTTCTATTTCTATGAGGAATGCAATTGGGATTTTGATCGGAATTACATTAAATCTGTATAGTGCTTTTAGTAGTATGGTCATTTTGATAATATTAATTCTGCCTATCCAAGAACAAGGTGGATCTTTCCATCTTCTAAGGTGTTTTTTGATTTCTCTTTAGGGTTCTGTAGTTTTCATTGTATAGATCTTTCACCTCTTTCCTTGAGTTGATTCCCAAGTATCTTTTTTTTGAGATAACTGTAAATGGGGTAGTTTTCCTTCTCAGAGGATTTGTCACTGTATACAGAATTGCCTTTGATTTATGGGTGTTTTATATTCTGCTACTTTGCTGAATTCATTTACTAGTTCTAGAAGTTTTCTGGTGGAGTTTTTTGGGTCTTCTGGGTATAGAATTATATTGTCAGCAAATAGTGCTAATTTAAGTTCTTCTTTTCCTATACATATGCCTTTAATTTCTTTCATCTGTCTAGTTGTTCTGGCCACTGTTTCAAGAACTATGTTGAATAGAAGTGGTGAAAGAGGGCATCCCTGTGTTGTTTCAGTTTTTAGAGAGAATGCCTTCAATTTTTCTCCATTTAGAATGGTGTTGGCCTGAGACTTAGCATAGATAGCCTTTATGATGTTGAGATATGTTCCTGTTATCCCTAGTTTTTCTGATGTTTTGAACATAAAGGGGTGCTGTATTTTGTCAAATATTTTTTCAGCATCTATTGAGATGATCATATGATTCTTATCTTGTAAGTCTATTGATGTTATGAATTACATTTATTGATTTCTGTATGTTGAACCAGCATTGCATCCCTTGGATGAATCCCACTTGATCATGGTGCACAATCTTTTTGATAACGTTTTTGTATTTGATTTGCCAGAATTTTATTGAGAATTTTTGCATCTATGTTCATTAGAGATATTGGTCTGAAGTTTTCTTTCTTTGATGTGTCTTTGCTTGGTTTTGGGGTCAGGGTGATATTGCCCTCATACAATGAGTTTGGAATTACTGTGTCTTTTTCTATTTCCTGAAATAAATTGAAGAGTATTGGTATTAGTTCTTCTTTAAAGGTCCTGTAGAACTCAGCTCTGTATCCATCCGGTCCTGGTCTTTTCTTGGTTGGTAAGCTTCTGATGGCGTCTTCTATTTCCTCACTCAATGTTGGTCTGTTTAAATGGTGTGTATCTTCCTGACTCAATCTATGCAAATTGTATAACTTCAGAAATTTGTCGATGCCTTCAATGTCTTTTATTTTATTGGAGTATAAGATTTCAAAATAATTTTTAATTATCCTCTATTTCTGTAGTGTCTGTTGTGATATTACCTTTTTCATCATGTATGCTGGTAATTTGAGTTCTCTCTCTCCTTCTCTTCATTAGTGTGGCTAAGAGTCTGTCAATTTTATTTATTTTTTCAAAGAACCAACTTTTTGTTTTGTCAATTTTTTCAGTTTTTTTTTGTTACGATTTCATTCATTTCAGCTCTAATTTTAATTATTTCTCACCTTCTGCTTTTGCTGCTGATTTGTTCTTCTTTTTCTAGGGCTTTGAGATGTAGTTTGAGGTCATTTATTTGTTGACTTTTTCTTCTTTTAAGGAATGAACTCCATGCAATGAATTTTCCTCTTAGTACTGCTTTCATAATGTCTCAGAGATTTCTATATGTTGTGTATGTTCTCATTTACCTCTAAGAATTTTTTAATCTCTTCCTTGATGTCTTCTGTAACTCATTGTTCATTCAGTAGCATATTGTTTAGTCTCCAGGTGATGGAGAAATTTTTATTTTTTATTTTGTCATTGATTTCCAATTTCATTTCATTATGATCTGATAAAATGCATGGTAGTATCTCTACTTTTTTGTATTTGCTAAGAGTTGCTTTGTGACATAGTATATGGTCTGTTTTAGAGAAGGATCCATGTGCTGCTAAGAAAGTGTATCTCTTGATGCAGGTTGAAATAGTCTATATATGTCAGTTATGTCTAAGTTATTGATTATGTTATTGAGTTCTATAATTTCTTTATTCAACTTTTGTTTGGAAGATCTATCCAGTAGTGAGAGAGGTGTGTTAAAGTCACTCAAGATTCTTGTGTAGTGGTCAGTTTGACTCTTGAACTTGAGAAGAGTTTGTTTGATGAAAATAGCTGCACCATTATTTGGGGCACATATATTTATGATTGTTATGTCTTGTTGGTATATGGTTCCCTTGAGCAGTATGTAATGTCCATCTTTATCCCTTTTGATTAACTTTGGCTTGAAGTGTACTTTATTTGATATGAGGATGGAAACCCTTGCTTGCTTCCGCAGTCCATGTGAGTGGTATGATTTTTCCCAACTTTTCACCTTCAGTCTGTGTATGTCTATCAGATGAGTCTCTTGGAGGCAGAATATTGTTGGGTCTTTTTTAATCCAATCTGCTAGACTGTCTTTTGATTGGTGAGTTTAAGCCATTAATATTTACGGTTATTATTGGGACATGGTTTGTATGTCCAGCCATATTTGTTTATTTTTGTTATTTAACTTGACTTGGTTTTCTTCTTTGATTAGTTTTTCCTTTAGTGTACTACCTTCCTCTGCTGATTTTCATTATTGTTTTTCATTTCCTCTTCTGGGAATATTTTGCCAAGGATGTTTTATAGTGCTAGTTTTCTAGCTTTAAATTCTTTTAACTTTTGTTTATCGTGGAAGGTTTTTATTTCATCTTCAAATCTAAAGCTTAATTTTGCTGGATACAAGTTTCTTGGTTGGCACCCATTATCTTTCAGAGCTTGATATATGTTGTTCCGGGATCTTCTAGCTTTCAAGGTCTGTGTTGAAAAATTTGCTGTTATCCTCATTGATTTCCCCTATATGTAATCTGATTCTTTTCTCTTGTAGTTTTAAAAATTCTCTCCTTATTCTGTATGTTGGGCATTTTTATTATAATGTACCTTAGTGTGGATCTGTTGTGATTTTGTACATTCGGCGTCCTGTAGGCTTCTTGAATTTGGATTTCCAATTCATTCTTCATGTTTGGAAAGTTTTCTGATATTATTTCATTGAATAGATTGTTCATTCCTTTGGTTTAGACCTCTATGCCTTCCTCTATCTCAATAACTCTTAAATTTGGTCTTTTTATGCTATCCCGTATTTCTTGATTGTTCTGCTCATGGTTTCTTACCATTTTCGCTGTGTGGTCTTTGTTCTTTTCAAGATGATATATTTTATCTTCATTGTCTGATGTCCTGTCTTCCAAGTGTCTACTCTTAGATCACTTTGACATTGAGCTGCATAAACAAATCCAAGAAGCCAAAGATCACCTCAACAGGGAGATAGAGGTTCTAAAATAAAACCAAACAGAAATCCTTGAAATGAAAGAAATAATAAACCAAATTAAAAACTCAAAGGAATAATGCGTTAGAGAGAGGAAAGGTCCTAACTCAAAAAAGGAGCATCGTGTGTGCAAAGAACTGAAAGCAGACCAAGGTGAGCTAGTTTGGTAAATTAGAGGGAGAGTAGTTGAAGGTGTGGTAGGAAAGATGGGAGGAGAGAGATCATGCAAGGACTTTTAGACCAGTCTAAGAATGTTAATAAGCTATTTAGTGTTATGTTTTTAAACCTGGGAAGAGAGATAAGTTAAAGGTTATTTTGATTTTAGTGTTGAAAGCAGGTTAAGGTTGAACAAACTTAGATGTAGAATAGTTATTGTATTCCAGATGAAATGTAATGAATGAAGTCTTGAATTAGGAAGTGCTTGTCTTTATGATGAATAGAAGTTGATGAATTTAAGCTTTATTTGGGATGTGGATTGATAGGATTTGGTGATGTGTTAGATTAGGATGTTAAGACTCTGTAATATTGATACTTTAGGCTAGCTTTCTTTGGTGTGGAGGGCTGTCCTATACATTCTAGGATGTCTAGCAGCATTCCTGTTTTTTGTCCATTAGGTGTCATCATTTGCTGGTTGTGGCAACCAAAAATGTCTATAGTCATTGGCCAGTTCTTTGGTGAGCAAAATTGCCTCTAGTTGAGAATTACTGGATTAGATAGTGAATGTACTGAACTTTACTCTAAGATTTCTGGTATCTATAGTTGTTTGCATAGTCTTCACTGAGTCAGAACAGAATGGAAATGGAAAACTGATGCGTGTTTAATAGGAATTGCCTTATGAGTTCTGTGGACATGTTGCCTTTAAGAAGCTTTTCAAATATCATAGTAGATATTTAGATGGAATTCAGAGGAAAGGCATTGACTAAAAATGTATATTTGGTAATCGTCAGCATACAGATGGCTGTTTGTCTAGAAAGAGAACCTTTTCTTGTGTCCAAGACTGACTAGTATGGGTTGAGAAAAAAATAGGAAATAGAAATGGAGACTAAGAGTACATATAAGTAACTATTTTGGAAAATTTGGCTGTGAAGGGGCGGAGCTGAAGTTGGGAAGTTAGAACAAACACTTTTTTAACATTTTAAAAGAAATGTTAACTACGTATTCATGTTCATAGGAAAGATTCAGTAGCAAGGGAAGAGGTGACTACTCTGGAAAGAGAAGAATAATGTTTTCTGGAAGGTAGAAAAAGAATGGTTTCAATGTATAAATAGAATGATTGACATTAGGTAAGAGAAAAGCTTTCTGGAACTAGAGGATAGGAGAGCATACCTGTAGATGCAGGGGAGGTTTGTAGATATGGTAGGAAGAAGTTAACACAATATCCTTGGCTTCTTCCTGTTTTCTCTCTGAATTAGTATTCAAGGTCATTTGTGGGCAAGATGACATGGGATGTCAGAGTTTTGAGAATAGTGGATTTACTAAATGCATGAAATCAGGGAAATGGTAGAGAAGGTTTTAAACATTTTTGCTGGGTAGTATAGAGAGCTCACCCAAGATTGGTAATAATGAATTTATTATTAATAAGTCAGTCTGCCAAATCTGGCAGCTCCAAGGGAAGATTTGTTAGTAGAAATTTCCTTAACTACGTTGAGGTTTCATATTCTGTATTTTGTACAACTAGAGAATTGAATTTTGAAAAGTATCTTCTGAATTTAACTTTTATTCTTGGTTTTAAAATCTTTTCTCCATTTTTCAGGTTTCTGTTTTAACAAACAGATCTCTTTAAATTGGAAATCTGAGCTACTTTTCTGAATTTTAACTTGTTTTTTGCTCTGGATTATAGGTGAATATATACTTTCCTGTACAAAAAAGAGCCTATGGAGAAATCAAGAGTTGTCCAAGCTTGTGAATTTCATCTTTTATAACTATTCTTTGAAAATTCTGGTTAGTTGAAGTTATCATGTAAATCAGTTTAATCGATTTCAATTTTTGAGTTGAGGTTAGGCTGAGGTTTGTTGATCTTGATTATAATGTAAAAAGATGATTGTGAAGAAAGTATTCAAAATTTCGTGTGTAGTGTTTAATTTTGGAAAGGAACAAATTTTGTGGCACCTCTTTGCATCCTTAGAGGAAATATTTGGGGACAACTACCTTAGATAAGGACCTCTGTGTTTTTACTTTACGTGTCTATCAAAAAATTCTGGAAGCTGCACAGTGTGTATTTATGTAGAGCAACCTAAATCAGAACTCAGTACAAAAGAAATCTAGCAAAAGATTATTTTTTTCTTTAATTTATAATGTAATTCTTCCTTTGATAAATTCGATATGTGCCCAAAAGCAATCAAATTCAAGGGAAAACAAAACAAAACAAAACTCCAAAATAAACCAGTAATATAAACTGCGTTTTCAGCCTGCCAGTTTATAAATTAAGAAGGTTACACATTGTGTGCATACACAAAAATCACAATAACTTTATCATGCTAACAAAGAGTGGGATGTTTTAGGCATATTTCTGATTGTATTTTATCTTAGAATTTGTTAATTTGAAGGGAAAGGGAATTCTGCATCAAGAATAAATTTAAACTTTTGTTAAACATCTAGCTTTAATCAGTTAATTTTGGTTCTGGGAATCAAACCCAGGGCCTTATGCATGCTAAGCATTACTGAAGTACACTCTTCAACCCTTCTAACTTTATTCTACTTAGTAAATTAGTACCAGCTCTTTCTGTATAGTTACATGTGTGCCAAAGATTAAGGTAATGAGAGAATGTGAGAGAATGCTTACAAGCTAATAATCTGTTCTCTGGATCATATTTAATTTTATTTCTCTTATTTTGAAAGCTCCTTGCTAATGTGTGTTTGTTGTTTATAAGTAGCACTTAAATTTAGGCAAATACTGTCACCATTTTTTAATACATTGTAGTATATGATAAGGTCTTACTATTTTTTTCACTTTGTTTTATAAGGGAACCAACTAACAGAGAGGTAGAGAAACTACTGAAAAAACTCTGAAAGTTTTGCCTCAAGCTTTGTGTATCAATATATTTAAAAACCCCACTCTTTTCTTTTCTTGCCTTTATTATGGTTTGTATTGCCCTCCAACAATTATGATTTTATTGGTAATTTGACTTGACTTGCAATATTATAATTTTTTTAAGGAAAAAGAGAATATTTACCTTTGGAAGAAACTTTTTTTTTTTTTTAAATTAATAATAAGGAAAAAAATTTACCCTGGAATGAAAAAAAAAAATTCTAGAAGTACCATTATGCATAATAGCTTGATATGATCTAAATTATATATGATTTCAACCAGGGAAATTTTATATCATACATACTGCCCCCACCCATTTTTTTTTTTTAAGAGAGCCATGTCCTGAAATTCTATTTCCCTAAATAAGACAACAGAAGTCTTTTTTCAGCATGTATGGGTTTTCTCTTGAGGTTTTGTCTCTTTTGGGTTCTGTGTGTCTATTGTAGAGTAAAATAAAATGATTTAATAATGTGAGTCCCTAAGTAAATGACTAGATAGTGAGGAAAATTATTTTTGGGTACCAAGGATTAAACTCAGGGGCACTGGACCACTGAGTCAAGTGCCTAGCCCTGTTTTGTATTTTATTTAGAGATAGGGTCTCACAGAGTTGCTTAGCACCTCACTTTTGCTGAGGCTGGCTTTGAATTCGTGATACTCCTGCCTCAGCCTCCTGAGCTGCTGGGATTACAGGCTTGGGCCTCTGTACCTGACTAGGAAGATTCTTCTTTTTTTTTTTTTTTTAAATATATCTTAATTTTTTGTTTTTATTTTTCATGTGGTGCTGAGGATCAAACCCAGGGCCTCGCACATGCTGTGCGAACACTCTACCACTGAGCCCCAGCCCCAGCTCCCCTGCCATGCTATCTTGCTTGTTATAACTTTATAAGTCTAGAAGTCAGGTAGTGTATATCCTCCAACTTTGTTTTTCTTGACTATTCTTGGTATTTTGCCTTTCCAAGTAGAGTTTTGTCAGTTTCTAGGAAGAAACCTGGGTTTTTATTTCATTTTCATTGAATCTATAGATCAGTGCTGGAAGAGTTGACATGTTTACCAATATTTTTTTGATCTTTGTATATCTCTCTCCATTGATTTAATTTAATTTGTATCAATATATTATATTTTTCATTGTACAAGTATAACATCTTTTGGCAAATATATTTCTAAATATTTCATGTCTTTTGCTATTATCATAACTTTTTAAAAAATTAAATCTCTTTTTATTTCTGTGTGTTAAATAATTAATTTTTAGAAAATTTTAAAAAGGCCTTTTGTACTACAAAATTTTTTCATGTTTTCAGGGACATGTCTTTCTGGGGTGCTTCATTGTTTATAGTAATGTTACTTTGTTCTCATTTTGCTTATAAAAACTTGGGGAGTTGATGAAACTCGTTTTCAGGTTTTTTTCTTTAAATTTTCTTTCTGTTCTCATTCTCACTTGTTATTTGTGTATAAGTGAGATGACTTTCCTATACTACTTTTAAATGAAGAGGATTGGGCAGCCTAGCTTTCCTAATTCTGTGTCTCCGTTGTTACATGGTATTTTCTCTTCTTACCTGCTTTTATCTAGGTCAGAATTTTTCACCATCTGTATTGATATTTCAGGCTAAATAATCTTTCCTTAGGGCTGGCGGGTGGGGAGCGGGGAGGACTTCTGTTTATTCTGTGCATTGTAGAAAATTTAGTTGCAGATCTGGCCCCTAATTGCCAGTGACACCCCCATCCTGTTAGTATAACCAAAAGTGTTTTCGAACATTGTTGACTATCCATCCCCTGGGAGTCAGAATCATTTTACACCCTTCCTTTGCCTCTGATGGTTCTGCCTAGTTTAGATTTCTTCTCCTGAAAGTCTCTGCGATGTGTGTTCCTTTGTCGTGGAAGGAATTTTCATTTACTTTAGAAATCTTCAATTTTTCCATGACCCCCTTAATTGTAAATTGTAACCTGTGAAGCTCTCTGCCAGTGTTGGCTGCTATTTCACACCAAGTGAGACACCCACCCCCCCACCCCCACCCCCCCAATTTAGAGGATGGGGAACAGTGAGAGGAAGAAGGTAGCACCTATAGGCCATTAGATTTCTGGAAATTTGGTTGTAGGGTTGCCAAATTCCCTTTCCCTTATTTTTTTGTGATACTCTGTGTGTCTTGCTGCTATTGATGTTTGGCTCCTACTGGTCACATTCTGAAGTATGTCCAGTCAATTAATTATTTGTGTTATATTTGTTGCCCATGCTTTGTTTTGATTTAGTTTGATGTTTTATTTTATTCTCCTACTTGCTCTTTTTTTGTGAGCAGATATCTAGGGATATTAAGAAATTATCTCTTTCATTGCCAAGTTGCCCACAGTGCCTCAGCTTTCTTACAATGACTATTCTAAATATGATAAAAGAAAACATTTTAAAAGATGGATGAGACTTTTGCCTGGTCATGTCCATGGAGAACTAGATTCGAGGAGATTGAAAATACAAGGGAGAGAATGAAAAACTGGATGGTGGTATTTGCCCTTGAAAATGGACAGAAGGCTTAGTTATAAAAGTATTAGTAGAGAGATTAGCTTTGAACATGGGAAGGAATTAATTTGTCAGGAGAGGTAAAGAAATTTTCTTCATATCTCTTATTTGCAGGTCTGTTAGGAAGCTAAGCTTATCTGCTAGAAAAAGTGAGATAAGTTTAGGGAGCTCGAAGAAGGAAGTAAAGATTATGGAATGGTATGGTGAAAACTAGAAACAGTATCTAACCACAGACATAAAAATAATTGCTGAGTGATGCTAACTAAAGGTGCACTATGAACTTGAAAGACTTCAGGTTTTTTATTTTTAATTTTTTAAATTTTGTCTCTTAGTAGCTTAGATATAAGAGTAGAAAGATAGGATTTTGTCAGACATGTTTAGAGCATGACAAGGAGATGATGTTGCTAAGGTATGATAAAAGAGAGTGATTCAAGGGATGTATTTTGGGTACCAGACTGCTTAGGGAAGAATATCACACCATTCAGGTGCTGATTGGGAGAAAATGGATTCAAGGGAGTCTAAATCTCTTGTGTATCTAAAGCAGGTATGAGGGGAGTAAGGAAGTTGGACAGGAGATTGAAGCCAAGATAGTATTTTGGAATTTAAAATTTCAGAGCCAGGGCAGTTCTGGTTTATTGTAAAGACCACATTATATTTAGGAGTATATACTGATGAAAAGTATTGGTGTAAAAGAAGTTCAGAGGTGTAGTTTTTGTGATAAGAGCTCATTACAGAGAAGGAAATCATTTACAGTGATGGCAAGAGTTGGGCTGGAGGGACAGTGTTAACCAGATAGGTAGACAAACAAGAGAGGTCATTTGATAACAATCTCACCTGAAGAAGTCAGGGTTAAGATATGTGTTATAAAAATAGAGAAGAGGGTAGTTTTCATGAGGGTAGAATAGCAGGGATTTCTAAGTCTGTTGTTATATTTGGCATTCATGCATGTGAATACCAAGGGCAAACTTCTTTAAAGCACCAGATAGTAAATATTTTGGATGTCACTCCTATGGTTTTTACTGCAAATTTTTGTTTTTGTAACTCTTTAAAAAATATAAAAACCATTATTGACTCATGAGTCATGCAAAAAACCTACAGTGGCCAAGGGTTGTAGTTTGGGTGACCCATAATTTTACCTGCTATGATTTTTGTATTGGAAAGTGTTAAAAAAGATAATGTTTATTTTAAAGATATTGTCAGAATTGATTTACAATAAGTATGGCAATTATTTTGAATTTCTGAGTGAAACTTTTGCTTTTTTTTCCCCCTGTGAATTCAAGTTAAGTCAGCAGATACTGGAATTATTTGAAACATGTCAGCAGCAAATAAGTGACTTAAAGAAGAAAGAACTCTGTCGAACACAGCTGCAGAGAGAAATTCAGCTTTTATTTCCACGTATGTTTTTTTTTTTATTTTTTATTTTGCATTCCCTTTAGATCTGTGCATTCCTTTTTAAATTTTAAATAATACCTTATAATTTTCTTATCTTTCTCTAGAAAGCAGACTTTTTTTGGTTGGGTCCTCTTTAAATGGATTTGGTACCCGGAGCAGTGATGGTGATTTATGCCTTGTTGTTAAAGAAGAACCAGTAAGCACTGAAACCTTTATTCCAAGTGTGTTTCTCATGTTACGTCAGTTAAGAAATTTCACATAGAAGTCATTGAGGAAAAGAACTTGCTATATTTTAGTTACTTCTTTGCATTTTCTGTTTATTGTAATTCTGGGAACTTAGGAAATGCTTTTTCATTTAAGTCTTATACACAATGAACATGACAGGAACTCTAGCATTAATTTAGTTCTAAATCTTTAAAGTATGCTAGCTTCACTGTTAAAGAGCTCTGCCTTTATTTTGACATGTAATGTGAGTTGGATATATTTATCAAAATGCAGCAAAGAAGAGTATGTGGCAGTATTATATTTTTGATATATTTTCTTTCCATTTGAATTCTCAGTGATTTCTATTTTTAATATTTCTTTTTTCCTTTGAAAATATTATGGGGTTTAGAATTACTGTTTTCAAGAAAATAGATTTCACTTAAATTTAACGTAAGACTCTTGTGATTTATTCAGTTTTATATTCTAAGACATTTTGGCTGTGTTCCTTCTTTTTATTTTTATTTAGCAACCAAATGGTGTTATTTAATATTATATTTATTTGAGTTTCCTGTTAACTGGTCTTTTGTGAATACCTTAATACAATAATGACTGGCGTTTGTTAAGCTGACCTGAAGCATCTGAACTACCAAAGCTTAAATTAAGTAAGTTTAGTGTAATTTTCATAGGCCATATTGTGTTCTGCATCATTAAAAATACAAAAATCTATTAATGGTAATGTATATTTTTACTATTCATATTATTCCACTACAGAAATGAGTTCTAGTTACTGAAAATGAGAAACAGATTTATTCCAGGAAAGAAACTCTGGTATTTTTCTATACTTTGAAGTCATATAAAAGGACAAGTGGGGGGCTTCAAATTATAAACATAATGGAGTTCACAAGAGTTTTAATTAATAATCTCATGCAATTAGATTACACTAGGCATATTCTACTTATCTTCCTGTCTTAATCATGTCTGAATCATATTGTAGCAGCTTATACTCAAACTGAATAACCATAGATATAAACCTGTCCTTAAGTAGTTCAGAGATTAGAAAGGGAAATAAAACTTGCTGAGAAGGTTAAAATTTTGTTTTATTGGAGGTTACTTTTTGTACATTTATACAGAAGGAAATAAGATGACATATGGCTGTTTCAAACTGATTTTCAAGTTGTATTTTAAGTTTAAAACTAGGAATTGAGTTAGAAGTGTGGATGTGAAAGAGCATTAAAGGTTAGCTTTTTCTATAATGTAATCTAGTGTGATTTGGAAAATAACTCTGAAGAAAAGGATACCTGTATGTTTTCATTTTGTTGAGATACTTTAAGAAAATGAAACACTAAGCTGAGAAAGATAATGAAAAAACACTTTATTTTTAACTTTTCAGTGTTTTTTTCAGGTAAATCAGAAGACTGAAGCACGGCATATACTCACTTTAGTCCATAAACACTTCTGTACTAGACTTTGTAAGTCTGACATGCCTCAAGTTCATAGTCATCTGACTTATTTATTAAAAATATCTCTTTATTTTATTTTCTGGTAAGAATTGTTTAATTTCTGGTCAGGATAGGTATAATGTGGATCCTTTTTTCCAAATAAATTCCTTTTAACGTTTGATTAAAAAGTGATCTTTTATTCAACATATCTTTATTGAGCTCACTTGCAGAATATCTCACTGGAAGCAGTGAGGGATTCAGAGATACAAAAACTTTAGTCCTTTTTTCAAAAGGTTATAGAATGTTAGGGAAACTAAAGTATGGATAAATAGCTATAATGTAAAGTATCTGAAGGGCTGAAAGAGTGATACAAATAAAGTCCTGTTAGGTATTCATGTGAGGGAGAGAGAATTACATCTGTTTTGTAATGATATCCATCTTTACTTGTTTTAAAAATAGTATCCCTGAACATGAGGCCCAAATGTATTACTCCAGCAGAAAGCAAAATTGTTAGCTTAGACCATTTTATTGCAAGATTTTATTCTTTTAATATTCTGACTCTAACCAGATTTTAATGTACATGTTAAGCCATCTTGAATAATTTATTTTAAACATCAACAGAATATTAAATAAAGTTGAAATCCCACTGATTGGATGATGTTGGAAAGATGTTAGTCTGTTTGTTTAACAGATACTCACTTTGAGCTTGAAAATACAAAGTCAAGTAATGAGTTTCTGGCCTTGAACACTTTAGATCTATTGTAGGAGAGGAATAAATCATGTGATTTATTTCAGTGAATGTGGTTATTGCATCCATAAAAGAAAGGATTAATTTGTACCTTAAATGGTGTTTTAAAAGTTTTTATTAGAATTGTAAAATATTTTGAAAAGGGATCTTGCAGATCATCTTATTCAAATAAAGTGTTTTGTTTTGTTGTTTTTTCCTCCTTTTTGGCATTTGTAGTTAAGGAAACTGGTGATCACTGGGTTAGTAACTTGCTTGTGAGGCACAGTTTGTTCATGTCAGAATCTATACTTGTTACTCAAAACTTTTAACTCTTAATTTTAGTTTTCATTTAGCCTCACTGAATTCTTGCATGTAAATTTTATTTTGAAGCTTGGTGTATTTTATGACTTTAATGGCTAAAAACAATAACAGAAAAATTTCATGTTTTTTAAAAATTTATTTTTATCCTTTTTAAAATCTGATACTAACCTTTTCTGTAGCTAAAAAATTAGGAAATTGCTCATTTGGGAAAGGTTTATAGAATTACCACTTTGTACATTTCTTACAATGTAGACGTATTACTTTGAACTCAGAATAAATATTTTAAAAAGTTTGATGGAATAAAAATGTTTTCTTTCCCTTAGAGAGTATACTTACTAGAATGTGTCCTTGCCTCACATACCATGTTACAAGTATTTTTTACATTTAAGATTCTTTTGAAGATGATTTTTGTAGCTATCATTTCTTACTATGTGCCAAACCAGAATTTAGCTACCCGCCTGTTGCTAGCCTAGATATTTTTTCATTTTTATAATGTTACGATGAATTAATTTATAGGTACTATCAGATTTTAGTACCAATTACCATTAGTACCATTGCTGAAAATAACCTTAATACAAAGTCTTCTAAATGGTATTACTAGATTCTTCAGTTGTAGAAGAATTTAATAATGTCCTCATTTCTTTGCTTTCTTTCTCAAAGATAGCATTTTCTTAAGTTGTTTTAGCTTAGTAAGATTACTATTTTTAAAAAATGTGCATTGGAACGCTATGAATTTGAGAAATATTAGCATATATTCACATTATCTTTTCTCCTTCAGCCGGCTATATTGAGAGACCTCAGCTGATTCGAGCAAAAGTGCCAATTGTGAAGTTCAGGGATAAAGTCAGGTAAGTAATTACTGAACTCTTTTTTTTTCAGTTGCTTTAGATTATTTTTTGATAGTTATGTAATTTATAAAGTTAAGATACATATATTGTAGCACAACAGTTTGTCTTCATCAGTTTTAAAAAATTGGCTGGTCTTTGAAATAATTTTTAAAAATAGTCTCAGTAATCTTCCTCATGCTTAACTGTACTTATTCTCTTTAACATTTGAGTATTTGAGACTTCTAGTTTAAAGAATATATACATATTTATATTTGGATTTTTTTAAAAAAAATTGTTTTAGACATTGATGGACTTTTATTCATTTATTTGTATGCAGTGCTGAGAATCCAAGCCAGTGCCTCACACATGCTAATCAAGTCCTTCTACCATTGAGCCACAACCCCAACCCTTATATTTGGATTTTTAAAAGATCTCTTACCTTTGGGAAATGTACTTCATCCTCCAGAACATAATCTTAATTGACAAAATTTGATGTGTATATATACCAAAGGGTTTGTTATAAATATAATTATCATAAAACAAGTTATATTTCTTTTTAATGAAAGAAACCTGGAATAATAAACATAAATACAGCAAAATATACTTATTTCATTTAAAATTTTATATTCATTCTATATATTCTTTTAGCCTGGGCTCTGAATTCCTTAAAAATGTTTGATCAGAATCTTGTATATAATATCTGAATGTAAAATGTAAGTGGTTGGTTAGGCGTTTATTATTGATTAATTAAAGAGATTTGTTGTTTTCTAAAAATTGATAGGATTGTGGTAAATCAGGTTTTTCTAGCCCAGTTTTACAAAAGTAATGCTAAAATTATAGGCATACACAAGCATACACATAAACAGAGTTGAGCTTTCTTATTCATGGATTCTGAGAATATAAGAATTTGCCTGCTTGGTCAAGTTCATTTGTATCCTTCTATATCAATGTTCATTTACTTTTAGTGGTCATTTGAGGACATTCACAGAATGGTAAAATATTTTTGTTTCCTAATACCGATGCTCCCAACCGAGAATGAATAAGGTTATACCCTGCCTTCTTGTTTCACTTTTCATATTGCAAACAGAGTTCCTCACAATCTAGTTAGTACCAGATTTTTCACATTTTTGTGCTTTTCACTGTTTAGAGTGCCCTCAGGTATAGTATCAGAGTACTACCATGTGTTCCTAAGTGGAAGAAGGCTGTGGTATGCTCAAGAGAGAAAATGTGTTAGATAAACACTGAATTTATGTCTTTGGAAAAGTTTTTTTTTTCTTGTCTTTTTTAGTGTTTTGCAGAGTGGGAGGTTAAATCAAGAGCCTTGTACATCCTGTTGAGTTCACTGTTGATAAATTAACAATGTATATAAATACAGTGTCTTTAAACAGAAACACAGTATAAATATAAATCAAGGTTAAGTTATTGACATTGATAAAAATGTTATCAAGCTGGCAGAAGCTTAACCCTGTGTTTTCCCTAGACGTAATGGTTCGGTATTTGCTTATTTAGCATTAGTATCAACTTTATAGAATATAACTATGTGAATAGCAATAATTGATTCAATTTATTTTATTTTTTGTAGTGCTGGAGATCAAACTCATGGCCTCAAGCTTGCCAGACAAGCATTCTGCCACTAAGCCACATTCCCAGCCCTAATGGGAATTTGGGCTCAAATTTAAACTAATAATAATGCCTGGCTCAAGCCTTCCCTTTCATTCATTTAAATATCCATCCAGTATATAAATATTTATTGACTTTCTGCCAAGTAAAAGTGCTAGCATTTCTTAAAATAAAGATGTAAAATATATAGAGATAAACTAAAAAAAAAACTAGCTAATTGTAATAATCTAAAATAACATATAGTTGTATTATAGTTATATAAATAATTTTTTTAACTTAAGATTATTATATAAACTTTTTAAAGTGTTCTCTTTAATCACCATTTTACAATTTTTATCTATAATGAACCATAAACCAAAAAACAACAAAAACCCTCTACTTCTAATACTCAAAGCTAGCTGATGTTAATATTTTGTTGTAAACCTTTCAGTCTCTTTTATATGCATATGAATGTATAAGCTTTTAAAAATCAAGATTGAGGGGCTGGGGATGTGGCTCAAGCAGTAATGCGCTCGCCTGGCATGTGTGGGGTGCTGGGTTCGATCCTCAGCACCACATAAAAATATAATAAAGATGTTGTGTCCACCAAAAACTGAAAAAAATAAATATTAAAAAAATCAAGATTGAGATCTATTATATTAAACCATATACCATGAACATTTGTTTATGTCATTAAATATTTTTGGTAGCATTGTTTTTAATGGCTTTTATGGTATTGAGTAAATAAATTGTCATTAACTTAACCATTCTCCTATGTTTGAACATTTGGTTTGTTCTAATTTTTATCTACTGTGAATAGCATTTTGTGCATAAGTCTTTCCATATTGAGGATTACTTAATATTTTTAGAAGTAGTATTTGAGGCAAGTACTGTGGATAGTTTTAAAACTCTGAATTCATATTTTTGGAAAAGCTTTTTTTTTTCCTCATCAAGTACTGGGGATTGAACCCAGTGCATGCTAGGCAAGCATTCTATTACTAAGCTACATGTCCATCCCCTTGGAAAAGTTTTTAACTGCTGACTAGTTTCTATGTAAGTGATTTTTCATCTTTTTTGAGTTATATGGAGGAAGTACAAATTGGGTTTCAGTGTTAAGAAGCATACTTACACAAGCATAATTAAAGAATGTAACTCTGTTGTTACCATAAATTTCCCAAAGCCAGATATGTATATTTGAAGTGTTAACACTACTATCTATTTTTATTAATAGGCAGGAATAGTGGAAAGATTATAAGGTTGCTTTGGCTTTCCAAAACAAGAAAAACTGAAATGGTAAATTTCAAATTTTATAATTAAAAGCTATAGAAAGGAATTTTAGTCATTTTGGCAATATTGTACAGAAAAATTTAATATTTAGAAGAAATTGAATCTTATGTGGATATAAGTGGAAGCGACTTATATAAAGTAATCCTTCCTTGCTTGTGGATGCCATCGTTAATGTAGGTTCTGTTATTATTGCCCTATTTTCTAAGTGTGGTTTGCATGATATCTTGTTTTCTCAGAAGTAACCCTTTTGTCACTTGTTTGAGTATTATAGCTATTCCCAGGTATTAGTAGCTACATTTGACATAATTTTTTCACCCGCATTTTATTTGTCTTTTTCCCTGTTGTTTTAAAGTGTATAATACTATAGTTTCCTATCACCTGAGAATATATAACTTGGTGGGACAGCTTGCCCAGAAATGGTTTTGCTCCCGTAATTTTGCTTATCTGGAAAGATTTTAAGATTTTAAAATTTCCTTTATTTATGGTAATTGAAGCCTCAT
Source organism: Marmota flaviventris (assembly GCF_047511675.1). NCBI lineage: Eukaryota > Metazoa > Chordata > Mammalia > Rodentia > Sciuridae > Marmota > Marmota flaviventris. The sequence goes on along the minus strand of NC_092502.1, from coordinate 102,520,292 downwards.
CAGTACTTTATGGATCTTTGAACAGTATCCCAGTTTATATTTTTAATAACACCAAATCACATTAAAATGATATCTTGATTGTATATTTTTTCTTATTTCTTTAGTGCCACCTTTAAAAAACAGATCTGTAGCTTTTCAGCCCATGTTTTTTGCATCATTAGATGGGTTGACATTGTTTTAATTGCCAGGGAGGGGAGAGTTCTTTGGCTTGAACTAAAGGTGTTTTTTTTTTTTTTAATAGTTGTGTGGAGTTCGACTTGAATGTAAACAATATTGTTGGAATAAGAAACACATTCCTTCTTAGAACTTATGCCTACCGTAAGTTTTTGGTTTATTTCTAAGTAATTGTCAACTTTGTTTTTCCTTTATTCTCTCTCTTTTTTTAAACATTTATTTTATTTATTTATGTGGTGCTGAGGATCGAACCCAGTGCCTCACATGTGGTGGATGAGTGCTGTACCACTGAGCCACAACCCCAGCCCCTTTTCCTTTATTCTTTATTCCTTTTTAAAAGATGTTTATGTTTAAGAGGTATAGCAATATCACTTTAGTTGTGTTTAGATGTGATATGTCTTATTTTATTATTTACATAATAGGTTGCTACATTAAAATTATATACTACCAGAATTATAGGTAGTCAAATACATTTTTAAAAAAACTTTTTTATGTGGTGGGAAGGATTAAACCCTAGGTTTCACACATGTTGGCAAGCTTTCTGCCACTGAACTGTCTGTAGCCCCAGCCCCTCAAATGCATTTTAATAAATGGTAATTTTAAAAAGATAATCAAGGTGAGTTTAGAAGTAAGTCACACATTTATAGTGAACAGAGCGTTTAGTATACAATGAGGTATGGACTTGAGAAAATATATAAATTTTCAAAGAAACTGTAATATCTTCTTACATTTTTAAGTTTTAATTTTACTTGCAGTTGAAAATCGAGTTCGTCCATTAGTGCTGGTCATTAAGAAATGGGCAAGTCACCATGAGATAAATGATGCCAGTCGTGGTACTTTAAGCAGCTATAGTCTTGTACTGATGGTTTTGCACTATTTACAAAGTAAGTATTGTGGGAGGTTTTTCAACTTTTAAAACTGAAATGCAGTTAAACTTCATTATTGTGTCTTTCATGTTGACTTTATCTACAAATAGCATTGTATTAAAAGTTCATTCTGAAGTTAACAAAACTGTGTTTTCTGTTTTGTGGTTTTGAATGTTTAATAAGTATTATTCCCTGGAAAACAAAGTTTTACTGTGTTTTCATTTTTTGACAGTTTTTCTGTATCCAGTTTTGTATTCAAAAAACTTTCACCATATTGTGAACCTATTATTTTGAGGCAGACAGATGTTCAGAAGGCCTATAAAAATAAGCTCAAGCACCATTCATCATGTTTTTTATTTTTTATTTGAAACAAATTAAATGATTTTCTTGTTGGTCAAAGAAACATTTAATCTGTATTCCACAATTAGATTTTATCATTGCAGGACTCTTTTGTCAGATTGCCTGCCAGATTTTAGTTCAGCCCAGTTAGCTATCGTTTATGAAGCTATTCTGATAAAAGCCATACTTGTCATATACAAAAAGGCTAATAAAATGGTCTCTTGTAATTTGTTTCCATTTGTAAGATAGGTGTGAAAATTCTTATAGTATTGAGAATTCCCTGCAAATGTGGAACAGATTGACAAGATCTGATTGAAACCTTTGCTTTCATGTTTAATAACCTTTTGTATGTGCAGTCTAAGACGTTCTACTCAGTTGGATATTAAGAGATGTTAAAGGGAAAACTAAAGATTTGTAGTTAAAACCAAGGCCCTAAAATGTTTAATTAATAACTGTTGAATGTATGAATATCTGGTGGTATGAGATTGAGTGAAAGACTTGAAGCTAATGTGACAAAAGATGATTTACTAGGATGTTTAGTGCCTCACCTGTTTTAAGTTGATATTTCCCAGCTTAGAACCTTGGTTTTTGAAGATTATACTAATTTACTATTATAAATTAATATAATTTATTTGTTCTTTTCATAATTATTTGCTGAGTACCCACTTAGTAAATGCTAGGCATTACTCCAGGACTGGAAATATAGCAGTGAACAAAATAGAAAACCAGTCATTTTCTTCATGGGGTTTACATTCTCTACATGTAAAAATTGACATTTTAATGGCTGTTATCTACCATAACATGAATTATTAAGAACTGTTAAAGCTGGTGGGTTACTAATAAAATTGATTTGATAGAGTCTTATTGCTGTTGTTTGAATTGAGCTCCTGGCAGATCACCATCAGGATAAAATATGTTCTCTGACAAATTCATTACAACAATTCAGGGATTATAAGAAAACCAATTTTAAAACATCCTTTTTTTTTTTTTTTTGGTATGTTAGTACTAGGACAATTTTTTATTATTAGAATATTTTCAATCCTTGGATATGAAGGACCACAGTGGGATAAAAAGACTTGACTTAACATCAAGTCAGTTTAGTTGGAGATTGCTGTCATGTTACAAAAAACAAGAGATACTTGTTTGATTTTTAGAGCTTTTTGGATTTTAGAATGGGGGACTCAGAATAAAAAGACATTTTCTGACAGGTATCATGGGCTGGACACTTTTACCACTTAAACTCATTTGCCTTCACAGAAGGCTTACAGGGTCTGGGGGACTCAGAATAAAAAGACATTTTCTGACAACTATCATGGGCTGGACACTTTTACCACTTAAACTCATTTGCCTTCACAGAAGGCTTACAGGGTAGGTGCCACAATACTAAGTCCCACTTCCCAGATGAGGAACACAGAAGCATAGAGAAGTCACTTGCCCAAATAGGCACTCATTTTGCAAGTGCCAGTCCATTCCAATTTAGCACATGAGAGAAGGAGAAGCAGAGAACTTGAGCTGTGCCCAAGTGGCTGGCTGAAGAGTGGATTTAAGAATGCAGCTGGATTTAAGAATGCATCCTCTCTCTTATCTTGGATTCAGGGTCATCTTTGGCAGGTCTCTTGGGTAGATATTTCTTCACAAGATTCCTCAATCTGATCCTGATGGTGTGCATGGAGTGGGGAGGGCCAGAGTCACAACCTCGAGACCCCACCATGAGCCTCAAAGCTCCTTGCTCCAAGTAGAAGTGGCTTCCTGGTGTGGTGCAGGACAAGGCAGAAAGCTGGAAGGAACCCTGCCCCTTTCCCCCTTAACTTGATGCCCCAATCCATGCTGCTCCCGCCGCAGTGCAAAATGCTCCTGCCACCGCCACCGCCGCGCGCCTGGTCCTTAAAACATCCTTTTATTGCATTATTTGGTGCTTTCTATATTTAGGTTCTGAGACAGAGAAAGTAGTTAATAGCAATTTTGTCAATAATAGTAAAAATCAGGGCTTGGAAAACTGAGATAATTGGTGTCCTTATGGTAGTGTTTCTGTACTGAGGATTTTGAAAATTGGGAGTTCTTGATATGTGGATCAGAAATCATCAGTGTTGGGGAGTACAGTTTTGTTTATTTTCGGGAGACTATTCAAGTTCAAAGGTGTGATGGGTTTTTGGAAATTATTTCCAAAATTCTGGACTAGCATAAGCAATTATATATTTGCAATGAATGAATGAATGAATGAAGTTACTTGCAGTTCAATCAGTTATTCAGCCTCAGCATTTTGATTGGTGAAAGCATGAATAAGATTCCCATTCTCATTTAATTTGTCCTTTTGTTCAGAATTATTGTATTTAAAATAAGTTATAATTTAGTGTTATAAAAATTATTTTATATTTTTAAATTAAGTTTGAGTAAATCATGCATACAGATCATAGGAAAATCTTAAAAATACACTAATGTGGAAAAAAAGAAAATAACAAATTAACTATACCACCCCCAAACATTGTTATTGTTAACATTCGTTTTATTTTTTTCTAACTTTTTCTTTGTCAGGGTTTTGTTATCTATCCAAATATTAAATGCCAAGTTCAGTTCTGTTAGTTCCGAATTTTTGGACAAATGAATTACTGTAATAAGTAAGCATTTGTTGGGTTTTTCCTTTTTCCTTGGCCTGAAACTTGGTAGTGGTAAATAGATAGTATTCTTACTTTTTTTTCTCACCTGTGCATTGGATATTATGGCATTATTCCCAGACTTTTTGATTTCAAGGAATAGTGAAATAAAAAAAAAAAAAAACTAATATTTTTTTTTGGTGTGTGTGTGTGTGTGTTATTTATCAGAACCAAAAAAGTGGTACTGACTGCTACCATGACTTGATTTTAAAAAATGGTGCATATTAACACCAAAAAAGCAAGATGGATAGAATCTCAGAATAATGTAGGTACCATCTCAAAATGGGATAATTGTTACCTCCTTTCCACTCCTGACACATCTCAGTTCAGGAATCTTTCTTCTCTGGTGATTAATTCTAGGATCTTTTTGTTTTTCATATTTATCCCAATTGAGATGGACTTATCACTAGTTCTAAAGAAAATCTTGATTATACCTTTATGTCTGTCTCTTACCTTTGTCTGATGATAGGGTGCCATTGCTTGCCCAAAGTATTTGTGTTACTCTTAATTTTTATTTTTATTAGATGTCAACCTTTATAATTCCTTGTTTAGCAAAGCATATGTATGCTCTTAGCATGAATATGTCATTTTAGGTTCTTAACAGAATTTAACCTACTTTTTTTTTTTTTTTAAGAATTTAACCTTTATTTGATTTATTTGTTTTTATGTGGTGCTGAGGATCAAACCCAGGTCCTCACTTGTGCTAGGCAAGTACTTTACCACTGAGCTACAACCCCAGCTCTATTCCTATTTTTTAATCAAAAGTTTAATTGCAAAATATTTATAACAAGTATTGTAGATGTGGGGTTAAAAATCCTTAAATTGGAAGTTTTAAAAAATAACAGAATGGAATTCATACTCATATAATATGGTAAGAGTGTTAATTTATGTTATCCCTTCTAGAAAGCAGTGTTGTAGTGTTTATGTTCATATCTTTTGATTCAGAGGTTCATTTCTAGGAATTTATACCTAGCTGATAATCAGGGAGGCATATATGGATTTATATATATATATATGATTGTTTTTCATAGTGTTTGTTGTAATAAAATTAGAAATAAAATGAGTTTTTAAGAATAGGGGAATATTTAAACAAATTATATATCCTGAAATGAAAGCTATGTAGCCACTAGAAATCATGTTTTAAAGATACTTCATGATATAAGAATATACTCTTGATATACTGTCTTATAGAACATAATGCCAATTTTGTTTAAAAATAGTTAACTATTGGTATTTGTGAATATATTCGTATGTACATAAATACTGGAAAGGTGTGTGCCAAAATTTTATTGGATTATTTATGGACAGTTGGATTTGTTTTATATTTTACTATACTTGTAGATGTTTTATACTAAATATTAAATAAGATAGTGTATTTTCTAAATATTAAATAAAATGAAATTTGTTTACTTATTGAGAGACTTAAAATAGTTTAAATGGGCCATGGTTTAGGAATGAGTTAGCAGAAAGGTTAATAATCTTCCTCTTCATTGTTAAAACGTTTCAAGCTCATCATAATGTATGTATTTTTATTATTGTTTAGTCTAGGATATACATTGGTTTGATGATTGATTTGCCTCTTTAGAAGGATTTGAATTATAATGGTGGCTATTTTAGATGCTATTTTATATATCACTAATCATTTAGTTCAATTTTACATTCAATCTGAAACATATTTCTATTCTTTTTGATTATCTTTTCTGATTATCTGTATTATACTTCACTTTTACTAAAAATTTAATAGATTAAAAGGATTCTCATAAATATATGTAACATAAAGAATAATATAACAGTCACATACCATGCCTAATGCCTATTTGTATTTTATTTTAGTAGTGTGTGGTGGTATGCAAGTATAACCCCATGTACTTGAAGGCTGAGGCATGAGGATCACAATTTTGGGGTCAACCTCAGCAATTTAGGAATTTATATCAATATATAAAATGGGGGGAAAATAAGCAAGAGGGGGTGAATAGAGGGAGAGGGAGCAAGCTCACGTTTGCTCACTGATAGAGCCCAGTAATAGAGGACTTGCCTAACATACATGAAACCCTGCATTCAATCCCCAGCACCTAAAAAGAAGGAAAAAGATTTTTGACTAAAACATTAATATTCATAAATTTCCACAATCTCTGCCATGTTCTTTTGTTCTTATTGGTTACATTAAAAGTTTTAATTTGATTGACTTCTTTAGAAAAATGTACTTTAATCATAGGCACATTGTTGCAAGCAAATTAAAAATTCAAACATTTGTATTTTACCAATGTAATGAAGTCATGCTAAATGTATTTTCTGTTTTGTTTATGCATGTTTTATTTTGGTAAAATGCTCCCATTTACTGAAGTGGTTTGTGTTAAAGGCAGTATTATCAGTCAATTCTGGGTCTTAGAGAACAATCAGCTACCAGAGCTAATGTGTAACTCTATACTGGCAAATTTAAGGTACTTCTCCATCAGTAAATTAGAGTGATTGGCATTAGAAGTTGCTTTCTTGATAGTCATTATCTTACTGCAAGGGAAAAAGAAATATAAGAAGACTGTGCAAGGTATATGGAACAATTCTGACTCTACCACAAAGAACTAGTTTTTGTTATTGGTCAAGTTATTGTGCTTCTCTGGGCTTCACATTCTCATCTGTAACATGAATAGTTGGATAAAATAACCTCTAAGTTTTGTTAAACTTCTTAAATATTTTAATATCCTTTTCTGCCGTTAACAAAAGAGACATCCACTGTGTGTAGAAAAATTGAAAAAACTAAAGTGTTTCCTAGAACATATTTCAACAATTAATAATAGACAGCATATATTTGAAAAGATTAATGAAAGCATGAAAGGGAAAACCATCGAGAAGAGATTTTAATGATAAAGGTAAAATATCAACTGGTTAGAAATTATAAAAATGAATATTCATGGAATGCTTACCTTGTTCCCAGTATAGACCTGTCCAGAAGTCATTTTTAAATTGTTTTTATAGTTTTGTAATTAATAGTTAACTTAGTGCTATTGAACATCTGCTGTTTTAATAGCTAAATTTTTGATAAATCAGTATGGAAAGTTTATAAGTTTGTGGGAGCCTGACTAGCAAGCCCTTATTTGAACTGTAGACAAAATAAAATCTTATTAGCTATACTCAAGACATTAACTATAGGTCATAAATTACAATGGTGAACTTTTTGGGGGTATGGATTGACACTGGGGATTTAACCCAGGGATAATTTACCATGATGGTACATCCCTAGCCTTTTATAGTTTTTATTTTGAGACAGGGTGGTTACCAAGTTGCTTAGGGCCTTGCTGAGTTGCTGAGGCTGGCCTTGAGCTTCTAATTCTCCTGTGTCAGCCTGCTGAGCCTGCCACTGCACCTGGTGATGAGCTTGTTTTTGTCTTAATTTGCTCTTAAGAGAAAAAATTGAAGGATCAAATTTTTAGTGCAAGAGTTAGTCTATAGCTAAGAGTTAGTCCCAAATTTTAAAGTCAAACTAGATGATGGTAACTAGTGTTTTTATTTTCCAGAATTTATATTGCTTTGGAGTAAGATAAGCATTTTAAAAACTACTAAACTCACTCAACCCATTTCCCGTCGGATAGTATTAATAAGTAACTACTGTAATATTGTTTCTCTAATGATTAATGTTAATAAATCTTAAGGTTGTAAGAAAGGAAGTTACTGAATGATGCTCTTGCCTTCAAAAGCTTCTGAATTGCTTATATTTAAAGGTTCTTTTGTCCATTGAGACACCCTTAACCAGTGGTTGGTATTTATTTTTCATACCTGGAATCCTAGATGTGGTTATAATGTGAGAGAAAATATCTGTCTTGTGTCAGATTCATTCTACAGTCTTTCCTATTACTATTCCCCCTCCCTTCTCTTCATTTCCCTTTGTCTGATCCATTGAACTTCTTTTCCCCTCCCCACTTGTTGAGTGTTAGCATCTATATCATTTTTTTTTTTTTTTTTAACAATGGACTGAATTGATGCAAGAAAGGAAAAAGAAAGCCAAGACTTGGTGAGCACCTACTAAATATTGGCTTGTTTTCTCACTCAGTACTACTTGGTGTAGATTCAAAGAATGATATTGTCCAGGTTAAGAGTTAGTATAACTTATGTGTTAACGTCGCATTTATTACAACCCACCAAAATATATCAAATGATAAAAACATTTTCCAAATAGAGTTTGTGTTCATAGTTAATGAATGAAAAGATACTATTACATACATTGACAAAAATTAAGTGCACTGCAACCATCTAATGAACTGGAAATAGCTAGTGAACATTGTATCTGTATCTTAGTTTGTAGTACATATGGAAAAATTAATACTTTTGTACCTTTCTGAATTAGTGGAAGAATAAATAAACTGCATTTGGAGGAAAAAAAATTCTATCTTCAAATTCTATGTTCTTTTCTTCATTTTTTGTTTTATTGTAATTTTAATTTATGGGGTATTCAGTGGGGAAGAATTAAGATTTTTAAGTAAACTAATTTTTGGTAAGATTTTTCCAACTTGATTTCTATATTATTTATTTCTGTATCATTCCATCTTGAATTTCTATATTAATTTAAAAAATTATTTTAAAACCATTAAAAAAGATTAAACAAATGCATAGATGTTTACAATTAAAGTGACTGGAGCTTGAGTTTACTTGGAGGGTCTTCTAGAACTTTGATCATTTGAATGCCTCTGGAAGGAAAAATAATACATTTATGTAAATATCCGTACTTCCTAAGAGTGATTTTTGGTAAGTAATGAGTGTGTTTTTCCTTTTAATGTTCTTAGACATACACTGCATACATTTATATCACAGAATTATATTTTATTTCTAATTTTTGAATTGGGAATGAAGCATGATGCAGAAGGGAATTTTAAATAAAGCATCCTACTCTCTACCATGTAGTAGAAATTAATACTCTTATAGTTGGAGACTATGTAAGTTGGTTACGTGCACATTAATCTTTTCCAGAGGTGTTTTTGAAAAATAAGTGAAATAAGTATTCTTTGTTACTGAATTTAGTTATATATATTTCTTAATCTTAAATGCAAAGTGTATCATGGTACTATTGGTTTCTAATAGTAAAGAAATTTTATTACTTTGTATTTTAACATACTTGATATTTTTTAGTTCTTATGTTGTGACTATCAGACATACTGCCTTTTATATTGTCCCATTTACATTATAACATTGTGAAATTACTGTTAATGCATTGAATATGATTTGAGTTATTTAAGGCTCCTGAATGGTGAGGAACAGTTAACAAATATAGTAGTAGAATGAGGATAGAGATTCCTTTGTGTGAAATCTTATCTATTTGATAGCAGAGTGATATGAATCTCAATTTAGATTTCTGACTTTTGCTGAGGCATTCTTTTGTAAAAAGCATGTTATATAGCTGGAAGATTTTTTAGTTTTTTTTTTTTTTTCAACAGATAATTTCCTGAAACGATCTCAGTTTTGGCATCGTTAGTGGAAATTAAATAATGACAGGAAAGTCATGGTGGAACTACTGTTCAGTCATGATATTAATAATATCATTGAACTATACTTTTAAAATTGCATTTTTCTGATAGTTATATCCATCTTAACAATGTCCATTCAATATCTGTAGAACAATCCATGTCTTATTTTGTGTGTGTGTTTGATGTTGGGCCAAATGTTATGTCCTTTTCTTGATAGCTATTATTCTAAAATCATGTAAGGAACATTGGGTTTACATAGGAATATATAGTCTATTAATAAAATCTTAAATTGTTAACTTAAGTGTATCTTACATTGAAAATTTTAAGGTTGAGGATTAATTTCATGAAGTATATGAAAACTGTTGAATTTTAGCATAGACCCTTGTTGTCTCTTACCTGGGGTGTAGCTGACAGATTATTGCATTGTAAAATGAGTCATGTAAATCACAAAAGCTTTAAACTTTTTCTTTTTATAGCCCTACCTGAACCAATTCTTCCATCCCTCCAAAAAATTTACCCAGTAAGTGTTTCTTATAAATTATTATAATACATATTATGTCAAGTATATGTAGAATTCTATGTAGTATTAATGTGAATATGAAAGTAATAAAACTAAGTACATGATAACATTTTTTTTATATAGGCTGAGGCATTTGCTACAAGAAAATTTAAATATTTCATATATTTTTTCAGAAATCTGATTTTTGTTTGATTATTGGCAGACATTGTGGTCAGTTATGTTAATGGTAGACTTTTTTTTGCATGATACTCATTATTAATGGGGATTAAATGTACTCAGTTGATCAAGGCCTATTTGGCCTTTTTCCAGTTTTCTTCATACTACTTTAAAATATAGTTTTATAGCATTTCTTCAGTTAGTAACTCAGAAATTTTTCAGTCTACAGTAATTATATGTTGAAAAGTTTGGGGGAAAATTAAGAAGTTTAACTATTGGATAATCTTTTTATCTTTAATTTGTAATACACCAAAAGAGGTAAACTTTATTATACTATTCTGGTCTGCTTATTTAAAATCATGAAATTAATTGGAAACACTGAAAACATGAAGTGTGCCTACTAGAAAAAAAATTAGTATTTATTTGATGTGAATTTAGAGAAACCTAGGTTATATAATGTACATATCCATAATCTATGCATCTTTTGTTTCCAGTTTTCTGTGTTCTTCTCTGGAATTTTTTGTTTCCTTGTTTTATAGTCCTATCATTTCTGTTTTCCTTCATAGTCATCCTTGTGCCTGATTTTCTGTGGAAATAATATTTATCTTGCTTGTTTGGAATGTTTGGATAGCCTTCTGAAACCATATTTTTGTTAGTATGCACACATGCAAGGTACTGAATAATAAAGGTTCACTGTAATAGAATTTTGCTATAGTGGGGTGGTCTCTCAATTTCTGGTGGGTCATCTGCTAGAAGAGACTTGACAAAAACCTTCTGGTGTCTGCTGTCTTCCTCCATTTAGAAACTAATAATGTTGTTCTGAAGAACTATATCATAATGAGCGTCTGTATAGTTAGTGATCAGACTTTATGCTCTCTTAAACATGAAAAATGTGGAATCATCAGCAAGTACAAAAATAAAAGTAGGTTAACTTTTTGGCCTTATTCTTTAATTCATTTTCTTCTTCCATAAGTATTTGTTCTTTAGTTCATACTGAAAGGTGTACAGAGAATGGTTATGTTTATTACTATTTCATTTTATTGTTCCAACCTTTTAGACCCAGGTTGCAGCGTAAAAAGAGCTGCATATAGTTTTCAGCATACAAGGAATCTAATAGTTATACTTATTATATATTGAAAAATGTTTTTGCAAAAATCTCACTTGAAACCTGGTGCTATGAAAAATCTTTTTTTGCTAATATAAGATACTAGGAAAGTATCAATTTAATATCAGTTTACTTGGGGGCAAAAATATTGCTTTTTTGTGACAAGATACCCATCCAGATTCTTATTAAATTCTAGTTTGAACAGCCCCATGTTTCTTCTATTTTTCTGATTGTCTAGTTTTGCCCTCTTGGTAGTACAGACCTTTGTTCACATCCACTACTTCTGGCCCTACACTCTTTTTTTTTTTTCTTTCTGACCCTACAGTCTTAACTTGTTTCCTATGTCTATAACAGTGATGGTGAATAAATTCAATACTAGCCCAACTCTAAGGCCTTAAAAAATACTAATTCAAGACCTGTAAATAGTGTTTTAATTGGCATTTAGGCACTCATTTTAATTATTGCAGCTGTTATTTTTACTATAAAATTGATGCTTACACAGATAAGGACCTACTACTCCCTCTTAAGTAAGATTTTTTGTTTTATATGAAACCGACAAACTGGTAAGCAGAGTGCTTTTAAGTGGTCCATCTGATGGAACAAGCAAATCAACTTGATTCTTATTACTGATAATAACCATCATTTACTTAGTATCCAAAATTTTACATATAGGTTCTTTAACCCTGGACAAATGGACTTGTAAGATATCATTCCTATTTCACAGATGAGGAAACTAAATCTTAGAAAGATTACACGATTGATTCAAGCTGTATAGTCACAAATGATACATTCAGATACTAGTATTTTTTCCATTTTCCTTAGTTTCCTAGGGGAAGGCAAAATTACAGTAGTGCTCACTAACATATAATTTCAAGTAACTTCTGTTGCTTATTATATTTTATTTGTGTATTTCTGATTATTCCTACCTATAAGACATTTTTAAGAAAAACACATATGGCAAATTTTCTGCTTACTTATATAAATGAGTTTGAGAATGGCAAAACTTTATAATAACACAAAAACTTTTGTTACTTTTCAAAGGGAAAACATTTATTTTTAAAAATTGGTATATTTCAAGTCACTTGTGATATCGAATATGTGAAATAGATGAAAGACCTATAAATATATAATTACTCTAAAAGCTGTTATACTATAGGATTATTAATAATTACTATTTCATTTTTACTGACTAAAAAGTAGCATAAAGATTAAGCAGTCTTACTTATTCTAGAAAGTCCTTAATTGTCCAAATTTCAAACTTTTGAAGATAAAGTAATCTCAGAAAAATTATGGGATCTGATATAAGATGTTTTTGCTATTTTTGGTAAGCAGTTGTAAAGACACATTTCAGATGTTTTTCGGGGGGTTGCCTTTAAATTTCTAGCTTGGCATTGATCGAAGAGAAATGGAAGATTACTTATCCTCATATTGTCAACATGTATATATTCTTTGAAAAACGTTTTCAGGAACTGTTTATTACATGTGGTGATTTGTAGTTCAATATAAAGTGTCCTAAAAATGCAATGAAGAAATCTTCCTTTTATGTAGGAAATCAAGCAAACATGAATTTTGGTAATCCCCCAAATCTGCTTCCTAAAGAAGTAGTTTACAGTCTAATTGCCTTTTCATTGACTTACATTATAATTTTAAGCTGCTGTTTTTCCTTTGATTTTATATTCTGTATGTGCTTCTAATGTATTAGTTTAAGTTCTGTACCCCCTTATGTATCTGTCTATTTTTCTTAAACCCACAACTATAATGAGGGAGCTCCTTTTTAAAAGAAATTCTTTGTGGAAGTCTTTCTTAAAGCAGAAAATCTTTTTGCAATGTGAATGATTACCAAAATCTGAGAAATTCTTAAGGGTAGATGGAATTCCTATTTACATATAACTTTTCTTTTCAAGTTTGAATTTTCCTTTCAGTTTTTCCTCAATAAGTAGTCAATGACTCTTTTTGTGTAAGTTTATGAAAAAAGAACAGTAGAGTTGGGCAAAGATTGTCCAAATTGTTGGTCCAAGGTCATTCAGCATTTTAACAAAGTAGATCTCACAACTTTTCAGTTTTAATCTTATAATTGCTAATATTTTTCTTTAAATTATTGAACAAAATAAGAATTTTAAAGGAAGTTCAAACAGTTTCAAACTTCAGATAAGAAGACTGTTAAAGCATCAGTTCATAATCTGAATGTTTAATAGGTGATGGGTATCGAAATTAGTAAGAATCTTCAGAGTAGGAGCTATTAAATAGGAAGCTGGCTTTCTTTTTTAATTTTAAATTGACATATAATAATTATGCCTGCCACTTTTCCTATCATTTGATTTACATTATACCTATTATTTGATTTGCCAGGAAATAATATCTAAATAACAGTTTCAAATAATGTTGTCCTAAGTCCAGTTTATACCTAACAAGTAAGAGACAAAGGCGGGTAGAAGCACTGTATCTTTCGTCCTTTTTTCTTTATTCTTTATTGTAAATTGAGACTTCTTTCCTATCTCCCCCAGCCTTTCCTCTTAGACAATTAATATTTCAACTTGGGTTTTATGATGTAATAACAATAGCTATTATAAGAGGAAGTTCCAGGTTTAAGAGAGTGCCAGCTTTATTAATTGTGGTTGGAATGGAATTTTTCTTCTTAAGAGAAAGGTAATCACTTCTCAATGGTTAAACATTATTAATAGAATTCTAGGTAATGGAACAAGGGAGAAAATATTTTTGTTTTTTGCTCTTTTGTTTTTATTGATTTTTTTGAGGATTAGCATTGAATGATAAGGAAGCTTAAATTTTTTTACAGTTACTTAGATGTTTCAGTTGAAATAATATCTATAAGCCCAAGGTTAATCTGTTAAATAGTAACCTTAACTCATTTTAGTTGTTCTGCTGCATTACCCAGTTTACTCAGTTGCTTTTTTATAATTTTTATTCATTTTTGCTGTGATGGCAGTGGGTAAATGCAGAAAACTATTTTCAATGGCATTGTACAAATTACCTTAGGAAAATAATTTTTTAATTTATGGGTATATATTACTTGAAAACCTTATATTCATATGCAGTTCTTCAGATTCAGAACTTGCTGCTAATAGAGGAAGAACAGATATGATAGTGAATGATATACCATAGGCCAAACATTAAGTATCCATTAGTATTCCTTCTGATAAATGTCTTATCCAATTGGACCTGGATTGCAAGCAGTTTATATGGATAAATACTGTGGTAAAAGTATTGCTAAATATATTGTTCGTTATGTGTATTATCTTCTTTTCCTTGCCTTTGTCTTTTCAAGTTCATGTTTAATGTCTATCTTCTCTTCCCTCTAAAAAACAAAATATAAAAACAGAATAAAACAAAAATTTAAAAATCTTAAATCAGCATAAGTACTATTTATACATTAAAGCTATTTTTGTGGCCTCTGAGAAAAAGATTAAGTGGCAGTTGGAAAATTATTTAATTTGTGTTTGGATATAGCCTTTATACCTAAGGTACATCTGCTCCTTGTAGAAATAATTAAGGAGATAAATTTATGAAAATATTAATATTATTGGGAGGAATCATGTATGTATAATAAAATTTTACTTATGAGTTAGAAATCTTCTGCTACCGTAGAAATGTTAACTTAATGATATACCTGAGCCAAGAATTAGAATATCTTAGTTTTTCAGGTAATTTCTGGCTTACTCCAAGTATTGGTGAAACCTTTAGAAGAAAATCTTCAAATTTCCAAATTGCCAATATAAAGGAAATTTTTCTCACCAGGCATAGTGGCACACACCTGTAATTCTAGTGACTTGGGAGGCTAAGGCAGGTGATCACAAGTTTGAAGCCAGTATGCAACACTAGTTGAGACCCTGTCTTAAAATAAAAAGAGCTGCGGATGTAGCTTAGTGGTAGAGTACCCCTGGATACCAAAAGAAAATTTCTTCTCTCCTCAACTTGCATTAGGATTTGTTAAGTTTTTTAGTGTAAATGTTTTAAATGGCTTTACATTTTTTTTCTTTTTTTAACAGGAATGTTTCAGTCCTGTTATACAGCTGCACCTTGTACATCAAGCTCCATGTAATGTTCCTCCTTACCTCTCAAAGAATGAATCAAGTCTTGGGGACCTCTTACTGGGCTTTCTTAAATATTATGCTACAGAGTTTGAGTAAGTAAAACTTTAAATTGTGTTTATTCATTTATATGTAAGTGAATGCTACAAATTTGGTCAGAAGCTCTGTTTGTCAACTATAGTGCTGTAAACATATTCAGAAATGTGTAATTTATGAAATTTAATATGTAATGATATTAGATGCTAAATTGATCTAATAATTCTAACTAATAAAAATATTATAGTTTAATAAGCTCCATTTAATAAGCCCAGTTTTAGCTGATTTTATTCATGTTCCCACTTTGTTTTGCTGCCTCATTCCATAAAAGAGTCTCTATGGGTCCTGTCTTTTAGGTATTTTGTAGATTGGAACAGATACATTTTCTAGGAACTAAAATGTGCAGTTAAAAATACAGCCAAGACAGACTTGGAAATTTTTTATTTAATTCATGCTATCTGATTAATAGTTGTGTTAGTGTGATAGGCACATCAAGGAAACATCTTTTTCTCCTTTTTTGTTTTGAGGGCAATATATAAACATGAGACAAAGTGCACAATCAGTCCAGACAGAAGAGAAAATTCTTTTGGGAGTTCTAAGTCCAGAGATAGTGAGGCTAGTATTTGTTTGCTGCTTTTCTGATCAATCTGGGGAAGTTTGAAGGAAGAAGACAAGTTTGGGAATTATACAAAATTAGAGGAGGGTGCAATGAACCTTAAACCATTTTGAAGGAATTTGGAGAGAAGAATAACAATAATAATAAATTACTATTAGTAAGTGCTAAAATGCTTCTAAGCAGATTATATGTATTATCTCATTCAGTTTACAAAGTAACTATTATTAGGTGGTATTATATGATGTCCTCATATTTTACCAGGGAGGCTTAGAGAGATATGAAGTAAGAGAGATGAAGTCACTCACTGAAAGATCTCATACCTTATAAGGGTACTGTTTCAGATAGTTTGCACAGTTCACACTTAACTGTGATACACTGCAATATTGGTATTGTTTTTTCAGATGTGATACAAGTAGCTCTAAAGAAATCTGACTTAGATGATTTGAAACATGGGACATGAAAGAAGAAATGTTATTCAGATTCTAAAAAGTAAAGCCCTTTTCAAAAAAAAATATTTTTTTAGTTGTAGTTGAACACCACAATACCTTTATTTTTTTATTTTTATGTGGTGCTGAGGATCAATTTCTTCTGTATGTTGAGATATTCAATTTAAAAATTCTCTTTAAAGACAAAGAATTAAATGCTTGGTAAGGAATGCTTTGAGTACATGATATAAACGTTGTAGAAGGTTTATATAGCCATTTAAAAATTATGGATCTTTAGACATCTATGGTGGTGCATGCCTGTAATACCAGCTACTCTGATTCCTGAGGGAGAAGAATTGCTTGAGCCCAGAAGATCAGGGGCAGATAAGGCAATATAGCCAGACCCCCAACTGTTAAATAAATAACATAACATAAAGATAAGTAAATAAAAAAATGACTGGTTTTTCTTACCCACTTCACTCACATTGTGCTGCTATGCTAAAATTTTTTTAAATGAAGTTAGGCTTCACAGATTCATTGGGAACTATGAACTGACAAAATAGTGGACAAGGATCACCAAGGATTCTAGGAAATATAATCAATGTAATCAGTGCTTCACATGGTAAGCAAATAATGATCAAGAATAGATCAGTATGATAAAGGGCTTGTATATTTGTATTCTGTCTCTGTCCCCCCTGGAGTCCCACACTCTTGTACTGGGGATTGAATCCAGGAGTGCTTTACCACTGAGATACAGCCCTAGCCCTTTTAATATTTTTTTATTTTGAGACAGGCTCTCACTAAGTTGCCCTGGCTGACCTCAAACTTGATATTCTCCTGCCTCAGCCTTCCGAGTCACTGAGACTCGGTGTGCACTACTATGCCTGGCTGCTTTGTGTGTCTTTGTATTTTTGTTGTTGTAGGTAGACAAAATACCTTTGTTTTATTTATTTTTATGTGGTGCTGAGGATTGAATCCAGTGCCTCACACATGCTAGGCAAGTGTTCTACTACTAAGCCTACAACCCAGCCCTGCCTTATGTGTTTTAAAGAATGAAATATTTAAGGAAAATATTTTTAAAATTACCATTGACATTCTACATTTAAATTTACTTCTTAGAGTAAATAAATTATATATTATGTTTTAATGATTTGAAATAGTTAATAATTAAAAATATTCAAAAGTTTGTTGAAAATGAGTAGATTTAATCAGTTTGAATGATTGTGATTCAAAGTATTTTTTTTTCCCTTTGAAGTACTTCAAATGATAGTCATTTAAATAACTTGCATTACTTGGGTTGATTGTAAGTTGAAGCGTAAATGATACCTGATTAGGGATAATCAATTAAATGAATATGTGTTGCATAGGTTTTTGTGACCCAGTTTAGAACCAAGTAGTCAGGTAGTGGCATCTAATGTAAATTCAGAATTGAATTTAATAGAAATTTAGTGTTGACAACTGAATTCCTTTAGTTTAAAGAAACAAAAGTTGTAACTTAACAGCAGGATATAGTATTTTAGTAGTTTTTCCTTCCTTTCCTTCTTCCTTCCACTGGTATTGAACCCAGGTAGTAAAGTGCTCTATCTCTGAGCTATACCTACAGCCTTATATTTTAATATTCTAAACTCTTCTGAAAGAAAAAAACATCAATCTGTGCATTTTAAAAGTAATGTTTACAAATACAATTTCCCTTTAAGCTGATACTAGAAATCATCCTAGGAGAAAGTTCATTTTGTTAGTGAAATTTTTCTTAAGTAATACAAAGTATAATATTATAACTATGTTTAGTTCAGTTATGGTTCCATAACTCTTCCCCTTATATTGTTAATTTTTAAGAAACATCTAAAGCAATAGATCAGAATTATTATTTTTTTTTTGAGTTCATACTTCTGGAACTGCAGTACATGAGGATTCTAAAAAAATTTGCTGTAACCAATAACTAATATTATTTTCATTTGACAGCACATTTTGTGTGTGTGTTGTGTGTGGCATGAGGAAAGTGATGAGGTCTTGCTGTGTTGCCCAGACTGGCCTGGAACTTATGATACTCTTGCTTCAGCATCCTGAGTAGCTGGTTCACAGGCTTGTACCACTACACCTGAATCTCACTTGTTTTTAAAATGTATAAATTCAGATGTGTGTGTGCATATAAGTGATATTATATATATGTACATACAGACACACATATATTTAAAGGACTTAAAATCCCTTTATAATATTTCTATGCCACTTTTGGTAAAACAAAATAGAAAATTATACTTGTAACATGCTTTAAATTATTAAACTTCAGAAGATACAAGATTTTTCTTAATTAATATAGAAATTTATGACATTTCCAGAAACAAATGGCATGCTGGACCTGTGGTTATATTCTTATGGATCCTCTCTTACATAGAGGAAGGGTAGGGTGAATGTTGGAATCGGAAGGTTCCAAGATGTAGTCTTTCTCTGCTTGCTGAAATGGTAGAGAAAGCTAAATACTGCTGAAAAAAGGATTTGAGCTATTTTTCAAATTTATTTTTCTCTTGTATAGAATGGTCATATATTTTAACATGTTCCTTTGGAAAAAGAATGCTTGTAATAACTGTTAGAAATGTGAAAACTTCTTAAACCTTTAAGAAACAAAGTATAAAGTTGGTGTATACTAAAGATCAGATGATTTATTTTTAGCTGTGCCAATAAAGTTGTTTTCTTGAGTAAAATTTTGCTGTTGACAGCTGTGTCTGATATGTAGCAATAGCATTGTTTTCATAGAGTATCAGTTTTGTTTTCCTAAAACAATACCTACATGCTTCTATTAGAAATTTTAAAAATTTAAAAATAAATTTTAAAAATTTCTCACAAGACATACAAGATATACCTGAACAAATGGTACCAGAAAACAACACAAGAAGATTGCTTTTCTCTTAACAAATAAAAAATTCTTATTTGGGTATTAGCAGTGAGCATAATTTTTTGATTACTTAAAGTTTTTTAGTTTTTTTTTACTACTTCATTTATTCAGTAAACATGTATTGAATAGCTTGTATGTACTCAGTAAGTAGATGAACAGTAGGAAAAAAAGATAAATATCTAAGCATCTTAGACTTCATTCTACTTGGGAAGCACACAAGAAATAATAACATAATATATAAGCAAGTTGTTAGAAGGTAAGTGCTGTCGAGAAAATAATTAGAGAAGGGAAATAAAGATTGTGCTGATGGTTGAGGCAAATTTCATTATTCTGTAAGAAAATCAGGGTTGGCCTTACTTTAGATATAATAAAAAGGAGATTATGAAAATACTTGACATGATTTAATGTTTTTCTTCTTATAGCTGGAATAGTCAAATGATTTCAGTTCGTGAAGCCAAAGCCATTCCAAGGCCTGATGGTATTGAATGGAGAAATAAATACATCTGTGTAGAAGGTAGTTTTCCCATGATTACTCTATTTACTATCCAGTTATCATCATGGTACCGAATTACTTGACTAATTTCAGCTTGTATTGCAGTTAAAAGTAATATATTTATTTATGTCTTGAAGTGATTCACAGGTCTTCTAGTTTTAAATTTTTAATTAAAAAATCATTTCAAATTCTTTAGTTATGAGAAATAATAAACATGAATTTGAGTAATCTTTGTTGGTAAGAGCTGAATAGGCTTTGTGCATTCCTCCTACTTTTGATTGATTGAAATTTAATGTCATGATTTACAGATAGGAGAAAATATCATAGAAGATGATTCTTATTGAAATGATCTGTATTCTTTGACACTGAAAATATTGTTATTTAATGCAAACTAGTTTTTTTCTGAAGTTAATTTTACTATGAAAGTTAACGTGAAAGTAAATTCTTTTCTCTAAAATTAATTTATGTGTAGCTGAGACATTTTCTTTGAGTCAGTGGTAAACTGACTTTAAGAGGCATAATAGAGAGTTTGCGTAGCATGCATGAGGCCCTGGGTTGGATTCCCAGCATCAAAAAAAGAAAAAGGAAAAAAAATAAAAGAGGCAAAATTGTTTGCATAGATACCAAACTGAAGACCTTTGTAAATCTCAAGATAAAAAAGAAAAGAATTGAGAATCAGTGTTTGTAGAAAACATTAGATTTAGAATATTTTAGTCTTGAATTATATGCAGCATCTTAAAATTTGAGTTTGTGAATAGGAATTAAAATCTGCTTTGGTATTTGGTTTATTAATAAATTTTACAGAGAGTGTATGTTATTTTAGTTACTTGTGTTCTTTTGAATATTAAACATTGTTATTAAAGTACTGTGTATGATGTGATTCACTATACTTTGGCATATGGCCTTGTCCTTTTTTTTTTTTTTTTTTGAAATTAAAAAAAAAACATAATAACTGTGACAATAAACACCCTTTACAAAATAGCCCTTCTAAGCAATACAAAATAAATAAAGAAGCTTTTAAGATTATGGGCCTGCTTGGATTATAGTACTGTAATCTACAGCAAAACCCTTTATCAGATTTCCTTTCACAGTTTTTCCAGGTCTTTCCCCTCAGCTACCATTTCTCTTTCTAGCAACTTCATTCCTTTTCTCTCCCATCTCTCTCTTTCAGCTTTAAGATATTTATAGGCATTTTCATCTTTGAAAAATATTCTTAGCTTGATCCTACTGATTCTTCTAAGTACTTTCCCTCCTCTTTTACAGGGTCCAGAATCTTAATTTATAGCAAGTTTTGCCTTCTGCTCCCAATCAATCTCACTCCTAATGACTTCAGTTATCCTTCTTCAGTTTCCTTGTCCTCTTGTCATTTATTTCCAAATATGGACTCTTCTCCCTTATCTTATAGGTGAAGGTGGGTCTGGACATGGAATGTAGATATGGGAAAAACACAAACTTTTGTTTGTTTTCTTCCTGTCTCCTATTCTGATTCTCTTCTTTCTCTACTAAATTTCTCATAGAAGTTACTATCCTCACTGTATTTCTTTCTAAACTACACACTACACCATAACATAACACTATGTTTCATTTTCTCCAGTGTTGAACTTCTGCTTTAAAGATTTATTGACCTTTCTTCTGCTGGACAAAATCAGCTTTTAAATTAAAATTAAACTTCAGATTACCTTCCTGTGACATTTGACATTGGGTACCTCTCATGAATAGAGTGGTACTTGTTTATTTATTTTGGTACTGGGGATTAAAACCAGGGGCACTGAGCCACATCCCTAACCTCGATAACTTTTTATTCTTTAACTTTCTCCCCTCTTAGGGTAGATACTTGACCCTCTGTAATTCTTCAGAAATCTTATCCACTTTTATGATTTAGAATTAACTTACTTTGATAACTTTCATTTTTAGTCATTTTACTTGAATTCTATCTTTATTAGACAGCTGATAGCTGTATGAAACTTTTCTGTATGCATAAGTTCAATAAAGATATTAGGTTGAGCCATATGAAATTGCTGTTTTCATAGGTCAAAACCCATCATATATTGACAGTTTCACATAATCTAAAAAATTTGGAGGGTTGGAGACATAACTCAGTGGTAGAGTACTTGCCTGGTATGGGTGAGTCCTGAGTTTGAACACCACCACCATCAGCTGCCCCCCCACCAAAAAAGGAAAGTTCTCATTTTAAGAATTTATTTTTCATATGTGCATTTAACATTGCAGAACCTTTTGATGGGACTAATACAGCCAGAGCTGTGCATGAAAAACAGAAGTTTGACATGATCAAGGATCAATTTTTAAAGGTAAATAGTGCATCAAATTAACTCTATAAACATTAGTGGAATAGTATGCTATAAAAATGAATATATATTGTCGTGAAACCATTAATATAATGTAATAGGGAATTTATTACTTGAATATAGATATACTGTTTCCTTCAGAGAAAGCTGGCTCTCTTTTCATACACGTGACTTTTTTTTTTTTTTTTAAAGAAATAAACATTTTTATAGGGAGCTTATTAAACTCCCAAAATAATGAGTAAAGCCTAATGGATTCCTTTCCTTCCCTAAAATATCAGGGTATTTTTTATATCCTTAAAAGAAAGCTGTTGTCTTGCATATTTCACTGTCACAAGGAACTAAAGTCCCATTTTATCCTTGTTTATATTTTGAGAAGTTTTGAAAATATATGTTTGTATATGTTTTCAGTGTAAATTTATTACTAGTGTTGCTAGACAAGGTCCCTGTCTTCATGAAATTCCACCATATGTGGGGAAGTGCATTAATAGAAACATGGGGGAAAAGCTTAATAGAAGAAAAAGATCAGAGAACTGTGAAAATCATACTTTATTTTAATGATAACTTAAAATTCAGGTATTATATTATCAGCTATCCTTCAAACTAGGCCCTCTCAATTTGTCAGCCAGAATAGAAAATTTGTTGTACAGAACTTTAATTTTTTTTAAATTTATTTTTCTTTTAATTGTTGGTGGACTTTTATTTATTTATATGCAGTGCTGAGAAATCGAACCCAGTGCCTCACACATGCTAGTCAGTCACTGTACTACTGAGCTACAACCCCAGCATAGAACGTCTTTAATTTTAAAACAGATACTTAAGAAGGAATACTTTTGTCTGTCAGATTAAGAACTCGGAAGTAGCATTTTGCTACCTTGTTCTTATTGATGAGTGAGCTTTTCATTTAGAATTATGTAGCTGAAAAACCAATATTTTTAGTCATTGGAGCCATTATGAGAATAAATTAAAGTAGTGAGCCAGATTTTTAGCTTGTAAACAGGAATTTCAGGATTTAAAAAAAATAAATTCCATTCATTATTTGTTTTCAGGGGCATACATGAATTGCCTTTTTTAGATTTACTTTGTCCTTCATACGTAATATTTGTAATTGTAAAAGCTAGTAAAGACAAGAAAAAGTTATCAACTAATTGAAGTAATTTTTTCTTACCTTCTCAAATCCAAAAGTTTTGTTTTAATTGTCTTCCTATTTTAGACAAAAGTATTAAGTCTGTGAATGTTGTTATTGTCAGTTTTACTTTTTTTGTACCACCTGCATGTGTACTTTTATTTTTATGTTTTTTTGCACTTTTAAATTAATGAATTAGAACCATACAGGTATGGAATTTTAAAATAACATTTTCTTTTTGGCTACAAAAACAATACTTGGATGATGTTAACAACTTGGGAAATAAAAACACAAGGAAGAAAGAAGTTACCCAAAAGTTTTCCACCATCAGAAAAAACCACTGTTAACATTCTTTGTCTTTTATTCTGTATTCTGCATATATTTTATGTTTTAAGAATGATTTTTTTTCTCTCTCTCTCCCAGTCATGGCACAGATTGAAAAACAAAAGAGATTTGAACAGTATACTACCTTTAAGAGCTGCTATCCTGAAAAGATAACTGGCCTCTGTTTCTTAAATTCTTCTGAGAAATAAAGAACAATAGTTACAGCATAATGCATTTGTTTACCTCTATCATGGTTTCTTTTTAATTGTTCCTCTTATTTCCTGTTTTATTTTTAAAAGGACACACTTATATAAAGATGGCATATTTTATTATGACATTTCCTAATAAAATACTTTGATTTAAAAAATGTATTTTTGAAGATGTTTACATTGATGATTAGTAATATTATGGCATGAATTTTCAGGCAATCAGATAAAATATATTTTGGGAAATTACCTGAACAAATAAAAAGGTTTTTGATACAATTTCAGTTAATTGTACCACATACTAAGAGTGAAGAGCTGTGTGGGATTTTGGAAAGGATCTCATTTGTACATGCTTAAAGTGTAATATACAACAGATAGATTGTTGTCTAAGTCTGTTCTTAAAAAGTGAAGATTCAAGTCAGTTATTCAGTTACTTGAAGCAAAATGAAATCTTTTATTTCAGTAAAATCACGGCAGTGTCATGAAATACTGGACAATTGTCTTAAATCTTCACTTGCCTCCCAGGGACAGATTGAGGCTTTGAGTGTCTTTATTAGCATTTCATTAGTACCTCACGTGCTTTTGATGTACTTTTGAGATTGCTTTAGATTTTATGTTGAAATAACAACACATTTTGCACTGTAGTAATGCAAGCACTAACTCTTAGAGCAGTTAGTGAATTGTTAAGAACTGTTTTAAGGACTATTTTATGTAGACATTTTGAAAAGATTAAGTTTCCTGTGCTTTAGTGCAATGTGCACTTTTGCTTTACTTCCGTTTCCTGCTTATTTTTCCGATGACAAGAAGCAACAGAAACTGAAGCATCAAAGTTAAGATTATATCCTGTTTGTAGAATCAGATTTTTTTGGTGTGTGTACAATTATAGGACCGTAATCTAAACTGGAATTTTTAGGCAGTAAGCCACTACAAAGTTTTAGATAAGACATAAAAAAATATAAATAAAAGCTTAATGCTTGTAAAAATATCTTTTGTAGTATTTCTTTTCCACATCAAAGAAGTAGTGGTGGCTGCTAAAAAAGTTACAGTGTTTATTAAGGTTTTTTAAAATTTATGTAAATATTTGTAAATTGGCGAGTGCCTGTAAATTTAAATATTAAAAAAATCTTGAAAACAGTTTTAACTTTTTTAAAAGGATTGCAGACAACTTCTTTTAGACCTACTGTAATACAGTTTGTACCTCTTAAGTATTTTTTTTGCAAGCCAATTCAGAAGCTAAAACTTGCTTTTCTTTGACATGTAAAAGGTGCATATTTTCATTTTCTTTACGTTTAAACTTTTGTATGATGTCAAATGGAATAAAGTTTATATATGGAAATTGTTTTTCTGTGAACATCTTTGCTTTTGAAATGAGATTGGGGCTATAGTTAGCATCTAGAGCTGATCTGACTTCATTTGTTGTGCTTGGTTATTTAGATTAATATAGAGAATCTTGGAATTAAGTTCATCCATGGTTAAAGCCAGTTAACCATATTAGTACCTTATTTTTTCTGCCATTAGGAATGAAGCTTTCCATGTAGGTGATTTTTTTAGATTACTAATGTGTAATATTTGATACAGTTGAACTTTTTATACGAATTCTTGGAATTTTTCCTGAAATTGATTATACATTGTACAACTCTTCTTTATCAAAATGAATTGAGTATAATTAATATTCAGGTGATGACTTTGGGTAATCATTACAAACAATAGTACTTATCATTCAGTAATATTGTACAGTTCTCAGGGATGGGTGTGTGTAAGGTGCTCTGCCTCTGCAGTTATTATGGCATTTCCTAATAAAGCCCCAGAATTTACCATAGTGTGAACTCTTGCACTGCCACTATTTTCTCAGCTTTCAGTGACCCTACACTATTATTCATTTTCAGCTGATTCAGTGTTACCACTAGATCAAGAAGTTAATCAACTTTCATTCTAGATCAGTGGGCTGACACTTAAGATTATGAACTTTGTGACAGTTCAAATGGGACAGATAAGTGGGCTGTGAATATATGAAAGATTTTTTTTAGACTTAATTTTGTTCTTAGCTATTTGTGCAGTGAACACTAAATTATTTTATTGGTGTTGACTTCCCCATTTTCTATATATTTGCATGTTTTGTTAAAGTATTATACTCTGTACTGCAGTTCTCAATTTTGGATTAATTCAAGCTAGGTTCTTTGCAAATAAGTTTTCTAGACTTTTTAGTGTTCCTGAGAAATTCTGAGTGAATTTGAAGAAGCAGAATGGCTACCAGTAGGTTAGATTTTAGCAGATACCCACAACTGCAATTGAATTCTTTTTGTCCCAGGTGAGCATGGTCATTTGAATTGTTAATGGAAAGCCTACCTAATGTTAAACCAGGTTTAATAAAACCTGGGAGCCTGGACTCTTCTGTTTCTATTCCTATGCCCATTAAGCTATTAGTTCCATAGTGTATCTGACTTGTCTTCCCTTCCTTGCCCACAGACCAAA
This sequence comes from Marmota flaviventris, assembly GCF_047511675.1. Taxonomy (NCBI): domain Eukaryota; kingdom Metazoa; phylum Chordata; class Mammalia; order Rodentia; family Sciuridae; genus Marmota; species Marmota flaviventris. The sequence continues at coordinate 102,494,088 of NC_092502.1, read as the reverse complement.
CATATACATACAAACTGGCATAACTAGAGAATAATAAATACCAAACCTCCATTCATCATATTCAACAATTCTGTGAATAGAATCTGCTATGATTAAAAATAAGTGTTTGGCCTGGCGCTATGGCGCATGCCTGTAGTCCCACCGCTCAGGAGGCTGAGGTTAGGAGGATTGCTAGTTCAAAGCTAGCCCCAGCAAAAGCAAGGCGCTAAGCAAGTCAGTAAGACCCTGTCTCTAAACAAAAAAAAAAAAAAAAAATAGGGCTAGGGATGTGACTCAGTAGTTGAATGCCCCCGAGTTCAATCCCCGATACCCCCTACCCCCGTCCCCAGTATTTGCCATTCTAGTTATAAAGTCATTCTCATAAAAAGAGTGATACCTTTCTGCATTGTAAAGATATCTGTACCTGTTGTGCATACTCAGCAGCTCTGGTCCTGTTCTCTTCAGGGAGCATTCTCTAAGTTTGTTCTGTGTGCGTGCGAGGTGCTTTGCCAGTTTTTGAGCTGGGATTGTGGGACAAAGATAGGTAATAAATGTCTAAATTCTACTGGGGGAAAGATACCAAAATACTTGAAATGTAAGCTCATATGGGAACCCATAAAAGGAGTACTGAGTTTAACCTGAGGATTTCAGAAAAAGGGGTGATCTTGAATTATCAGTAATCAGAGATGGGAAGAACTTTTTCAGATAGAAGAAATTGTGTAGGTAAAGGTACAGAGTAATGATTTCATACAATTAAAAAAAATTTATCTAGATTTTTATTTTTAAGACCAATTAGAAAATAAAACAGGAATATACTTCGTCCTACATTCCCTATTTGTAGTCTCTGGTTTATTGCCCTTACTAATATTGTATTTTCAGTGTTGTTTTAAATAAGGCATAGATTTTTTGTGCAATCAGGAATTCAGAAGGAGATTTATTATTTTAATTGTACATATTTATAGGGTACAGTTGATTAAATCAAGGTAATTATTATCTTTATTTCCTTCTCATTACAGCCCTATTCTTCAAGTCCCTTATTCGTGAAATGTGTAATGGGTTATTGTGAAATGCAGTCATCCCTCTGTGCTGTGGAGCACTGGAACTTTGATGTAACTGTTTTGGTACCCATTATCCCACCGCACTCCATCTTCCTTTCCTCCACCCTTTCTAGCCACTAGTAATCACTATTCTACATTCAGATTGACTTTTTGTTACATTCACATGTGACAGAGTATGTGTGGTATAAATTTTGAGAATCCTTGACTTCCAAAGAGGAGACCAAATAGGTAAGATGTGGGCTGTCAGGATTTTATCTGCATGAGGCTCTCCTGCTTTAGTCCTTGAGTAGTGGGGACATTTTAAGCACTGGCTTCACAAGATCCAATGAGGTCTGGGGACCTTTGGACTTATTTTCAGACAAAACTTTGCCTTTAGCTAGTGTGGGTTTAAAATTAGTTGAAATAATGACCTGACTGAACAATCAGGGGCCACAGAAAGAATACACAATTGTAAAGAGAGCCAATATTGAACAATGGTTCAAAACAGCTTTCTAATTGGGCAGAGACCTAGTCTTGTTTCTTCCGAGTCTCTGTACTAGCAGTGGAACCATAAGCTCTCCAGAGCCTCACAGCTCTGCAATTACCCTCGACAGTACCTCACACTAGCAAGCTCTCTGCCCAGGAAGGACTGTTGTTTGGGAGAAAAGGCTCATCGAAATATTTGGCTCTGAAGGAAAGGGAGATCGGGCTGAAGAGCTTTTCCTCCTTTGAAGCCCAGGTGCCACCGGAGCCCGCGCGCCTTGACGTGGGGGACTCTCCAGTTGTCGAAAGAGCCCGCCAGCAATCTGCCAAAACCGGCGGGGGAGGGCGCGGGGAAGCTGGCACACAGGCGGGGAAGAGGACAGGCTGAGCCCGGGGCCCCTGAAGCTTGGTGGTGGCGAAACTTTTTGACGCCTTCTATTTAAAGTCGCGGGGCTTACCCGCCCCCAGCGCCGGGAACCCGAGCCGCCCCCGCCGGGGCAGGGACTGGCCCGGGCCAGAGGCGCAGTCAGAGGGAGAACACCAGGCGCGGCGCGGGCGGCTCCGACTCCGGCCCAGAGAGACGCGATGGCGAGCAGCGACAGCAACCACGCCACCGACAGCTTCCTCGGCTCCGATAGGGAGGAGGAGGCAGCCAAGGAGCTGGAGACTGAGGAGGAGTCGGAGGGTGAGGAGGATGAGACTGCAGCGGAGTCGGAGGAGGAGCCCGACGCCAGGTAGCGGGAGCTTCTCTTCCACAGGGGCCGTCGACAGGGCGCCCGGCCTGGAAATGCTACTGGGAGGCAGGTGCTTCGCAGGGCAGCTAGCTTCTTCCTGTCTTGTTGTTTCCTTTCCTTTTAAACCTCTGGAGTTAATTTCCCTGGAGCTAAGTACTTTGGGGTGTGCTGCCTTTTAAAGAACTTGAAGGTGAAGGTCCTCGCTGTCATCTGGAATGACAGGCGCACCTGCAGCCAAGTTCACTATACTCCACCTCCCAGCTCCAGTGACTTGGGGCTCTTGTCTATTCTTGGAGATACACTTAATGTCCTGCCTAATTGCAGAATTGTGCAGGAACGCTTACATCTGTCCCAAGGCACAGGAACAATCTTGAAAGCCTGAACCAGAGAAGAGGGGGGATGGGAGCTAAGGCAGAGAGGGCTGCTCTGATACTTTTAAATAAACGGTGTTTCCTGGGTATGTAGCAGTGGACCAGCTTGCCATTAGGGGACTTGCTTTTGGTACAAAGACCTGTACATTTTTTGGAAAAAAGAAGTATGAGTTCCAGTAATCCCTGTTCTTAAATTCCTCCTGGACAGAAATATCAACTTTTAAGTGAATGAGAACCCAGTTAATAGTATATTTAAAAGATGGTCTTCCTTCACTTTGACCTCCCTAATCACCTTTATGCAGGCTGTAAAATGAGAATAGTAGGAATCATCTCTTTTTGGATTTGTTTCTGCCTTTATTTGTTTTCTAAGCATAGGTGTTTTGTATTTTTCTGAGTGTCAGGCAAAGGTGTTTCTTCCTAAATTTGTTCATATCAATAGAAAGACTTAGTAGGTGGATGTGTACCATTTTAGAATGTATGTTTTACCCAAAGTTATAAAGTACCGCCCAACCCAAGACCAGCAGAGCTGAAGTTGAAGAAGCAGTCCATAGAGTGACATTGATTAGGGCAACTGGTCAGTCAGATAAGCCTTGAATATTGGTCACAGGTTTCCCAAGTAACTACCAAATGGGAAGCAGGCACAACCTCTGCTCATGAGCATTGTGCAGAAAGTTAGGGAGAAAATGGGGAGTATGAGACTCTGTACTAAATAAGTTAGTGATGGAGTGGAGGACAGACCGTGGGTAATGTGGAAGGTTAGAAGAGAGAAGATAGAGTAGTGGCTGCCTTGAAGTTGTGGGCATGAACTGGACCTTAGAAAATGGACAAGGAAATGCTTAAAGAAAGAGTGGAGGGGCTGGAGATGTGGCTCAAGCGGTGGCGTGCTCACCTGGCATGCGCGGGGCGCTGGGTTCGATCCTCAGCACCACATAACAATAAAAATAAAGATGTTGTGTCCACCAAAAAAAAAACCCTAAAAAATAAATATTAAAAAAAATTCTCTCTCTTTAAAAAAAAAGTAAGAAAGAAAGAAACAGTGGAGGAGAAGGCACCCATGATAAAAGGAACAGGAAGTAAGGGTTCAGTGATTTCTGGGCATATTGAGAGGGGGAAGTATGTCAGCCCATCCTTTATAACATTTTTCCCTTAGTGGTACCTGGGATGCTCATCCTTGCCCAACCAAAATTTACCCCCACCCCAAGAGAATTTGAAAACTTATTTGCACTAAAATGTGAGTATCTGGCAATGTGAAGCACCATTTTGAGGTTGGATTGCACTTTGATGAAGGGCAAGACCTTCAGATAAGGATAGGATTTATCTGCAGTAAACATAGGCCTGCTCTCATTATATAGCTGGTCAGGTAAGGCAAACACCAAAACAAAACAAAACAAAAACAAAAACAAAAACAACAGCGAGAAACAAATAGGATAGATAGAACATGAAGGAATAAGATAGATGGTTATAGTGGCCTTAAAAACATCAAAGTTTTGGTTGCTAATTCGATGATACGGGTAATAAGGAGTCAGTAAACATGAACAAGATTTAGGAGAATAGACAGAAAATCAGTGTGACAGGCAGGTTGGAAGTTATGGGTTTTAGGAGGGTTTGAATTAGGGAGATAGTCACAGAAGGAAAGGTGATATCTAAGGTTTGGACTGGGGTGGGGGCAATGGGAAAGGAGATGGTAACTGTATCTATAGCTAGACTAAGAGGTCAGTGGGGAGCGACTATTGGAACTGGGAGTCTCCAGATCACACCTGCCACAGAGTGTTGTCAGGAACCAAACCACTTTGGTGTGTCATGTATTTGTAAATATGTCCTAAAGTCCTCTGGTCTTTTGGTACTAGGAATATTCTCTAATAGATGGAAGTGAGAATTATGTATCATCATTTCCACTTCTTTCCTTTTGACTCTTGCACAGAAGTTTACAATTGAAAGAGGGCCTTGCTCACTCTGTGGCAGGCCTAGTGCTGTGTTTTCATATGTTGTCTCAGTAAATCCTTCTAACAACACTAGGAAGTGATTGTCCTGTTACAGACGAGGAAACAAGCTTTGTGTAATTTGCTGAGGATATAAAGCAAGAAAATGTCAGAATTACAATGTGAGCCTAGGCTTGTGTATTCCAGGCCAGTAGACTGTCACCCTCCCCCGCTTTTTTTGTGAGGAGAGACCTTTCTTTATTATAGTTGAAACTTACTTTGAAAGGTAAGGAAAAAAAGGAAAAAGAAAGGACTCATCTCTGTTTACTAGAGGGGTGTTTTCCCCTCTTTTTGAATAGAAAGATTGTTTACATTTTCTCAGAGGTCAGAACCAATCTTTGAAGCTGCAATTACAAACTTATTTATTTATTTTTTTAATTCAGAAGCACATAAGGCTAGGCATGGTGGCACATGCTTGTAATCCCAGTGGCTCAGGAGTCTGAGATAGGAGGATCTTGAGTTCAAAGCCAGCCTCAGCAACTTAGCAAGGCCCTAAATAAAATATTAAAAAGGACTGGGATGTGGCTCAGTGGTTATTTACCCCTTGGTTCAATCCCTGATACCAAAAAAAAAAAAAAAAAAAAAAAGGCACATAAAAGTTAGAAATGAAAACAATCTAAGTAATAGTAACAAAATGGTTTTTGTATCTATTTGATATAATATTACTAAGCCATTATCAAAATGCTATTTGTGAAAATTCTAATATGGAAAATGCTTATATTGAGTAAAAGATATACTGGATGACTTGGGAGGATGAGGCAGGAGGATTGCAAGTTTTACACCAGCCTCGGCAATTTATTGAAACTTTGTCTCAAAAAATAAAAAAAGGGTTGGGAATGTAGCTCAGTGGTAAAGTGCCCCTGGGTTCAATCCCTAGTACCAATAGTAATAATAATAATAATAGTAATAATAATAATAATTTAAAACACATGCTGGGTGTAGTGGTGCAGCCTATAATCCTAGTGACTTGGGAGGCTGAGGCAGGAAGATCAGAGTTAAAAGCCAGACTCAGCAACCGAGTGAGGCCCTAAGCAACCTAGTGAGACCCTGCCTCAAAATAAATAATAGAAAGAATGGACTATGGATGTGACTCAGTGGTTAACAGTACTCCTGCTTCAATCCCTGGTTACCATCCTCCTCAAAAAAAAAAAAAAAAAAAAAAAAAGATATACTGGAAAAAGGCTTAAAATATTAACAAGGTTAAGAAAGGTTAAGTTGAAGTTAGTAAAGGTTTTATTTTAAGGTTAAAAAATGTTTATATATGGTTGTTAGAATATTTTCCTTAGGGGCTTGGGTGATAGCTCAGTGGTCGAGCTCACATGTGAGACACTAGGTTCGATCCTCAGCACCACATAAATATTAATAAATAAATAAAATAAAGGTATTGTGTTCATATAAAGCTAAAAATATTTTTTAAAAGAATATTTTCTTTATATTTATCTGAACTTTTTGGTTTTTCTACAATGAGCTTTTTAGTATATAAAGCTCTACCTTCTGCCTGCTATTCATCAATATATATGTAGTATATTTTGTTATGTGTAATATATTATGTTAATATAAAGACAAAAACCACTCTGCTTGTAAACCTTTTCTTTACCCTTCCAGGTATCATATGTAGATTTATCTATAGCTACCTTTCTGAATCAAGGAACCACCCCTTCTAATTATAAAAATGTAATTGATAATGCAGAAAACACATCATTACACAGACCAGTACTTATACTGGATTAGAAAATTATCCTTATGATATATCACTCAGTCATGTGAATATGATATATGGCATTCAAAGGGCTGTGTGTAAATCATATTAATTATTCTTTTATTTTTATTTATTTATTTTTGCAGTGTTGGGAATAGAACCCAGTGCTTCGTGCATCTTAGGCAAGTGCTCTACCACTGAGCCACATCCCCAATCCTCCTATTGCTGTTCTTTCATGGACAAATCTGTCCCCTTTGAACCCAATTTTCTCATTCATAAAATGATAGCAATAATCCCTAATTCATAAGGTTGTCAAAAGGATGAAAAAAACTATGTGCATATATGTAGGCTTACTTGACTTGGTAGGTTCTTAGTAAATTTTAATTTCTTATATTCCTTCAGATGAATCATTATTGGCAGCAAAGCTCTACCTTCTGCCTGCTATTCATCAATGAGGGGTGGGTAATGGTATCCTTTTCCAATATGAGTTTTCCAATATGACATTCCACTTTGGCTTATCTGTAACATTCACTAAACATTCATAGGGTGCCATAGACTATGCAAGGTGCTGGAGATACAAAAATTACTAAGAATCCATAACCAGATTCAAGGTGTTCACATTTCTAACTAGAGAAATAGAAAAACACAATTATGCCATTAACTGTTAGAGAGATTGAAGGAGGAGAAGGTCTATATGAAGCACCTCAAAGTAGGGAGAAAGTCCTGGAATGTATAATACCTGGAAGATTTGAGAAGGCTTCATCACTGGAAAAGGGTTTTGAATCAATAATGTGCCCCAGAGGGCTTGTAGTTTGTGGATATAGAAAAAGATTTTTTTGTGTTGCTAAACCTTCATATAAGATCATTTGTAAAAAGTGGATATATAAAATCTACAGGATTCTAGAGCCAGGAGAGGCTTTAGAAATATCTATTCTTTTACAGATTCAAAACATTGTCAAGAGACATTTTTTTTCAAAGTCATACAGCTTTTTAATAGTAGGATTAGGACTAGACCTCAAGTTTGGACTCCAATCTAATGTTGGTTAATTTATTAATTCAATAGATATTTATTAAACTCTTTTGATGTGCCAGGTAATTCCTATGCCCAAGGAAGACAATGGCGAACATTTTGGACAAAGTCCCTGCCCTCCTGAAACGTTTCAACTTCCCAGTCTGGAAAGACAAACAATGAATCAATATAGAATACATTGGGTAGCCATAAGTTATATGAGGAAAATACAGAGGATAAATGGTTATGCTGTTCTGGACAGGGTGGTGAGGAAAGCCTCCCTCATGAGATGACATCTGAGCAAAGACTGAAAGAATGGGTGGTCCAGGCAAAGGGAAAAGCAGGTACAAAGGCACTGAGGTAGGAATGTGTGACTCTACTTAAAGAGCACAAGGTCAAGTTGTTGGAGCAGAGTGAGCAAGTAGGAGATTGTTCAGAGGTGAGTTTAAGAGATAGCTGGGTTGCAGATCATGTGGGGCTTTGTAGGCCATAGTGAGGACTTGAAATTTTATTAAGTAAAATTGGAAAGCCATTTTACGTCTATATACCACTCAAAATTCAAAACAAAACAACAATAAAAAAGTAGTGATAATGGCAGTATTGCTTTACATAATAAACACTGGCAAATAAAATTAATATTTTCATTCAATTAATATTTATTAAATATGTGCCAATGCTGTGCTAAATGTTTCAAATTCATGGTCTCTTTGTGGAGAGAGATATATAAATAGCACTTGGAGTTTTTGTGAAATTTGTTGTTCATTTTGTTTTTCTGAGTGAGGACCAATGAAGCCCAACTCTTCAGTCTTTCCAAAGGATCACCTAGAAACTTTATCATTTTTGTTTTGGATCAATCTCTGTTAATCATTTGATTTCTCTACTTAAGCATAGGGAATTTTTGCCACAGCAGTACCCAACACTTAAAATCACCTTCATGTGGCTCAGCCAGTGCCTATATAAAATGTCTGTCTAAGCTGATAGAATTAAAATTATTGGTGGAATTCACATTTAACTAGTTATTACAGGAAACAAATCTTTTGGAAGGTGAAGGGAGTTCATAAGTGGTTTTCGTTATCAGTACGGAGCATTCTGTTTCCATATATCTATTTATATAGTGTCTATCACTGATGTGCTTGCCTAGGTGTTTTGACAAGTGTGTTATTTGAGCCTGCCTTCTTCTGAGGTCAGTGGAAAGAGCTGGGAATGGGAGGGCAGGCTGACTGCTCAGGATGCCAGAAGCTGAGGGAGGAGATAGGATAAAGCAGAGGCACTTAGAGCCAGAAATTGAAGAGCTATTTAAGTGTTGGCTGCATGCATATTACATGCCCTTGGTAAGACTTTGACTCAACATAGAGATATATAGCAAGAGTTGGAATTATTATTTTTCTTTAAAACAGCAAAACACTAAAGTGCAGGATATACTGACTGATAAAAAATTTTTTAAAGTAAAATAAAATAAAATAAAGTAAAACTTTTAAAAAGTAAAATTTAAAAAATAAAATAAAGGTATTGTATCCAACTACAACTAAAAAATAAATATTTTTTTAAAAAGTGGCTTATATTCTTTGGCTATTCTGAACACAGGCTTGATGAAAGCCTTGGGTCCATTCAGACATTATAACCAAATTCCCCTTCCTATGAGGAAAACTTAGAGTATCAGGTATAAGAGACTTGAATGTGATTTATACATGAAAATAATCTTTGGCTTAATCCGCCACTATCCAATAGAAATATAATTCTAATTAATTAATTTTAAAAAAAGAAATATAATGCTGACCATATATATAATTAAAAATTTTTAGTAGCCACATTAAAAATGTAAAAAGAAATAGATAACATTAATTTTAACAATGTATTTTATTTAACTCAGTAGCGAAAGTTCTATCATTTCAACATAAAATCAATATAAAAATTATTAATGAGGTATTTTACATTATCTTGTACTAAATATTATTTATGTTTTTATTAGTGTGGTGTGGTTATACATAACAGTGGGGTTCATTTTGACATATCCACAAAGGCATATAACATAACCTACTAAATTTCGATACCCAGCACTTCCCCTTTTCCCCTTGTCCTCCCTCCTCCATCCCCTTCTTCTCTCTACTGGTCTTCCTTCTGTTTATTGCTTTTTTGATTGGTGCATTATAGTTGTATATAAAAGTAGAATTCATTGTGATGTATTCATACATGCACATAGCATAATTTGGTTAATTTCATTCCATAGTTTCTTCCCATTCCCATCCCTCCTCCCGCCCCCTCAGTCTCCTTCCTTCACTTAACTTTAAGTTCTCTCTTATATTTTCATGAAATCCCCCTTTTAAAATATTCTTATTTTTCTCTAGCTTCTGCATATGAAAGGAAACGTTTAACCCTCAACTTTCTTAGTCTGGCTTACTTCACTTAGCATGATGTTCAATTCCATCCATTTACCAGCAAATGACATAATTTCATTTTTCTTTCTTCTGCTACAATTTTGAAATTTCTTGTATATTTTACACATATCGCACATCTTGAATATACCCTACCTAAACACATTTCAAGGGCTCCATGGCCACATGTGCTAGTGGCTACCATACTGGACAATTCAGGTCCGATAATACCTAGAAATCTAGTAACTTCATTGAAATTCATAGAACTGCTCCATCGGTAATGATTTCTGTATACCAGGCCCTATGCTAGATACTAGAGACAGAAAGATGATTGGATGGCACAGTTGCTTCTCTTAAGGAGCTCATTCTGGTAAGGGGAAGCAATTAACTGCAATAAATAGTCATTTATGACACTAAGGATATTAACCAAGGAACAGGAAAAAATTTTTTTTTCTAAAATGAGATTTAGAAAGGCTTTGTAGAGTGACACTGAAGCTGAGAAGAAAGGTATTCCAGGAATAATATATGGTAGACATTCCTTTAAATTTCTGGTTTCAGCTCTTGTGCTGCTAATTGCTGCTCTAAGCTTTCTTTTCATTATCCAGAATAATTGAGGATTCACCAGAGTTGAGAATATTTATTGGCTGAATAAATGAATGGTGTGAATGAATGAGTGAGTGAATATCAAGGGTTCCAGACTTTTTCAAGAAGCAGATTTAGTTGGGATGCTGAACTTGGATCAGGTAGGATTTTGCTGGTCATTGGCCATTCGTTTACCAAGGATTGACAATGCCTGGTGAGTCTGAAACACACTAGCTTGGAGGGGACAGTGATAAGTACTGAAGGATTGTTCAATTATGATGTCTGCAGTGATTGTTCCTACCTTCTATTACTTGTGGGAAAGTCACCCCTAGACTCATCCTTGAGCCAGATCATAGATGGGAGGATAAAACTGGGCTTTCCCTTTGCCCAGACAAAAGTCCTCTCTCAAGGCAACCAGAGTGGATTCAGTTCCAAAATTCCACATTCTAATCTGATAAAATCCAAGATGTGTGAGAAGATTAATTGATGCTACTATTCAGTCTACTAAACTGTAAATGCTCAAAGCCCTCTCATGAAGCTGTTACTATGTTTTTGTCATTTAGCTATGTTTTCTTTAAGAATAATCCACATGCTAGACAGAAATTTACATTCACTGTTGTAGAACATAAATACATACAATGTTTGTCAATTTAACACATTTTAAAACATTTACATTCACCACAAATTCCTTCTTAATGGCTGATTTCACTAGGACACTTAAAATTGTTGATTGGTAAATAAAATTAATTCCCTCCCTTTTCAGAAATGTATCTACAATAGGAAATGAGCCTTATTCACTCACCAGATTTTTACCTTGTGCTTACTGTGTGCCAGGCAATGTAAACATAGAGGGAATCAAACAGGTCAAGTTCTAACTCTTTCCAGTTTAGCTTCTGAGGAGGGTCAACATTAAACAATTTCACAAGTCATTAGTAGAAGCTAATACACTGGCAAAATGAATTGGTCCCAAAGAGCTAAGGCCTCCTGCTCCTTCCCCTGGGAGTTTTTTCTCAGCCTCTCTTGGAGCCTGGCTGCTGATGACACTTACCCTTCTAGGGCACTTAGGTGTCCCCAACTCTCCTGTGTTTCTGATGAGTGACAAGGCTCACAGCAGGGAAGAGAGGCCAATACTGACTCAAGGAAACCTAATCTATTCTAAGAACTGCAGCTTGTTATTTTGAGTTATTTGAACCAGAGCTCCATGGTATATGCATTGTTTTCATTTTAATTTTAGGGAAAAGAAAATGGAGTGTTAGCAATAATGAGTGATTTACATAATTTCAGATAGTGAGTGTCCTATCCCTAATTCCAGTGCTGGAACTCTTCATGAGTTCAGTGCTTATCTTGAGATTTTATATCTCTCTTTCTCTCACTCTCTCTATATGTACACATGTATGTAGATATATATACACAATAAATATATACTTTATACATTGAACAGACATCTGTTCTTAACTGATTTACTCCTTTTATTTGAGCATTTGAGCATAATTTTATTATTTAATTTTTTTTTCATTTACTTCAAACGTTTTTAAAAGAAAACGCTTAAGAAGATCCTGAAAATCTACATAATAGTTAATCCTGATCAGCACCTTAGCTATATTAAGTTTCCTAATGTGTAATAAAGAGAGTAGATCTTATGTTTAAAAATAGACATTAGGCAATCTGGTGTGATTGCATTTTCATAAGGTCAAAGATAGCAACACCAAAATAACTTCTCTTCATACTATATGGAGTTATGTGATAAGCATTCAATAGGTATTTATTTACCATATCTATGAAATTGTGATATTCTATTTAAAAGACAGATTTTGTGTTGGTCTTTGGATGATGAACTTTGAATTTTTCAAATCTTTTTTTTTTCTTCAAGGGGACATGAGAAAAATGAGACCTGGTCTTTATTCTTCTTAGAGTTTTGGGATCTCCAAGGGTGTCACTAAATGCTCTCTTCATTCAGTACCACTTGGGGTCATAAAACAGATTATATTGCATTTTTAAAATGCCTGGTAGGATGGAGAAGACCTGGATTACCATTCCGACTGTGCCACTTCCTGGCTTTGCAGAGTGGGGCAAGAGGCTTCCCCTCTGTGCCTTTACCAGGGTTTTCAGGACCCTCCCTGACCTGGCCCCTGCTGACCTCCTGAGGCTCATTTCATGCCACTGGGCCATGTTTACAACACTCCAGCCAGGCTGGCTGCTTGCTGAACCTCCAGCAGGCTAAGCCTGTTTCTGCATCCAGGTGTTTGCACTTGCTTTTTTCCCTCCATGGAATGCTGCTTCCCCAAACCCACTATTGAGGTTCAGTGCACATGCCACTTTCTTCAAGAAGCTCTCCTCAACCCCCTGCCTAACAGGCTGAGTTCACTCCCTTTATGCCTTTCACAGTAGTCACTGTTTCACGTTGCCTTTCATAGCTCCTATCACTATCTGAAATGTTATTTTGGACTTATTTTAATTGTCTATTGCTACCACTAGAATGTAAGCTCCCTAAGGGCAGCAGCCTGCCTTTCTTCTCTGTCTGCAACTAGAATATAGCAGGTACATAGCAGGTTCCTCAGAAATGCTCACTGAACTGGGCACACTAGCAATCACCTGCAATCCCAATGACTTGGGAAGCTGAGGCAGGAGGACTGCAAGTTGAAGGTTAGTCTCAGCAATTTAGTGAAACTCTAGACAAATTACTGAAAGTAGCTAAGTGGTAAAATGTTCCTGGGGGTGGGGGGACATGATTGTTAAGTGAACAAGTTGTTGGATTTCATGATGACATTTCATCCCCAATCTCATCTCCTTCCCTCTGGTTAACATTGTTCATGTTACACCCTCCTAACAAATTACTTTGTTGTCTGGTCCTCAACATCTTAAGAGAATTGAGAAGTGGTCATTGAATTTGGTAAAACGAAACTCAATAGGAAGAAATTAATAACTTACAGAAATACAAACACCTCTAAGAGAATTAATAGTTTAAATCTTTCTCTTCTAGATTGTGTTTATTTTTGAACAAATTCTTCCACATATAAGAGGTAGGGTGCTCTCATGGGGGAAGAGGGCACTAGAAAGGGAAAATGGGTGCTTAGGGGAGGAGTGAGTGGGTACACAGGGCAGGCTGGGCATGAACTTGGGCCTCAGTCTTTCTTGCTCATAGGATATCTCCTAGGATATCTCCCAGAAAGTTGCTTCCTGCAGGTCCCTGATAGAAAACTTCCAGAGGAACTGACATTTTTATTTCCTTGATTTCTTAAACAAACCAAGATACAAAGGGGGAGGGTAACATAAAAAGTTAGCAGTGTTGATGCTACAATTGCCTGATAGCCAAGTATGTGGTTAAATTGATTGTCTGATAGAATTAGGATTCCTTTTCATATATATACTTGACCTTTTGGAAAAAAAATTTTAGTGGAGTTTACATATTGGACCTTTTGGAAGAAAATTTTAGTGGAGTTCCCCACCTAAGTTGGCAGAGAGTTAAAGGACAATGTAGCCACTATGACCAGGGGACCAAAGCAGAGAGGAGACTTTTGGCATCAGAAAATCAGGGCCTTAACATTTGAACAACTGATCAGAATTAGTGGCCTACGTTAGCTCAGAGTAAAATGGCAAGAAGTGACAACCATTTCTTAGATTTTTTTCTATTTCTTTCTACTCCAGTTCATATGTAACTGCCCATTTTTTGGAGACAGAATCTCACTAAGTTGCTGAGGCTAGCCTGAACTTGCAATCTTCCTGCCTCAGTCTCCCTAGTCAGTGGAATTATAGGCATGCCCCATGCCTGGCTGATGTATACCATTTTATTTAAACAAGGGAATAGTTAATATTTCCCTAAGAAATATGAAATTTAATTAAAATATAACAGAATAATGAACAAATACCATATGAAGCTGAAGTGTTTTTCCTTTTATATTTAATGGGGAAAATGTTTGTTCTAGCATGGACTTTTCATTTCACAATAAAAACAAACAACCAGAAATTCAATATCACCTGTTTTATATGCCCTGATATCCCTGTCTGGGAGTCTTAAATTTCTATTTATCTGTTTGCTATTATCAGAAACCTCATTAGTTCTGCTTCTAGTCTGTATACCTAGGCCAATATTCCAGAGAACTGTGCTCCACCTCACAGAGTGGGTTACTATGCAACCCCCACCAAGGGGAGAAGTGAGACTCAGGTAATGTTGATTCTGTTTGGTATCTTAGAAATAGAGACACAGATTCTATTTAGTTGGCTTGAGGGATTTGGGGGACAGGTCTCAACATTTTAGATATCTAGTCAACCTTATTGTGATCTTGCAACAATATTTTGTGATGTAGTATTGGTTTTTATTTTTGGAAATTACTGGTTAATTTTTCTATCATTTAAAAAAATTCTGAACTTATACTGTAAATTGTCCAGCATGTGGTAAAAAACAACATTAGCTAAAATTGCTGAGCATAACTGGTGTCTGAGATAGTGTTCAGGAAAAAAAGAAAAGGTATTTAATAGTAAATAAAGTTGTCAAGGCAGAGAGCCCAGAGCATAGAAGATGGATGGCGAGATGGCCTTATATGGGGAAAGATTAGGGCCACCACCAGGGGTCTGAATTCAGGCTCAGGTATGTTTCTAACACTTTAAAACAGTCCTCCCAATACAGAGTGCCTACAGGACTTAGAAAACCGTGAGCAGACCCTGTTATCCAGGGTCTGAAAGCTATTTGAACTGATCCTGACACACAGGAAAGGCTCCTTCCTTCACCAAAGCAAGTCAGGCCAACATCCAGGGGTGAGGTTGTATTGCTTTTCCCACCCCTGTCTTTTCCTTCTCCGGAACACAGAGATTAAAAGAGAGGAAAGCAGTGAAATACCTTTCTGAACTCTGAGAAAGTTCTGCAGCCTCTGGGGTTCAGGGTGTCCTTTGAGGATAGTGATGTTGAGCTGAGATGGTGGGAGGGTGGGGACAGAAGGGAAGAGAAAATGCTCAGAGGGAAGCAGAGAACAAAGCCACACTTATAGAGAGTAGCTCCCTTGATTCCTCATGATTTCCCTGTTTTCTCTTTCCTGAAAGGCCTGGATACACCCTGAGCCCTTGGATTGTATGAGAATTCTCTACTCCTATAACGAGCAAGTGAATGAGTGAATAATGAATCAGTAACACAGGGAAGAATGATTAGAAGGTGCATCCATTTAGCTTATTACACTTAAACTTTTCAGAGATAATCATTGTTAAAGAGGTGACTTCTGCTTTAATTATAGCCTTATTAAAGTGGGTTTGCAGCTCTTCAAAGTTTGGACTTCACGATGGGAATTCAATAATGGAAGGGAAAAGGGAGAGAACACATGGAACATTTGTTATTTGCCCAGTACAAATGCTTCTCAATTTGTGATGAGGTTATGTCCTGACAGACCACTGAAAGTTGAAAATATCATAAGTCAGAATGCATTTAATACACCTAGCCTACTGACCATCATGGCAGCAACACAGTACACTGTAGAGTGTTGGTTGTTAACCCTCATGGTGGCATGCCAGACCGGGGTTGTGGCTGGCTGTCACTGTCCAGCATTGTGAGAGAGTACTGGGTCACATGTTGCTGAACCAGGAACAGATCAAAATTCAAAATTTGAAATGTGGTTTCTATTAAATGCATATTAAAAATGCATCATAAAGTTGAATCATTATAAATCAAAGACAATCTGTATTTTATGAGATATTTTGCATGTTGTTTTGACACACCTGCCTTATGAAGTAGGTGTTAGTCTTCCTTTTTAACTGATGGCCTTCAAGTTCAAGAAAGGAAGAGGAAGTCATTTGCTCATACAGTATCTTGGTCTGTTTGTGTGCTGTAACAAATTACCTGAGAATGGAAAAGTTATGAAACATAAATCTATTGCTCACATTTGTGAAGTCTGGTAAGTCCAAGATGGAGGTACCATAGACGTGTCTGTGGTGGAAAGAGCAAAAAGGCCTCAGGCACTCCCTTTACCTTTCTTTCTTTCTTTCCCTCCCTCCCTCCCTCCCTCGCCCCCTCCCTCCTTTCCTTCCTTCCTTCCTTTCTTCTTTTTTGGCATCGGGAATGAATCAGGGATGCTTAACCACTGATTTACATCCCTAGCCCTTTTTATTTTTTACATTTAGACAGGATCTTGCTAAATTGCTTAAGGCCTTGCTAAGTTGCTGAGGCTGGCTTTGAACTGGCAATCCTCGCACCTTAGTCTCCCAAATTGCTGGCATTACAGGTATGTGCCACCACACCTGGCTCTTTACCTTCTTTCTTAAGGTTGCCAACCCATTCATGAGAGCTGCATTTTATGACCTTAGCATCCCCTAAAGGCCCTGTGTCAATACTATCACATTAGTGATCACTTTTCAATGTCTGAATTCTGGGGAACACAATCAGGTTCTAACACACAGCTGGAAGTAGTGAAGCCAAGAGTTAAATCCAGGGCCTTTTTGAAGTGAAAAATGTTGTCTCCATCCCATGAGCACTGTGGTATATACTTACTTGGATAAGGAGACATTGTTTCTGTCTTAAGAAATTTAGAAGGCACAGGGTAGATAGCATTCAATAAACACTGTGGTAGACTTATCAGAGAAGTACTCTGCTAGCACTGGAAGGGTTCCAGTACATCTCAAGTCCTATAGTTCACATAAGGTGACGAGCTCACAAGAGCCAATCCAGTCACACTCTGATTTTTTTGAAAACAGCCATCAAGACAGGACTAACATGGTACCCAGTGTTGATAAGAATGTAAGGCTCTGAGAGAGAGAGAGAGAGAGAGAGAGAGAGAGAGAGAGAGAGAGAGAGAGAGAGAGAATTATAATATTTATTTTTTTAGTTTTCGGCAGATACAACATCTTTGTTTGTGTGTGGTGCTGAGGATCGAACCCGGGCCGCACGCATGCCTGGCGAGCAAGCTACCGCTTGAGCCACATCCCCAGCCTGTAAGGCTCTTCTTTAATGAGACTAGTGTTTTAAAGCAGAGATTTGGGGGAAACCTGGTAAAAGATTTTGATCTTCCCTTGTGTCATGCAAAAAAATTCAATATAATCATTGGATTTTTATATGGAATATTTTAAACTTCATATATCTATAATAACTTCTTAAATATGGTGGAGTTGTGTTCCAAAATTTTATTTTGTCATTACTTTTTTGGCTCTTGGATGCATTTCCTCTAGCTATAATGTTAGTGGGTGATTAGCTTCCACAAAAATTTATTTACTTTATAATGGAAACAAGGTATATTACTATTAAACAGATTTCTAACCAGTGTTTATAACATGATTTTTATGAAGAAATGTCTTCTAAATTCTAGGTTGGACTGACTTAGGCATAATTATGTAACTTCAGAGAGGGAAGTTTCTGTTTGAAAAGTGAAATGATGTATTTTTCTCCTAGATCCTCATAGATTGCTAACAGGCAACATCTATATAAATAAAGATACCTCCCTACAAAAAAAGAAAATGTAAGGCTCTTGTACTCACTACTGATAGGAATGCAAGTTAACCATTTCTAGAGGGAAAATTGGAAATAGGTGTGAAAATCCTGAAAACGATTTGCTTTTCACTCTCAAATTCTACTTTCTGTGGTATTATCCTGAGAAAATAAGTGTGCAGAATGATGGATCTAAGGTACCAGGGATTGAATCTGGGGTTCTCTACCACTGAGCTATATCCCCAGCCCTTCTTCTTCTTATTTTTTTTGAGACAGGGTCATGCTAAGTTGCTGAGGCTGGCCTCAAACTTGTGATCCTCCTGCCTTAGCCTCCTGAGCCCAGCTATGAGCATTTTTTAATATAGGAATAATATAAATGATCAACAACAGGTTATTAACTAAATAAAATGTTATATAATAAAATGCTATGTTAACAATTAAATATGAAGTTGTAGAACCGCAGTTATCAAAGTATGGTTCTAATAGGGTCCATAAGGTCAAAACTATTTTTGCAGTAGTACTAAGATCTTTATTGATTTTTTACACTTTCATCGTCTCATGAGTATATAGAATATGAAAAGCTCATTTTTTCATATTCCACATTGCAACTAATTTTTTAACAGCTGCAACTTTTCTAGTTTTAGTGTGGTATAAATAAAATAAACACCGTTACCTGAAAATTACCCCTCCCTTTTCCAACTACATATCCCTGTGGGTCCAGTTTTTCTTGCAGTACTCCTGCTAATAGAACATATCTACATTTGGAACACAGAAGCAGATATAAGAATTTAATCTTTTTATTGAGCCAAATATTAACAAGATTAGCAAAACTATAAAATAATGCCACTCTTCTCACTAAATGTTTTTGTTTGTGTGTTTTGGAAAGTAGAATTACTTTTTGTAAAATATATTATCAATGTTGACATGTAATAGGTTATTATTGTCATTTTTAGATGAAGTAATAAAATGTTAAAATTTCTGCTTTGATTGCTAATTCTATAAATACTGATAAATACAATCCATGTAAGCAAGAGTTTTGAGGTCCTTAATAATTTTTAAGAGTATAAAGTAGTTTGGAGACCCCCCACCAATATATATATATATATATATATATATATATATATATATATATATATATATATATATATATTTATTTAGAATAGTTGTAAAAGAATGTGTCATTGGAATGGGAAATATTTAGAATATATTTTTAAATTTTAAATAAAGCTAATATATTAAATATAATCATTTTCAAGTGTTGAGGTTACTGATTATTTTTATTTGTATGATTATCTCTTGTCATGTATTCTAGAGTGAAATATATATTTGATAATTAAGAAAAAGTCTTTATTTTAAAGATAGGACCTAAAAACCTTGAACTTTCACCTGAATCCAACCGAGGAATGCATTATTATATATTACCTGTATTATGCTTTAAAAAACATTTCATTGGATCAAATACAGACTACTTTTATTGAATTTTAATTAATTTTGTGGGTGATTAATAAGAGAATATTATGGGAAAGTCATTGTAATTTTAGGAACTGCTACAGACATCTAAGAGCTTTAAAGATTTGTGAAAATGAGAATACAAAGTTTTGCAATAATCCCATTTTTCCCAATACAGTACTTCATAAAAATGAATTAAACTATTCAATCTATTCTGCTAACTTCCAATTTTGAGATCTTATAGGCTACTAGCAAGTTATTTCCTTATTCATCAATAGGGATTTTATTTAATGTCCTTATTTCTTTTTCCTTTTAGAAATTTGGAGACATCCTTTAATACGCTTGGTTTTACTGTCTGTGTTGTTTGAGGAAGAGGGTTCTTGTTTCTTCTAGTGGGGGCGTTTGTGTTTAATGAGGGGACCACCAGCAATGCCTTCTGGGAGCTTCTCACCCGAGAACTCTGCTCCTCTGTTTTCAACTTCATAGGCACCAGTTACCTCTGCCACCAGCCTAACATGGTAGTAATTGATTCAAGGATAATAACTACCTACCATTTTCTCAGCCTTTAAAATTCTTTCTTTGTAGAAAGAAAGAAGACTTGTTTGTTTTTTTCTTTTTCTTTTGTGCTAGAAGCCAGCTCTTTTTTGGAAACAGGGTCTTGCTATGTCGCCTAAGCTGAACTTGTGATCCTAACTCAATTTCCCGAGTGATTGTGATTACAGGTGTGGGCCACTGTGCCTGGCTAACAGAGTAAGAATTTAAAATACCTAGAAAATTTCTTTGAAAGTTGAAGAGGAGAAATGAAAAGTTTAGTGGCCAATACTAATAATATAAATTGTGGGGTTTTTGTTGTTGTTTTGGGGTGTGTGTGTGTGTGTGTGTACTGGGGTATTAAACCCAGGGGTGCCATAACCACTGAGCTACATTCCCAACCCTTCTTTTCTTGTCAGGGAGGATTACTGGTGATCGAACTCAGGGCACTTGACCACTGACCCACATCCCCTGCCCTATTTTGTATTTTTATTTAGAGACAGGGTCTCACTGAGTTGCTTAGTGCCTCACTTTTGCTGAGGCTGGCTTTGAACTTGCAATTCTCCTGCCTAAGCCTCCCCAGCCGCTGGGATTACAGGCATACACCACTGCACCTGGCCTGGTGACAAATTCTTACTACTCTTTCTTTTAAAAGTCTTTCATACCTCATTCTTTTTTTTTTTTTGAATGGGGGTTGAACCAGGAGTGTTTTACCACTGAGATACATCCCCAGCCCTTTCCTTTTCTTTTTGTTCATACTGGGCATTGAACTCAGGGGCACTCAACTACTGAGTCTCATCCCCAGCCCTATTTTGTATTTTATTTAGAGACAGGGTCCCACTGAGTTGCTTAGCGCCTCGCTTTTGCTGAGGCTGGCTTTGAACTCACAATCCTCCTGCCTCTGCCTCCTGAACTGTGGGGATTACAGGTGTGTGTCATTGCAGCTGGTGTGAATTGTGTTTTTGAGAAATGAATCTTTCAGGTAACAATTCTTCTTCAGTGTTAAGGCCACATTGGAGAGGGAAATTACTTTCTAAAAAAATGAAGTTTTTAAAAAATCTTTTAAGATTAAAGAAAAAAAATGGGTGATGGAGAGATTTCTATACATTTTATATATGCCCCAAAGAATAAACTTTCTAATACTGAACTTGCAGAAAACAAAAGTAAGGGTGTCAATGAGTTATCATCTAGAGTCTATCTAACAGAGATACCTGAACTGTCAGTAACTGTAAAATCAAGATTAATTTTCCTTGGTGGATTATTAGTAACACTAATTTTGGGACTAGATAAAAATTCAGTAGAACATTTGGAAATTAAAGAGAAGGGTGTGGTTGTTGATCAGTCAGAATTTTCAGCATAGCCTCCTTCTATCTGCACTCCTCTGTACACACACAGGGGGCTCTGAAGGATGTTTTCTCAGTCTCTGGAAGGTGCCCGTTGTACTTCCTGTGAAATCTCTCTGAGGTTTATCCAAACAAGCAGAGAAATTTGGGTGTCAGTGGGTTGGCTCTCCTGAGCCACTGACATCCAAATTTCTCTGCTGCCACCAGGCCAAAGGGTCCTCCTTCTTGAAGCTTCCAGAGCTGAGATGTATTTTACTCACCGTGGCTCATCTCTGTAGCATCCGCTGCAGGGAGGCCTTGGTGGGGTTTTTCACGACTTAAAATAATGACAAAGAAAAGAAAAAAATGTTACCACACGTTGTACTATGTACACAGACAAACTCTGGTTCCATCTAATAGCTTGGTTTTATTTTTAAATAAATTATTATTATTTTCAAGACCACACTCTAGGAGCTCTTTGTTGCAAACTTAGCAAGAAAAATTGCTAGAGGGCTAACTAGGAAATCTCAGCAGATTTCTTCTGCTTTTTGGACCAATTAGCCTTCATACCTCATGCTCTTATGGAGTTATAATTGTAGGTTAAAAAAAAAAAAAAGTAAGTGGAACAGCTGGGGAGAAGTCTATCCTGGCTCACTGATTTATTTTAAAAAGATCCCAACCTGACACATTCTATTCAGATGAAGTGCTCTGTCTCTTAGTAACCACCACTCAACATTCACAGGAATTTGACAGCAGGGGCTGGTGGGTACAGTTTCTGCTCTGTGCTAATACTCAGTAGCTGTTGAAGAATTCCAGTGCTCAACAGTTAAGCCTGTGTTTAACTCCTTGGCTGGGAATCCCAGAACATGAATGTTCTTATTCTCCATGATTTTTAATTTACATCTTCAGCTAAGGTGATGTTGCCCATAGTTGATTGTCTTTTTTCACTTGGGTCTACCTGTAGCAGTGGTTCTCAGCTAATATATGCCTGAAGACATTTTTGATGTCATGATTAGGGATAGGGATACTATTGGCATCTAGTGGATAGAGATCAGGATTGCTACTAACATCCTCAGCACACAGGAGAACCCCCCAACCCAAATGAAAAAATTATACAGACCAAAATGTCCATATTGTTACTGTTGAGCAACCCCCAGCTTCTAAGATCACAAATAAATGAATTGCTCACATTTTGATCTGGTTGGTCATTAGTCTATGAACCAGCCCTGTCAAGAAACAGTTCATTTATTTTGATTCTTTGGACCTGGCATCTTTTTGTCCTTAGTTTTCAATAATAGAAGAAAATTTGTTGGATGGATTTTTATACTCTATTGTGATAGATTTAAATATTTGCCCGAGGCCTAGTAACTTAGTCATGGCTCCCAACTCATGATCAGACCCTGAAGAGATACTAAGTATTTATAAATTGATCGTACATGCTAATATCCAAATTACTTTTCTTAACTCTGGATAGATAAAGAGATTTCTACAATTCTAGAATTGTGAATGGGTCGTATTAATTCTGTGTCCACTACTGGGTAAACATTTCCTACGTGAAAAAAGTGGAGAATTTATGCATGTGGCCTACATGCAGGATTTTGTTTGGGGAAAAGTGGAAGGTAGGAAAGAAGCCAGTCACTATTTTGAGACCTACTTTCAAATGGGTCACTTGTTCATCTGGTCCTGCTTCTTGGACCAATTAGCCTTTATATTTCATGCTCTATGGAGTTATAATTGGTAGTTAAAAAAAAACAGTGGAACAGCTGGGGAGAAGTCTATCTCTGGTAAAGGACAGAGATGGGTGGTGATAATTAAAGGAGTCTGTCCATGTTAGATGACTTTTTTTATAAGAAGAATGTTTTCATTTACTTGTGTAATTAAAATTTAGTGCTTTTGTTGCCAAGGTCAGGTACATGTCTTAGACACTCAATGACTCAGGTTATCTCAGCTGTTAAATATTAAGTGTATGTGTATCCCATCATTGATTAAGTATCAGGATTGCCTGAAGCTTTGGGAAGCACAGGGTAATAGGTATTTTAAAGTCTGCTTGGAGGTTGGTGTAGTGTTTGGAAGCATGTGCATAATGCTAACATTTATGCCACTGGGTCTTGTGACTTATTTAAAATGGCTACAGACTTTCGCTAAGGTGTCTCAAAGCACACCCAGACACACCGTATGGTTTCATGCCATCTTCCTTTTGCACATGTTTTTCCTTTTACCTGATTTGCCTCCAACCACCTGCAACCTGATCCTCCTGGAAAACTCATTTTTATCTTACAAAACCTTACATCAGCCTTTTATACTTTCATACTCTATGATTATATTCCAGACCCTTCCTCTCACACTTGTATACATACAGCCTTCCACATTTGATTCCAAAGCTAAAAATTATCTTCTCTGTACCACCTAGGATGCCTTTTGCACATTCTTTTTGTTGAAGCAACTGTTACACTGTATTATAATGATCTGTTTGCACATACATCTCTATGTGAGCCTCTAAGTTCTTGGAAGGAGGGAACTCTGCCATTCTTCTTCCTATTCCCATTACTTTGCACATTAGGGATAATTATTAGGATTTAAAAACAGAATTTCTATTTTTTATTTTTCCAGGATTCGGTTTTGGGTTCTCTTTTTTAATTTACAAAATGTTATTGATTATCTGGGGAATCTCTGGTAATAAGATAGAGATAGGAGTGGTAATAAAAAAGGGAAACTTTGCCTAGCCATGTTAGATTACATTTTTTACAATAAGAATGTTTTCATTTGCTTGTGTAATTAAAATTAAAATTATGTGTGTACATATATGCAACAATATCTATAAAGAAAGTGTTTTCTATGCTGAAGAATACAGATGTTTAATGTTGTGGTGAGACATTTAATGGTGACAGATATACATGTATTAGTTAAGATTTGGATTTGATAAGGTTACATCAGTTACTATAACAAACCCACCATACCTTAGTGAGTTAGTGTAATAAGAATTTCTCTAGCTTACTTAAAAATCCAGTGCAGGTATTTGTGGTTAGGCAATGACTCAGGGACCAAAGCGTCTTACCTGGTGTGACTATGCCATCTTCAGATTGTGATGTTTAAGGTTGCCATGCTTCAAGCTGAGGATGGGGAAAAGTATGGAAGATTTTGTGTGGGAGATTTTTATGATCCATGCTTAGAATAGAACACAGTACTAGTATTCATTTTCCATTGTCTTAATCTCAGTCATTTGGCCCTAACCTGACAACACCTAATTTAAGGGAGGCTGGGAAGTGTAGATGATCTGCAGGCCCAGAAAGAAGGAAAAAGAGTGTGGTGACAAGCTAGCCATCCATGGAAACAAACAAACTAACAACCCTGTGTGTACCAAACAGAAAATGGACTACATTAAAGGAACTTTAAGGAGCTCACAGAAAGAAACATCAATAAACTAGAGAACCAGGTAGAAACCTGGTGAGGTTTAGGGTGCAAGAAAGACTGATTATCTGCTCAGAGTACCATGGATTTTTAGCCTTTGTATCATTCTGCTTAAGATTCAGATTTATGATTGGAGTAAGACAGGGGAAGTAAAGGCCCAGCCAGTATAGCCTGAGGGGTTGCCCATCCCTGAGCTATTACAAGATGGCAGGGCTGATGGTCCAATGGCTTCCTATTTCACTCAAAATAAAATCCAAACCCTCCTAGAAGCCAAGGTGAACTGGCTCACAGATACCATTCTGATCTCATCTCCATTTCTTTTCTTTCTTTCTTTCTTTGTACTGGGGATTGAACTCAAAGGCACTCGGTTTCATTAAGTTGCTTTAGGCTGGCCTTGAACATGCGATTCTCCTGCCTCTTCCTCCTGATTCTGGGATTACAGGCATGCACCACTGCACCTAGCTTTCATCTCCTTTTACTTTCTCTCCCTTGTTCACTCCTATCTTTGTGTGGCCGGCACAGTCTCATCTCAGCACCTTGAATGTCAGTGTTTGCTCTGCTGTTCATAGTTATTTCCTCACTTCCCTCAAGGCTCTGCTCAAAATTCTCTTTGGTTGAGGTCTTCTTTGATAATTTTATATATTATCGCCCCAACTCATAGCCATCACCCCTATCCCATTTGCACCATTTCATAGTACATACCTTCTTAAATTCTACAGTATTTAAACAGCATGAGAGCTGGGGCTTTGTTTTGTTTGCTGCTCTACCTTCACTGCCTAGAACAGAGTCTGGTATGTAGTAGGTGTTAAAATTTGTTGAGTAAATCAAATAGTAAATTTATGGCTAAAAGGAAATAATATATATAAAAGTCTTTTGAAAGTCATTAAGTGATGTTCAATTATAACGTATTTTTATTGCTTTGTTTCTGAAAACCAGAGACCTGATGAGTGTCAGAGCACTGGAATCCAGATTGCCTTATTCCTGGTAGCGGAAGGTTAACAGAGGCAGCTATAGAGCTAGCATGGCCTGAGGAAAGTGGATCTAAGGCATTTGTTTTAAGAATACAAAATTTGATCTTTTTTTGCATAATTTGATTCAAATAATCAACCTTATTTCTTCCAAATCACGGACAATTTTACAGTATATATAATATTTTTCACTGACCATGGATAATGCACATTTAAAATTAATCTGTGTTGTTTATAAAGCATCATGTCAATTTCCAACTTTCTAGAGTTCTTTGAGCTTGTACAAGTAAGTAAAGACATGGGTGTATGCTTCTGAGGGAGACTAGTATGTGATCAGGGCATTGTTGAGTTCTGGCTGATGGATTTCTCTAGGTCTGATTGGTTAAAAAATCAATTTGCAAGTATGTAGAATATTTATCATACCTGTTCTTGCTGTCAAGGGATATTCCTTAGTCCCTACCAGAGGCTGTACATGTGGCCATTCATTTATATTGGAATCTGGCAAGTAGAATTGCTATACAACACCCCTTTTCTCCTTCTCTAAGTTTTGAAACAAGTGACAGATAAATGAAAGAATGGTAGAGATAAAAATATCAGGCCTATTACTGATAAAGCCAATATCAGGGAATGTGGTTTAGGTATATAGAACAACAATGTGTTTTTTAATACCAAATCTCAGAAATAGACAGATTTATATACCCAGTGGCAGGAAGAACCCCAGGCCTCTCCTCATATAATTCACTGCACAAGGAACAGAGTACACTGAGAAAGGGTGAAGCAGGGAAGCTATACCAGGACTCTTATGCTAAAAATGTCTTTCTACATGAAAGGAAACATCTGGAATGAGAAACTAGTGTCCCAACTAATTAATTTATTATTGTTGTTGTTTTGTGATATGGAGATTGAACTTAGGGCCTTGTGCATGCTAGGAAAGCATTCAATCACTAAGTTATATCCTAAGCCCACCAACTAATTATTTTAAGTAAATTTCTATTTTATATATTTTAAGATTTTACAGACAAAATTCTCCTTTTAAAAAAGCTCAAAAGATGTGACTCTTTGTATCACATAGTTTATTCTTATACTCTTGTATAGATGAAGCAGGAAACTGTTCACACACTGAGTGTTCTCAAGCTAAGCTGGGAGATCAGTGTTGTGTCTAGCAGTGCTCTTGTACAAATGAGGGCTTAGGCAAGCACCCAGTTCGCTTTGCTGTGGAGCTGCCTCTGGTAGCATCATTCAAGTATCCAAGACTTCAGAAGAATTAAGACAAAATTAATTTATATTTCTCTCACAAATCTATAGCTCAGACACAATTGGTTAATTTGAAGTGAATTTCTACGATCTCTTAGAAAATTTGCATTAAACAATAATCTTGCTGTAAAAAAAATCATGGCTAACAGTGCCTAGTACATAATTTGAGCTTAATAAATACTTGTTGAATGAATGAATCTTTACTTTCTGCTTCAATCTGAAGTCAGTTGGAAGTCAGTTGTAGTTGGCTGGGTGTGGTGGTGCACACCTGTAATCCCGTGACTTAGGAAGCTAAGGGAGGAGGATCACAAGATTGAGATCAGCCTCTGCAATTTAGGGAGATCCTGTCTCAAAATAAACAATAAAAGGGCTGGGGATATGGCGCAGTGGTTAATTGCCCCTGGGTTCAACCCACAGTACCCCCCCCAAATCAATGGTGGTTGAATGAATTTTGTCATTTCACCTGAAACAGAAACTTCATGGGTTAAACACTAATGAATGGAAACTAGAAATGTAAAGAAAGAATGATACAACTAATTAGAACAAATTAAACACGCACGCGCACACACACACACACACACACACAAGAATGATACAAATGCTTTTTCAAATCTACTTTCATTAAACCTAACTGGCTAAATTAACCAAAGCTCTCTATTGGTCAGTGTCTAAAGAAAGCTGACTACTTCAGTTACCACATTAATCTCTAATAATTCCCATTATTTTGAGTTGTATTTTTATGAATGATCAGTTATGATTGTTTCTGAATGTTTTATACTGGTTGCACTTGGTATTGTTACAACAGAATTTAATTAAATTTTACTTAAGCTGGTGAAATTTGAGCACAAAAGTGAAAGATATGTTGCTCCTTTAAAAACAAAGTGAATGTTTTGAAAAGATTCATAAGAGAAGAATCTATAGAAAAACTCATTAAATGACATTACACTGCTCACAGTAAGTTTAGAGCCTTATAGAGAAACTAGGCTGTATGTAAAAAGAAACCCAGAGTGGCAAATGCCTTAGGGAAGGATGACATTAAGAGTCCAGAAGTTGGGAGGAAAAAAATTACTTTGGCTTGCAGAATCAGTGAGTTCCATCTGGAGAATTTGATACATGAGCTGGTCTCTATAAAGAAAGAAATGATAAGGGGCTAGGGTTGTGGCTCAGCGGTAGATCGCTCGCCTCTCATGTGTGAGACCCGGGTTCAATCCTCAGCACCACATAAAAATAAATAAACAAAATAAAGATATTGTGTCCATGTTTAACTAAAAAAAAAAGAAAGAAAGAAATGATAAGATGCAAAAAGATGATTCATTCCAAGAGGAGCGAAAGATATAAGTAGAGTCATGAAGGGTAAGGCTTGTGTTTGTCTGGGTCATAGACTTTGCCATAGATGGCAAATATAACTAGGTTTCAAATGAGAGAGGGCTCTAACTTCCAGGCTTCTGAGGTATCTGGTCAGTGTGAAAATAAGATATATATTCTTTTCATTCACAGTGAACCCGAATGGTCTGTAGTATGTTTAAAAAATGAGAACTTTCTATAATTTTTAATAATGCCGTATGATGATTTCTTCATTCATAATTTCATTATTTTTTTTCTTATTTCCTTAAGGGCTTATAAACTTTTTAATCTTAGCTATTTTATATTACTTTTGTTCAACAATGTATATGTTTTTTTTGGTCTGCAAAGGACATGTATATTAAATTAATTTTTGGTGAAATATTAATTATAGAATTATTGATTATGTTTTAAAGAACTCTGATTTTTTAAAACAGACCCACAGAAAACACTAACCATTTATATTATAAATATACAGTCTTGTTTCTACAAGGTTACAAACTTGTTTGGTGTTTTATGCTTTAAAATTTATTTTTCCAAGTTTGTAATATAAGTAGGATTATATGTGACTTTCCCATTGTTATGTTATAAAAGTTAATATTTATTACAATTTAAAAGATTTAGTTGGGAAAAAATTGCCTCTTATTTTCTCTTGTTTGAAATACTTCCTGTCAGTATACTGTGATTGCTTGAGAGTAGAATAAAGTATGATGCAAATCTAATGTATTGTTCATAATTATATTGCTATGAAGAACTTTAATGTTACTTTAACTACTGATCAGAGAAAGGAACTACCAGTTCTGAGGATATAAATCTTGATCCCAATAGAAATGAGTATAATAGTTACAAATCTTTACTTTTGATAAAAATAGTTTAAGTATCCATTTAGCTTCTTTCAAAAGTGTAGATTTTTTTAAGGAATAAATGAGAGTACAATTCAAGACAAAGATATTGATGATGAAATAAGGGGATTTATTATTTTGACAGCTCCACTTTGATAGCTAGTCATTTCTCTCTTTAGAAATTTCAATTCAAATGTATATATTTCCTCTCTCTTGTTTTCTCACTTACAAAATGAGAAAAAAATTAAAATCACACAATTTAAAAATTTTTTAAGTAACTTCAGAAAGAGATAGAAGTTGTACCTAGGAAAGAGTGATCAAGGCCTGAATGGTAAACATTGAGATTTTTGATATTATCATCATATTTCAGACCTGGTCCTTCTTTTTGGAATGACTGAGAGTAGAATAAAATATGATACAAACCTAATGTATTGTTCATAATTATATTGCTATGAAGAACTTTAATGTTATTTAACTGTGGATCAGAAAAAGGATTACATTTTCAGCACATTTAATGAAATTCATATTTTGAGAACTGATTTAGACAAATACTACTCACAAAAAATAAGTGTAGAAAGTAGAGTATCAGTTTAACAGTTGAAAATAAGAATACTACCAGCAAGTATACAAGAACACCATTCAAAGATCATCACACTCCCTCCCTACCATGTAAATGGGGTCATGGACACACAGTGCAAATATAAATTAGTTTATTTAGGAAAACATTGACATGGAGTAGTAGAGCACACTTAATCCTGTAAGCTCTTATCCCACAAAGAGTGATACTTATTTGGGGCATAGCTGGACTACTATGGGAAGGGAAGGGCTTCTGTAGAAGAAAGATACTTATATAATGTCCAACTTATTTATAAGAATGAGAACATGGAAATAAAGGACAAGACAATTTTTTTTAAAGAGAGAGAGAGAGAGAGAGAGAATTTTTAAATATTTATTTTTCAGTTTTCGGTGGACACATCATCTTTATTTTATGCAGTGCTGAGGATCGAACTCAGCGCCCTGCGCATGCCAGGCGAGCATGTTATTGCTTGAGCCACATCCCCAGCCCGAAGACAATTTTGTCAGAGAATACTGGAAACAAATAAAACAATGGAAATTCTAGAATTGAAGACTATAATAACAAAATAATAACACACTTCATGGCTTTATTAAGCAGTTTTGATATAGTTGAATACAGATTTAGCATACTGGATGTTAGATTGGAAGAAACAACACAATAAATGCAAATAGAATATAGTGAGAAGTTTTAATTTATGAAAAATTGGAATCTCAGAGGAAAAGAGAGGCCACAGGACAGGATCAGTATTTGAATAAGGAGTATGAGAATGTCTCAGAAATGATGAAAGACATTAATCTACAGATTCAGAAATCATACACATCGGATAAGATTCTTAAGGAAGTGAGAGTAACTTCAGAAAACTAAAACAACAACCAAATCTTAAAAATAGTTGAGGGTTAGTAGGAGGAAAGTTTAGATTACTTCAGAAAAGCAACAGTTAGACTAAAAGTTAATTAATCAATAAAAACAATGGAAGACAGAAGTCAATGGAATATTTTTAAAGTGCTGAGAGAAAATAGCTAACAATCTAGAATTTTATGCCTTAAAATATTCTTCAAGATGAGCTATGGGGCTGGGACTGTGGCTCGGTGGTAGCGCACTTGCCTGACATGTGTGAGGTTCGATTCTCAGAATTAAGTATAAATAAATACAATAAAGATCTATCAACAACTAAGAAAAAATATTTTAAAAAAGAATGAGCTATGAAGCTGGGCATGGTGGCACCTGCCTGTAATCCCAGTGGCTTGGGAGACTGAGACAGGAGGATTGCAAATTCAAAGGCAGCCTCAGCAAAAGCAAGGCACTAAACAACTCAGTGAGACTCTGTATCTAAGTAAAATACAAAATAGGGCTGGGGATGTGGCTCAGTGGTTAAGTGCCCCTGAGTTCAATCCCCAGTACCAAAAAAAAAAAAAAAAAAAAAAAAAGAAAGAAAAAAGAAAAAGAAAAAGGAATGGGGATATAGTTCAGTGTTAAAATGCTCCTAGGTTCAATCCCCATAAAAAAAAAAAAAAAAAAGAATGAGGTATGAGAGACTTTTAATAGAAAGAGTACTAAGAATTCGTCACCAGGCCAGGTGCAGTGGTGCATGTCTGTAATCCCTGCAGCTGGGGAGTCTGAGGCAGGAGAATTGCAAGTTCAAAGCCAGCCTCAGCAAAAGTGAGGCACTTAGCAACTCACTAAATAAAATACTCACTATCTCTAAATAAAAATACAAAATAGGGCAGGGGATGTGGGTCAGTGGTTGAGTGTCCCTGAGTTCAGTCCTTGTTACCACCCCTCCCCCACTCCCCCACCCCGCCAAAAAAAAAAAAAAAAATTGTCACCAGAAAATTCACTCCAGAGGACATACTAAAGAGAATGCTTCAGGGTGCAGGAACATGATTCCGGATAGAATCTTAAAGAAAAAGGAAAGAATGAGGCACAATAGAAAGGTTCATTATCAAGGTAAATCTAAATCAATATAGACACTTTAAAGTAATTACATTAGAGTAAAAGTAATTATATCTTATGAAAATGAAATACATTTAAAGACAAAATATATGATTACAAGGATGTATAAGTTAATATGAAAGTAATTCATGGTACTTATATTGTCTAGAAAGAGGTAAAAATACCAGTCCATGTTGGACATTAACAAATTAAGGATGCATGTTGTAATTTCTAAGATAATCACTAAATGAACAGAAAACAGAATGTAACTGACAAGCTAACAGAGGGGGAAATGAAATAAAGTAAAATATCTAATCAAAAATAGGACAAATAGGGCTGGGATTGTGCCTCAGCAGTGGAGTGCTTGCCTAGCATGGATGGGACCCGGGTTCGATCCTCAGCACCACATAAAAATAAAGGCATTGTGTTGTGTCCATCTACACCTAAAAAATAAATAAATAAATATTTAAAAAAATATTACAAATAAGGAGAGAAGAGGAACAAACTAGAGGAGTGCAAATAGAAAACAAATAACAAGGTAGCAAATTTAACTCCAATATGTTGGTAATTATGTTTAATTGGACTAAATGCTCCATTTGAATTGTCAGAATAAATTTTTAGAATAATTATATGCTGTCCATAAGAGACACATTTAAAATGTAAGAACATAGAAAGAATAAGAGTAAAAATGAAGAAAAGATATACAATTTAAACCTTAGTCAAAATATAGCTGGTATATCTTTGTTAATAATCATATCAAAGCTTTATTAGTATCAATACTTTGATACTTTAGGTAAGAATCATTATTTACAGGTAAAAGGAACATTATGATTAAAATTAATTTTTTCAGAATGATATAGTTTTTCTAAATTCATTTATATCTGCTAGTGTAGCTTCAAAATATATAAATCAGATGTTAATAGAACTACAAGGAGAGACAAATTCATAATTGTAGTACAAAATGATAACACATTTCAGTATTAGAACAAGCAGACAAAAAATATCACTAAGGATAAAAAAGATTTGAATAACACAACTAAAAAGCCTGACTTTCTTGACACATATAATACATTGCTGAAAAAATGGAGGATTTAGCTCTTTTCATGAATACAAAAACTGTGTGTGTGTGTGTGTGTGTGTGTTTACTGGAGATCAAACTCACACATGCTGGACAAGAACTTTAACACCGAGTTATATCCCTAGTCCCACAAACACATTTTTAAAAAAAAAAATGACCATTTAGCCATAAAGCAAGTCTCAATAAAGTTAGAAGCAAATCTTACTACAAAATAAACTTTCTGATCACAGCACAATTAAACTAGAACGTAAACTGAATGCTGTGGCACTCACCTAGAATTCTAGCTACTCCGGAGACTGAGGCAGAAGGTTCACAATTTCAAGACCAGTCTGAGCAACTTAGCAAGACCCTGTTTCAAAATAAAAAATAAGGGCTGGGGATGTGGCTCAAGCTGTAGCGCACTTGCCTGGCATGCGTGCGGCCGGGATTGGATCCTCAGCACCACATGCAAACAAAGATGTTGTGTCCGACGAAAACTAAAAAATAAATATTAAAATTCTCTCTCTCTCTCTTTAAAAAAAATTTAAAAAATAAAAAATAAAAGGGGTTGAGGATATAGGTTAGTGGTAAAGTGTTGGAAAATAACAAAAACAAAAACAAAACAACCTACAAAAAAACCAAACAAACAAATTAGAACACACTAACAAAATATAAAGTATCCTCATGAGTTTTGAAATTAAGAAATATATTTTTAAATAATCTATAGGCCAAATAAGAAATCACAAAGGAAATTTAAAAACTTTTGTCATTAATAATAAATGTTGTGTATCAAATTTTATGTGACACATCTAAAATTGTATTTAAAGAGAAGTGCATAGCCTTGACTTTACATGTTAGAAAAGGAGAAAGTTTGGAAAATAATGACATAATAATCTTTCACAGGAAAGTAGAGAGATAACTGCAAATTAAACTATTAGATAAATTATTAACTAGAAAACCTTACAATGAAGAAAACTCCAGGTCCAAAGAACTTCACCAATAAATTCTACCAAATACTTAAAGGAGAAATATATAATGCAATCCATAACAAACTGCTAGAGAATAGTAAAGGAAGGAATACTTTTCAACTCATTTTATGAAGCAATATAATCTTGATACAAAAATCTGTCAAGAACACTGTAAGAAAGGAGATTTCAGAACAGTAGATCAATATCATTCATGAACATAAGAGAAAAATTCCTAAACATAGCATTAGAACCAAATCAAGAACTACATAAAGAGTACAAAATATTACAGCTTGGTGAGTTCAGTTCAGGAGTTCAAGGTTGGTTTGACATCTGCTATCAATTGCAATAGTTCTACACATTAATAGGGTAAAGAAAAATAACATGATCATCTCCATAGTTGCACAAAACCTTTTTAATACTTAGTTTTTAAAATCATGTCTTAGCAAGAACAAATAAAAGAAAACTTCCTCATTAAGATAATTATCTTCAAAAGGAGCTTTTGATGCTCATCTCTAGTATTAGTCTATTCTTTTCTTGATCTAACTCAGACCTGCTGAACCTTCTTACCCCCTGTGAAAGGGGGATGAGGAAAGAGTCATTAGATTTGTTTCACCTCACTCCCTGAGATAAATAAATCTACTTGGGAAACCAAGTGATAAATCAGAAGGTTGCATTGTGAGAATGCAATCAGAGGGGAATGGATGTAGCCAATATTCTTTATGAAAAGCTGTTGAAAACACTGTTGTTGCGGAGTAAGAAAGTCCCTGGAGCATTTCTGAATAGTGTAGGGACCATGCCTCTTCTGTTAACTTAGTTCATTATATCTTTAGATGGAGTATAATGTGAATTCTTGGGCTTTGGATTTACATATGCTAATATAGTAATTCTGATTTCTGTTGGCTGTCATTCAACTTTGTCTCTCAGTGAGCCAGACTGTTTATTCATATGTATATTTTGCATATCCTGTGACCTTTTCCTAGAATAACCTCCCCATCTTGATTCCACCTTCTCTTCTCATCCATTTGGCAGACTCTTCAAACTAACTTAAGCACCTCTCCTGTGTGAAGTTTTCCCTTCCTTATGTCCTTATTGTAGCTGGCTTGTTTTCTGTAATAATACTTATTATACTATAATAATATTTTCTATAATAATACTTATATACTATTGAGATGTTTAGTTATATCTCATTAGATTTGAATTTCTTAAAAGAAGATCCTGTGTCTTCATATTTGTGTTTCTACTATCTATACTTAATAAAAAGTTTACTAAATGCAGAAATAATGACCAAATATAAACTCAAAAGACAATGCCAGTGACCTACTTTCTCCTACCATGCCTGACCTACCTATAGCTAACACCTAGTTAGTTCATTAGAATTATTACTCCAATAAAAGGATGAATCCACTGATCAGATTTCAGTTATCATAATCTAATCGTTTCACTTCTGAACATTGCTACATTGGATAACATGTTTTCAATACATGAGCTTTTGGGGGACACTTCATATCCAAACTACAACAGTAGTGTGCTGCCTTCTTATGACCACCCTTTGGATACTCTGCTCAGTCTTCCTGAACTCATTCTAGCTAGTAATGAAAACGTCTCTGGTTGAATACACTGAATTTACAATCAATAATGAACTCTAAATTGAATTTATAATTGCTTTTATGATGCTACTACAGTTGCAGGCATTTTAAATGCTGACTTCTCGGGTGCTAGTCATAATTTTAATTTTTATTTTCATCCTATTTCTGTTAAGTGACAGGAAACGGGGAGGGAGTAATACGAGTTGAAAATTCTCAGGAATAATATTAATTAGGTATGGAAAAGAACTTGAAAAAACAGTTCAAAATAAGATTCAGCCGAGAACCAAGATTAATTACTAATTAAGTTCAATAGTTTATTACCAAAACAAATAAGGGAGAGTAGAGTTGCCAGGAAAATGAAGAAACTAGTTCTTCCCACTATTTCTTAATCCTTTGCACCCATGACATGTGTAGAACACACTGACATTTACCCAACACTGGGGTGAATGGATGAGGCTGCCTGTTAGAGCAAGCTAGAGGCTGGGGGTATGGCTGTCGCAGGCTCCATCTGACTGTGCTGAGAGCTGAGAGCAAGATCTCAGCATACCCCAAACCCCTTTGCAGTAGACTGTGGGGGGACTCTGAAGTTAAGGGAGTATATGATATACCTGCAATGGCTGGCAGTCCTGATCCTCAGCCAAACCTCACGTACAAGGAAGGTTCAGAGCATAAAATTGTAGCACTATTCCTGGGAGGAAAGAGCGCTTGGAGTTTTCATCTCCAACTTAATGTTCATGGAATAATGGCAAACACGACCAATTAATTGATCAGGAATGATAGCAGCAGAAGGTTTGAAACTAAGCCTTGAAGGGTAGATAGTATTTAGATGTGAAAAAGAAGTGGAGTGTGACATTGGAATCGTATTCTAAGTGGAAGAGCCACAGGGGTATCAGAAGGGAAATCCTGATGAGGGAAGGAGCTGAATTTAATTCAGCTGTTTTTGGAGTTTGAGGGATATTGAGTTATTCTGGCCTGGGATATGTTATTAAATTTAATATCCTGACTTTAATTTTTGAACTTTATTTTGTATACATTACTATTTTTGGTGTAGATGGCAACATTGATCTCTATATATTTTAATTTCACATTAATCCTTTACCCTTTAATGCTAAAGTGTATTTACTTATTATTCTATTACTATAGTAATATATAATTATTGATATTTATTATTTACTCTAGGTTATCAGACCAAGATGAAAAGGGCAAGACCAAGCAAGAGTGTATCATATCTGACCCCTCCTTTTCCATGGTGACAGTTCAACGGGAAGATAGTGGAATAACTTGGGAGACCAATTCAAGTAGATCTTCCACTCCTTGGGCCTCGGAAGAAAGTCAGACATCTGGTGTATGTAGCCTGGAAGGATCAACTGTGAATTCTCCTCCAGGAAACGTTTCCTTTATTGTGGATGAAGTTAAAAAGGTTCGGAAAAGAACTCATAAGTCAAAGCATGGGTCACCATCATTGCGTCGGAAAGGCAACAAAAAAAGGAATTCTTTAGAATCTCAAGATGTTCCAGCAAGTAAAAAGGACAATCCTTTAATTTCAGAAAGCCAGGCACTAAACACCGAGAAAGAAAAGCTATCTTCTGGCATTTATGATAAGACAAGAAAAAAGAAAACCACCTCAAATACACCTCCTATTACTGGGGCAATATACAAAGAACACAAGCCCTTAGTGTTAAGGCCAGTCTACATAGGAACAGTACAATATAAAATTAAGATGTTTAATTCGGTTAAAGAAGAATTAATTCCTCTACAATTTTATGGAACGTTGCCAAAGGGTTATGTAATTAAAGAAATCCATTACCGCAAAGGGAAAGATGCATCTATTAGTCTAGAGCCAGATTTTGACAATCGTGATTCTAACATAGTTTCTAAAACAGGCAAATTAGTAACCCAAAGCATAGCTGAGGATAGAGTAAAAGAACTTGCTCCACCCTGGAGAAGTGCCCTCTCCAAAGGATCAAAGTCCCTGACTTCCTTGTTCAGTTATGAAGATCAAAAGAAAATTTACAGTGATTCCCTTCAAAGTGCCACATCTGTAAGGGAGCACACAGATTCCTCTTATTCAAGTAATGATTCAGCAGAGAGAGAAGTACAGTGCAGGCCTCCACAATCAGTGCCACAATGGCCAAGCGATGAAGCAAAGCCCCTAGTGGAGCCTTCCTCTCTTCCACTTGATATATCTGCAAGTATGTTCCTGGAAACAGCAAAGGAAGAATTTGAGCCTGATTCACAAGAACCCATAGTTTCAGAGAACAATGCTTCAGTTTCACCAGTTTTAGTGGATGAGGTGAAAGAGGAAAACATGGATTCTACTGACCATTCCATTTCAGTGGAGACAGTGAAGGATTCTCTGGAGACAAGCTCACTAGGTCTGGCACCATCTATCCAGGAAGGTTTTGAGCCAAACAAGGAAGATCTAGGCTTGACTTCACTAGAAAGGTCAGAACCAGTCTCTGAACGACTGACCCCTCCTCTTCCCAGCTTCCAAGAAGAAAAGGAAGACCATGTGCCTGAGCCATCCATGTCACTTCCAGAACCTGTAGTGCTACAAGAACCAGAGAAAGAAGAAATAGAAACTTCTCTGCCAATAGCAGCTATCCCTGAACCTGAAGATTCTGATTTAGCAGAAGAGATTATAGAACTTGACTACCCAGAAAGTCCAGTTGTTTCTGAGAAGTCCTTCCCACAACATTTGTCCCCTGAAGTGGAGCACAAAGAAGAGGAGCACAAAGAAGAGGAGCCCATTCTACCATTACTGGTAACAGCAGCACCTGAATATGTCACTTTGTCTGAGGAAGAAAGAGAAGAACATGAGTCTGTTTCCACTGATTCTGCTTTTGTGTCGGAGTATTCAATCCCACAGGATTTGAACCATGAACTAGAGAGGCAAGGAGATGAGCCAGTTTCTCCATCCAGTGTAAAAGCCATGTCTGAACATGAAGTCTTGTCAGAAGAAGAGAATGAGGCATTTCAGCCTTATTCCCCAACTTTGGACTCTGTGTCAGAGAGTTCTCTCTCGCCATCCACAGCTGGGATGACTTATGAATGCCAGGCCCCTCTGTTTTCAACAGTTACATCTGAACACACAGTCCTATCAGGAGATGAGGCCTCAGAAAGTGGACATCATACACCAGATTCCACATCTGCTTCTGAATATTCAGTTCCATCCCATGCAACACAAGAGTCACTGAAGGAAACAGTTGACCACAAGTCTCCATTAGAATCAAAAGGTATCTCTGAGCACACCATTTTACCAGAAGAGAAGAAAGACACTGGACCATATTCCCCAGATGTGTCCTGTGCATCTGAATGCTCTCTCCCATCCCACACAGCCGAGATGGCTTCTGAAGGCCAGGCCCCATCACTTTCAGTCTCTCCATCTGTGATCCTATCAGAAGAAGAGACAATAGAAATGCAGCGGTATTCACCCTCTTCCACATCTGCTTCTGAATTTTCAGTACCCCCATATGCAACACCAGAGCCCCAGGAGGAAGAAATTATCAACATATCTCCTCTAAATATAAAAGGTGCTTCCTCACCCATGAATTTATCAGAAAGAGAGCAAGAAGACATTGGGCCTTTTTCTCCAGATTCTGCATTTGCCTCAGAATTCTCATTTTCACCCTACACAACTCAGGAAGCAGAGAAAAGACAATTCGAGCGTGATTCTCCAATGTGTTTAACATCACCATCTGAACACACTATTTTGTCAGATGAAGACACTGAAGAAACTGAACTTTTTTCTCCAGATTCAGCATCACAAGTTTCAATCCCACCATATAGAATCCCAGAAACAGAGGCAAAAGACATTGAGCCAGATTCACTATTAACTGCAATGTCTGCTTCAGGTTACTCTTCCTTTTCTGAAGCAGATGAGGAAAAGATTGGATCAACAGCTGCTACACCTGTACCTGAGAATTTTGACTCATCACAGAAGCAAAAAGATGAACCTTGCTCTTTCACATCTGCATCTGAAGAATCGAGCCTGCCACCTTCAGCAAATAGAGCAAACGAAGCAGAAATCAATCCAGATGATCAAACAATCTCAGCATCTGTATCTGAATATCTCATTATGGCACAGCAGTGGAAAACTCAAGCATCTGTGCAGCCCGAGCTGGAAGATTTGGATCCACCATATTTAACCAGTGGATTGGAGAGGGGAGAAATTAAGACAAATTTGTCAGCAGCTACAGTTCCTGCTTCTCCACCTGCACAGTCATCCATGGCAAAGGAAGAAACAAAACCTGTTTTGCCAGCATCTCAGTGTTCGGTTTTACCTGACTCAGTCCATGAAATTAAGAAAGAACCGGAACCTCAAGCATCACTCACTCTAAAGACTGCAGATGAACAGATGGCTTTGTCAAAAGTCAGAAAGGAAAAAACTGTGCCTGATTCTCAAGAAGCTACAGCACATGTATCAGAGGATCAAAAATTGGAGCCTCAGCCTCCAAATGTTCCAGAGTCTGGGATGAAATATTCAGTTTTTCCTGACTTGGTAGATGAGCCAAAGAAGGATGTTAAACCCAATTTAGCTTCAACTGTGACTTCTGAACTAGAACGGAGAATGTTGTCAGAGAATGAGCCTGAAGCAGTAAAACCATCTTCACCTCTAAAAGAAACATCTATATCTGGATCGGAGGTTTTATCTGGAGTGAAAACGGAAGTGAAACATGATTCCAAAATAACAAGTACCACCAGAGAGCTTCATTCAGCCTCATCGGGAGTAGAAAAGGAAACCGAACAGGGTGCTCCCGCACCAGCATTTTCAGCTTGGTCAAAAGAAATGAAGAAAGAAACTGAACCCAACTCTTCAACAACCATCACACCTGTAACTAAGCTTGATTCAAAGTTAACCAAATTGGTAAAAGAAAAAATCCTGACAGATTCATCTCTTGCCACCCCTGTAGAATATCCAGTCTTAACAAAATTAGGAGAAGGTGAATTAGGAAGTGGTTTGCCACCATGTGAAACGTCTGTAGATGAGCATTCAGTTCTTAAAGAAGAAAAGGTAGCAATTAAAAGTGCTTCCTCTCTCACAGAAACTTCTTTATCCAAAGGCCTGGCTTGGTCAGAAGCAGAGAAGGAAATTAAATTAGATACACCTCTAAGTGGATCCTCTATTGCAGAGCATTCTATTTTGTCAAAAGTTGAAACTCAGGAAGATAAACCTGGGTTGCCAATATCCAAAATGTCATCTTCTCAGCTTTCAGATGTATCTAAGGAAGAGAGGGTAGAAGACTTACAAGATCTCTCGTTGTCTACAGTCCTCAACTCTGAACATTTGGTTTCATCACAGAACAAAAACTCTGTATCTGCCTTGGATGGGTCAAGACCAGAACCTGTGCTTTCGCTGCACCTAGGTGGTGAGATCAAGAAAGAAGCCAGACTTCCTTCACCACAAAATGTGTCACCTGTGCCCAAACATATAGTCCCCAAAGGCGAAAATGAGGAGACAAGTTCTCCCAAGTTTGAAAATATAGTGCCAGTAGATGTAGCCTCAACATTACTAACTCTCAAAGAGGATGAGAACAAACAGGCAAGGGAGACATCTTTTACAGCCCAGAGAGACTTCCTGCCAGGAAAACAAGATCTGGCTGCAGCAGAGCTCCTTTTGGAGACTGAGAAGAGAGACGAGCCACACCAATTATCAGAATTACCAGATGCCAGGTCAGAATTCACAGGTGGTTTAGGTAGGCAAAGTGAATCCACAGGAACAGAACCAGTAAAATCTCTTATAACTGAATCAGAAGATTCTGTTTTCTTAG
The DNA here is from genome assembly GCF_047511675.1 of Marmota flaviventris. Lineage (NCBI taxonomy): Eukaryota > Metazoa > Chordata > Mammalia > Rodentia > Sciuridae > Marmota > Marmota flaviventris. The sequence goes on along the minus strand of NC_092502.1, from coordinate 102,453,438 downwards.
AAAAGAGTCTAGTTGAGCTTAGAAGCAGAGGAGAAGGAACTGAAAACAGGGAGCTTCATGTGTCTGCTACAGAACCATCAAAGATTGCTTCTTTTGACTTCCTTGTAGAACAAAAGAAGCCTGAGAAAGCACTTCATTCAGATCAAGCTGTTAAATTGCCTGATGTGAGCAGCTCTTCTGCAGATAAACCAGATCTGGGTGTTAAACAGTCTTCATTTATGAAAGAGAATTTGCCTTTGGAACAATCAAAATCATTTATGACAGCTGAGCCTCCTAAAAAAACAAAAATGAAAGAGGCCCTAATTTCTCCAAAGGATGATAACTGGATGCTGGAAAAGCCAGAAAATTTGGCCAGTCAACAAGAAGAAAGAATGTTAGAATCTGTGCAGCTGAATTCCTCTGGCAGCAATGATCTTATGACAGAACAGCCCAAGCCTGCCCCATTGGATAAGGATCATACATATGAAATCGGGAAGCAGGTTCTGACACATTCTATGGAAGAACCTCATGTGTCTTCACAAGAAGGAGTATCTACTCTAGATACTTCCAGTGGTAATAGAGAGACCTTGTTGACTACACCTTACTCAACTGAAGAAATAAAGTTGGCCCAAGAACCCAAATCTCTAGTTCCGGCTGAAAATGTAGAGAAAAACATAGCAGAGGGGAGACAGTTCTATTCTTTCATGGGGAGGGAAAGTTTGATATTGGAGAAAGCAAACACAGAATTTTCTAGGTCTTGCAAAGAAGATATTCAGGAAGAAATCAAATCACCTCCTGAAAGAACCCTCCAGAAACCAGTGCCTGCCCCATCTGTGGAACAGGTGAAGACAGAAACTATCCCCTTTCCTGTCAAAGCAGACCATTTCCCAGAAGAAGTCAGGGAACCTGCACCAGGCAGTGAAAAAGAAGCATGCAAGAGCCCACCTCCTTTACTTGGAGAGAAACCATTAGAAGAATCAAAAATAGTTCAGCCAAAGATTGTAGATAATGCTAGTGAGGAAATTAAAGGAACACCTGAAGTGAAAATACCTACTCAAAGAAAACCTGTCCCCTCAATCCCAGTGAGTAAAGAAACTGAACTCCCAGAGACACCCGAGGTGACACAAAAGCTTCCTGAGAAGCCAAAGGCAGTTGAACAAGGCCTTCCGGAAGCAAAGGAAAAGAAAGGCATTTCATCTTTCAAATCATGGATGTCTAGTTTATTTTTTGGATCAAGCACTCCAGATAATAAAGTTGCTGGAAAAGATTTAGAAACTCAGCCAAGTTCCTCTGTAGAAAAAGCAGTGACTGTTTTAGAACCTCAAGGTACAATTCCTGCTGATTTCAATGCAACTGAGAAACCAACTGATGATTCATTACCAGAGGTGACACTTAAAACTGCTGAAGAAGAATCGAGAGGTACCTTAGTTAAATCTTGTGAAGGTCAAGACCTAAAAGAAAAATCCACATTTTTACCAAAGGTAGAAGTTTTACAACAGCCAAAACCCAACTCTGAGGTGTCTACTGAAGATTACAGGAAGAAAGAGGTTTCGGACTATTCAGAGGAAATGGACATAAACTTAAATACTTCTGCTGATGGTGAGGAACATTTTGGAATTCAAGCCTATTCCCCCATGTATGAGAAATCGGTTATGGCAGAAGCCAAAAATGTTCCTCTTCATGTTACTGAGACTAAAAAAGAACAGAAGCCAGAAATCTCGCCTCCATCTAAGTGGAATATTTCTGTTCTTAGGGGAGATCCAAGCAGTGATCAAAAAGAAAAGTCACTCTTTTCATTTGATGTAGTAGATAAGATGCCACAACAGCCAAGATCTGCTTCATCTGACTTCACAAGTCAAAATATCACAAAGGAATCAGAGAAGCCAGAGCCAATAATTGTGCCAGCAGAAGAATCAAAAGGCATTTTAATTGATCTTGGTGAGGACAGAGTGAAGAAAGAAATGCCAAAACCTACTTCCTTGAAATGTTCTGAAGAGGAAATGAAACTCAGGTCTGTTAGCCGATTGGAAGAGAAAGATAACTTAGAAAGCAGATCACTTACCTTGGCAGAAAAGAAGGAGTTGGCAGAAAAGCAAGAAAGCGTGGCTCCCTTAGAGCTTATAGAAAATAAAGAAACATGGGAGGTACCAATGGTGCATAAATCTAGACCTATAAAATCAGAAGAATCAAAAGCTGCTGTTAGACTAGAGTACATCTATCCAAATGAAGACCACAAGGAAAGGTCCTCTGTTATTGTTGGTTCTGAGGAGGAGAAAGGAGAAGAAAAAGTAAAGCAGGCACAAGTATTACTAGAAGAAAAGAAGCAGCAGGAAATTCAGCCTTATTCTCTGAATGTGGCCAAGTCTATGCCTGAAGAATCAGCTATCTCTTTAGGTAATTCCTTGGCTGAAACTCAACCGTTTTCATTCATCAAAGCAACATCTGCTATTGAAAAACCAGAAAGCATACTCTCAGAGGCTCACCCAGAAATCAGGGACAGAAAGACAGTAGAAACCCAACTATGTCCATTCGAAGACAGTGAAATTTTGGTGGAGAAAACCAAGAGTTTCCGCCCTGTGGATCTTCCTTATCAGGATGAAATGGGTTTTCCTCCTCAGGAAGGAAACCTGGCATTAGAAAAGTCAAGCAGGGACATGACAGGTCACAAAGAGGAAAAGGGACAGTTCTCACTGTCAGAGCTACTTAAAGGTGGCTCAGTAGATACCACAGAAGAAAGTATGGAGCAAGGCTCTTCATCTAAAGACTCTGAAAGGACTTTAGAGAGTCCTTCTGAAGAAACAAGGAGCTTAGAAAAACCGCCATATTTGCTCTCATCTGTAAAAGCACAAACTCTTGTTTCAGAAGCTTCTCCAGAAATTAGCACAGTGAAGAAACAGGAAATTCCATGGTCAGAACTGACTCCAGAGAGGCCCACAGTTCACACTATTCAAACATCTAAAGATCACCCAGCCCAGGTGCCTAAACAATCTGTTCTTGTTTCAAGGGGTCACTTGGAGACTGTGGAGGATACTCCTGTAAATGTACCACTCTCTTCACCGAGAAGTAACTATGCTCAATTTATAATGAATGCAACAACAACCAATGCTGATAAAGTGGCCTCTACTAAAGAAATGTCCAATGAACCTGAAGACATATATGCAAAAGATGAAGAATTGACAGTAACTAGTAAGCCAGCTGGGCTTTCAGAAGATCAGAAGAGTGCCTTTAGTATCATTTCCGAAGGCTGTGAGATACTGAATATCCATGCCCCTGCATTCATTCCTTCAGTGGATCAGGAAGAAAGTGAACAAATGCAAGATAAGTTAGAATATTTGGAAGAGAAGCCCTCACTCAAAACCATATCCCTCCATGATGAGAGCGAGGCAGTTGCTCACCATGAAACATTAAGGAGCAGGTTAGAAGATTCTGATGGGAAAGTTACATCATTGAAAGAAAATGAACAAAAAGAAACTCATAAAACAAAAGAGGCAATATCCACAGATTCAGAAACTGGTGATTTAGCTTTTATTCAACCCACAATTCCCAGTGAAGAGGATTATTTTGAAAAATACACTTTGATTGATTATAACATCTCCCCAGACCCAGAAAAACAGAAAGCTCCACAGAAACTAACTGTTGAACAGAAACTGTCAAAGGAACCTACAGGAGAATCTCTCTCTTTTCCAGGAAGTTCACAGGAAAGTGCCCCAGAATATGATTTGGTGAAATTAGATGAAAGTTTTTATGGCCCGGAAAAGGACCACAGCAAATTATCTCACCCAGAAATGCAAAAGTCTTCAGTTATCCAAAAATCAGCTGGTGGGAATGTTTCAAAGGACATAAATAGAGATGTGGACTCCAGGTCACCTGGGGTTCCTTTATTTGGTGAAGAGGAAGGAGTTTTGTCAAGAACCCAGATATTTCCTACCACTGCCAAAGCCGTTAATCCTGAGCTTCTGGAGGAACCACCTGCACTTGCATTTTTATATAAGGATCTTTACGAAGAGGCAGTTGGAGAGAAAAAGAAAGAAGGGGAGACAGCTTCTGAAGGTGACAGTGTGAAGTCTGAGGCATCATTTCCAAGCAGAAATTCTGACACTGATGATGGCACAGGAATATATTTTGAGAAGTACATACTCAAAGATGACATTCTCCATGACACATCTGTAACTCCAAAGGACCAAGGCCAAGGTCTGGAAGAAAAACCAGTTGGTAAGGATGATTCATACCAACTGAGAGCTTCAGAAGGGGAAATTGGGGGAAAGTCTGGAACTATTTTGGGGGAGAAGAGTCTGGAAGAAGATAGGAAGGCTGTTTATAGGGAAGAAGAAACAGTAGACCTTGTGGTAGCCCTTGATGATGTAGCGATGCAGAGCAAAGCTCCTGTCACTGAGGAAGTCAGAGTGGTTACCCAGAAGATAAGCTATGCAGTTCCATTTGAAGATACCCATCATGTTCTGGAGAGTGTAGATGAGTCGAGCAGTCAGGGTAATGAGGCAGGAAATGCAAGTGCAGGGGTCAGTCTGAATGTTCCAATACAAGTGTCCTTCCCAGAGGAAGAATGTGCATCTGGCACAACTTATGTTCAAGAAACACTACAGGAAGAACCTAAAGTACAGGTCCCACCTGAGCCATGTGAAGAGAGACCCCGTGGTAGTCCTGTGCAGGATGAGTATGACTTTGCTGAATCCCTCAGTTATGAAGTGGTTAGTCAAGATGTTTTATCAGAAGAACTGTATACAGAATCCACACCTGGAGATGTGTTATCTCAAGGAAAGGAATCATTAGAACACATCGGGAAATGTGAATTTGTTAGTGAGGTGGAACAAAGTATGTCTGCTGAACAGAAAGAGTTGGGCAGAGAGGGAAGAGAACAAGAACAGTTATCATCAGATTTAGTAACTGAGAAGGCACAAAAGGAAGCAAAGAAGTCGCAGATTGACTCATATTGCTACACCTGCAAAAGCCCAATTTCTGCAATGGACAAGGTTTTTGGCACCCACAAAGACCATGAGGTTTCAACTCTAGATACAGCTATAAGTGCTGTTAAAGTAAGTCAATTTCAAAGCATACAAATGATAATATATATACATTCAGTTTGTTTTCACATTTTCTTAAAAAATGACCAATAAACTGGGCACAGTGGGCATGCCTATAATCCCAGCTACTTGGGAGGCCGAGGCAGGAGGATCACAAGTTTGAGGGCATCCTGGGCAACCTTAGTGTCTTAGTGAGATGCAACCTTAGTGTCTTAGTGAGATGCAACCTTAGTGTCTTAGTGAGACGCTGTTTCAAAATAAAAAATAAAATAAAAGGTCTGGGGATGTAGTTCAGTGATAAGAGTGTCACTAGGTTCAGTTCCCAGTACTGAAAAACAAAATAAAACAAACACAATACAACATTTGATATACTCATCTTTATGCAGAATAGTTAAGACTGAAAGCAAACTAAGAATACTTTTGGGCTGAGGGTGTAGATCAGTGGTAGAGCACTTGTTTAGCATGTGCAAGGCCCTGGGTTCAATCCCAGCACTGCAGGAAAAAAAATACTTCTCCAAGAATTTAGTTAAGATTGATTTTTCAGATATTTTATTTGGTATATACTATGTGCCAGGCATTTTTTCTAGGTTTTAGGGATACAAAGAAATAAAATAGGGTCAGGTTCACTGCTTTTGAGAGCTTGTCATCTTATAGCAATTATCCTAATATCATTAAAAATGCCAAACAGTTTTAAACTTAAAAAAATACACCTTTGAAGAACTAGATGGATGCATACTGTAATCACAGCTACCTGGGAGTTGGAAGCAGGAGAATTGCAAGTTCAAGGCCAGCCTGGGCAATTTAGAGACTCAGTCTCAAAATAAAAATTAAAAAGGGGGCTAGGCATGTAGCTCTGTGATAAAGAGCTTGCCTAGCAAATGGGTTCAATTCCCAATATCTCAAAAAATATATTTATACATATGTATATACCTTTAAGCATAAAACACAACTTATTTTCTATCATCTATAATATCATCCTTTAAAAATATACATACATATATATTTCATGAGCAATTTTGTTGTAAGCTTTATATAAATACTCAAGACAGATTTTAAATTCTGATTTTCTCTGTATTTCCTGTTTGATTTGAAAATTTGTGCTGGAGATGTAAAACCTTTTCATTCTTTTGGCTGTCTGTAGCACTCTGATGTTCTAGGTAAAGTCAGCCATAACACATATCCTTATGTATGTGATTATAAATACTCCATTTCCCCCGAGATGCTGTTGGAAATCAGCTTTATGTTTCAAGGCTCCCATCTACTTTTCAGCAGCCTTCTAACTGGTCTCCCTGCTCTTGCCTCTTTAATCCATTCCCACCCAGCAGCCAGAATGACCTTAAAAGCGACAAATAACAACAAAAAGTAAGAACTCACTGTGTTAAATTTTTTTATATACAGAATGCCTTTTAATCCTCATAATAACTCTATCACTGTCATTAATTTGAAGGTAATAAAATGGGCTCCGAGAATCATGATGTTGGCCCAAGGCCATGGGGCAGAAAACCAGGATTGGTACCCAGGTTTGTCTGATGCCAGAGCTTATGCTCTTGACTGTGTATTCATATTGCTTGGCTCCGTTCCTTGCTAATGGAAGTGATTCTCAAAATGACCAGTTAGGTCACTATTTAAATAATTGTCAGACTCATTTTGATTAAGTAGGATAGCATTAGAATCTTGGCATTTTTTTCCCTACCAAATTAATCCTTTTCAACTTGTCTGAGATTGGTTCCATTTATCCTGGTTGATATATTGTTGAAACTTTACCTGTTGAAATGTAGGGATAGGGAGTGGGGCAATTTCTTTTGTGGAATCTTAGACTTTGGATGCATTGGCCCCAGTAAAAGTGTGGCGACATTGGGTTTTGTTTGCTAACAGATACTGGACACCTTCAGCAGAAAGGTGACTAGATTTTCCAGCCTTCTTAGGTATGTTTTATTGATCTCTGAATTTTAGACACTAAAAAACAATTGTCTAAATATTGTCAATTTAAAAATTTTTTCAAAAATATTGAGATTTGGTGTCTCTTGACTTAAACATATTATAAATACCATGATCTTTCTAAATAGTGTGAGCAGGAGAATGTGACAACCAGTTAATAAAAGCCAGGGAGGCTTTCTTCATTTCATTTAGCCATGAAGATTAAGAGTTGGTTGGCAACTTTTTAAAAATGAAAATCAACTGGGAAGAGTTGTAACTTGAGAATTTTTTAGCATCTTATGGGTTGCATTTTGAGTCTCTTCAGGGACTGAGGGCTCCTTTGACTGATGACCCAGGTCCTTGCTTTTCCTCCCCAGTCCTTCCCCATCATTGCGGCCTACATTTTGTCCATCACTCATTTTCTTCCTTCACTCTTTTTCTTCTTTCTTAGTGTTCACTGACCTGTTATGTGTCAGGAATGGTGCTCATCAAAAATGAGGATTTTAAAAAGAGAGGAATGGGAAGGACTTGTGGATCCCTTGTATCAAGATAGGGCCATGGGACCCTGATGTGCTGAGAAACTAACCTGCTGGGTATCAAACAGTAGGGCAGAAAGGGGAGGGCTGAGGAAGGTGTCTCTAAAAGCTGATGCTTGGCTAAGCCTTAAATGAGATAGACCTCTCTTCTAGCAGTCAAGTGCAGAGAGCACATTCTAGAGCTAGAGAATACCAGAGGCAAAAGGCATACACGTGAGAAAGAATTTGAGGGAAAGACGTGGCTTGTTTGACTGTAGCTTGCAAGGTAGACTGCAAGGTTGTGGAGGTAGGTACCATAGAGGAAAGTAGAAGCCAGATCCTGAAGAGACTTCATCAATGTAATCTTTGACATTCTGTGGATGGTGATTCAGACAGCTGAAGTGGTTGTTCTGCTTTGTTGTTAATTTAGTTCAGCTGCTAGATGTGTATCTATAGCTGAACTGGGTACCCTCTTCCCCCATTACCCCTTACGTTTTTAGTTGGTTGTCTCTTCTTGAGTATTTCAACCCTTTGAAGCTCTTTAGAACTTTTAGGTCCTTTTAGCACATGGTTTGCATTATTTGATATGCTAGACTCTGATCACCTTTGCAGGCTCAGGACTTCTAGGCACACCTGAGGCCCTTGTGCAGAATGTGAAGGAAACTACTCAGATATATTGGAACATTTTAGCAAAAGGGCTGCTATTTCAGAATGTATAAAATCAAGGCTTTAAGAGAAAGCATTAAGATCCAGAGTTCACTAAAACAAACATGCTTTTAAGAAGTCTGTTTAAAAAAATTTTTTTTTCATTAGAAGATAAACTATCAACAGTTGCTTTGGGACTCTCCGTCACAAACCTTTTAATTGTTTTCAGACAAGATTATCTAGTCAATTTAAATAAAGCAGCACAAATAATTCAAAGATTGATTTGTTAGTGATTATGGCATAATAAATCTCTATCAAATATATTAAATTTATAAGGAAATTAGAGTCTGCTGCTTAGAGCTCTTTTTTGAAATGTTGTATATTAAAGATATTTTAATTCCTTTCTTTAGGTTCAGTTGGCAGAATTTCTTGAAAATTTACAAGAGAAGTCCTTGAGGATAGAAGCCTTTGTTAGTGAGATAGAATCCTTTTTTAATACTGTTGAGGTAAGTTAACATAATCCCTTTTACTCTATCACAAGTAAATGATCCAAAATTATCTGAATTGGGGTTTGTGTGTGTTGTTTGCCACGGTTGATTTTATTTCTTTACAAGTGAGTCTTCCCTCTGTGTGAAGTCAGACTACTTCCTGCCTGAGGATAAGATTAGTCCCTAAAAACAGGTACACATTTATTGGGCACTTACTATAATGGGGCAAATGCTTCACATGCTTTATCTAATTTAATCCTCACAGTAACCATATGAAATAGGTATTATTATTATTATTATTGTTTCCATTTTATAGAAAAGACACTGAGACCTAGAGTTAATAAAGCATTGCTCTACTTACCCTGCTGGGTTAGCCTTGCATAAATGCTCTACATCACTGTCCAAGAGCCCCATGCTGTGGCCCAATGACGGCCTCTCTGGTACAACTGTCACTGATGAGTTCACATTCTCCTGGATGCTGGCTTCTGTCCCCATACTGAAGGGGGTGGGTAGAAATGCACCATCCTTGCACTGAGATGGTCCAGGCACCCTTACTTGTCAATCAGGAGTGGCAGAGTTGGCCCAAGGCCCTTGTAGGAGAATGCTGAACACTGTTATTGTAGATCAGTGAACACTTAATACTTGATTTACTGTCTCATCCCCCATGTGTCCCTTTTAGGCAGTGAATTATATGTTTATCTTATCAGTGGCCCTGGCAGTGAGGATAGCCAGATATCTGGGGAGGATCTGGATAGACAATAAAGTCTCTCTCACTCCCTGGAGAGAGTGGGAGCTGCCCCTCCCCAGGAGAACATTTGAGAATGTAGGACCCTTTTCCATACCCTGGCAGCTCGCTCACTCATGTTATCATATTAGTAGAGTACCGAAAGTTACACTAACCCGTCTTCCCAACCTGACAGCCCGTGATCCTCCCTCACTGCCAGGCCATTTTTATTTTCAAGTTTTATCTGGAACGCAGGTAGGCAAGACTTACAGACAAGTATTTTCTTTCTCCCTCCCTCTCCCTCTTTCCCTTCTTTCTTTTCTCTCTCTCTCTCTTTCTTTCTTTCTCTCTTTGTATTTCAGTGTTTAAAAGTTATTACAAGTTAGGGCTGGAGTTGTGGCTCAGTGGTAGAGCACTCGCCTAGCATGTGTGAGGCACTGGGTTTGATTCTCAGCACACTTATAAATAAATAAATGGTCTATCAACGACTAAAAATATTATTTAAAAAGTTATTACAAGTTATTTGTAAGAATAACAACAAGAACATTTCTATTGCAAAGCTAGTTATGGCAAAGGAAGTTGGTAGTTGGAATTTAGACTGTGCCCTTAATGTTTGATTCTTTGATCAGAATGCCAGAAGTCAATTCTTGAAAAAGAAAAAAAAAATGTACTTCTTGTTTCATTCAGAAGTGGTTTTGATTTTTTTCCCCTAGGAAAACTGTAACAAGAATGAGAAAAGACTAGAAGAACAGAATGAGGAAATGATGAAGAAGGTTTTGGCACAGTATGATGAGAAAGCCCAGAGCTTTGAGGAAGTAAAGAAAAAGAAGATGGAGTTCCTGCATGACCAGATGGTCCACTTTCTGCAGAGCATGGACACTGCCAAGGACACCCTGGAGACCATTGTGAGGGAAGCAGAGGAGCTGGATGAGACTGTTTTCCTGACAGTAAGTGCCAAGTAAAACAGGCACCTGGTGCCCACTCGACATGAGTGTGCTTTTAAAACTTCATCTTTCAGTATTCCTTTAGATCATTTATATTTTAGTGTAGGGTTTATATAATTCTGGCACTTAAAAAAAATTATTTGGTATCTATAGAAAAGACTCTGCTAATCATAAAAGCCCTAATGCTTAGATATGGCCAAAATGCATGGAGTTGGACCACAGTATCATCATTCCATGCTGTCACACTAGAAGGGTCTCCATCTAAGAGGGAGAGAAAGTAGCCTTCCAACTTCTCGGAGGGCTAATACAATCTCCTGCTGTCTGACATCTTCATGCTGACCCCCAGGCCTGTCCTCATCTCTGAGGTAGCCACTCATATGAACCATTCCCTCTGAGCCTCAGCTAATAGCTGAGAGTAACATTTTGTAACACACTTTTAAATGAAAAAGCCTGACATAAATTGTGATACCCTCTTAAATAATATGGTGGTGTTTTTCCAAGGGGCTTCCTGAGAACAGGGTTCTTTAATTCAAGCAAGCAACTGTGGACAGGGAGAATCCCTTGGGTGCTTCTCAATTTTGCACCACAGAGGTCCTCATAATTCCCTAGAATATTCAGTAAGACACTGGCTCCCCATGGGACCAGGATTAATCAGGAGTAATGGGGATGTTTTCCCAGGGGGTGGTCCCAAACCTAATTGTGGAACAGGAAAAAGCACCATTTGATGATGGACCTTTCATTTAAAAGTTTTCTCTCCTCCTAACTATCTAGTAAAAGTTTGAGGATTAAGTGAGACAAAATGGAGAAATGTTAAGGGTTTGATTTGCCTCCAAGGACACCTCTAGCCAGGGCAAATTTGAGTCTAGTGGACATGGCCATCCTCAAAAGAGAACTGAAATCATTAGGTTGATGTATTTTTAATTAAGGCAAGTACCTTTTAGGAAGCATAACATTAATAAAGTTTTTGTGTTCCCTGAGGACCTTATCTTTGTTTGATAAGATTATTTCCTTCTCTCTAGAAGAATAAATTGGGAAAAAAGTATTTTTTTCTTGCCTATAAAAGTGATAAATATTCATTCTAGAAAAATTGGAAAATACACAAAAGCACAGAGAAGGTGTCACTCATGATAACTACTGATTACATTTTTGTTATGTATCCTACGTCGAGCAAATTTTAGTCATTTTTCTTGCTTCAGTGACTTCTGTTCTGGAAGCCAAGCCATTTGTTAATAAATAGAGAGAAGCAGAGAACAAGCAGCCCATTGCCAGCCTTGCTGATCAGAGAGAGCAGAGGCAAACTGCTGCCCCTCATCCTTGTCTCTGCCCTATCCCTGACCCCTCTTCTGAGCACTGATTTCCCTGCTGCCCAGGCTAAAGCCCAAAGAGAAATAGCATCTGAGAAGCTGAGGGGTAATGATATTCCAACAGGTGTGATCTTAATGTTCTTGCTTGCTTATTCTTTTTGTTGTTAATTAGTCTCTCTCTCTCTCTCTCTCTCTCTCTCTCTGCCTCCCTCCCTCCCTCCCTCCCTCCTCCCTTCTCCAAGTCATTTGAGGAAATCAATGAAAGGTATATAAAACATGGCACAATGTAGTGGCGACTGAGAATAGCATGACTGGATGCTTTACATTTAATATTTTGATGCTTTATAGGAAACAAGCTGCCAATTAAAAAATACATTTAGTGAGCTACTGGATTCTCACTTTTAGACACAGTGCTTTTAAAAGCTAAATGACAGCTTTGAGAGAAAATTGCATGTGCTTTAGTTAAATAACAATTATCATAATGTAGATTTTTAACTGCTTCCTCAAGATGTATTCTGTGTTTTCATCCCAGTCTACACCATCTTTCCTGTCACTGCATACAAAAAGTTTTGTAGCTACTTAGACTTATTGGTTAAATATGAGAATGTGAAGAAATCATCCATATCTGCCATGAATAATTTTACGTCTTATGTAATCTTAATGGCATGTTCTCTCATTTTCTCTTCAAAAGATAGTCATGCATTTATCTTCTCTTTCTGCTCAGCTAACCTAAATGAATCTTCCTCTTTTGATTTTGTTTGGTTTTGTTGGTGTTCTTAACAATCAGTCTAAGAGATTCTTCATTCTTTTGAAAGGCAAAACACTCAACAAGAAATTAAAAAATGTCATAAAAACATAACACTGGATTTATGTTTATGCCTCACCCCCCTACACTTTTTTCCCCCAGTGCTGGGGATGGAACTCAGAGCTTCCTGCATGCTAGGCCAGCACTTTACCACTGAGCTACATCTCAGCCCTCGTGTTTCTCTTTTGCATCTGGCATTGAAATTCTCGTACTGATCTGACCCCTTTCTCTTTGTTCTCCTTGGCGAGGCCTGAGATCTTTCTTACTGGTTGAGGCTCGTATTTTATTTTTTCAATATAATTTTAAATGTGCAGATGCATAGTGCCATTCCATGCACACTGAATAGTATGGATGCACATTTGATTATTTATATTTCATCCTTTCATGGAAGATGATGATTGGTAAGACAATTTGGTGAAAGTATGAAAATGAAAGTTTCAAGGTATGAAAATTTGCAAAGGCTTTTTACCTTAAAACTGCTATGGAATGTTTTCCACTTTTCTAAACATTAGAACATTGCTAATATGAATTGACAACCATTTAATACCAAACACCATTTCTTTGGTTTTGAGCTTAAATTTGTTAATCTATGTGTCATTTTAATTAATTTCTGTTTCATTGTCCTATTGACAATGAATTAATCTTTACTAAAGCTGCATGTTACCTAAGTAGTAGTATATACTTGGAATAATCATTATTTTTCTGTAGGCAAAAGACAACAAAATTCTGGACTCGGGGAAGACATATGAGCAATTCAAGTCCTGTTAACCTGTGCACACACACATGTTCTCTCTCTCTCTCTCTCACACACACACACACACACCTTCCATGTCCTCAGGACTTCTTCCCTAAGTTGCAATGTTCTGGGAGTTCCTTTCTATAAGAAGTACTAAGTATCTAGCTTATTTTACCTTGCTACTTTTTCTCCTTCCTTTCATATTATATCTCTAAAGACAGTGCTTGTATATTAAATGATTTTTCTTAACACTAAAAATGCTTAAATTAAGGAATGCTGTCAAGCATATTTAGACTCAGCATTTGCATATCTTGAAAAACACATTTGCTTAGAAAATGCTGTTCTGTTAAGGGGATGTATTTTTGTTCCACTTTGCTCTTTTGTATTATAATAATGAAAAAGAAAGAGAGTCACAGCCATTGTAGGGCCTACTTATTAAAAAAAAAAGTCTACTTGCCCTTTCATATGCTGATGTTAAAATTGAACAGTTCAGTGCATAAAGGTAAACTCAAATGCTTTACTTATGTTTCTGCAATCAGAGCTTTTGTGCTACAAAAAATTCTGCATTATGAGAGGGCTTAGTGTGCATACGGGTCACCGTTTTTTGTTAATTCTGTGTCTACTGTTTCCACCCTCTGTATTGCCAAAGCTTTAGTTTAGGCTTGTTTTATCTTCCCTGGACCATTGTGGGGTCCTCCCAACCAATCTCATTGCCTCTTTTGTCTACTGGGGCTGGTCTTTCCTCAGTGCTTGCCAGGGTTTTCTTCTAAGCTTCCCTGGCATAAACAGTTCTGTGGCTCTTCCTGCCTTAAAAGATAAAATTGTAACTCTTGGTGGGTATGAAAGGATCCTCACAGTCAAGCCACAAGCCACCTTCCCATTTCATCTTTGTCTTTACTTCCCAACTCCCAGGGTTCCCTAAGTTGCCCTCTGGCCCTCCAGTGTGCCATACTCTCTTACCTCTCCAACCATTTGTTCATGCTGCTCTATCTATCTGCAATACACTTACTCCTTTCCTGCTTGGGAAACACCTGCTCATTCTTTAACACCCAGCTTAAATGTCAGCCTCCTCTTTGAAGTCCCTACTGGAACCATCTCCCCTAAATCAAATGGTAGTAAATTTTGTGGTGTCTAGCAATCGTAAGCATACAAGACACTCTTTAAATACTTCATAATCTTTTCTCCTTATGCTGACCCCAAATCACCATCCCTGAGATCCTGATATTCTCCCCCAAATGAAATTTTCGGCCTCTTATTTATTCAAAACATATTTATTAAATGCCTACTATGTGCTAGGTAATGCATTACCGCACAGTGATAAACCATTCCTTTTCTGCATGTAATATATTCTGGTAAAGCTGACAGGTGAAAAACAAAAAGGTTGTGATAACTTTGAGGAAACAAAGAGGAGAGCTGGATGGGGTAGACCATGCCATATTAGCAGCAGTCTCTGTGGAGACATTAGAAAAGAGATCTTAATTAAGTGAAGGAAAGAGCTATGCAAGTATCTGGGAGGACAACATTCTAGAAGCAAGTGCTAAGGTCTTGAGGTACATCTGTGGTAGGGAAAACTGCAGAGTCCATGGGAATGAAACTGATGCAGCTCCTCAAAATAGACGGTTGCTGGAAGAGAGTTTCCAAGCTTGTGTGAGAGAGTACATGGAGGAGAGCTCCTACTCTATTTGAGTCCCCTCATACTAAAGACAAATTCTTTTGCAAACTCTTCATAGTTAACCTGTTTTTGTTTGTTTTTAAAATCCATATTTCACCTAGATACAAATGCTGAGTTAGCATTACATGGCTTTCCTCCCATGAGGGGCTTGAGTCCATAAAAGCCATATATCTCTATAAACTGTGGCTTGTTTGGTCTTTGAGGAATGGTAGGCTGTATCCTCAGTTCTTAGTATAGTGTCTGGCACATAGTAGGTGAACAACATTTTTTGAATGACTTAATGACTTGAAGCTTAGTATGGAAGATGGAGGATGCAGAACAAACTTACATACAACCAGTATGAAGTTTCCAGACAGGCTCTGAACTTTGATATCCTTTAGGAAATAAGATAATCATTAAAATTAAGTAATTTTTATAGGAAAAAAATTAAGGATGTATATTTTGATAGACTTTTTTTTTCAAATTTGAGGATATAGAAAGAAAATTTTCAGTATTAACAGTAGCCTAAGAACCCTAAGAGTTAGTAGATATTAGATATGTATTTTCAGACTCTAAAATGATTTACATCCTTTTTGGATACTGGGGGCTCTACCAACACCAGATTCATTTTGAAAAATTGTTTTCTGCTGTCATCCTGTTTGTTAATACTTATCTGTCCTCTGGTAGGTTGCTTTCTGCCGTAGAGAGCACAGCTTCAT
The DNA here is from genome assembly GCF_047511675.1 of Marmota flaviventris. Taxonomy (NCBI): domain Eukaryota; kingdom Metazoa; phylum Chordata; class Mammalia; order Rodentia; family Sciuridae; genus Marmota; species Marmota flaviventris. The sequence goes on along the minus strand of NC_092502.1, from coordinate 102,437,972 downwards.
TAGAGAACATTCCTGCTGCGTTTTCACTTTTTGAACATTATGATGACAGTTCAGCAAGGAGTGACCAGATGTTAAAGCAAGTGGCTGGTAAGCATTTTAATATATTAATTACCTTGATGAGATCTGGCAGCTTTTGCTTGTTTATTCTGTATAACTGGAAAAAGAAAACTGTTTATTGTAAAATTTAAAGCTAGACTCTGAAATAAAGCATGAGACCATCATCCCATTTCAGTGATAAACTGCATTTCCATTTGAAGCTTTCTGACTGTGTTGGGTTAGAGGAGGTGAGAGGAAGAAGGCCTGGAACCAGGGTGTCCTCTCTCTCTCTCTCTCTCTCTCTCTCTCTCTCTCCTCTTCCTTTTGAAAATAGGATTTCTTTCCCTCTTTGTAAAAGAATTATTTATTTCATACCAGTAACAGGGTATAGATGGAAAAAGGGATCAAATATTTTCATAAGCATTGAACTGATTTTTTCTTTATGAGTAGCTTCCCCGTCTTCAATTCAGTTCTTTTTCCTATTTTTTTTTTTTTTTAACCCAACAGATTAGCTGAGAGAAGTAACAGCTCAGCATCGTGGTCTGTAGCCAGGAACTTCCCACTCAGCTGTCAGGAGCATCCTGCCGGCTCTTCAAAATATTTTTTAATGTGCTATTTTAACAAACAAGACAATGAAACTTATTTAGATTTCTCAAAGCTACCATGTTTTGAGTTACTGACTTTCACTTACTGTACAATGTGCTCAGGTGCTTTTCTTAAAAGATGCTATATCCTTCCAAAGCTACTTTAAAGATGGCAGTCATATTTAAATTGGCAATTCACTTTCATTCCTGTAGCAAGTTTTATCTTAGGAATTAGTAAAAGACTACTGAGTCTTTAAAAAAAACAAAATATGAAACAACCCCCCACAGCACACAAAAAAAGTCAAACCCGAACAATTCTTTATAAAGTGAAGATTTCAGTTATTTAGCCCAAAGAATTTTCTTTCAAAATGTCTCAGAACAAAAAGGGTGCTTTCTTGTAATAACTTTCAGAGGCATTAAACTAGAGTAGTGATTGCAGACTAAGAAATTCTGATTAACGCAAAAGATCTTTTGCTTTTAAGTTTTTTTTTAATGCTGTTGTTCATTTAGAAAATATACTTTTGAACTTTTGATGGATATTTTAGGGCTACATTATCACAAAGGATTAATGATTAACTCAGAAAGTGCACTGTGCAGTCCCTGAGGTTCTAACCCCTCTGTGGAGGAGACTCATCTCTGAGTGATCAATGCTGCTTTGTGTGTCTGCTTCACAGAACTGGAGCCCGGGGTGACTTGCTCCTAAGTAGTGTTGTTTTGTGACCAATGACAACTCTCACCTTAAAGTCCTCACATGTACCTGAAAAGCTAATCTGATGACACCATACCCAAACTAAGCAGATAGAATGAGGAAACATGGGGCATTCCCTTGAGAATGAGCAGATCCTAGCATGTGCTCCATAACTTGCAGGAGGCCAAGTACTATAGAGACTGTTGAGCATAGCCAACTACCTAATCTCACAACAGCCCCAGGGGTTGATATCAACCTTTGTTTATATTCCCACTTGTTGGATGAGAAAGGAGAGGAATGGAACAATGTATTTTCCAAAATTATGCAATTGGTTGGGAGGATCATGGGGACTTTGGCTTCAGAGTCTTGGCTCAGTAGTACAGAGGCAGAGTGAGCGCACTGCTGTGAGAAAGGATATAGATAGGGATTAGTGATAGCTAGGGTTCCTTGACTCTGACTCCTAGGATTTTTTTTTTAAGTCTGAAGTTAAATATACATGACATAAAATTTATCACCTCTGCCATTTTTATTTGTACAGGTCAGTGTCATTAATTACGTTCGTATCACTTTTCCACCATTACCTCCCAAACTCTTCATCTTGCAAAACTTAGACTCTATACTCATTAAACATCAACTCCCTATTCCTCTCATTCCTCCAGCCCCTGGAAGTCACCTTTCTACTTTCTGTTTCTATGAATTTGATTACTCTAGGAACCTCATATAGATGAAATCATATATAGTAATTTATCTCTTTATAATTTGCTTATTTCACTTAGCATATTATCCTGCTGTTCATTCATTTTGTAGCATGTGTCAGAACTTTATAAGATAGAATAACATTTTTTTTTGTTTGTATATACCACACTTTGCTCATGGTCCATCTGTCCATTCATCTATATATCCTTCCATTGATAGACATGTGGGTGACTTCCACCTCTTGGCTATTGTGAATAGTGCTGCTCTCTTAGAGGCTTTTTGGAAGTGAGGTTGAGCAGAAATCTGTATTTGGTCACAGGTACTGAAGTCCAAATTGACTAATGCTTATTTCTCTCTGTGTGACAGCTCTTTATGGGCACATCCCATCAGACAGAAGGAATCCATGCGGTGATTCCTCTGTCCAGTACCTTATCTTCTGATAAAGAAGCCCTCTGCTTCCATTTTGTTCTGATGTTTTTGTTTTTGTCAACACACTTATTCAAGTTCATCACTACAAAAGTGTAAAGGGAATTACTAACATAAAAAAATCTGGGTCTTTGATGTTCATTTGCCACATAGGAATTGCAAATCCAGCCATGATTAGATTACATTTATGAAATATCCATATTCCTCTTTTCATCTTATAATACTTTGAAAAGTGAAAGTATTTTCTATTTTTGAAAAAGTGTTTTCACTTTAATTATTTGGGGGGTAGGAGAACATTAGGAACAAAATAATTTCTAGTTTACATGCTTTAATTTCCTATATCTGTTTCTTTCTTAAAATTAGGTGATTTTGGAAGGACCAATTATCTGTTTTAAGTTTATTTAGTTGCCCAAGAGAGAAGTGTAAAAAGATATTACCCATTTAAAAAAGCAAATGTAGATAAATATGCAATTCATAGAAAGGACTGGAGAGCATTTTCATTGCTCATGCCTCAAGGAGTTCCCTAGAACTGCTTCAAAGACAATGGACAATATTTGTAGCATTCTGTTCATCTCTTCCGTAAATCTAGGTAACATAAGGATTTACTGAACTGTCTGTCTGGATGGGCTCCTGTAGCATGTGACGCAGATCTTCTGTGGGGAAGACAAAACAATGAAGTCAAAGATAGTATAAGTGTCTCTGAACCACTGCCAGTCTTTGGGGTGGGGCTCTGCAGGTGGGCCTCAGCAGGTCTTCCCTCTGTGGCTGCCATGATTTACCAGTTGCTGGCCCAGGTTCAACTTCCATCTTTGGGAGATTCCTGCCTCTTCTGTTCATTTGCTGTGTTTCTGCCAAGGCCATCTTGCCTTCATGAACCAGTCACCACTGGTTATGTGTTGGGCGTATTTGTTAAGCACTCCATACACAATATCCTGCTTCTTACAACAGTCCTAGGAGGTGATGTTTTCTCATTTTAAATCTGGGGAAACTGAGGCTAAGATAATGTAGTTAGTAAGTGGGGCTCTGGCCAGCCTCTGTGCTCTGAAGCCTATGAACTACACCATTTTTTCTATCCTGTTTCTCATTTTTTATAACTATGTATTCTTCAGCTCTTTATCTTGAATGAATCTTTACAATTTATCTTTTTGTTACATTCTTTAGATCACTTATTTTTTTCTTATTTTAACCTTCTTATTGAACTGAACTTTGTTTTCCATTAGTGTCAACTTTCAATACATTTATCTTATGAAATTTGGTCCATCTTATTTCAGTAAACTTATCCCTTAGGAAATGGTTGGCTGAGGAAAAAAAAACCACACACACACACAAAATTTAAAACATGATATATTTTTTTAAACTATGGGAATAGCCTTTTCCCTAACTTATAAAATATGTTCAATGTTTTTGTCATAAATTTTAGAAGAGAGTTGCATAGAACTTGATTTATAGTATTATTTATATCATTAATGCTTAATATGGATAATTATAAATTTTTAAACATCCCTAGTAAAACACTTGAGAATATTATTGTCTTTAAATTCAGAATAACAAAATTATACTATGTCTAAAACTTATACCTGATTCAATTAATAAAGGACTTTTTTTCCTATGTAATTTTTATATATAAATTTTTTTAAAAATCAGCTATTATAGCCATATTGGAAAGAAAACGTGGGATCGTAGTTTCAGAAAGTGTATTTTTATATTTTTTTTTCAGCCTTGAATATATTTCAACTCCTTCTACAAAGGTTTTCAATGATCTCTATATTATGAATGTAGACTCTATATTTTTGGTAGGGGAGGTACCAGGGATTGAACCCAGGGATACTCAGCCATTGAGCCACGTCCTCAGCCCTATTGTATTTTATTTAGAGACTGGGTCTCACTGAGTTGCTTAGTGTCTCGCTTTTGCTGAAGCTGGCTTTGAACTGGAGACCTTCCTGTCTCAGCCTCCCAAGCTGGTGGGTTTGAGGGCGGGGGGATTACAATCATGTGCCACCACGCCCCAGTTAGACTCTGTTTTGCTATAGAACAAAACAACATTGGTTATCTATCAAAGGAATGCTTTTTATTTTGAAGGAAATATTTCATTTGATATATCTTCTAACCTGTATTTTTATTGCTTTAAATATAGGACTACAGAAGAGTATTATCCAGTGATCCCAGTTTGGGACCCATTTTGTATATTATATGTGCACATATAAACTGCATAGAAAACATTCTGGAGGAATACATACTCAACTGTAACAGTGATTGTTGTATAACAGTGATTATAATTGAGGTTGGGTATTGGAAACAGGAACTCCATGTATTTCTATTTTGTTTGATTTTTTCCATAAATGTAAGTAAGGTTTGCAGAGCAGCTAATCAACAAACACATCATTAGTTACAGTAAGTTGTACCTATATTCCAGTTCCACAGCCTCCTAGACTAGAACCTCAGGAACCAAATTCTGCCACCAGCACCACGATTGCAGTTTATTGGAGCATGAACAAGGAAGATGTCATTGATTCATTCCAGGTGTACTGCATGGAGGAGCCTCAAGATGACCAAGAAGTGAACGGTAGGATTGGAAACACAAATACACATGCAGGTGCTATTTCAGCATCTTAAGATGAAGTACTTGAATCTATATGTATTATGACTCTTTTCACAAAGCATCGGTAGCTACTTACCAAACAATACTAACAAAAACTCAATGACCAAATAATAACAGAAAGGCAAAATTTGGAAATCAGGATCAAGGAAAACAAAAAACACATAAATATCACCATAATGGTCAACATGAATTTTGTAACTGAGATTCAAATTTGACTTTAGGCTCTCAGAATAACAGAATAGTTAAGTGATTCTCGTTGTCAGAAAGGTGGTAACATACCAGAGTTTCAGGGAAAACAAAGTTTTTAACCAGTTCTGAAGTCTGAAAGATGGCTGCCACATGTACCATTTCATAAAGGAAAATGGACTGTGTACAGGATTCTGTGCTCCACAGTAACAGTAGTGCAGATGCAGTGTTGGATGTCATGGTTGGCAGGCTTCTCAGATCTATTTGACAAAAGACACAAACAAACCTTAGTTTGATTGAGGCTTTGAGGCATGGGATAGTCTTCCCGTGTCCCAAGTTAATGTGTGGAATGAAGTGAAAGTGCTCACTGGGGTGAGTGGATGGCATGCCTTACAAACTGAGCCTTGGGAAAGATCTCTCTGCTCAGCAGGACTTCTAGGAAGACCTGGAAACCAGGCATTTGGGGGTTGTACTTCCTGATGAATCAGAACTGCGTGTGCTGGTGTTCTGTGTTGCTTGTTGAAGATAGGCTCACATACCTTGGAAACTAGATGAGCACATGGCAGGATTGACTTACTGTTACAAAACTCAGGAGCCCAATTTGTCATAAGGAATGATTGTAACCTATTTCCCTGTTACTAATATTTAAGTCTTGTGAAATGTCATGTGATAATTTTTACAGAAAAAATCACACACAAACACACACACACACACAAGCAAACATAAACATAGTGTAAAGTAGGCTAAGTCTGTCTATAAGGACTTCCATTTAGTTGAAAACCTGTTACTATATTCCTGTCATAACACAAGGAAGTATATGTTACATCCCCTTTAGCAAATGAAAATACTGATCTGAGGTCAGGTAGTTGTGCAAGACTACACAATTTGTAAATGTCAAGGGCAGGACACAAACACATTTTATTCAGATTCATAAACAAAAGCTTGTATTTATGTTTGTCTCTGTATTTATTTTTTTACTCTATACTTCATTTCTTTTTATATGTCGCTCTATCATGAGATATCCCGGCACTTCAAGACCCCTCTTAATAAATAGTTATTGCTCAGAGTATTTTGTTTTCATCATCACCTCACCCTATCCCAAACACTTCCCTGTCCAGTGTTCAATGCCTTGAACTGTGCTGGGTGACAGTTATCTGATGATATATGTATGCTCTGATACTGTGCTATGTATGATAAGGTCTCCAGGAACTTATGTGCATAGTCAAAAGAAGGGCCTAATGGAGTGATTGCAGTGAAAACTCAGTCACAGTTTCTGGGTTATGGGGGAAATGTTTTTTAGTATATTAGTCTTTAGAACATCTTTTTGAACTGAACCAGCTATCCTGAACTATATTACATTGGAGAGAGGCAATTGAAGAGACCTGCCAACTTGACAAGCTCCTAAATTTATTTTAAAGAAACAATCTGGATTCTTTTTTTTTTTTTTTGTACTGGGGATTAAACTCAGGGGCACTTGACCACTGAACCACATCCCCAGCCCTATTTTGTATTTTATTTAAAGATAGGGTCTCATTGAGTTGCTTAATGCCTTGTTTTTTGCTGAGTCTGGCTTTGAACTCACAGTCCTTCTGTCTCAGCCTCCTGAGCCCCTGGGATTGTATGCATGCACCACCGCACACGGCACAATCTTTTATTTTATTTTTCTTTTCTTATCTATCTATCTGTCCTTTTTTTGTGGTGCTGAGGATAGAACTCAGGGCTTTATACATGCTAGGCAGGTGCTGTACCACTGCTACCCAAAGGCCACTTAACTGAAGGAATTTTAAAGATGTGACATTCAGGAGCAATAGGGAGGGTAACTGAAATCACCATAGGCTAATTTAAAAAAGAAAATTATCCTTTTTAAAGGACAGAAAGTTTCACTAAAAATAATCAGTTTGGCCCAACAGGGCAAGTGTTCAGAATAGTATTGAGTAACATTTACTAAAAAAATGAAAGGAAAATAGATTAAGAAATTTAAATGGGAAATATCTTGATCTAACAAAGTTACTTCTTAGAAGAGTGAAGACCCATCAAAGTTACTTACATATTAATATAAATTATAGAAAGAACTAGTTTAGAGAATTCTAGAATTCTGAGAAGAAACCAGGGTTTGAAACTTGGAAAGTCATACTGAATATCCAAAAATACTTTACAAATTCATAGAAATGCTTTGTAACATTTTAGGTTTAGAAAACACAAAGTTGTCCTTTTTTATTATCTACTCCTGTGAAATGCTGGTATTGATTCTTAGGAATTTTCTTGAGAATGTGTTACTGAGATTTAGGCTAACATAAACTTTATGCAATTTTAATATTTGCTATTGAAATAAGTTACTTTAATTGTGGTATATGAAGCTCAGAATTTTACTAAAATGCTATTATTTTCTGATAAATGTTTGAAAGTAATACTATGTCATTCTAAATGTCTCTTTTTCAAAGGCTTTTGCTTTCTTATGTATTCTAAGGAGCTAATTATCACAGTGATATCTATAAAGTTATAATAATAATAACGGTTTGCTTATTCTACTAAAAAATAGACACTGCTTTTTTTCAAAAACGATAATGTCTAGTTAACTTTGTAAGACACCTTAGAGTTTCTGATTTGTGTTTTATGCTAGAGTTGGTAGAAGAATACAGATTGACAGTGAAAGAAAGCTACTGCATTTTTGAAGATTTGGAACCTGACCGGTGCTATAAAGTCTGGGTAATGGCTGTGAACTTCACTGGATGTAGCCTACCCAGTGAAAGAGCAATTTTTAGAACAGGTAAGGAGATGCAAAGGTGTGTTAGGAAGCTTCGTAGATTATTGAGATCAACTAGTATTAATGATACCTGTTACATGGGGTGTTGGGCAAAGTGCTGAATTATAAAATGGTGAGTAAGATGAGTTTCTGTTTGCAAGAAGCTCAGAGTCAAGTGAGGGGGAGAGAGAAACAGAAGATCATAGGCAATGGTTTGTAAGAGGCACGATCCAGGTATGTGCAGGTTATTATGTGAGCACTACAGAGAGGTACCCAAGACAGCCAGGGGAGGGGCAGGTTAAGGAATGATTCTTAGAGCTGATGCCTGTGTAAAAGGCTTTGAAGGATCAGTAGGAAGTCATGTGTTAAGGAAGCACATTCCTCTTGAAGAAGACATATGAGGGGAGACATCAACGGAAGAAACAGAATGGAATGTGCAGGATATTATTAGAAGTTTGATGTTATTTCTTTGACTTAAAAATAAGGAAAGACATGAGGCGAGAAAGGCTAATATAATAGAGGCTCTGTTTTAAGGTCAGAAGCTTGGGTGTCATGGTATTGATGCTGGGAGACTTTGTTAACTTTTCATTGCTGTGACTAAATACTTGAGAAAAACAACTTAAAGGAGGAAAGATGTATTTTGGCTCACAGTTTCAGCGCTTACAGTCCTTGGCTTGCTGGCTCCATGTTTCTGGGCCTGTGGTAAGGCAGAAAACATCATGGTGGGAAAGGTATCACAGAGTAAAGCCACTTGCTTTATGGCAGCTGGGAAGGAGAGGAAGAGGTTGGGGACAAGATATACCTTTCTAGGGCACACTTCCAGTGACCTGCTTCTTCCAGTGAAGCCCCATCTCCTAAAGTTTTTTTTTTTTTAATATTTATTTTTTAGATTTAGGTGGACACAACATCTTTATTTTATTTTTATGTGGTGCTGAGGATCGAACCCAGTGCCTCACGCATGCCAGGCAAGCGCGCTACTACTTGAGCCGTATCCCCAGCCCCTCTACTAAAGTTTTTATCACTTCTAAAAACAAACAAAAAAACATCAGCTGTGAGCCCATTAGTGGACTAATCCATTGCTGACATCAAGAGCTCTCATGATCCAATCACTCTTTGAGTCTTACTTCTGAACACTGCTTCATTGGGGACCAAACCTTCAACACTTAGACCTCTGAGGGACATTCAAGATTCAAACTGTAATAGAGAATCCAAGATGTTTTAAGTGCTGCCATCCCAGCAGGAATACAATCTCATGATGAAATCTTTCCCCAGGGGGCTGCAGCAGGTCTCCACATCAGACTGTCAATAGGTTGCTCCTACCCATTAGCCCTTTACCCTGCCTTCTTTCCTTTTAAAACAAACCTTTATTGAGAACATGCTGGGAACAAGATCATGACTAACTTTTGTGTAAAAGGAGAGAGGCAAACATTTTTACTTTTATTTGATCTCCTCTACAAGGAGATGGTATTCAGAAACTAGGGTGTGATTTATAGGCAATTAATGTCGAGGCTGTTTGGGATGGGCGAGAACTGGGAAATTTAGAAGGCAGAGGAGGGAGATTTTTCATAACATAAATTTTAATCTCTTTGAGGTTTTCAGACCAGAATAAATTTTCTGATAAAAATTTTAAAATAAAATCATGCCTAACCATTCTTCCCAGGCGACAGGGAAGCAGAGCTGGCATTGCTCCGTGAATGACCTCCTTCTTTTTCTGCAGCACCCTCAACCCCTGTTATTCGGGCTGAGGATTGCACTGTATGTTGGAACACGGCTACAATCCGATGGCGGCCTGCCAACCCAGAGGCCACAGAGACCTACACTCTGGAGTACTGCAGACAGCACTCTCCTGAAGGCGAGGGCCTCAGGTAAGGGAGCTTGCCCAGAGCCCAGGGCAGTGGCTCAGGTCCTAAGCTACCCTCTGAATTTAAGCTCACCAAGAGAGAAAAGCATCCTCAAATCCTGCTGAGCTAACTAAGCTGCTGATTTGATTTGCAGCTTCATCACTATTCATCAATGAACTCCAACTTTGTAATAAAACACATGCTACAATGCAGAATAATAACTCCCTTGTAAGAAAAATGTATGTGAATTTTAATAAGATAGAACGTTCTGTGAGGTATATTTAACTTGAGTCATTAGATAAAATTTATGCATATTTTATGCACTTTTTACTAGCTCTATAAGAATAGGTACCACCTAACTGGAGAAACTAATACTGAACTTGTGTGTAATGTAAATCTGAATGCCTCCATGATGTATTGGTATCATAAAGGAGCTAATTGCATATACATTATCACAGAGACATACCTACCTCTCCAAAGAACATGAAAAATCCACAGATTTTTCTAGTAAAAAAAAAAAAGGGTGAAGCTCTCTCACTAAAATGATGAAGCCAAAATTTATCAATAAGGAGCCATGTATCCAGTAGGCATTTGGTAAACATTAGCTCACCTATGAAGTGATATTTCCTTAACCTCTAAAGTCCTGGCTTTAGAACAACTTCACAGACCAATATTATTATTAATAATTATATTTTGATAAGAGATTTTTTTTACCAAGTTTACTGAGATAAACTATTTTGGTAGGATATAGAAATGAGGAATAGTAGTAAGAAATTAGACAGCTTTTTAATGAAGTGTATTCTTTAAGTTCTTGATTAACTTCACGATCAATCAGCAGCTATTTATTTAGTTATGGTGTGAGATTTCCTATGACTGGGCAATAATTATAGTGCTTTCAAGTAGAAGACAGGCTTTATAAAATAGTGATCAAAGGATGGATTGGGATTGGGTGGAGTGCATAGGGGAAGGATGTAGGCGGCAGAAGTGAGATCATAGGAAATGTACAGTAGACATCTCGGGTCACGCCCTGACTGCTGGAAGGCAGGTTTCAGGAATCAACAGACAGCTGAAGAATCAACAGATAGCTGAGAGGTGACCTCTGGCCAGGAAAGAACAGTGGGTACTAAGCATTTCCTCTGTGTCCATTGCTGGTCTCAGTGCTTTGTGTATGTTGTTTCGTTTAATCCTTACAAGCACCCTGGGAGAGACACTTTGAGAGACTACTTAGCTAGCAAGTGGCAATCAGGATCCAAATTTCATTTTGTCAGATTTCAAAGTTCAAGCTGTTAACTTGTTTCACATCACTCAGGGGAGTCCTAGATCTTACCTGCAAAGTCCCCTTGATACTATGAGAATCTTATTTCAGGAGTGCCTATATCTCAGGGCAGTTTTTCCCACCATCAGTGAGGAAAGCCCTTTCTCTCTGAAGCAAGATCAGATTGTTAAGGAGTACTGTGAAATGACTCATCTCTGTTATGGCACCCGTCCCCAGTTGGCATTTGCATAAATCATATCAGCACAGTTGGATATTTAAATCAGCAGAAATCTGGAAAACTTGAGACCTAGCAGCCATCTTTCTGAGGGAACTGTGATGTCATCTCATAAACATGGCTACAGGGAGAAGGAAAAGGGGAGAAGGAAGGAGAAGTGGTGTCCACTCATAGTCTTCAATGTGCCAACGATTGTACTTGCTCTCATTTAACCTCTCCATAGTCCTGTGAGGTAAGCAGTGATCTCTGTCTCATCAGAGAATGTTGATGATTTGGCCAAGGTATTAAGTGGAGAGTTTGGAGTTAGGATTCAAAACCAGATCTGTCTTATTCTTTTGTTTAGTTGTAAATTCTTTTCATTATGCAGGTTGAGTTGACACACCTCAACAGCCTGACAAATGGGAGTTACCGTACATCTTTAGTTTCCCTTATTACACAAAAAACACAGAGATGAAAAGATAATATAGCACCATTCAAATCTCATTTGATTGAAGTTTTTCCTTTGCCTGATCATCCTAAGGATCTCAAAACTATTTTAAAAGGGGTGGATCAGGCTGGGGATGTAGACTCAGTGGAAGAGCACTTGCCTAGCATACTGGGCTTAATCTTCAGTACCATGTTGGGGGAAAGGGGCAGAAATGGCCGTCCACCAATTTCATCAAAACCAAAGTAGAACTTGTTGAAACATAAAACTTGTTATTGGTTTATTCTATTTGAAAATTCTATTTGAGACTTTGCCAGTGATTTCATTTTTATTTTTCCTGTTGTTAAGAGAGCACATGAAGGGTTGGATATGTAGTTTATAGTAGTTTTGAACAATGCAAAGATCCTTTGTCAGCAAGTAGATATAATCCAGCAAATTTAGAAGTTAAGAGAAAGTTCACATGCAGAGCCCTGTTGATAGTTTGAAGTTGAGTTGGAGATGGAGTTATTTTAAAATATGTGCTCAAAGACTCTTCAGTACTAGGAGAGGCAATAGTATGCCCAACTCATGGTCCAGAGGTGGCTTTCCAGTCTTTGGATCTCTGCTACATCTGACAATAGATAGTTTTTGAAGCAAGCAAAATTTTCTTGGCCACAAATTATTACCCTGTTTGTTTGCCAAATCTATTGCTGATCCACTACATCAGAACCATTCTTCATCAATATAGGCCTTGAAGTCTTATAACAAGGCCAGCCTCAACAGACAGGAGGCAGCTCAGTGGTTTATCCTTCATCTCAGAGACATAGACCCAGGACTACAAAACTCATTTGTATCTCCTTGGTTTCCAGTTCAGGATGAAAAAAAAAAAATCTGCTTTTTGGAAATAAATGTGTATCTTAGATCTCCTGACTCATCTAATCCTTACAACCAACTTTAAAATATCCCTCCAGGGTCTGATGTTTCAAAACTATAAAATATGAACTAGTCAGCTAAAATCTATAGAGCTCAGTCTGTAAGATGTTAGCTATGGGGAACCAGTCATACAGTAGAATTTATAAATAAAGAACTATAAGCTGATCACTTCTAGTTGTCAAATGGAAATAATTCCTACTTTCTTTGCATGTATTAGGATCACATTCTTCTTCTTCTTCTTCTTTTTTTTCACTCTTGGAAAGAACATCAAGACAAGGGTTGTCTGATCCCACTCATTTATTGTCTCCTTTAAGTGATCATTATGCAAAATCATAGCCTCAACTTGTGAGACAGTGTCTGGCATACTGTAGCTACTGAACGAATATGTGTTATTTGAATGGGTAAACATTTCAATTAGTATCAAATACATAATACTGACCATAACAAAAGTTAGGTTAGCTTTGAGGATAATTTGAAAAAAAATAAATTGTGCCAACAAAGTAGAGATAGGACTAGTCTAATGTGTGGGCTACAAATATTTCTATGGATGTTTATAGAGAAAAACATTTACAATCCTACTTATTCTTTGATCATATAATCTTCATACAAATTCTGGGTTCCATGGAAAATCTCTATACTAAACCGGATCCAAAAATTGATCCACAGAGGTCACTGAAGGGAGTAAGGCAGATCAAAGATTAATTCTTTTGGATGTGGCTAAGTTCAGTGGAGCCTAGACCACAAAGTAGGTGAAGATAGGCGTACAGAACAAGTAAGTGAATAAATGAATGGGTGAATGGATTTACCAGTCTCCTTTTGTCCTTGTACTTTTTGTTCTTCAACTGCTGGAATCTCTAGCCAAAGAGAGAGGGAGCAAAAACGAAATGAGTTCCCATCTTTTTTCCACCCCCAATCCCTGAAAATATAGGCAGCCTTAAAAGCTCTTGTTTGGTGTAGGAAGAGCAGTTGAAAGGAAATGAAAAAGGATGAGTAATATTAAATCAGACACACACACACACACACATATATACACACTCACTCACTCACTCAGAGGAAGGGCATTAATTGTCCTTTAGATTGGGGACTTTAATTTTGGTTGCCAGAACAGAATCATATCCACCTTCAGATTTGCATTCATTCTGCAGGTATGATGGCCTCTAGATATTCCAATTTAAGACCAAAGGTGTTGGTTGAACTCTTACGGTAGGTGTTTGAATGGAATGAGCCTACTGTGCCCTCAAGTTCCGTGATGCAGTGTCTGAAATAGCTGAGCAGTTGCCTCCCTTCCATAATCCTCACAAAAAATTTGCATATTTTTGCATGTGGGCATTGAGGCTTGGTCCCAGCAGTTGGCCCCTGTTGGGACTGGAGGTGGGTGAGAGTGACAATCTTCTGCTTGTGTGCGGGGGCCCAGGGAGCTCCTACTCTCCCTCTTCCTGTTTTTCTTTGAATGCTCTCCTCAGGTTGGGTGGGCTCAAAACACTTTCAAAAATTTTCCACCGCTCTGCTGTTTCCTCAGCTGTTCTGTCTCTCCTGTGTGGAGAGAAGTCAGCAGAAGTGTGGGTGGAGGAGGGAAAACTGAGAGAAATATAGTACAGGGATTAGCTGTGTGGGCCGTGCAGAGAGAAGCTGTGCATTGAATGACAAATCTGTGAGACTCAATACTCCACAAAGTAGTTGGGAGTGAGCTTCCTGCTCCCTGGTGCTGGCCAAGATTACGGGGGCCAGGAGGACCACCCCGCCACCCGGGTCACCCTCCACTGGGAGCATCTCTAGAGGAGGTGGGCTCTGTGTCTGGGTTTGTGAGATCATCTTCTTCCTGCTTCCAACAGCTCGTGGGGCTATAACCTGCTCCATGTTTGCTTCACAATGACAGAAGGGCCACTGACATGATTGGACCAAAATTCATAGTGTAATTAATTGCTAGCCACAGATCTTTATATGGTATTCTTTTCTTGATCCAAATTGTAATATCCATCCGCAGGCAGTTGTTGAGAAAGTGAGTTATGTGAAGATGATTCCCCTCCCAGCGTTCTTGGCATTTGGCTTTTTCTACATGAAATCTTTCTTTTCAAATGAATCTAATTTGACTTTGATCATTAAAAAAATCTCATGCACCTCCTGGTTGTAAGTAAAATCTCAATCAATGGAAACTCAACCTGTCCCTTCACTTCTAACTTAGGTTGTGTCAGTTTCCAAAAGTATTCAAGTTGTTCACAGTAGAAGACCCAGACATGACAGAACCCCTAAAACAGCCCTGTAAGAACAAGAGGCAGATAATAACGCAGGGGTGAGGAGACTGTATCCAAAAGCACAGATTAAGAACAGTACCTCAATGGAACATAGAATTCAAATCTGAACTTCCTGGCAGCTCAAGTGAAAACTGGAGAGGGGGGAGAGAGCAAGAGGGAGAAGAAAGAAATTACATAACTAATCTCTTTTCTAAAAGGAAACACAACATTTCACTAAGAGAGACAATTATATTTCTTGACATTCAGCTCTAAGATGAATTTTTCATGTAGATCTTTATATAAGGGCTATTGAACAAGATAATAGCGATTGTCTTTAAGAGCAGTTTTACAAAAGATGCAAAAACATTCTCTATGTGATTTTTTTTTTTTTTTAAAACGAGATCTGAAAGCATTAATGGTAAATAACTGTTCTGTGTGGGCAAGTCTAGTGGGGACCTAAAGTAATTGTCCACATATGTGGCCAGGGAGTGCTAAAGGAGAGCTTAGAGAATCCAGAGGAATGAATGCTATGAGGCTCCTGGGATTCTCTGCCTGAATTATAAATGGTATCATTCAGGCTTTGGAGGAAAACTATGGAGACAACAAAACCCCAGGCTCCTTCTATTGGAACCTTTGGCTCATGTTGATTTTATGAGAGATTCTAACTACAGGGAAGATTAAGTCCCATGGCTGTAAGCATTCAGCCCCTGTTTTTTTTTTTTTAATTTTCTTAATATTATTATGAACTAATATTGACATTTAGTTAACATCCAGTCTCTTAATATTCTTACTTTAACAAAGAAAAATAGTTCTGTTCAAAATTTTTTATTGACCAAGTTTTTCTTAAAAAAAGAATAAATATATAAAATTTTTTCTTCTTGATCCTGATTTAATGAAAAATTTTCATCCTAAACAAAATTTCCACATTTATATTTAGTTAAGATTTTATGAATTGCTTCAAATAGTCAAGGCTACTGGGTTAGTTGTTCTTTATTTAACATGGCTTATGTTTTTTTTTTTAAATATTTATTTTTTAGTTGTAGTTGAACACAATACCTTTATTTTATTTATTTTCATGTGGGGCTAGGATCGAACTCAGGGCCTTGCATGTGCTAGGTGGAGTGTCCTACTGCTGAGCTACAACCCCAGCCCACATTGCTTATGTTATCAAGTAGTTTTCTTGTTTCTCCTTTCTACCCCTTCACACCTCACATTATTGTGTTTCCAAAACCTCACTGATCATAAAAATTGAGTGGAATGATTGGTTAACATTCCGACTCACCAGCCCCTCTTAAGAGAGCCTAGTGTAGACTGCACAGGAGGCCTGGTCCCATTGGGAAGCACTGCTTCTCTAGCAGGCCCCACAGGGCCCACATGCGCTCTGTTCACAGTTCACAGTAAATGGTGTTGACTGACTGGCTGGATGTTGGTGCTGCCAATGTGAATGCCAGTAAGAGCCAACTGTGTTTTTAAAAAACAATTCATGCTTAACCATCTGCTGTGCACTGCAGTGACAGCACTATCTGTAGGCTGCTTCCAGGAGTCAAGGCACTGGCTTCCTCCATATTGTTTGTACACAGACTGCCTCCTCCCCTGGGGAGAAAGGCATTCAGACCCAGGTGTTAAACATGGCAGCACAGAGAAACAAGCTACTTTACTGTGTTTGAACAAATGCGCACATCGAGATTCTGCAAACACATTTAACCAACTCCTAAACGCCTTCCTGACCTGGCAATATAGCTCTTAAAAGTAAATTAATTAATTTTGGGTAAATTTTGGGTAGATGCCTTTGGTACAGATTCAAAAGATAGAGAAGGGAATACAGTGAAAATTAGTTTCTTTTCACCCTATTCTTACCTACTCACTTCTCATCCTAGGAGACCACTACTGTTACCTGATTCATATATATACTTTTAGACAGTCTGTGCATATACAAGCATCTGTAGTTTTTCAACAAATGGAAGTATACTGTGTATATTTCAACCACCTTGCTTTTCTTGCTTAAAAATTTTCGCCTTGGGAAGCATCCCATATCAATACATTTGGAACTGCCTCGATTAAAAAACAACTCCATTGCATTCTGTTTTAATGCTATAATTTAATTTATTTGACCAGTTGAGAGACATTTAAGTTGTTCCATTCTCCGGCTATCATAAACAATGCTGCAGTGAGCAACATGGAACACATATAATTCCACACATGTGCAAATATCATTTGTGGGATAAATTTCTCAAAGGAGCATGACTGGTTAAAAGACATTTTAAATTTGGATAGATATCACCAAACTGTGTCCGTTAGAGGTCATAAAGTTGATGCTGGGCTAGCAGTGTATAAGGGTGCTTGGCTTGTACCTTTGCCTATATATATGATAAAACTTACAATCTTTGATATATAGAAAATAGAATCTTATAGTTAAAGCATGCATTTCTATTGTTGGATGGAACATCTTTTCTTACATTTCAGAGCTGTGTACTTCCTTTTTATGAACTGTTCATTTGATTTACTTTTTTTTTCCCCTGTTAGATTGGGGCATTTTTTTCTTATTGATTTGTAGAAGCTTTTTTTTTTTCCCTTTGAGGAAGTTGCTTTCATGTGTGATGTGAGTTGTGAAACTTTGATATTTTTTGCCATGCATTTTTAATATTAATATAGTTGAATTTATCAGTCTTTTTTGAAAATAGCTTTTATTTTTTTGTGTAATATTTTAAAATGCCTTCTCTCTCTCGCACTCTCTTGCACACATAAAAACACACTCCGTGTATATATACATATATATATTTTTTTCTCCCAGGCTTTGTATAATAGCTGATAATTTTATTTTTAAAACTAGATATTTTATCATTTGGAATTTATTTGAATAGGAAGTAGGATATCCAACTTTATTTATTTTAGTATGACTATCCAGCTCTTCTAACAATAAAACCTATCATTTCTCCTTTTTATTTGAAATGCTTTCATTATTATTAAGTATGTATTCAGGAGATTATGTGTTTGGCTTTATAATCTGTTCCATTCACTCATCTAGTTATTGTCCCACACTGCACTGTTTTGATTATTATGGGTTGGTCTCTGTGTCTTCTATTCTGTTATTTTGGTCTTCTTTCCTGTTTTGGTGCTACTACTATGCCTTCTTTGTTACTATAGCTCTGTAGTATAATTTAAGGTCTGGTATTGTAATGCTTCCTGCTTCATCTTTCTTTCTAAGGATTGCTTCGACTATTCTAGTTCTTTTATTCTTTCAAAAGGACTGCTTTTTCTATTTCTATGAAGAACATCATTGGAATTTTAATGGGAATTGTATTGAATCTGTACAGCACTTTTGGTAGTATGGCCATTTTGACAATATTAATTCTGCCTATCCAAGAACATGGAAGGTCTTTCCATCTTCTAATGTCTCCCTCAATTTCTTTCTTTGGTGTTCTTTAGTTTTCATTCTAGAGTTCTTTACCTCTTAGATTGTTAATTGATTCTCAAGTTGTTTTTTTTTTTTTTTTTTTTTTTTTTGAGGCTGTTGTGAATAGGATGGTTTCCCTAATTTCTTGCCACAGTCTGGCTGGGCACAATCAGGAGCCACTTGTCAAAAGAAACTAACTTTATTTTTAGAACAAAACACGCCAAACAAAACAGCCTCTTAGGAAAAACCCTCAGAGCCTCAACTGCCACCACAGGCTTTTTACAAGCCTCTCTCCCACACAAGCTTCTCTCCACCTCCCCCAATCCTCCTGCTCTTGAGGCAGATTGGCTGGGTCACATGGGCGGAGCCAAAAAAGTCCCCCAATGAGCAGCTCCGTGGTCTGAAAGGGCAGGGAAACAGTCCAATGAGCATCACCGCAGAGGAGCCAATCAGCTAGATGTTGCTGGGGCCGAGGAGCCAGTCAGCTAGATGTTGCTGGGGCCGCTGTGAGCCAATCATCAGCCGGCAGCTGGATTGCTGGCAGCTGGAAGTTTGCTGGGGCCCCTTCGGCTGTGGCTCTCAACATCTCCCCCTCTCTGTTTAAACAACAAGCATGTGGCTTAGGGACCGTGTCTGTTAGGCAGTCCAATTCAACATATGGTCCTTACCCGTCATCGGATGAACTGACCTCTAGGCGTCAGCCTCCTGTCTTAGGTTGGTACCACTGCAATTGGATCATACCCGTCACTGACTACCGGTCCAGCATACAGCTGTACTTGTGGATAGGCCTTTGCACCAGTGGGGGGGTGAGGTTCTTTGCCTCACCTCTGTTGGCCCCCAAATTTTAGACCATCACTAGTAGAGGAGGATGCAAAATGCCATGACATTAAGCCAATTGAGGGCTCCTTTGAAAAATTGTACCACCGGTGACATCATCAGCAAAAATACCCCAACACTACCACAAGTCGCTGCACCAACAGATAGTTCACAATGCATACAGGTGAGCTCACAATGTGTCCAGGCAAGTTCTGCAAGCAGTTCAGTGATGGCTATTGTAGAAGCTGTAGATTGGTTTTATCTTTGACTTCACCAGCACTGGGATGAAGATAGGAATTCTGGCAATAATGGCTAAAGAAAAAATTATGTAACATTACAGAAGGCACTAAAAGAAAACAATTTTCTTAACAATTTACATTGTCTTTACCGGCACTGGGATGAAGATAGGAATTCTGGCAATAATGGCTAAAGAAAAAATTATGTAACATTACAGAAGGCACTAAAAGAAAACAATTTTCTTAACAATTTACATTATCTTTAAGAGAATTATTAAATATAATGAAAAGGAAAGGTGAAAGTAAACAAACAGATCTGTTAACCTTCTTTTTTGTTTACATATTAAAACAATCCTCAACAGTTGTTTACCCAATTTAAATTAAACCATATAAATCACGTGAAAAAAAAATATTTGGATCCATTTTATCATGAGCGCTCATCATATATGATATATGGACATACGCACATTCAAACATATAACACAAAACACAAGTGTGCAAACATAACATAATACATACAACACATAACATTATAGTAAAGGCCTTATAACTTTTTACAGGTGAAATCTCCATTGCAATGTTTAAAAACTCTATAGTCAAAAAATAGAACTGATCAGCAAAACATTAACCTAGGTCTGTATGAGCTCAAAAAACAAAATAGAACTTCATGATATGGCAAAGGGCAATAATAAAATAGATATTGAAAAAAGCATCCTGGTTCTGTTGCAGATGTAAGAATAGCCAAACTGGAGTTCTGGATATCAGCTGTTATGGATTTGAGCCAAATCATCTTCTTTTTGGTCTGTAGAAATCGCTCTAGTTAGTCTCTCTGGAATCCAAATCGGCTGCTGTTCTCCCTGTGGAAACACACAAACAGACCCCCGACTCCAGACAATCACTGGGTCAGGACCTTAGTTAATCTCTCTGGAATCCAAATCGGCTGCTGTTCTCTGTCTACAGCATCGTGGGCAAATACCCGGTATTCTACTCCTTTGATACCTATTTTTGTTAAACCCTCCTCCTATGGGGCAATTCCTTTTAAAATGTCCTGTTTGTTCACAATTGTAGCATGTTTTTGGCCTGGCATCTAAAGCCTGTTTTACTGCAGCTGCCACGACTTGCTCTTGTTCATTAATGTCTCTACATAATTTAATATATGTGTTTAAATCTTCATGTTTCCATGGTCTAATGATATCTCTGCACCAACGATTCGCTTGCTCATAAGCCAGGTGTTTTAGTAATGGCATTGCTTGTTCTGTATTCCCAAAAACTCTGGTAGCTGTTTGAATAAGCCTATCTACAAATTCAGCATAAGGTTCATTAGCTCCTTGTATTACCTTAGATAATTGACCTTGTAAACCTCCATGTCCTTGTAAAGTCTTCCATGCCTTAATTGCATCTACAGCAATTTGTGCATATACACCAGGATCATATGCAATTTGTTGCTGCTGATCCTCATAAGGTCCCTTTCCTAACAACATATCTAGATTTCTCTGAGGATAACCAGCTGCTGCATTTCGCCTAGCTGTCTCCGTGCAAAATTCCTCATTGGCAACCTTCCATAACAGGTATTGTCCTCCATTTAGCACAGCTTTACACATATTAGCCCAATCTGCTGGTGTCATGTTCAAGTTGGTAATGGATTCGACCATGCTTATAGTGAAGGGTGCTTGAGGACCATAGGTTGTTACAGCCTCTTTTAGCTGCTTCACTGTTTTGAAATCTAAAACATGGTGAATTCGCTGCCCTCCTGCTTGTTCAAATACAGAGCATGCTGATCTTTGAGGTCCTGTCTCAGGATCCCACCTATCAACTACGGGGGTTGGGGACCTCCCAGCATATGGAGGTGGCCTTGTTAGTTGGACACTTACGTCCTCTGGTGATAGAAAGGTGTTAGTAGCAGTCTCCTGTTGTAACTTTCCCCCTGATGGCTTTTTCTGTTTTACACTTTCATTCTCTGTCTGACTAGCTTGAGAGGCCTTCTCTTTTACTTGAATCTTTTCCTCTGTCTGACTAACTTGAGAGACCTTCTCTTTTACTTGAATCAATATGTCTTCTCCTTCCTCTACCATTGTCTGAACTGAAGGCTTTGGACTAAGCAAACAAGATACGAACGTCCACAATGGCAATGTGCCAACTGGCAGAGTCCCTGGGCTTTTCTTTTCTATTCTTTTTAAATCTTCACCATGATGGTTCCATTGTGATATATTTAACAACTCCTCCTTAAAAAGCCATGGGCTACATTTTTGTATCGTATCAACGTATGCCCTGACTGTTCTTGATTTTACTGAGATGCCTCCTTCCTCTAGCAATTTACTTAACACTCTTTCAGTTTGTTTTTTACTAATTTCTGATCCCGTATTTCTACTATAATACAACCCAACAAGATGACGCCAAACAAAACCGAGACAGAATGAAATAAAAAGGGAACAACAAAAAGTCATTATAGCCTTTCTATCCTCCTGACATGTGCATCCGTCCTTTCTCCCTATCTGTTCCTCAGACGTAAATAGTTTTTCCTCAGATGTGAGCGGTTTTTTTTCCGTCTCACTCATCTCCAGGGACAGGCAACTTAAAACAAAAGTGAAACAAAATAACAAAAGAAGAATCTTAAAATGGCTACCCATCCTCTCGCCCTGCCCTCAGGGGCGAGCAGTTTCACTTACCCTCAGTCGCTCCCCGTGCGAGCCACCAAATGCCGCAGTCTGGCTGGGCACAATCAGGAGCCACTTGTCAAAAGAAACTAACTTTATTTTTAGAACAAAACACGCCAAACAAAACAGCCTCTCAGGAAAAACCCTCAGAGCCTCAACTGCCACCACAGGCTTTTTACAAGCCTCTCTCCCACACAAGCTTCTCTCCACCTCCCCCAATCCTCCTGCTCTTGAGGCAGATTGGCTGGGTCACATGGGCGGAGCCAAAAAAGTCCCCCAATGAGCAGCTCCGTGGTCTGAAAGGGCAGGGAAACAGTCCAATGAGCATCACCGCAGAGGAGCCAATCAGCTAGATGTTGCTGGGGCCGAGGAGCCAGTCAGCTAGATGTTGCTGGGGCCGCTGTGAGCCAATCATCAGCCGGCAGCTGGATTGCTGGCAGCTGGAAGTTTGCTGGGGCCCCTTCGGCTGTGGCTCTCAACAATTTCTCTTCCAGCTGATTTGTCTTTGGAGCATAGGAACCCAATTCTTATTTTTAAAAAATATTTATTTTGGGTGTAGATAGACACAATACCTTTATTTTATTTATTTATTTTTTTGTGGTGCGAGGATTGAACCCAGTGCCTCACACATGTGAGATGAGCACTCTACCACTGAGCCACAATCCCAGCCACCCCGTTTTTCTTTTAATTTCATGTCTCTGACTTAATGCATTCAGTAATTCCCAACCCATATGCATTGTGTCCCTAATGATTTCTTATTTTCTGAAGCTCCTTTTTAGTTCTCACTTTACATGATTCTTTCCCTATTATCCATGGTCAGTGGTGGTAAATTTCCCAGTTATTCCTTGCAAAAACTAAAGAATGAAAGGACTCGAGCTATGAAGACCTTCTTTCTTTCTTCTTCTTCTTTTTAGTTATAACATAATATTAGGATTCACTTTGACATAATTATAAAATCAAGGAATATAATTTGCTCTAATTCAATCCCCAGTACTTCCCCTTTGCCTCTCCTCATCCCAATCCCTGTTCCCTTCCCTCTACTTTACTGATATTTGAAAGCCCTTTCTTACATTGAGCATCTATCAGCCTTCTAGTGGCTTCCACTGTTTGCCCTCTGAAACAGTGGCCAAGGAGACCAGTGTCTCACCCACATGACAGTCCTCTGGGTTTCTGAGGAGACAGCAGGTCTCCTGTAAGTCCTGTTTTTCTGCTTTACAGTGTTGGAGCTTAACAAAGGTCCTTTGTCCCATTGATGGAGAGATTTGGGGACTTATAAACTTATACTTTGGGTATCCTGTGAACTTGAATTCTAATGCAAACTAGGTATAAAGTTCATTATGAGCCATGTGGATTGAGTTGCAATTATGAGTTTTTTTTTTTTTTTAAATTTTTATTGTGGGTTGTTCAAAACATTACAAATTTCTTGACATATCATATTCCACACTTTGATTCAAGTGGGTTATGAACTCCCACCTTCACCCCATACACAGATTGCAGAATCACATCAGTTACACATCCATTGATTTACAAATTGCCATACTAGTGTCTGTTGTGCTCCGCTGCCTTTCCCATCCTCCACCCTCCCCCCTCCCCACCTCTCCCCTCCCCTCCCCTCCCCTCCTCTCTCTCTACCTCCTCCACTGTATAACCCTGAGGGTCTCCTTCCATTACCATGCAATTTCCCTTCTCTCTCCCTTTCCCTCCCACCTCTCATCCCTGTTTAATGTTAATCTTCTTCTCATGCTCTTCGACCCTACTCTGTTCTTAGTTACTCTCCTTATATCAAAGAAGACATTTGGCATTTGTTTTTTAGGGATTGGCTAGCTTCACTTAGAATAATCTGCTCTAATGCCATCCATTTCCCTGTAAATTCTATGATTTTGTCATTTTTTAATGCAGAGTAATACTCCATTGTGTATAAATGCCACATTTTTTTTATCCATTCATCTATTGAAGGGCATCTAGGTTGGTTCCACAGTCTTGCTATTGTGAACTGTGCTGCTATGAACATCGATGTAGCAGTGTCCCTGTAGCATGCTCTTTTTAGGTCTTTAGGGAATAGACCAAGAAGGGGAATAGCTGGGTCAAATGGTGGCTCCATTCCCAGCTTTCCAAGAAATCTCCATACTGCTTTCCAAATTGGCTGCACCAATCTGCAGTCCCACCAGCAATGTACAAGTGTACCCTTTTCCCCACATCCTCGCCAGCACTTGTTGTTGTTTGACTTCCTAATGGCTGCCAATCTTACTGGAGTGAGATGGTATCTTAGGGTGGTTTTGATTTGCATTTCTCTGACAGCTAGAGATGTTGAGCATTTTTTCATGTACTTGTTGATTGACTGTATGTCCTCCTCTGAGAAGTGTCTGTTCAGGTCCTTGGCCCATTTGTTGATTGGGTTGTTTGTTTTCTTATTGTCTAATTTTTTGAGTTCTTTGTATACTCTGGATATTAGGGCTCTATCTGAAGTGTGAGGAGTAAAGATTTGTTCCCAGGGTGTAGGCTCCCTATTTACCTCTCTTATTGTTTCTTTTGCTGAGAAAAAACTTTTTAGTTTGAGTAAGTCCCATTTGTTGATTCTAGTTATTAACTTTTGTGCTATGGGTGTCCTATTGAGGAATTTGGAGCCCGACCCCACAGTATGTAGATCGTAGCCAACTTTTTCTTCTATCAGACGCCGTGTCTCTGATTTGATATCAAGCTCCTTGATCCATTTTGAATTAACTTTTGTGCATGGCGAGAGAAAGGGATTCAGTTTCATTTTGTTGCATATGGATTTCCAGTTTTCCCAGCACCATTTGTTGAAGAAGCTATCCTTCCTCCATTGCATGCTTTTAGACCCTTTATCAAATATAAGATAGTTGTAGTTTTGTGGATTGGTTTCTGTGTCCTCTATTCTGTACCATTGGTCCACCCGCCTGTTTTGGTACCAGTACCATGCTGTTTTTGTTACTATTGCTCTGTAGTATAGTTTGAAGTCTGGTATCGCTATACCACCTGATTCACACTTCCTGCTTAGCATTGTTTTTGCTATTCTGGGTCTTTTATTTTTCCATATGAATTTCATGATTGCTTTCTCTATTTCTACAAGAAATGCCATTGGGATTTTGATTGGCATTGCATTAAACCTATAGAGAACTTTTGGTAATATCGCCATTTTGATGATGTTAGTTCTGCCTATCCATGAACAGGGTATATTTTTCCATCTTCTAAGATCTTCTTCTATTTCTCTCTTTAGGGTTCTGTAGTTTTCATTGTATAAGTCTTTCACCTCTTTTGTTAGGTTGATTCCCAAGTATTTTATTTTTTTTGAAGATATTTTGAATGGAGTGGTTGTCCTCATTTCCATTTCAGAGGATTTGTCGCTGATATACAGGAATGCCTTTGATTTATGCGTGTTGATTTTATATCCTGCCACTTTGCTGAATTCATTTATTAGCTCTAATAGTTTCTTTGTAGAGCCTTTTGGGTCTGCTAGGTATAGAATCATATCATCTGCAAATAGTGATAATTTAAGTTCTTCTTTTCCTATTTTTATGCCTTTAATTTCTTTCGTCTGTCTAATTGCTCTGGCCAGTGTTTCGAGAACTATGTTGAACAGAAGTGGAGAGAGAGGGCATCCCTGTCTAGTTCCAGATTTTAGAGGGAATGCCTTCAGTTTTTCTCCATTCGGAATGATGCTAGCCTGAGGCTTAGCATAGATTGCTTTTACAATATTGAGGTATGTTCCTGTTATCCCTAGTTTTTCTAGAGTTTTGAACATAAAGGGATGCTGTACTTTGTCAAATGCTTTTTCCGCATCTATCGAGATGATCATATGGTTCTTATTTTTAAGTCTATTGATGTGGTGAATAACATTTATTGATTTCCGTATATTGAACCAGCCTTGCATCCCTGGGATGAATCCTACTTGATCATGGTGTACAATTTTTTTGATATGTTTTTGTATCCGATTCGCCAGAATTTTATTGAGGATTTTTGCATCTAGGTTCATTAGAGATATTGGTCTGTAGTTTTCTTTCTTTGAAGTGTCTTTGTCTGGTTTAGGTATCAGGGTGATGTTGGCCTCATAGAATGAATTTGGAAGTTCTCCCTCCTTTTCTATTTCCTGAAGTAGCTTGAAAAGTATTGGTATTAGTTCTTCTTTAAAGGTTTTGTAAAATTCTGCTGTATACCCATCTGGACCTGGGCTTTTCTTAGTTGGAAGTCTTTTTATGGTTTCTTCTATTTCCTCAATTGATATTGGTCTGTTTAGGTTTTCTATATCCTCCTGACTCAATCTGGGCAGATCATATGACTTAAGAAATTTATCTATGCCTTCACTATCTTCTAATTTGTTGGAGTATAAGGATTCAAAATAGTTTTTGATTATCTTCTGTATTTCTGAAGTGTCTGTTGTGATATTGCCTTTTTCATCCCGTATGCTAGTAATTTGAGTTCTCTCTCTTCTTCTCTTCGCTAGCATCGCTAAGGGTCTGTCGATTTTGTTTATTTTTTCAAAGAACCAACTTTTAGTTTTGTCAATTTTTTCAATTGTTTCTTTTGTTTCGATTTCATTAATTTCAGCTCTGATTTTAATTATTTCTTGCCTTCTACTTCTTTTGCTGTTGTTTTGCTCTTCTTTTTCAAGGATTTTGAGATGAAGTATGAGATCATTTATTTGTTGGTTTTTTCTTTTTTTAAGGAATGAACTCCAAGCAATGAATTTTCCTCTTAGAACTGCTTTCAATGTGTCCCATAGATTCCGATATGTTGTGTCTGTGTTTTCATTTATCTCTAAGAATTTTTTAATTTCCTTCTTGATGTCTTCTATAACCCATTGATCATTCAGTAACCTATTGTTCATTCTCTAAGTGATGTATGCTTTTTCCTTCCTTCTTTTATCGTTGATTTTCAGTTTCATTCCATTATGATCAGATAAGATGCATGGTATTATCTCTACTCCTTTATATTGTCTAAGAGTTGCCCTGTGACATAATATATGATCTATTTTTGAGAAGGATCCATGTGCTGCTGAGAAAAAAGTGTAACTGCTTGATGTTGGGTGGTATATTCTATATATGTCAATTAGGTCTAGGTTATTAATAGTGTTATTGAGTTCTATAGTTTCCTTATTCAACTTTTGTTTGGAAGATCTGTCCAGTGGCGAGAGAGGTGTGTTGAAGTCTCCCATGATTATGGTATGGTGATCTATTAGACTCTTGAACTTGAGAAGAGTTTGTTTGACGAACATAGCTGCACCATTGTTTGGGGCATAAATATTTATGATTGTTATGTCTTGTTGTTGTATGGTTCCCTTAAGCAGTATGTAGTGTCCCTCTTTATCTCTTTTGATTAACTTTGGCTTGAAATCTATTTTATTTGATATGAGTATGGACACTCCTGCTTGTTTCCGAAGTCCATATGAGTGATATGATTTTTCCCAACCTTTCACCTTCAGCCTATATATGTCTTTTCCTATCAAATGCGTCTCCTGTAGGCAGCATATTGTTGGGTCTTGTTTTGTGATCCATTCTACTAGCCTGTGTCTCTTAATTGGTGAGTTTAAGCCATTAACATTTAGGGTTATTATTGAGATATGGGTTGTTCTTCCAGCAATATTTGTTTATTTCTGTTACTAAACATGGTTTGTTTTCCTCTTTGATTATTCCCCCCCCCCTTTACTGTCCTACCTCCCACTGTTGGTTTTCATTGTTATTTTCCATTTCCTCTTCCTGTAATGCTTTGGCGAGGATGTTTTGAAGAGATGGTTTTCTAGCTGCGAATTCTTTAAACTTTTGTTTATCGTGGAAGGTTTTAATTTCATCCTCCATCCTGAAGCTTAATTTCGCTGGATACACAATTCTTGGTTGGAACCCATTTTCTTTCAGTGTTTGAAATATGTTATTCCAGGATCTTCTAGCTTTCAGAGTCTGTGTTGACAGATCAGCTGTTATCCTGATTGGCTTACCCCTAGATGTAATCTGCTTCCTTTCTCTTGTAGCTTTTAAAATTCTCTCTTTATTCTGTATGTTGGGCATCTTCATTATGATGTGTCTAGGTGTGGATCTCTTATGATTTTGCACATTCGGCGTCCTGTAGGCTTCTAGGATTTGGGGTTCTGTCTCATTCTTCAAGTCTGGGAAGTTTTCTTGTATTATTTCATTGAATAGACTTCTCATTCCTTTGGTTTGGAGCTCTGTACCTTCCTGTATCCCAATGACTCTTAAGTTTGGTCTCTTAATGTTATCCCATATTTCTTGGATGTTCTGCTCATGGTTTCTTAACAGTCTTGCTGAGCTGTCTATGTTCTTTTCCAGTTGAAATACTTTGTCTTCATTGTCTGATGTTCTATCTTCTAAGTGTTCTACTCTGCTGGTAGTATTCTCCATTGAGTTTTTAAGTTGGTTTATTGCTTCCTGCATTTCTAGGATTTCTGTTTGTTTGTTTTTTATAACCTCTATCTCCCTGTATAGTTGATCCTTTGCTTCCTGGATTTGTTTGCGTAATTCGTTGTCGAAGTGATCTTTCATTGTCTGATTTTGCTGTTTAATGTCTTCCTTGATACTCCAGATCATCTGAAGCATGTATATCCTGAATTCTTTATCTGACATTCCATCTGCTGCAGCTGTTACCTCTTCTAAAGTTGCGTTGACCTGCATTGCTTGTGGTCCTTTCTTTCCTTGTCTTTTCATACTGCTTGCGTATCTTTCCTGCAGGTGCGGGCGGCGGCTGTGCTCTCTCCTTATTCCAATTGGGGTGTCGTGGCTACCACGCCGGCAGGTCACTGGGCCTGTTCTGGGAGCTGGCGGCGGCTCTGTTCTGCCCCTACTCCAATTGGGGTGACGAGTGTACCACGCCGGCAGGCCACCGGGCCTGATCCGCCGGTCGGTTGCAGGTTTGCCTACCCTGCAGGCGCGGGAGGCGGCTCTACTCTGCCCCTACTGCAAATGGGGTGACGTGTCTGTCGTACCGGCAGGCCACTGGGCCTGTCCCGCTGGTCGGTCGCAGATCTGCCCACCTTTCGGGCACGGGTGGAGGCTCTGCTCTGCCCCTACTCCAATTAGGGTGTCATGGCTACCCTGCCTGCAGGACGCTGGGCCTGTTCCTGGCACGGGCAGCGACTCTGCTCTGCCACTACTCCAATTAGGGTGGTGTTTGTACCACGCCGGCAGGCTCCTGGGCCTGATCTGCCGGTCTGTTGTAGGTCTGCCTACCTTGGAGGCGCGGGCGGCGGATCTGCCCTGCCCCTCCTACCACGCCTGCGGACCCCTGGGCCTGATCTGCAGGTTGATCACTGGTCTGCTCACCCTGCGGGCACGGGTGGCAGTTCCGCTCCGCCCCCACTCCAATTGGGGTCACGTGACCACCACACCGGCAGGGCCTGATCCGGGCGTGGGAGAAGGATCTGCTCTGCCCCTACTCCAGTTGGGGTGATGTGTGTACCACACTGGCAGGCCACTGGGCCTGACCCGCCAGGCTGACACAGGTCTGTTTACCTTGCAAGCGCGAACTGCGGCTCTGCCCTGCCCCTCCTACCACGCCCATGTACCACTGGGTCGCGGGTCTGCCCACCTTGCGGTTGCGGCTGGCGGCTCCGCTCCGCCCCCTCTCCAATTGGGGTCACGCGGTCACCATGCTGGCGAGCCGCTGGGCCTGCTCCGGGCGCTGGCGGCGGCCCGGCTCCTTCCCTCTGGCTCGACGACAAATTGAGGAGACTTGGGTGACTGTGCCTCACCCCCCCTACCAGGAGACCAACTGCTTATGTCACCACTGGTATTGATGAAGTTCCCTCCTCTGCTGCTTTCTGCAGACGTCAGATCTCTGCCATGTTGGTATCCTATGCGAATGGCAGCATTTCGTTCCCCTTGCCGGGCAACCAAAGCACCGGGTGAGTCCTGACCGGCCCTCAGCAGGACCCGGACCGAGAAGCAGTTTCCGCGGGCTCCTAGCCCCGGGCCAGGGAAGTTCCGGGAGCCGGAACTCGGCCACTCCGTGCTCGGTGTAAGCTCCTATAAATGTAAGCTCCAAGAAGCAGTCCCCGCGGGCTCAGTTCCGGGAGCCGGAACTCGGCCGCCCCGCGCTCGGTATTCACTCTGATAAGATCAGGTTCTAAGAAGCACCCAGGCGCTGAGCCCTAGCAATCTGTCTGCAAGCCGCAGGCAAATTGCAGCCTGAAATTACCTGTTCTATGGCTGAATGAGCTGCGGTCAGTCAAAAACAGGGGTGGTGACGTCAGTTTACCAACATGGTGGCTGCTGGCCTCCTCTGTGGTCTGATCGGTGTGGAGAACCGAGATGGACCGCTTCCTTCCCCCGTCTCGAACCCAGAATTCAGCCCTGAGTACGGTGCTTGCGCGGCTGGCAGAAACTGCAGCGCTGTAACCCTGCGTCTCTATCCCAGACTTTAGCCGCGGGGCGATTTGCTGAATAAGCAGTGATACCCTCCGTGCGCGACAAACCTCTCGCGTTTGAGTCCCCGTAGCCGATCCTCGTGCGATGGAAATCCTTCCTCCAGGTTCCGGAGCACCCCACTATTGCTGGAAATTCCTAACAAAATATCCTTTAGCCGTCCTGACTTGTCATACTCCCACACAGTGAAGCAGCACACGGGGACAATGCACTCCCCTCGCCGCCATCTTCCTTCTCCTTTTTTTTGTTTTTGAAATAAGAAAGTCATACTCTATGGAAGGGTACCACTCTTCAGATTACAAATTCCAAAAGTGTTTGTTTTCATTTGACTAAAAGCAGGGACAGCTGACATGAAAACTTGGATGACATCTGAGTGGATTCAGATGGGATGAACAGACATGGCAATGAGCCGTTGAATCCGATCTTTTTCACTTTGTTCTCGGTGCTTGAGCATGACATGGCAACTTGTGAACAATTAAACATCACCACACTTCATAGTACTTTTGTTTTTGTGCCTGGTGCTTTTATTTTACAGATTCAATGAGTGTCTTATTCATGTTTGTTGAACCTACACGACCTGTTTCAAACACTGAAAACACAACGTCATCCCATATTTTACTTCAGTGTCATGTAAACCTTTCTTTTTTCACCTGAGTAATGAGACACAGCATGTGGTCAATGATGAATATGGAATTTCCTCCTTGGCAGACTTTATATAACTGGAAAGCAAATACTTCCCTAAAAAGCAGCATACTTGGTATGTAACAGCTGCATTGTCACAAAATGAAGCCAGTGTATTCTGTGTGGTATCTAGAGCTAAAATTTCCTTATCTGTCCTTGCCACTTCCCCTTCAGGCATCAGGGTGACAGGCAGAGATAGGGCCTGGAAACATTGCAAGTGATCCGTAAATATTTATTTAATGAGTCAATGAAGTCTGAAATTCAGTTCAGGCTGAGTATGCTTATTGAGACAATAACTTTATTACTAATTATAATTAATGTTCATTTAAAACATATTTTAATCATCAATTTAAATAAGATAAGCAGTACATGTACCCTAGAATAATATTGTAGATATTCGTCAGGAATTACATTCCCAGTCATAGAACATGGTTTTCCATTAACTAACTGCAGATAGTTAGTTGTCAGTGGTCACGGGGATCATGCTCATCCATCCATCCTCAGTGCATCTAAAGATAATTCTCTATGGAGGGCCTGGTCAGGTGACAGGTCAGAAATAGCAACCAGTATAATTTGAAGAGTTTGTACAGACATTTTCCAGACACAGGCACCAAAAAGCAGATACACAGATAGGTCCAGCCTGCTCTCCTCCCCTTCCTTGTTAGGACTAAACTGTGGATTTTGTACTTTTAGACATGGGGCAGGGGCAGGAATGTTATTCCATACAGATTGTTTGCTTTTAAGAAGTTTTTGATTAGTTTTCTGAGTCAATGATATGTTTTTCTAATTCTCCATGTTACTCTCTAAGGTGGGTTTTGAGACATGAAGAAATAAACAAAGAAACAAACAAAACCCCCTCCAACCCTCCTGAAGATGAATGTGAAAGCAATCGTGCTGCTATTTTCATTGACTACCATCCAGTGCACATCTCCTAGGAACAGGGCTCTGGCTCCCTAGCAGCTAGGCTAGGAATTCTTCCATTAGCAAGAAGCCTAACTTGTAGCTCTTCTTAGGCTTTTCTAAACGGAGGCTTAAAGAAAGAGGCTTGTGTGCTTTTTTTTGTATCTATGCTCTAGGCCATGTTATCAAGCAGATTAAAGAGAATGGAAAAGAAGCTCAAAACTATTCCAGCTCATTGGCAACTCCAGAGAGTGCCTTCTTCAAATTCAGCAGTACTACTTATATTTAAGTGGTATACTTGCCTACTTCACTGCCAACTAGATACCACTACCAGCAATTTTCTTTTAATTTAAACGAATGATGTAGGAATAACTTTAAGAGGAAGACATTTTTGGGAAAACTTTGAGGGGCCTCCCCCACCCTCTGCCCAGAATTGTTGGCTTTAAAAGATTTTGTTGGGCTGGAGATGCGTCTGAGTGGTAGGAGGCTTGCCTAGCATGTGTGAGGCCCAGAGTTTGATCCCTAGCACCTCAAAAAGTAGATAAATAATATATATATTTTTTCTTAAAGATTTGCAGTTTCTATTAACTTTGATGACTTTGGCATAATGACAATATACAAGATCATCATTACTTAAACTAAGCTTCCACATTTGGGATATGTTAATGAGATAATTAGGCTCCTTCATATTATAAATTGGTTTAACATCATCTTAATCCCAAAGTGTCCTCTCAGCCAAAAATTAATAAAGAAAATAAATATATTCCTAGAGATTCGTTAACCACAAAATTATGTCTTTCTTCAGATTTTTTTTTTTTTAAAGCTGTCTGGTTCTGTTCCAAAGAGCATTCTGGAAGACACATACTTGTCAAAAGCTGACAAAAATAGAAGTAATTTGATAAAATAATCTTAGTGGACACTGGCCATTTTATAGAATCTGTCTTGATAACAATGGTCACATCTATGGTAATAAAAAGAAGAAAATAAGTTATTTGTTATTAATAAAAATGTTATTTTATTGCAGAAATGAAATGAGTCATTAAATTTAAAATTATTTTCCCTCTGTATTTAGATCCTTCTCTGGAATTAAAGGACTGCAGTTAAAGGTTAACCTCCAACCCAATGACAATTACTTTTTCTACGTGAGAGCCATCAATGCATTTGGGACAAGTGAACAGAGTGAAGCTGCTCTCGTCTCCACCAGAGGTACTTTTTCCTTTATACATAGTAAGCCATATCTGTATTTTCTTCTCTTCCTTTCTACCACCCAGAGAAGAGATCCTTGAGGGAAACTTCATAAAGGTACCAACCTACTGTCAGTGCTAGGTTTCTGTCCTAAGGTCCCAAGGTCAGGGGTGTAGATGCTTCTTTTATTTTCTGGTTCAGAGGTTTTCAAAGTTGGCTGATATTAGCAATCAGTCAGGGTGCTTAAAAAATATTGATGCCCTGGCCCCACTCCCAGAGAAATTGATTTAATTGATTTGGGGATAGGCTTGAATATTTGTGGTTTTAGAAATCTCTCCATATGATTTGTGTCTCACAATGTATGTAATTTGTAGATGTGTGTGTGTGTGTGTGTGTGTGTGTGTGTGTGTGTGAGAGAGAGAGAGAGAGAGAGAGAGAGAGAGAGAGAGAGAGAGAGAGAAACTCTGTGAAGAAGTTTCCAGTATTTTTTTTTTTCTTTTTTGTACCAGGAACTGAACCCAAGTGCAGTTAATCATTAAGCCACATTCCCCAGCTCTTTTTATTTTATATTTTGAGACAGTCTTGCTAAGTTGCTTAGGGCCTCACTAAATTGCAGAGGCTAACTTAGAACTTATGATCTTCCTGCCTCAGCCTCCCGAGTTGCTGGGATTACAGGCCTGGCAAGTTCCCAGTCTTGTTCTGCTTATTCTCATTTGTGCTCATTAATGTTTGTTGAATGAATGAATGAATAGATGAGTAACTCAAGTCATAAAATTGTTCAATGACATTTTGGGAAAAATACCCAGAAGATGCCAACAATAAAATGTTTAGTCATTCTCAGTTATTGTGAAAAGGAAGTGAAGAATGGAAAAGTGATCATTTTATTACCTTATTCTAGATTTAGAGATGGCACAGGATTGAGGGGGCCACATTAAGTCATTTGCTTAACCAGCAAAAGCTTGTGCATGGTGATTGCTTGTTTTCCTAGGGAGGGCCAGCTTGGAGTTCAGGAAGAGAGGATGTGAGGGTTTTACCCAGGAATGGTGTCTCTGTCGCTACAGTATGGTGCCTGTACCATCCCTCATTAGGACCTTTCTTATAGGTTATACCAGTGCACCCCTAATTTTAATATGCACCCAAATCTTCTGAAGAGCTTGTTAAAGTACAAATTCTGATTCAGGAGGTCTGGGAGGGGGCCAGAAATTCTGCATTTTTAACTAGTTTCCAGGAATGTGAATGCTGCTGGTCCAAGGAGCATAGCAGAGTGAGCTCTAGCACAGGATACACCGAGGAGGATATCCCTGCAGCACCAGCCAGAGGTAACCAGCCAGGCATCCACTAATGCCTGAAATGACATTTCAGCTGTGTATCTGAAACCCTGAGCAAGGGATTTTGACATCAGGGGAAAGGAAGCCTAGGTCTGAAATGTGGAGCTTGGGGTAGCCCTTGCCATTGTGGTAATATTGTCATTCTGTTTTCTTAATTGCCACAGGAACCAGATTTCTCTTGTTGAGAGAAACAGCTCATCCTGCCCTGCAGATTTCCTCCAATGGGACAGTGATCAGCTTCACTGAGAGGAGACGGCTAAGAGAGTAAGTAGAGGAAGAAAGTACAAGCGGCTGACACTCAGCAGTGGTGTTGGACTGAGTTGCCTTGGCGTGGCCTCACCTGAGTGCATCCTTGGTTTAATTAACTTGCCTGGATACAGTTTGAATATTAATGTGTGCACACCCTTCTAGCTGTCGGGGTTTATCAGGAAGGGGAACGTGGCAGTGAGCGTTCATAACTTGGAGCAAGTCTCAATATTGTTATTCGGAATATAAACTCAGATGGTTTGGGTTAAAACACTGGCTGTTTTAAGGTCTTATCTCTGTTTCAATGAAAACTAGAGTCCAGTTAATAATTCTATCATTTCAATAGCAAACTAGATTTTATATCAACCACTTGAAAAAGAAGAGAATAGAGAGCACTTTCTTGAGTTCCTAGTTCTGGCCACAGAATCTTGCCCCTATAGTGGCTCCCACAAATAGAAGCATCAAAGAAAGCAAGAACCAAAAACAGGGTAGGGTGAGGTGACTGGCCTGAAGTTTTTCTGCAACCTCTCATGATTATTTTGAGGGTCAGGATGGCCAAATGGGAGAAAGTAAGTGAACATCTTTCGAAACAAGCTGCTGGGGGCTGATGTGCCCAGCTGTTGGCTGCCATCAAGAGCTCACACTAAAGTCCCCAGCAGCCAGTTGACTATTTCCCCATGAGGCTGTTTCTTGCCCGTCTGTGGCACAGCTCAGGTGTCACCTGCTCCTGGAAATGGTCAAGCCTTCTCTGGGCCCTGGTAACTTCTGATCTTAATATGTGTAAAAGGAGTAAGAACATGTGAAGTCTTTTGCCAACCACTCAATCATGAATAACTGTTGGACAGCAGCCCTGCTTCATGCATCTTTGAATCCCCACAATCTAACATGGGACCTGGAATATCATAGGTGCTAAAAATATACACGAGTGAATTCAGAGGGGAAAAAAAAAAGATTTGGGAAATAGACTGAACTTTTCTGACTTTTTTGGATTTCTCAAAAAAAAAAGAAAGAAAAAAGAATGTACTGGAGATTGGTAAGGGTTCATAGATAATAACTGATGAAAACTGTAATGTATTTTATAGAATTTTATTTATTTATTATTAACCTGAAAATTAGCTCATAAATATCAGGCAGCAGAGCTTTGCTCCAGGGAGTGAGGGCTTGTCAGTAGCCACTTCTCTCAAATGAGGTTGTTGGGTAAAGACATGAGAAAGTGAAATACATTGCCTTGCATTCATCATTTTCTCATCTGTTAAAGGGAGAGGGAGAGGTGCTGACTGAATATTAACGCTGCTGAAATTAAAAATGCCTCCTTGCTGTCTCAGCCATTTCTAAGCAAAACTGAGCAATTCATGCAAACAAGGTCACACATCAGCAGCAGAAAGTGCTTTGGTCCATTTCTCTGTGCCTCTTATAAAAATAGGATGAGACAAAAAGAGGCCTTTAACCAACCTCTCAGGGATACCTACTCCAATCCAAGAGATCAGAGTCATGAAGACTGGGGACCAAAGCCTTTGCAAAGCCCCCTAATCAGACTTGGCCAATTCCACACCCTGCTCTGCTCTGGCTTCCCAGCTGTCTTGCCATTTAAGAGCCTCCACTCTTTTGGTTGTTGTGTCCAAGGAAGTCAGTGGAAACTGGAACTCATTGCTAAAGATATTGGAGATTCCCTTTTTTGCAAGTTTTGGAAGAAAACTTTGCAAGTCATAGTCCTCACCTTCTCCTCCTTGTATTTCCTGTCTCTTTGTAAAAGCAGAGATTGTGCCGTTTCTTTTCTTCCCACCATTATTCTAGTTATTTCCTGCTCTCCAGCTCTCTTAAGAGATGCAAGGTGCCATATGTGCGTATTGTATGAGACAGGGGACATATGTCAGAAGCATGGTGAGAGTTTGGGGAATTTCTGGGGCAGTCTGACTATTGGTAGGAGCACAATGAACACAGAATGTCCTCAAATTCCGGCAGTTTCCAAAGACAGAATTCTGGCAAAGGGTGTGTGAAGTTGATTGTTGATACTCATAGATAAAGGCTGCTGATTCCTGTGCTAAGCTCAATCTTATCAATTTGCCTGCAGAGTCCCCTCAGTGCTGGGTGAGGAGCTGCCTGCCTGTGGTCAACATTACTGGGAAACCACAGTCACAGACTGCCCAGCATATCGACTTGGCATCTGTTCCAGTTCAGCTGTGCGGGCTGGGGCTCTGGGACAAGGGGAGACCTCATGGTACATGCACTGCTCTGAGCCACAGAGGTAAGCCAGAGCCTTGCCTCTCCTCACTAAATCCAAATGTCAGGCATAGATGTGTTGGCAGGACTCCCTGAGGGATGTAACAAAGAGCATCCCACTTTTCTACCCAAGTTCTGGGCCAGCTGAGAAGCACAACAAGAGTCAAATAAGTATATAGAGACTAAAATATTTCTCTGCTTACTGAGGAAGTTGGTTTTAGAGAATGTAGAGCATCTTCATAATCATAATGTGGGCAAGAGGGTTCCTTATATTGAGTTCTATTATTAAGAAGACTTACCCAACTGTTAGAGCCCTGGCTGGGCCAGCCTCCCTGCCATGCAGAGCAGACTGGAGGGGGAGGGAAGGATATGTGTCTCCCCAGTTAGCTCATGACCAAGAGATAGGGAAGAGAAAGGAACTGCTAGATTATGCATGGGCAGATTTTCCTTCTAAAGTCACCCCAGGTGGATGGAGACCACAGGATGATGCTAAAAGGAAGAAGAAGTAGATCCCCAGCATTCCCCAGGCATTCATCCATATCAGGGTTTGGCAAACTATGGTCCATTGGCCAAATAGGACCCTCTGCCTGTTTTTGTAAATAAAGTTTTATTGGAACACAGTCATGCTCATTTACTGTGTATCTGTGACTACTTTTGCAGATCTGTCAGAGACTGAATGACCTGCAAATGCTTAGATATTTATTATCTGTCCCTTTACGGAAAGTTTGTCTAGCCCTGGTCTACATTATTCATATTGTTTGGTTGGTTGATGTGAAAAAGCTGTGAACCTGTGTTGGTTGCAGAGAGATAAGGCAAGCATGTTGTGATCTGGATATGCTCACGGAAGGGTCCAATAGAAAGAGCACTGAACTGGGAGCCGAAACCCTGATTTTAGTCCTGGCTCCATCCTTGATTAGATTCCTTTTGGTGCTCACCGTAATCTGGTTAACCCTTTAAGTGGGCCTCATATGATTTGCCTGTCTCAGCAGGGAACAGTAATAGCTGGTCTACTATCTTTGGGGTTATGAGGATCACATGAAATCAGGGACAGGGGAGAGTTTTGACATTGTAAAGTGTACAAATGGGAGACATTATTCAAATGTAAGACTTTAAAAAGGAAGTCTTCAGTGCTTGCAAGTTCCCAGAAAAGGCCCACAGATTGAAATTTTGCATATCTTTGGCTGCACATTTCTCCCTGCATCCTACTTGACAGTTTGAGTCTCTGAGAAGGTTCATAAGGACACCATCTCCAAGTGCTATTTAAAGTCACATTTCATCAAGTCAGAGCAATTAAGATTAATTGATATTCAGTGCTGTGCCATACTTAAGGACTCAGCCCCTGCCCAGAATTTGAAATCACTCAAATCCAGAATTTACAATCAGATCTGGAGCCAAAACTAGGTATTTATTTCACAATAATCCATAAGAACCCAAACCAAAGACTAGCCTCCAATAAAAAAATTTCTAGGATATAGAAAATATATTGTGTATTTTGTTGACAAGTTCAAACCTACAAATTTGGTCTTTGGCTCTTTCAGGCCTAGAGGGGGGATACTGCAAGGAAGAGGACAGGGACCTCTTTGGCCACAGCACAGTGAGGTCAGCCTCAGGCACCTTCATTTCTTGCTCTGAGGTCTCAGCATAGAGAACCTGGGGACTTAAGGTTCAGGGAGAGCAGCTGCCATAGACACTCCTATATTTTTCACTTTTTCTGGCTTAATGATTTTAACTCAAGCTATATTAATCTTGATTCTGCTCACATGGAATCTGAGCTTTAATGTGTCACAGTTGGAAAGGAGATCTGAGGATAGTCTCAGGAGCATTCACTGGCTGTCTTCCTATCTGTTCCTCTTTGCCAGCCTAGCCCAAGCCTCCCTCACCTCCTTTACTGGTTTTACCACAGCCACCCTGCCTATTTGTTGGCTGCTAGTCTTTGCCCACTCCAAGTTGTTCTACATGCCACAGATGAAAAGTGTTTCTAAACATCGTTTTCATTGTATCCCTTCCTTTTATGTTCAAAAATCTACAAACATCTTCAGTAATGTCAGAACTCAGGTGGGACTACCTGCAGGGTACAGGAAGCCAAAAAGAATGGGACCAGGTTGAGGGATGGGGAGCCCACGGGGTAGCAGCCCCAATGTTGAAATTCAGGGTCTCAGTTGCTACCTGAAACACACGTCTGCCCTCCAGATTCTAGAACTCCATAATTGGTTGTGTCTCTCATTAACAAGGCTTTGAAAAGGCCTTTGGTCAACACATGCATCTTACTTATCTCCCCATCTCCTGTCATCTCTGCCTTCCCACTTGAGCTTTTCTCTGCAGTGAAGCTGTCAACTTGCCATTTCCTAAGTACTTGCCCTTGAACTTCTGGGCTTTAAGGCATACATTATAGGTCTAGAGGTCTTTTGACTCTCCCCGCCTGACCAGTCACCTCTTTACTCACATACTGCTGCATAAAGTCAAGGTGTTCCTGTGTTCTCACGTGCTGATTGCTGTGCATGTAGTTATCATTAATGTGAATGTGTGGGATAATTTGCAATAATGTGTAGCACCCAAGAGAAAGAACAACAGACCCCCTCCCTAGTCACACCCGAAACCCCAGTCACCACATAGCTCTACTTCATACATAGATTTTTCTCTCATGTCTTTTCTTCTCTTCCATCTCTCATTCCTTCCCTTCTCTGGCTGTCAGGGACTCACTCTTAGTTTCTAGGACTGGTAGGACAAACCTCCAAACTTGTGGGGTTTTTTTGCATGGGGAAATTATGCTTTTCTGGTCAGCAATTTCTCCCGCCTTTTCCGTCACAACTAAACAGGTGCATTAAATGTGTTGAGTAAACAATTGAACGTTCTATGCCCTGACATAGTTTCTCAGCCCTACTCTTATTTAAGTTAGTAACAGTTTTTTCCTGCCTGTGTTATATTATATGGGCTCCCAGAGGGCAAGGACATCCTTCTGTAGTCATTCATGTCCCACAGAGTTCCTAGGGAAGTGCTGGATACACATATATGCTCAAGGAACACTTGTTGAACTGACTGTATTTGAATTAAAGAGAGAAAGGAAGGCAACTGCTTCTAGCTGCAAGGATGCCAAAAACATCAAGATGAAATGGAAAGTTGGTTTAGGGCTGGGAGAACATGAAGTTGGCAAAAATGATGAAATTTTTCTTAAACTTCATAAAGGCCCTTATGTAAGTTTCCTATAAGTTGGTAAAACTGTAAAAATTAATGCATTGTATGGAAGGCAAGCATGCAGTACTTTTAAAAATACATGGCAGCCTCAAAGGAGCCTTATTCAAAAGAATGACACACCATGAATGCGGCAGTTAAAACATGTGGGCAGCGGGGAAAGAATTAGAATGTTGAGAAAAATCACAAGGGAGGCATATGTTGGCTATTCTGGGACTACCTCCTAATGCAAAAGGAGCAAAATTATTAAAAATGCTTGTCTGTTGAGATGAGCCATGCATTTTAGCATCTTGGAGGAATCTGGTTAAAGTATTGGGGATCACATTATTGCAATTCATTATTTTTTAATTGAAGTCTGTAACTGAAAAAAATTGGTCATCTACCAATGATTCTCCTTATCAAATCCTTCAAGTTTTTCCAAGTTTTAAAATGTCCCATTCTGTTTCATTTCAGGTACACATTTTTCTACAGTGGAATTGTGAGTGATGTTCATGTGACAGAACATCCAGCCAGAGTGGGCATTCTGCTGGACTACAACAACCAGAGACTTCTATTCATAAATGCTGAGAGTGGACAGTTGCTTTTTATTGTGAGGCACAGGTTTAATGAGGGTGTTCACCCTGCCTTTGCCCTGGAGAAACCTGGAAAATGTACTTTGCATCTGGGGATAGAGCCCCCGGATTCTGTAAGGCATAAGTGATCCTTGGCTTTCAGAATTTGCAAGAGCAAGAATTCAAATGAGCGGGGGGCTGTTGTTCTTTCTCTTGGGTGCTACACATTATTGCAAATTCTCCCACACATTCACATTAATGATATCTACATGCACAGCAATCAGCATGTGAGAACACTCACCAGGAACACCTTGACTTTATACAGCAGTATGTGAGTAAAGAGGATGAATTAAAACAACCCCCAACCTTTGGTTCACAGGTTTGAGTTTTTCCTAACTTAAAAGGGTTTTCACTAGATCTGGGAACCAAAATAGAGAAGTGGAATTCCACTTGTGTTATTGGTGAAAGTAATGCTCTGACAGACAGGTCGAATCAGAGATAAGGTTGTGCTATGGACACGTCTCTGACAAAAGTATGGCTTTTTCCACAAGAAAATGTCACCTTGCTTCACTAAAGGATGATGAATCCTAATCATTAGAGAAGGTCTTATAGCTGTTCTAAATTTATAATGAACTCTTTTTTTTTTTTTGTATACAGTAGAATGTGAGTCTCATTTCCCTGGAATTTTAAATGTAGAAAAGTGCAAGATATTAGAAAATTTCATTTTGTTAAATAAATGTTTAGACTCTTATAAAGCAAAACATGTGTGGACTTACTGTGTGAAACTTCTCAGTCCGGCATCTTTGGACCAGAACATAATGCAGACAAAATACCCATCACTTTTCAGTTGGTTGTGCTATTATTGACCTCCATGAGAGAATTTTATACACATATATTTTAAAATTGGGAATGGAACCACCATTTGACCCAGCTATTCCTCTCTTCTTAAGTCTATACCCAAAGGACTTAAAAACAGCATACTACAGGGACACAAGCACATCAATGTTTATAGCAGCACAATTCTCTATAGCTAAACTGTGGAACCCACCTAGATGCCTTTCAATAGACGAATGAATAAAAAAAATGTGGCATATATACACAATGGAATATTACTCAGCAATAAAAGAAAATAAAATCATGGCATTTTCAGCCAAATGGATGGAGTTAGAGAAGATAATGCTAAGTGAAGTTAACCAAATCCCCAAAAAACCAAATGACAAATGTTTTCTTTGATATAAGGAGGCTGATTCATAGTGAGATAGGGAGAGGGAGCATGAGAGGAATAGACAACCTCTAGATAGGGCAGAGGGGTGGGAGGGGAATGGAGGAGGCATGGGGTTATTAATGATGGTGGAATGTGATGATCATTATTATCCAAAGTAAAATGAAGACACAAATTAGTGTGAATATACTTTGTATACAACCAGAGATATGAAAAATTGTGCTCTATATGTGTAATAAGAATTGTAATGCATCCTGCTGTCATATTTTTAAAAATGGAAACACTTTCAGCCCATAGAGCCTACACGGTTAACTATAAAGTCAAATACCAGAATCTGGGAATCTTCTCATTTTTTACTAAAAAAGATGACTGGTCATTATTAAAATATAATATTAAAATCTCTCAAAATCTTTCCAAAATATGTGTGCAAAGCTGATAAATCTAGAATGCACATTGAGACCACTTGTTCTCCATAATGTAAATGCTTTGATCATATACATAGTTTCTCTTAATATTATGAATTATATATTATGACTATATATGATTATTATAAAAATCTTAATATTATTTTCATAAATTGAGAAACAACATCCTACTTTTTGGATGTATTCTAAAATCTGTTGTTTAATAGCCAGAAAATCCAAACTGGATTCGTATCAGCAGAGCCCCTTCGCCACTCTGCCTTCAAATCAGAGCGGTGGTTGACAAGACTGATTCTTCATGAAATTGGAGGAGTTACTGGCTGCTTGGTGGAGGATGGTATCTTTACTTTTTCAAACCTGGAAAGTATTATTTTCAGGTTATGACTGATCAGCCACTGCTAGTCATTATTACATTTTTGTGGGGGTTTTGGTGGGACTGTAAAGTCATTTAAAAAAGTAACAATGTTAGCAGCAACCACATGGATTTTAGAGTCTTTCTCTAAAAGTAGACCCCTTAAAGACTTGGTGCTGGTTGTTTACATAGGAGGTGGTTCCAGGAGGGACACTTGAGAAAGTGGGAAAAATGAGAGAAGAAGGTGGGAAGCCAGTGAAGTACTTGTTCTATGAGGGTTATTACCACTGTGGGCACCTGGGGCTCATTTTGCTGGGGTCCCCTCTGGAAACCACATGGAACATTGCCAGAGGTTGACATGAAGGGTTTCCTGGAAAGGTCAACACATTCCTCTTCCCTACCCTCCCAGGTTGAATTTCTTGCAAGCTGCAAGCTCCTTGTTCTTGAGAAAGCACTCAGAGGGTTGAGAAGCACAGATACCTGACATGGAACATGCAAGTGCTGAAAACCATGCATTGTAGACACTGGGGCATCCAGTCAGCTGGGGCAAATGGGCAGGGCAGCAGCAGTGGCAGCATCCATCGTCATGTTGGAAGCAGCATAAACAGAGAAAACCACAGTAATAACAAGAGCTAGTTCCTAGATGATCCCTTTGAGCAACTCAGATTTGGTTGATACAACTCATGGCCTCAAGCATGCTAGGCAAGCTTTCTACCACTGAGCTACAATCTTTGAGCTGTGGGCGTAGCTCAGTGGATTCTTAGTTATGCTTTTATTTATCCTTTATTTAGGATAATTTTAAATATGAAATCAAATAAGTAAAAT
Organism: Marmota flaviventris; assembly: GCF_047511675.1. NCBI lineage: Eukaryota > Metazoa > Chordata > Mammalia > Rodentia > Sciuridae > Marmota > Marmota flaviventris. The sequence continues at coordinate 102,394,508 of NC_092502.1, read as the reverse complement.
GGCACAGCATTTTGTAGTGTATAAAACATCATGGCAAGGGACTTAGAGATGCTCTAAGTCCACCCCCCCACACACATCCCCAGTGAGTGACCCTTCTATCTCTGACTCTCTGAGTTCCTGGGTAGTCTTTAGGGAATTATTCTAGAGCAGACAAGTAGCGCTAAAGTAAGTTCCTTACATGGTCAAGAAGTTCTTTTCTCCTTGACCCTTCTCTGCCTTCCATCTTCCCTTCATATTGTCCTTCCTCTTCATACAACATGGACCTTCAGAAGGAGGAAAGGAAGTCGACCAATTTTGGTCAAAATGAATCCTCTGGAAGTGATGTTTATTGGTTTAATATCATGCACAGCACATCCACTCTCTCTCTGAATCCTCATCAGAACCTTGCACCCTAAAATTGTTGCCATTTGTAGTCATCAAGAATACAAACAATAAAGTGCTGGGGAGTGATATCAGCCAAATTATGTTGTTATATTGTGTGCAAGTATGAATATATGACAACAAATCCCATCACTATGTACAACTATAACACACCATTTTATAGATGAGGAAACTAGCCTCAGAGCAGTTAAATGACTTGTTCACAGTCACAGCCAGCAGGAGGCAGAGTGTGGATTTAAACATAGCTCAAATCCTAGCTAAGAATGAGCCTATTTTGATTCATATTTTTATGCTAGATTTTTTCTACACATATGTGGTATGTGAGAATTAATTTAGGTACACATGCACACACATACGTTCATACACACACAACATACATTCATACACATTGTCTTCCCCTTGAACTGACTTCCTTCCTAAATCTTTGTGTTGATGCTGTAGTAGCTCCTGGCCTACATCAGGTTTCATTGGTTCTTCAATCCAGTGACCTTAATTCATTTATGCCTAGCATTATTTGCATGTGGCACTTTGAGATTCAAAAGAGTCTATAACATCCATTTGTGAAGCAAAGACCTTACATATGTGAAACTACAATGCTTCTTCTAAGAGGTAGGGGGTCAAAATAAAAGTTTGTGAAAAAAGTAAAAGAAATGGGAATCAGTGCTGTAGTCCTTCTCTGTCTCTTTGCATACACACCTGACAAGCTTGGACAGAAAAATACATATTTTTGGACTGGGGTTTGACTCTAGGGGCACTGCACTACTATGTTATCCCCCCAGCCCTTTTTGAGACAGAGTCTCACTAAGTTGCTGAGGCTGGTCTGGAACTTGCCATCCTCCTGCCTCAGCCTCCCAAGTTGCTGGGATTACAGGCATGCGTCACCTTGCCCAGCTGGACAGACGTATTCTTTATAAAAGTTGGAAGTGTTCTAATGGAGCAAACCAGAACACACATTGTTGTCGTTTTCCTTGAAATCCAACAGAATGCAAGTATGATACTTCATCACCCTCCCCTTACAAACAATAGGAGCACGTTAAGGGCTAAACACCAATACGCTTTGAATGGATATAGCCTTTAGGCCCCAGGACCCTGTATCTGAAATCTCTTCCCATTTGCACTCCATAAGTTACCCATGAATCAGCCCATGTTCAGTTTCTGAAAGAACCCATAGGCTTCAAACAGCCTTATCACAGGCCAAGGATGGAGTACGGTCACAACTGAAGGAAGGTGGGCATTGCAAGGGGCCTGGTATCTCAAGTGCAAGCCTCTTTGTCCTCCCACTATTGGGTTGCACAGCACGCACAGTCTTCAGGTCTCAAACCACCCCGGTGTTCATGTGGTACCAGGGACCTCAAATCTTATGTGCAGTGGTGGTGGGGAGGTGCAGTTATGTGACTAGCCCTAATCTCCGAAACTCACCTTTCTGATCACACAGGCTCTACCCAAAACAGGTGCAAATCAGAAATCAAGTGACTAGTACTCAATGATGCTGACAGGCCAACACATCCTGCTCTGCAACATCTAATGGATCCATAGTTATAAAATATCACTTATATTTTAGGTCCGCAACTCTGTAGGTATGCATGTGGTTGGTTAAGATCAGCTGAAATAAATCCATGGCAGGCACTTACTGTCCTGAAGTCCCTAGCTCAGCTACTGAGGGGCATTTTGAGATCCTACTAGTAAGATCTGAGTGCCTCCACTGCTGATAACCACCCTCTTCATGTTCCTGATTTGGTGACTGCTAAGATCAGGGAGTGATCCCAGGCACATTCCTGAGTTGAGTGAAGCTGGACTGAACCTCCAGCCACTTCACAGGAGACTCAGGAAAGAGGACATATTCTGGGCTATTTTTAGAGTAGGAGATAATAAGTCTCATTTTCTTTTACTGCCTTCTAAGTATCTGTGGTTGTGCCTCTGTTTTATCTAAAGTGGATGTCCTTTCTAGCCTATGTTTTCTATTGATGTTAGTATTTTAGATCCTCAAGTAATATATGAAACTTAAGAACAGTTTAAGAGTAGTGAGAGGCTGAAGAACGTTTAACTTAGAGCAAATACAACTTGGAGGAGAAGATAAGAGGTCTTCTAAGATTTGTAGAGATGTTGCATGGAAGAAATTGGCTTACTTTGATTTTCTCATGAGGACCAGTGGGTACAAGTCCCACCAGTGGGTTGAAGCTGAGAAATTCCGTCCAAGAGAAAAAACACCCTTGAGTGATAGCTGGCTAAGGGGCATGCTACCTAGCAGGTAATGAGCTCTCAGAGCCAGGCAGAATGACCCACAGTCTGGAAAATAAAGATCAGATTCCTGCCTTGGGTTCTCGACCTGTGCTTTTGGTGTTCCTGGGGTACTGAGGGTCAACATGGGGTCCAAGGGGAAGGCCAAGTGGGCATAAATTCAAACCCTCTCCCATTTCATCACGGCAGCTCAATTATTGTTTTACACATTGGGTTCCATATAATAGTTCATTTAATAAAAATATTTCTGTAGTTTAATAAAGTTTGGACTGGGATTCCTGTCTGAAAGAACCCATAGGCTTCAAACAGCCTTATCACAGGCCAAGGATGGAGTACGGTCACACTGAAGGAAGATGGGCATTGCAAGGGGCCTGGTATCTCAAGTGCAAGCCTCTTTGTCCTCAAGGTGACTCAAATGCCTCTAAATTTTCCATTCTTACAGGATTTCTTTCCTTTATTATCCAAATACTGATATAATATTGATTGCAATAAATTCTATTTCTTATCCCAAATTTCTTGAATAGATGATTACATTTTCTTGGTTAACACTTCTGACCTCTGGCCTCTGTATCCTCCACTCTAGCCCTCTCACCACTACTTCCCAAGGCTCACCTGGTCCCCTCTGAAACCTCCCAAGCACAAGGCACAGCACTCTTTTGATTGCTGAAGGAAGCACTAGCACAGGGCCGACGTTGCTAGGGGCTAACAAGGTTTTGTTGGAGACTTGGGATTCATGAGGGGCATTTTTCAAAGAACAGGAAGCCTAAAGATAAATGTAAAACATCCAACTTTGTGAGAAACCACTTCTGATCTCATCCTCAGCCCTGTCTTCCTTCCATATTGAACTGACTAACCTCTCCGTTTTACTTTATTCTTTACATTTCTAGCTTCGACTTAGACTGGTTTTCAGATCAGGCAGTGGAACTAGAAAACACAAAACATCAAAACCACTCTTATGAGTATAGACATCTTTTATAATAGTCTGAGAGTAAAATTTCACCCTCCTTATCTCTGCCCCTTTTAAACAGCACAAGTTCTAGGCCTCTCTTTGCAGAACTGAAAGGCACATTAAAGCAATTCCTCAAAGCAAAGAACATGCTTCTCTCCCCAAGATGAATTTAGCTACTACTTCTTATAATGGTTTTAGAATTTGCTTAGCATCTTCCTGTTAGTGGTTTTCTGTAGAACTAGCTGATGATTGAGAATCCTTTCTCAGCCCACGCGGACCTCCTAGATGGTGTTGGACTGTCCCAATACCATGGAACACTTTACTCTTTGAAAGATTTCAAGCATAAATGACACTCTACTAAAGTCAATATATTATTTGAAGACTTTGTAAAATAGGGGGGAGTGAGTGAAATAATTAAGAAGAAAGAAATGGAAAGGAGAGCCACAATTCATTTGTTTAGCATGTTTTTATTGGGATATGCACTATTGAGGCCCCCAGGTAAATGGCAGTCATTCAATCAGGCAAAATCCCTGCCTTCAGAAAGCCTGTATTCTGGTGGAGAAAGACAGATGGTAAATATATGTATAGCATGTTGGAAGAATATAATTGTGAAGAAAAACAGATCAGGGGGAGAGAATAGAGTAATAGGAGATAGGGGTTGCTGTGTTTTAATTACAGTGGGAAGGTATCTCTACTAAGATGATATATGAATGAAGACCTAACTGAAGTGAGGGAGTTAGCCATGTGGGTATCAGAGAGCGAAGAGTATTCCACTTAGAAGGAATAGAAAATGTGGAGGTCTAGAGGTAGCTGCATTGGAAAGGAACAAGCATGGAAGGAAGTAGTAGTGGGCACAACCAGAGAGTGCTGGGACCCAGGTCATAATGACCTTGAAGGCCAAGGAAGAGCTTCAGTTACCTTCTGAGTGAATTGGCAAGAAATAATAGGTGTGCAGAAGAGAGGCAGGAGTACACAAAAAAACTGGCTTCTTAGGTGTTTAGTTATTAAACAGGATCTTTTCTAAAGGCTCCCTGCAGTTCTCAGCTCCTGCAAAGAAAGGGCTCAAAGGGCCTGTGTAGGTGGGAGAGAAGAAAAGGTTCTCTTCATCTGCTCAGTTCTGTCTAGGAACCTTGTGCCCCTGCTCACTTCCTGCTTCAGGGGAGCAGACCCTGATGCCAGGTTACCATTAGGAACAGCCTAGGGCAAAACCGTAGGGATAAAACTGCTCTTGTATCCAGGCTGAATTTTATTCTGAACTGAGTCTGCCTGCTCGCTATAAAAAGTCAGCAACCAGCAAAGACAATACAAGAAATACAAGCACATTTGAAGGAAATGTTGGCTCTCTTGTCAATTGTATGATTTTGTGCATGAAGATGAGATAATTATGTCATCCAGGGACACTGCTGGCTATGTAGGGGATCATAGGGTATATATATATACAAATATGTGCATATTTCATACGTGTCAGTATGTGTGACTATGTATATCTATATAAGAATAATTCTGAATGTCAATTGCTTAATTTGTAATGAGAAATCAAATTGCCCATGGGGCTGGAGAATACATATATATTTTTGGGGGGTCAGAGGATTTTCTCTCTCTCTCTCTCTCTCTCTCTCTCTCTCTCTAGGCCACAGAGCTCTGAGAACTTCAGGTCCCCAGTTTGGTGCTGGGCTGCACACACTGCCTGAGGCTGCTGACCTCTCAAATTCCACCCACCCAGGAAAACTGACATATTTTTCACACAGGAAGCCCCATGCCAGTCAAAAGGCGAGAATGCAGGATAGGTGGAGGCTCTTTGTGGCCAGCATTATTGAACTGCTATGACTAGCCATGGGGCCAGGTACTACCTCTGGATTTGCCAGTCGGAGTACTTTTTCTTGCATGGGTGCTAAACTTCCCTGAGCAACCCTGGGGCTTTGGGAATTCCTATGTCTTTTAGTTCAACTGTTTTAAAATTCACAATTCTGACTTTGTTATTATTATTTTTTTAAAGATGGCTTAGAAAAAGAGAGACCATTCCCCAAGCCATAGCTTTCTTCTTCTTCTTCATTTAGTGAATGCTTGGTTAGATTTCTATGCCCTGTCCTTCCTAATTTTGATCTGAAAAATTTTGTGCCTGTTATGGTGACTATTTCAGTTGACATCATCTATTATGAAGAACTTCCTACTTTATTTACCCCTAATTAAACCCTACCTGTGAGTTCTTAGGGTCTCGCAGCTTTCCCTTGGATTGTCTGCAGGTGGGTTGCAGTTGATAAGCCAGAGTGGTTCAGAACACAGCTCCCAAGCCACAGGGATCTGGAGCCGCGGTTCTGCTTCAGAATGGTGTGGCTTTGGGCAACTTTAGCCTCATTGTAAAATAGGCATAGTACTGGCTCTCATGCTATAAGTTGCTCATTCATTCATACAACAAACATTTAATGAGTACCAAGATGCCAGGCACTGCTCTAAGTATCAGGAACACAGCAGTGATCAAAACAGACAAATACCCCTGCCTCCAGGCAATCTGTGTTCAAGTGAGATGAAAGATATACAGAAAAGGAGATGAACAAGTAAACTGTTTAATATCAGAAAGTGATATATACTATAAAGAAAAAATAAAAGAGGGATGGGTTGTTGTGGCAAATGGGAAAATTAGCATATATCTAAAATTCTTAGCAAAATTCCCAGCATAAAAAGCAAGTTATAAACTCAACTATAATTATAGAACATAGTGTGCCCCTAGAATAGCCCAAGGTCTTCAGACGTATTTTGGTACACAGTTATGTTACCCATGACTAGTGTATCCCCAGTAAAAATTTACTATTTTTCTGGTTTCATTCACTGCAAAATTTCAGGAAAAGCATTTAGAACAGAACATAAATTATCCTTAATTATATCACTCAGAGATAACTAGTGTTCACACTTGTTATGTGTTCTCTCAGCCTCTCCTTTACACACATACACACACACACACACATACACATTTTTAAAAATGCAAATAAAATCATTATATGACCTGCTTTTTTGTCACTTTAAGTCAGGAACATCTCATACCAACAAGCAAAGATTTATACAACTATTTTAATGCCCAGTTGCCATCCACTGAAAAGATAGACCTTCCAACTGGTCCCTTATTGGTACACATACTATTGACACCCAAGGTTTCATTTTCTAAAAAGCGCTTCAGTTTTAAAGGCATCAACTTCTCTATCTGGCCTAGAGTTTCTCTTGGGTTTGTCATGGAAAAGTGTATATTGTTTCCATATTCATTATGTACTTTAATCAATGTTATAAACCTGACTGGGAAGGCCTCAATAGAACTCTTTCATGGGGCAAGTGTGGTTCCCACGTTAATTTACGGTCAATTCAATGTAATTATTGTTAAATCAGACACACATTTTAACATATACCATGTCAGGCCACCACACTGGTTTCCAATGGGAATGAAGAAAAGTAAGATGTAATCTGTACTTCTCAGGAGGCCAGGGCATGCACACGAGTATCTGTCGCACAACGTATAGGTCAAATAATCATGGAGTTTCAAAGTGGGAAGAGGACATATCTCTTTGGTATGACCATAAAATGTTGTGCAGAGGACAGGGCATTTGGGACGTGCCACGCTGCGTGTGTGGGATTGTAATTGGGGGTGGTGGAGAGGATCAGGGAAGTCTAGGCAGAAGCAATAGCATGAGACAAACAGGGGAGGCCAGAAGGGCTTGGGGAACCATCCTAATGGCACTGGGAACATGTAAGGAAGTGGGACAACACACCTGAAGGGGGCTTTTGGTCCTGGGGATAATAATCGCTGAGCTAAAATGCAGGAGTGTTTTAGTACAGGACCTAATGGAGACTTATTAAATGCCTTTGACATCTGGGTAGAGTGGATGGGTTAGGAGTGATTGCAGATGTGGTTTGCCAACTGCCAGTGTAAACATGCAGTAATGAGTTTCTGAAGTAGACTATTGGCAAAGGAAAGCAGGGGAGATTCCAGAGTGTTCTGATGTAGGATCTATAGCTACAAGAGGTAGGTAAAAGCAAAGACCACAAACTATACAGGCTTTTGAACTTGGATTCTTGGGAGCATAACTATGCTATTAGCAAAAGAAGCAGCAAAAAGAACACATTACCATTGTGTGGGTGGAGAGATCAGTTAGCCGGATCCTGTTGAGTTTGGGGTCATCCAAAAGGAGCTATCCATCAAATTGCAAGCTCATGGAAGTGCTCAAGGCCAGAGGTACATATTTGGGAGCTGCCTGCTTTGGTGCAGGCTCTGTCAGTAGCTGTGTGAACTTGGGGGAAGTAATTTAACCTCTTTGTACTTTAGTTTCTTCAACTGTAAAATTGGGACAATAGGTTTCTGCTCAACCTACTCTTAGGGATGTGGTGAGGAATAAATGATTTGATATACATCATGAACTTAGAACAGCGTCTGGCATGTAGTAAGTGCTTAAGAAATGTTAACTGTATGTCAACATAATGCGAAAGGCAAGATTCCTAAGAAAGAGTCACAAAACACGCTGCATTTTTGTCTCCTTTTGTCCTTTTTGAGTTTATTCAGGGAAGAACTTCTGAATGAAAACGTAGGAAGAGGAGCTTGGGAGGATTTAGATGGTCTTTCTTAGTAGAAATGTCAGAACAAAAGCCTGATGGCTGAGAGGTGGCCATGGTTATAGGAGGAGGGAAGAAAAGAAGGAGGTGAGCAGCATCTGGTGCCACAAAGGGGGACAAGGCAGATTGGGTCCTGGTGGGAGGTCTGGCGCGGGGCTATGGGATGGCTGTAGGATGGCTGTGGGATGCCTGGGTGACTGTGTTTATGGGTGGTTATGGAGGTTCCAGGGGTGAGTTCTTATCTGGATATGCCAGTGTTAGCTCCAGGCCTCATACAGAGTGAGCTGGAAATAAATGTTATTGAAAGCAAATTCTGAGAATTATATAGGTTCTTGTTTCTTTTCAAACACAATTTCTTCTCTCACAATTTAAAACCTCTACACATCAACTTCTGGCTTCTCCTCACTGGTAGGTTTTGGGGCTGTCTTCTGGTGGCTCTTGGATTGTAAATCAGAGGGAGATAACCATCTCTTTGTGTTCTCCTAGCAGAATCTCTGTGGAATTTGTTTGCTGGTTGCCAGGTTGTCTCAGAGAGTAAGGACTGGAGGAGAGGGAAGGATGAAAGGCTCAGGGTCAAGAATTTTCCCTCAGATAGGATGAATAAACTCCTATTTCAAAGCTATTTCAAAGGTCATTTTCTTAAGAAAAAGATGTTGATCACTGATATCTTTTGGGAAATCAATTCTGTGTTGAAATATAATTTATACCGCTCTTTATTTTGTGTTCTTTCAGTGAATTAAACTATAACCAAGCTTATTTCTTGATTTGCATTTCTCCTTAATTATTCTGAGCTAAGCTCTACCCTGCAGAACTCCAGAAAATGGATAAAATATGCATTCTTGAGTGTTGAACAGCAGCGGCAGACACCTACACACCAAACCCTGGCTGTGTGGGATGCTGCCATTTCCCCCAAGTCATTTCAGGTCAGAAACACCTCTGCTCCCGAAGAACTCTATTTAGGGGCCCACACTCAAGGTCTCTCTATGCATCTTGGAAGAAGCGAGGAGCAGTACATTGTTCTGCATCCTCCCAAGAATAGGACTGAGGCTAATTTTCTGCCCCTTGTAGGCATAGAAAGGATTGTCCAATTATTCAGCTCAATGGGAAACCCCATGAATTACTTCTATAGAACCTAAAGTTCAAAATCAGAGAATGATTTTGCTTCATTGCCATCCAATTAACAAAGCTTTCTTTTAAAAATAGCATTAATATATATTATTGTGGAACATTGGGAAACCATAAAGAATCACAATGACTAAAATAAAAAGTATTCCTAATTTCATAGGCTCAGCACCTTCAGAGGCCTTTTCCTCCCTGTTTCCATAATGCAAATGCAAGACCTATAAGTGTCACAGGCATCTTGCAAACTTGAGAATGAAATCCACGTGCTGAGCAGGAAGGAGCACGAGGCTTCCAAGTGACATTGTGGAGACACCATTTTGGTTCTTTACGGCCCGCCTCTAAACTTCTTGTTGCTTGAGTTTGGAGACGCTTAAGAGGAACTGGGGTACAAACTGACTAAGAAGGAGGATTTATTTGGACTAATCAGAGTTGCAACTTGAGACACAAATTTCAGGCAGGCTGAAAGTTTATGTTTTTGGGTCTTAAAGACTTCAAACATGTTTTAAAGGCAACAACCATAATGGGGAAGGGACTCACATCAGTTGTTTGTCAAGAATTTGAATTGGCACAGGCAGAATTGCAAGCTGTCTTGTAAGAAAGGGATTGGGTAATTTAAAGAACATATGTAAAGCAATTTTCAGAGAGGAAGAGGGAAAGAACAAGAACAAAGAAAATTAGGGGAAAGTAAGGAAGTGAGATGACCCTGGTGGCTATTGGAGGATTGCAATGCTCCAGTCTAGTGAACAACTGCAGCTCTCCGCATGTGAAGTATAGGGTGCAGCCAGGTGCACAGGGTCAAAAGTTTATTTGGAGGTAGATTGAAGCCTGGTCTCTCATGTCCACTTGGCCTAGTATTTTGGGGACTCCTCAGTCAATGTTTGATTTGATTTTTTTCATGAGTTAAATAAATCTATGATTTTAAGCCATTCAAATAGCTTTCTGTTGAAATATACATTCAGAAAAGTGCAACACAAGTTAACACACAATGATTTTTTTTTCATATCTGCATGATACCAGTTTTCAAACCAAGAAAAAGAATATTATTGGCACCAAGAAGTGACTCTCCAGTCACCGCCACTTTTGAAAGTAAGCAGTATTACAGTTACAGTAACTACAGGTTCATTTTGCCTGGTTTTGAAGTTTATATGAAAGGAATTGTGCAGGATTTTTTTTTTTACTTCATGTCTAGTTTCTTCTGTTCGATATTACATTTGTGAGATTTGCCTATACTGCTATGTATAGAATTATTTATTCCTTCTCCTGATTGTATAATTGTGTGTGTGTGTGTGTGTGTGTGTGTGTGTGTGTATGTTTTGGTACTGGGGATTGAACTCAGGGGCACTGAGCCACATCCCCAGCCTTATTTTATATTTTATATTTATTTTTTAGTTTTCTGCGGGCACAACATCTTTGTTTGTATGTGGTGCTGAGGATCGAACCTGGGCCGCACGCACGCCAGGCGAGCGCGCTACCGCTTGAGCCACATCCCCAGCCCCTTATTTTATATTTTATTTAGAGACAGGGTCTCACTGAGTTGTTTAGTGTCTCGCTTTTGCTGAGGCTGGCTTTGAACTCGTGATCCTCCTGCCTTTGCTTCCCCAGCTGCTGGGATTACAGGCATGCGCCACTGTACCCAGCTAGTTGTATAACTTATGAGTGTACTACAACTTATTTGTTCATTCTGATTGATGGACATTTGAGTTGTTTCCAGTTTGGGGCTATTTATAAGTATTACTGCTATAAGCATTCTTGTACTTATCCTTTTATGATATATGTACACATTCTGTTGGGTCAATAACTAGAAATAGAATTGCTGGATCATGGTGTGCATATGCTCATCTTCATAGACTCTGTGGAAGAGTTTCCAAAGTTGTATCAATTTACACTCTAACCAGAAATATATGGGGTTCCAGATGATTCATATCCTTGCTACTAAATAGCAATATTTGTCTATCTCATTTTAACCATGCAGATGGGTATGTAGTAGTGTTACAATGTAGTTTAAATTTGCATTTTTCTCATGTTGTAGAAGTTGAACACCTTTGCATATATTATTGGTCATTGGATTCTTAAAGAAATCTCGTATTCAGATATTTTGTTCATTTTCCATTACATTATCTTTTTTTCTTTTTTTTGGTAGGATTTCTATATATTCTAAATATGAGGGTTTTCTATTACTAGATATATGTCTTGCAAATATTTCCCCCTTTCTGTAGCTTAATTTTTTCACTATCTTAATGATATTTTTTTGATAAACATAAGTTTCTTATTTTAGTAAAAGTTAATTTATCTTTTAAGAAAAAAAATGGTTAGAAGTTTTTATGTTCAATTTAAGAAAGTTTTGCCTATCCTAAGATGCTGGAGATATTTTCACATATTTTCTTTTAAAACTTAAATTGTTTTACTTGGGAGGCTGAAGCAGGAGGATCATAATTTCAAGGCCAGCCTGAGTAACTTATGAAGGCCCCAAGCAACTTAGTGAGACCCTGTCTCAGAAAATAAAACTTTTATTGTTTAGTTTCTACATTTGGGTTGTGTGTGTGTGTGTGTGTGTGTGTGTGTATATATATATATATATATATATATATATATATATATATATATATATAGTAGGTTTGTATTATATATCTCTTTTATATTTATATAACATATGTATAAATGCTTAAGGCATTTGAATTTATTTACTTATTTGTTGATTTTGTGGTGCTGGGAATTAAACCCAGAGCCCATTTCTGCCACTGAACTATACCACTGAACCCTGAATTGTTTTCTTGTTGTTGATGACAGCTAGAGAATCACATTTGGTATAAAGATATACATGTGTATACAGATAATATTTTCCTTCATATCCTTAAATATTCTTTAAGTATAGTTTTTAATATGTGCCTAATATTTTATTCAATAATATATCATCATTTACTTAATACTGGACATTTGTTCCTAACTTTTTGTTCTTATAAATGATTCAAAAGTAAATACTGTTCATCATAAATATTTGCACATTAGTGTCTTTAAGTAAGTTCATAAAAATGGAATTATGGTTTAAAATGTACATAATTTTAAAGGCTTTGATACTGCCAAATCAGCATAGAGTTAAACATTCCCTGAAAAAAATCATTTAAAGAGTGCACATTGGAAGCATCTCATTCTGCAGCCAAAAAGCCAATAACACCACTTTAAAAATCCAAATATACTTATTTAACTTCTTTCCAATAAACCTCACTGAATTTTTCTACCATTTACCTTTCTAATGACAATAGAACTCAGCAGATTGGAAATTACTTGACCTAAATGTGAGATTGGTTGTCCAGGGATATAATAAAAATTTCCAACATAAAAGCCTGTATATTTCTTATGCTTGAAGCCCAAAATGCAAAAGAGCAGGTAATTCTTATATTTAACACATTCCTGCTTTCTCATTTGGTTCATAGATTCTTTTTTACCCTTACTTTTGCAATTGCCATTTTCTTTCCTTTCCTGGATGATACAGGACCCTGGAACAAAATGGAAATAGTGTGGCATTTTGGAGGGATCTGGTACTTGACTGGTGGTGGGAAGAGGGGAGGTGTTGGTAGGGAACGGCTTAGAGTATTCTACTCTGTAATTTTTTCTGTTTTTTTTTTTTTTTTTTTTTTTTTTCTGTTCATCCAATGAGGGAAAGAAGAGAGGAAGACCAGGAGCAGGAGGGCTGTGGGGAGGTATAATCTCCTCTGAAAAGGCCTCTGCTCACTCAGGAAGGCTGCATAGTGACTGCAGAGGAACTGTCATCACCTCTTTTAAGTCAGAATCAACGAGCCAAAGGACCCTCAGGGGCTATTCTGCCGAATTTCAGAATACAGACCCTTCTGAGTTAGAGAATGCGACCCTCTCAGTTGCTATGGTGATGAAGGGTTTAGTGGGAAGGCACTGATTTAACTTTCTGGAGATTGATTCTTTAGTGCAAAGTCAAAATTACATCCTTTAAAGCTCAGTCAGGCAAAGGAAGCTTTGGGAGTAGGTTTGACATGCTGGAACCTAGACTATGGTGACCTGAACTGCACGGCCCTAATGCTTTCTGTCTGCTATCACCACCTGGGAGAGCCCAGAGAAATCTGACTGCTCTCAAAGGAGGAACCACAAATGGTCTGTGCTGGATTGAAAACCATGGAGCTCGGGAAATAATTATAAGCATCTGGGGAGAAACTTTCCTCTCGCCCTTTTGACTGAGGAAGGCAGTGGGGTACCTGTGATTCCCTAGAGAAAAGTGGAGGTTTGTATTCTTGAGGAATAGCCCATTCACCACTACTAACCTTTTAGGCAGGTGCCCGGGGCTGCCAGCCCTAGTTGGAAGAGACTGAAATGGATGCTTTGGAACAGGGTTTCCCAGGGGAACTTTATGAGCGTCTGCAGGCAAGTCCCATTGTGCCTGGACCTTGGCAATCAATAAATCAACATCTCCAGTTTCATGATTTTGTATTTTCTATTGTTTTGTTATTGTTGCTTATTAGTTTTCACTTTCCTTAGAATGTTCCTTTGGAAAATTTCCAAGTTTTGTGTTGCCCAAACAAACTTGAAAGAAAAGAAAAAGTGAGAGCTATAGATTGGATCGTGTTTCGCAAAAAAAAAAAAAAAAAAAAAAAAAAAAAAAAAGATACATTGAAGTTCTGGCCACCAGTACCTGGGAATATGACCTTATTTGGTACTAGGATCTTCATAGGTGATATCAAGTTAAGAAGAGGTCATGCTGGAATAGATAGGTCCTAAATTCAATGATTGGGGTCCATGATTTGGAGACACAGGCATACAAAGAAGCCCATGTGAACATGGAGACAGAAGTTGGGTGGTGCATCTATTAACCGAGAGATACCAAGGATCACTATCAACTGCCAGGAACAAGAGAGAGACACGAAAGAATTTTCCCAAATGGCCTTTGCAGGGAGCATGGTCCTGGTGACATCTTGATTTCAGACTTCCAACCTCTAGAACTATGAGACAATAAATTTTTGTTGCTTTAAGTCACCCAGTGCATGGCCATTTGTTTCAGTAGCTCCAGGAAACAATGCACTCACTGTGGGGCTCAGATCACTCCTAGTGCAGCAAGTGGCTCCAGCAGAGATCTAAGTGAAGGTATGGATGCAACAAAGACAGAATCACACTTGGCTATAGGAGGCTTCCAGCCCTAGCCTTCTGTTATGGCATGTCTTAAGCAGTTACGGGGCAGGGTGGTGGTTCAGAGTCCCCTGACGTGGCATGTTGTAGGTCTGGCTGGACCTGACCTCTTTCCAAAAAATTATGGTAAAAAGCATATACAATAAATTTTACCATCTTTACCATTTTTAATGTATAGTTCAATAATGCTAAGCATATTAATACTACCATGGGACCTACATGTTTTAGTGTCAGAAGATGCTCTACTTTCTTAAGGTGCTTTCCATGTAATTATTCTTCCTCTTCACTCCCTAAATACAGAGTACAAGCTCTTTAGTCTTAGTGAATGATTCTCCTTTCTTAAGGGTACAGAATTTATATGTCAAGGAGGTTAATATGAGCATTTGGGTTTTAGAATTATAATGAGATCATCTTAGCAACAAAGCTCAAAGCTAATGTCATGCTTCATTTGAAACTTCATTTTAAATTGGCTTTGGTCAATGGATGCTAGGTTTAAAAATTAAGAGGGAACACGTGGGCTGTTCTTGCTCCATCATGATGAATGTTGTGACTATTCAAGGATATTGGTGTGGACAAAGGGATAGAAAATTCAGTGAATCCAGCACAGTGCCAGCTGCTTTTCAGAATGAGGAGAAAGTTGACAGTCAGTGAGAAAAGCCTTTGTGGGGGAAGTGCATTTAGACTTGACCTTCGGGAATGAAGGAATTGTAGGCAATTTGGGTTGGTTAGTGCACACAGTGCAGAGGAGGTTGCTGGATCAGATGACATAGATGAAAAGAACAAGTGGGCCCTTCTAGGAAGCTGACAGGTAAGCTCAACTATTTCACATTCAAGAGGAGTCTTCCAGTCTGTTCTGAGCTTAATCCCAGGCCAGGTACAGCACTCATAAACCAGCATAGGAATGCTGGGGGGAAGGGAAAGGTCTCTGGTGCCCTGGCTTTTGCTTGGCATGCTAAGTCTGATCACCCAGAAGGGGTGTATTGGCACAGGGTGAAGCAGCATCACCCACCAGCTTCTGCCCTGAGTCCAGTTGCATTGAGTTCTTGATACTGAGGCTGCTCAAGTGAGAGTCTGTTGGAAGTAAGGAGCACACTCAGTGCTGCAGCCTTCTACCCTCCCTCCTGGCAAGACAGTCTCATTGATGGCGCTCACCTCCTAGATGTGGCAATGGTGGGTGGGATGGGCTAGACTGTGGCCCAGCTGGGGCGGGGAGGTTCCCTGTGGTCACTTGCCTCAGGGAGGGCCTCAGACATCTCAAGTCAAGCATCTTCTCATCACATGGGACATACTCATCCTGTTAACCAGTCCTGCTGCTTTTCATCCCAGTGATATTGACAGAGGCTATTGGTTGCATTTAAAGTAGATTTTTTTAAAATCCCCATTTTTTTTTTGGTTAGATAGGATGGCAATACTTCAATAAGAAAGCCCAAAGTGGGATGGGGTTGTGGCTCAGTGGTAGGGGGCTTGCTTAGCAGTGTGTGTTGCTGGGTTCGATCCTCAGCACCAAATGAAAAAAATAAACAAATGAAATAAAGTTATGTATAAAAAAGAAAGCCCTAGGCAGCTCAATTGCTAAAAACCAAAGATTTATTTCTTAGTTTTAATCTATGTCTATTGCGGGTTGACTGTGGCTCTGTCCCACATCGTCTTTATTTTAGGACCTCAGCTGAATGAAGTAGTTCTAGAAGGACATTGCTGTTTCTTACCAGGGGGTAGAATGAGGTGAATACAATGAACACCCTTTGGTTCTTACAGTGACACAAGTCTCTTCTGCTCAGATTCTAGTGGCAAAGTAAATTATATGGCCAAATCTGTTGTCAGTGGAGCAGGAAAAGATAATCCTCCCCCAGGGAGCAGGATGAAATATTTACAAAAAATATATATACTATTTACAATAGACTACACTTAGCCACCAGAGGTTTAGGCATGCTCTCCATGCTGAAGACCCTTAGGCCAGAGGTTTTCAGATGTTAGTTCATCAAGATGACCTGGAGGGCTTCTTAAGGCACAGATTGCTGGGGTCTACCCCAGAGTTTCTGAGTCTGGATTTTGCCCTGAGAAGTTATATTTCTAATGTGTTCCTGCACAATGCTAATATCAGGAGACCAGACTTTGAGAACCACTTCTTTAGGCCATTAGGGGACCTCTAAAGTAGGTTCCATATCCATGTACTTGGGCACATCAGCTCCTATGTGGAAGAGACTCTCATACTTTTCCTGTTCACATACTCCTGTTATTGGTGAGCACTATTTTAACTGGGAGCTACCAGTTATTTCTTTCCAAAGATTCTGAGAAAAGAATTCTGGTTTTTTTATTTCCAACCACAGAATGTCCTGAAAGGGGTCAGGAACTAAGCGATGGGGAAGCTACAATCAAGAAATCTACAAGCAGAGCCCAAACTCATGCTTCCTCATCAGTGAGTGTGTAGAGCACAAAGGCCACAAAAAATAGCAGAAGCTTGTGTGTGTGTGTGTGTGTGTGTGTGTGTGTGTGTGTGTAAGAGGGAGGGGCCAGCAGCCTCTTGGTGTTTGGCATATAAGATATAAAAGGGAGCAATTTTGAGACCTGGTAGCTCTATTATGTTTTTAATTATGAGTGACTTTGAATTTTTCTTATATAAAAATGTTTTTCAGAAAAAATTAAAATTTTCTTATAGCTCAGGGACAGACAGTCCAATGAAATGGAATTAAATGCTTGAAATTGACCCAATATACACAGCAAGTTGTTATTCATTGAAGAAGCATTGATGTTGTTAAAGAAAGGAGGGCTTGTTCGATAAATGGTACTGGGACATTTATCTACCTATCAAGGAAAAAAATTAGATTCTACAAAATTTCCATTTATACTTAATACAAGCAAGAGTATTTTCCTATATATCCATAATACAGCAGTCAAAATCAGAAAATTAATGTTGATATGTTGCTATTACCTAATTCTCACGACTCCTGTCTAAGTTTCATTGTCCCAATAATACCATTAAAGCAAAACTATCTAGTTCTGAACAATACATTGCATTTAGTTACATCTCCTTAGTTTTCCTCAATCTGAAAACAATTCCTCAGTCTTTTCTTGACTTTCATAATCTGGACTCCTTTGAAAATTAAAGACAGGTTGTTTTGTAGAGCATCCCTTAGTTGGGGTTTCCCTGATGTTTCCTTATGATGAGATTTAGGTGATTATATTTTGGTAGTATATTTCAGAAGTGATGCTATATTCTTCCCAGTGCATACTCTAAGGCCACATGATTTGACCTTTGTCTCGCTATTGATGTTAACGTTGATCACTTGATCACTTAAGGTGAGATACTATTTTAAACCCACTTATTTGACAAACTTAGAAGTCTGATAATGCCAAATATTTATAAGAATTTGGAGCCATAGGAGTTGTTTTACCTTGCCAATGGGAGTGTGAATTGGTGTAACTTTTCAACATAATTTGGCAATCTGCAGAAAATTTGAGAATGTACATATTATGTAACTTGCAATTCCACCCATAGATGCATCCTCAGAGAAACTAGTGTACATATGCCAAGAAGGATGCATCTAAGAGCATTCATGGGAACAGCCTCAGTGTCATCAGTGGGACGATGATACAGAAGTTACGGGATACCTTTATAATTATACAGTATTAAAAAGGAGAGAAACTGAACAAGAATGCAGCTAACAGTCAACGTGGTTGAGCTTTGAAAAATAAATAGGCAAAAAAAAGTCATAAAAGAATACATATTGAATGATTGTATTTCCATATTGTTAAAACACATACCAGGGCTGGAGATGTAGCTCAGTGAAACGTGCCTGCCAAGCACGTGCCTGGGTTCAGTCTGTACCACTGCAAAAACAAAACAAAACAGAATACCCAAACTAGACAGTGTATTTTAGAGAATCATGCATGTCTAGGGCTGCTATGAAAAAACTTTGGGATAACTAAACACTCTGGGGAAGTGCTTGGGAAGGAGCTCATGGGGGCTTTGATTATTATTTTATTCTTTATAATGGAAGATGAGGGGAACTCAGTGATTTTTATGAAGCTTTTAATTGGTATTTTTTATTTATGCCTTGTACATAATTTGTAAATCTTCATTTGTTTGCATGAAATATTTCATAATATAAACTAATTTCCCACCTTCATTTTTCTGAAGTTCTGACAGAACTTTCTTCTGGTCTTTGAGTGAGCATTTGGAAATCATGTGGAGGCTCATGATGATGGAGAAAATCATGTATGCGTCCATTCCCAATTTCATACAAGTCTTCATCTCATCTATACTGATCATCTGTTCTGGTTTGCCCAAGATAGTCTTTGGGTGTATCTGTTGCCCTAACCTAATTATTAATAGTGCATTCAAAAATTTTCTGGTTGTGAGGGTGAATTATATCTGGTTCTATCTATGTGTGAATGACACCTTCATTCTCAAGAGTTCAGAGTGCTCAAAGGACTCAGAACTGGTCAGTTCTATTGATAATGGGAAAGCAAAGTTTGCTCTGCATTCGCAGCCCCCAGAGCTGAAGTTGGAATCTGGGTCTCTTCAGTTTCTCCAAATACTTTGTTTTGTGCTGCTTCTGTCTCAGACGAGTCTTAGAGTAGAACTGAAAAATGCTGACTTCACAAACAGGAGTGATTGCATTAACATCATTGATTCTTGCGTCTAGAACAAGATTTAGGGAGATGGCCTTTTGAGAGTATATAGCAGATTGCTGGAACGTTGGCAGCAATTCAACATGACAAGAGTAGTATATTTCTTGATTTGTAATATCCCTGGGTTATAATTCACAGAACAATAAGTCTTTGGCCTATGAACCTTATGCAAGAGATTTCGTCTACTACAATGAGCCAGGCTGTCCACAAATCCACAAGAAATGGCTTTTGTGTAAGGACCTTTGTCCACCTCATTCAATGTTCCATCTTTGGTAGCTGTCACTGTCACAGAGGGCATCAATGTCTGTCATGGCATCAGTGGGGAGGAGAGGTAAAGATGGAGGGAGCAATAGTCCCAAGTTCCCCTTAACAACAAAGAATGTATTAATTCAGGCCCTAAAGTATTTGCAGTTTTAGCTTAGATAGAAAGAATTCTCTTAGTTTATTATCAACTATGTAGTATGTAGTAATTCTTTCATATGTCCAAAGAACCACCTGGTAGAAGTTTCAAAAGTCTCCCTCTTTTTTTCTGCATTTGATAACAATATGAGGTCTACATTATAAACTGTACTTACTTAAGGTATAGTTGGATGGATTTTGACATATCCATACCCATACAACCACCATCACAATTAGATAACAAGCATATACCTTTCCCTAAATGTTTCCTTATGCCTCTTTGTAATCAATTCCCACTCCCCACACAACCCTGTCCCTCAGCCACCACTGATCTGTTCGTCACTACAGATGAGTTTACATTCCTTAGAGTTTAATATAGATGAACCATACAATATACTTTAAAAAGTTTTCATCTAGCTTGTCCATTCAAAGTATTTTTTGACAATTTTTTTGTTCTAATTAGTTATACATGACAATAGAGCATTCAAAGTATTTTGAGATTCATATAGGTTGTTGTGTGTATCAATAATTCATTCTTGTTTGTTGCTGAATAATATTTCATTGTATGGATATACCATAATTTATGTTTCCACCTACTGATGGGGCCCTTAGGTGGTTTATAGTTTATGGCTTTTACAAATAAAGCTGCTATGAATATTCAGCTACAAACTCATATATGGACAAATCCTTTCATTTCTCTTGGGTAAACACCTAGGAGCAGAACATCTGGATCGAGTCATAGATTTATGTTTACAGTTTTAAGATAACTGTGATGCTTTCCAAAGTGGTGGAATTATTTAAGATCCCCCAGCCCCCAGCAGTATACAAATTCTAGTTTTTACACATTCTTACCAACATTTGGTTTGATCAGTCTTTTTCATTTTGGTCATTCTAGTGGATGTATAAGAGTATCTCATTCTCATTGTTGTTTTTATTTGCATTTCTCTGATGATTGATGAAGTCGATCATCTTTTCTTGCATACTTGTTATTCGTATATATTTTTTGTAAAGCATTTAAAAAAATTAGATGGAATATTGCTAAATTGCCCAGGCTGACCTCAAAATCCTAATAGCAGGGACTACAGGTATTCACCACCATGTCTGCCTACGGGTCCATTTTAAAATTGGATAGTTTGGCTTTTTATTATTGAGTTTTAAGAGTTTTTTTTTAAATCTCTCTATATTTTTATAAAATATATAAACACATTGAACACAAGTCCTTTGTTCAATGTGTTTTTCAAAAACCGTTTTCCTGATCTGTGACTTGTCCTTTTCATTTTCATACAGTGTCTTTTAAAGGACAAAAGTTTTTTGTTGTTGTTGTTTTGATGAAATACAATTGATTTTTTTCTTTCAGTTTCTATTTGTGTCCCATTTAGTAATCCAAAGTTACCAAGATTTTCTTCTAGAACTGTGCGGTTTTATTTCTCACATTTAAGTCTATGATCCCTTCTGAGTTAATCTTTGTATATGGTGTGAGGTAAAGGGGAAGCTTTTTTTTTTTTTTTTTAACATACAAGAATCTGGTTGTTGAGTATCATTTGTTGGAAAGATTATCCTTTCTCCATTGAAATGCTTCACCATCTTTGCTGAAAGACACTTGATTCTCCATCCTGTTTTAATGCTCAATATTTTCTTTCTACAATTTTACCAATTACCAAAAGTAATCATACCTTTTTACATATATATTTTACATAATTATAATATTTTGAAATCAGTTTTTCTAATTACTTTTTATATGAAGGCTATTGAACTCTTCAGAGTTTTACAAACTTTTACTTTTTTTTAATTTGTTCTTTTTAGATATACATGACACTAGATTGTATTTTGACTTATTATACATACATGGAGTATAACTTATTTTAGTTAGGATCCCATTCTTGAGATTGTACACCATGTGGAGTTTCACTGGTTGTGTATTCATATATGAACATAGCAAAGTTATTTCCAATTCATTCCACTGTTTTTCCTATTTGCATCCCCCTCCCTTCCCTTCATTCCCCTTTGTCTAATCCAATGAACTTCTATTACCCTCCCCCTTGTTGTGTGTTAGCATTAGCATATCAGAGAGAACATCTAGCCTGTGGTTTTCTGGGATTGGCTTATTTCACCTATTATGATAGTGTCCAGATCCATCCATTTACCAACAAAAGTCATAATTTCATTCTTTATGGCTAAGTAATATTCCATTGTGTATATATACCACATTTTCTTTATCCATTCATCTGTTGAAGAGTACCTGGTTTGATTCCATAACTTGGCTATTGTGAATTGAATTGCTATAAACATTGATATGGCTGCATCACTGTAGTATGCTGATTATAAGTCCTTTGGGTATAAGCCAACGAGTGGGATAGCAGGATCAAATGGTGGTTCCATTCCAAGTTTTCTGAGGGATCTCCATACTGCTTTCCAGAGTGATTTTACCAGTTTGCAGCGAGTTTTATAAGCTTTGATCAAATCACATCTAGCCTTTGTCTCTATAGACTGAGAGGTCTTAATTTTTCTCTTCTTTTTTCTTATCCAGGAACTTGATAATAACTATTTTTGTGGTTCTTTATCCGATTGCTTCTGTTACTGTTGTTCTTTATTTGGGTGTGAAATGCACAGAATGAGCACATGCACATTCACACAAAAACGTAGGAATGTAAAGCACAGTGCTTGGCACATGAGTATGCATAATAAAGAGTAGACTCTCTTCCTCTATTGCTACTGTAACTGTCACCATTATTGTTATTATCATCAATGCAAATTTACTTCATTTCCAATATCCCTTCAAAATATTCAAAACCATTCACTCTAGTTTTTTCCCAGCCATTGACCCAAGTTAATTTCTTCAATAAATTTGCAATGACATCCAGGTCCCATATTAGCTTATTCTAGTGGATGCGCTCAGGTAACTTCTTGTGGTTTTAATTTTTATTTCCCTGTCAGTTAATGATGTTGACCGTAATGATGTTGTACACTTCTTGAGACACAATATAAAACTCCCATGTTGTTATTTTATGATTATAATTTAAATTCCTTCTCCCCCAATATATCTAAACACTTTTTCATACTGATCCCTTTTCAAGAATCTTACCCATTCACCTGTCCTTGAGAGAACATTCTGTGATTTGCTCTGATCAAATTAGCATTTAATTGCCCAAACAGATTTCTGAAAACTGGAGATATAATTGAGCACTTTCTCCTCTAGCTTTAATTTTTAAAATTGTAAATAGGAGTGACCCTGCAGTGATCCCAGGGATCTCCATTATTTCTTCTCCATGGAGAGATCAGTTTGTCCCTATTCTTGGTTTTCAGTTGTATACCAGTGTTTTATTCATAACAACACTTCCTAATCCCTGACCACAATCCCTAAAAATACTGTTTTTAAGAGTGGTGGTGGGGGCTGGGGTTGTGGCTCAGTGCTAGAGGGCTTGCCTAGCATGTGTGAGGCACTGGGTTCGAGTCTCAGCACCACATATAAATAAATAAAGGTCCATCAACAACTAATAAAGTATTTTAAAAAACCAAAGTGGTGGTGGGGTGGTGGTGTTGGGAGAGAAGATGTCTGGGAAAGTACAAATACTGAACTCGGCAGCATCTGGCTTATATCCCTGCCTCCCTTTCTTGATGAAACCAGTCAAATTTTTGTTCAAATTTCAGCAAAATTCCACTCTAAGTGATGTTATAACTTTAAGTGGGGGAAACTCCTTGCAGCTCTCTTGCAGCAGTTTGGAGGAAAGGGAAGGGAGGCTGACAGGCAAAGTTGTTAAATGTTAAATCAAAAGCTGAAAAGTCCTTGAATGCAAAATAACTCAAACTCCAAGCGAGAGAGTTCAGGAGGGACTTCTCGGAATGAAGGGGGGAAATGTCAAACCAGCTGCAATTGAGGGAAAAAATCAAATGGAAGGTGGAAGTCTCTCTCTTCTCGGAAGCAAAGGACTGCTGGGTCATTGGCACCTCCCCCGCGCTCCCCTCTCACAATTAGGAGGAGGAAGGTGACTAGCCCCATGGAGACAGAGCAGGAGAAATGCTGGCTGAGCAAGAAGTGCCGGGACAGAGGGTGAGAGGCCCCACCTTGGGCTAAAAAGGATCTGGGAACTGGGCGAAAAGCTGCCAACAGTAGGAATATGAATTAAGGAAGGTGACCTTTCAGAAATAGAAAAAAACGACCTCTCTGAAAATTCTAGAGAGGAAGGATGAGGATATTAACTAGTTAGGGCAAAGAAAAGTCATTGCAGGTTGGGATATGAAAAGACCTCAGAGATCAGGGACCTAATCCTTGCATCATATAGATTGGCCAAGAGCCGGAAATATCACTGGTCTAAATTGGACCAGAATATAACATGTTTGCATTTGAACAAAAAAGAAACAATGCTCCCAATATTTGAAGAAATTGCAAACTTCTAAAACATGCTTTTTCTTTTTTAATTTCTTGTTTTTTATGTAACTCAGCACCGTCACACCCCTTTTTGAAAAGCACCAGGTTCATTGACTTGCCTGAGAGCCATAGCTTGTTTCACGGGTTTATGTTAAATGTTGTTTTAAAGTTCTTTGAAAGAAAGATCATCATCATATTTGGAGCTTCATCAGAAGTTTCATACATTTAATATTTAAAAACAAGGTGGTATGCTATTTGAAGTGTTGTAGCGTACAAACCGGAGACCATATAATAGACCAGAGTGGTTCTGAGTCAAAGAAAGACCTCATTGCTGCCATCATTCTTTCTAACCTTGGCCTAGCCTCCTTCTTGCCCTCTTCAAACGCACCTGGGCCTCCCCTGGGCCTAGCCTCCTGTCTTACCCTCTTCCAACCCACCTGGGCCTCCCCTGGGACTAGCCTCCTGTCTTGTCCTCTTCCAAACCACCTGGGCTTCACCTGGGCCTAGACTGGGCTTAGCCTCTGGTCTTGCCTTCTTCCAACCCACCTGGGCCTCCCCTGGGCCTAGCCTCCTGTCTTGCCCTCTTCAAACGCACCTGGGCCTCCCCTGGGCCTAGCCTCCTGTCTTGCCTCTTCCAATCCACCTGGGCCTCACCTGGGCCTAGCCTGGGCCTAGCCTCCTGTCTTGCCTTCTTCCAACCCATCTGGGCGTCCCATGGGCCTAGTCTCCTGTATTGCCCTCTTCCAAACCACCTGGGCCTCCCCTGGGCATAGCCTGGGCCTAGCCTCCTGTCTTACCTTCTTCCAACCCACCTGGGCTATGCCTGGGCCTAGCCTCCTGTCTTGCTCTCTTCAACCCACCTGGGCCACACCTAGGACTAGCCTGGGCCTAGCCTCTGGTCTTGCATTCTTCCAACCCACCTAGGCCTCCCCTGGGCCTACCCTCCTGTCTTGCTCTCTACCATCCCATTTGGCCTCACCTGGGCCTAGCCTCCTATCTTGCTCTCTTCAACCCACCTGGACCTCCCCTGGGCCTAGCCTCCTGTCTTTCTCTCTTTAACCCACCTGGGCCTCCCCTGGGCCTAGCCTGGGACTAGCCTCCTGTCTTGCCCTCTTCCAACCCACCTGGGCCTTGCCTGAGCCTTGCCTGGGCCTAGCCTCCTGTCTTGCCCTCTTCTAAACCACCTGGGCCTCACCTGGGCCTCGCCTGGGCCTAGCCTCCTGTCTTGCTCTCTTCAACCCACCTTGGCCTAACCTGGGCCTAGCCTGGGCCTAGCCTCCAGTCTTGCCCTCTTCCAACCCACCTGGGCCTCCTCTGGGCCTAGCCTGAGCCTAGCCTCCTGTCTTTCCCTCTTCCAACCCACCTGGGCTTCACCTGGGCCGAGCCTGGGCCTAGCCTCTAGTCTTGCCTTCTTCCAACCCACCTGGGCCTCCCCTGGGCCTAGCCTGGGCCTACCCTCCTGTCTTGGCCTCTTCCAAACCATCTTTGCCTCACCTGGGCCTCGCCTGGCGCTAGCCTTCTGTCTTTCCTTCTTCCAACCTACCTGGGCCTCCCCTGGGCCTAGCATGCATGGGCCTAGCCTCCTGTCTTGCCCTCTTCCAACCCACCTGGGCCTCACCTGGGCCTTGCCTGGGCCTAGCCTCCTGTCTTGCTCTCTTCAACCCACCTGGGCCTCACCTGGGCCTCGTCTGGGCCTAGCCTCCTGTCTTGCTCTCTTCAACCCACCTGTGCCTCCCCTGGGCCTAGGCTGGGCCTAGCCTCCTGTTTTGCCTTCTCCCAACCCACCTGGACCTCCCCTGGGCCTAGCCTCCTGTTTTGTCCTCTTCCAACCCACCTTGGCTTTGCCTGGGCCTAGTCTGGGCCTATCCTTCTGTCTTGCCCTCTTCCAACCCACCTGGGCCTCCCCTGGGCCTAGCCTCCTGTCTTTTCCTCTTCCAACCCACCTTGGCTTTGCCTGGGCCTAGCCAGAGCCTACCCTCCTATCTTGCCCTCTTCCAACCCACCTGGGCCTCCCCTGGGCCTAGCCTCCTGTCTTTTCCTCTTCCAACCCACCTTGGCTTCATCTGGGCCTAGTCTGGGCCTAGCCTCCTGTCTTGCCCTCTTCCAACCCACCTGGGCCTCGTCTGGGCCTAGCATGGGCCTAGTCTCCTGTCTTGCCCTCTTTAACCCACCTGGGCCTTGCCTGGGCCTAGCCTCCTGTTCGCCCTCTTCCAACCCACCTCTGCACTACCTCTGGGTGACCTGTCTTAAATGCAAAGCTGGTATGGCCCTCTCTTGGCAAGCACTCTTAATAGAAACTCATTGAGCACAGCACAGATTCTAAATTCCTTGGCTTCCCTGTCCTCCCCTTCTCTGCCCTCCTCACTTGTGATTCCCCTAACACTGTACACTCAAGCTCTTAAAGATCTCCATTACTTCTAGCTCATCAGGCCAAGGTCACCTCTGTGTCTTTGTTGGCATTTCTCTTTTGCCAACGTGTCCCTTTCCACATCCTCCTCTACACAGAGAACACCTGCCCACTGCTCAGGACTCAAAGCTGCACCTTTCTTATATTTCTAGTTAAAATTAACTCCCTGCACATTTATTCCAACACCTGTGATATTTCATAGCATTTATTTGTATACATATCTGTGTCAGAGAAGTCTATAGTTTTCAAACCTTAATGTACATAGAGCTTATAGGACTCATCCAAGAAGTTTCTTTAAAATTCAGAAGTCTTTGGCCTCACCCCCAGAGATACTGATTCAGTAGATTGGCATCTGAGGAGCCCACAGACACCCCTGAGCCCAAGGAGAGCTTATCCTAAAGCAAGTTAAGTCTTCACCTGCTTGAGGCACCTATTTGCCAAGGGCAGAGGGCAAACTGGTCTGTTCCACCCACATCTCTGGTTCCCAAGAGTATCAGCACCAGAGGTCCCAACACCCCCTCCCTCCCCTCCCACTCTCTTGGGGGTAAAATATCAAAACTCATTTATATTCCCGCAAGTAGGTGAGAATAACATTCTGGCCCATCACCATTCAATAATGGAAGCTTTGTGCAAAGTAGTGACAGGTGAGAGGAATGATTTCATTTTTCACTTTGACAATTGGGTGAAGCAGATTCCTGGCAGTTCTGCAAAGGTTTTATGCCCACATAGTTACCCAAGGGATCTGCTTAGCAACCAAGAGTTGCTGCAAAGAGGGGAAAAATCAGACACTTCTCTCAGTGGCATCTTGGAACTGAGAAGCTGGAGAACAGGGAGGAGAGAGAGAGAGGGCAGCCCCATTTAGGGGTTCATGCTTATTCCCTGGTCTCTAGGGAGGCTGGTGCTGAATCCTCTGATCCCTGATGCCCACCCCCCCCATCTCCAGAGCCTGTGTGGAGTTCACCTTGCCAGTATCTTTCTCCAAGGGGCGTGGCTGTGCTTTACCACCTTTGTGTGTGTATGTGCGTGCAACTATGTTTTCTGACTATAAAATTTAACCAATTTGTTGGCAGTTTTGGATGAGTCTAATGAATAGCAACTTTCTCCCATGCTTTCTTTTTTTTCAGTGAGAAATTAGTCCAAAAGTAGGTACTTGGCATACTATGACCTGTTCTCTGATAAAGCAGATGTTGCATAATTGATTATATCTGCAGGCAAGTGGGCTTCCAAATAGTGAACCCAGAACTGAACTTATTCCCTCCACCCCCATGGATAATGGCCCCTCCAACCCTCTTCTCCTCCCACAAATCAGGGTCCCTATCTCTAATGAACTGGAATAATACAGAGGACTTGCTCATAGGCTGTGTCCCTAGAGGAAGGGGAGTGGCAGAGGCTGGGCAATCCCAGTGTCTCTTCTAAACCATCAATCTGGGGACTCCTTCAGCCTCTCTGGGCAGAGTGAATCTAGGGCAGAGAAACCTCAGTGATTCTGGGTTTCGCAAGGTAGAACTCATCCCCCATGGATCCAGAACACACCCAACCCAATCAGTTTTACTATTAACATCTGGAAGATACATAAAAACAAAATAACAAAATAAAACATTAAATAACTCCAGAGATATACCATATTTCTTCCATTCTATGGCATATATTTCTTGCCCTCTAATGTTTCTTAAGTTGGGATAGATTTTGCAGTCAATGCCTGTTTAATGTGTTCTTATTATTTCCTACTAAAAGATTTTTTTATTAAGCCTTTGGTGCTTATTTCAGTGGTTAGTATCTTATAAATGAAGAAATATGGCCAATTTGAATTGTTTTATTTCTAAGATAGCTATTGTATCAGAGCATCTTTGTGTCAATAAGTAGTGAAGACTTAACATATAATAACTACATCATCCAAACATACTAGAATGTAATCAACTAAACTCTTCTCTTGGCATTTAATTTATTTTTGTTTGCTTCTGTGGTTGTTTTGTCTGGTTTTAGTATTATAGATGATGCTGTGATAAACTTCCTTGTACCTAATTGGCTCCAAATAGTTTTTTTTTTTTCCTTTTAAGACCTGGTCCTTGAAGTTAAGATACTTTTTTAAAAAAAGCTCTTGGCTCATATGACTGCATTGTCCCTCAGAATAGTTATCCAACTTCACTTCCTGTCAGTATTGCCTAAAATGACTTGTCTTTTGGCACAGTCAGCAGCACTAAACATCACAGGTCACTGTCATAAGGTGGGTAGTTATTTTCCAGATGTGAAGATTGTCCATCCTTAATGCTTATCCTATAGCTCACTGTCGATTCTCCTTCTCACACAGTCCTGTTCAGAGTGTCCTGGGAAAAAGACAAAAACCACATGCATGCTCACTGGCGCCCTCCAACCCTCACTGCCAAACCCAACACTGTACTCTGATGGTTAGGCTGACTGTTGTGGGGGAGGGGTTGCCTAGGTAAGCAGCAACCCTAAATGGTCTCTAGCCAAAGCAGGCAAACAGGCATCCACACTGTCCCCTGTGTTTACCTCTGCAGAAACACAGCTAGGAAATGGCAGGCAGAGCATTTGCCTGGCTGCCTGGTGCATGCTGGCTTCGTTCCTTCCTTTACCTCCTCTCTCCTTTCTATCCCAGTGCTCAGGATTGAAGAACTTCGAGCTTCCTCTAGAAGCCAAGAAGCCTCCCTGATGGGGGTGCCACATGGTGTCCGGATCTCCATCTGGCCTCCTAGAGGCACAAGGGAGGGTGTAATCCTGGTTTGTGGGATGCTGTATAGCACTTTTTAATGAACATCTGCCACAGGAAGGGCAGGAGTGAGTCCTTTAGGAAAGACAACTGTTCATTTCTGTTGAGAGATATTTACAGCACTGGTTCCATGGATCCCATTCCCATTCCAACCCATCTGCTGGCTCCTCAGGTGTAGGCAGGGAACTTTTCTGGGGAGGAGTCCCATGTGCTTGCTCCTAAGAACCATGGGCAAGAGCAGACTGTACTGTGGCAAATGCAAACCTGCTTTATGTACTGAAAAAAAAAGTGTTCTTGGTTCCCCAAAGAATAATGTATCAAAACAAAACTGGTCCAATGGGCATGCCTCGGCTTGATGGTTCCTACCCAGGTTAAGGAGAGAATCTTCGAGGTTATATGTGCCCAACTCACACATTATTCATTCCTTGCTTTTTTTAGTGGATGTGAATTCTCTTGAGACTCAGATATTTGGGGCTTTAGGTCAAGTTTTTTAGAGTGCTCTTGGTTGGGCTTTCCCTAGTGAGATGGCTCAACAGATGTGGTGGGCTAATCTTGTTTTAGTATTATTCAAGCCATAAAAATTTTTTTTAATATTTATTTTTTACTTGTAGTTGGACAGAATACCTTTATTTTATTTATTTATTTTTATGTGGGTGCTAAGGATCAAACCCAGGGCTTTGCACGTGCTAGATGAGTGCTCTATCACTGAGCCACAAGCCCAGCGCCCATGCCATAATATTTTATAGAACTGAAAAGTTTCTAGAATTAAGGGGCTCATAGAATTTCTTAACCAAGTAAGCTGCACTAGGGTAGTGCTTACTGGTAAAGAGATGTAGGAGGGTTTAGACAAAAGAGAAGGGAAGTTTGAATGACCAATCTCTTGGTCAGGGAAGGTCTAAGGAAGATGTTCTTTCCAAAATAGGGCAGAAGAATAAAGTGCTGGATTAGGTTATAGTGGGGCAGTTCCCTTCAGGGAGAAGGCAGTCTCCCTTGGGACTTCCTCCAAAGGGACCTGAAGGCAATTTGGAGCAAAATCACCTAGAGCTGACATCTCATCCATCCAACAGGCTCTGAGAGTTGATCCAAGCATCCTCAGCAGTCATCTCCTCCAAAGAGCATCCTGTTCTTCCCAGGCAGAGTGGGCAGAGTGGGCAGAGCAGAGCACACTGTGGAAGTTTAGAGTCAGTCACAACCCTGTGCCCCAAGATCCTCACGGCACAGGAGGAGGCAGATAGAAGGCTCCTGGGCTTATTTCCCCCAAAGCTCCTCAGTGCAGGATACTTACTCCCTGGGGGTGGGTGGGGATTACCCTCAGGTTCTCTTCAGCCAGGTGAGAAAAGGGCCTTTACAAACCACACTGAACTGGGGATGTCTCTCTGTTAGAGAATAAGGAGAAGCCTGCAGGAGCAGCTGGCAGAAAGGTGACCTCCAACCTGTCTGGAGTGGGGCTTCCTCATATTCATACTTCATGGGCTATCCCTTCTGCTGCCACTTGAAGAATGAATCATAGAAAACAGAAAAGTGTCAGAAGAATTGAAAGGTAATAAAGAAGATTTAAGGCCAATAATAAAAGAAGACTAAAATTAAGATTGGCTTGCAGCCAAGTATTTTGTAAGAAAAGACATTTAAAACTAAGCAGCTTCACTTAAAATTTCAATATAAATAAAAGGACAAATAACTAGAATCAGTTTTTAAAATAAGAGGAATAAAAGACCTCAAATTCAAAAAATACAATTTTAAGAAATTTGTGCTCAGGGAGTTGGAAGAAAAGTTACAATTCCAGTAAAAGAATGTTGAGATTTTCTTTTTTAAAGACAGACAAGATACAACTAGATACGATTTAAAATGAGACAAATGGCTGAATTCCAGTAGAAATTAAAAACCTAAAAATGAAGCTATACGTGATTGAAATAAAAACCAAGAGCCATGAGGTGGAAATTAAATACATGTTAGGAAGTGAAGCTAATAATAGCATAAGAATCATAGACACTATTGTGTTAGTCATCTTTCTGTCACTGTAAAAATCACCTGAGATAATGGACTTATAAAGAAAAAAGGTTTATTTTGGCTTGTAGTTTGGAGACTTTCAGTCCATGATATATTGGACCCATTGCTTTGGGCGAAGCAGCACAGCATGCAGGAGTGCAGAACAGAGAAAAAAATACTCACCCTAAGGCTGGGGAGTGAAAGAGAAAGAAAGAGGAAGGGATTAGGGGTCCCATTATCCCCTTTGAGGGCATGTCCCCAATGACCTGAAAACCTCCCACTAGGCCCCACCTCTTAAAGTCCACTACCTCCCAATCACTGGAAGCCAAGGACCAAGATTTCAACATAGGGGTCTCTGGGGAACATTTAAGATCCAAACTATGGAAAATATAAAATAAAAGGAAAAATATATAGGATAAAGTGAAAAGAAAGAGTTTTTTAAATTTAGAGAGATGGGTAAAAGAAAAAGAGTCTGAGGAAACAGCGAGCAGTAAATTCCAGGGAGTCCCAGAATTCCTGAAACTGTTCCTTCCTCTCCTAGGGAGTGGCTTCTGTTCAAGGGACGCCATTTTTTTTTATTTTTTATTTTTTTTTGGTAAGGAAGTAAGTGAGTGGTCCTCTTTCCCTCCTGTCCTCTTGCCCCAGACGCATAGATACACATTGCTTGGTCTGACCCTGACAGTAATTCCCCTTGCTCCTTCATTCATCCTGAAGGAAAGGAATTTCTAGAGCCACTGCAGTCATGGATCTGGGGAAATAGTCCTATATCCAGTTATCCTGTAGCCCTATAGGAAAAAGGACAAGATGTAGAAATGGGGGAAGAGAAAAATCAAATCAGGATTGAGGGTAAAACGTCTAGAACTGTTCACTAATACCTCCTTTTCATGTCTTCTGCATTGGAACATAAATACCAGCGGCAGGAAGTTCAACTCCTGTAAAGTTGCTAAAATGAACCCATATGTAATTACATATTCTTACTGTATTGGCTCAAAATTGTGCAGAATAAAGTGTAACCTAAAGAGAAACCAGAAATAGTTTCTTGATTTCCTTTGCCAAATTTCCTTGAAAAATGTAAATGAGTGAGAACTTAAAATTAGATATAATCAGCTAACAAGTATTTGCTGAGTATCCTATGTTGGCGGCCTGGCAAGCTTCCCTGGAAGCAATGAGGATGGACACCCTGGCCTCGGGTGATACCAGAGGGTCCCGGAGGCTGGTTCATTGCTGGGGCCTATGTCTCAGCCAGACAACGTATTTTGGAGATGCTTGTTCTCCTAAGATCTCTCTGTGGCCCTCTACTGACGCTCAGGTTGTTGTTTCTTTTTGATTGGTTGGTTGGTTTCTCTTTGAGAAGATTTCTGTGGGCAAGTGGGCATTTTGGAAAAGTGCTGTGCTTTGTTTCTAACTCTTAACCCAGTGTCTTAGGTCTCAGACCAGGCAACATGTCCGACTACCCAGCCTAGACAATAGCAGGCAGGATGCTCTGGGAAAAGTTTGGATGACTTTTGAAGATTAATTTCAGACTTTCACTTGTTTTTGTTTATTACCATGTAGCTTAGTCTGTTCAGGCAGCTGTAAAGAAATTCCTTAGACTGGGTAAATTTATAAACAACAGAAATGTATTACTCACAGTTCCGGAGGCCGGAAGTCCAAGGTCAAGGCACCAGCAGATTTGATGTCTGGTCAGGGCTGCTCTTGGTTTGTAGCTGGCATCTTCTTGCTGAGTCTGCACCTGGGCAAACAAGCTCCCTCAGACCTCTTTCACAGAACATTCATCCTGTTTGAGGGCAGAGCCTTCATGAGCTAATCATTTCCCAAAGGCTCCACTCCTAAATACCATTATGGAGGTTAGATTTAAGCATCTGAATTTTGGGGAGATGCAAACATTTAGACGGTGGAACTGGATGACTCACTTTTTTCAAGCTTCGCCAGCCTGCTGGTAACAGAGAAGTCCTATGAACAAAAATAACCCAAGTGCCACTACCTGTCCCCCACCCTAACTAAGGTAGGACATTGAATCCCATACACACTTCCATGTCTCATCCTGTGATTTCAGGGTGTGTCTGTGGCATTTCATACCATGTCACCAAAGTCCTTATGTTTTCTCTTCTGGGCCCCTTTTGGTCACCCTGACTCAGAAAGAGTGTGCAGAGCCCTTCTTGAGTTTCTTCCTAGAACCCGTAAGACTTGGACTCCAAACTGCAGGGTTACCATCAGGTCTACCATGTGACACAGATACCAGGCTCTCCTCCCAAAGGATGTAAGCCCTTTCGCCGTTCTTTAAAAAAGAAAAAAGATCCTCATGCATGTCATCCCCTTGCAGAAACTCCCTCCACTCAATCAAACTTGATCCTAGTGTTTGATCCCACCCTGGCTTCAATCTAGAAATCCTACTCCAAGGAAAAAATAAATCAGCAAGACATTTGTCCACCCTGAGCCTCTGTTTCTTCATCTATAAAAGGTGACCTGCTTTTTTTTCATGTCAGTTTATAGATATCAAATGAGATAACTAATTCCTATATGGTACTGAATCAGAGAAAAATAGAAGTTGATCACTTTGTTGTGTTTCAGTCCTGTGTGGCAAATTTGAGCAAAGGTTGCTTTCCTTTTCTCTAATTAAAACTCATTGCTTATCTTAATCTTTTACATCAATCGTTTATATATTTCAGTAGTAGTGTCTTGCCAAGAGTCTAGAACGTCACAGTGTCACTGATACTAGGAAAAGAAAGAGAAAACAGAGGCTGTCTGTTGTAAAATAGATTAAAATGTATAGAGGCTATATAGTTGCCTATATAACTAGACAGGGTAAGTGAAGTTAATTAGCACACTAGTTCTTGACGAAGGCAGACTATGGGGTTGGCTAACGGGAGAACCCAGGCCACCATTTCACCTGGGCCGGCTTCCTGTGAAGACCTTGCTGTGAATTGTGGCATGCTTTCTGCCTGAGCTGAAACTTGACCCACATTCCTTCTCTAAATGCTTAATGGTCTGGATTGGAGTTAGCATCCTAGATGAAATAATTTTTTTTTTTTTTTATGCTAGAAGACTTAAAGAGTATAGTTAGATCAGGAGAGCCCACATAACAACAACAGTAGCTGGAAGCTACAATCATTAAAAAAAAAAAAAAAAAGAAAAAGAAAAAGCTATGTGACCATATGCTGGAGGAAACTGCTTCTTTAAGAGCTGTTCAGGCAGTTAGCAGTGGTTTGTGGAAAGACCGTGTACCAGAAGAAGGCCAAGAGAGGAGGGAGGGGATCAGAACCTGCTACGATAGGATCCCAGCTCTGCCTCCTTTCTCTGAAGTCTCTCCAAACACACACACACACACACACACACACACACACACGCATACATTCTCTCTCTCTCTCCCCCGACCTAAGCTGTGTTGCATGTATAAATTTTGGATATTTAAATTTAGAGTTAGATTTAAGTTAATTAAAATGAAATAAATCTTCAATTGCACTAGCCACATTTCAAGTGCTCAGTAGCCACATGTGGCTGGTGGCTACTGCACTGGACAGCACAGATACAGAGCATTTCCATCACCAAGGAAAGGTCTCTTGGCAACCTAAAGCAAACCCTGTTGTATATCTTCTCATGTTGTTAATAGACAGGAATTACAGGGCTCATCCTGTGCTGGGGAGTTAGTCACACAGATGAAGAAGTAGAAACTGACCTCTTGACTCTCTCCCTCACCTATGCAGACAGAAGGATCAGGCTAGGGCAAGAGAGAGAGAGAGAAAACACACAATTTTAAAAATCAAAATTATTTTTCTTCAACACAAAAGTTACAGGAAGAACAGATGGCACTTTTTTAAAAATGAAAATCTGGGATCAAAGAGAAAAAAAGAGCCAAGAATGAGTCTCAGGGTTGCTGTTGATTTTTCCTGACCACCCAGCCAACTCCACATGATCACTGTTGTTTCTGTTAAATACACAAATGTTCTTAGTTTGAAGATTTGGGCTGCAGAGAGAACTCTTACTTTTACATTTAATTTAAATGAAGATGTTTGCTTTTGCCCAAACTTCTTATGATCCTATGATTTCCCACCCTGCTTTGCCTGTCAACTGCTTTGTGTATGAGGCAGAACAGATAGCTTTGACCTTGGAGCTGCTCCACAGGATTTTCTGCAGATGGTTCTCAACAATAAGGTGTTTGCTCATTTGTTTCTAGGTTCTTTTATTTCAAAATAAAAGTGCAGCCAAATTGACCCATGGGGAGAAAACAGATTAGGCGGAAAATGGTATCTCCTTAGATTTCTTACTTTAATGCACTGATTCCATCTCTCCGTGAAATTGTCCCAACAGGATGCTGGCAATTAAAGAATAGGGCAGGCCAGGGGAAGGTTAAGCAGAGACCATAGTCTGGGAAGGAAAGTGAGCTGAGGCTAAGACCACAGAGAGAAAGTCCAGGAGGGCAGCAAGAGGGTAAGCCTGAGCTGTCCCAGTGAGTTGGGCAGGGGCCTCAGAGGCAGGAGCTGACCATTTCTCCACCAGTCCAGTTCTGGTGGCCACCAGCCCAGCCCATAGAAGTCATCAGGGAGGGATGCTGCCCCTGACCGAGGCAGACAGATATGGAATCTGGGTGTATCACAACTAAATGGACTTTCAGAAGCATTTTCCAATGTCTCTTCAAAGTGTTTGGAGACACGACACCTTGTGTGCTTGTGCAGACCCCTGACACCTGAACAGTACTGTCAATGCCTAATCACCTAGAGATTTAATAAGCACCTCACAAGCCTCTGGTCTCAGCAATGTTTATCAAATACTTATCTCCCTGGTAGTGTTAAAGCTGGGCCCCACAGAGCCCTGATTCTCCAGGGCTATGGAAAGAATAGACTAAGAATGAGAAGAAGGACTACGTGTATGAGAATCAAGGTCCCCACTCTAGCTGCAAGCTGATGATGATGAATGACAGTAGTGAACATTTACTGGACCCTTCTGTACTGAGTGCTACATGCAGATTATTTTATTTATCTTTACTATAACTATGAAGTGGATATTATTATAATCCCTGTTTTATGGATAAGAAAAGTGAGGCTCAATGGACAAGCAACTTCTCCAAGGTCACACAACTAATAATTGGAAGCTCTGAAATATAAATTATAAAACTCCATATCAGTGTGCTACACCAAGCTCAAATTTATATTTGAGCTCCATTTATATTTGCTTTACGTGTTATTGGGTGCCTTGTAGGATTTAGCCTGCCAAATGGCCTCCACTACTAATAAAAGTTTAAAAAACACATATCTAGTTCGACCTCTACCTCTTATATAAGAAGAATCAAAGGCCTAGACAAGATTAAATTACTTTCGGCCACAAGGTCACAGAATGGGGCTTGATGTCTTCTTCCAGAGAAGCTGACTCGGAACCAGGCACTGTCCTGATCCGACAGAGTGCTCTGGGCCAATGTGGTCTATGACATTCCCACCTGCTGACTGGAGGGCCTCCACCCAATTTCCTAAGGCTGGCGGACACCATCTGCTGAGAAAGAGTTATGGCCCCTGCTGAGGGTTGGATCTGCTACTAGGCACATTTAGCCAAAGGAGAAAACAGAGGTCACAGTTTAGTGTAAATAAATTCCTCATCTTATTACAGGAACCATGATCCTTCATGAGCCTGACTCAAGTTCCTACCTCTGCAATTGAATCTGATCTCTTTCAATCCTTTTCTTTTATTTATTTTTTGGTCTTTATTAACTTTATTCTGAATTTGAGATGCCCTGTGTGATAGATTTCTTAATAATAATTTCAATTCCTTCCACCCTTGTCCTCATCCCAGGTCTTACATTTTCGGTGATATAATGAGAGCAAGGTCAGTTGTTCTACACAAGTAGCCAAACTACCCAAATGTGAAGAAAGAGAAAACAAGTTTTTAAAATTATTAAAGATCAAAGAGGCAGTCATCCCCCTGTCTTCTTTAAAGGGCCTCCTTAGACCTTTTTGTTATCATGGATGTTATGTTAGCTTTTATTTTTGTTGTTCTTTTCAGTTATACATGACAGTAGGATCTATTTTGATATATTTATACAAACATGGAATAGATCTTATTCTAATTAGGATCCCAGTCTTGTGGATGTAAAGATGTTGAGGTTCACTGGGGAGTATTTATATATGAACATAGGAAAGTTATGTCCCCTGTTGTTCCTATTCCCATCCCCCTTCCTTCTCTTCATTCCCCTTCAATTCTCTTCTTATATACTCAGATGGCTTGGGGCTTCCTGAAAGAGAGAAATATTTTCTTCTAGAGGTGGCTGTATTTCAGAGGCTGGTGACATTCCTTTCTTGCCTGGGATGGGTTCATCAATCACTTGGAGATGTTTTGCAACCAAAGGGCAAATGCATTTCTCAGAGGAGCAGCTTCAACCCTGGTCCCCAGAGCCAAGGCCAGATCAGGAAAGGGCTTGGGGAGCAGCCAGTTACTTTTTCCAAAACCAGCCATCTGGGAAGTGAATCTGCTTGCCTTCCGCTCCCACTGGGGGATGGACACGCCTCGATATGTCTGATTCGCACTCCTGGAACGTGAGGGTTTCTGCCAGCCTGCTGTCCTTCTGAGGACGAGAAGAGAAGTTTTATAAGCAGCACAATCTTCACTTGGGGAATCCAGCTCTGGCTCCAAGGTGATTTATTTGATGGAGTATCCAAGACCCAGTGTTTTTTTCCAGGGCTACTGTCAAAATTATTCTTCCATATTGAAGATTCAATTTTCTTCACTTGGCTAAAATGGACTCACATAATGCACATTTGAGAGAGGCCCTTCTGTTGGGTACTTGTTGAATGACATGCCTCTTGACACTGCTCTATTTTAGGGAGGCTTAGATTAAATGGGGAGTCTTGTCTCCTTTTGTGGAGGCTCCTGGTCCTCTCAGGTTTCCAAAGTAGGCGGTTCCACTGGGTAGCCTTTATGCATCCCTTCGCATTTTGTGGCAGATGGATTGTAGAGAATTTCTGTCTGCATTTTTCATAGTACTTACATCCCTGATATATCTAAGCAGAAAATCGTACACTAAGCAAATCTGACCAAGGAAATCTGACATTTGCATCAAGAGCAATACTGCAACACCACACATTTGTAGGAAAGTCTGGGAAGATAGATGAGTAGATAAAATGAAGGTGGAAAACGAAGGGCGTATTTGGAAGGAAGCAGTACTCTATGAACAGATCTAGTATAGGGTGGTAGATAAGAGTTTCAGACTTCCAACCCACTTGGGTTTCGGTTCGTATCCTGACTCTGCCACTTTCCAGCTGTGTCTTGGTGCTTGATCTGAAAATAAAATCTATTTCATAGAGTTACTGGAATTAAATGAGTTAATGAATACAAAACATTCAGCATGATGCTTGCCACATAGTATGTGCTCAGGAAGTATTTGCTGTAATTTTTTTACTCCTTATTGAGAAACAGTAGTAGAATCACTTGTTTAGTGTGGGAACCTGACCAGTGAGGTTCCTTCTCCCCTGACCCTGGTTTCTCCACCAATTTGGTGGCCATGTTTCCAGGGACATTGGCCAGTGGGTGGACAATGCTAACCCGCCTTGAAAGAGGGAGTTCAGCTTCCTCCTAAAAGTGAGGCTGGGCTGGGCACAGTGGCACCACACCTGTAATTCCAGGGGCTCTGGAGGCTGAGGCAGGAGGATCGTGAGTTCAACGTCAGCCTCAGCAAAAGTGAGGTGCTAAGCAACTCAATGAGACCCTGTCTCTAAATAAAATACAAAATGGGGGGTTGGGACATTGCTCAGTGGTTAGTGCCCCTGAGTTCAATCCCTGGTGCAAAAAAAAAAAAAAAAAATTATGCTGGAAGGCAGGTGATTTTTCTCAGGGTTGAAGTGTTTCTCAGACTCCTGCCCATTTAATTCCTTTTTAGAAGGGATTTTTTTAATTGATTAAAGAGAAGAGAGACATTGAGCCCTATCTTATGGAGAGACCTGTGAGGTCTTCCCAGGCCCTGCCTCAACCCAGTCCCTCCTTCCCTCTCCTCCCCACCCCCAGGGCAGAATACCTCTGCCTCTTGGGGTTCTGCTCCTCAAGAGGAGGCTGAATGACTCTCAAATACACCGGTGGAAAGGATAATTAAGTCTGGCAGTGTTTGAAGTAAAGGCGTGGCCTGTGACTGTCCTTCTCCACCCCACCACAGGCCACTCATGGCTGGCCTGTGCAGACTGCTCAAGCAGAAAGAAGTAATTCTTGGCACCATGTGGCACTGTGTGGCACCGTGCAGTCAACCATGTTGATGAACTGCAGGGAACATTTCCGCTGGAGCCTCAAGGGCTGTCCTAGGGGTCCTTAGGGCTGTCTAATAAAAGGCCACCTCTGTAATCAGTGTTCAGTGAAAACGAACCGTTTTCATTTATAGAAACAGCGAAGCCACCTGCTATTTAAAGACCCTCCTCCTCTTCTTCCTCACCCCAGGGCTGAATCTTCCAGCTCACCGCCTCAGCCAGCTGTGTCCTGTCAAAGTTCCAGTCTCCTCCCTGGGAAACATGAATCTCTCTGGCCATCCATGCCCTGTGGACTGCTTTTTATACTCTGCCTGGAGTCTCAGCTATGGCCTCACCCACAAAAATAGCTTCAGTGAGAGTGGTCAGCTGAGGAGGAACGAGGTGTACCCGCTCAAGGGAGGAGGAAAGCGATGATGAGCCTCCTTCAGGGTCTCAACGCACTGAATCACTCTGCACGGTTCCCACACAGCCCTGGCTGAGTCAGGCACTGACAGCTGAGAGGGCGGAGAGGAGAGCAGAGGAGAGGAAAATGCTTCAGCAGACACGGGAGCACAGGAACCCAGAGAGAAAGGAGGGCCTCCGAGTAACAGAAGAGGCGGTGAACCAAACCCAGATGCAGCAAAACCTCAATTAGCCAGCCAGCTTGAGGAATGGGGCATTTTGGTTAATGGAAATTTCTAGTTAACTGTAAATGAAGCCAAAGTCTTTTTTTTTTTTTTTCCTTAGAATTTAGAAAAGCTTTCCACAAAAAAGTTCATTTTCTCATCTCCATTACAGATGGGGAACATGGGGTCTTACAGCATCTCAAGGGCAGCAACTCAATGTGAATACAAATTTTGCATGGTGGTAGAAAGTCTCCCAGTCTGGCTGATATATATATTATATCAAATTCCTCTGATGATCCTAAAACCAAACCCCTGATATAAACTTGCTTTTTCATATTTTTGACCTGTCTTAATCATGGGTTACAAAACAAGTTGTGGAAGTTTCATTGCATTGTATACTCCTAATTCATACTTCAAAATTTCAACTCAATATCTCCTCCTCCATGAAGCCTTCCTGATTACTCCTTTCGTATTCCTGCCAGGCCTCCCAGTTATTTCCCTGTCCACTTAGCACGCTGTGTTTAAATAATTTGTTAACATGGGAGGCAGTGGGCAGATGGTTGAGGGAGGCTTCAGCTATGAGTCTGCTTGTTAAGAAGCTGAGCTCCAAGTCTTTGCTTGTAATAGCAATCCATCCCAATGACTTGCAAATTCTCAGAAGAAAACAAGTCATGTTTCACTGCCATACCTTCACATCATGGCCAGAAACAAGGAAATGAAGGAGGGAAGGAAAAAGGGAGGAGAAATTCTATGAATGAGTTAAAATATTTAATAACTATATTAAAGGAAATATAGTTTATAGGCATGGTGACCATTTAAATTCTGAGACTTAATCCATGTCTGTTTTTCTCTGATCCACAAAACAATGTGCTTCCTACAATATTTCTGAGTTTTGAAACAACTCGGGAATGAGCTACTTCTCTTTGCCATAAAATAATAATATTCCCTAAATGTGCCCTGGACGGTAGGGATTCAGTGGAAGTTTTAGTGAGAAAATCAGCCAAAAATTATTGAGTCAAACTGATAAAGTGTCAGATCTATGAAAATTGAACCTCATGATAGGTTCAAGATCAACCAAGGCAGAGGGTCTGTCTATTCCACTCAATGAGTGCAGAGTCTGTATTCAATGGTTCATCATAAAAAGTCACCAACACAATTCTCACGAGGCCATGATCTGTTGCTAAGAGTGGAGAATTAGTAGTAGAATAAAATGGGGGCAGGACACCGGCTTTGTTTCCAGTTGCACAGCCCATGTCTCTGGGCTATGAGACAGCTGCCTGGCCACTGGTCCTTGGGGCATTTGAAATGGAGAGTTTCGGAAGGAGTAGGCAGATTATCAACTGGGAGATTAGCTCCATCTGCCCTGAGCTCAGTGAAAACCTTGTGTCCTTCCTCTTCTCTGGACCTCCTGCTGGTGTCTGGCCAATAGCAGTCTCATGTCCACCTGGACATGATGTCAAATCTAATTTAAGCCACGGGCCTGGTGATCCTTTTGTTGCAGTAATTCACTTGCAGGTCAGCATGGGAAAAGAAAGAAGAAGCAGAGCAAGCAAAGCAGCAGCAGAAAAAAAGTCCTTTATTGTGTACAAGCAATCTTTTTATAGTATTGTGAACAAAGAAGTCAGCCTTCCAACATCAATAAATTAGGTCTTTCAGCTAATTAAACATAGCATACAGAAGTTTTACTTTCTAATCAGAAGTGACCCGCTTCTCATGGCTAATCTATTCTCGGCCCGGAGTATGTTGAGCTCTGCTCTTTGTTAAGAACAGATAATAAAATTTTTCTCAGTGCCCTCCTAGCCCACTTGGCAGAACATCCCGTTTGCAGGCAAGTCCTCCCAAGGACAGCAGACACCTTGTTTTCAAGCATGTCCGTTGTTACCTTATCTAAACCTTGAAGGAGCCTCTCGTTTGCGAGCAGGCCCTCCCAAGGACAGCAGACACCTTGTTTTCAAGCATGTCCGCTGTTATCTATCTATACCTTGACAGAATATCCCGTTTGTAGGCAGACTCCATCAAGGACAGTAATAGTAACGCAGTTACATCTGATTCTCTACACCTTTCAGTGGCCCTCTGGGAAGGCTGTTGCTTAAAAATGGGCAAATAGCCCTCTTACTCTGTGGGTTTTACAGATACAGGGATGCATGGTGAAGGCCTGCTCTAAGGGGTTGCAACACTTTGTGCTTTAGGATTCCCAGGATAGTGCTGGTGCCAATGCAGCAGACAACTGTCCACTCTGTGCATCAGCTGTGTGTGCAGTCCTTCACCCACATGCATGAAACAGGATGCATGTGGGACACTTCCTTGATGTGTCCTGCTTCCTCTGGACTCTGGGAAGGCAGGGCCTGTTCTTTTTTCTGTTGAGTTCTCAGCATTTAGAATAGAACCTGACAAAGGGTAGGTTCTCAACATATGCCTTCAAAATGAACATCACAGTTCTATTTCCAGGATTCAGTTATGACTGGATAGTCTGGCCCAATGCCCCTTTGCTTTTTTATAGCGATGAGATCATTGAGTGTCCCCACAGTTTGCAGTAACTCACCTGTTACTCAGCTGCTACCTCCTTGGTGGGAAGGTAGGATCCTTCTCATGCCAGCAAATTAGAGCAAATGAAGTTCAGCTTAGGCCCATTTGGACTTAATTTAATTACTCTTTTCTCCCTCTTTATTTTCTTATGCTTTCTTATGCCTCCCTCTGTCTTCTGGGTGAGGTGTCCAATCGCTTTGGTTCATCCAAGTCTGAAGAATTTTCCAGGTTGCAGGACTTTCAATGCTAAAACCAGAAAAGTCCTAGACAAATCTGGATGGGTATCATTCTGTACTCTTTTTGCTTTCCAGAAACATTTAAGGAACCATGGTATGAACCTTGCTCCGAACTAGACCTGGGGCCATATCAGGAACTAAATACAATCCTGCCCTCAGCAATCTCACAGTGTATTGATGGACACACAGTAGGCAAGTCATTAGGAAGTACCAAGGAGAGGCACCAAACTCAGATGGAAGATGAGAGAGAGGATGAGATCAAATTAGAAGAGTCTTCCTTCAGGAAGTGGCATCAAAGGACATCAGAATCAAAAAGTTTTTTCAGATTAGTCAAACCCATCCAATCCTGGTCAGGGAGACTGAGAAAACTATTAAGGAGTGGGAGGCTATTCTATGACAGCATTTACTTATTCGGGTGCCGTAGTACTCCTGAGGAGTCAGAGAAGATCCTTGGGGGCTGTCTATGCTGTATGTGGTGAGGTATCACCCAGACCAGGCTGGCGTTTGTCGACTGGTTGTACTTGGAAAAGCAGAACTAATTCCAGGGCCAATCTCCTTTGTTCGGGAGCAGAAAGGCTAATTGCATTTCCATCCCTCCTCATCAGTATCATCCCTTCATGCTGCACCTATGTCCACCTTCTCTATTTCCAAAACATAAATATAAATAAGGATCTTAGCCAGACCACAAGAGAGATCACTTAGATTCCTTTCTTCTTGCACCTCAGGTCTTGATTTCCATCCCTTCTAGAACATACAGACTGCTGAAGCTGGGGTTGGAGTCACTAGTGCCATTTGGGCTAGAATTTCAGATTTTGTGTTCCACATCACCATGCAGGTAGATCTTGAGAGCAAACTTGGGTGTTCAAGACCACCATTCCATCCTAGGTGGGGTTCTACTCCCAGCCTACTTCTCGGGTCAGTCTTCTCATTCTTCTGTTAAAATTGGGATAACATTTGGTGTCTTTGATTTTGCTGGCTTTAGAGACACCCTGCCTGGTAATCTCTGTTGACCACAGTGGTTGCTGAGATGGGCACTAACATATCAATCTGAATTTGAGTCTTGAAGTATTCATTCAGTTTCATATTGGACCAAGCTACTACCATACACATACCAACAGTGCAAGCATAGGGCAGCCATCATGGTTCCACTCTATGTTGGCTTGGCTGCCCGGTGATAACTGGACAGAGTGCTGCCTGGGAAGTTTGCTTAATTCCATGGAGCAATCCGTGCTTAGTGATGGATCAGGCCTGTTGGGTTTCTCCAATTTTACTGGGTCCACTATTCTTTGTAGCACAGAGTTCAGGGGAATAATTAGAAACGATGGTTTGTAATCAAATTTAGAATTTTTATTTCATTCATTCGTTTATTCATTTATTTTTTATTGTTTCTCCTTGCACCACATCTATCTACCATCTACCTACACCTTAACAACCTATTCTCTTCTGACTTGCACAATGGAGAGGGCTTGGTATGAGCAGAGGGTGGGATGTCTCTGTCAGGCAGGGAGAAGGCTTCCCAAGAATCTTCTTCAAGAGGACGAGTGGTCACATCTCTGGCCCCCCCAGCTTGGATGGCTGTATTATCTAGAACCTGCTAAGCTATCTTAGAAAAGCCCAACACTACAGGAGGTGGGTCTGAGTTTCACTGTTTCAAGGACAGAAAGCCCTTCACAGCCTACTCTTTTTATCTGCACAGTAGCTACTGACTCTGCGGAGTGGCCCAACTTCCCAGGACTGAGGCCACCAAGCCAAGAGGAAGAGGAAGAGGAAGAGGTGGAAGAGGAGGAGAACAACTTGGACAACTGGTTAGTTGCTCCTTTCCAAGCTACTGCATCAAGAGGATAAATCAAAATATGATGAACTCCTTTTTGCTATTGAATACATTTTACCTTCAGTAAGAAATGCCATTCTCTCTGCAGGAACATCCCCTTGATTCTTTGAATTTCTTGTAGAACTGCCTATCAGATGCTTTCCCCTAGAGTCCGCCTCAATGTCAGTAGTCTGTGCCCATGGATTCAATAATCCATCAAGATATTGAATTGGATGTGTGGCATCACGCTCCTATTATCGGG
This sequence comes from Marmota flaviventris, assembly GCF_047511675.1. Taxonomy (NCBI): domain Eukaryota; kingdom Metazoa; phylum Chordata; class Mammalia; order Rodentia; family Sciuridae; genus Marmota; species Marmota flaviventris. The sequence continues at coordinate 102,349,904 of NC_092502.1, read as the reverse complement.
GAGGGACGAGAGGGGCAATGCACAGAGCATCCCTGTACTTGAAATATGTTCAGTTGTGACTGAGGCTGGAGGATAAATGAAAAGAGTAGGCTGAAGTCATTAGGAGAAAGGTTTAGCCGCTGAAACAAAGCACAAACTCATGGAGCAAAGGGCCCCACAACCCTGGCAGAGTCCTGTATCAAAATTAAAGTGCCTTTCAATGAAAATAACTCAAATCTGTGTCATGATGCCATGTCCATGGACGGCATTGATGTGGAAGGGGAGAAGGAATATGCCAACAGTAATGATGTGGTCTGAGCATTTGCCCAAATGCCATGCAGACATTGATTAGGTTACTGAAACCTTTGTTCTGGGAAGGTCTGACAGTTTTGTGGCCACTGGCATCTTGGGTTGATTGGTAGCAGCTGCATAAGCGAGGTCAAGAATTCTGGAGTTTCATTCCAGAATCATCAGCAAATTATGCAATGATCATTTGCGGGGTGAGATGTACCCTAGAAAGAAGTGGGGAGCAAGGATTTCATGTGTTTACCATCCATGCAGCTTAAAGTATGGTTTGTTTGTGTCTCTCCTCATTCCACAAGGAGCTGAGTCATCTTAGCAGTTGTATTTTGTGTAACGTTATTGATGAGAGCACTGTGGCTGGTGGGTTCCTTTATTGCTCTCCTACCCAACGCCGGGGACCGCCTCATATTCTGACTACATTATCTCTAATACTTCAGGAGGGCCAGGAAAGCGGCCTTTCTCACCTCCTGCCACATTGCCCACCCTTCTCCATGCTTCCCGTGGGTGCATAGTCAGTCAGTGACAGGGCTGATGTCATGATTTCAAGTGATTTGGCCCAAAGACAACACCTACTCCCTGAATAATATCCATGAAAACTTAACACAGTAACTCGGGTGAGTCACATTTTCCCTCTGGATGTGATTTGCAGATGTCGGGATGGAACCTCACCAGGGCTTCCTTCTGAAATGGAACTTCCAGAAAGCAGCAGACGAATGGCAGAATATCCTTCCCAACAAAAGAAAAACTTCCTATAGCCTAGCAAGCGCTCCTATCCCATGAGTGTAAGCAAAGCTTCCAAAGAGATCAAAAGGAAAACTCAGAGAATGAGGATGGAAAAATTCTGTTATGGAAAGATTAAAATGTACATGTTTTCCCAGACCACCTTAACAAATACTGGCTTATTTGATTCTCACAGTAACCTGTGGATAACTGAGAGAAGGGAGAAGGGGCATCAGTGGCTTTTGTACCAGGGCATGTAGCTAGCAAATGACTGGGAGAGGCCGAGGTCACCTGGTCACTCCTAGCACAGCACTCTCCACCTCTGTCTGCCTCTAGCATCTGGAAGTGGGCCATCTAGAGCAATTCATTTCTTTTTTCAGACAGAAAGGCATCTTTAAAAGAATGACTAACAAAAATTGTATCAAATAAACATGAAAAATAAAGTATTTTTATGATATATTTGAAGCTTTTTTTCTTTAAGGTTAAAAAAAAAAAAAAACCTGCTGAGGATCAGGGAAAGAAGACTAAAATAAATGGAACAAGTCACATCCGGAGTGTCACACATGCCCAAGACTTACATGGAGTAACAGCCCCATTGTGTGGCTTGTTAGAATACAAGAGTGTGGTTATGTCTTCACAGCATTAAGTAGAATTAAGGGTAGCATTTCTCCTGGGGCCTGGTGACACTAAGGATAAAATTTGGGCCAGGAACCAGGTCCCCGAGCACTGCTTAAATCAGGGAAAGACATGGTTTTGAAGTTGTCCTGGCCTTGGTTCTGAGCCATAGCGACTGGACAGCGCATAGAAGCCAAAGAGGGAGAGAAAGCAAAGTATACAGAGAGGAAACCCAAGCCTCAGCCTTACAACAGGGGCTTTTGGCCTCCCTGCACATTCCATCACCAGAAGCTTCATACAAGCAGTGCCTGGGCTCACCCCAAACCAATGGAATCTGAATTCTGGCATGGGACCCAGGTATTGGTCTGTAAAACTCTCAGGGTGATTCTAAGGTACAGTCAAGGTTTAACAGCTTGGTTTAAAATCTTTGTACAAAAAGACTGGTTGAAGAAAGGAAATAGGTCTGAAGTTAGCAAACATTGAAGCCGAGACTGGGGAGACCACTAAAACCTTCCCCTGGAGAAGAGGTTGAGAACAAAGAGGGAGAGGACTCCTGCAGTCAAGACATAGGACCCGTGTGGCCAAAGATGATCTCTCTTTGATAGCACTTCTGTGGACAAAGATAAAGCAGAGCTGAGGGGCTTCACTGGAAAGTTTAGTGCAAGAACCTCTGTAGATTCTTCTCCTTCACCCTCTGCATAAGTCAGCTCAAAATGGATCAAAGACCTGGGGATTAGACCAGAAACTGCAACTCCTAGAAGAAAATATACAGTTAATACTCTAACATATGGGCACAGGCAACAACTTTCTCAATAAAAACCTCTAAAGCTCAGGAAAGTAATGACTAGAGTTAATAAATGGGATGGCATCGAATTAAAAAGCTTCTGCACAGCAAAGGAAACACTGAAGAATGTGAAGAGAGAACATATAGAATGGAAGAAAATCTTTTCTGGCTACTCTTCTGGCAGCCAGAATATATAAAGAACTCGAAAACCTAATACCAAAAACAAAAACCAAACCAAAACAAACAAACAAAAAACCCCCCAAAATCCAAATAAATGGGCAGAGGAACTAAGTAGACACTTTCCAAAAGAAGAAATACAAATGGCCAAAACATATATGAAAAATATTCACACCTTTAGCAGTTAGGGAAATACATATCAAAGCTACACTAAGATTTCATCTCACTCTAGTTAGAATGGTAGCCATCATGGATACAAATAATAATAAATACTGTGGTGGGGTGGTAAATTAGTAAACTAGTACAAGCACTACGGAAATCAGTAGGGAAGTTTCTCAAAAGACTAGGAAGGGAAATACCATATTACCCAGGTATACCACTCCTCAATATTTAGCCTAAAGAATTAAAACCAGCATACTATAATGATATATGCATTCCTATGTTTATAGCAGCACAATTCATAAGAGCCAAACTATGGAACCAGCCTAGGTATCTAGTAATGGGTGAGTGGATAAACAAAGTGTGATATATATACACAATGGCATTGTCTTTAGTCATAAAGAATAATAAAATTATGTTATTTGCAGGAAAATGGATGGAACTTGAGAACATTATGTTAAGCAAAATAAGCCAAACTCAGAAAGTCAAGGATAGTATGTTTTCTCTCATATGTGGAAGGTATAGAGGAAAAAGGAAAAGAAAGTTGTTGAGAGCATCTCATGAAATTCAAAGGGAGGTCAGTAGAGTAGAGGAAAGAGACCGGGGGAGGGAGGAAGAGAGGGAAATGGGAAATACTATGGAATGATATTGGTCAAATTATATATTTATATTATGTACATGTATAAATATGTAACAACAAATCCCACTATTACATGCAACTGTAAGGCACCAATAAAAAATAGAAAAAGTCTTACTTATATTTCTCTAATCCTTTTTAATGAAATCTAGAATGGTTTTCCATATTTCTTTGTGTTCATGTAAATTTTTTGGTGCTTTATAAATTATAAGATGTTTTTATGGCACTTGCTGGTAAATGGATGAATCTGGAGACTCTCATGCTAAGTGAAATAAGCCAATCCCCTCAAACCAAAGGCTGAATGTTTTGTCTGATATATGGTTGCTAACACACAAAAGGGCAGGGGGTGGGTGATGGATTGGAAGTTCAGTGGATTAGACAAAGGGGAATGAAGGGAAGGGAAGGGGATGAGAAAAGATAGTGGAATGAATCTGACATGACTTTCCCGTGTACATATATGAATATACCACAGTGAATCTCACCATCATGTACATCCATAAGAAAATAATTTAGAAAGTAACTATGAGTAAATGGCAGAAAGATCAATAGAAGGAAGAGAGCAGAGGGTGGGGGAAGCAAAGGGGAGGTGGAGGTACTGGGATCTGAATTAGAACAAGATGCATTCCATGTTTCCATAATTATGTCACAATGGATTGTTCTGTCATGTATAAAAAGAACCAATAAAAAATAAATAAATTGTAAGACTTTTATTATTCTGCCCAACTGCTTTCAATTAACAAAAGAACATCTTTTGCCCTTCTGCCTTAGCTCATCTTTATTCCAAATGATACATCTGGAGAGCTGGGAGAAGGGCTCTGAGTCTCCCTTTATTTAGGTCTCGGCCTCGCTTTGCCTTCTACAGTCGCAGTGAAGGAGAAATTCTCACACTCTTGCATAAAACTCCTAGGATTCTCTTAAAGAAGAAAAACACCCTGGCCCTGAGTGGTCTAGCCAGGCACAAAATCCAGCAGAGGGGACCAGACAAGCCCAGAGAAAGTGGACAGGAAGAGGGTCAGATTGGAAGGGCTGCTCTCAGAGAAGACAAGCAGCAAAAGTGGGGAAGAAAAGTCCATTTTCCAGATTCGTTCTGAGACTGAATTAGAAGGAGGAATTTCTCCTTTTGTAATTGCTGGAGTTGAAGGTTTGAGATTTCTTTTTAGGTCAATGTTGACATCAATGCCCTGCTGCTGATACACAAGCCCAGTAGCCATGGGCATTATGACCTTCTACACACAGTCTGCCCCTGAGGTGCCCCACAGGAGCCCCTGAGGTGGGTAGGCTTGCTGCTTACTCAGATTTTTTTTTCTTTTAATATCTATATTTTTTAGTTGTCAATGGATCTTTATTTTATTTATTTGTATGTGGTGCTGAGAATGGAGCCCAGTGCCTCACACACACTAGGCGAGCGCTCCACCACTGAGCTACAACCCAGCCCCCTTACTCGGCTTTTATTCCTTAAAGTGTAGAGTCCAGTACCTACTCTGGTAAGAACTGAAGTGGAGTAGAAACTTGGTGACCCAGGTGGAATGAGCAAGAAGACATCCCTAGCGTCGTCCAGGGGGACTTTATGGGTCATATTCCCTGCCTCTGCCAGGAAAGCAGCTCCCTGCTCCTGCCACTGAGGCACGTGGGAACGCTCTCTGTAAGCACGGGTTCAAGGGGTGGCATTTCCACACCCCTTCTAAGCTCATTCAAAAAGAGGGCAAAGAAGGGCAAAAATCTACTAGAGGAGTTATTTTTTATTGGAAGTAGGTCATATTGAGGGGCATGAGGAAGGAAGAGAGTGCTGTGGAAGCCCTCAGGAGAACAGGGCCTCCTACTGGTTCAGGGCTATGATGGAGGATGTATCTGACCCCATAGCCACCAAGATGAGCCATTTCATAGCCACCATGTCTTAAAATTCATCCACATTAAACTTGGTAAAGACCTTGATCAGAGGTTCCTTGTTCTGTAGCTTGGTGCCAATGCTCATGGGAACCTGGCTCATGGGAATCCTGGACACTTGTTCCAGAACTCTCTAAAGACACAGTGCATGCCTGTCTGGTGTCTAGGTTGGGGACAGCACAAGTTTGGAGACATGCACACCCACTGGAAAGATCTGTCTTAAAGGTCCCCTATGGTAGCCCATAACAATAGCAGCCTGTGTATAATTCTGAAAAGGCTGATGTTTGTGGTCATCGCATATCATGTTCCCCATGAAGAAAGGAGAATGGTAGGTTTAATTGGCAGTAGAATTTGGAAGAGTTCTTGACATTTAAAATCATATGCCTTGGAGTTACATGATAGGAGAACCGAGAACAGAAGGTGATCTCATGGTCTGATCGCGCCCCTTAGGCCCAGGGCTGACACATTCTGGAGGCAGTCAAAGAACTAAAGTACCAGGTGTCACTGCTTCTCAGAAAACATAACTTGGGATCCAGGGAGAAGCTTTTGTGATGCTGAAACCCTTTGGGGAAGGCCTGTATCACTCTGAAATTTGGTGTCTAAGTGGGCTTGAGGACAGGAATTTTCTGTTGCGAGGAAACAGTAGGCCCTGAGTCAGGTTTTGGACAGCCTCTGGAGCCGCAGAGAGTTTGCTAGCTTCTGAACAAAGCATCCTGCATGTACCCTTAGGAACAATGATTTGGAAGCTTACGTCTCTCTTGCTCAGAGTTGGCTTTATCTCCCCCCTAGCAATATAAAAAGTTTCCAGTCTGCGTCTCCCCTGCTCTGATGTTCTTGATTAATCACCTTCTGAGGGACAGCTTGGAGCCTGGCCTGGCCTGAGCTGTCAGTGAGAAGAGGCAGATATATTGGTCAGAACAATTACAAAGATGGGTCAGGGCATTAGAGGCTTTGGCTGCAAGTGCTGGCGATTAGGTTAGAGTCCTTTGGACAAGTGGATTAGTGCTGGCCGAATGGGCTCACCCAGACAAAGGGAAATAAAAGACAACTTTAATCAAGACAGCCTCATCTCCCAGCCAGGAGGAGCGTCAGTGCCTAAGAATGTCTGTTCTGGGACACAGTGGTCCAGCTCGCCTCCTGAGACAGGGCTCCGCACCTGCACTAGATGGAAACATGGTCAAAAGAGGGAAGCCTAGGAGGCGAAAATCTAGGACAGCCTCTGTGGCTTCTGGAAGATTCCAGGTCTGTGAAGTGAAATGTACTTCTCATTTGGGTCCAGATAACTACTGGATCCCATGTTTAGGAACAGAGATACTTTCAAGCAATTCGTGGGGCTGCCAGGAAATACATGGTTAGTCTGAAGGTTGAGTTGTATTTGGATTGACCATGACTTTTAAGCTCCCTCATGTAAGGCCTGGCTGATTGGCCCTTGTCTTTCCATACTGGGTAAAGAAACTTCCAGGTGTGGGCAGGGGCTGCAATGTGTTGCCTATCCTGTCATGTTCTCCTCCTCCTTGATGTTTCTGGAAAGAGGACTCAGTCTGGTTTCCTTGGTCTGCATGTCACTTTGATGGAAACACGAGGACCTTTAGAACAATCAATAATAATTTTTCTTTCTGGCTGAGGAATCAGGGAGAGGAAACTGGTCCCTCTGTTTAGAGACAGGTAGGATTTAGGCCAAAGTTTCTCAAAGTTGATAGCTCCTTATGATCATATGGGGAGAGAGATTAAGAATATTAATATCTGAGGTCTGAGAAATGAGGTATTTCTCATTTAATTGTCTGACCTGAGGCTTAGGCATTCCTACTCTTTCTAAATCTCTCTATGTGATGGTAATGTGTGGTTAGGACAGAGAATCCCTGATTTCAGATTCCAGCTGAAGGGAAGTTGTATGTTGCACATGTGTCCTGTCTATTTAAATTATGACCTCCTAGAGCCAGGACAGTGCCCCATGGCATGGCCTCTTCTCCCATAGAGCTTAAGAGAGAGCTGTACACATGGGTTCTCAGTAATAATTAAATACAAGTGCTTAAACGCAGAGGCAGGCGGTATCATTCCCTTAAACATCTCATCCCTGGAGGCAGCGACTACTATTTAAAATATGCTGCAATGCAGAGGCCCTTTGGGGAGCATCTGGGCCAGCTGGACCTGTCACAATAAACTCAGCACCATTCGAACTGCTTAAGAAATGTCTAGACAAAAAACAAACAAACAAACAAACAAACAAACAAAAAAAACAACGAAAAAAACTTCCAAATAATAAAAGATAGAAGGTATCTAGGGTGGGTTTTTAAAAAAGGGTGTTTTTTTTTTTATGTCAAATCTCTGATGAAAAAAAAAAAAACCCAAACAGAAAAGCCTTATCTTAGGCGGATTATTTGCTTCTATAACTTGCTGGGGAGGACATTCTCATTATCTGATTTTCCTTTGGAAAATTAGACAAGACAATAGTGCCACTTGTCTAAATACTTCTGGAAGGATTCTCCACAATTGTCCCCTGATACTAAGATCTTAATACTTGTAGGTCTGAGTACTTCCTTCTGATAAAAAAGACTTATTAAGGAAAGGGATAAAATCACCAGTCAACAGAAAGGTAAGCAGGAAGAGTAAGTCAGGAGAGGGTAGAACCGGAGTTCCAAACCTTCCAGTACAGGACATCTAAACAGCACTGTCATTCTACAGATTTAATTTTTTTTAAAAAAGAATGACATATGGGAGCATTTTGGACTGTAAAATGTAGCAAACACAGCAAGGAATGACTAGAAATCAAGAATTGATTAAAAGATGAAGGGAGCTTCACAATGAAGTGCTTAAAATACCATGAAAAGCAATTTCTTTTTCTTTCCTCTTTTTTTCTTTTCTTTTTCTCCTTTCCTCCCTTTCTTCCTATAAACACTAACAGAGTTAAGAAAGAAAACTCAGAGTCCACATTTACTAAAAGAGGTCACGACTTAATAGGGCCAATAGCACATGGCGGTAGAAGCTCTGGCACAGGTTAGCTTGTGAGATGTGTTCAGAGTGAAGGGGACCTGGGAAAGGACACAGAATGTTCCAGAGGGGAGAAGAAGCATTCGCCAATGAACCTGGAACAGGCTCAAAGTCTGAAAGTACATCTAAGGCCCTTTCCTCCAGAGTCACTCTCAGGATCCTTAACCAATCAGGCATTTTGTGACCTTTCTTCGCTATCTCTAGTCATTCTGTTGCCAAACAGCTCCAACATTGTTAGGACAAGCAACAGACAAAACCTGTATTAGTCAGTAGTCCTCAGAGCTGCCTTGGGTATGAGACAGAAAACTGACAACCTGGCTGATGCAAAAGGTGATCGGATGCTCATCTAACTAAAATGTCCTGGAGGTAGATCTGGCTTTAGGCAAGGCTGGATGTAGAGGCTCAAATGACACCATCCACTCTCTCCCGGCTGGGCCTTCCTCAGTCTTCTCTTCCTTTTCAGACAGGCTTTCCCCTTGTGAGGGCAAGACAGGCACTATAGCTAAGAGCTCCTATCTGCTCAGTGACTGAGGTCAAAAAGAGCATCTTTCCTACTATGGGCAACTCTGATAAGCCCAGCTTAAGTCAGGCTGGGACCCAGTCTCATCACTGTGGCCAGGGATGGAGTACACTGAGAAGCCAGGTCTGGGTTACAGGAACACCCCTGGAGTTGGGGGTGGGCCAGCTCCCCCCAAACCACTGAGACTGTGTGTCGGGATGCCCCTCAAAGCAAAATCAGGAGACAAAGACTAGAAGCAGGAGAAATAGGTGCTGAACTGCCAAAACCCCCAAAAGTTCACTCCAGTTCAAAACACATACTTCCATAAATCATAAGTAAGAAAATATTCATGGTAAAAAAGTAAAGGAGAAAAATGAAAATTCTCCCATAATTGTACCACACAGATGCACAGATGCAATGAACATTATTTCCAAAATCTATCTAAAATCTGGATTGTTTTTATTCAGTGACCCCATTTCTGCCTTCCTTAGCCACACAGCAGGATCAACTCCCTTAAAAAAGCTGGGCACAGCCCTTTGAGTGTGTGAAGATGGCTCTCATGTTCCTTCCAACTTTTCTTTTCAGCCAAATGTTCAACTGTGCCTCGGTTGTCCTGATTTCAAGACCACCCTGTGTTGTGGATGTGATCCACCTTGGGGCTTGCTCCAGTTTGTCCATTTCTCCTTGACATGACTTGCCCAATCAGACCTCAATCCCTGGCCAGCATGGGTGGGCAATGGGGGTATGGCCATTTCCTTTGCCCCACATACCACATCTCCATCACAAAACCTACCATGACATCCACTCTCTTGGCTGCTTGTTCAGATGGAGCCCAATGTCCATCCAAACTCTTGAAACTCCCTCTGCTGGTTCAGATGGAGCCCAATGTCCATCCAAACTCTTGAAATCTTAAGTAACCTCCATGACAGTTTGCTTTCCTCATTCCCCCTCACTGAATTCACACTTGCAATGTCAATACAGAATAGTATATGAGTCTTTGCTGAGCTTTTTGGTTGGTTTTTCTGTTTTGGTTTTGCTTTCATTCCAGCATGAGAGGATGTTTTCAGCTCCCTTCTGCCATTCATGGGACAGCTCTCCCTGCCAGCTTCGGACCAGAGGCACAGTGACCTGACATGTGCATCTCAAGTGAAGGATGGCTGGGCCCAGTCAAGGGATGCAGCACACCATCTGGGTGGGCAACTTGAGTTTGTATTCATCAGTTCATCAGACCTCCTGGGTATTATGGGGTGACCAGCTCAGCAAGCTGGAATGGCATACTATCTACTTGGTACTCCCCTACCTATACCACCAAAGCCAAGAGATGACCTTTAGACTGGGTTGAAAGTGGGTGAAATTTCAGTGATGATGGGGTTTCTGGGTGTCAGAGCTCCACATTTAGAACACTAGGAAGAGGAGACAGGTAGGGAAGAGACAGATCATGCCAGAGTCCTGAGGGCCTAAATGTCAGCTAGGGGAGCTGTCCTTCTGGGAGTCAGAAGTATGTCATTCAAGGTTTGTGGAACAGAGCCTGACAGGTTCAGAACTGACTTGTAGGAATATCCTGGGTGGCTAAGCATGGAGAGGGGACTAGAATCTAGGTAAGGGCAGTTAAAGCTCAGAGTCAGGACACAACGGGGCTGAGCAAAGGTGAGCAAAGGGAAAGCATTTTGAAGACAAAGCATAAAAGTCTTGACAACTGTGTGTGTTGGGGGTGAGTTGGGAGAAGGGCAAGGGTGTAGAAGCACAAGAAAGAATAATTAAGGATAACTTCAGAGTTTCAGACTAGGAGAAACTGGAAAATGTTAATACCTTGATCAAAATTAAAATAATCAGGAAGAACACTGTTTTGGGGTCGGGGGAGAAGAATTAGGTATTAGGTAAGTCTTTGGTGTTAATGGGATTTTAATGATGAATGGTAGGTGGTTTAAAAGGTGAGGGTGGGGGTTTGTGAAAAGCTGGAATTAGAGATGAGAATGTGCATCATTATATGAAAATGAGAACTGAAGTTAAAGAATTAGTTGTGTTCTGTATGGAAGGGTGTGTAGAAATTGATGAGGGCTCTGGACAGGCAGGATTCTGCAAGTGGAAATTCTTTTACTAGCATCAGCATTATGTGCATGAGATTGGAAGATAGCAACAACAACACAATGCTAAAGTCTGAGAAGGAGAATGTGGGAGGAGACCTGAGATACTGCAGCTTAATCACTATAATTAGTCAGAATTTTTTTTTTAAATAAGTGATAAGAACTCAACTCAAATTGTTTTAATAATAAAAAAATGAATATATTGATTCATGTAATTGGCAAGTCAGGGTTGTCCTGGCTTGATGAATTCAAGGGCTCAAAGAAGTTGAGACTTATCTATTTCATTGTGTTTTTCTATGTTGGCTCAGGAATCTTCTCATGGTGACAAAGTAGCTATTGGGAGCTCCATTCTGTCTTATGGAGCAGGAAGGAAATTTCCCTCCAAACCGTTCCAGTGAGGGTCTCTGTGTAAGTCTGGCTGACCTTGGTGCAGCGGCTCTCACCTACTCACCTGAAAACTGGAAAACATTAATACCTTGATTAAAATTAGAATAATCAGGAAGAACATTGTTTTTTTGGGGGGGAAGAAGAATTAGGTATTAGGTAAATTTTAGGTGTTGATGGGATTTTAATGATGAATGGTAGGTGATTTAAAAGGTGAGGGTGGAGGATTGTGGAAAAGCTGGAATTGGAGATGAGAATGTGCATCATTATATGAAATTGAGAAGGGGGCAAGTAAAGAGGAGCAATTCAGAGCATGGGTGGGTCATGGTAGAGGACTGACACAGTTCAGCACAACCAATCTCTGTGGCTAAGGGGTTGTTAGGCTCAGTGTTTAGAGTTAAGTCCATGTTTATCTCTGGAGTCACAAGTGGAGAGAGAGCAACACCTAAACCATATGAACTGAAAATTGGAGAGGATTGGTTCCCTCCAGGAAAACTGGGGTGCTCTTCCAAGAAGAAAATGGAAGGAGAGCCACAGAAGTGATGACTATCTGCTACAGAGGTCAAGAGAAGAAGCTCAAGGAAGAAGTTAAAAATGATCAATAGTGCAAATAATCCAGAGAGGTTGAAGAAGGTAAGTGAATGGCCACAGACTTTAAACAGGCAGCTGAGTGATTTTCTGAAAAGTTCTGAAGGAAAACAGATTATACTGGGTGAAAGGGTGAATGGGAGTAGAAACACTGTAAATGCATGAATTTGCTGTTTTAAAGGAGTCTACCAGTGAAAAGAGGCAGAGATGAGCTTGGCCCCAATTCTAGCCCACAGTCTCAGAGAGTGAGGCTGTGTGCTGGGCCCCCCGAATCTGAGATTAATTTCCCAGTCCACTTCCTCCAGAACCTCAGAGCTTAGAAAGTAAGAAAGAATTGTAAGTGAAGAAATTATGGGAGAAGGAATAATGACTCCAAGGTTTCTGAGTGGGAGAGTACAACTGTGAGAAGCTGACATTGAGTAGGGGTTGTCAATCTAGGGGTATCAGGGAAGACTTTCCACCGAGGTAGCACCTGAGCTGGGTTTCATAGAATGAACAGGAGTTCATTTTAGGAAGCAAAATGGAGAAAGGAGTGCTGGGCAAAACCCACTCATTTCCTTTAGAGGCTCATGGGTGAATATTGCTGGAGTGGAAAGTACAGGAACAGAGAAGGGCAGGTGCAGAGGGCTTGTGTGATATGCTGAGGGGTTAGGGTTTTGCCCAGTTGGTGTTGGGCAGGGGGCACTGGAAGATTTAAAGTTAAGGCTACACAGTGTCAGATTAGCATGTCAGAAGAAAAGGGGGACAAGCGAAGAGGGGGCAATTCAGAGCATGGGTGGATAATGGTGGAGGATTAACACAGGCCAGCATAAAGACAGAGTCAGAAAAAAGGGGAAGCATGACCAAAAGCTAGGGGAACTGATAAGACTTGGTAATTATTGTTTGGGGCAGTGATAAAGAAGGACACTTTGAAGACAGGTAATGGGGCTCAGGAAATGACCCAGTCCCTGGAGAGGGAGACCAAGATGGAGGCAAGGAAGGGATAATGGGAGGCCAGGAGAGTGGGCTCCAGCCAGTTGGTGGGGAGACAGGCTGAGCATTGAGTGGGGAGAAAGGATGGAGAGTAAGGATGAGAACCGACAGTGGGAAGGACAGGAGAAATGAGCTTCTATCTGGGAAAGCAGCACCATCATTGGGTGGAGTGCATGGGTTTCCTGTTTCCCCCTGAGTAAGGAGGATTGCAAGAGAACCAGTCAATCACAGAGTCAGGTCAACTCCACTGGCTTTACCCTCTTCTCTAGGCTTTTCTGCCATTTGTCAAGCAGAGGTCTTCATTAACCCCACCAGGGGGGCCGGTGAGGTGGAGGGCTTGTCAGAGCCTTGGGGACCCCAGGAGCTTCTTCAGACTCTTGCCCACCCTGGAATCCAACTCAGGGGGTGTAGAGTGACACCCAGGAACTAGTGTTTCCAGAAAATTTCATAAAGGAGGTTCTGAAAAGTATCCTACCCACACCGATAGTTAAGAATCACTGAGGTACACAGGACTGAGTCCCGGAATTGGAGATGATGTGGGGGAAGATGGATTAGAATGGTTTGCAGAAACGGGTGGGCGTCAAGTGACTCAGGAAAGGAGGACAAGGAGAGGAGGTGGCTGTGTCTGCAGGCGCTGGAAAGAGCAGGGGCTCCGTTGTCGGTGGATCTGCCTCTCAAGACCGATGCTAGGGCCGTGCCCACCCCTCCCCTGTGCCCTTTGTGTCACTTTCCCCCTTGGTGTTCACTTTAGCCAGTGACAGCCTACATCAACGAGCAGAGGAACAAAATACTAGAAGAGATTCTGAACGATCAAAGCTGAGCACCATGAGGACAACCAGGCTTTTCTGAAGTTTCATGGCCATTCTTGTAGAGCTAAGGAAAGTGTGGGGAAGAAAACCCCCGAATTATTGACAATGTCAAGGCCCTGGGAATGCTCAGAAGCGCCGCCGTTCGTGCGCAGCACTGCCCTCTGCTGCTCACAGTCAGACCTGCAGCTGAATGGCAATAGCTTCTTTGACTTCCTGAGGAAGACAGGTGAGTTGGGTCAAGTCACGTGTTATCATGAAATCGACAGGTGTGTCTCTTTAGGTACAAACTGAGTTTACAACTTTAGGTTTGGAGATTTTTCCAGTTAATTGTGTTTCAATGAAGACAACTCGTCTAGGAAAAACATTCAGGCCCTGACATTTTCCCTTATAAAGCGTTTTCATGTATTAGTAACCATTGTATTCCTCTGGAGATAAGCTGCAGAAAAGTAGAAATTTTTTCCTGAGTTTGGCAAACTTTCAAATAATGTCTGATAATTCTATGCTGTTAATAATAATGGCCAACATTAACCTTTGTAGTCATCAGAACCTTCTGGGCATTACGTTGATTTCACAACAACACAGTGAAACAAGAACTATTATAATCTACACTTCACAGATGAGATAACTGAGGTATAAATACCATGATTGGTAGAGCAAGGAATTAAACTCAGAACTACTATATAGTCTACTTGTTAAGGTCATGTCAACTACCTTATCATAGAGACTCCAAAATTTGTAAATTGCTCCAACATCATAAATTTTTATTTCATACTCATGCAGTGGTCCTGAGCAGGGGTTTCTTGCAATTGGATACCTCTCTGCTTTCACACACTGCGATGTAGAAATCAGATCCCTTCTGACTTGTGATCTGCTAGTATCTGGTTCTGGTCATTTCCATACACCTCTAGCCAGTCAGAAGAAAAGAGAAGAGCCTGGAGAAGGCACTCTTGCTTCTTAACCTCTGTGGCTTACATTTCCATGGCAAGAACAATCCCTTGGCCTCACTTAGATGCCAAGGAAGCTGGGAAAGGTAGTCTTCAGTGGTTCAGCTCCTCCCTAGCACCAACTCCATATCATGGAAGAGACAGTGGGGATTTCAGTGGTTAGCTCACAATCTCTGCCATACCTTGACTCAGTTCTCACCTTTGGGCATTATCCCAGGAGAGTACTGCAGCAAGTTCCTGAGACTGGGGTCTTTCAGAAGAAAGTAATTTGTAAGGGGTTTTTCCTGCTGACAAAGCACTTTTGTACCTATTATCTCATTTAATTGTCACTGTTCCTATGAAGCAGTTAATTACTTTTATTTCACAGGTAACAGAAATAAGCCTAAGCAGTCAGGTGTTTTGCCAAAATTCTCACAGCTGGGTCAACTGACTATTTTCACGGCCAGATCCTGGAAATAGAGTGGCTGCTGCTAAGCTTAGGTAGGGCCTGACCAAAATGTTTTATGGAAGAGGGAGAGCAGTAGGCTGTGAGCAGAAAGGAATTCTAAAATTGGAGCAATGGTAGGAACAAAGAAAGGAGTAACAAGTAGAGGCTTCTAGAGAGACAGCAGGTTCTCCAAGTTTTCTCCTTGCCTTCTACTTTGATCAAATGTCACAGAACCCTGGCTTTACACCTCACAATTTGAAGATTTACACTGCAGAGTTTATGTGCCTTTGACCATTCTATGATGCTGTTGATTGTTATAGATTTTTTTCCTTCTGGGAGATTAGGAAGGGTCTTCATTTTCTCTCTCACCTACCCCCTCCCACTTTGGACTTATCAGCGTCCCTGATAACAATCTGGTAATAAGGAGGGGCCTACCATTATTTTAATTCTCACAAAGCTTTTATTCTGAGTGAATTTAAATGTTTAAAGTTTTACTTTATGTTTTTATACAAGAGAGGAAAATAATATACAAATATATAGGTACTCAGCAACTAAATTAAAATATGATCATTTTCCAAATATCTGTTATTGATTTCAAAATTAATTTTGTTATATCAGAGAATATACTTTGATTGCTTTGATAAAAGGAAAATTTCTTGGGCCAATTAAATGTAGTAGAATTTATTTGAGAAAAACAAAACAAATTTGCAAATCAAGTAGCTCCCAGATCCCATATCAGGTTCTTTTTAAAATATTTATTTTGTAATTAATAAAATAAAAACATAAACACTGTACACATTAATACCATGTGATGTTTCCATTAAATATTAAATATTAAATATTTAAATGAGGCTTAACATATTATGATTTGGATCTTAAATGTCCCCCAAAGGCTATGTGTTAAACACTTGGTCACCGGGTTATGAAGCTACTGGAAGGTAAGAAGTGAGGCTAGTGGAAGGAAGTTACATCACTGGGGACATGCCCTGTCTTCTCTCATTGGTTCCTGGTCACCATGAGGTGAGTGGCTTTGCCATTCTATGCTCCCTACCATGATGTTCTGAAGTCTCACCACAGGCTTCAAAACAATAGAATCAGCTGACCTGGACTGAAGCCTCTGAAACCATGAGCTAAAGTAAACTTTTCCTCCTTTAAGTTTATATCTCAGGCATTTTGTCATAGTAACGGAAATCTGACTAACATACTCATCTATCTCTTCAAACATTTATCATTTTTTTATGATGAAAACTCTCAAAAATTCTTTCTCCTTTTTTTTTTTTTTTGAAATGTATAGTACATAATTGTTATTGCTCTGCTGTGCAATAGCACCCCAGAACTTCTTGCCTTTAACTATAACTTAATACCCACTGATCAGCCTTTCTTATAAGAGAGGCCTTTCTGCCCTGCGGAGCTGGTTCTGAGAACTCCAGCCAACAACATGATCAGACAGCATTTATAGTAAACACAAAAGTGACAAATAAAAAATAACTAATTCGTTGCAGCCAGGTAAATGAACCAGTCAAATGATTGCCATTTCGCTAGTAAGCTAGCTGTCACTTCAACTAGCCAGAGCTCAGTTACAGTGATTAAACTTTACAATGGTCTGTTGGACAAGTATACAGTCCAAATCCATGGCCTCCAATACAATATTACTTAACAGTTTTCAAATACTTTTACATTTCTAAGTTTTTTTAATGGCACAAAATACAGTCTATTTTGGGGTATGTTCTATATGTTCTTGATAAGAATGCTCATTCTGTGTTGTTGGGTATTCTATATAACTACTATTCAGGTCAAGTTGATTGAGAGTGTTGTTCAGATCTACTAGATCCTTGCTAGTTTTCTGACTACCTGTTCTTTTGATAAATCTCTGACTGTGTAATTGTAGATTTGGCTACTTCTCCTTTGGGTTCTTTCAGTTTTTGCTTCATTTGTTTTGAGATTCTGTTGTTAGGTGCAAATACATTCAAGATTGTTATTTCCTGATGAATTTAATCCTTGGTTTTTATGAAATGTTTCTTTTATCTCTAAATTAGTTCTTGCTCTGAAATCTGTTTTGTCTGATGATAATATCGCCATTTCAGTACAGTGTATTTCCCCATTTTTACTTATAATCTATTGCTATCTTTTTGTTTAAAGTGGATTTCTTGTATTCTGTTTTCCATTCTAATTTTTGTTCCTTTGTTTTCTACTTCATATCTTCTTTTAGATTATTTGAACCTTTAATATTGTTATTTGATTAATTTGTTTTTAATAATTAATATTCTATTTCAATTTATTTATTGATGTTCAGGCTATATCTTTTAAAAAAATCATTGGTGCTATAGGAGTTAGGTATACATACCTAAACTTTCATCTCTTTAGAGGTAATCTTGTACCTCTTTAGGTAAAATATAGAAGCCTTAAAACTCTATAGGTTCCTTTACCTCTCTTCCTACACCTAGACATATCAAATTCTCCACTACACAATTTTATAATTTTTCTTTTTTGCTTTCAAAGACAGACATATTTTAAGTAACTGAAGGAGACCAGAGTTTTGCATTAACACAGATATTTACTGTATCTTGCTCTTCCTTCGTTCTTTAAGTTTTGAGTTTTCCTCTAATGTCATCTCTCTTTGGTCTGACAACTTTTAGCATTTCTTTTCAACAGAGTTACTGGCAATAACTTCTTGTGTTTTTCCCTCATGACTGCAGACCCCATGGGACCATGACTAGAGCCCACCTTGGGGTCAGATTATAAGAGGAAAAGGGACCAACTCCTGAAAACTCATTTCTACAGTCCTCCTTTTCATTTTTACTCTCTTTTTCAATCCACCTGCTTTTCTATATTCTTCGGAGTCCTCAGGCAGTTATCATCTGGTTTACCTAGTATTTTTGTTATAATCAATGGAATGATCTATAATGGATTTATGCTATTTTGGACAAGTCCAATTCCTTGGTATTTAGCTTAAATTTCTTATTCCTACAAATTTTAATATATCACATATTCATTATCTTTCAGTTTAAAATATTTCCTAATTTCCCTTGTGATTTTTTTTCTTTGACCTACTAGTTATTAGAAGTGCCTTGTTTAAGTTCTAAATATCTAGAGCCTCTTCAGATATATTTTTTCAATATTAAATTTTAGTTTAATTCTGATGTAGTCACAGAACAAATTCAGAATAATTTTTAGAAATATTTTTTAGTTGTAAATGGCCACAATATCTTTATTCTATTTATTTTTATGTGGTTCTGAAGATTGAACCCAGTGTCTCATACATACTAGGCAAGCACTCTACCATGGAGTTAAAACTCCAGCTCCAATCAGGATAATTTTAATTCAAATTAAATATATTGAGCTTGTCTTATGGTGAGTACAATTGTCTGTCTTGATAAATAATATGTGGAACTTGAAAAGAATGTGTTATTCTGCTGTTTTTGGTGTGAGGCTTTATAAATGTTAATTAGATCTATTACAGTTCAGTTCTATATTTCTACTGATTTTCTATTTGCTTTTTTTATCAATTACTAAGAAAATGTTGAAATTTTGTGTTTCTTTTTTTCAGTTTTGTTAGGTTTTTCCTTATATATTCTTTTAAGTTTTTTTTTTCAGTGTACAGTTGGCCTTTTGTATCTAGGGGTTCTGTTTCTGTAGATTCACCCAAGAAATAATGAAAACTATTGGGGAAAAATTGTGTCTGTACTGAAAATATACAGACCTTTTTTCTTGTCATCGTCTCCTGAAAAATACAGGATAGCAACTCTTTATGTAGCATTTATATTATATTTGGTATTATAAGTAATCTAGAGATTATTTAAAGTATATAGGTAGATGTGCATAAGTCATATACAAATAGTACACCATTTTATGTAATGGACTTTAGCACCCACATATTTGGGTGTCCACAGAAATGTCTTGGAACTTTTCCAATATATTCATCCTTCTTAGATACCGAGGGACAACTGTGTGTACATACAGATTTCTATCTTCTTGTTGAATTGATCATTGTATTATCATGAATTTTTTTATCTTTGACAATAATCATTGTCTTAAAAAGTCTATTACATGTAATATAAATATATTCATTCTAGTTTTACTTTGATTATTATTTTCCTAGCATATATTTTTCTATCTCAAACTTTAACTTCTCTGAGATTTTAAATATAAAGTGGGATAGTGGGTTTTCTTGAAGGTAATATTTGTTGAGTCTTGATAGTTCATCTAGTATGATAATCTCTGCCTCTTAATTTAAGTATTTGGCCATTATATTTAATGCAATTATTGTTGTATTTAAATATAATAGTTTCCTATTTGTTTTCTGTTTGTCCCAATTGAAGTTTGTTTCTTCTTTATCTTTTTACTACCCTCTTTTGAATAATTGAGTATATTTTATTGATTATTTATTTATTTTATTTATTATCGATATATTTTATTGTATCTTCTCTATTGGCTAATTGGCTATAGCTTTTTCTTTTTTTGAAATTACTTTTGTAGTTATTATTCTAGAATTTATAATATGAAATTTTAAGTTAGTACCACCTATACTTAAATAATAACATACCACCTCACCCCTGTGTATTTCTCCTACTTTCTTCCATCCTTTGTGTTAGATTGTTATACACCTTATACCTATGCTGTAAACCTCATATGCATTATCATCTTTCTAAAACAAATACTTTAACTGTATATTCAATTATATAATAGTTATCATTTCTAGTTGTCTTTATTTCTTTGTACAGATCCAAATTTCTATTTAGTATTATTTACTTCAGCTTTAAAAATATCCTCTTTCATTTCTTCTAGTGTAAATTTGCTAGCAGTGAATCTAAGTAGCCTTAGTTTGCCTAAAAATAGTTTTAATTTTTACCTTGAGTTTTGGAGGATATTTTTGCTGGTTATAGATTCTAGGGTTCTACATATATAGATATAGGAGATAGAAACGGAGATAGAGATATTCTTTAAGTACTTTAAAAATGTCATTCCCTTTTCTTTGGGATTCTATTGTTTCTAATGAGAAAACATAATTTTTATCCTTGTTCCTCTCTATGTAATGTGTGTCCAAGTGTCCTGTATGTGTGTTTTCTGGATACTTTGAGATTTTATCTTTTATTTTTTTTCCAGCAATTTCATTATGATACATTTTGGAGATGTCTTTATCTCATTTGAGTTTTGATGAACTTCTTGGGTTTGTGTGTATATGGTGTTTATCAAACTTGGAAAAAGATTGGCCATTGTTTCCTTAAATATTAATTCTGAAAAATATTGCCCCTTTCATGGGACTCCAGTTACGTATGACAATCCCACAAGTTACTGAAGCTCTGTTTTTAAAGATGTCCCCCCTCCTCTGAATAATTTTAATTGTTATATCTTCAAATTTACTGATTTTTTTCCTGTAGTATTTAATCCCTGTTAAGCCAACCAATGAAGTTTTTCATTCAAACAAACCACTAGTTGACCTAGTACCATTTCTCCTTAATATTTTTAAATTCTACATTTATCTCTTACTAAATTCTCCCAGGTATTTGAATTTAATGAACTTTCTATTCTGTTAGAAAGATATAGTCATGCTCTTTAAATTTTTGACATTATAACTTAATATATGTTAATGTACATGTCAAAATCTAGTAGAGTTAGTTTTTTCTTGATTCTTTAGCTTTTCTTCCTATTCTTATTTTTCCACAAGACCTTTAAAGTCAGCTTCTCCAATTAAAAAATAACCCTGTTGATATTTTAAACTTTATATTTACAAGGTAACAAGGATAATCAACATTTTCTATGTCACATCTTCCTATGCATGATTGGGGTTGTCTTTTCCTTTTATTTTTCAAATTTTCTTTTGCATCCTAAGTAGCATAAAGTTTTCTTTATATAGGTCTCAAATATTTCTTATTTTTAGGTATTTTATATTATTGTTGTGGCTACTATAAATGAGATCTTCTCATTATAATATGTTCTAAATGCCTTTGATTTCATGTGGAAAAATGTTAATCTCCATGTTAGTCTTGTCCTAATCATTTTACTGTATTCCATTATTGTTTCCTTTTCATTTGCTTATATTTTTTTCAGGTGTATGTCCCAATACCTAGAACTGGGGCTTTATTGAATTTGCATGTTCTTTTTCATAATGTCCTGATATTGCCTGTGTCTTTTTTCTTTAGTTTTGAATATTTTAAACATATTTATTTTAAAACCTTTCCCATTATCCCATTTTCTGGAGCATCAATTTTTCCCAACTATTTAATCTACTGACTTTATTTCAATAGATTATGTATTGAAATAAAACATGGAATTAGACATGCTTTGCCATGAGCTCATCTTCAGTATGGACAATTTCCTGTTGAGTCCCACGAGCCTGTCTTTTGCAGGCATCTGTATGATTTGGTTCACATTTTCCTCTGCTGGGTGCATTCTTAGATAATTTTTATGTTTATTTTTTGATTATAACTTCCCTTAGTTATGGTTTGGAGGATTTTTTGACTATCACCCACACATGGTACAATTTTGGAAGTTTGATTTCTCAAGGTCTACTCTTCCAACACCCACAACACGGGCAGATGGTCAACTTCCTGCCGCATCCTAAGACCAGTGGGCAGAGTTTTTCTAGTCCTTATTTCATGAAGGGAACATCCCTTTTTGGCTTTCTGATTTATTCAAATAGGTCAGTTCTGCTTCGTATCACACATAAGCCTAAGGCCTAATCCTCAATTCTATCCGTCTTAGATTCCCATCTTCTATGCTGGCCCCTATTTCTAATATTCCTACAAACCATTTGTATTTAGCACCTACTCAATGTTATGTGTTTAAATTTCTATTTGCTTCTTGGGACTTGGGAATTTTCCTTGCTTGTGGTTGAGTTTGGATAGGAAATGGTGAGGATAATAACAACACCAGCAATCACATTTTGTTATTATATTTTGTCCAAAATTCATATGGGTTTGCAGTGTATTGGGAAACTTCCCACATCAGTTCCGTCTGTCTTTCCTGGTCCTTTAAGTAGTTTTGAATCCTGCTCTTTCCTGTCACAAGCAGAAATACTTAACCTCAGGATATCTTGGGCTCCAGAATGTGAAAAACAAACCAAAACACGACAAAACTAACATTTATTGGGCACTTATTTTGTGCCAGGAACTGTGGTTATTTTCTAGCATATAAAACGGAATAAAGTGGGGTCACTTTCTTATAAGACATCCCTCTTCATGCACAGGGTAGAGATCAGTTGGCTGTACTAGGTAAGTACTCAAAGGAAGGCAGGAACAGTGCATTTGCAGGGAAATGTCTGAAGGTCCTATGTATGACTGTGAAACAGAGATGACTGTGCACCTGTTTTCTTCCTCTTCCTCTTCTCTTTCTCTCCTTCTCCTTCTTTTTCTTTTATATATCCTTGTA
The DNA here is from genome assembly GCF_047511675.1 of Marmota flaviventris. Lineage (NCBI taxonomy): Eukaryota > Metazoa > Chordata > Mammalia > Rodentia > Sciuridae > Marmota > Marmota flaviventris. The sequence goes on along the minus strand of NC_092502.1, from coordinate 102,327,583 downwards.
ATAAGAAGGAAAAGGGGAGGTAGGCATCAGGAGGTTGGCGAGAGAGCTTTGGATTGGAGGGTCAGGATCCTTGGCTAATCAGCCCTAGGGCTCTCAACCCAGCTGCCTTTCAGATGTGCCCACCTGAGGTCCTGACCTAGCAATTTTGGAGTGGGCCCAAGCATTTATATATCTAGACACTTCTTCGGCTGATTTTAATGTCAAGTTGGGATTCATGGCTACTATTGAAAGCAACATCACACAGTCTGTCAGCACAGGGCTCTCGTTTTTCACTTCATTTGAAAGTAAACTTCCATGGACCTCTGAAAACGCAAGCTCCTCTGCTCCCACATATCCCCACTTTGGTGTACACATTTCTACACTTAGAATTAGGCGTCATACTCAAGGAAAAGCCAGAGACAATCTGAAGCTATTGAGAAGCGACCGGGGCCATTGAATTCATTTTCTGGGGCTGCCATGACAAGTACCAGTAACTGGGTGACTTAGAGCCACAGAAATATATGACCTAGTTATAGGACTTTGGGTATATCTTTTTAATCCCCATCCTTTCTGTGCCTCAGTAGCCTTAACAGCAAAGTTGATCATTTTCAGATCTAGAATTCTATTCCAATACACGATAGTTGCCCAAGAGAGGGCTATTTTTGTAACATTTGTCATTGTTATTAATACCATTATGCAATCTCACTGATTTTTCAAAGCTTAGATAGTATTTTCCTGGGAGAACAGTTTTAGTAAGCTCAAATAACAAGCAGACTAGTTTTTCTATCCTTCAATGCTGTCATTTGGCTTCCCACAATTAAGTAATGATAATTGATGTAACAGCTTAGCCAGTTAGATGACCTGCTTCTACACATTGTGTTATGGAGTGACGAGGCTGAATTTCGTGCTCTGTGGAATCTACCTTATTGATTTACAGTCACATCAGTAGTGGGGGAGGAGGTAGGCTTAAGAGCGTGAACAGTAATTGTTAGTGAACCCCGTTGGAGGATGACAGGGAGGTACTCAGAGGCCAAGGTTCCAAATGTTTCTCATTAATTATCTTCAAAACAAAACTCTCAGCCTAAAAGCCCTAATTAGGGAGCAGCACATGGCTTAGACAGCCGTGGTGGTAGATTTCCTGATGTACTGGTTTTCATTTTGAGAATTGGAGTAATGCAATGGAAAAAAATGTGGATTCTGGAGCCAGCCAGACTGGGCTCAAAATCTGGCTCTCCCACTGACCAGCGTCAGGACAGTGGGCAAGCTATAGGGCCACTCTGTGCCTCAGTCTCCTCCTCTGAAATACAGAGATAATAAAAAATAATGACACCTACCTCTCAAAACTATTGCACAGATTAGATCAGTTGAGACGTGAAGAACACTAGGAACTAGGCCTGGGTCATGTAAATTAAAATGATGTAATTATTTGCACTAAGACAAGGACATAATCCATAAGAACAAATTTCAAAGAAAGTTGAGACAAATCTCAGGCTTGTGATAATATTTAGGGTGTGTGTTGGCCATTTCTGAAGCCCTTGCATGGCATGGTCTGGTTTTTCCATGTGGAAAGCCAGCCTTGTGAGAAGCACAAGCCACCTCAGGTGGCCAGGTCAGCAAGGACTTAAAAGAGGGTTCTAGAGTTGGCTTTCAGGCCTGACCAAAGGACATTGGATTAGGCAGCTCATGGCTCTCTTTCCCTTTATCAGTACTGAGCCTCTTTCTTTCTGCTCTCTCTCTCACTCCTGTTCCATTTCCTCTGTCCTCCCCTTTTCCCTCTCCCCAGGCTAGATCTTCTCTACATCATCTTTGTAGCCCCATATGCAGGTCTGACACGAGACCCCAACTTATTTCAGCCTTGCCCACCCCAAACTGAACCCTCCTGTTCTTCCCAGAAGATGGTGGAAACTTGCCCATGAGGAGCCTCCTGGATCCCAAACTGAAAAGAGTCATCACAGGTGACTCTTGGGAAGGGATGGGTGGCTGCTTGGGTTAGCTGTTCTCTTGGCAAACTCCCCCCACCCCACCCCCCACATACACACACACACACACACACACACACACTTTGCTCAGAGCAATTTTCGGAATATAAACATGCCAGTTTGGCTTGACCTCTTATTAACTGGGACCCAGGATTTGTGTCCATTTTGGTTTTAATTAGAAGAACACGAAGCGTGGGGTCAACTGTGCAGAAGTAAGAAATGGGAGCAAAGAGATTAAAGCCGTGTTTTGTTCTCATGGGAAAGTTAGATGCTTTGAAAATATTGAGTCTTTATTGAGCCCTCCTCATTATTTCTGAGAAGGAGGAGGACAGAACCTACCCATCTAGGGCAAACTGACTCCTGTGCCTCTTTTAATGAGTTCTTCGCAATTGGATTTAGGTACTCTCGTTTTTCACTTAAATAATTTTTATCGACCTCTGAAAACATGAGCTTCTCTGCTCTCACATATCCCTACTTGTATGTCCACGTTTTCACATCTGGAACTATGTGTTGTACCAGTGACCAAAGATGCACAAAGCAGAACCTGACGAGAAGCCAGTGGGACTACTGGGTTTGTTTGCTTGGTCTGCACTAACTGGTGCCTTAGAATGACAGAAATGTACTGTCTCACAGTTCTGGGGGATGGAAGTTTGAGACCAAGGTCTTGGCAGAGCCAACCTCCCTCTGAAGGCATGAAGGAAGGCTCCGTTCCTGGCCTGCCTCCTCGTTCTGGTAGTTCCTTGGTGTGTGGTGGCATAACTCTGATCTTCACGTGGCCTTCTCCCTGTGTGCATGTCTATGTCCAAATTTCCCCATTTTATAAGGATGTCCGTCACATGGGATCAGCAGCCTGCCCCACTCCAGACTGATCTCATCTAGCTGGGTACGTCTGTCATAACTCTATTTCCATAGAAGCTCATATCCTGCGATGCTGGGAGTTAGGACTTCAACATATGAATTTGGGGAATACAGTTCAATTCATGACAGCCATAGCTCTGTTCTGCAGACGTGATTCCATGGAATCATGAGGATGTGCTTTTTGCACAGACTGTTCCATAGCACCAGACTTAGGTGTTCCATGGCTGCACTTTGGATGGAATTACCCTGATACATGTGCTTGAAATCAGGCCAGAAATGTGGGCAGTGGCTTGGATCACAGTGTAAAGGTTTTGTATTTTATCCCAATGGCAACGGGGGTGGGATGGGGAGAATTGAATCTTTTCAAACAGGACAAGGGTGGTCAGACTCTAAAAGGATGGGTGAGAAGTCGGTAACAAGTAGAATGAGGTGGGAAGACAAGGCTGATGTAATTATTCAAGGAAGTGGGAGACCTGACTATACCTTAATAGTGGTAATGGAAATGTGGGGCAGATGCCTCAGAAAAATATCTGTGATTTCTATATCAGGGTGCCTAGAGAAGAGCAACTTAAACTGTGTGTTATTTTAGCAAGGGAACTGCCAGTTGGAGATTGCTGGCAAGGAGAACTGTCATTTGGGTTTCCAGAGATGGGCACTTTAATTTTGGGATAGAGGGCCTTGTGTTCAAACAAGTCACCAGGATAGACCATCTAGTTACTCCAAAACAATGAGTTATTCTTGGAATAAATGGTAAAGACATCACAAACCAGAGCATGGTGACTGCAGAGTGAGATGTGAAATGGTAAAGAATTTTAGAGAAAAGTGTTCCTGGATGAAGGTTGCAGATGGAATTATTGGTAGCCCTATGTATTAGTTTACTCTTAGCTGCTGCAAAAATAACTACCACAAACTTAGTGATCTGTAACAATACAAATTTATTTTTTTATGGTCTTGTAGGTCATAAGTCCCACGTGACTCTCACAAGGCTACAGTCAAGGTGCTGGTGTGGCTGTATTCCTTTCTGGAAGGTATAAGACTCTTCTTCCACTTCTAAGGCCACTTGCATTCCTTTGCTTGTGGCCCCTTCCTCCACCTTCGAAGCCAGCAACACAGCATTTCTCTGGCCCTTTTTCCAACATCATGTATCTTTGTATGGCCCTCTCTTCTGCTGCCCTCTTCTACTTTTAATAATACTTGTTATTACACTGGGCTCCCCTGGATGGTGCAGGGTGCGCTCCTGACCTCAGTCAGCTGATTAGCATACTCATTTCCATCTGAAACCTTGATCCCATTTGTCACATACCCTAATGTATTCATAGAATCTGGGGATTAGGACATGTATATCTGTGGACACTATTATGCTGCTTCCATAGCCTGCATGATTTTTTGGAATTAGTATGATGATGAAATGCAAGGTGGAGTAGTATGGTTGTCTTCTCTGGGCCCTGGTGAATCAGAGGGTCTTTTCTGTAAAGAATTGAGGGTTCCAGAGCCAATTGTGCTGGGATAGCATGAGCAGGTCTTAGATCAGGAGAAGGGAACAAGGCTTCCTGCCTTTTGGGGTGAAGGGTTTGGAGGGGTCAGTGTTGGCTAATTATTTCCAACGAGGTAGGGGCAGCCTGATGAAAGCTAGACACAACTCCGAGGATGGGGTTTGGAGCCCCAGGAGGAACATAGGGAGTGTTATCCCCCAGACATTCAGGGAGCATCACGGTCTGTCCTAGACGGGGGAGTTTCTGGGAAGGGATGTTGGGAAGGGTCTGAGGTCATGCCCCCACTCACAGTGAATCTACATGTGGGCAAAGCACATCCTGGAGAAAAGAGTTACAAGTGAGCTCCAGGTGAAGTGGGAGGCTCGGAGTGCAGCTATGGAACCACAAGTAGCCAGTGGGAGTGACAATTGCTTGTTCACTTGAGTTGATCCCTCAGGGATTCCCATAAATGGCAGAGAGACATGCTGAGTGGCAGGCTAGCTGTTCTGCTAACCCCAGGCAGATGGGAATGTGAACAGTAAAGCGATAAGTTTTATTTTAGGCCACTGAAGCAGATATCCAGGTTTTGGTTGGAAGGCAGATTCTCCAGAGTTTTGAAGTGAAGGGGCCACAGGAGATGGTTGTAGATGAAGAGTTCGACTCATTCTCAGATTTGCAGCTGCAGAAAGGAATGGAATCTTGGTGTGTAGGGGTACACTTCTGGAAAGCCTGAGGTAGAGGCAATGCAGCCATTTGCCTCTTGTGTCTGGGCCATGCAGACCTGTGACTGCCTGTGAGGACCCTGTGAGGTCTTGGGGTTGGAGCTGCAAGTTAAACTGAGCACCAGCTGGAGGTGAGGGGGATGAGCCTATTCACACTTAACAGGGAGAGGAATTAGTACAAAGGCACCCTTCATCTGAAGAAGTGGGGCCTCCCCATCTCTCCCAGGGCTGTAGGAGGGAGTGGGCTCCTTATTCAGGTTCCATTTTCAAAGGGAGATACAGTTTCTTGGGTGATCTCAGCAAGGTGACTTTTTGATGAGGGCTTTTTGTTCTCCTGAACTTCTCACCTTCCCTTTGTACTATCTCCTCACCACCATGGCTTATCTTTGTCCTTTCTCAGAGGAAGGGTTTGGATCAAACTGTGCACTTCATATTTCTTGCTAATCTTCCTTAACTAAAAGAAAAAAGAAAGAGCTGAATTTATAGTTGCAAACACCTAGCCCACGGTTGTCCCTAGAGTTACGTGTTCCTTTAGTCCTGAGGGTCCAAATGCATATTGGGGAAAATATCAAATGGTTAATGGGTCAGTGATAAGCAGCTTCCAGTGGCTATAATTCCTTCAGGTTCTGGGAATAGTGAGAGTTAACCAGTCCTCAATACTGGCCCCAAAGGGCATTTTGTTTTGGGGTGCCTTTTCTTTAGGCCATGTCTAGTTGTGCCTCCATCTCTAATTTGCTCATCCAGCTTGCTGTGTGCTGTGAGTCTCTACCCTTGAGGGACTGAGCAGAGACAGGTGCTGCTCTCAGGAAATAGCTGCTGAGAGGCAGTGTGTGAGTGATCCCAGTCCCAACCTTAGCAAGAGGAAGTGGAAATTCTGTCAGAGTTCAGAGAGGGTAGAAGGGACTGTAGAGGGCTTGAGTAGTTGCAAAAAGACTTTACATTTATTTTATTTATAATTTTCATCATTCTTTTAGAGAGAAGATTTATGCTATATTGCTCAGGCTGGTCTCAATTACCAGGGCTCCCATGACTGGTCTCCTGCCTTAGCCTCCTGGGTAGTTGAAACTTTTTTAAAAAATTAGCCCTTGAAGGATTGTCTCAGCAGAGAAGTGTCTAGGACACTTTAGATGGAGTGGAGAGAGCCTAAGGGATATGGTAAATATATTTGGGATATAATTGTGTGTATGCCTGTGTGTACATGCACACGTAATAGTTATGTGTAAATGGGGCAAAATGCAAAAGGTTAAAATGATCAAAGTCTCCTTGTCTTCTTGTTCCTTATTACTCAGTTCTTTCCATAGAGGCAAAGTTAAGACAAGATTAAACAAATACAGCTGGGTATGGTGGCACATGCCTGTAATCCCAGCAACTTGAAAGCCTGAGGCAGGAGGATCTCAATTTCGAGGCCAGCCTCTGCAACTTCACGAGATCCTAAGCAACTGCCTGAAAATAAAAATATAAAAGGGGCTGGGGATGGAGCTCAATGGTTAAGCACCCCTAAATTTAATCCGCAGTACAAAAACAAACACACAAACAAACAGCGACCCCCTCCCACACACACCCATGGCTGGATGGTCAAACCATCTTTTAAGAAGTATCAAACATGCATGAGTTCATTGTTTTCTCTGCAGTGCATTATGTGGCAACTCTTTCCAACCACTAAATCCTCATGAAGGAGATTTCACACACCATTTTTTAGGGACCAAATTCCCTTCCCAAGATGCAGAAAATTTGAGACCAAAGGTAATTATATAATGTTAGCCACACTTGTCCCCACCCAGGAATCCATAACAGTCTCAAGAAGACTCCGGGCTCCCACAGGGTATGGGTTGTGGGTTGGTGTCCAGGCTTAAGAAACTGGGAGGCTCTAGCTAAATTTAAATGGAAAAGAGATTGGCTCCTGTGGAGACCAGGGCAGCCTGGACCAGAGGCAGGGCTGCCCCTGTCCCAAGCTGATGAGCAAAGCGGGTGCCCAGGGGACCAGAGAACCAGCCCCCATGGCACTGACAGGAGTAGGTTCTGGAGACAGTGGGGAAGAAGACTGAGAACACAGATGCTCTCCAGTTCCTCCCAGATGGGTTTCCTGACCAGAAGAGAACTCCCGCGTGGAAAGGTTATAAGGGAAAGATTCAGATTTTTCTTCCCCTGCTGTGAAATCAATTAAAAACAGGATGGATACAAAATGGTTTTATAACCTCCTCCACCTCCTGGCTTGCTTTCTTCTTGGGATTAGGCCAGCCCAGAGTGGAGAGAGACAGGAGTCTCATGGTCTGAAAATTCTGCGGCAGTTTAAATAATAGTGACCTATTGCTCCAGCTCTCCTCAGGGGACCCGGGACTGGAGGAGGAAATGTCTCCCTGGAAAACAGACAGAAGAAGGAGGATCCTGTGGAGAAGGGAACAAGGCGGAGAGGCCTGTATCCAGCCTCAGCTTCTGCTGCCCCCAGGTTCCTTCAGAATCTGTCTAACCAGGGTGGGGGGTGGGGGGAGAGAAGAGACCAGTTTTCAAAGAAAATTTATTTCCCACCGAGTAATTTAAAGGGCTTGTTTTACTTTCACATAATTGCTTGATATGAACCAACATCAATAATTTTCATTCCTACTTTGGTCTATAAAAAATGATAATAGATAACTTTTATTGAGTACCATTTTGAGTCAGGCACATAGTTAAACACCTTGCTTAAATGAACTCTAATTCATATAACATCACTGAAGATTAAGTAATATGTTCTCCAATTTAGACATAAGGAAAATGAGGCTCAGAGAGGCTAAATAACCTACCCAAGAGCAAAGAGCTAGTAATTGGTAAAACCAGAATCCAAATCCAAGTCTGCTTCCACTCTCACTAAGTTGATAATAATAATAATGATAATAATAATAAAAATAATAATAGTAGTAATAGTTCAACAAATTAGAACTGTTATTATTGTGTGCCTGATATTTGGCGTATCCTCCTAACAAACCTGTGAGGAAGGTTCCAAGCTCCCTTTTACAGATGAAAAAGCCATAGTTAAGGAAATAGCTCAGTGTCGTTGAGCTGAGTTGGTGAGGTCTCGCCTTGAAGCAGGGTCTTTGGGTTCTTTAATGTCAGCATTCCGTCCAAGGAAGCCATGAACTTCAGGAACCCAGAAAGGTGTTTTTTTTTTTTTTTGTACTGGGTGCTTCCAGTGGGTACTCTGAGACCAGAGAGGGGTCCCAGCTTGCTGTCCCTGGTGAGCTGAAGCTGAATTGGGCTGAGAAGAGCAGCCTCTGCCAACACACATTGTTCTCAGCAGCAAGAAATGTTTCCCAGCGCCTTGGCCAACTTGGCTGAGGCATCTTAGACATCTTGAGGGACATGGTTTTAAGCATCTTTAAATGGATCGACAGACTTCATTGTCAGGACATGCTGCTTCAGACTGCAGAGCTGCTCACATTTTTCCCAATGAAGGGTATTATCTGGAACTAACTGATCATTTCAGAGTCTGGCCACCTAGGGTTCTATTTGTACACCCAATGCAAAATCATGTGAATGAGCTTCCGTGGCTCATCCATCCCTCCCTAGCTATCAGACAGTTCCTATCTGGGTTTTGGCATCTCTGTCTTTTCTGAACTTCTATTTTTCTAAAGCTTAGCCTCTTCAAAATATCTTGGAGAGTCTTGAAACCCCCATCTTCACTCACTTGCTCCTATTTTTCCCTCACCCTCAAGTCTATATTCCATAAACAATAGCAATGGAAAGACAATCTAAGGTTGCTGGCATTGAGAAATAGCCAAAACATTTTCATATCTATTATGTGTTTTAGGACTCTTAATAACCCAAAGGGAGAAATCAGTATGAACTTAGGTTTGTAAAAAAAAGATATTTAAGACTCTGTTAGTGTCTGAAGCAGGACTAGAACACTGGTTCCCCCTGGATCCCATAATCCCCGTCTCTTTAGCTGCAGACCCTATTATGAGATGTAGTTAGGGAAATAACCACTGTGACTTAGGAACATTGTTTCTAACTGTTTCCCTTGAAGGCCTTTTTAGATTGCTCTGGAAACAGCCTGAAAACCATAATACCCATAAAAGTGAAGCTTATATCTTGAATAATCTATTCCAGAAGTCTCTCATTTCTTAAAACCAAGATTGTCCCACAATTTGTGGCATCTCACCAGCACCAGTGACGAGTCATTCATTCGACAAATGCTTATTGAGTTTCTTCCTGGGACCAGGATTATAGACATAATCCTAGCCCTCCTGAGGTTCAGAGGGTGTGCGTAGTGGTAGCAGGGGGGTCACTGAATAGGAACTTATAGTAAAGTTCATGCTATAGGAGCAGAAAGCAGGGAAGCCCAGGAAACCCCAAGGTTTGAGATGGCTTCCATGAGGAAGAAACATTTAAACCAAGACTTGAAAGATGAATAGAAGCTGGCCAGATGGGAAAGAGGCAAGTCTTCCTCCAGGTGTGGCAGTTTTGAGCATGAGCCTTGAAGACTTCTAAGATCAAAGAATTTAACTAACCAAAGACCCAGCTGTTGTGCTCTGCAATCGGTTACCACATCTGTGCCAAGGCCATCCTCCCAAAGGCAGCTCTCAGCCAGTGACTGGGTGTTGAGACAAGGGTGGTAGGGCAGCCCATTCCTTAGAGGCCATGACTACTCTGATGGCCAATTTTGAGTCAAGGATGCCCCTGAAGCCATGCTGAACTATTTTTGGTGGGTGGTCTGGGGTGTTTCTCCCTAGCCTTTGTCCCTTCTCTCTTTCTCTTGGCATCAGACTCGCTCTGTGCCCTTGATCCAGCCCCTCCCTGGGAGTAGATGGCATTCAACAAAAAGTGGGTGAGGTGAGCCAAGGACAAGCAAAAGGGAAGGGGCTCAGGGCAGTGCCGCAGTCTGGCTGGGCACAATTCAGGAGCTACTTGTCAAAAGAAAGAACTTTATTTTTAGAACCACACAGGCCAAACAAAACCGCTCCTCAGGAAAAACCCTCAGAGCCCAACTGCCACCACCGGCTTCCCACAAGCCTCTCTCTCCCACAATCCTCCTGCTCTTGAGGCCGATTGGCTGGGTCGTGTGGGTGGAGCCAAAAAAGTCCCCCAATGAGCAGCTCCATGGTCTGAAAGGGCAGGGAAACAGCCCAATGAGCATCACAGCAGAGGAGCCAATCAGCTAGATGTTGCTGGGGGCTGTGAGCCAATCATCAGCTGGCAGTCGGAAAGTTTGCTGGGGCCCCTTTGCTGTGGCTCTCAACAGGGCAGACCCCTGCATGCTCTTTTCTTCCAGCAGGAGGAGGAAGAGTCAAACAGGCAAAGCAAACAGTTTACTCCATGGATTATTCAAGACTAGAATTCTATCCCTTCCTTTAAAATTTCAAGAACAACTTTGACTGAAAGCACTCCATTTCAGGACAGGGTTCTGTGGCACAGGAAAATTGTTTGCAAAGTTATCTTTTTTTCTACAAACAAGAGATTTTTCTCTCCCCTAACATCTTTGTCCTTATGGTATCATAAGAAGGTGACTCTCCAGGATCTCTTATTGGCAAGGCAATGCCAACCCTGATTGAGGAGAAGTCCAGGCAGGCCTTGGACTAGATTAGCCCAGTGCCAGGTGTGCTATTGTGGTGGGAGACACTGCCGCATCTGCATCTGATGCTTCACTTCTTGGTCCACTAGACGCATGCGCAGAACGTCCTGCTCTGGCTGCCACGGGTCACTTGGCAGATCTAGTTCTCATTGTGCATTAATAAATCGATTTTCCGGTTTTACTTTAAAAACAAATAGAAGAATAACATTAACATCAAGGGAGGTTATCAAAGAGGGAAAGAGTTACAAAAAAGCCACATGCAGCCTGTGGGTGTGAGGTAGAAGGTAAAGCAAGGGTTGGATTTGGGCTTTTAGGTGGGCGTGGCTACCCCAGTCAGGGTTTCAATGGTGCCTTTCAAAGCCTTTCTTTATCCTGTGATGCCTGGGGGCTAGGTAGGTGTACCAATACAGAGCAATTACAAAAAGAGGGGGAAATGACCCTGCTGGTGATCATTTGAAGAAGTATTTTTGGACAAATGAAAGGAAGTACATCTTTACACAGGCTGTATTCTATAAAAAGAACCCATTACCCCTATAAGGTGCTCAAGACAAAAAATTTAAAATGGGTCCCAGAAGAGGCCACAAAAAGTCATGAATATTAATTTTAATGGTTGTTAGGGTCAATCCCTGAAGACCAAGTCACTATGTTCCCACAGAAATGTTGCTGGTGGCCCTCTAGAGGAACCATGTCCTAGCCACATCAAGTTCCTGGAAGATTTCTGAAACACTGAGTCTACTTTTTCTGTGCCATACCTTTGCCACACTGAAGCCAGATTTACAGATAGCTTGTTAGTGGAGTTAGGTAAATGGGGTCTAATATCGAGTAAGATAAAGAAAATGGAGGCTATTATTGAGAATGGAGGCCAAGAAACCAAAGCAGCACTTGGGGAAATTGAAATGTTAATGTCCCCAAGACCCGGAACCCAACCTAAGGAACTGTTAATGAAACAACTCCCAGCAAACAGGGAAGTGCTAATCAAAAGCCGCCCCAGGCCCTTCCTGCCCAGATTACTCCTTCAGCCCACCTATCCCCCCACCCCTTTTGGGTCTTCCCACCTGCCTTCTATCACGGAAGGAAAAAGGGAAACAAAAGACATGAATGTGGGAAAGCTGAAAGAAGACCTTAGCTATAAAAAAGGGAAGACCTCCCCCTTCCACGGATTCCACCTCTTGGGTCTCCTTCTTCCTCCGGGGAGAAGTCTTTTCTTCTGTCCTTAATAAAGCTTCTACTTTCCACTCTAAACTTGCCTCAGCATGCTTCTCTGGTGTTATACTTCAGCATTTGGGGAAGCAAGGACTCACCTGTAAATAGCGGTAACAACACTGTTGCCTTTAGGTTCCCTTGCCACTCTTCTAGGACTAGCAAACTATTTCTTACTCTTCAAGATCCCGTTCAAATGGAGCCTCTTCCAGGAAGCCTTCCCTGACTTCCCCAAGGCAAGGCTGCTCACTGTGAGGTTCAGCTTCCTCCTAAAAGTGAGGCTGGACTGGGTGCGGAAACACACCGGTAATCCCAGGGGCTCTGGTGGCTGAGGCAGGAGGATCACAAGTTCAAAGCCAGTCTCAGCAAAAGTGAGGCACTAAGCAACTCAGTGAGATCTTGTCTCTAAATAAAATACAAAATAGGGGTTGGGACGTGGCTCAGTGGTTGAGTGTCTCTGAGTTCAACCCTGGTACCAAAAAAAAAAAAAAAGAGGATGGAAGGCAGGTGATCATCTCAGGGTTGAAGTGTTCCTCAGACTCCTGCCCATTTAATTCCTTTTCAGAAGGAATTTTTTGATTGATTAAAGAGAAGAGAGACATTGAGCCCTATCTTATGGAGAGATCTGTGAGGTCTTCCCAGGCCCTGCCTCAACCCAGTCCCTTTCTCCCTCTCCTCCCCACCACCAGGGCAGAACACATCTCCTCAAGAGTTTCCTACACAAAACATACATACAACATCTCCTCCATTGCATCATAGTTGTTTGTTTGCAAGTAACTATGCCAACCCTGACTGAGGAGTCAGTTATTTACTTGCCACAGTTCATGTTTTCTTGCGTTTCCCACTTTGTATTCTCTAGTCCAGTTCACAATTGGACTAGAAACTTCTCCAAGGCAGATATTGTCCCTGACTCATGTAGCCACATCATGGAGATTGCCCCTATGCAAAAAAAATGCATGTTGACCGAGTGTTGAGCTCTATCAACCTGAGACAGTTAGAGATCACCACAAGGACAAAAGACAAACGCAGTCTTGGACCTTAGTCCATGGTGTAATTTTTCAAAGATGGTGTAAGTTTTCCCCCTCTGCTCTCCTACCTTAATTCATAGCTTGTTAGTTGCTAAAAGCTTGGTATTGGCCTTAGCCACCTCCCTTAAACAACCTTATCAGCTTCAGAGACTAGGTGCATCATTAGGGGTGCTCTTGCCAGGAATCTCAGAAGACAAAACAAACAAAACAAAACAAAACAACATCAAAGATAAAAACTGTTGAGGAGCCATCAAAATGGCAAATTTCCTGGGCACTTGTTACTTGCCACGATTCATGTTCTCTTTCATTTCCCACCTATGTGTGTCCTCTTAATAGTTACAGCAACCCATCCTTGTCACAAGACAGGGATGTTGACAAAGAATGCGGCAACAGTATGAAAAACTAACTTTTGGCTCCAGAATGACCATCTGACTATGCCTTCCTCAAAGTTCAAGTGTGAAATGTACCTAAAATAACATTCCTAAACCTTAGCTCCCCTTGCAAACAGTACTTCCACATGAATAAAACTAACTCTCTCCCTTTGTCGGGGGAGGCAGCCTGATACTCTCCTGTCTCCCTTCTCTTTTGAGAAGCTAATAATAGCCTTGTCTCTGTGTTCTTTCACCTGACTTGTTTTCATTTCTCCCATCACCAAGTCCAAGTTCCTGCGTCTGGCAAACCAGTCGTGGGTCTCTCTGCTCATAGCATCGATGGCATACTTCACGAGGCTCTGCTTTGGATATCAGTTGTACAATACTGTTCTTCCAGGACATATGCCTGTTTGTCTCAGCTAATATACAAACTTGTCTCCAAAGTGGCCATCTGTGTAGTTGAAATAAAGTAGCCAAGAGGCTTGTTGAGTTTTCAGTGTCTTTAACTGTGTCTCTCGGATGAGTGAGCCAGTTCCCCAGAAATCTGGTCTAGAAATATTGCCAATGCACATTCCAGTGACTTTGAGATGTTAGAAAAACAGACATATCACCTTCCAGGCTGAAATCACTGGGAACTGCATTTTAATGTTCGATTTCCTTCCAGATCCTTAGGTTCTGAATGACACACAGTCTGTGGAAACTTTATGAGATCACCAATAAACCGAAGTCCGAAATTTTCAAGAAGTGTTTAACCACAGATCAACCAAATGCCACATTTTCATGTTTAAAACAAAAAAGCCTCAGCAAGCAAAGCTCTAGTGATCAACTTGCTGCCCAAGGCAAACCACTATGAGAGGTCTACTCCGATTCAAACAGAAAGAATCTGAAGGTGGTGAATTACAGGGAGAGGAAGGGAAGCAGGAACCGTAGAAAATAAGGGGAAATCAGAAAAATGAGGAATGAGGGTCCTGATAATCAATTAAACAACCAGCCCTGGAGAAAAAATCCTGAGCTCAAGCGCCTTGGTTTCTAATCCCAATTGTAATCTTTTGATTTTAACTTTCTGGAAAATGCCAGTAGTTGATTTAAAAATAAACATCTGTGTACTCTATTGTAAGGGTCCCGCGAAACGTCGGAGAAAGAGACCACCAAGTGACCACTCATGCAATTGGCAGAAGGGGGATTTATTGAACCAGCATGCTGGGGCTCCATGCCCACTCAAGAAGGGAAAGCAGCCCAGAGCCCCGAGCAGGGGCTGAGCACTGCTTAAGTACACTTTTTGGGGAGGGCGGAGGGCTTTGTATACATCAGAACAAATCACCATGAGGCGCGGGAAAATTGAACAACAACTCCTAAACATGATTGGTTCATTCATTGGTGGGAACAGGTCAGGCTGGAGTGATAGGTCATTCCTAAGGAGGGGGTTACATTTAAACTGATTGGTCCAGGCCCTGCAATGCCTACGTGCGACCACACAGAGCCCTTATTAAACAACCAATAGTCAGGGGAAATATTTACTGGGCAGTTCCAAGCATTGTCTCAACAGCTACAGAAATTTCAGGTTTTGCAAGTAGCATAGAAACCTAACAATACCTAATCCTTTACATTTTAACTCAGACCTTGCAGCTTAGAAACTTTACAACACCCGGTCTTTTACCCTTTAACTTTTATGCTTTAACTTCAATTTCTTTTACCCTTACACTATCAATTTAAAGGAAAATATAAAGTGCTTTTGAAGGGGGTACATGCAGATGTTCATTCGTTAGTCAGATAGCTTTTAAATAGGTAGTATGTTCAAGGCCATCTGCTGGACTTTGGAGCTTTGGCATGGAACAGGGCTGAGGTTGCCTCTGCCCTCTTGGGACTTACAGCCTGGCAAGCTCAGGTCCTCAAGAAGTGCAGAGTGATGAGGCACTTTTTTTTTTTTTTTTGGTTTTGTTTTGTTAGCTTTTTTCTAGTTCTTAAATTTTGACTTTATTTACACAATAGAAGGAAGCTCTTTACCATTTAAAATTTCTACTGTAAGATTTATCATTGTCCCAGAGCTGGAGCTGATGAAATTTTGCTTGGGATGTCCAGAGAGTTTCATTCATGCATGGTGAGGAGACTTGATCTGTTCCTGAGGGCAGGGGAGATCTCCCTGAGGGCAGGGGAGATCTCCTTGAGGAACCTGAGGAAGTGATTTTTTTTTAAACTCAGTATTGAGGTGGTAGAGAAAAGATGGGAGATCTCTTAAGAGTTGAAGAGTCCAGAATTTCTGGAACCCAGAGCAAGAGGAAAAATGTTGAGAGAAGACATGAGAGATAGGTAGGGATAAAACAAAAATATTTAACCACTGAGACATGAATATAAATTCACAAATAATGGCATAAACTCACTATTTTAAAATGTGTTTCATTTTATTCTCTAAATATGCTAAATTATAGATAGTCTCTTCCTAGGAGATTTAAGTAATAGTACAAATTGTTCATTGACATGATTTTTTTTGTTGTTTGTTTGATATACCTTCCCACTAGATAAATGATGCCCCTGAGAAATGATAAAACTTTTCCAATGATTTTCCCTTTCAGTTGCTGGGCATTAAGTAGCATGTAGACTCAGGAGGAGGAGAATTCACTTAACTTCAATAGCATTTTTTCAAGATGCTTAATTTTCTTTTATTATTGGCTGAACTAACAGCAATTGCACTAACAAAATTTCTTAGCCTTATAATACTGTCTTAGATTTTTATCTGTTCACTCTCTTGATATTGACTAAATCATGAAAATTTTTATTTTGGAATAGCTTACTTCAATTTAGCATCATCCTTGGGCTAGATGAGAGTTTCCAGTTGGCAGTTAAATAGTGAGCTGGAAGCTTAGAATTTTGGCTCATCCTCTTCAGTTTTTGATGACCTCTCTGCACTTCAGTTTTGTGATATATGAAGTGGAGATTATTATATCTATAGTCCTCCACTGAATGAATATACATTTAGAACAGAGAAGGGCTAGTACTCCATACCCATTAGCTCTCGCTTTTAGAAATAAAATTAATGTTGTACATGCTCATGACAGGTGAGCCATTGCACCAAGCTCTTCGAATAAATGAAGTGTGGGAGGCCATCCTCGAACATGATTTGAGTTACCTGCCTGGCTGGGTGAGAGGCGCTTACACACAGCTGTGTCAGAGCCATTCCCCACCCTTTCCCAGGTCGGAGGGCTTGTCCATGCAGAGGCGTGCCTGGCCACTGCCCTGAAGACCCAATTGTTGCCCTTGACCTTGGGATGCTGCCCCCCTTAACCTTCATTGGAAGGGATTTTCCCTGGAATTTTTTGTTCCCCAATAAAAGCCCACTCCTGGCGTATTCTCCCTCTCTCGCTGGTCTCTTCTGTAAACCTTGCCACCACATTAGGTGTCTGGAGGCGGGAGCTAGGAGAAGCCGCCTTGGAGCTGGTGTTAAAGATAATGAGAGTCTTGTCTCTTTAATTTAAAACTCCCTAGCAATTTCTTATGAACCGAACCTTCTTTCATGAAGCCAGCGCTGGTCGCGTGGCAGAATGAAGAATTCAACAGGGATGAATTTCATACTGATCTCCAAAGCATCCCTGTGTGTACTCATCTTTCTCAAGAGTTCTTACATTCCTGGAGAAACCCTGCCTGCCTTCTGACCAGGATCTGTATGGACCATACTCATCTGCTCTCTCACTTTTTACTGCATGTGCTGGGAACCACAGTTCAACAGAGCTTCCAGTTCCCATGTGTGGCCAGGTGAAGGCAACTCTGAGGAAGCACTGGCACATCCTCCGAGGGACCTGGGGACATTTTTTGTCAGGGATAACATTGTCATCAGAGGTCTGAGGAGTTCCCAGAGAAGGAACCCTGACTTCGAACAAGTGGGATTCTTGGCTTACGTGACAGAAAAGAATTTCAGCACATGCCAATCACAGTTAGAGACACAGGCTAAGATTTATTCAGGAAAGCAGAGATGTTCAAGGGAGAGTGTGGGCTATCTTGAGAGTGAAAATCCTTTGGGGTCAAGAAAGGAATACACAGTCAAGGGAGAATGCAGTCAATCCATCTCCAGAGCGAGAAACAACAATCAGTTGGTGTGGGGTATTAATATCTACAGAGGGACAGTAGCTAAGGCTGGACTAGAGATAGAGTAAGGGTGGAATTACACAATTTCATGTCAGTTTTCCCAGTACTTGTGAATTGCCCTCAGGTTACTTTTTGCAGGCAAGGATATGGTTCAAAAGAGCATGCCAAGGGCACAGGCTGGGTTGCTCACAAATGCTTGTTCTACATTTCAAAGGTTCAGGGGTGTTCCCTGCATTTTAATGGTTCATGGACACTTCTCTTGAGATTCAATCTATCTTCCCTTTTCTGTATCCCCAAATTTCTATCTCAACATCACCTCTTTACCATAAGATTTAGAAACACTCTGGTTAGGGGACTTCACTGGGGCAAGTTCTGGAGTTTGTAAAACATAGCTGGCATGCTAAAGAACTCTGGAATGATTTCCAAGCAACACCCACCAGGGTGGGAGCACCAAGATACAGAGGCATGAGCCAACCCTCTCCTGGTAGAAGCCCATGAGTAGTCCAGGGCCTTGCTTTTAAGAGAACTGACTGATACAAACACCAATCAATCCAAGAGATTCAGCATTAACTCTTCATTTGGTAGTGAAGAGGTATGAGAGATAGTTCCAAAGTGTGGAAAAATTTTAGTATTTAAGCAGATGGTCAGACTAACTATACAGATAAACTCAAGTTGACCATTAGCCTTGGAGGTTATACTAGTGACTGTGGACTCCATCTGAAGAACATGCAAAACCACAAGGGTTTTAAGAGATCTGATATGAGGTTTTTTTTTTTTTTTTTTTTTTTTTTTTTACAAATTTATCTGAATATAATATGAAGGACAGGTTTATAAAAGGAAAGACTGGAGGCAAGGAACCCAAGGATGCTCTTTCAGAAGTTTAGGTTGAGAATGAGATTTATATTATTCTCATGGCTTGACAATTAGTTAGATGTGGGGGGTAAAGAGAAAGATTTGTTAAGGATGTTTCCTGGAATCCTTATTTGAGAAATTAAGCAGATTACATCTCCATTTACCATAGCACCATAGGGAAACCAGGAATCAGAACACCTTTGGGGAGGAGACACAATCAATTTGGTTTTGGATATGCTCAGTCTAAGACATATTTAGGCAAAAATCCAGTAAACAGTTAGAGATAGGGGTGCCATGTTTTATTTCTAAAAGTGAGAGCTAATGGGTATGAAGTGCCAGCCCTGCTCTATTCTAAATGTATATTCATTTAGTTGAGGACTATAGATATAATAATCTCCATTTCATAGGCCTGACCAGAGATGACCATTTTGAAATCCTCACACACAAAGCGCATGAAATTGCAGAGAGAAAGAATACAGAGTGACAAAGAGATAGGTCAGTTCTGAGTCACAACAATACATAGGGAACAGGTAGAAGATGAGGTATTACAGTGTTTGGGGAAATCAAAATATTGTGCTATAACCATAGGCAAGAGCAGAGTGTGCTGGGGAGGGTCAGTGGGCCCTCCACCTCCATTCCTACCTTTAATGCTGCCTGTTTTGTCTTCCTGGACAGGTCAAGACAACTTTTACCAGATTCCCTCACAACTGAGGACTGGATACAAATTATACTCCATCAATTATGTGTACCACTCTTGCCCTAGAAGATGGAACTGAGGCAAAGGTTATATTCCCACTGTTTTTAGCCATTTTCTGTTGGAAGATATGACGTCGATGATGTGGAGCTTTTCTACAGCCATATTCCAGTGTCATTAGTTTTGTGGCTGCTCAGTTGCATGGTGGTGGTAGCAGCTTTCTCAGACTTGGATGTAGCCAGAGCAGTGTGTCTGAGTCCTTCCTATATCTTCCTGATTCAGGCAAAGGTACCATCTCCCCTGGCAGGCCAGTTGTGAGGGGGAATTGCTGGAGACACAGCTATATCTTGATAGCTCCCAACAGTTTAATAAATACTTGGTTCCTAGATTAAAACCTTCATAGAATACCCAGAGCTGTTGTGTTTTTCTTATTGACTCCTGATTAATATGGAATATTTCAGGAAGGGAATAACTGATTATACTAAATACTGTGTATAGAGCAAACAACTTAAGAACTAAAAATGTCCACTCAATTTGGGAATGTCGTTTATTGGTCGTTGGTAGCAAGTAAAGCATACTGTTATTGAAGCTGAAAGGAATATGCATAGCACTTAGTCCTTCAGACAGTCCTCAAAACTCTTGCAGGTTAATGTGGAAATGTTTTGAGGAAGAAACACTGAAGTCAGGAGACTCAGGTTCTGGTCTTGATGCTCTTACTGTCAAGGTGTTGAACATGGTATAGTCGTTTAACCTCCGGTCTCCTCAGCCAGGTGTCCATGCCAGAGCTTGCCCTACACTAGTGCCTCCTAATCCTTTCTCCAAGCTTCTTTCTGCACACAGCCTCCTGAACCCCCCAGAGCTTAACAAACACCAGATGGTGGTGGCTAAGAATACTCAGAAGGTTCAAGGATAGCAGAAGAGAAGCAGAAAAGATAAACTTAAAAAAAAGATACTAAATTATACTTCTAGAAAACATTAGCTATGCACCTCACAGAGGGTCTTCATCCCTGGTCCTTTTAAAATTTTTTAGAATTTTTGAAATTAAAAGGGTTGCCCAGGCTGCCCTTAAATTTGTGATCCTCCCTGCTTTAGTCTCCTGATTGGCTGGGATTGTATCCAGTAGACATTGTCTTTTTCTCTCTCTCTCCACATTTTTAAAACTGGTACATTGTAGTTGTACATAAGGACAGAATTTGTTATTACATATTCATACATGTATACAACATAACAATATTATTTGGTCAATATCACTCTCCAATACTTTTCCCCTCCCTCCCCTTCTTCCCCACCCGCTTGGTCCCTTTCATCTACTGATCTCCCTTTGCTTTTCATGAAATCCCCATAACCCCCTTTCTTTTCCTTTTTCCTCTCTAGCTTCCACGTTTGAGAGAAAACGTGCAACCCTTGATCTTACACATCAACCCTTGATCTTCTGAGTTTGACGTATTTTGCTGAATATAATGGTTTCAAGTTCCATCCATTTTCCTGCAAATGACATAATTTCATTTTTATTTATGGCTGAATAAAACTCCATTGTGTATACATAGCACATTTTCTTTATCCATTCTTCCATTTATGAACACACAGGCTGATTCCATAGTTTGGCTATTAAGAATTGTGCTGCTATAAACAGAGATATGCATGTATCACTATAGTATGACAATTTTAATTCCTTAGGATAAATCCCAAGGAGTGGTATACCTGGGTCATATTGTGGCTCATGCTTAGTCTTTTGAGGAACCTCCATACTTATTTCCATAGTGATTGTACTAATTTACAATCCCACCAACAGTATAAAAGTGTTCCTTTTTTTCCCCCACATCCTCGCCAGCATTTATTCTTGATGACTGCTATTCTGACTGGTGTGTAGTTTTATTTGCATTTCCCTGATTGCTAATGGTATTGAACATTTTTCATGTATTTGTTGGCCACTTGTATTTCTTCTTTTGAGAAGTGTCTGTTTAATTCATTTGCCTATTTATTAATTGGGTTGTTCGGATTTTGGTGTTAATGTTTTTGAGGGTTTTTTTTTTCCCCTTTGGTACTGGGAATTGAACTCAGGGACACTTGATGGCTGAGCCATATCCCCAGCCCTATTTCGTATTTTATTTAGAGACAGTGGCTCACTGAGTTGCTTAGTGCCTCGCTTTTGCTGAGACTAGCTTTGAACACTCAATCCTCCTGCCTCAGCCTCCCAAGCTGCTGGGTTTACAGACATGCACCACGGCGCCTGGCTGTTTTTGAGTTCTTTATGTATTTTAGATATTAATCCTCTGTCAGAAGAGTAATTAGCAAAAATTTTCACCCATTCTGTAGGTTCATTCTTCATATTCCTAATTGTTTCCTTTGCTGTGCAGAAACTTTTTAATTTGGTGTTATCCCATTTATTAACTTTTAGGGGTCTTATTAAGAAAGTCATTGCCTATACCTATATGTTGGAGTGTTGACCCTATGTTTTCTTCTAGGAGTTGCATAATTTCTGGTCTAATTCCTAGCTCTTTGGTCCACTTTGAGTTGATTTTTGTGTGGGTGACAGATAAGGATCTCGTTTCATTCTTCTACATGTAGATAATGAGATTTGCCAGCACCCTTTGTTTAAAAGGCTGTCTTTTCTCAAATGTATGTTTTTGGCACTTTGTCAAGGATCAGATGACTGTAAATGTATGGGTTTGTCTCTGTGTCATCTATTCTGTATCATTGTTCTATGTGTTTATATGTTAGTACCCATGCAGTTTTTGGTATTATATCTCTATTGTATAACGAGAGGTCAAGTATTGTGATTCTTCCAGCATTGTCTTTTTGGCTTAGGATTGCTTTGTCTATTCTGGGTCTTTTATTCTTTCAAATGAGTTTTAGGACTAATTTTAGTTCTGTGAAGTATGTCATTGGTATTTTGATGAGGATTGCTTTGAATCTGCATGTTGCTTTTGGCATTATGGCCATTTTACCAACATTAATTCTGCTTATCCATGAACATGGGAGGTCTTTCTATTTTCTGAGGTTTTATTCAATTTTTTTCTTCAATGTTGTATAGTTTTCATGTGGAGGTTTTTCACCTCTTGGTTATATTTATTCCTAAGGATTTTTTTTTGAGGCTACTATGAATGAAACTATTTTCCTTATTTCTTTCTCAGAAGATTTATTTTTTTGGTATATAAGAAAGATATTGATTTTATTATGTTGGTTTTATAACCTGCTGTTTTACAAAATTTGTTTATTGGCTCTAGCAGTCTTTTGGTGCAGTTTTTTGGATCTTCTAAGTAAAGGATCATATCATCTGCAAAGAGTGATAATTTGACATCTTTCTTTCTTGTTTTTAATCCCTTTTATTTCCTTTTTTTTTGAAATAAGCCTCTGTCTTTAGTACCACCAACCAACTACCCTGAGCAGGAATTTCTTTGATCCTGTCCAAAATCTCTGGACTCAGATTCCCAGCTTCTTATTTTCCTCAGGAATTAGTAGGGAATTCTCCTTTAGTGGATAATAGATTCTGTAGCATCATACTTATTCAAAAGATGACAACTCAGTATTATTTGGCAAAGCTGTTTCTTTATTATTTCCATCTTTGCATTCTAGAAATGGTTTTTTGGTCCACTTTGAAATAGCAAAAGTTGATGAGAAGGATCTGCTCCCTGATTTTAAACAGTCCCAAATTTGAACTTTACCAATTTCCCTTCAGGGGCAGGAACAAAATATATATGTGTGTGTATATATATATATATATATATATATGTGTGTGTGTGTGTGTGTGTGTGTGTGTGTGTGTGTTTAGATTGCATTTTTCTCCAATTACAACAAAGTATAATTGCATTGCCATGATAATCTCATTGGGATTATATTGTAAAAATTTAAAATGGAATAGAACATGAGATCAGATTGCATAGAAATATGTGTGTAAATGTGTATGTAAGTGCACACACACTCACACACCTGCAGAGACACAAATGCATGTAAACCTGGCAAAAACCAAATAAGACCTATAGTTTATTTAACAGCAATATACCAATGCCAATTTTCTGGTTTTCTACTATTCTGCAGTTACATAAAATGTCTGTTGTGGGAAGCTGGGTGAAGAATTCAAAGGATTCTAGGTACTATTTTTGCAACTTCTTGTGAGTCTATAATTAAATAAAAGTTTAAAAATGAATTAGAGGAAAACAACCTAAATTTTATTTTTATGATGTAATAACAATCTATAAAATATCTACAATGAGGTGTTCTGGCCAAGAATATATGACCTGAATCTATTTGTGTTGTTAGACTTAACTTCGGGTTTACAAGAAATACCAGGGAAAAGGAACAAGTTAAAACTACAGCATGAGAAAACAAATAAAGCAATCAAGCAAATATAGAATGTGTTTTATGAGCCAACTGACCTTCATAGTTATCACCAAAGATTTAAAGATGAGTGTATAGAGACAATGAGGCAGTATGCATTAAAAGACTAGAGCAAAATAATAACAACCAAATGCAATGAATTTGTTGGGTACTAATTTTTTAACTATTTAAAAAAAATTTTTAAAGATATGTAACATGAAATTTGCCTTTTTAATTATTAAGTATACAACTCACTAGCATTAAGCACATTTATATTGTTGTGCAACTATCACCATCATAAAAAAAAAAAAAACCTTCTCATCTTGTAAAACTGTAACTTGGTACCTATTAAAAACGAAATTTTGCTTTCTGTCTCTGTGATTTTGACAACATTAAGTACTTTCTAACTGGCTTATTTCACATAGCATAATGGTTTCACTTTTTTCCATATTGTAGAATATGTCAAAATTTCTTTATGTATTTTGATAGGCAACATAAATATTTCCAAGTCATATTTTTTGCTATATTAAACTTTTAATTAATATATAATGCTCTTTATAATTGACCTTTTTTGACTCATAGTGTGTTTTGTCTGACTTTAGTATAACTACCTCTTCTTTCTTTTGGCTGGTATTTGCATGAAATATTTTTTTCCATCCTGTCACTTTTAACTTGTTTGTGTTTCTGAATCTAAAGCAAGTCTCTTATAGATAAAATTTAGTTGGATCTTTGTTTATAAGCCATTCTGTCAATCTCTGTCTTTTCACTGGAGATTTTAATTAATTTACAGTCAATTGCTGATAAGAAGGGATTTCTGTTAGTTTGCTCTTTGCTTTCAATAGGCCTTATAACTTTTTTGTCCCTCGTTTTCTTCTTTTGTGTTCTGTTGATTTTTAAGGGTGAAATATTTTAATTCCCTTCTCATTTCCTTTTGAGTATATTATATAGCTACTTTTTTGTGGTTACCTGGGGAACACATTTAACACCCTAACATTGTTATAACACTAGAATTTGACTCTATACCTGCTAAATGTCAAAGGCATAAAAACTCTTCTTGTATATAGCTCTGTCCCCAACCCCTTCAATGTTGTGACAAAAGTGCATCTTTATATATTTTGTCCAAAAATACAGACTAATTATTTTTAATGTATTAGTTTCTTAAATCACATAGAAAACAAAAAGTTAAGTTATAAGTTACAATAAAACTCATTTTTAGAATTGTCTGTGTGTTTACCTTTCTTGACCTTTAATTTCTTGACTCAACTTAAAGTTACTATCTATGTCCTTTTACTTCAACCTGAAGGACTATCTTTAAAATTTCTTGTTGAGCAGGTCTAGTGATAATGAACTCCTCCAGTTTGTGTATTTCTGGGAAAAATCTTAATTTCTCCTTGATTTTTGAAGGCAGTTTTGCCAAATATAGGATTCTAGGTTGATGGGTTTGATTTCCCCTACCCCCAGCCTAAGCACATGGAATATATCAACTCATTGCTTTCTGGCAAGTTTCCTGGCAAGGAAGCTGCTGTAGTACTCTTGAGCATCTCTTGTAAATTACAGGTCACTTCTTTCTTGCTGATTTCAAGAGTATCCCTTTATCTTTGGCTTTCAATAATGTGCCTTGGTTTGGGTCTCCTTAAGTTCACCCTGCTGGAGTTGACTGAGCTTCTCAAATATCTGTGTTCATGCATTTCATCAAATTTGAGGAGTTTTCAGCCATTATTTTTTTTCAGATGGTCTCTCTTTCCCTTTCTCTGCCTCTTGTCTTTCTGGACCTTCCACAGTGCATAAGGTGGTCCATCTGATAATGCCCCATGGGTCCCTTAGGCTCTGCTTGCTTCAATCTTTTTTTCTTTCTGTTCATCAGATGATAATTCAATTGTCTTGTTCTCAGTCTCATTGATTTTCTTTCTGCCTTTTCAAGTTTTTTGTGTTTTTCTGCTCTAGAATTTCTTTTAGTTTCTTTTTATGTTTTCTATATGTTTATTGATATTTACACTTCATTTATTCATTGTTTCTTTATTTTAATTTTACCATATCTTCTTTTAGTTCTTTGAGTATCTCTGTAACAGTTGTTTAAAAATATTTGTTTAGTAACTTCACCACCTGGTTTTTCTCAGGGACAAAAGTTTCTGTTGACTTTTCCTTTAAATGGGACACTTTCCTGTTTCTTTGTATGCTTTTTTATTTTATTTTTTAAATTTTTTTTATTTTTTATTGAAAACTAGACTTTTGCATCTACAATGTTGTAACTCTGGAGATCTGACTCTCTTCCATTCCCAGGGTTTTCTGGGGTCTGTTTTGTTTCACATTTTAATTGTTGTGGGGTCTCTGTGCTGGCGATCGGATTGAGGTCTAAAATTAATGTTTATTAGGGTCTTTTCTTTTCTCTGGCATGGAGGTGACTTTCTAAATTTCCTTATAAATGTGATTGCTTTGGGATGTCCTAATCTTTAAGACTCTGGCCTCCAAAGGGGGAGAAAGAGGAGAATGCAGAGAGCAGGGAAAGGTACCCATTCTTTGAAATCTCTTGGCAGCTGTTTGCATCATCAAGGCAGAGCTGGCAGCAATGACAGGGGAGGCTGCAGAAACAGCAACCAGAGTAGAGATCTTTGATGTTAAGAACAGGGTCCCACTTGGGCTCCCACAGCCATGTGTAAGTTGCTCCTGAAACATGTGCAAAGTTGCCTGCCATTGCAGTTGGGTTGGTGATGGGTGTCCACATCAAGAACTGAAATTAACTACAGTTTACCACCTAAGCCATGCCCTGGACGTTGCAAGTTTTCCAAATAGTTAAATCAGGTAGAATTTGCCATTAGATTCATGATCATTCCTAAATCTGCCATCTTCCGAGATTCTTCTCCTCTAATTGACTAATAAGTTTTGAAAAAGAGTTATAAAAGATATTTGAGGATATAAATTATATCTCAAAAGTATTTCTATTAAGAGATAGGGCACATTTGGAAAACATTTGGTATGGATTATATATTAGATGAGACTAGGGACCTAGTGTTTATTTTCTTAGGGTGCGAACCACTTTCTAGTCATAAAGGAGAATACCTGGGTTCTTTAGAAATAAATATTGAGATATTCAGGGGTGAAGAGTCATGATTTCTACAGCTTTCTTTCAAATAGTTTAACAAGCAAACAAGAAAAGTACAGTTGTATAAAGAAAAGATGGCAAATGTTAACACTTTTCAAACCTACATGGGGAATAGGGGGTGTTTGTTGTCCTATTCTTTCAGCTTTTGGGTATGTTTAAATTTTTTCACAACAAAATTTTGTTACTGGAAGGTAGAGGATGGAGGGCAGGTGAAATCCTCTGTAGGTATCATTTTCATGACCAACTACATGGCAGGAACCATATCCAAATTTTCATGTCTGATTTCAGCATGTCAGGGATAGCTGGGATTGTATGATTCCTTCACATAAGGCCTATTATGCCACTCCAAATTGTTTCTATTTCATACATAAGTAAGAAGAGGCCCATATATAGTTTTAAACAGAGAAAAAAACCATATTTGCACATTTTGGAAACATTCTGGATAAAGAATTGTTAGAAAGGGTGGGAAGGGTGTACCTGTGAAGGACTCTTGGTCAGTCTTTGGGGACAATTGTAATGGGGCCTAAACTAGGGCAGTGACAGTAGAAATGGTGAGAAAGAAGGTACATACTTGAGAATTATAGAAATATAGAATCAAATTTATAAGGTTCAAACTTCTATGAACTTTAGTTAAAACTGAAGATAGTTTCTCATAAGATTTCATGAGAATCCCTGTAAAGAGAAGGTATCATATTATTGACACAGTACTTTAAGAAATTAAGTGCTATGTTATTTATTGTCCTTCTCAGCAAAATAAGGAAGAAAAGCTCATAGAATATTTGCATTTTAGCAACAACAGGACTATGATGAAAAAATAATTCAAGTGGGGCAGAGGTCCCAAGTAAGATTTAAATGAACAGTCTCTGAATCATGAATTATGATTCCAGTTCCTCTCCATAGTTAAGCTTTCAGTGAGAAAGAGCACGGAGTTTGTCAAGATGTACAACTGTTTATAAAGCTTTTATTGAGTCTCCCCAAAATACACACTTTAAAGGCTTGCAGTAATCCTGGAGGGTACAAAACACATTCTTTTAAGAATTTGTTTATTTAAGTCATAAGTGTGTTTGTTGTGGGAAAGTAAATTTATTTGCGTAAATGGTAGATGAGTCCAGCAATTATATTAAATAACCCACCATTCAAAGTATTATGTTAGACAGAAAGCACCCAACTGCTTAGTCTAGTTTTCTCCTTGCAAAACGCTTGAAATTAAAGCATGTCTTTGGCCAGTTCTAAACCAAATACATGACAAAGTGTTGTTCTTCTCTATGTGGTAGAATAGTCAGGACTTGGTGATTGGTATGAAACAGTGAAAGAAAGAACCTTCCTGGTGCCCAGGTTGCTGGTGTGGGTAACTAGGTAGGCAGCAATGCTGTCCAGTGAGACAGGCACCCAGGTGGAGAGGAATGGTTTCTAAGGAAGAGTTTGTCTTTGAACATGAAGAATCCGAGGTGTCTGGAGGACATCTTACTAGAGCTGATCAACAAGCAGTTGGGAATATGTGTGTGGAGCCCAGGAGAGAGATCTAAAAATTTAAATTTGCAGCAAACTGTTCAGGTGTAGCCATTCTCAGTTCAGATTGGAACCTATGTAATATAATCTGACCCAAGAAATTTCAAATATTTCTTTTTCTTTTTAAATATTTTTTTAGTTGTAGCTGGTACAATATCTTTATTTATTTTTATGTGGTGCTGAGGATTGAACCCAGTACCTCACACGCCCAAGGCAAGTGTCTACACTGAGCTCCAGCTCCAGCCCCTCAGTGTTTCTTAATGCTTTCCTTATTTAAAATACACTGACTTTGAAAGAAAGTCAATATTTATTGTGGTAAATATTGCCCTGGAATAATTCAAGAGGAAATCAGCTATAGCATTGATGTTGGATGACAGAAAGGTCACCCTTTATCTTACCCTCATTAAGGTCCAGAATATAATAGGTACTCAGTAATTATTTGTTGAGTGAATGAATATCCCCATTTCCCACAGCCTGTCCCCAAATACATCCACATCATTTAGTGAAACTGAAAATGCAGAGGATGGAAGTACCTTTTTTTGTTTTTTTAAATTAAAAGATAGCTCTGAATTACCTCTGGGATGGGTAATATAGCAATCGTCACCAGACATGCAATTCCACAGTGGCATAATTTTTGGAAAATGGGAAAACAAGTAAGAATGGGGAGAACGGGAGAGATGGGGAGCAGTGGGGAGAAGGGAGAGGGCTGATGATACCAGGCTATTTCCACACATCTTTTTCTTTTTCTGGGGTGGTCTGGTCTGGGTTTCAGGTCCTCCACCCTGGGCACTCTTAAAGACAAAACAGAACAAAACAAAAAACAATCTTCCTGTCCTTTCCAATACTTGCTTTCAAATGTGCTTCTGGGAACCCCTTGGGGATAGCAACAGAGTCTGAGGCCCGCCTACAACCACCATTTATTTATTGTTACCTCACAGCATTGATCTTTGTGCCTAAGCAGCAATTTGAAAAGCCAAGGAACAGCGTGCTTCTCTCAGCAGTAATTTTGAAGCCTCTCAGGAGACTAACAAGATCCCAGGGTTTGCAAATGGGACCATTTCTTTGCAGAGTGAGGATGTGGAGATGGGAGAGTGCTGGGGAAAGGAGAGCTCTGCTCTGCCTCAGAGATCTTAACAATGCCCCTCAGCCCAGCAGCAATGAAAAGAGGGATGTGCTGGGTGGGGAGATGGCCCTCACCCCCCACTCTGGTTTTAGTCCTTGCTTATTATTACATTCAAATTCTTTTTTCTCAAGTCACTGTTGGTGCTGTCTTAATGAGCTACAGCTCAGAGAACATAAACCTGCCCTTTGAACGCCACCTTTTAGAGAACAAAATGAAAAATTTCTGGAATAAACTTTCCCCTCATGTCTGCACACAGACCCAAGATCAGCAATTCTGCAACAGAGAAATGGAAAGTGAGGCCATGACCATGACATTGAGGCTTCTAAAATGCTTTTCCTGGTATAAGTAGATTAATACAAACATACTTGAGGAGACGGTGGAGTTCCAAACTAAGAGGTTAACAGCTTCAATTAGAGACCTCTTCTCCACCAGCTGCCCTCTCGATGGCAGAGCTTGGTCCATACTTGCAGTGTGTACTGGAGGTCAACTTAGGTTAACATGCAGGACGTGAAGTGCCAACCAATGCATCTCCTGACTCTGCTTTGTTCCAAGAACTCTAGGGGCCCGTCTTTCACAAACAGCTGGATAAAGGCTCTACCAGGTTCCTTCTCCTCATGCTCCAGAATCCTGGTGAATTCATCACCTGAGTTAAAATTATCATCCTCTTCCAAAGCAGACCCCAGAGGCTTGAGCTGTTCCAACTCCAGCTGTTCATTATAGCCAGGGCAACTGGACTTGATTTAAATCGATGAGTGAGTGCTGGTGGTGAAATCAATTACTCTAAGAATGACCAAAGAAACAGACTGTCACATTCCCTGAACAGTGCTCCTCCCTCAGAGGATGGAGAGGTTTGGGAGACTCTTAGGTGCACCCCATCTGAGCAACACCTGTTGTTTTGGAAGTTGAGGGTATGTTTACTGAAGTATATCTGAGAAGTCTGATTTGGTTTTCCTGTTTCCATTCTGGGCTCTGAGGATTGATTTCACTTTTGGGACTCTCAGGGGACAGGTGCATCCCATCTGCTGACTTCTTGTTGGCTCTGAGGTGACACATTCTCATTAAGACAGCCTCTATTTAAATGTGTCTCTGCTGTTTCAGTCTCTGCATCTTTCTCCTCTTCAGTCTTCTTTCCCTCCACAGATCCCAGTAGACTCAAGGGGACTCCTTGACATTCTCCTGCTTTCAAACCTCCACCTGTATTCCATCAGGATAGAATATGGTAATTACTTGGTTCATCTTTTAATCCACTGGACTGTAAACAGGAGCTGGTGAAAGCCAACAACTCCATTTTCCATTGGAAAATGCCCAGGGGCTGGTTAACAACAGAAGTATTCACAGGAAAAGAAATTAGGTTTGATGAGATTTCCAAGTGTGTCCTGGGGAGGATCAATCAACAGGAGGCCTCTTAGCTGATGCTGAGACCATGAATATATTCTCTACCAAAACAGGATTTGAAATGCAGATTCACACTTGGACCTCATCTTTCCCTGTGACAGTTACTTCTTAGTCATTTTCTCAAAAGATGCGTATTTAACTGGGTTAGAGGAATGGGGTACACTAGTATTATATCATTGTCATCATCCATCATCATTATTGTAAAATAAGGAACATGGCTGGTCTTTGTCTCTAGTCCTTGGGAAGTAACCTCTAATCCATAGAATTTTCTGAGTGATGAGTGTCTTTGTTATTGATGGTGGGCACCTCGTACAAACATCACCTGAATTGATGTTCCTGAGATGAGTCAGGAGAGGGACTTTATATGCCAAAAATACTAATCTTGTATTTAAGAGGGTTGGGGCTTTGGTCCTGTGATATCAGCCCAACCTCTGTGGGAGGAAGGAGAGGAGAGATGTGTATTCAACCACATAGCCAATGATTCAATCAATCTGCTCCACAAAGGCTTGTTTAAGCCTCCTAGATGGTGATACATTGATGTACCAGGAGGGTGAGGCATCCTAAAAACATGGAAGCTTTGTGTGAGAGACCCTTTCAGACTTTACCTTATAGGTTCTTCTTTTGCTTGATCCTGATTATTTGTATCTTTTATAATAAATTATAGTCATAAGTAGAGCATTGTCCTGAGTTCTGTGAGTCACATAATGAATTATCAAATCTGAGATGGTCATAAAACTTCTCAATTCTAGTCATTTGGTCAGAAGAGCAAGTGGCCTGGGAACCCTGGAACCTAATAGGTTAAGTCTGAATTAAGTGGAGCCTTGTTGGGTTTATGGCCTTAAGTATGTGGAGTCTGTGCTAATTCCAAACAGTTGGAGTCAAAACTATATTTCAGGAGTCGTCATCATCGTCATCATCACCTAACTTTATTGAGTTTTTATAAAATCCCACTTTGTGTATGCAATAGGACCCCCAAATTTACACAATATACTCAAGCTAATTTGCCTAACAATCTCTACCCTCTCAGTCATTGAATAATGAGAGAAAAACAAATGGAATTTAAGCTTAGTAATGTGTAATATCAGAGTCTCAGTTTAAACGTTC
Organism: Marmota flaviventris; assembly: GCF_047511675.1. Lineage (NCBI taxonomy): Eukaryota > Metazoa > Chordata > Mammalia > Rodentia > Sciuridae > Marmota > Marmota flaviventris. The sequence continues at coordinate 102,296,258 of NC_092502.1, read as the reverse complement.
TCTTATGACTCTATGTCTTTAGAGCACGTGCTCAACTTTCCAGATTTCCCCTTCTCACCTCCAATCCTCTTTAAGGTGACATTTAATTTCTGGGGTAAGGTCATGGCCATTTAGAGTTCTACAGCGACAGAAAAGAGGACTCAAGTCCTTGGAGCTATGCTGCTCTTAGATTCGATCAAGAGGGGACCCTGTCCTAAAGGGACTTGTATTGGCTCTCTTCTAGTCATAGCCCACACCAAGACACAAGCCAGGAAACCAAGGAGGTCGTATGTCCACTGGAGTCTGCTCCTCCACTCCTATGCCACCTTAGGGGTACTCAGGGCACAGGAATCTTTTTTTTCCAAATTCTCCAGTCCACTTCCAGAACCTGTGCCGGCTTCTTCCCTGGGTTCATTCTCCTTGGCATGAGCCTCACAACTAATATGTATATAGTTGGGCCCAGGAGATGGCCAAGGAGAAGCTGTAACAAGGAGAAGCTGGAAGTGGGGGTGAAGGACCCTGGGCCTGTAACCTGGGGCTCTGTGTGCCTGAACACACCTTCTAGACCAGTTGGGATTGGGAAGAGATGAGGAGTGGGCTGAGCTGAAGGCTGGTATACATTCTTCCTGTGGGGCCTGTCTCGGATCACCATTAGCTTCTGATGTAGTGTGACTTGTCTGATCTAGCCCTTGGACAGGTGACCACTGAGATGTCAGGCCTGCTGTGATGATGTGCTGACATCCATCAATACCTTCTATGGTCCTTGACATGTACCTTCAATCAGGAAGTCCACATACACAGGTTTGCTTTGTCCTGACTTAAGAACTTGATTGGCAAACTTCTTATCTCTTCCTGCCCATGCCCCACTGGAGCACAGGGAAACTGCTAGAACCCTTGCATACCATATGTAAGATACCAGAAACTAAGAACACTGTCCCCTCTTGGCTATCGCTGGGCTACTGCTTACACTATCCTGGGGCCCACAAGTGAGGCCTTCTTTAAAGTTGTACCATTCAGTATATAATTTACATATGGCATACAGAAGTTCTAGAACTTTCTACGTACTTGAAAAAAGTTTATTCTAAATTGAGGTGTGATATAGCAGATGGGGGTCCTATTGCATACACAGAGTGTGATTTTATAAAAACTCAATACGTCAGATTTCAATGACTGAGATAAAAAGGAGTATAAAATGTCTCAAGTTTTTATTAATTGCATGTTATAATGATAATATTTTGGATATATTGAGTTAAATAAAATATATTATTGAAATTAATATAACGTCTTTATGCAGTCTTTCTTGTTTGTTTTACTTATTTTTTAATTATTTATTTAAAATTTGGGGCACTTGGGGTAGTCAAAGCAGAGTTTTTAGGGTTTTAGCCTGAGCAAATGAAGATAAAAGATGAATCAGTTTGCAAATAATAAAACAACTACAATACAAAAAATGGCCAGACTGACATGGTTCAGTACATGGCCTAGATTCAGGGGTCCGTTGCAAACCATTGTTTCAGTGCCTTCTCTGGAAAACCTCAGGAATGCTCTCTCACTCACAGTACTCTTATGAGGGTGGTGAAGAGTGATAGCACTTGATCTATCACTAACAGAGCAAGGGAGCCATTGATAGACCAGTCAGGGCCTGAGATGATTTGAAACAAGAGCTCCACGTAGTAGAGTTCACTCTATGGATGGTGACACTGTGCAACCAGATTGGGGATGCTTGATCTAAGACACACGAGAAAGTGTGTTGGTAAAGTCAGGAACAATGGGTGCAGACAAAAAATGTACATCACCATCATGGTGGAGCCCCAGACAGGGATCCCCAGGCCCCAATTCTGAAGAGTCATCCACTGACTATTGCTTTGGCAGTGTCACCGCTACTGGAGCAATGGGGCTGCAGCTGTACCCAGGACCGTGTCCTAGTTTCCACAGAGAATGGTCAAGTGGCCTGAAGCAACTTCCTGTGTCCTTTATTCCCTATGTAGCCTTATAATTAAGCCTGTTAGTGGAAGTAACCTAAGGAGGTCTGTATCTGGAGACCTTGAAACCCACTAATCTAATATACATACCAATGCCACAAAGGAAACAACCAAAGGATCTGGTCAACATTTGCTTCCCTAGTGAAGGACTGGTGGTTCACTTCAGCACCACAAAGTGGTTCTCTCTGGACATGACTGGTGGAGCAGCTCATTCCTATCTCTCCTGATTTGTCAGCCTCCACTTTAGAACAGGAAAAGTGAAATATATTTTCCAATCTTTCTTAAAACTAAGCATCACCTGTTTCTTTTTACCTTAAAGATTTTACTACTAGAAAATTCAGAATCACATATATCGCTCACATTTAATTTCTATGGAATAACTTTGTCCTAGAATCTTGAAATCATCAACCAGACTGTCTGAGGCAGTTCTTGGGTTCTTAATGCCTCCATCTGCCCTCCCCAGGTTTGCAGATTCTCATACAGTGCCTCTTGGCCCTCCCTGTTTATCATGTCTTTGTCACTCTCTCAGAATGGAAGGGCAAATTTTTTGCTTCCTTTTCTTGTCCTATATGAAGTTCCCCTATGTTCTATTCTCTTTCCTCCCACAGGCTTTAAGCCTCATGGCTCAGCCATAACGGTGGAAAGGATGTACTCTCTTCTCTATGAAATAAACTCTATGATTCTACCAGTTGAGATTTGCTCTTAGTAAGTGTTAGTGAATTTTCAATGTTTTTCCGTAACAAAGTTTGATTTGAAGGCCCTTATTCTCTGTGACAACCTCCAAAAGTCCTATTTAAAAACTACACATAACCTCCCACTTCTTTGGCTTCCTTTTGTAATAATCCATGAGGCAAAAGGAGATCACTGGATAAGTGAGATGAATGCAAAAGAGAAAGCCACATTTATATATTTTAAGCATGTACATTCATTATGTAAATATTATCTAATAAAATCCTCAACAATACCTATGCCTGTTTCAGTCAGTTTTTGCATCACTGTGACCAAAATACCCAGTAAGAACAACTTAGAGGAGGGAAAGGCTTACAGTTCAGAGGTCTCAGTCCATAGACAGCTGACTCTATTGCTCTGGATTCAAAGTGAGGCAGCACTTTGGGGGAAGGGCCCAGCAGAGAAAAGCTGCTCAGTTCATGGCCAGGTCAGGAAGCAGAGCAGGTCAGGGAGGAAGGGGCCCCATGGGGGAGATATATCCTTCCAAGGCATGGCCCCAGTGACTCACCTCCTTCAGCCACACCCCACCTGCCTACAGTTACCACCCAGTCAGTCCATTCAAACTAGGATGAACCAATTAGATTACATCTCTTACAATTCAATTATTTCACCTCTGAATACTCATGCAGAAATACAAGAGCTCTTGGGTGACATCTCATTATAAAACCAAAACATTTATAATTTGCTCCATTTTGCATATGAAGAAATGAGTCAGCGGCAAACTAAAATTCTATCTTAGATCTTTGGATTCTTAAAACCACATTCATTTAATTTGTGAATACCTATTAACTATTTATGCCCAGCACTGTTCTAGATGTTTGGAATGTAACCATGCATAAAACATCCGCTCTATCTTCACAGAGCATATTTCTTAGCAAGAAGGGACAGATTATAAACAATGTCATTGGCAGAATAAGGTCTGCCCAAGATGTTCATGTCCTGATCCCTCTGAGTAGGTTACATTAGATGATAAAAAGAACTTTGCAGATGTGATTAAGATTATGAATCTTGAGATGGGGAAGGTATCTTGTGTTATCCATTTGAGCCCAATGGACTCACATAGATCCTTAAAAGGGGAAGAGAAAGGCACAAGAGTCAAAGAGATGTTGGGAGAGTAGGCATAAAAGATTTGAAGCATGAGTGGGACAGGTTTAGAAGATGGAGAAAGAGGGCCACGAGCCAAGGAATATGAGCAGATTTTAGAAGCTGGGAATGCCAGCAAGGGACCTCAGTCCTTCAACCACAAGGAACTAAATTCTGCCAACTCACTGCATGAACAAGAAAACAGATTCTTCCCTAGAGTCTCCAGAAATGAATGTAGCTCTGCCAACACTTTGACTTTGGGAAAGTCTAACAAGAAAAAGCAGCTGAGCTCACCAGACTTCCAACCTACAGAATGGTATGATAATAAACCTGTGTTATTTTAAGCATATAAGCATGTGTCAGTTTGCTGTGATAGCAAGAGGAAATGAATACCAGCAATAAGTATGACATAAAGTGTATCAGAAACCTTCCTATCATGAAAAGAGAAACCACTCTAGGTATCTAAAGCAAAGAGAGATCTAATGCATTGAACTGGTGAAAAAGCTGGGAAGGGCTAGAAGAACAGAGGGAAGTGGGTATTCCACAGTGTGGCAGACTAGAACACTGGCAGCTCCAATTCTTAACACTTGCTTCTATTTAGACCCTGTGGCATGTGACTCTAAAGTCCCTCCCATGAAAGTTGAGTGCATTTCCTCTCCCTATGTGACATGGGACAGAAGTGATGATGAGCCCATTCTGAGGCCACGTTCATGAGGACCCTTGTGTTTCTACTTGTATTCTCTCACCTGACTACAGTCACCATGAGCATGTGCTCAGGCTACCTTGTAGAAGGATGAGAAATTGTGTCTCAGAGTCAAGTTGCCACAGTCAAAGCCAGCCTAGGTAAGAATAACCAGCTAACTATAGACAATGGAATCACTTAACCAATTACTAGTGGACCCCAGAAAGACAAGCAATAATTTCTTCTATTTTTTGTATACTACTGAAAGTTTAAGGTTGTGTGTTTCTATTTTAGCAATAGATAATGTATGTGCCTGAAAATCAGGAAATAATCATCAGTCCTGACTTGAAGCTAAAGGTGTAACCAAAATATCAGGAAGCTCCTAGCACCCCTGTGTCGGTGCCCACAAATCTAATATTAACCACTGTGCTGATGGAGATGCTGTCACTACTACTAACACTTGGAGTTGGAGACAGCTAGCACTGCTGGGAATATCATCACCAGAAATCAGAAAGCTATTCCCACCCCTTGGCTGGAGATCATGAGCCCACACAGTCTTGGAGGCACCATTTCTGTTAATCAACAGGAGTCATTAACAGATGTTAATAATCAGAAGTCGCCCTGGCTGCTGCTGCTGCTAGTCTTCTGGTCTTTAAAACTCATGTGTTTGTCTCTCAGTAGAAGACACCAACTAGAATAAAGCTGACAAAGGAATGCAGGAAATATAGTAGACCCTCCTCATCTGTGGGTGATATGTTCTAAGACACAAGTGGATGCTGCAGACTGCAGATCATTCCAAAGCCTATACTTTGATGCCTTTCCATTTCAAATAAGCAGTTATCATGCACTATGTCCATACCTTTTGCAGTTTGAGATGTAACAGCAAAACTAACATTAATTTCTTTTTCCTTCCTCACAATTCATCAATAGAAGATTTAGTCTTCCTGTGGATCTTAGGAACTTCAATGTACAATTTTTTTCTTTTCTTATCAAGTCAAAAAATTTCACCCTTTCATTTAAAGGATGCACATTGTAGCTTCTTTTGACAGATCTGAATTTTTAGCATCATAACTCTTGTGCTTCGGGGCCATAATTAAACAAAGTAAGGGTTACTTGAACACAAATACCGTGATATAACAGTGTCAATTTGATAACCAAGAACACTGCTAAGTGGCCAATAAGCAGGTAGCATATACAGCATGAATATGCTGGACAGGGGAATGATTCCTATCCCAGGCAGGACAGAGCAGGATGTTACAAGGTATCATCACACTATTCAGAATAGTGCATAATTTAAAACTAATGAACTTCTTATTTGGGAACTTTTCATTTAATATTTTTGGTGGCCTCAGATACCTGAAACTGCAGAAAGTGAAACTGAATAAGGGAGACTAATGTATAGTTTATAGCCATGCTGCTCTAGTAGTACAAGAAAAATTATGTAAGACTGGATGAGGGGTATGCCAAAAGATATTATCAGGCACAATAAACTAATGATGATATATTACAAGATAATAAGTGTTTAGGAGTAAAATTTTTAAAAAAGGAAGGCAGGTTTTAAATAAATGAGCATATTCTTAATCACTGAATTTTATTGTCTCCCAGCTAATAAATCCAGAGTGTTTAGGTTTTGTTGTTTCTTTGTTCTTTGTAGATATACATGACAGTAGACTTTATTTTAACATATTATACATACATGGAGTATAACTTATTTTAATTAGGATTCCATTCTTGTGGTTGTACATGATGTGGAGTTTCACTGGTTGTGTATTCATATATGAACCCAGGAAAGTTATGTCCAATTCATTCCACTGTCTTTCCCAATTCCATTCCCCCTCCCTTCCCTTCTTCCTCTTTGTCTAATACACTGAACTTCTATTCTTCCCCTCTCTCCCTTGTTGTATGTTAGCATCCTCATATCAGAGAGGACATTAGACCTCTTTTGGTTTTAGGAGGATTGGCTTATTTCATTTAGCCTGATGGTCTCCAGTCCCATCCATTTACCCGTAAGAATCATAAAGCCCTTCTTCTTTATGACTGAGTATTCCATTGTGTATATGCCATTGTGTATATATGTACCACATTTTCTTTATCCATTCATCTGTTGTTTAGTTTTGCTAAGCCATTTTCACTCTTGGTAGATAGAGGTGTAATAAAAAGGACAAGAATTTCCTGCAGGGAAGAATGGGAGAATAAGGGAGTAGGCATGTTATAAGGAAGAGGTGAGGAAATTAACGATGAGTTTTTGCATGGTACACCCAAACTAGAAATAAGAAAGAAAGAAAGACTGCACAAACATTGCTTAGACACTACTTGATGCCTTGTAATAAACTACTCGTTCCTACCCAGCCAGCACAAGGCACCATACTAAGAACTGTGAGGAGTACAAAGACAGCTTGGATATCAGCAACTTGCTTGTCCCTCAAGTGCTCTAACTTGCAGGAGTCAATCTGCCTGGTAAGACTTAATTAAGTTGTTTTACCTCCAATGCTTTATACTTGGGAAACAGCATCCTCTAAATAATCCCTGAAGGTTCCTTTGGGGTGTTTGAGGGTCTGGCCCTGAGTTCTTTCTTGATTTTTGGCTTTGAGTTTTACTGCATGAGTGTATAATCTCTTTACTACATCAGGTCAAGGCACTGGACATTATCATGGTCTCTTCAGACCCCAAAGGACCACTGACCAAGGCTGTGTTTGTAGCAAATTTAATGGAAGGGTAACAGCAACTGCAGGAGAGTGACAGTGCAGAAGACAATTTAAAATTGAACATAAACAGCCCTTTTCTCACAATTCTCCCAGTCATGTCCCTGCCTAGAGGAATTTTCATTTACATTTTGCTTACATTCACTTTTCCTCAGATTTCCTTCTCTCATCTTATTCCTTTTCTCAACCAGCTATAATTTGATCTCTTCTCCCATTTATTTATTAGGTGGAGCAACTTAGCCATCTCTTTCTCACTATAATACCATTATCTGGGCTATCTCATGTCTCTATTAAGGTATGCTCCTGAACAAACTCCTAGTTCTCTCCTTAAAAAAAATACTGCATACAACCCTTAAAATAATTTTCCTCCCAGAAGATGAAACATAAAAAGTCAGACCATACACATTCATGGGTACTGCCTAGTATATATAAAATATGACTATAGAAAGTGTCCTTGGAAATGTTCCTGGAGTTTGGTCTCCATGTACTTACTATTCAGAGAGGCTAGCCTATGAGGGATATATCTAGGGAAGCATACAATAAGATTGAGATGCTTTGAAAATGTGCACACTCATTTCATGGTAAGCGGAATTTAGGTATTTTCTTTTAAAAATAAACATCTAGGGAACTTTTGTTTCTATGTGAAGACTAAGTAATTTGAAGCAATCCTTTGAGGGTAAACATCAACCTGAAAATGTCAGACAGCTAATAGGGTAATTAAGAATTACCTATCCACAATGAAAAAAATAAATTAAAAAAAAATCTAAAAGTACAAAGAATTGAGCCTGGTACTTAAGTTTTTTCCCCCTTCTGAATGTTCATTGATTCCTGAATAGACTGCTATGAGGCAGAGTAGAATTTTGAGCAGCATCAGAGAGCTAAAGGATAAAGGGTAACCTATTGCCATGCTTTGGATTGGTATCAAGATCTGAATCTTGGGAGTGAGAGTAAACCAGAAATTTTAGATTTGGTTCCCACATTCAAGTCATCTGACTGGTCCAGAAAAACATCAATTTCTACCTTTGGATTAAATATCACTAGAGCCCCTGGGCTCTTAGAAGATGACAAAAATACTTCCTGAAGGAAAACAATTCTGGTTTTAAATTGTTCACATAAACAAATTGTCAAATATCTCACTCAGTGCAGATTAAAATCATGCAGGAGGGCAAAACAGCATACATAAGAACAATAAAAAAATGGTGAACAATAGAAATAGAGCCACAAGGACTCCAACAGGGGCTACAGATTTATTATTTATGCCTAGTATGATTAAGAAGATTAAAAACAAGCTTGAACTTTTCAGCAGAGAACGAAAAGGTTTTTTTAAAAAAATATATGTTTTTAGATGTTGTGGTACTTTATTTTATTCATTTATTTGTATGTGGTGCTGAGAATTGAACCCAGTGCCTCATACATGCTAGGCAAGCACTCTGCCACTGAGCCACAACCCCAGCCCCAACAGGTTTTTTTTTTTTAAGTGATGTAGTAGATTTTAAAAGAACCAAATAGAAATTACTAAAAAATAAAACATAATACTGAAAATTAAAATCAAAAGGGGTGAGGGAGGAGGATGTAGAAGGACCAGATAGAACTAGAGATAGAATCCATGAACTGGAGAGAAGTTTAAAAAAAAGAGAGAAGGAGCACAGAAAAGGAAGCAAGGAAGGAAGGGGAAAAAAGAGGGAAAAAAAGAAATAAGAAAAGAAGAAAAAATGAATGGCACAAGGAAAAAATAGTTGAAGATCTATAGACTGAGAATTTTTTGAGAATGATGAACTATATCAAACCATGGCTATTAGAAGTACCATGAATCTCAAGAAAACTAAATATAAAGAAAACTACACTTAGCCATGTTATATCAAAATGGTAGAAAACCAAAGACAAAAATTCATAAAAGCAGCTCAGAGTAAAAAAAGGAATTTTTTTCTTTTCTTTCTTTCTTTCTTTTTTTTTTTTTTTTTTAAGAAACAAATAGCCAGGCAAGTCATCTTCTCTAGAGAAGCAACAACAACAAAAAAAAAATTCTGAGAGAACTCATTGCCAGCAGAACTGAACCAAAGGAAATGTTAGAGGAAATGCTACAAGCAGTAGGAAAATGACCAGGAGAGAATTGTGACCCCATTCAAGGGATTATCAATGCAGTTTTCTCAGGTTTTATAGCTGCAGATTTTGGCAGTGTTTGTTTATTTGTCAAAACTCACAAACTATACACTGAAAATGATGACTTCTCCTTGTACAAATTGTAGCTTAATAAAAAATGATAACAATAAACTGACCACATATTTGTGAGTCTGTTTCTAGACTTTTATTCCATAGCATTGATCTTTATATCTATTCTCTACCAATGATATAGTATGTTAACCATATTAACATTATAGTAAGTCTTAAAATTCTGTTAGTGAAGTGTGCAAATTTTGTTCTTCTTTTCCGAAATCACTTTATCTATTCAACATACTTTGTATTTACATTCAAATTTTGATGATTTCTACAAAAACATGCTGATTTATATTGTGTAGAATCTATTAATCAATTTGGGGCATTCTATCCATGGGGACAATATATTTTTCCATTTATTTAGATTTCTTTTAGTATCCCTCAGTGTGTGGAAATTGACAATTATTCTTAATAATTAAAAAAGTAAAAAACATATACATCAACCAATAAAGGTATTTGTTAGTGAAATTATTGCATATACCTACAATGAAATATTATCTAGGCTTTAAAATGATTCAGAACTCCCATGTGAAGATGGTAAAGTGAAGCCATATCAAAGAATCTGTCTCCCTGTTATCTTACAAAATTATTTTTTACATCATTATCAAAAGGTAGAGAAAGAACCTAAGCTTATCATCATTAATCAAACAAGAAAAAGAGCTAAAACTTATGCTATAAACATCAAAAACATTGGACTAAGAAAACGCAGAAAGTTCAGTTCTCCTGTGTCACTTCTAAGATTGCTCTCACTTCCACCTGCATAGGTGCTGAGGAAATCCTTGTCAGTCAGGAAGATCCTGAGGATTCTAAGCAAAATCCATCAATCCAAAGAGGAGCAGACTTGTGGGAAAGGTCAGTCATACAGCACAAGGATAACCAGTTCTGCTCAAGAAGGCAACCCAAAGAATCAGAAGCCAAGGGAGTTTACGGAATCATCAAAAAGAAAATATAAAAAAATGTCCTTGAAGTAAAGCACGAAAAGATGTCTCAGGGCTTCATCTGTATCTCAGAAAATGGACACAAAGCAATATATAATGACATATTGTCTGATTAAGTCATTTAATATGAAAGAATTGTTCATTCAGTCAGAAAAAGAAAAAGTCATCAAAAGAAAAAAAAAATCAGGATGGGCTCCAAATTCTCCATAGAAACATTTATTTCAAAAGACAATAGGGGGTTAGGAAGGGCAGCAGAATAAAACAGACATTATGTATAGAGGTGACTGTATGACCAATGTGATTCTGCAACCTGTACAATCAGAAAAATGAGAAATTATACCCCATTTGATTCAAATGTATTAATTGTCAAAATCATTGTACTGTCATGTGTAGCTAATAAAAAAAAAAGACAATGGAGCTTCACAAAACAACATTCGCTCTTTGGCTAAGAGAAGTCTCATGGCATTGAAGGTATCTGGGGGTTTGTGGATGCCCTAGGATTGTGTGATTTGAACGTAGTGTTTAATTAGTGTGCATTAAATGCTAGTTGGGGTGCTCCAGCACACCCAACACTTTTTGCATTGATTGTTATGTTTGATAATTGGTGTGGTCAAAAATATGCTTGCATTTAAAGACAACAAACAAAACAAAAAAGACAATGGAGCAATATATAGAGGTTTCTGAGTTTCAGAGTATGAATCAAGGTTGCTCCACACAACTAATATGTCAACCATGTATAAAGGCAACAGGCACTTATTATCAAGTATGAACAGCTCATATTCAACCATGAAATACAGCTGACCTAGAGATGAGCAGAAATAAATAACTTAGGAATGAAAAAGTCAGATAAAAAGAGCTGCTTTCAACAATTAGTTCGATAACATAGAGAATGAAACTAAATAGCTTGGGATATTCTGGTTGCAAGCACGTACATTTGTAACTATGAGTATTTGTTAATGCCTAGAAATATAAGCACTAAAACAGACCAGACATCTCAACAACAACAAAAAAATTGTTTGAAGCAATTATCCCTAGGTAGTGAAAGTAGAGATGGTTATTTTTCTTTTACCTTTCTACTTTTTTTATATTTCTCAATTATTTTCTGTAGTATTTAAATTTCTCATAATAAGAAAGTATTGCATATATGATGAGAAAAAAATGATATTTTTCATTGGTGAAGCAGCGATGATTGGAAGAAAACATGGAAAAAATAACCTATTAGAAAAGAGAATTGAAAGAATTCCATGAGGAAAGTGAGTAGGTCTCAGAGATGGTAGAGAAGCCAGGCTACATGTGTAAGAAATTGTTTCTGGAACTGGGCTCTTGTAGACTTACGAAAAATATGATTTTTACAAAGTATGGTCAAAAGACTGGAAAGAATGAGTGTATGAATTTGGCACGTGTAAAGGCAAACATGATGTGGTTAAATGGCCAGTCTCCACATGGTCTTGATATTACAATATGGAAGAAGAATCATAAGACCAATCCACTTGGTGGAGAATGGAATTTTTTCAGATAGTAATAAAAATGGAAATTGTTATTTTTCCACCAAAAATTCCAAGTTTGTATATTTCTTTTCATCATTGAGGAGAAATACAGGATGTGAGCACACTTAAATATCTAGACAGAGCACAATACTATACAAAAGAATATCACATCTCCAAGGAAATGAGCAACAGGTATCTTAAGATCCTGCATAGAATGTCCCAGAATTGCACAAATCAAGCAGGAAAAGAAAAGAATGAAGTTATAAGCTAACTGAATGAAACTTTATTTAAATGAAACATCTGTGCACTCTTCAGGAATACATAATAAATATCCCTAGTAAACAAAGAGTTCTAATAAATCAATAAAAGTCTAACACACCTATAAAAAAAGTGACAGAGCATATTTACAAGTAAAATTAAAATGAGAAACAAATGGCCAATATACACATGGAAATATGTTCAATATTTCTAAGACCCAAAAAAGGCAAATTAAAGATAATGAGATGCTCTGTTTTTGCTTAAAAAAAAACAGTAAAACTTAAAGAGATTGATATTACTTGGTGTTGGAGATGTAAATAGTCTTATTGTTAGGTGCAAAAATGGATGCAATAATTCTTGTAGGAAATTTGGAACTATGTATCAAAATACTAGTTTCCTTTTATTCATTAATTATGTTTCTAGGAATTTATGGTATGGTGATAATCAGGCAGAGCAAGTCTTGATATTGCAATATACATATACATATATGGATGCAATATCTATTAATAGACTGTTAAAACAGATTATGGTGTATTCTCCACATATGTAATACTATGTGATCATTAAAATTAATATGTAGTAATAATAAATGTTGGTGAGGATGTAGGGGAAAAGGTACACTCACATATTGTTGGTGGGACTGCAAATTGGTGCAACCTCTCTGGGAAACAGTATAGAAATTCCTCAGAAAACTTTGAATGGAACTACCATTTGACCCAGTTATCCCACTCCTTGGTTTATACCCAAAGGACTTAAAATTAGTATACTACAGTGATGCAGTCACATCAATGTTTATAGCAACTCAATTCACAATAGGAAAGCTATGGAACCAACCTAGGTGCTCTTCAACAGTTGAATAGATAAAGAAAATGTGGCCTATATACACTATTATGGTTTGGATGTGAGATGATGCAAAAAGGTTCAGAGGAGAAATGATTGGGTTATGATAGTCTTAACCTAATTGAATTAATCCCCTTATGAAGATTAACTGAGTGGTAGGGTGTGCTGGGGGAGGTGGTAATTGGGGCATGGCTTTGGGATATATATTTGTATCTGGCAAGTGGAGAACTCTCTCTCTGCTTCCTAATCACCATGATGTGAGCTTATTCCCTCTGCCACTCTCTCCTGCCATGATGTTCAGCCTCACCTTGAGCCCTGAGGAATGAAGCCAACCTTTTATGGACTAAGACCTTTGAAACTGTGAACCCTCAAATAAACCTTTCCTCCTTTACAGTTGTTCTTGTCAGGTCCTTTAGTTACAGCAGTGAAAAAGCTGACTAAAACACACAGTAGATTATTATTCAGCCATAAAAAATAATGAAATTATGGCATTTTTCTGGTAAATGGATAAAAACTGAATATTATCATGCTAAGTGAAATAAGCCAATCCCAAAGAACCAATACATGGATACTAATTCACAATAAAGGGGGGGGGGGGCCTAGGGAAGAATAGAAGTACTTTGGATCAGACAGAGGAGAGTGAAAGAAGGAGAGGGGGTGTATGGGTAGGAATGATAGTAGAATGAATCAGACATTATTACCCTATGTGTAAAGATGATTACACAATTGTGTGATTCTACATCATGTACAACCAGAAGAATGACAAGTTATATTCCATTTATGTATGATATGTCAAAATTCATTCTACTGTCATATGTAACTAATTAGAATAAGTAAAAAAAAAAAAAGTCCCAAAAAAACACAAACAAACAACCACAAAAAAAACCCCACAAATATTAGCAGCTGTTCTATTTGTGAAGAGGAATTAAGGTGATTTTTCACTTTTATATTATTTGACTTTTTCCATGGACTTCTTTTATAATCAGAATAATAGCTAATTTCGTTTTGAAATTTAAAAAATATAAACCTTTAGAAATTTCAAATTGAGGGGAAACTGTTCTTTTTAGCTATTATAAAGGACCTGATATAAAAGTCTATTTCAATTCTTTTTAATATGGCATAAAAAAACAGGAAGACACAGAACAGATTTAGTAAATAATACAGAATGATGAAAACCTAAATGAGAATAATTCATATTTCCTTAACCACATGGCCAAGGACTTCACCACACCCTCATAAAAAGAGGTAATTGAGGTTAACCTCAATGTCTTATTGTATTTTTTATGGTAGGTTATAAGAACAGTCAGCCCTTCATGCTCACGGATTCCACATTTGTGGTTCAACCAACCATGGATGGAAAATATTCAGAAAAAAACCTTGTCTCTAATACTGAAGATATACAGATATTTATTTTTGTCATTATTTCCTAAAAATATGATACAACAACAGTTGACATAGCATTTACATTGTATTGGATATTATAAGTCATCTAGGGCTGATTTAAAGCATACAGGAAGATGTGCATAGGGTATCTGCAAGTACTGTCAATTTTATATAAGAGATTTAGAATGTCACAGGTTTTGGTGTATTAGTCAAGGTTCTTAAGAGTGTGTGTGTGTTACCTGTCATAAACTCAGAAGAAGAAGAAAAGAAGGCCTTCCCACTAGAAAGAAGTAAAACTATTTCTATTTGCAGATGACACAATTTTTTATACAGAAAATACACATACACTCACACACTTATTAGAAATAGAAAACAAGAAGGTCACAGGATAAAAGATCAGTTTGCAAAACTCAATCATATTTCTATGCACTAGCATTGAACAACATAAAAATAATGTTAAGAAAATTCATTTGTGGTAGTATCAAAAAGAACAAAACAGGGGCTAGTGTTATGGCTCAGTGGTAGAGCACTCTCCTAGCATGTGTGAGGCCCTGGGTTTGATTAAAAAAAAAAAAGGTCTAAAAAAAAAGAGCAGAAATTTCTATTAAGAAATAAAAGAACAAAACATTTGAGGACAAAGTTAACAAAAGAAGTATAAGACTAGCACACTGAAAACTATAAAAATATTATGGAAAGAAAATAAGTAACCCCTAAATAAATGTAAAGACAAATCTTGTAAGCATGAATTAGAAGACTTGATATTTTTAATGTAGAAAAAATAGTCTGTAGATTCAACATAACACCTATCAGAGTACCATCTTTCCCTCCCAAGAAGTTGACAAACTAATCCTAAAATTCAGAGGGAAATATAAGGGACCCAGAAAAAATGTACATTCATTCATTTCTTTTCATTATTCCTTAAATGATATAACAAAATAATCTCAAAAAGGAACAAAATTAGAGAACACACATTTTCTGATATCAAAACCTACTAAAAAGCAATAGTAATCAAGACAGTATGGTATCAGCATTAGGACAGACATAGAGATAATGGAATGAAAGTGAGAATCCAGAAATAAACCATTTATTTGTGGTCAAATGGTTTTTGACAAGGTTTTGTTATGATCTGAATGTGTTCCTCAGATTTCATGTATTAAGGGCTGGGGTTGTGGCTCAGTGGTAGAGCATTTGCCTAGCACGTGTGAGGCACTGGGTTTGATCCTCAGCGCCACATAAAAATTGATAAATAAAATTTAAAAAGTATTGTGTCCATCTACAACTAAAAATATTTTTTAAAAATTTCATGTATTGAAATCTAAGGGCTAATAAGGTAGTATTAAGAGGTGTGCCCTTTACGAGGTGATCAAATGGGATTAGATGCCCTTAAGAAAAAGCTTGATGTCCATTCCTTTTGGCCCTTTCTGTCCCATCTACCATAAGAAAACAATATTCCTTCTCTCTGGAGAACACAGCAGCTAGGTGTCATCTTGGAGAGACCAGGCTCTCACCAATTACCAAATATGCTGTGCCTTGGTTTCTGACTCCCAGGCTCCAGAACTATAAGAAATAAATTTCTGTTCTTCACAAATTACTAAGTCTCTGGTATTTTGTTATAGTAGCTCAAATAGACTGACACACATTAAAGACAATCAAATGGGGTAAAGAATAGTGCTCTCAACAGATGGTGCTGGGACAACCTCATGCCAAATAATGAAATTGGATCCTACTATTACAGGCCGAGTGTGCCTTCCTTCCCCACAAAAGAAATCATACATTGGAGCCTGAACTTCCAATATAATGTTATTAGGAGATTTTAGAGAGATAATTAAGTTTAGATGTAATCATCAGAGTAGAGTCTCTATAAGATGAGGATGAAGAGCTCTTCCTTTCTCTCTTTGTGCATAAAAAAGGGCTCATGTTAGCATACAGTGAGGTGGTGGATGTCTGCAAGCCAAGATGATCTGCACATTCCTGGAAACTTGGATGTGATAGCAGGAAAAGGGAAGGAATCATAAAATAACTATGATTGGAGGTTATTGCAGAATAGAGTCTTAAAGCAGAAATTGACATACAATTTTTACAATGCAACTAGCTCATACTGTGGAATGTACAATACCATACTTACTATTTCATATTCCACTCCAATACAATGAGAGCGTCTTTATAGGTCAATAAATACTTGTCTATAATATCATTTTTTATTGCTACATAGCATTCCACCATGTAAGCCAGTTTAATGATTTAGAAAAATTGCAAATTCCTCCTTCCAACTGGTAGGCATAATCAGTCTCCATTATTTTAGTTACTAAGTCCTCAGTTAAAAGAATATCTATATTGGAAAGAAACTTCAACTGGGTGGATCCCACCAATAAATGTAGTCAAGGATCTGGTGACCAGAGTTGGCAAACCACAATTAACTTCTTTTTCAGAAAATTCTTTAATGAAGCCAGTCGCGTGTTATCTTGGCTAGCCATAATAGACTGACTCTGCCGTGTGACCAGCACGCTAGCTTCATACTAGAGGTCCTAAGCATAGAAGTTAACTAGTGAGATCAAAATAAACACATATAAACTCAATTTACCTTTTTCTTGACCAGGTCAGAGACGCCCCCCGCCCCCCCCCATCCTGCCTCAAGCCACCTGGTGGGGTAGCGAGGTTTACACAAGAGGCTAGCAGGAGAAAGGGCATGCCAGAGAGTGGCCTTTTATTGAGGAACAAGAAATTCAGGGGAAAATTCCATCCAATGAAGGTCAAGGGGGACAGCATTCCAAGGTCAGGGTCAGTGATTGGTCTCAGGGTCAATGGTCAGTCACACCCCCACACAGACGGGCTCTCGCACCTACAAAGGGTGGGGAGAGGTTCTGACACAGCTTGGCTGGAACGCCTCACACCCAGTCAGGGAGGTGCCCAATCATGTGCGAGAACGGCTTCCCACAAGTGGCCCTCATTCAATTCCTTGTAAAGAAAGCTCCAGGAACAGAGGACGGTTGTTCAGGGAGCCTGCTGGATGAATATCTTAAGTAACAGCAAAAACCAGCTGTCTGCTCACCCTGCTTCTAAGTTCACACACCCTGTGACAGGAGGCAGAGATGTGGCAGCTCAGGTAGGCTGGTGCTGGACGTCTCTCACTCATCACCCACAGTGATGAGTGGGCAATGAAAGGCGTGAGGGAGACTGCTGTGGTCTTCCATGGTTGAAGGAAGGATGCCTCCCATGACAGGGATAGATCCCACAGTGGTACCAACAACCATTCTATTAGCCCCTGAAGCCAGGCGAGGTCTCAGAATTGGTCAATTATCTGTCAACTACCCCAGGATGCCAGTTTTAATCATTCCCTTATTTCTTAGGAAGGCTAACATTTGTCATGCATCAAAGCTCTTTTAATTGGAAAAAAAAAAAAAAGAGCTACAACGTGGGACTGAGGTGCTCATGGAAATCTGTGACTGGCTATCCCCAAGTTGAGTGATCACACTGATCTATCAAGTGTCAAAAGAGGTCAGATCAGAGATTAGGAGGGACAGCTCCATCCATGTGGTTTGCTGTCCATGATTTACACACTGAAATTCCCAACACTGGCAAGCATTATCTTACATATTGATTAACCATGTGATGACTGAATTTGGGGTTTTGAGCAGATCCTGGGTCCAACCTTTACTTACTGTGTATACATTACCTTCCTCACCAGATTTCTCTCCTTCAATATGGGATGACTGGTATATCCGACATATAATGAGGATTAATAGTAGTGCATAAAAATGTAATACATTTCCTAACAGAATCTTTACTTTATAAATGACAACTCGTGTTACTGTAAAAAAAAAAAACTCTTTTAATTGAGATATATGCTGGGATTTCATTATGATTTTGTTGTTGTTTGCTTGCTTGTTTTTGTGTCTGTAGCTTTCAGGGGGAAAGCACAGTGTGTTTAGCTCAACCAGCAGCATTTTGATGGATATGATTTGGTCAAAACAGATTTCTGTTTGTTCTCACTATTTTGTATCTTTTATTCTAAAAATCACAGACACATTTTCTCTTCAACAAGGTCACAAGAAACTTTTCAAAAGCCTGTTTCAGTGATAGAAACAAAATATGAATTCATAGTTTCTTTTTATGGGAGAAAAAAGTGTCATTATTAAGACATTAAGTATTAAGAGAAAAAAGAATATTTACAATATGCATTCTGATGCTAAACCAATTACAGACAAATTATTACTGCTTCACTGCTTTTTATTGCTTTAATAGTGTTGTGTTATACTCAAAGCATACTATCTTCATTAGCTGGAGGAATAAAATCAGAATCATATGCAGACTTTCTCGGTAATTCATTTCATTTCCTGTTTTCTATCTTTTTGGTGACTTCTGTAGAAGGACTATTTAGAAAGTTTCCCCTTTGAAAATGGCCCAAGGAGCAAAGGAAACTTTTATTTAAATGTTTGTGTGCCAGTGATAGGAATGCACTCCGCAAAGTTAACTTCCATTCCAAACCGGGACTGGACCAAGTGGAGTGGAGGGGGAGAATGGAGTGGGGCAAGGTGGTGGGTGTGGGGAGCGGAGATTAGGGCTTGTCTGTTTCATAAGCCACAGTGATAATGTGTTTTCCACGTGTTAAAGGCTAGAATGAGTAACGTAGAGCCCAGTTGTCTTAACTGGGTCAGAAAAATACCATTGACTTCAGACATTAAACAATAATAGGTAACTTGTACACATTTTTTAAAAAAATGTTCATGCTATTAAGGGTTCTTGAAAATAAGACAATTCTTCTCTTGTTTGCAAAAGAAAACCTGACCAAAGGAATAGACTTCAACCCTTCCACCCTTCCCTCGCAGCTCTCCCTAACCATCCCGACCCCATGGATGGGACAGTTGGCTTGATCACAAAGGCAGCAGAAATGAATAAAACAGCTTCATCCTGGAGTCCTAGATACCTCTGCAATGCATTCCCAAAAGACTCCAGGCTTTCCAGGCTGTAGAATCTGACCTTTAGCCTTACTTTCCTACAGGAAAAAGGAGAAATCCAGGGAGAGGAACTTTGGGCAGCTGGGAGCACTGTATTTCCATTTACAATGCAGAACCGCTTTGAGTGGTGAGCTCCACTCGTCTTATTATTAAATGCATTATACCTTGTGACAGCCAATAGTCCTATCTGGATTTGAAGTGCAAAAGTTGATTCCAAAGGGACTGGTATCTTTGTTAAAAATAGAACACCCCTCATCCACAACCCTTTCCCCTTACAAAAGAACACTGATTCAGTTAAAGAGTACATGTCATAAAATCTGATTCAGAAAATATGTGATGAAATTTTATCCCCATGAAAAGAAAATGTTCTGTTTTTCCCATTACAAATGACTTGGTTCCTGCCAAACCTCTTCTTATCCCGGATGTCTCAGAACATCTTGGTATAACACAACACAGATAGGGCAGCACGAACACAGAGTCATAATTTAATTCAACATATACTCAAGGAGAACAGTCATTTAAGAATACCTTCCTGAAATCCCTTCTCCTGCCACCAATAAATAGCTCTTGATAGTAAAAATCTTTTTTTCCCTTTAATTTTCACTTAAAAAGAAAAGATACAAATATTTACATTCAGACTTTGCACACTAGGCTGGAAATGGAATATGTGGCCAGTCTTCCTATGGGACACTCTGGACATCTGGTGGTCTAAGAGACTGTACAGAAGAGCCAACCTGGTCACGCTCTTGTGACCTTGTTGAAGAGAAATGTGTCAGTCACACGTGACTTCCCAAAACCTACACTGCAGGAACTACCAGGTCTGCCGTAAAGTAGGCAGTCGAGGAATGTTAAAGCTTGAGACAAGCATGTTAGGATCTAAAATCTCAAGATCTAAATTATCAATATCCCCTTTATTGTCTATACAGACTCCCAGGGAAGAGGAATGTGAAACAGTGCAAGGTTTCAGTCAGGAGGAATAAGTTCAAGAGATCTATTGTACAACAAGGTGACAGAAGTTAATAACAATATATTGTATTCTTGAAAATTGCTAAGAGAGTAGATTTTAAGTATGTCCACCATACACACACACAAAAGATAAGTATGATAAGTATATATATCTTAATTGGTTCATCTTAGCATTCCACACTGTGTATATATTTTAAAACATCATGTTGTATACCATAATAATATACAATTTTTATTTGTCAATTTAAAAAAAGAAGAAAAAAAGTAGACTCATCCCTGTATGTACTGGCTCAGAGAAGTTTGACAGCTTGAATATTCTTATAGCAGAGGAAGTTGTTTAAATTGAGTAAATCTCTGTTCTTTTTAAGCATGTGGTCTTTTTTACTGTATTATTCTCCTATTTTTTTTAATGGCTTTGATTTCTCCTTGTGCTACTTTAATCATTTGTGAAGCCGGGCTTCTCTCTGAGGTTTTTGAGCCTTATACAGAGGGATCTATTCAGCAACCCTGCTTTGCAAAGGCCTCAGGCCATGTCTGCCACCCCAAGAGTCTATGCCTGTGTCCAAGACTCCCTTTGGCTTCCTCCACACCTGCTCATGTGCCTGGCCCTGGATTTCATTTCTCTGTTTCTGACATCCAAGGAGGGAATGACATCCCCGAAACTCATTTCTAATGTTTACACTTTACCTAGTGTGTCCATGAGTGTGTTGTGGAAGGGGGCGTTTCTATATCAGCTCAGGCCCTCCCTCCTGCAGCAAGCTCCTTCCAAATTCCTTTGTAGTGCAGAAACAGAGTCTATGAATTCAGAGACACTAAAAGAAAGTCCAATCTTTAAGGAACAAATTGCAACAAAATTAATATGGTTTAAAGTGTAATGGACTCAGTTTATACTGATCATATAAACATTGTTTCTTCATTCTAGAATCCAAAAGCTACTGTTCCCCTCCCCCCACCACCACCCAATACAGTTACCTATAGGAAGAATTCTACCTATTAAAATCATAGATTTTCATCACAGGAAAGGAAGTTTGGTGGCCTTCAAGGCCAGGCCAGGAATGTAGATGAGTGAGTCATGCCAGATGAAAGACCACAGGGAGTGGTATAGACTGTAGTAAAACAGGGACCCCAAGTCCCATGACCCCAAGTCCCATCTATAGCTATTCAGACTCCATTTTTCAAAACCACTGAGGTCCAAGCCAAACCTTGTGCAAGCTGAATTCAACCCAGAGCCCATTAGTTTATTAGCACTAATTAGTCCAATGCTCCTCACTGTGAAACAGAAAATGAAATTAGGAATGAATTATTTGTTCAAGGTCATAATACTACTCAGTGAAAAGGTGACACTAGGCTGGCCTTGGTTTCTAAATAAGATCGGAGCACTTTTCCCTGCCCTATTCTGGCTCTGGCTTTTAAAACAAACAAACCAAAAAAAGCTTTAAAAATAAAGGTGAACCCTCTTACGTGCTGCTCTCATTAAACACGGTCAAACTCCTTTGCCCATAATTTCTTTTAACAACAAATTCTAAATAGCCTCAAAATATGGCTAAGTTGGTTGGAAGCCTGAGCAGAAAGACAGGCTGTTTTACTGAAAAGGCTGGACAATTCTTACATAAGCATGTAGCTCAGGTTTCCCAGCTCGGCACTGAAACTAAACAACCACAGAAAGCTTTGGAAATGTCTGAGCAAGTCAGAAACTCACATCTGATGGAAGGCTCCAGAAGCCCTGATGTGTCATTTCCCAGTCGCAGCATGACTGGGGGCCAGCTTATTGCCTATAGTACACCCTGAGAAATGATTTGGGGCCCAGCAGGTAAAGTGTGGTCAGAATCTCTCTGACACATAGATCCTGATGGGCCACAGCATGTGACCTTGTGCAGGGCCAGGATTTGTTTTTGGTCCCTCAGGGGCATTATATCTGTCTTAAAAGAGTTTGATTCTGCAGGAAAGAAGGTGTATGGGGTACAGACCAGAACACACCTTTGGAACAAGACAGATACTATTGTGTCTTCTCTCATTCAGTCAAAGAACATTCCTGAGTGCCCACTGTGTGCCAGGCACTGTTCTAGGAGATGGTGGTGAACAAAACAGAAAAGTCCCTGCCTGTGTGAGGTTTACATTTTACTGTCAGTAAACCGACGGTAAATAAAATAAATAATTCAATTATATATGTTTGAAGGTGCCAATGCCGGGGGTAAAATTAAGTAGAAATGGAGAGAGTACAATTTAAGTGGCATGTTCAAGGAGGACTCACTGAAAAAGACTTGAGGGAGGTGAAGGAATGCTCAAGGAGGCCAGCTTGCCTGGAGGGAACAGGCTGGCCTAGCAATGACAGGGTGGGTGGACAGAGGCAATGAATCGTGTGCAGACCATTTTCCATTACCACGGGTGAAAGAGGGGGCTGCTGTTCGATATGTTTTGAAGAATTTCCTGATGGATTGAATGAAGGATCAGAGGAAAGGAATAGCCAAGGATGATTCTAAGGTGTTTAGCTAGAGCAACTGCAAGAAGGGAAGTGCCATTAGCTGAGATGGGAAGGCAGTAGTAAGAATGGGTTGCAGGGAGGGGCAGAGAACCAAGAGTTGATATTTGGAAACGTTAACTGAAGATGATGAATAGAGAATCGAATGAGTCTGAAGCACATGAGGAGAGGCCTAGACTAAGGATATGAATGGTCTTTTTAAGACTGTGAAATTTACTGACAGCACCAAATAGTGACAACAGACAGGGAAGCCTGGAACCTTCAATATTAACAGAGGAAGCTGTCAAGCAAGTTCTACCATGCAGGAGCTGGGCAGAGGCTGTAGGTGCCAGGTAGGGCCACAGCTTCCCCAGCTGTTGGCAGTGAACCCCTCTCCAGGCACTGTCCTCACATGAAGGAGACCAGCTACCCTGCCCCAGGAGCAGTGGGTAGTCCACGATTGGTCCATCTGGAGTCCAAAGCCCAATCTGACTCTGATGGGCTCTGAGATGTTCTGAGTTAAGGAAAAGAATTAAAATCAAGAATCAATACATGGGATGGACTCAAACTAAAAAGTTTCTTCTCAGCAAAAGAAACAATCTGTGAGGTGAACAGAGAGCCCACATCCTGGGAGCAAATCTTTACCCCTCACACATCAGATAGAGCACTAATCTCTAGGGTATATAAACAACTCAAAAAGCTAAACACCAAAAAACCCAAATAAGCCAATCAATAAATGGGCCAAGGACCTGAAGAGACACTTCTTAGAAGATGATGCACAATCAATCAACAAATACATGAAAAAATGTTCATCATCGCTAGCAATTAGAGAAATGCAAATCAAAACCACTCTAAGATTTCATCTCACTCCAGTCATCATGGCAGCTATTATGAAGAAAAACAACAATAAGTGTTGGCAAGGATGTGGAGAAAAAGGCACACTCTTACACTGCTGGGACTGCAAATTGGTGCAGCCAATATGGAAAGCAGTATGGAGATTTCTTTGAAAATTGGGAATGGAACCACCGTTTGACCCATATCCCTCTCCTCGATCTATACCCAAAGGACTTAAAAACAGCATACTACAGGGACACAGCCACGTCAATGTTTTTAACAGCACAATTTACAATAGCTAAACTGTGGAACCAACCTAGATGCCCTTCAGTAGATGAATGGATTAAAAAATGTGGCATATATACCCAATGGAATGTTACTCAGCAATAAAAGAGAATAAAATCATGGCATTTGCAGGTAATGGATGCAGCTGGAGAAGACAAAGCTAAGTGAAGTTAGCCAATCCCCAAAACCCAAATTCTAAATGTTTTCTTTGACATAAGGAGGCTGATTCATAGTGGGATAGGGAGGGAGAGCATGGGAGGAATAGAAACTCTAGATAGGGCAGAGGGGTTGGAAGGGAAGGGAGGGGGCATGGATTATTAATGGTGGTGGAATGTGAGGATCATTAATACCCAAAGTACAGATATGAAGACATGAATTGGTGTGTATATACTCTGTATACAACCAGAGATATGAAAAATCATGCTCTAAATGTGTAATAAGAATTGTAATCACTTTATGCATGCACCCAACTCACGAAGGTAAGCTGCCGTGTATCGCTGTGGTAGCTGCATGACAAGCCTGCGCTACCAGTGCCCCCGCCAGCCAGGAGAACAGAGCCTGTGATATTTTTTTTCTATGCACCAAGTATTATACCAGTATCTGCAGCTCCACCCCAGGACGCCATCTGCCTAACAACCTTAGGCCAGGCCTGTTCCCCGGTGCATCCTGAGATCAGGGAGGGGCCCTGAGCGCTGCCATGTTTTTTGTACAGAAGGAGCGCAAAGCACACTGGGACTGACGCTGGTGTTTGAAGGCGGGGATGGCGGGAATTCTCTTCCCAGACTTGGGTGAAGAAGAGAGGAAGTTAAATGGAAAGCCTGTGGACCCCCTGGCAGGACTTCATTAGACTCAACTGGACAACTTCATAGGAAGACAGGAATTTGAGGAGGAGATGGAGTGCGCACACACTTTATGTCAAGACAGTGTGTCCACAGGAGGTGTTTTAGCTCACTTGGAAAGATTAGAGGCTCAAGCGAGCAAATCCCACAAAGAATCTGACGAACTGCAGAGAGCTCAAGCAGAGGAAAGTGCTCTTGAAACCAAGATTCACCAATTGAGGCACATTAGAGATAAACTAAGGGCTGAAGTGAAGCAAAGGCAAGCCAGAGTTGAAGCATCTTCTGCCAATGTAGAACCTGACCAAACAGTAGAGATCAGTGAGCAAGATGTTTTGGAAAGAAACCAGGAAACCATGAAAGCCATTCTGCAAGCATATCATTTTACAGGGCTCAATGGAAAAGTGACCAGCCGTGGAGCCGGTGTCTGTATCAGCACTGCTTTTGAGGGGAACTTACTGGATTCCTATTTTGTGGACCTTGTCATACAGAAGCCACTCTGAATCCATCATCATTCCATCCCAGTATTCATTCCTTTAGAAAAAATTGCTGCAAAATACTTACAGACTGATATTCAACAGTTCCTATTCAGTCTGTGGTGAATACCTAAACGCTTACTCTGGGAGGAAGTACCAGGCAGATCAACTTCAGGCATTTTTCTGTTCATTTATTTTTCTGAAATTTAATGAATGGGCCCTGTTTTGGTAGACAACTTTGAGGCATCACAACTGCCTGTAGAGCAGCAATCCTCCCTCATACACTTGCTTTGTTCCTCGCATTACTAGAGTAACTTCGCAGCCCTTCTGACTGGGCCCTTGCAGAGAAACTCTCTGTGAAACTTGCTGTCATTTACTTATAAAGTGGATCTAGGGGATCAGTCCTTCACATTTTGTGCCAGATTGCTATATA
The DNA here is from genome assembly GCF_047511675.1 of Marmota flaviventris. NCBI lineage: Eukaryota > Metazoa > Chordata > Mammalia > Rodentia > Sciuridae > Marmota > Marmota flaviventris. The sequence goes on along the minus strand of NC_092502.1, from coordinate 102,270,741 downwards.
AGGACCTCACGAGAACACTTCCAACTATGTCACTGTTACATATCAAGGAGTGGAAGCATTGTCCTCTTTATGGGAAAAACAAAGAGCAGCTCATAAAACTCTATTCTGTACGAAGCCCCTGCATCAAGTGTTTGCTTCATTTTCAAGAGGAGGAGAAAAAACTAGATTTGAGTCTGACCTAAAATATTGTTTCCATTGGGAACACATCTGAAGTGTGGTCCTAGAACTGAAAACTGAAAGGCTCTCATGCCTTGCTTGGGGACCCATCCTTGCTCTAAGAATAGGCACTTGCTTCTTCATCAGAATGACAAGGAACACATTTGAGTCCCGTAGGCACTATAATTCTTAGACAATTCTCCATGATTAATCACCTGTTATGCTCAGGATCATCTCTTCTTCTGAGGTATTAATTGATTTAATCATATATTTGAGCCTCAAATAAGACCTTTTTGTGGGGTAATAGGACATATTTTGTGAAAGACAGGGGACATTTCAACCTTTTGTGGGAGCTTCAAGTAATTTTGTCCTCATTTTCCTAAGACTTTGAAAAGAAAGTTCTTAGGACACACTAGATATGGAGTACATCATATAGTTAAGAAGGGAAGTGTGTTTAATCTTTGATTTGGAATAGTGGCCACTGTTTTATAAGGAATATGATGTGCCAGAGTACTATAGATAAAATAATTGGGGTTTCCTGTCTAATATTTTGTTTCCTAAAGCATTTAGTAGAGAACTAAATACATAGTCACTGTGGAAAAAAAAAAAAAAACTGTTGGAAATCTTGTAAATGGAAATGGACCCTCCTTTTTCATGTCTTCCTTCCCCCTCCTAGAAACTCCAGGCCCCGGCTGCGCAGTCTCACTTTCCATCTTGAGGGCTTTTCAGTGTGTTGTTTCTCCCTGTGACCGTGGGCCTCTGATGTGCTGGTACTTACTTTTCCCTGGCTTAGGGCCAGTCAACAGCTGTGGAAACCTGAGTCTGGCTGATCAGGGTCTCCCATCTTAATTCTTATCCCTCCTTTGCCCAGTTACAGAAAGTAGGTGTTGCTTCCTGAGGCCCAGAGCTATATTCAGGCTTCACTCTGAAATGGCCACTTCCTAGACCTCATTAACGTGAGATACCTCTGTGTGTTTAAGAATAAAAGAGGGGCTCGGGTTGTGGCTCTGTGGCAGAGCACTTGCCTAGCCCTTGTGAGGCACTGGGTTCAATCCTCAGCGCCATATAAAAATAAACAAAGGTATTGTGTTCATCTACAACTAAAAATTTAAAAAAAAAATTGTAATGCATTCCACTGTCATGTATAAATAAAAAAAAAAATAGCCCTCCCCCACACAAATCTCCATTCCCATTGATTTCTCAGGGATTCTGTCCTAAAACAGGCTTTGGGGCTTAGCAACTTACTTTGACAGTTTGCTCATTGGCAATGAGGTGAAAATTGTACTTAGCTGGCAGGCTGGTTGTAGGGATAAGAGGTATTTGAAGTGCCTAGAACAATGCTTAATTAATAGTAGTCCCTGAAAACTAAAAAACTGGTGGCTACTCTTGTGAGAATCATAATTCTACCTTCTTAAACCCAAAAGATGATTAGAACAGGACCCATCAGGTGCTCAGGAGAGCGACTGTTCCCTCCTGAATGCCTGGATTATATTCAGCTGCTTCTTTGATGGGCTGTGACAGTACCCTCTGTTTCTCCAGTCATAATTTTATGTTACCCTCCCCTATACTATAATTGCATATTTAATTTTCTCCCACCCTGTTTTCTGCAAGTTCTGTGACTGTCTCATTTGTAGTCAGATCTCCAGGGACTAGCATGAAGTACACATTCCATAAATACTGAATTGAATGAATTGACATCTGTCTAAGTTATAGAGTAAGGCCTGGGTTAGCTGGGCTTAGCTCTGGAATGACAGACCTAAGCGACCTTTATGAGGAATTTGAGCCTGATCTGTGACGCCCTAAGAAGACTCTCCATCTACCAATCTACCCATCTAACTATCAATTCAAAACTTAATTCTAGCAAACTACTCTGTGCCAAGCACTGGAAATAAATTAGTGAACAAGCTCTTATAGTCAAGGGATATGATAAACAATGAAGAATCAGCAAAATACTTTAAAAGCCACAAAATCTGCTATGGAGAGGAATGGGCATGTGGGGGTTGTCATTTGGATAGCAATCAGGGACTTATCTGAGAACAGGACATTTAGGATGAGAAATGAAAAAAGAAATAGAAGCCAGTTATGGTAAAGGTAGAAATGTTTCAGACCAAGATGGATTCGGAAAGAGGGGAAAGAGGTCAACGTGTTGAGGAAAGGAGAAAAAACCCACGTGAGTGGAGCTGAGGGAGGTGGAGGCTGAGCTGGAGAGGGTGGAGCAGGTCATGCGGAACTGTAGACATTTCATGCAGAACAGGATGATTTAAGAGTCATTCTTGGCACCATCTAAGAGATGATGGGAGGGGAGCAAGTAGATGGGTAGGGAGAACTAGTCAAAAGTTGTCACAAGAAACAACAACAGTGAGATGGAGAAAGGCGAATCCTTTCCATCTATATTTTGAAGGGAGACATGACAGGACATAGTAAAGTGGGAGGCAAGGGAAAAGAAGAATCAAGAATGGCCCTTAGCTGCGTGCAGTGGCAAGTGCCTGTAATTCCAGTGGCTCAGGAGGCTGAGGCAGGAGGATCACGAGTTCAAAGCCAGTCTCAGCAAAAGTGAAGCACTAAGCAACTCAATGAGACATTGTCTCTAAATAAAATGCAAAATAGGGCTGGGGATGTGGCTCAGTGGTCACGTGCCCTTGAGTTCAGTCCCCTGTACCAAAAAAAAAAAAAAACCAGAATGGCCCTTAGCTGGGTGCAGTGATGCATGCCTGTAACCCCAGGCTTGGGAGGCTGAGGCAGGAGGATCGAAAGTTCAAAGCCAGCCTCAGCAACTTGGCAAGGCCCTAAGCAACTTAGAGAGTTCTTCCCACAAAATAAAAAATTTAAAAGGCTAGGGATGTGATTCAGTGGTAAAGTGCCCTGGGGTTCAGTCCTTGGTATCAGAGAAAAAAAAAAATAAGGATGGTCATGTGGTTTAAGGTTTGATGCCAAATAATAGGTAAGACTGAGAGAAGAGAGCAGGATTTGGGGAAAGAACCAAGAGTCCTCTTTTGGAAATGCTCCATTTTGGGAAACTGAGAGCGGGCAATGGGACAGCTCGCTGAAATCAGTCATCTCCTTTCCTGGGCTTGCCTGGGGTGTGAACAGAGCCCAGACTCTGTTGAGATTTCCTAAAGTTCTTGGGGACTCAGAAAACCATGGGAAGGAAGGGCCTGCAATACTGGGGGGAGATTAAGTAACAGGAGAACAGAGCATAAAGCAGCACTGTATCCAACAGAGAGCAACACTCTATGTTCTTGGAAACCAAAGCACAGGAGAGGGAGTGTGTGAAGCTAATGACCAGAAGGAGAGGTGTTACCCAATCAGGAAGACAGCTCAAGGCCAGCTCTCAGCACGTTGCCCTCAATTCCATGAAGAAGGGTCCCTCGTCCCACACGCCCCTGGAATGGAAACCAGGTTTGAAAGCAAGCATGGCCCTGCCAGCTGGGTACCATTCAGACATCTGCAGACAATCAGCAGAGCAGCCTTCTCGTGCATTTGGTCCTGTTCACAACTGGCATCGTGCTAAGAAAAGTAAATTCTTTCAGTGACCATTGGACTGTTAAATCCACAAAGTATGCTTTGCAGCTTGCAGGGCCTCTGAGGGCCTGGGATGGGTGAGAAAGGTGGTCTAGAGCATTGTTCCCTTGCTTAACTTTTGGGAGATGTGGAGCATTGAGCCCACCAGCCACTCTTTCGGGCCAGACAGGACCAACTGAAATCCTAATGCCCTTTAGCTATGAGCATCACAGAAATCCTGACACTGGTCAGCCTGACTCAGCGAACTCCCATTCCGTTGCCCTCTTGTGCCACTTTTTTGGCCAGTCCTCAGTGCAGCTCAAGCACACATTCTGTACTGGGAATGAATGAAATTGTCTAACTACCTTCACTGTTCTGTGCTGGTGAATTTGCCTATTTATCTCTAGTAAGATAACCACTGCTATTTCCCCTTTGTGATGGGGCTGTTCCTCTTAGCCAGGAAAGATTTAATATACAGTAGCCAGATGACACATAAAAACAGAACTCTGATCCACACCTGCAGTGAACTGCCCAGGAAACCAACCCTTTATCTACAATAAACAGCCCATGAAGCCAGACTGCTCTAAGTCAAACCTTAGAGCTAGTTTGCACTTTCTAGTGATGGTCCAGGAAGCTCAACAGTCACTTCTGGAACATCCACTTATATGGGCTTGATTAATAACTGATGGCTTTCCTAACTTTTGTCCCTGCTTCCAAATTAGGACCAACAAGAGAAAGTCAAATATACATCTTAAACTAATCACGCAAGATGCCCACTTCAATTTGACCTATCTACAGCATCCCCATTCCAAAAGGCTCCAATCATGCCTGAAATCTGACCTTTTCCCCTCTCTAACTCTCTCTTTCTCCTCTCCTTGCTTTTGAGTCTGTACCCAAATATCCATGATGTTGGCTGATTCCCTCACTATTGCCAATTCTGAATAAATACCTTTTTCTGCACTCATTTGGTTGGTCTTCATTTATTTCCACAGTCACATATTGACATTTCCTTTGTGAATTTTCCAAAGTAACTTAATAGTGAGTTTGGCAGCCATATAGAGCCCTTATGTAATACTTAGTACAAGTTAAGCTGCTGTAATACAGAGATCTCAAAGTACTATGGCCCAAATATGAAAGAATTCAATTCTCTCTTATATGTGTCTTCAGGGAGAGGGCAGTTGAGGGTGGAAAAGCAATTCTGCTCTTTGGGGCTGCTCAGGAATCCAAATCCCCTTTCTTTGTTCCTCTACTCTTCCCTGGGACATTGACCTGACCCTCTCAATGGAAACTGGCTCACCCCCACCACATCTGTGTTCTGGCCACAAGAAGGAGGAATGACAGACGAAGGAGGTAAGAGGCTTCCCTTTCCAGGATGTGATCTGGAAGTTGCATGTATCATTTTCTCTTACAACTGGCCAGAACTTAGCCACATGGCCTCACCCAGCTGTCAAGGGGGCTGGAAAATATCATCTCTCCAGGTGCCTAGCCAGTGAATATTTGAGGGCAATTGACATCCACACCCACATTATGCTGAGTACCAAGAGATAAAGATATACATTGCCTTTCCCCTTGTAAATTAACAGTTAGAGATTAGCTCTGACTCCTGTGCAGAGGGAGATCTTCTAGCCAGGCTTTTAAGACCTACCATGCTCTGGCTTTTACCTCTTTTTCCAAAAGTCCCGCCTCCTCTCCTCCAGCCTGCTCCTGCCAAACAGAACCCTGCTGTTCCTGCCAGTCTGCTCCTCACCCAGGGTGTTAGGGATAAGAGCTGTCTCCAGATTCAAATTATTTCCTTTCAACATTTATTCAATCAAGTTATTTAAAGAGTTTTAAAATCCTGCCCTTCGATACAGGTGATGGGAGGGAGAGGGCAGCACCCACACACCACGGGCAGAGCATTTCCCCACCACAGCTTGGCTGCTGTGTTGTGTTAACTCTTAGCTGTCCTCTCTTTTGCCCAGCTGTGAATTTAGTTGGGGACCCAATCTGTCTTCTGCTGCATCATATTCTCAGCACCTATCCACCCCAAATGCACAGAGATGGCATTGATAAGTCTAAGTGGCCGTAGGCCTGATTTCTTAGGTGTCCTCATCAGAGGCAACCTATCCATTGAACATGAACTCCCCTCACCTGGCCCAACGGTTCCCCTGGTGACAGCCCCCAGGAGCTCAGGCAGCACCTGGAGGAAGGCTGGGGAGTGTGAAAGTCATGCCATCCAATCTACATGAGCCAACTCCAACACCATAGTCTCCAAGAAGCTCCTAGACACTGCGCAGGCAGTGTTCCGTCTTGTGGAAAGTGGGCAGCTCTTAGGCCCATGAAGACTGGCCACTGGCGTGAGAATTCGATCTGCTCATCTGTCCCTTGGAACAGTGTGTTCTGTAGCTCATTTTGACCTGGCATAGACTAATCCCATCTCCATAAATTCCAGTCCAGGGATTCAATGGGCTGTGCTCTCATCCTACCACCACACAACCTTGGGCCGGTTCATCTCAGATATAGGGATGACCAGGGACTTAGAATCTCTTCAAATCAATGAGTGTTCAACATCTCTTTTGAGAAGGGGCAGGTCTGCAGGTCTGCAGGGGGGACATGAAGCATACTGCTGTGGCATTCACCCCTCTGTTGTCCTAAGTAGTTCGGTTCTGATCTCAACTTGCATCTTCTTCTCAGACAAAACCCCCACTAACTCTTACCCGAAAATGCCCCCCTTTGCCCTTAAGCAGTTTATCAAATGATTCCTTTCAATTTTCTTCCTGAAAATGGTTCTGGTAAGTACTATTTTCTCCTTCCCATTTCACCTCCAGAAATGTTTTAGCATACCTTATAGATTGCTACCAAGCCCCCTAACCCAGATCTCAGACAGCTCAATACCTGCAACTGCTGACCTGCCCTGGCCCCAGTCTCAGCCCCAGCCCCAGCCAATGACGTCTGTCTCCCCCACTCCCAAAGCTTGGCTTTGCAAGTGTCTTCGCACATCCTGTGCCACCTTGGAATATTGATAGGAAAACTGAGCGCTAACAAGTTACCTGCATTTCATGCCTCCTGGCCTCCAAATAAGTAAATTCGGGTTTAAAAATAAGACAAACTGGGCCTGAGTAGGAGTGGGCAGACTGACAAGTACAATCTTTTAATTCAATTCAAGGTTGCTGTGAAAGAGAGGGTGGAAAAAAAGACTCAAACTGGTTTTATTTATTTATTTATTTATTTATTTATTTATTTATTTAGTGGTGCTGGGGATTGAACCCAGAACCTTGGACATGTGAGGCAAGCACTCTACCAACTGAGTTATATCCCCAGCCCTGTTTCCATTTTTAATAAAGTGAACATCTGATGTTGATTCTGAAGAAGAAGGAGAAGAAAGAGGAGGAGGAGATGGATGAGGAGGAGGAAGAGGAGGAGGAGGAGAAAAAGAAGAAGAGAGCAGGAAGAGGAAGAAGAATAAAAGGAGGGAGAAAAGGATGGTGTGTGGAGAGAAGAAGTGGAAAAGAGATGATTTTTTCTTCATGATTTTAACACCCCAAATTCTGTTGCATTGAATCTGACTCGTGCTGGGGTGGGGACTTTTGCTGATTCGAATGGGTCCCCAGCTGCTCACTGGCTACAAACCCAGGTGCACCACATTGCTTTCCACAGTTGCAGAAAATCCACAGGCTGCCAGTGGCTGTACCTTGAAGGAATTTTCTTCAGCCTTATCTATTTAGTCTGAGTAATTTGGGGTGGAGGGGAGAGTTATTTAGTGGTTTCTTTACATTTAAATGATAACATTGTTCACATTTCAACACCTGCAAATACCTGAGAGAGTCCCAATCTATTCCAATTATCTCACCATTAACATTCCCAGCTTCCACATCTGCTAATAAGAATGAGAGCTGTGGGTTGAGATGATCCCTTAAGAAGTTAAATTATTTTGTGTGTGCAGTCACCATCCTGGGATTATCACTCCACTGACAAAACAGAGGCATCAAGATGATGAACAGACGTTGTGCACTTTGCCACTACAGGAAGTAAATTTGGCTTCTCCCTCTCTCTAAACAGGTTATACATTCTTTAAAACCCAAATTTAAAAGCCAAGGACCAAGATGGTGCAGGATTTGTTAACGACTTAACATATTTGGTGTAAGTACTGCTCTATGAATCACTGTGCTTGTAGGAGTAGGAAGAAGGGGGAGATGGGTAAGAGAAAATTGGGGAGTAGGTGGGAGAAAAAGGAATGTGTGGGCTGTTTTAGACTGTTTCAGGCAAGCACCTGGGATGAGGCGCACCTCAAACCCATGCTGATGGTGCGTGGTGGTGAGTAGATTTAGCATTTCCATGTGCCCACCCCACCCACCCCTCCCACACCGCACAGAGATGTCAGCCTGCCTTTGGGGCGGGGGAGTGCGCTGTCTCCTGGTTCTTCCAGGAGCCCATGTAATTACATACCTTTCAGCACTAGTCCTGCAGGGAGATGCACCTAGCACAAAGGGAAGGCAGGAGTAGTGACTCATTTGCAACGAAAATTCCACAAGTATATGAGATCTTTTTTTAAAAAAAGAAAAGAAAAGAAATTGTTAGAGACTTATTGATTAATGGGTGGATTGGTAGATATGGACAGATGCATGATGGTATAAGATTTCTAACTAACTTTGGGAGAAAAACTGTTACAGGAATTGTGTTTTTATCACTCGTTTGGGATGAACAAATCCTGTTTAATAATGCTATGATGGAAGATAGGGGATTTGGGCTTTGGTTTTTAGTTAATCTGCTATTTGGCAAGATTAAAAGTTAATTACCCCATGTAGGTCACACACACACACACACACACACACACACACACACACACACACACCCTTTATTTAAATTTTGCAGACTGGATTTGAGAAACACCTGGCCTCAAGCTCCATTTCTCAATGGGCCTAATGAGCTGGAGCCCCCCAGAGGGCATAGACCTCCAGATGCCCTCGCAGGCTGCTTGGAGGAGGTACCGCACCCTGCCTTCTATCTTTTTCTTTGGTGAGGACAGCCACTTGGCATTTTTAAAAATAGAATTTATACAAAGACTTGCTGAGCTCCAAGATTACTATGGTGGACCTTAACTTCTAAGCCCCAGGGAAATGCTTCTGCTGCACACACAACAGCAGAGAAAGGTGAGAATTTAGCAATTTCCCGTTCTTGCCTAATGATGGTGAGGCCAAGTTCACTGAAGGGAAATTGCTTTTGTACCTGAGTTCCCTTGTGGGCTACCTAAACTGTCTTAAAACTTAACTAGATAATTGCCCATTCAATATATCATGTTGCCTATTCCTCCTTTGTCATATGATTTGTCACAATAATAACTACTTTAACAAACAACCACAAAACCTCAGTGGACACACAACAATAAGCATTTACTTTGCTCATGAATCAGTCTCTCAACATGTGACTTAGACTGAATTTTGACAGATGCATCAGCTCTCCTATTCCTGGGCCTTCCTCCTGGAGGCTAGTTTGGCAAATCATGAATGCTGAGGGACAGGCGGGGAAGTGGAAAGGCACACATACTTTTTCCAACCTCTGCTCATCTAATATTTGCTAATACGCCATTAGCTAAAGCAGGCCACATAACCTGGTTCAGAATCAGAGAGAAGATGTTGCCAAGTTACCTGGCAAGAGCTGAGAACACAGGAAGCAGTGAAGAATTGGGGCTACAATAGTCCCCTTAATCTGTGGGGAATACATTCCAAGATCCCCATGGATGCGTCAAACAATTGTAGGTACTGAGTCCCATATATACTGTTTTTCCCTACACACATACCTATGATCAAGTTTAATTTATAAATCAGGCTCAGTAAGAGATTAAAATCGATAATCAATAATAAAACAGAACAATTATAACAATGTACTATCGTAAAAAGAGATTTTACCATAGTCCTCAGAACGGTACACAATTTAAAACTTATGAATTATTTATTTTTTTAATTTTCCACTTAATATTCTCAGTTGATCTTCAGTTGAACTTGGGTAACTGAAATCACAAAAAGAAAAACTACTGTTAAGGGGGTACTAGTGGATGAGTTAGTCTACAACACTATACTTTTTAGGTTTCTATTGAAAGCGAATCTGAACTTGGGAAAGAGGCGTCCTAAAAATAACAATTTTTCTTCCTTTCCCTTCCTACAACACACCTGCGCTCCCCCAGCAGGCAGCCTGTGAAGCTTGTGTAAGGCAATGGATATGTTTGTGGATAATGATTAATAAATAACAACAAACACTTCTCTGGAATTCCTCAGTTATGAGGACGTGGTGCAGCCTGGTATCGCTGTTTATGTGAAATGAATGTGTCCTTCCCATCCCCACACACCATTTGTGAAGTGTTTATAGCCAAATAAATCTGATTCAAGCAGCACATCTGTCACCAGAGTCCTCCACAGCTGTGTTATGGTAGCGACTCTGTTGTCTTGGCTTCCACACCACCCTCAGTCAAAGCTTTGAGTAACCTGAGGTCTAGTGACAGCCTTTGTGAATGGAGACACTTCCCCAGTGATGGAGGGAGTGGTGCAGAAAGGCAGGGCCTGAGGGGAGCAGGCACTTGCAATGGGCGATGTGAACTCGATTTCTGGTTCTGTCAATCTTTAACTCAGTCTTAGGACTCTCATTTCTACTGAGTGCAATCACGTCAAGCAAGGTTAAGACACGAGGTGTCCCATGGGACAAAAAGTGGAACCATAGCTGGGCTCCAGAAAGGAAATTTGCCACAGCTGACTGGAAAGAGCAGGGCACAGAGCATGTTCCCAGCTTTGTCTCACCACTTTTCTTGGGGCCCTGCCTTGCCAGCTTCTGTCCATGCAGCAGACAGGAGATGGTGGCCTCAGAGCTCGTGACTCTACCTATAAAATCCAGTCTTCACTTGGTTCTGTTCCCACTCCTATTCTAGGAGGCATCAAAATAGGAAAACAGGGCTTCTTGGAGGCCCAAACCGGTTTCCAAAGTAGGTCAGTTCATGGTTAGCAGGACCCATAACCCTGAGTCTACCATAATATGGAGCAAGTGAAAGTGGCCTCTCAGCACCAGTTTCCTTATCTGTAAAATGAAAGTGATATTAGGAAACACCTCTGGGGACTATTGTGAAAATAGAATAAATCCAATGTGTTAATAAAAGAGAATAAAATAATAAAAAAGAAACATCTTTGTAAATTACAAAATATTAATTCAAAATGTCTTATGTAACAATTATTTTATTCATATCCTGTGAAACTACTTGGGGGACAAGAATGGATAGGTCTAAGATCAGGGAGGAGTGCCTTAGAGGTGCCTATTGCTGTTTCTGGAGCCCTGGAACATTTATTCTGGGCATTACCAAGTTAAAAGGACTATCCAAAACATTAGAAATCATTTTTAATTGTCTGATTTTCTTAATTTTAGAATAGTCTATTCATCCTGAAAAGCCTTCAAATAATATAGAATAATGATTATTATGTAAGTAATATAACAGTACAATGTTGAAATGTATTCAGGATGAAGTAAAATAGTCCCCATTGTCCATTCTCATCCCCACCCTGAAAAACCCCAGCAAAAACCTTGTTACAGTGTGGCACTTACCGTGGAGGGGGTTTTTAAGCAAGCGCACATACCTACATGGATTCAGGGTTGTGGTTTTTTTCCTACAAAATAGAGTCAGACAATACACACTCTTTGAACTTTCTTCTTATTACTTCTTTCTGTGTCTGTATATATATAGGAACTAGTAGTCTACGACCACTACTCAATATTCATTTGCACAACTGTACCCCAAAGTATCTATGGTTAGACAGACATATTGTTATCTAGATAGATACTGCTAGAGAATATTGAAGTCAGAACCAAAATTCGTTCTTACTTTTTTATCTTTTTCTTTCTTTTCTCAGAACATTCCAAAAGCCTTTAGAAAAGAGAGAAGTGGTGGCAAACCCATGCAGAGACAAAGGCAAAAATAAACTCAGTCCCCCACCTTGTAGGTGGCTGAGCCACGCATCACAGGATGTCCAGCCCATTGCAGTACTGGCTGACCCATTAGAACCCCAGGCCTCAATGAATTCGTGTCGAATATATAGGGCTTTAACTTTAACTTCAGAAGTAAGAACCCAGAATAGTATCAAGATGTGATTAGAAACACAGTTCAAATGTCCAGCCTATAGGCTTCCATACATTGTGATATATTTATTCTGATACCCACAAATCCACTCTAAATTCATCCTCCAAATCAGACAGGCTATAAAGAGACAGCTTTGCACTGGTGGCAGAATGGAGCGTCTTTCCTGTCAGTCTGCTCTAGAAGCAGAGAATTTACTGGATTTCCTTCTGGCGCCTTCTCCTTATTAAGCCAAGATAACAGAAGAGGTCTTTGGTAAGATGGAGAAAAGTGACAGTGAGCCTGATGTAAATGGGAAGATGCATCCTAATCTGTCCACTCCTCTATCCAGGGTGTGTTGAGTGTCTGTCTGCCTTATTTCAAGCCCTGTTCTAAGCAGACGGGATTCAGACCCTCAGCTCTCGGGCTTGCATTCTATAGAGGGATACAGACCAAAGCTAAAGAAATAAATTATATAGTGTATTAAAAAGATGAACGTTATGAATAAAATAGGAAAAGCTGGTGGGGAATACTGAGGTTGGGTTATTTTCTGTTTTCGACAGATAGGGTGTTCATTTCCTAGGGTTGCCTTAAAATACAACAAACCAGGTGGCTTAAAACAACAGAAATGTATGTGCTCATGGTTCTGAAAGTTAGGAATTAGAAATCAAGGTTTCAGAAGAGCCATGCTCTCTCCAAAAATTCTAGGAGAGAATTCTTCTGTGCTGCTTCTAGTTCCTGGTTTACAGCAGTCCCAACTAGTCCTTGGCTTGTGACAGTGTAACTCCAGTCTCTGCCTCCATTATCACATGTCCTTCTCCCTATGTGTCTGTGTCTAAATTTCCCCCCTTTTATAAGGATACCAGTCAATGGATTTAGGGTTCATCCTAATCCAGCACAACCTTACATTAACTTGATTGCAAAGACCCTATTTCAAAATAAGGTCACATCCATAGGTAACCGGTGTTAGGACTTCAACGTATCTTTTGGAGGGACACATTTATTTCATAATAGTAGGTAGGACCATCTCATCAAGAGAGTGACATCTGAACAATGTCAAGGAAAGTGAAGGAACAAGTGATGCAGATATCTGGAAGAAAAGAATTCCAGGAAGAGGGATTCGCAAGTACAAAGGTTTAGAGGTGATGACAACCGGAATGTTCCAGGAGTAGCAAGCTGGCCACTGGGGCTCAGACAGTGGACAAGTGGTAGGTTGGAGAGGAAACCAGAGATACTAGGTCATATTGAGTAGGGTTTTGAGCTTAGTGACAGGATCTATCTGACTTATGTTGTCAACGGCTGCTGTGTTAAAAATAATTGAAGGGGCTGACAGTGGAAGCTGGGAGGCCCTTAACAGTGGAAAGATTTGTCTGCCTTTGGTTGTTTTTTGGAGGCACCTGGAGAAGCTGTATCTCAGTGTTCCCCTCCACTGAGGGGGAAAAACAATCAGAATGGTTCCTGAGAACTGCGGTGCTGGTCTACCCAACAGACTACAGACAAGAAGGACTGGAGAGGAAGGCCCCGGATGTATCTCCAAAAATAGTTGACATCAATTCACTGAGATGGGAGAGAAATACAGAGCTACAATTTAAGTTCCACCAGGGTAGGATCTTTGATTCTTTTGTGTCCCAAACTCAGAGCCAAGTACCTAACACATAGTAGGCATTCAACAAATATTTGTTGACTAAGTGCCTACCTGAATGAATGAAAAGTAAAACAAACAAACAAACAAACAAAAATCCTCTTTTTCCCTTCCTATTCCTACACTACATACTTCATACAAGTATTTTAATAGTAAGATTTTGTTTTTTGGAATGGACAATTGAACATAACTAAGACCTTACAAAGACGGATGTGTACGACAATAAATAATTCTAAAATCCATCCAAAAGCCTCCTTATTTCCAAAAAGAGTTGATTTCTCATAATGACTGAGCAAGGGAAGAATTGGTCCTGGTCATCATAGTTGGCTTAAGAGACATGTCCTTGGGGAGTGACCAGCCCAATCTTCCCAAGACTTCATGGTATGTGCCCCCGATGATTAGCAAGAGGGAGCAGGTGCAAGAATGTTGAGACAAGAAAGACAAAAATAGGAACATTCACAAATATTTTTAAGCCAATAGAAAGTAATACTTAGAGGAAATAATAGATACACTTGGCTCCATTAAAAAAAATTTTTCCATGGCACAAAAGATGCCACTCGTAGAGTTGGAAAGGCAAAGCCTAAAGAGAAATCCTCATAATACAACTAAGAATTATTACTTAGATTATTTAAAGAATCTCTACAAACCTCCCCCCCCCCAAAAAAAAGAGAAGTGGAAAAAATAGACAATTTACTTAAAAGAATATACAAATTCATTTAAGAAAATATGCTCAATCTCACTGATGGTCAGAGAATGTCTAAACAAGTATTATACATACCCATCAGATGGCAACCACTAAAAAAATTTGATGCTATTTGGATTTGACCAGGGTTTGAGGAAACAGATATACTTGTAAAATCCCAGTGGAAACATAAATTAGCTCTACCATTTGTTTTAGATCTACTAAAACAAATTAAAATTCACATACCATCTGACCTAGAAACTTCGTTCCTCAGTAATCGCTCTCAAGCAGCTCTCATCCTCATACACCAGAAGGTGTGCTCTAGAAGGTCCCTGCTGGTAATGATAAAAGGCAGAAAACAATCTGAACATCCAGTAATCAGGAAAATAATGGGGATCTACTACCTACACTTTAAAATATGATGTAACATTTTAAAAGAAAATAATAGCGAATGGGTGGATCTTTAAGATGTAAAACTGAACCAAAAAAGGAAATTACAAAGACTGAAAATAGGGTACTAGTTATGAAGCCAAGATAGAAAGCAAAACAGGACCTTCTGGCCCCTTTGGGTGCATAGGAATATGGGCATAACAAAGATCTGGAAGAAACACACTGGCTGATAGTAGTGATTTAACTTCGAAGAGGGAGCGAGGTGACCAGACAGAATTTTACTTTTATAAGAATTTAATCACATTACTTGAATGCTCAAAAAATAAAATACTCAAAAGTACTAAATTATCAAAATTGTAAGAGATCAATACAAGAATATGAGAAAGTTTCTGTGCTTTATGAGAAGGAGTAAGTCAGTCAGAGGGTTGTCAGGTGCTCTGTGGAAGGTGGGGCCCGAGGCATGGAGGTTACTGGGAGCAAGAAGGATCAGAACTAGGGGTAGTCTGCCTCAGGATGTGTTTGGAGAACATATAAGGACCCTCCTCATTGGACTTTTCAAAAAGTGGTCACATGATTTTTCTGTGCTTATGTTTCCAAAAATACCACTGGTACATAAAACTATGAGAAAGAAAGAATAACACCTACCACTCCACTCCCAGAGACAACTGTCGTAGATATTTGAGTACACGTATGCCATGGCTGCTCCTTAGGGCCCAAGCACAGTGATGCCTCATTGTACACACTCCTAGGAACAAAATGAGCAGCCCCAGGGCTCACCTCAGCTGGGGTGCAAGCAAAGCATGTCTTCATTCCTACCCAATTAGGCTATGTCCAGAAGGAGTAGTCTGAAAATTCACAAGACTGAAGATAAAAGGGAAATGGGTACAGCTATCTTACAGACAAGGATGAAGGTTCTTTCTTTCTTCTTTTTTTTTTTAAGTAGAAGAGATACCTAATTCTCAAAAGTGTACTTTACCCCATCAAAATGTGCAGCTCACATACACAGTCAGCAAAAGGCCAATCTTTAGAGCTGTTTCTCAGGAAGGGAAGAGGACAGCTTTGTGAGTGCCAGAGCATGGGATGGACCTCCTGGGCTTATTTTCAAAGTCAGTCCAAGGCTCTTGGCCAGTGTGACAAGGGAGGCTGAGTTTGAAATGCTTGGATGGAAAAGCACTTTTTTTTTTCATTCCCAGGAATAACTCCTGAGCTCTTTTTGGACAGATGCTTGTTAACAAGAGAGGAATTCGTGCAGTACCTTAGGAGGAGGGCTGGGCAGTTTCTGGGTACTCAGAATTGGGGCACGAACTGGAGCTGCCCGGCCAGCCTAGAGTCAGGGAAGATGTCGGCCTCACTTTCTTCCTTAGAAAGATAGAGGAATACCGGGATGGTTGTGGACCCAAGTCAGCGTGCTCAGATACGGCCACATTTCTGAGGCCTGGGTGATTGGGGTCAGGTAAGGAAGTGGCCATAGTTCACCTCATGGGTTCTATGTCAGCATAGGTGGAGAACACTGTGCCTTTTGTAAGTATCCCCATGTCCATTCTGCTTTCCATCCGACACAACCATAATGACGACGTCCAACAGTGTGGATAGGGTTGTGCCTGATTCTAGAAAGGCCAAGATGAATGAGAGGCCATCCTTGGCCTCGAGAAACTTAAAAATCTAATGGCTCAAATATGAAAGGCACTAACACTAATACAAATGAAAGACATAAATGAATTATAATTCAATGTCAGGAGGGAAATAAAGGAGAAGTCTCATAGTGAACCCACCAGTTCACAAAGTGCTTTCACGTAAATATACTTACTTGGCAGACCTAGTATGGGTAGGTACCATTAGCAGTCCGAGACTCTTGCTCCCAACCAGCCAAGCTGTTTCTTGATTTATTTCAGGGCAAATTCACTGTGTCCGTGGTGTTAACCCAACCTTCTCTACCTTCTTTCTGCTTCTTTCCTCTGCACCATGTTTTAAGTCCCACTGTTTGATTCTCTCTAAGGTACTGCACAGATTTCTGTCTTGTTAACAAGCATCTGTCCAAGAAGAGCTCAGGAGCTATTAATAGAAATGAAGAAAAGTGCTTTTCCATCCTGACTGACCATAGAGTTCCCAATGACCTTCCTTGAGTGTTGGGTTAAATTATAGTGTCTGTTGATCAAGTTGGATCATATGGAAGGCAAATATACACAGAGGATTATGCATTGAGTACAGAGATGTTCTACCCCTTTCCTGAGGAAGAGAACTTGCAAATGAGCCTTTTCACCATGGAGACAACTCATGACAGCTCCCCATTTTTCCCCTGCAGGTGAGAGAATGGTCAAGGGTGAGTAATTCCTGCCTGCCTCCTTCCTGGCTACATTTGGAGTCACTATACCCTGCCTGTCCCCAGCTCACCTATATTTCCCAATTTGTGTCTTTCTTCAAGTTTCAGTGGCCCTAGATAGTGCATATCCTTCAGACACCACCACCCCCCCTCAAACAATTGCTGGGACTCAGATTATGGTGCCGTTCTGCCTCATGACCTTGGAACTGTGGCCCCAGATCAAGTGACACTTGGTGATTAAAATGACCCTTTCCATGTCTCCAGCCATGCCTGGCACCAGAAACTACATTTCAGTTCTGAGCTTCAGTCGTCTCTGTAAACCCCCAAGGACCCTCCCCTTCACTGTGAATAATTCCTGATTTCATGGTTGTCCTCACGAGAACTCAGCTTCCAATTGTCTGTGTCATAGGCTCCAATTTTAGTGTTTTTTTTTTTTTAATTATTTCTTCCAGAATTTGAAAACACTTTCTGGGGGATCCTCCTCCAGAGTCATATGAAATTATTAGCTGCTTGGCCCCCTTAGCCCATCAAGTCTAGTTCAGGCTGTCAGATGCAGGGACTCCACTGAAATGTTTTGGAATCACTTCCAGCCTTC
This sequence comes from Marmota flaviventris, assembly GCF_047511675.1. Lineage (NCBI taxonomy): Eukaryota > Metazoa > Chordata > Mammalia > Rodentia > Sciuridae > Marmota > Marmota flaviventris. The sequence goes on along the minus strand of NC_092502.1, from coordinate 102,253,387 downwards.
TGACCTCCGAAGAAGAGCATCCAGTAGGCCATTGCACAATTGCGTCCAGGGAGGCTGCAGTCCTTGATTAAAGAAAGGTGCCCTCAGCCAATTAAGAATGAATAAATAAATAAATGAGTGGAAGGAAGACCAATGGAGTAGAGGAAGGGAAATAGGAGGAGGGAGGAAGAAGGAGGGGAGGGAAAAGGGGGGTCACCAGGGACTGACATGGAGTAAATTAAATTTTATGCATGTGTGATATGTCAGAATGAACTTAATTATATATAATTATAATGCACTAATAAAAGCATTAAATAAAAGAAAGATGCCTTCAGTAGGCAAGGAAGAGTCCCCAGAACTCCTGGAGTGGTGATGATTCCTCCTTTATCCTCTCCTGCCAGCCAGTGGATAGAGACCCACTCCTGCTCACTCCTCGCCCCCCACTATCCTTTGGCACCCCTGGAGAGAGGGAAGAGTCTGCAGCCTACTTTTCGGAGATTCCACTCATGCCCCATGTCCCACTGCATATTAGAGATTATTGAACTTTAGAATTCCCTGGAAACTTGAAAATATTTTAATTCCTTGAACTTGAAAGTATTTTAGCTAGTTGGAATCCATTTTATCTTATTGGGGGTTACAATACCCCAATTTCTTTGGGGAAACACCTTTTACCCATAGTATGTGGCTTTGGAGATGTACTCTCATCATCTTTCCTCAAGGGTGGGCATGTGGTCTAAGCCAGGCTGGTTAAAATGTGAATATTAACATGAATGAGGCAAGATGGGAGGTGAATGTAGGAGCTCCTCCCCTCTAGAGGCCTCCTCCAGCACCCTGCCCCCAAAGACCACTAGTTAAATCCTGTTAAGGATGGTGACTTCAGGCAAAAAAATTCACTCCTGCCTTCAATTTTCTCCTTGAGTAAAGGAGTGGAATTAGATCATTTGCCAGCATGCTTGGATTATAAGCAGAAAAAAATTGAGTTTGGTAAGCAGAAAACTTGGTAAGTTTTGGTAAGCAGAAAACTCCTAGAACTAATAAATTAATTCAGCAAAGTAGCAGGATATAAAACACCCATAAATCAAAAGCACTTCTATATATCAATGACAAATCCTCTGAAAGGGAAACAAGGAAAACTACCCCATTTACAATAATATATGTATACATACACACACACACACACACACACACACACTCACACACACACATACTTAGGAATCAATTGATGAAGAGGTGAAAGACCTCTACAACAAATGCTTCAGAATGCTAAAGGAAGAAATTAAAGAAGACCTTAGAAGATGGAAAGATCTATCTTGTTCTTGGATAGGCAGAATTAATATTATCAAAATGACTATACAGCACTATATACCACTATACAGATTTAATGCAATTCCAATAAAATGACATTCCTCATAGAAATAGAAAAAGAAGTCATGAAATTTATCTGGAAAAATAAGAGACCCAGAATAACTAAAGAAATCCTTAGCAAGAAGAGTGAAGCAGGTGGCATCACTATACCAGACCTGAAACTATACTACAGAGCAACAGTAACAAAAACAGCATGGTTTTGGCACCAAAATAGACTTGTAGACCAGTGGCACAGAAAAGAGGACACAGAGACAAACCCACATAACTGAAGTTATCTTATATTAGACAAAGGTGCCAAAAACATACATTGGAGAAAAGATAGCCTCTTCAACAAATGGTGCTGGGAAAAATGGAAATCCATGTGCAAAAAAATAAAATTAAACCCCTATCTCTCACCATGCACAAAACTTAACTCAAAGTGGATCAAGAACCTTGGAATTAAACCAGAGACACTGCGCCTAATGGAAGAAAAAGTAGGCCGAAATCTCCATCATGTTGGATTAGACCCCGACTTCCTTAATAAGTCTCCTGTAGCACAAGAATTAAAATCAAGAATCAATAAATGGGATAGATTTAAACTAAAAAGCTTCTTCTCAGCAAAAGAAACAATCAGTGAGGTGAATAGAAAGCCTACATTTTGGGAGCAAATTTTTACCACACACACATCAGATAGAACACTAATCTCTAGGATATATAAAGAAATAAAAAATTTTAACACCAAAAAAAAAAATAACTTAATAAATAGGCCAAGGAACTGAACACACACTTCTCACAAGATGATATACAATCAGTCAACAAATATATATAAAAAAAGGTTCAACATCTCTAGCAATTAGAGAAATGCAAATCAAAACTACTCTAAGATTTCATCTCACTCCAGTCAGAATGGCAGCTATCAAGAATACAAACAACAATAAGTGTTGGCAAGGATGTGGGGAAAAGGGCACACTCTTACATTGCTGGTGGGACTGCAAATTGGTGCAGCCAATCTGGAAAGCAATATGGAGATTCCTTGGAAAACTTGGAATGGAACCACCATTTGACCCAGCTATCCCACTCCTTGGTCTATACTCAAAGGACTTAAAAACAGCATACTACAGGGACACAGCCACATCAATGTTTATAGCAGCACAATTCACAATAGCTAAACTGTGGAACTAACCTAGATGCCCTTCAGTTGATGAAAGGATAACGAAAATGTGGCATATATACACAATGGAATACTATTCAGCATTAAAAGAGAATAAAATCATGGCATTTGCAGGTAAATGGATGGAGTTGGAGAATATGATGCTAAGTGAAGTTAGTCAATCCCAAATAACCAAGTGCCGAATGTTTTCTTTGATATAAGGATGCTGATTCATAATGGAGTTGCAGGGGGGAGCAAGGGAGGATTAGACAAACTCTAGATAGAGGAAAGGGAAGGGAGGGGAAGGGAGGGGGCAGGGGGGTAGGAAAGAGAGTGGAATGAGACGGGCATCATTACCCTAAGTACTTACAAAGAGACGAATGGTGTGACTCTACTTTGTGTACAACTAGAGATATGAAAAATTGTGCTCTATATGTGTAATATGACTTGTAATGCATTCTGCTGCCATACATAACAAATTAGAATTTTAAAAGTGTTCAGAAAAAAATTGACTTTGGTAAGAAAAAAATATACATATATATTTTTTGGTAAATGTAAGAAAAAAAAAAAAAAAAAAATATATATATATATATATATATATATATATATATATATATATATATATATATATATTGGAGATATATATATCTCCAGTAGTTCACCCTGGAAAATTAGGTGCTATGGTTGGAATGTGTTCCCAAAATTCATATGTTAATTGTATTTGGAGGAGAGACCTTTGGGAGGTGAGTATGCCTTGAGAACTCTGTCCTCAGTAATACATTAACCCATTCATGGACTGAGGGTTATCAAGGGAGTAGAGTGGCTTTGCTACAAAAGCAAGCTCCCTCTGGCATGCTTGCTCTCCCTTGGCGTGTGGTTCCCTCCCCATGTCGTGACCCAGCAGGAAGGCCCTCAGCAGAGGCTGAGAAGATGCCTGCGCCATGCTTTTAGATCTCACAGCCTCCAAAACCATGAGCCAAACAAACTTCTATTCTCTATGAATTACCCAGTCTCAAGTATTTTGTTATAGCAACCCAAAATGGACTTAGACACCAGGTTTGAAATTCAAGGGAAGACTGGACAATCCCTAATTAAGTCTTGTCAACTGGATCATCCCTGAAGCTGCCTGGTTCCTGTCCTTTTCCAAACCTGGTTCTCCAGTCTGCCCTTCAATTCTGGAGAACTGAGTCTTATCATCTCCATATCCCTCCAATTGTTCCTATCATGAATGGTCAATAAATATGTGATGAATTTGTCCTCTCAACAAACATGTGTTGCATATAAAACAGTGAACAAGTCAGCCTAATTATATGCTGGCTCCCACCCTTGTCTTGTCCCTTAAAATTGATTTTTCTTGTTTTCTACCAAGAAACTCTGGTTCCCATCTACCCCCAACTTCCTTCTGCCTCTACTCTTACACATTGCTGGCTTCCAAGTTCATCAAATCACATTTTGTCAGACTTGTTTCCTATGCTTTAAAGAACTGAAGCACAGGTACACTTGTAACCTGCTAGGATGCCTTCTTGATTCCTTTCTTTTCTTTTCCTTCTCAGAAGCAATGACTTTCCTAAATTTGGTATTGATGTATTTTATGTGCAATTATTCTAGACATGGCTCAGCCCACTGAACTGACACCTTGAAGAAGCCTGATGCCTCAGCAAATAAATAAAATGTAGGCATTTATAACTGTGGTGTGGCAAGAAATTCCTGCATGACAGGCAGCACATTGGCCTCCAGCCTAAAATGGTATTAAGAGAGTGGGCCCATGGTTAAGGGGTCCTGTTGCCCATGGTTTGTTTACTCTGAGGGCTGTTGAGACCACAGAGCTTTGGGCATGTGTTCTTGAGGAGCAGTGTCCTGGGGAAAAGGCTCATTCCTCACTTCCATGCAGCTTTGGAGGTACACCAACATGGGAGTCGTCTCTGTGCTCTCTCCATCCACCAGTCTCTATAGTGGGGTCTAGTTCATGATGTCTCCTTACTCCACAACACAGCACAGTGAGTTTGCATTTCTCAAGTTTTATGTAAATAATGTTCTATTACTGTCTGTATCATTTGGCAACTTTCTTTTTTTTAAATTTTTGCTCTTTATGTTTTGAAAGTTGATAACCATTTGTCGATATATAGAAAAATGTCTTTTTTCCCTACTGAGAATTACTCACATTTAAAATTCTGATAAACAATACTGCAGCGAATATTCTTGTCCATGTCTTTGTTAATCCATGTGTTTTTTGCTCTTCTCAAACTTTCTGCTCTGTGTCCATTGGATAGGAATGTGCAATGGTGTCTCCTTGTGATTATGCTTTTTTTTTCTAGAAAGGATCAAGCCATTGAGGTAGGAGGGTGACAGATGTTTGCTTTCAGGGATCAAATAGTAAATATTTAAGGCATATAGCCTATACTTGACCCTATCTGAGTACCAGAGAAACCAGCCAACACCCATGCATAAGCTAATGGTCATGTTCCAATAAAATGTGATTTATGAAGGGAGGCAGCAGGCTGGCAGGCCATAGTTTTCTAACCCTAATTCTAGATGGACTATCTGAAACACAAACCAACAGAAAAATAGGCAATATCCAAAGAAACAATGTACAGAAGGCATTGTCCAAATGGCCAATAAATACACACTGTACATAAAACCAGTGGTTACAGCACCTTGAGGCTGCTTTCTCCCCTTAGAATGAAGGAGATAGGCCCTCTCTGTTCTTATTTACACTGCAAATATCCAGAAACCTCCCGAGTACCCTCAGATGCCTGTGAAAAATGCTTCTCTTGCCATGAAGTAAGTGAAGGAGACAACAGCATCTGGTGAAGCCATTGATAAGGGACAGAGAAAATTTCCAGACCATTTTTCTTGAAGGTTAAATTCTGTCTTTGTGAGAGGGGAATGGGACAATGTGATAAGAGAGCAGATGTGAAGGTTTCTTTCTGCTTGGTCAGCTGTAATACGTTTCCTCTGAACACTGCTGATATCATACATTTTAAATGAGTCTGACTTCAGGAGAGTTTACCATTAGAAGAACATTCCACTGCCCCGAAGGGTGATCAGTGGGGAAACTAATAGCTGCAGAGTTTGCAAAACAATCCATCTTCCTGGGGTTAAGTTTGCAACCTGGGAAAACTCTAGGAACAGATGGTTCAGGATCTGGGTTTAACAACCTGAGAGGAACTAAATTGCTACCTGCCACAAACTAATAGAGGCTGTGGAAGAGTCCTGATTACATTGGTGCTAAAGTCAGGAAGGGACCCCAAGCACCAGGGCTCTAGCACACAGGAATATTTCACCAGTTAAGACAGTATTAATCTTGCTCTAAGCTGTCCAGAATGATTTGTAAGGTCAAACAGCTCTTAGCTGGATGACATGGTAGGTTGCCTTGGTCACATCAGACTTAGACACCTAAGATTTGAATACAGGCCACTCTCCTTCACCCAAGGAATATAATCATACATAGTCCAGAAGTCACCACTGTGGGATAGTCCCCCATCCCCTTCTGCAAGAGAGCAAACTGCTAGAAAACATCCATCTGCGAACACTGCAGCAGAAGCTAGCCTAGTGCTTCATTTCTCTTCGGATTCTTTAATTAGTCACTGTGGTCAAAATGCCCCCCGTATACATTTTCAATAAGACACCAATTAAATTCCCTGAGAAAGGTGATCGGGGGAGAACTCTAGCTCTGTCAGTGATCTTCCTTAGAAAGACATTTTTTTTTTCAAGGTGATGTGATCCAAGTTGCACCTCAATTCTCATCAGAACACCAGAATAAAGGAAGTTAAAGTGCTAGTACTAACTTGGCTCACACAGGCCCCTATCCACTCTTGACAGGTTGACAATTAGGCAACCTGAAACCAGCACTGGCATTCCCTAGAGGCGGCTAGTCATGCCTGAACAACTCCTTTCTCACTACTCACATGACTCCATGTCTGCCAGGAACCCTGCATCCCACACTGGGCAGCAATGGCCACCACACCCACCAGTGGTCTACTCGCCAAGGGATAGAGTGGTCCACTAGACCATTGGGCATCAGTGGTCCCCTGTTGACAGAGTGGGGGATGCACACCCTTACAGGTCCAGCCTGCACCCTTCCTAGTAGGCTCCTGACTCTCTGTCTCACTTTGCCGTTTGTACTAAGGTGGCACCACTTACACCCCATGTCTCACTGAGCCTTTCATGAAACAACTCAGCTTCTGTCTACAGCCTTTTTCTCTGTAAGATATGACTGCTGATACCATGGGGTTAAGACATCACATGGCCGTCTGCACTCTTTCTCCCTCATCTCCCATCTGTTCTTGAACCTACCCAGGGGCCATGTCAGAAGTTCTCCTGCAAACTACCTCATAAAAGGTGATGCCACCAGGGCTGCTACCCAGCTCAGGAGGCATTCCCAAATGTGCTGGAACATCAATTTGATCCCAAGATTAAATACCCACACGATGGAAGAAAATCAAAATAGCAAAAGCTCACTGGACTCTAGGGAAAGGTGGTCTGAAATACTAAGATGCCTAAATTTCATAATTGTAAAGAAATATGTTTCCTCATTTATTCACCAACAAATATTTATTGTGTATTTACCCTTCCAGGAAAACAGAAACATAATGATCATGCTCTTACTTCCCATGAGAAGACATGGCAGACATTACAAGTCCATCAGATTCTTGTCTGGTATCTTTCTCAAAACACTGTTTCAGGCAACAACTACCAATCAATAGAAACTGGCCTGTGAAATAAACCCAATTTGCTACTCCTGATCAATGGCACATTGATCATATTAGATCCTACAGCTCTCAAGATGATTACAGATAAGGTGCCTGTCTTTGAGCATCAGCTGAATAGCCACACATGGCACCTAACCGTCCACACAGAGTTTGAGGGAGGAGAGCCATGGTGTTCAGGGGAGACTTCACCAAGGAAGTGATATTTGCATTAAAAAATAGGAAAATATCACAGTGGGAAGGAAGAAGTTAGGTGGTCCAGGCAGACAGCAACATAATCAAAGGCAAGTGAACAAGTATCCATGGTGTGTTGGGAGAGGGTTTCATGGGGGAAAGACTGAAGCACCCAAGGGAAGGTGAGAAAGGCAGGCTGGAGCCAGATTTGAAAGGCTTAAGAGATGGAATGTTAATCAGAAGTCAAGGAGGAGACAACTGAAAGTTCTGAAAAGGATAGTGACTGGATTGGATCTCAGTTTCAGAAAATTGATTCTGCCATCATGATGGATAGCAGATTGTAAAGACATGTGACTAGAACCCAGGGGCCCAAATGGGAAATGAAGTTGACAGATTAGGCCAGTGGTTTTCAATGAATATTTATTGAATGAATGAATGAAGATGGCAGGGGTGAGCCAGCAAGGATTGGGCTGACCTCACCCTGCTCCAACAAAAGTGATCCTCCCTTATTTATAAACTGGATTTTCATTTAGATTTTGTTCAAAGGAAACATTCTTTTTTAAAAAAATTAATTATTTATTTGTTTTAAAAAATAGATGATAGCAGAATACATTACAATTCTTATTACACATATACAGCATGATTTTTCATATCTCTGTTTTTATAAAAAAGTATGTTGACACCAATTCATGACTTCATACATGTACTTTGGATAATGATGTCCATCACATTCCACCATTCTTGCTAACCCCCTGCCCCCTCTCTTTCCCTCCCACCCCTCTGCCCTATCTAGAATTCATCTATTCCTCCCATGCTCCCCCTCCCTACCCCACTATGAGTCAGCCTCCTTATATCAGAGAAAACATTCGGGATTTGTTTTTTTGGAATTGGCTAACTTCGCTTAGCATTATCTTCTCCAATGCCATCCATTTACCTGCAAATGCCATTATTTTGTTCTTTTTTATTGCTGAGTATTCTTTAACAAGAAGTCTGACAGTTACACATTGGGCAGGAGGCATGAGGGCCTGAACTAAGGCAGCAAGCCTTAGACAAGAGGGACCCAAGGCAGGTTGAGAATTCCAGAGCAGAGAGCAGGTGGCAACCAACAGCAAGGGAGGAGGGGTTTGTATTGTTTTTTTTAAATTTTCACTTTCAAGAACAGAATAACACAAAGATTACCAAACAAGCTCTCCCCAATCTGTCTCAAAAACATTTGCATTTTAAATGCAAATTAATATTTAGATATTATTTTTAAAATCATATTGCTAGGTAGATTAAGGATTTCCCTATAAATTTGGTGTGAGTTTTGATTTGCTTAGTCACCCCCCCCCCACAGTACACATCCCCATCCTGACTGAATTATAGTCTCTATCTGAAATATAATACATTTCTAATTAATCCCAATTAATAAAGTTCATAAAGGGTACCCTGGGCTCACCCACTATTTGTCTCTTAAGCCATAGAAAAAAATAACAATCCAAATCAGCCCCTCCTTTGGGACATTTAAATCATCAGTCAGTGAGCCATGTGCTTTAATGCAACAATGGTCAAAGACTACTATTCTAGACTAAATGTTTGTGCTCCACCAAAAAAATCCTTATGTTGAAAACCCAATGTGATGGTATTGGGAGGTGAGGCCTTTGGAAGATATGTGAGTCTGCTTTCTGTTACAGTCATAAAATACTTGAAACAATCAGTTTAAACAGAGAAATGGTTTCTTTTGGCTCACAGTTTCGGAGTTTTGGTCCATGGTTAGTTGATTCTGTTGCTTTGGGCCCTGTGTCAAGAAAGTACATAATAGGAGGAACACAGGGTGGAGGGAGCCCATTCACCTCATTGTCAGGAATGAAAGTGAGAGGAAGAGGAGGAGCTGGGTCCCTTTCCTTCAAGGACACACACACCCAATACCTAATTTCTTTCTACTAGACTCCACCTCTTAAATGACCCACCTCCTCCCAATAGTGCTATGGCCTAGGGACAAAGCCTTTAACACATGAGTCTCTGGGGGGATTCCAGATCCAAACTATACCAGGTAGTGATTAGGTCATGAGGGTGGAGCCCTCATGCACAGGATTAGTGCCCTTGTAAAAGGGATCCCCACAAAGCATCTGAACAGACACTTCACAGAAGAAGAAATACAATTGGTCAACAAATACATGAAAAAAAAAATGTTCAACATCTCTAGCAATTAGAGAAATGCAAATTAAGACTACACTGAGATTTCATCTCACTCCATCAGAATGGAAATTATCAAGAATACAATAAATACAAGTAACAATAAATGTTACCAAGGATGTGGGGGGAAATGTACATTCATACATTGCTGGTGGGATTGCAAATTGGTGCAACCACTCTGGAAAGCAGTATGGAGATTCCTCAGAAAACTTGGAATGGAACCACCATTTGATCCAGTTATCCCACTCCTTGGCATATACCCAAAGGACTTAAAATCAGCATACTACGTGGCACAACTATATCAATGTCTATAGAAGCTCAATTCACAATAGCTAAACTGTGGAACCAACATAGGTGCCCTTCAACAGATGAATGGATAAATAAAATATGGTATACATATACAATGGAATATAACTCAGCCATAAAAAGAATGAAATTATGGCATTTGCTGGTAAATGAATGGAAATTGAGTCTATCGTGCTAAGTGAAATAATCCAGTCCTGAAAACCCAAATGCTGAATGTTCTCTCTGACATGTGGATACTAACACACAATAGGGGGTAGGGGATAGAAGTTCATTGGATTAGACAAAGGGAAATGAAAGGAATGGAAAGGGGATGGGAATAGGAAAGACGGTAGAATGAATCTGATATAACTTTCCTCTGTTCAGCAGCAAAAAGCAAGAAAGGCATCTCCAGAGTAGATAAATCACATACATTTTGCTTTGTGTAAAATTTTCTGCACTAGAATTAAATGATCTACTTCAATTTAAACCAGTGAGACCACTGCCAGTGACCAGCACAGCCAAGGACAGAGTGTGACAGCCCTCAGAGAACACTGTTAGCAAATTCTCTGACCCTGGGGGAGAGCTCTTGCTTGTTCCCTAGACCTCAAGACCCAAGCATCCAGGTAACCACAATGGAAACTGCTGTTACTCAAACAAGAGGAAGCTATGCAGTTGCCATATGAGCTGGAACTTGGAATTTGCTTTTCTAGAATAAAATATTTCAAAATGGTGGCTTGTTACAGTTGGAACGTTCAATAGTCAGGCAATGTTGTATGTTAAACTTCTCTAAATTGACCTGGGAATTTAATTACCACTTATATCATTGTTTCTCTCTGAAGTATAATGGAATATTCAAACAGATGACTTGGAAATGAATTCTGGAGCACAGTCTGATCATATGTGGAAGGCTGCCTATACTCCTGGTCTCTTTAGGGTCGACCTTCAGGGTCATCATCATTCCTAATACCAGATGCAAATATTGACCAGTGATTAAGAGGCATCTTTTCACTAATGGACTTAGAGCACTTTCTGAAAATGTGTGCTCTTGCACATGGACCTCTCCCTGGATGGTGGAAAGGGTTCAGCCGGGAGTTGGAGCCATGGGTTCTAGTTGTGAGTCTGTTGTGTGTAGCTTTGAGTCTTTGACCAGTGGGAGGTGATGTGCTACCCTTTTGAGTTCCTTCCACGGCCAGCATTCTGTGAGTCAGGATTTTATGATGAGTCGGTCTTAGATAGTGACAAGATCTTTCCATAGCTCTCTTTTCTGGTCAGAATGCAGTAAGAAGAGTCCAACTACTTTACTAGGACATCTTTATTTTTATGATTTTTCCTACCGAATGCATTGCTTTCTTTAGTTGGCTTGGGGTGAGGGGAACACAGACTTGGCTACTACGTCCACAAATGCTCTTGACAACAGGCAACGGGGGAGGTAGCAGCCAGAAGCTTGAAAGTTTCATAATTTACAGTTCCCACCAGGATTTTGACTCGATGGACCTGTCTCACCTTAATAAATTACTGAGGCTTCTCTTTCCTCTGAACCTTTCCTGGTGTCTTTGTTCCAAAACAGTACAAAGAATATGCTCTAGAAATTGGCCATCTCCCTGTTTTGAAGGTGAAAGATGGCTGGGTGTCACCCTGAAAAGGAGATCTCTCTATTAGGTGTTTCTGCGGTTCTAAGCCCACTGTGAGCTGCGCCTTTGACTTGGCAGAGGATTTCAGTGTTTGAAAAGTTATTTCTAGCCCAGCACAGCTGTTCGCCGCTGAAGTTCAACAAATGCCATCATTTCTGCAGACTCAGTCCCTAGCGCCCAGGGAAATTATGGCAACCCCATGTGTGTGACTTTGATAAGTGAACAGAGTGACCACTTGCCCGAGGTCTCACAGAAGTCACTCAATGGACATTTGGTTGTCCTCTCTCTTCTCATCTGGCATAAAGGAGACTCTGAAAGAAAAATATCCCAAACAGGCTTTTAGCCCTAGGTTCCTGCTCTGATCTTTCACTGGTGAAATCAAGGAGTCAGGTGCTAATAACAACGTCCAGTTTTGGCGTTTATGGTATACCACATACTTTAAAAAACTATTATGCTCATTTACAGGTGAGAGAAAAGAGGCTTTGTAAGATCATGTAATTTGTGAACTTCATGGAAAGTAATAGGTCTAGAATATAAACCCAGGTCCACCTGGGCAAAAGGTTCATCTTATTCCACAATGGTGCACGGACTAAAACACTGAGGCAAAGAAACAAATGTGACATGGAGTTTTGTACCTGTCTTTCTTCTGTACCTCTATAAACATCCATGTGGGTGTCGGTAGCAGAAAGTGGCTGCCCATATAACTCACGTGACTGCTTGCACTTTTCCCATCCCTCTCTGCTGTCCTTGAGCAGCCATGTGATGTGACTGTAGCTTCCACAGACCTGCAGAAGCTTCTGTGTGGCATTAAGCTACTTGTGACCTCTACTAGATCTTGGGCCACCTCTCTTCCTTCTCCAGATGCTTAAAGGCTCTTGATGTCCCTGATCACCACAAGTCTCTGGCTGGAGGGGAAAGAACTCTGCCCTGTTCTTTTGTGTGTCGTTTGGCCTGGGTTTGGCAGGGGTGGGTGGGTAGGAGATGCAGAACAGTCGCGCTTCACCTGGGTCCCCTCTGGGGTTACAGTTCATGCCATTCTCCCCACTCAGCACAGGTAACCACAGATGGGACTGGACCCAAATAATTCACATGGTGGCCTGCTACACTCCGACACATGACTCTGTTTTGGTCCTGTGGCTAAGTTGACTTGTCCAGGGCTCTTTTCTCGGTTAAGGGGATATTTGTCTCCCAGGGTTACAGCTCTTCCCTGTAATTCGATGTCTTTGTATGGGAACCCACAGGCTTCTGGGCCTACAGAAATCAGGAAATGCGGCTAGAGGGGTTGAAGTAGTGTTTCCTAACAGACACTGGGTTTCCAAATCTCAGGGGGAAGCCAGGAGAGGTGTGGGGAGTGATGTGCTGGCTGGATAATATTTTGAGCTAGTTACCCATGGCCATTTTATATATTTTATTCCCATTTTTCTTCTTTTTACCCCACTCCCCATTTAAGATCATTGCAGACTCTGTGTTCTGGCCTCCCAGGAGGATTGTAGCAGGGCACAAAGCAAAGACTTGCCTTCCCACCTTTGGAACCAAAATCCTACGCCATTAACAGAGAGGATTCAATTAAAAAAAAAAAAAAGTGCCCTGAAGAAACAGGCCAGAAGAAATTTCCCCTAAATATAGAGATGGATTTGTGAGCTTCAGGATCAGGGAGCCAAGCCCCACTTCCTGGGAGAGTGACATCAGCATGACACATAGGTGGCCTTGGCAGGGATAGATGGGGGTGGGGGAAGTGACTGGACCTTAGAGGGAGGCCAGGCAGGGAGGGAAAAGCTGTCTGAGAGATAGGTGGTGTAGACCCGGAGGGCAAGGTGGGCCCCACCCCAGAGGCCTTGGCACTGTGTAAGCTCCTGAATTACTGGAATCAATAACCACAGGGAGGGGACCCCAGGGAAGACTGATGTTATGCATTTTTCATTTCCTTTTATTCTTTTCTACCAGCCAGAAGAAATAAGAGCTTGGCATTAGAAAGTAAGTTGTTATAGAAAACAAAGAAAGTGATTCTTAAACCTTCTGTTTGTGGGACGGGATTCATGGCCTCGGTCACCTGCCCCCAACCCGGTGGCTTAACCCTGTAAGCAGGAAAAAGGGCATGCTCTGGCCTTGGCATTTGACTAGAATTGGACCAAGAAGAAGTGGTCCTGATCACGAATGCCTTCACATTGTGCTTTCTTTTCCATTTCAATAATCATTCAACAAAACAGTTTTAAAAAGAAAGCACTGAATGAACATCAGTCGGTTTTTCCAGAGTCTAAACTTCTGAAGGAAGCCACAAAATCATCTTCAGAAAAGTTTATGAGGCTTGTGAAGCTGAGAAAACAAGTTGTCAAGAAAAGCGCTAATTAAACATTGTAGACCATTGTAGTCCCTGCCTTGTAATTGTGATGAATGGTATGGCTTTGTTTTTAAACAACACCTAATCTTTAAAATGACTCTGCAGAGAAGCCTTGCATTTTTTCCAGAATATGTCCACTGTGTATATTAAATTGACTAAATGTTCAGAAGAAGGAACACAAATCAGACCCAGGAGAGTCTGTTGCACAGAATAAGTAGGAGGGAGGAGAGATGTTACCAATACCGAAAATACACTAAAATTCTGATTAAAGTACCAGATCCAATTCTACGCAAGCCTCTCAGGAACACTCAAATGGTTGAAAATAAAATGGGAAAAAAATGATTACCCACTGGCATCAGCATCTAATTGTTTAACGAACATTCCACAGCCTGGATCCTATTACTAATGCTTCTCCTCTTCAACATACGTCCACTGATGAAGGAAAGTTCTTTTTTTGGTTGCAAAGTGGCCTTAAGAAGTTGGATGCACTAAGAGATGACAAACAGGCAACATCATTTTCTTCTTGCTCACAAGTAAATTTCTGGCAGTTTTTGACAGGTCATAAACACACATGAAATGCTAAACTTAGTGGGTTGTTAGATGTTTCCTTAAAGTTGAAGAAAACACTTTTAAAATAAATTTTCCTTATGTCTACTTTTTTCCATATTCTCAACTCTGACATTCAAGTGCACTTCACCGACCAACATGTAATAGCACTTGAAAACCAAATGCAGAAAACCCTCAAGAATCCACTTTATTTTTAAAGAACCCATAAGTGTCAGGCTAAGCTTACCTTAGCATTCTTGAGACAAACAAATGAAATGCTATAAATAAGTTTAATTAGTGTTGACTTAATTAAGACAAATTTTCATGTCTCTTAGATATCCACAAGCAATTAGTTATGTTTGAAGTGGTTCTTGTTTTTGTCTTTTTGTTGCAGCATTGACACTTGTTAGACCTTTTTGGAGAGGGTGTCATCCATCACTCTTCCTCCGGTTTCCAACTGCTCTCTGGGTACCCCTTCTCAAAGTCATCTGCAAGCTCTTCTTCCTTACCCAGTGAGGTTACTCAGGATCCCATCTGAGCATCTCTTCTTGTCTCACTGTCCACAGACTCACTATCAACCCCAACGACTTGAATTAATTCTCTGCCGAGAATGCACACATCCCTGCCTCCAGCCCAACATTTTCCCTGAGCTTTCTCGTGTCCATCCCATCTCCCTGGGTGATCCCACTCTCTATTTCTGGTCTAAGCCTTAAGTCTTGACATCTCCTTAATGCTTCTCTCTCTCTCCATCTTTGTTTTAAATTTCACTTGAACCATCCACTCGGTCACCAAGTTACTTCTGCCATCATCATTTCTCATTCAGATTTCCATTGCAATCTCTTAACTGGTACATCTCTTCTAATATGCTTCCCTCGCTGAACCCAGGGATCTTTCTAGAACTTGTCATTCTCTTGGTGAAAAGCTTGTTCAGAGTTCTGTCCTTAAGAGAAAGTCCAAATGTTAGGTAGAGGCCAACAGGGGTCTTCATGATGGAGACCACATTCCCCCCTCAGCTTAATCTTCCCAATATTTACACACCAGACTGAATGCACTGCTTATATTTTCTGCTCCCTCTGCCTAGAATAGCCTGTCCCTCTCCTTTGCTCCCTCCTGGATCTATTAAGCTTTCTTCCAGCTAGGAAGAAAGTGCAGATCACCTCCCCTGGAAGCTTTTTCTGCCTTCCACGGGCATCATAAAGGGCACGGGCTTCCACGGGCATCCTATGTTCTCCTATAGCACTTGGCACTTCCCTATGGTGGCACTCAACACACTGAATTGTAACAGCAGCTCTACTTATCAGTTTTCTCCAGTGAACGGTAAATGCCTTCCAGGAGAGCGTCTAGTTCATGATATCCCCAAGGATCAGTTCCTTCCAGATGCTCAAAAATTATTCCAAGAATGGATGAATGCAGTTACCTTTAAAGCCTGTTTCTCAATTTCCTGATGCTAAGTTATGCTCAGGGAGAATCTAATTTGCCCCACTGGAGTTAGCGCCCATCCCTTGTGCAGTGAACTGACCAGGGTGTAAGAGTAGGGATGGAATTTCTTAGAAAGGAGTTGAGAGGGCAGGGTGTAGAAGCAAGGGGTGGCATGCTTATTAGAATTACACAATGTTCTTTACCGAAACAATAAAACTACATTTTATATTTTAAGACATGCATTGCACATTTTTCACTACTTCACACAGCCTCTTCCAATTAGCCCAACATGAAGGGGTAGAACCGTACTTTCCTTTTAACACATAAAATAAAAATTATACTGTCACTTCCTAGTTAGTATTAGTCACCCATCCATCTACCCTTCCATTCACAAATATTATTAAGTATCTACTATGTGCATAGCTTTGTGTCAGATAGTAGAAAATAAATCAAAACCCCTAGTGTCCTGGTGCTTATTTTAAAAAACAAAAACAAATAGATCATTTTCAATCATAAAATTTAATATGGAAGAATAGTGCAATGGGAAAGAATACTGGGGGTGGGGAGAAGATTCTAGGAGTCAAGGAACGCTTCCTGGAAAGCAGAATACATCTAAGCAAAGACCTAGATTCTCTGGGAAGAATGACTGGGAGTAAAGAGTCAGAGGGACGTGGGAGGACAGAGTAGAACTGGGGGACTCTATGGATCATGATGAGAGACTCAGCTAAAGGCTAGGATGGTGGCAGCTGTGACGGAAAGAAGTAGACGGCTTCAGGACATTGATTCAGAGATGGAACTAACTGCACCTCTGATGTACATAGGGGTGAATCAGAGGGAGGCGCCAAGCATAACAGGTTAACATGTTAACTTTGAAGGCGGAT
Organism: Marmota flaviventris; assembly: GCF_047511675.1. Classification (NCBI taxonomy): domain Eukaryota; kingdom Metazoa; phylum Chordata; class Mammalia; order Rodentia; family Sciuridae; genus Marmota; species Marmota flaviventris. The sequence goes on along the minus strand of NC_092502.1, from coordinate 102,236,756 downwards.
TATCTGAGTTTAAACCCAGTGTGACCTTGGACAGATTATTTAACAATATTGTGCCTTGGTTTCCACTTCTACAAAGAAGATGATAATAACAGTAGCCTACCTCAAAGACTACTATATGTAAAGTCACTAAATATAAAATGTCAGCACACGGCAACCAATGACAGAGGCAGGAGATGGGACGCAAACCCCGATCAGCAAGCTTTCCTTTATTCTGCAGCAAAGTCAACTCATCAGGCATGGGAGCTCATTTTCTGGGTATGGGAAATGCCCCCCAGGTTACAGAAGGAGTCTGGGCTTTATAGTTACAATGAGGGTGAATTAATCACTGGATACTGTGAATAGGCAGTTTGGACAGTAAGGTTAAACCTAGTTGTGCAGGTTAGAATTTTTAACTCAGGAAGGCAGTTATAAAAAGTTTTAAGCTTGTCGTCACTGGGAAAAGCTCACAAGTGGATGTTCACTGCTATCTCTGGGACCCACTGTTACCTAGAGCTTCACTATTTGCTTTTCTCCTTCCAAGAGTCATCTGCAATGGGAAAGGGTAAAAGTCCAGGGCCCAGCCTTTCAGTATTTGCCTCTTTCCTTTAGGACCCATTGTGGTTGGGAAGGTGTAAGTGTTCGCTTTTGGTGAAGATGATGAGAATGAACCTGGGAAGGAATGAAAATTTGCTTTTTATTCCCCTCAGGGCCCATTGTTAAAGTTTGGCTCATTTTCCTCCCTCCTCTCGAGCCATACTGTCCCTCCATTTTTCTTGGGAAGCTATCCAGTAGGAATATTATTTTCCATAACCCTTCATAAAACATTTCAGATATTATATACATGAAGTTTTCCTTACAAATTGAAATGGAGAGGCAAATTTCCAGGTCTCTGCTTGAGCAATGGAGTGACAAGGGTGATATTTATTGACAGAGTAAATTTTTTTAAAAAAAAGGATTTGGATGAAGTAAAAATCAGAGTTAAGTCTGGGAGGGCTGCAGACCTCAGGGACACGGCTTCTTGGACAGGGGTCTGATCTCAGAAGAGACGCCTGAGCGGAGGTGTCAATCTCTGAGCCTTCAAAATATAGGCAGTATTTAAAGCCCAGGAAATGGAAAAGACAGGCAAGGGAAAGTTTGCAAAGTGAGTAAGGTGTCAAAACAGGGCCAAGGACTGACCATGAGTGATCTCAAAGCCAAGGGGAGACGCCAACAACTAGCTCATGTGCAGAGCTGTTTATACATACACATTAGACAAGGGGGAAGAGAAACGTGGCAGAATGTGGACGTAAGGAGTAGTGAAACAAAGAATGTCCCTTCCATTTCTGTTTTAATGGGACTTAAAAACCAAATCCCCTGTTTAGTCTCATCTTATTGAATTTGTAAGCTTCTCCTATTACTCCTTAGAGTTTCTTCATCTGAAGATTGAAAAAGAAGTCTAACGGTAGAAGCCTAGAATATTTGGAGATCAAGGTGGATGTTTGATGGTGAGGACAGAAGATGAGGCACAGTTAGACGAGAACCAGAGAATGAAATATCTTACACTGAAGGATGAGGTGCTTGGACTTGATACCAAGGAGGCACTATTAAAGGGTACCAAGCAAGGGGGAAGCGTGATCATTTTGTGCTTTGGAAAGATTGCTGTTGAATGATGTGGAGACTGGGTTGGAAAGGAGGAAAACCAGAAGCTGGGAGACCAGCTGTACATCTACTACAGTGACCCAGGAGGCAAAACTTGGCTGGGGTCAGCGGGGGGTGGGGGACAACCATCCCAACTGGAGCAGTGACCCTGGAGAACGGATGAGCCATGGGACTGACTAGCTAGAGAAAGGATATCACCAAGGCTTCTGGCTTGTTTTCTGACTGTTCTTTCCCTTTAAAACATTACATGTTTTCCTAACACACCCTTATACTTCACACAGTACCTTCAACACTTTCTAGAGTGATAACCCTTTAATTTTCAAATATGTTCTCATCCTGTCTCCTGATGAATGCACACAGTCATTAAGTAGCTCAAAGGGAGAATAAAGATGCAGATTTACTTCATGTAGGCTCAGTTCTCTGAGCCCCAGGCCTGGGTAGAGGAAAGAAATTCTATTACCTAAATTACAGAAGCTGAAATTCTCCAGAAAGTAGAAAATATACCAGTGACTGACTTGATCTCTGTATCATCTGGCTTCACTCATTATAAAAATATTAATATGCTAGGCCTTGTTTATAAAATAAGATAATGTAGCTCATCATTATGAGGGAAAGGCTGTGGTTCAAATAGCAATTTTTCTGTAAGACAACCCCTTACCAACTTTTTTTATTAAACCCATTTGGGTGTCTGATAATGGGGAAGATTTCCTAATGACCTAGCAACAGTGCTTTTCACCTTGACTTGCTTCTCAGCTATACATAGATATACATAAACAAACAGGTGGCTGCTTCCTTGACAGGCACTTGAGAACCCAGGGGAAGACAGCCAGTCCTCTAGATACCTTTTCCAGGCCTGTTATGCTGCTCATAATGATCCTATTCATCATTCATTTCTTCTCACTTTTCCCAATTCCTCTCTTTCTAGTCTCTCTTGAACCTATTCTTATCGGGTTTGCACCCCAACACTACATCAAAACTGCATGCCAAGGTCCTGGATGGCCGCCATTTTGCTAAATCCAATGGTCACATCTCAGTCCTCATCACACTGTTCCATCAACTGAATTCAATGCAGCCACCATCCTCTCTGTCTTTGTACACATTCTTCATTTAGTGTCAAGGACAATGCACTTTTGATTTTGCTCCCTCCTCCTTCAACTCAACCTCCCTCGCTGGTTTTCTCCATGATGTTCAAAATGCCCCAGAGCTTACTTTGGTCCTTCTTCTGTTCTCCATAATTTCAACTAGTCTTATGGTATTAAATAACACCTTTACCTTGACAACTCTCAGTTGTCAAGGACACCAGTCTTATATTGCACTTAGGTGTCAAACTCAATGTGTCAAAAAGGGATTCCTAATCTCTCCTCAAAAGCCATTCTACTTGCCTGTGTGGTGGTGCATGCCTGTGATCCCACCTACTTGGGAGTATGAAGCAGGAGAATCACAAGTTTGAGGCCAGCCCATGGAATTTAGCAAGATTCTAAGGATATAGCTCAGTGGTAGAGCACCTCTGGTCAATCGGCCAGGAAATCTTGTTTATAGTACTGGCAAAATACAACCACCACCCAAACTGTGCTTACCACTTCCTCAGTTACCATCCTGATCCATCTAAGCCATCTTATCTTGGGCTCTAAGTTACTGAACTCCATTTGCCTTCCTGCTCTATCTTCAGCATCTTAAATAAACCTTTTGAAAAGTAACCAATGGCATCACTTATTTACTCAAAACTTTGCAATGAATCAGAGTTAAAGCAAAGCATTACAAATGCCTGCAAGCGCTCACCTGGTCTGATCACACCTGTGGCTCATTGGCCTAACTGCTTTCACTCTTCCCTTTGCTCACTCTGCTCCAGAAACCTTGGGCTCCTCACTGTTTTTCAGACAAGCTGTTTGTACCCTCTGTCTAGAATGATCTTTGTCAGATATCTGGAAGGCCAGGCCCACAGTTCCTTCATGTCTTTGTCCAAATTCCATCTTCATGATGATGACAATCCTGTCAGATTTTAATATTTATTTTTTGGTGTAGATGGACACAACACAATGCCTTTATTTTTATGTGGTGCTGAGGATCAAACCCGGGTCCCGCCCGTGCTAGGTGGGCACTCTACCACTGTGCCACAACCCCAGCCCCCTGTCAGATTTAATACCACAGCTTGTGTACCCCAAACCCAGCACTCCCAGCCCCCTTTTTCTTTTTCCATAGCATTTATCACTTTCTACTATATTATGTGATATGTTTATTTATTATTTCATTATTAATTGTGTCCCTCTGCTGGAATCTACATATCACGAAGGATCTTTGTTATGTTCACTGATATCTCCTGAGCACCAAGAAGAGTGCCTGGAACAAAGGAAGTGCTCAGTAAATATTTGTTGAATGAATGAATTTTTTAAGTCTTCAGCCACAAGGGACTTGCGTTTACACAAGTGCTTACTAAGCATCTCCACTTGCATATTAAATAGACAAATATTCAACAGGGCAAATTGGGGACAGGTATTATAAAGTAAATATTATTGGGAACAAGTGACACATTCAGCTCCAGGCTTCTATCCTGAGCCATTAACATATCCTACAAGCTAGAACTGGGACTACAAGTGAGGTGTCTCATTTCCAGCTCATTCCTTCCATATACTCTTCACATCAGTGCTCTGGCTCAAAGGGGAACTGGCTGCAGTCAATGGTGCCCTCTCAGGATTTGTCCTTTGCTGAGAGCCATTGCCGATGTTGAGAGCCATTGCCAAGTAGGAATGACACATGGCAATTTCTTTTTGTCAGCCTACCCAATGTTGCTTAGAGGAAGGACTCTCCATATTGACCCAGGTCATTTGCAGTGACATTGCATGTAAGGTGACCTTGCTCAAGGACCAGGGCGGATCAGGGTTTAGGGCTCTCCTTGGGTTTAGGGCGTTTCCAGGTTTAAGGTGTACCCTGCTGGGAATAGGGCATATCCTGCTGCCTCAGGCGCGCCTGCTCCTTGAGTTCCCATTGAGTTCTCCTGGGATTCAGAGAGAATGTGGATTTGCCCAGAACTGTGTGTAAAGTGCCAGTGACGGTTAGAGAATAAAGAACTGCTGTTTGAATCTACAAGGCTGTGGTGGCTCGTGATTTTGTGCCCAGCCAGACTGCGGCAGTCCTTCCCAGAACAATTTGGTCCTCTTCCTCCTCATCCCCATGGTGTCCTCACTGCAACCCAACTCCTCAAGCCCTGGTAACAGGGGAAAAAAAAGTAGTGTCTCCATTTCTTAAAATATTGGAGGTTCACAAATTAAGCCAATACGACCAATAAGTCCTACTCAGTTCATTGATATCTAGAGGAAACACAAATGATCACTAGACTATGTATAGCAGGAGAGAAGGATGAGGGGCAATAGGAAACCCGAGCAAAGGGCTGGGAGTAGAGGTCAACACAAGAGCACTAGCAGAGAAAAGATGGGCACAAATGGAATAAGCAGATCTCTTCCTGGTGAAGCCAGATTTAAAATTAGGTAGTCAGTGTAGTTAGGTAAATCGGGTCTAATACCGAGTGAAATCTAAAATGGAGGCCATGCGGAGAATGACTCAGGGAAAACACAGGACAACTCATGGAATGTTAATGAAGTCCCGAAAAGGCCCTAGGCCAAAGTCCACCTCAAAGAAATGTTAATGAACAGCCCTCAGCAAAAAGGTGCTGACTCAGAAGTCCTTCCTGACCATATTACTTCTTTGGCCCACCTATGTCCCACCCCTCAGGACTTCCAACCTACATTCCATCACCAAAACTATAAAAAGGGGAAACAACCGCACTTCCACGGATTCCACCTCTTGGGTCCCCTTCTTCCTCCGGGAGAAGTCTTTTCTGCTGTCCTTTAATAAACTTCTAATTTCTACTCTGACCTTGCCTCGGCATGCTTCTTTGGTGTGCAAGAACTCGTCACCGGTCAACAGCGGTAAGACTGGGACAGTCACCATTAGACACAGCGTATTTTTTGCCTAAGCTGAACTTCTGGGCCCCACCAGGCTGCTGTCACTGAGGATAGCCTGGTGGACTCTGCTCCAAGCATTCTTGGAAACACCCACTGAAGAAGAAATGCTCAGGCAGGTATGTGGCCAGTGATCACCTGGAGCTTTTCGGGAGATTCTGGGCCACTTCTGCATTGTTCTCTACACTGATAAGACTCTATAACATTAAGATCTACTACAGGGAGGTTGAGCTTTTGTTTCATTAAGTGCTGAGCGCTTATCATAATTAATCCTCAAGAAAAATATTTGATTGCTTCAACTTGATCAAAAAGAAAACAACATGGTAAGCATTGGGCACACAGTGGGCATTGAACAATCATTAGTTCCTGCTTCCTACTTCTCTCTTATTTTCCTCTAGTATGCTTCCAATCTCCTCCAAAACAACTATTTCCCATGTTTGTCTCTTTCATGGCATATCTGTATTTCTTCTTATTTGGCCCCAGATGTCAGATTGGCTTGCATTACTCCAGGATGAATCATTTGATTTCCTGTCCATGTTCCTAACCTTTCCAGATCCTCTTGTATCATTTCTCAGTCATTCCTGCTGTTTACAATACCTCTCAACTTAAAGCCATCTGCAAATCTCATTAACAAACCACTGACTGACTCCTTCTCCCCCGCGATCACAGGACATGTTGAATAAAACAAGGCCTGACACCAATTCTCTCTTCTCCATTTGAGGCACCACCTCTCTGGGTCATGTTAACTTACTGCCATTTTTATAAAATTTTATTATTATCACACATGTACTTCTATAGGCAAATCTAAATATGCAAATATATAAAGATCATTTTTAAATTATTCATTTTACAAGAAAATGAATGACTTCCTTTAACTAGTCACCTTTCCTAGGATATTTAAAATACTTAGCTTAAAAAAATTTACCCTACTTTTCAAGGCTTTTGAATATAGGTGTTTCATATCCTTTAGCCACTTCAGTCTAAAAGAAATCATTTCTTGGTAAATCATTGAAAATAATTCAAATACTTTCATGTTAATGGCAAGCATCTGAGAAATCTACTAGTTTTCTCACTGCTGATTCAATGACTCTTAGACTCATCTTTTCCATCTCTGTATCTTGACATACTCAAAATGTTTCCAAAGCTTGCTTATTCTTCTTTCCTCAAAAACTTTTTGAGTGTCTTCCATGTTCTAAGTGTTGTGCTAAATGCTGGGATACAATAAAGAAGAGTCTTCGCCCTTTAGCATTTCTTTGTCCAGCGAAGAGTATGAAGGGAAGTACTACTATTGATCACCTGATATATTCTGGGCCTGTAATGGGTGTTATCCTATCTATACACAACCAAAACCCATCTTAGAGCTGAGAAAGCAGGGGTTCAGAGAAGTAATTTGACTTTGATGCAGAATATGAATGGACAACTGTATTTGCCAGTTTTCTATTATTATAACAAAATACCTGAGCTAATCCTTATAAAGAGAAAAAGTTAATTTTGGCTCACAATTTTGGAGGTTTTAGTCCATAATCAGGTGACCCAATTCCTTTGGGTCTGTGGTAAGGCAGCATACCATGGCAAGAGTACATGTCAGAGTATAACTGTTTACCTCATGGCCAGGAAGCAAAAGAGTTTAAGAATATGTAACAAGGACCATTACAAGAGGAACTAACTTCAATGTCCATCACAAGGGAGTGAAATAAAACAATGCTACATGCATAAAATGATATTGCACATAGCCACTAAAAAATTAGGTAGAATATGTAATGATCTATAAGGATTTTCCAAATATTAAGTGAAAAGGCATATTACAGAACAGGATATACTATGAGCTTATAATATATATATAGCAGTGTGTGTGTGTGTGTGTGTGTATATATAACATAAACAACTGGAGAAATACATACCAATAACTTAACAGAGGTTATATGTAAGAAGAGGGAATGGGGCTCTTTCTACTGGTATCTTCTAAATTTTGATAATTTAAAAAAAATTCAAATAAATAGAAATGTTCATACATTCAGATCTAGTTATGCCTCTGCATTGCAATAAACAGCACTGTGGACTAGGAGTCAAGAAACTTGTTCAAGATCACCAGTCATGTATTGTATCAAGCTTAGCATTTTCACTTCAATTTCATTGTCTTGCTACATCCCATTCATCTTCAACCCCAGAACCCTGATTATATCATATCTTGAGTAATGTCCTGATGACCTGTCTATTTCAGCCTCTGCTTTTTATCACAAGATTAATTACTCCCATCAAGATGGCTTGCTCCTCCAAACTCTCCAACCTGGCACTCTAACCATACGTAGCAAGCAACACTCCATTTTTTCAAAGCCTGCTGGCAGGTCGTCCCAAGTTTTCATTACACACTTCTGCTCTGTAAAACCAGATCAAGGTTTACAATGTCTTCAGCATCTCCCAACGGCACACTATTTATTGGTATTTGAATTTGGACAATTCCTTGTTGGGCAGGGACATTCCCATCTGGCCATCTAAATACCTCCAGGACTTCACTATAACAAAATTACAACCACCCATTCATTTCCAAACACATGTCTCAAGTGCATAATAGAGAACTACCCTTTGATGGGCCCTGGCTAACACACCAATTTCATCTTTGTCTATTATTCTACCATCAGAGAGTTGGATTAAATTTATTGAAATTCTCATTAGGCCACATACTTCTTCAGTGATTAAATTTTCTGCACATTCTGTTAACATTTATGTGTATATATGTATACATGTATATATGAGTGTATACGTTATATAGTCTTTTGGTTCAATAAAGGCAGTCTCTACAACTTTATATATACAGTCTTCATTTATTATTATTTATTGTTTTGCAAACTAGGAATTGAACTCAATGTCTTATGTGTGTTAGGAAAGAACTCTCTGAGCTACAACCCTAGCCCTTTTTTAATTTTATATATATATTTGTGTATTTTTTTTTCTGTATTAGTGGATTGAACCCAGAAGTGTTTTACCACTGAGCTACATTACCCAGCCCTTTTATTTTGAGACAGGGTCTTGCTAAGTTGCTCAGGCTGGCCTTGAACTTGGCAATTCCCCAGTTTGGTAGAGTCCCCCTGAACCTGAGTCCCTGGCATTACAGGGGTACACTACCATGCCCAGGTTTTTTTCTTTTTCTTCTTAACTTCTATATCAACTATATCCACCCATCCTCCACCTTTTTCTAAACCATGAAGCAGTGGTCACCCTGTGAATTGGATGTTATCTACTACATAAAATGTTAATCATGTTCATTAGATTAAAAAGGCAATTTTCCCTCTCATGGAGAAAACTGGGACAACATGTATCAAATTGGGCATAATCTGACAGTCTTCAAAGTCAGTTTGCTTTTTGCATTTCAAATAAGACTTAAATCTGTTTGGTCTTAATTATGAGGTTTGGAAAGTCTCGTCTTTCTTCTATACCAAGAGATTTCTTAACTTTTTCAAAATATGAACTCTTCAGACAATCACCTTCCCCCAACTAGGATCTAAGGAATCAATCCTTAATTGTATTTATAAATGCTAAAGCTTCCCTGTTCTTTCCACTCTCTTAAAAAGTGTAATAAATATAATAGTTTCTTTCCCACTTGGAAAAGCACAATTTTTGGAGCCTGGAGTTGGCTGCGTTAGAAATTAGCAATGTCTTTGATGATGCACAGCTGTCTTCATTTCTTAATCGCAGATGTCTAAAGCATTCCAGGAGACTGACTCATGTACCTGGAGAAAGAGACCATGACTTCTTATTCCTTCTCCTGAAGCTTTTGTCAGATCAAGAAGAGGTTAGTTTCTCCTTTATTGTACAACTAGGAACTTAACTGCAAGATTAGGAACTTAATTACCAGATGACCTGCAGTCCTGACCTTTCTTTTTGATATTTTCTTCACCACCATTTCCTGCTTTATCTCATACATTTGTGTCAAACCTAGGTGCGGCATTTGGTGATCTTACTGTCTCTCCTTTATTTTCCCCCTCCCCCTATGGATATTCACTTAAGATACTAAAATGTCAAAACTTTAGTTTTCCTACCAATCGCTGCCATTTTATGGAAAGGGAAAACAGAGCATTGTGTTGTAGCCTACCCTTCCCTGCAGGACCCAAATTTTGTTGTTTGTGATACTGGGGATTAAACCAGGCTCTCATGCATACTAGCCAAGCGCTCAACCACACGGCCACATTTCCAGCCCACCCAGGAATTTTTGAGCATGTAAAATAGTCCAAGAAAGCACCAAGTCTGAAGTGGGCAATTAAGAGCACCAAGTCTGAAGTTCCTTATTGAACGGTTCTTAGTTTTGTGACTCCAAATAACTGCCTCTCCTCAAAAGGATTCTATTACTCCACATCAGCAACCCTTCCTTCCTGTTCTTGTATAGAAAGTAGATGATCAAATCTAACCCCCTTCCATCCAGCCAAGGACCTTTTATCTGAAACCCAATAAAATGTGTATTCCTTGGGGACAAAAGTAACAACCAAGATACAGACAGCTATTCTTGTGAGAGAAATACTTACATACCTGAACAGTTCTACTTGAAAAAGCTGTTTCACTATATGTAAATGATGCTTCAATTAAAAAAAAAAAATCTACTGGCTAAGACATCTGCTCATAACAGCTATAAATAATAGGATTCTCTATACCCTTAAACACTACCTCATAAACAAAGCAGCAAAGATATACATATCTTCCCTTCTAAAATCACATATTTTTCTTAGTGTGTCTTCCATTCAATTAAATGGAGTACCTCTGGACTGGCTGGGTGGGCAAAGTGAAAATTAAAAAAAAAAAAAAAAAAACTGACAGCACTGAGGAATGAGAAAGTTATAGCCCTGAAAAGTGGTTTGAGCATTGAGGTCATACACTAATTAGAAGCTTGAGAACAGGTCTCCAACTCTACTTAGCATGGGGTGCAAACAGCACAGGTGGTTTCAATACATCCTAGAAAGAATGGATGTAAAAAGAACAATCCCAGTCCTTAGTACTATTTTCAACCACTAAAAAGTTCCTCCCAGTGAATATATTCACCTCAAGGAATAAATACTACATTAAGAATGAATAAATAGGGCTGGGGTTATGGCTCAATGGTAGAGTGCTTGCTTAGCACATGTGAGGTACCAGGTTCAATCTCCAGCACCACGCACACACACAAAACCTAAATAAAAAAAATAAAGGTATTGTTTCCATCTACAAATAAAAATATTTTTAAAAAAATTAATAAACATTCAGGTGGTTTGAGATTTTATTGAGAAAATAGCTATTTTGACATTATATCCAGTTTCTCATTTATCAGAATAAACTCTTTACAACATTGATCATCATTACCACTTCTGGGTATTTATACATCGTCTCTGAGTGAAATATATTCACACTAGCAAGGCTAGAAATATTGAAATTATGGCCAACATTGTTTATTTTAAGATCACTTATAATGAAACTATAGTAGTTGCACACTAGAACAGATGTTTAGATGTTTTCTATACAAAGATAGCTTAGTTACCCAAGAATGCAAACATATATCTCATGTCTTCTTTACTGTCAAACATCCAAAAAGCTAAACTTACAAACACCTCAAATATCCACTTCAAAATGGCCAGAAATGTGGAAAAGCATTAGCTCCTATTTTACAAAATAAAAAATTAAGTCAAAAGGGGAATAAAAGTCATCTTTACGCATTCAATGTAAAAGTTTGAATACACCCCTTCTTCTCCAAGATAAAGACTCCAGCAATGCAGGAGAAGCAGCAACAGTCCAAAGAGTAAACGGCCAGCCCAGATTTCTCTGTAGTGCATGACGTGCTGAGGACTGATTCAAACTCTGGCAAGTCATTTTTTGTGATTTCCAAGGATCTGGGATATGTAAACTAAATGATTAAAAGGCATTTCTCTGACTTTGCAAGAGGAAAACTGAAGAAACAGAACAAAGATCCAACCTCTTTTCATGTGGTTAGATGTTCACCATCACATCACAACTCAAAGCCCAAGGGCAAGCTTTTTTAAAAACACATCCAAAACATGAGCTGTATACATTGCAACAAATGAACAGAAAACCAGCCTTATGTCTCATTAGAGATCTGGTTTTATACTTTGAAATGAAATAAAACATATTTAGTTAGCTACCTCAAATTTGAAGTCCAGTGAGGTTTTAACTCTTTAGGAGTAGAATCTGCTGAAATGTAATGAAAATACGTGCAAGTGTGCTGCACACACAATCCTCATTTAGGCCATGTTTTCTGTTATAAAATAAAACTTGAAAATATTAAGCTTCCTTTGCCTTGTCATGGAAGCAACCGAATGCTTTCTTACATATATAATAAAAGCCCATTGTCTTCTTTGGCACTTTTAAAGCACACCTGGAAAAGATATGGAAAATTGTTCTGACATTACAAGTTGATTCTGTCTCGTGGATGCCTACGAAGTGATTAATTATCTGAACCACCAGTTCAGACCCCTGGACCGCTATTCCAGGCTGACAGCAACTCTAGGGTAATGGGCTGGACTGACCAGGGTCCCACATGTACCTAAATCACAACCTATCAACACCCAAAGTCACCCTGCTCTCAATTCCATAGTTAAGAAGTTCTGACCCATTTTATCACCGTCACTGGAGGGGCATCCAACATAGAAAGAAACTTCTGCAATGAAAGCAAAACATCAAAAAGACTCTTTTCCTAAGTGTATTTCTCAGAACACAAATCCCACAAAACATCTACTTCAACACAAAATCTACATTTAAATAAATTAGGGAAATGATGTATAAAATAGAGGTGCTTAATGGAAACTACAAACCTCCTCCTAAGAAATGCATGTGCAAAAGCACATGTACACAGACACGTACAGTCCCTTTGGACTATGTCTTTAGTAATAAAATAAAACTTGGAAATCTGGAAGATTGAAAAAGTAATTAGCACATCAAAAGCTCTGAAAAGCCTATAGAACTGAACTATGTCTAATAGAACATTTTCCAAACTTGTTGAGCTAGAGAATTCTCTATTCATATAACAATATATTCTGCCAAAATGCCCCTTTAGGAATTACTTTTCTGATACAATAAAACTATGTGTTTTAAAAATATTTTTATTTCAAATTAATAATAATGAGGGCATAGAAAAACTATCTTCTTGCCTTTTGTTTTTTAAAAGAAACTAGCTTATTTTACTCTGATAATCTTCTATTACAACATCTTCCGTTTTACTTACAAACATCCAACTTGATGCTATCCTTCTATTATATCATACCATTGTTCAAGAATGTTAATTCTCAGGTGTGGCAGCACACCCTGTGATCCTAGCTACTTAGGAGGCTGAGGCAGGAGCATAACAAGTACAATGCCAGCCTCTGTCGTTTGGTGAGACACCATCTCAAAATAAAATTTAATAAAAGACTGGGGATGTAGCTTATTGGTAGAGTGCCTCTTAGTTCAGTCCTCAATACTGGAAAAAAAAAAGTTAATTCTCACCAGTAATTTATGGTATACTTTTCTGGAAAAAAATAATTTTTAAATCTTCTTAAATTCCCCTACCTCAATCACAATTTTCCTAAAGTCCAGAGCTAGTAATCTGGTCTCCTAGCAATCACTATATCCCAATATAGAAACAATAGTTTGTAGGCTAAATTATTTTGCAAACCTTAAAACCAAAAGTTAAAAAAAAATCCTTACATCTCTGTGATAATTAGCATTTTGAAGAGCTAATGAAACTTTAATTAAAACTTTGAGAATATTTAGAATCACTGATTTTTGATTTCATGTAAGGACAAGTGTTTCTAAAAATATGTTTACAAATATGGAAGCATTAAAAAGTAAATATAAATTCCACAGAGCTTAACAATAGCCAAAAATATTTTTTTAAAAAAGGCAAAAAATAAAAATTCTTACCGCATCCCAAATTATCTCTGTTGCTCTGCTCAGAATCTCAATTATAAAAATAACCAAACCAAGAAAGAGTCAATTGCTAACTCTCTTTGAGATTAAAACAAAAAGCACACAGACATGTCACTCCTTCATGAAAGGGTAGTCTTAGTGCATTTCTCATCACATTGTGTATCTAGACAATAAATAGAAAATGAAGAACTCCCATGTGAAGAGACTGAAGAACTACTTCAAAATATTTTATCCTCAAATGTGAACAAAGATACCACAAGAAAAAATATATATAATTAGAAACATAAAATCACATAATTTTTGACATCATAGGGAAAAGGATTTCTTGATTTTAGGTCATTATTTTTTCTCTTTTGGTAAGGCAAAGTAGATCTTTTGAGAAACATTTGTTATACACCTGAGTTTTCTTCTTTAAGCCCAAGAATGAAATCAAAATTATACTTAATTTTATTCTGTATTTATTCATCTGGAGCCAAATACTATGTTTGAAGCATAGAATCTTAAATCACAGTAGATAATAATCAATTTACTTTTAAAAAAATAAAATAATTATATACTTAGAAGATGTTGCAAAAATAGAACAGAGATAGCCCATGTCCTATTCTTAGCTTCCTGTTTATATTAAAGCACTTTTATTTTGACTTTAAAAGGGTTAAGATTATTGATAGCTTATGAAAAATTGCCCCCCCAAATCTAACAGAACAAATCAATGCATATTTTTGAAGGAAGTGCAAAACAAACTTGCAAATTCAAATATCAATTTCATCACATGAAGCTACCTGAACAAATTGGTTTTCTAAGATACCATCACTGTGACTAGTTTCTGCCTCTTCTTATTTTTTCCCAATTTTATAGACTTCCAAAAATTTTAACTTAGCTCTGTTGAAATAAGCCTTCCTGTTTCTTCATGTTAATGTATCCTAGGAATATGAAATGGACAGAAATTACAAATGGAAATAAAAATGCCTGCTTCTGTAAAATCTCTAATCCTCTAGTACTCAAAAATAATTCAAACATATCTAAATTGAAATTTGATTTGTTAATGCCAACCCTTTGTGAAATCAAAAAACAGTTTTGGAGAAATGATCATTTTCAATGTCCTTTACGGTTTCTTTGGTGTTGTTTAAGCAATCCATGTTATGGATGACTGTGAAGTTTGTTGATGGAGTGGCTTCAACATCTGGGAATTATCTAACCAATTTTTCTAATCGTGTATTACTAACAAAAATAAACATAAGCATATTCCCTTTATCACATTATCCTCCACCATCACCTCCAAAATACAGTGGTTCACAGTATTTTATTTAAGGCTGCAGGCCATTTTTCCCAGCAAACTCAAACTTTATTCAAAAATATCCTGAACAGGAAGGTTCTTTATCCATTCTAAAAAATTGTTCCAAAAGTTTCCTATGTGTTTGGCTGGCCCTAAAGTATTTCATGCTCAGATATAGCTTTCTGTCATCTTGTTTGCTTATAGAAAGTTAGCTCAACTAAATAACCCAACATATAAATTCTTAATTACTAAATCATATTTTGCCTGTTAGGAAAGGTAATGGTCTGGAAGCATAATGGATTATATAAGGCCAAAGGCAGTTCAAAGCAGGGATGACCAAATGGCAAACAAATCATATTTATAGTCATCCCCTCTACTAAAAAGGATAACTACTTATTATACTAAAATGACCACTTTTGATTAAAATTTAAACACATAAAACAGTACAGTACACTTCTTGGTTGAAGTCTGTGTACTGTAAGAACATGATCTTCTACATTCTCATAAATATTTAAACACATTTTTCTTCCACATACACATTAGTAATCTTATTGAAAGAACTTATTTAACCCAGCTTTACCTTTTGACTTCATCCATAGAGAAACTTGAAGTTAAATTTACCATTCAATGTTATAATCTGTTAGTGCCAATATAGTTTCTTCCTACAAATTTTTTTTTCAAAAAATAATTGTAACTGTCCTGTTTTACATGTGTTTTACAATTGTAAGCCACTTCTAATGCTTTTTGAAAGGTTTAATATAAATCATAATTGAAAATGACTAACCCTGACTAAAGCATAAACAGATGTCTGATTAATGTGCGAAACCACTCTTCTTCAATATACATCAATCCTAGAGAACAATAAAGTTTCATGCTCATGATTTTCAATATAAAATATTCATACATATTTCAGATTGCTCCAATCTAATAACCTCCCTTTGAAGATGAACAAAACATACACACACCTCTGTTGGAGAAGCAATGGGAAAATCGGTAGGTACTTTCCCTAAATGCTTCCAAACAGATGAATATGATTGTGAAGACTATCTTGTTTCTCATTCAGTTAAAACTTTCAAGAAAAAATATTTAAAATGACTTAAAGACTCCTGTATAAATAGCTACCTAAAGACAGAATAAATTGGGAGGATGTCGGTCAAACACAGCTGAGCTCCACTCAACTCAAATTAGCCCAGTCTCTTGACAACAAAGCTCATTTTCTTAACATATGGGTTTCTTCAGGACTTGATGATTTGCTGAGCACCATAGTAATCTTTTAAGACACTAATCAAAAACATGGTCCTATATTTAAAAACCCCAGAAGTGGTTTTAGGACAACAGAAGCACCTCAACCACTAAAATAAGCAAATTTCTATTATAAGTAAAATTACCACACAGCAAATCCTGGAACAGTTCATCAACCAATAAATAGAAAATAGTCTTAAAAAGCTGCTATTTCTGATTATTCCTTTGGATCCTTCAACTATAGTTAAAATATATGGAAAATAATTGGTTGTCAGAAAGCTCGTGACTACATGATATGCTTCTTATGAAAGAATACTGGCCTGAGTCAAGAATGAACAACTCAGACCAGATGCACAGTGGGTATTTCTATTACCTGGGCCTTGGGCTCCTCCTGAGTAGTGTCTAACAATTGGGCAAGTTTCATTAAGATTTCATAGCCTAACATAAAACAATGACCAACACATTTAGATCTCCTGGAATCAATACAGGAATGAGACAATTAAAGATGTGCTACAAATAAGCAGGTCTAAAGCTGCCATATCCACCCAGCAACTCAAAGAGCCCTTGCTAACCTACACTGAACATAGCAGCAAATACTAATGTTATATTGAAGTGCATATCATCAGATTATATCTAACCACCTTTAATATTTATATATGTGGTACTAAACCCTCAGAAGATTAGACTTATGAGAGCATAGTTTAAAAGCACATTCCTCATTGCTTTTTAAAGTTAAATACAGGCTTTTCTGTTGAAGTAATTTATATTTTTCATACTTCCTAAAATAGGCATAGGATTTCTAAACTGAAGAAAAAAGTCTCAAAGAGCCACATATTATGTACTCAGACAAGTCAAAGAAGTAATTAAGTTAGTAAATTGAATAAGTTAACTTGAATAAATTAAAAATGCACATTCAGAACAAAATTGTAGTTTTGGTCAGCAACATGTGAACCAAAAGCAAAAATCTGCCAAGGTTAAGGCAGGTTTTTTTAAATATACAGTACAATGTGTTCCCCCCCACACCCACAAAGTTCATTAAGCATTCACCTTTATTTAAAATGCAATGCCAAGCTAGAATACAAGCTTACTAATTAAAAATATATATATAGATGTCATAGAAGTCTCCTTCTGTTTTATAGTCTTCCTTTTACCTAGAAATGTTATTTCCCTTTTGCCTTCACACAGTGGATATAAGAGATTACCAAAACAATCATGACTTTAACCACAAAGCATGACCACTGTCAGGGTGATAGCCTTTGTAAGGAATTACTTTCTTCTTCAGCTGGAGTTAATTTAAGTGTTGGAAGTTTCCGAGGAGGAAGCTGAGGGCTTTGGCGAAGATTGTCATCCATCTGTAGAAGGTACAAAAGATACAACTAAGGCTGTGGCACCACTTACGTGGACTGTGCCCTCCCCATCCAAACTACAGACTTGAAGAACACAGAACCATATGTTTCCTGGACCGCTAGAGAAACCTTTATTTTAACAAATAATCTCTCAAGAATTCTAAATGTCATACCTCAAATACCAGTTGACTCAGTATCTGTAAAAAGCAACATGGCTCATCCTTGATACCATCACAAAATTATAGTAATTCTACAAAATGAATATTCTACTGAACTCAACCATAGCAAGACTTAGTTTAAGAAGTCTTCTAACAGTACAAGTTATATACTAAGTGCCATGGTTTATAAAGTATATTCATGTACAATATCATATTTGATCTTCCTAACACACTGTGAAGAAGAAAAGGCAGACATCATCCTTCTGTGTTTTACAGATTAGAAAAATGAGGCTTGGAAAGGCTACGTGGTTTTGTCCAGTTCACAAAGCTAGTATCACAGCTGAAACTTGAACCCAGGTCTTCCAATTACAACACAATTGTTTTTTCAACTCTACATTTTTGCCTGACAGCAACCTGTACTGCACTCAAAAAGAACAGTTCTTTTAAGTTGAGTATGTAGTTCAGGGAAGCTAGGAAAAGGGGCCCAAAGGAGGTCAAATTCCTCAGATCCAATCCAGAGGTCTTCCAAATATTGGATCAGTCCTAAGTCTGCCTTTGAGAAACAAATTAATATGGAGCATATTTATAACCAAGAACTCCAAACTTATCCAAGAGAAAGCATATTAGTACTCCTGAAACACTAATATATGGATTATTGAGAATTCAGTCAGACATCAAAAACTATCTTTAATCAGACCACCCCACAAGGTACAAGATTCAGGTTCTGGTGCTGAGTTTACTATCAGTTGAACTTCATAAGAGACCTGAAAGCAGCTGCCTTCAAAACCACAAAACCAACAGAAAATAGCATCCTTCCACCAACTTCATAGGGAAACTATTCTAGAATTTTACAAGATGCAGACTATTCAAACTCTCCCTTATCTTCTCAAGATGCTTAAAAAACAAAAATTTTGGCAGAGGTACACAGGGTTTGTAGGAGAAGAAAGAAAATAAAAGTTCAACTTTTTAAGTTTTCCAGTGAAAAAAATATTACTAGTGAATTTTTAGATCAATTATGTTAAGATGTCTTTTCTTTCTTGCAAGAACTAGTTCCTCAAGCATGATTTATTTTTAAGCTCTAGATTTTCTGTCCAAATTGTGGACAGTGGCAGCTAACAGGGTTTGTTGTCCTGTCATCCTGTAGCAACCAGTGAATCAGATATAAATGGGTGGGCAGCAAAGGGAGGGGAATGCCGGACTACAATGGGTTAGAAAACTTTCAATTTAGATGACTATGTACAACGTGGTGATGGGCCTCCTGATTTTACAGTCTGCACATGCAGGTATTTCATAGGTCCCTTTTCATGTCTGTCCTGAGTTCACCACACAGAAATGGAAACTCCACTGGATAGCCTTCATCTAGTAGACAGTGATCTTTCCTTTATCCCCACTTAACACTTCATCTATTTGCTCTCATGAGATTTACTGAATTGTGCAAAGAATTGAGTCAGACTTGGCTTTAACTTCAAATACACCAAAACTTCAATAATAATAGCACTTGTTATTTTACTATCCAGTTTTATTCACTTCTCAAATTACAACACACAAAATACTACAAAAAGAAATAGAAGGTCATCTCAGAGAATGACAGTGATAAATCTAATTGCTACTACTCCAGTAATAGACATAATCTCATCCATGAGCTAGGCAGTGACTACTGGGGGTAACTACAAAGCTCATGCTGAAGTCTTTTTCCAGGGTTCAAGTGCGCTCTCAATTTTTTGCCAGCCAAATGACCTCGGGCAAGCAACATAAGCTATTCTCAAAGCTTCAGTATCCTCATCTGTAAAATGGGGACAATAACAGTATCTGCACAAAGAATCTACTGTGAGTTTTAAAATCAGAAGTTTCTCAAAAGAATATACACAAATGGTCAACAAATGGTGCTTGTAATATGGAAAAAAAATGTTCAACATTTCTAGCAATCAGGGAAACACAGATCAAAACAACACTAAGATTTCATTACACTCCAGACAGAATGTTAATTATCAAGAACACAAATAATAAATGCTAACAAGGATGTGGGGGAAAGGTACACTGACATGCTGTTGGTGAAACTGCAAATTAGTACAACCACTCTGGAAAGCAGTGGAACCACCATATGACCCAGTTATCCCACTCCTTGGTATTTATCCAAAAAAACTAAAATCAGCATCTATAGTGATGCAGCCACTTCAATGTTTGTAGCAGCACAATTCACAATAGTCAAATTATAAAATCAACCAGATGTCTGTCAAAATATCAAGAAAATGTAGTCTATACACACAATGAAGTTCTACTCCATCATAAAGAAGAATGAAAAAATGGCATTTGCCAGTAAGTGAACAGAAATGGAGAAAATCATGCTAAGTGAAATAAGCTGGACTCCAAAAATCAAGGGTCAAATATTTTCTCCCATATGTGCAAGCTAGAACAAAATAAAGGAAAGAGATGCTATGGGGTGGGAGCAGATATCATAAATATATTGGGAAGATCAGTGAAGCAAGAGGAAAAGGAGGGAGGAAGGAAGGGACAGGGGACAAAATACGGAATAATTTAACAAAATCATGCTATATGCATATATAAATGTAGCAAAGAGAATTTCATATACATATGTACACAAGAAAGTACCAATCAAAAATAAATAAATAAAGGAGTGAAAAAATATCAGTAAAGGAGGGAGACTAAAGGAAGGTAGGAAGGAAAAGTTGGGATGGGAGGGGAAAGAAACTGTTCAACATATTTTAAGGTACCATGTTTAGGCCTCTCTTTCTTAAATTTAAAAATGACATTCATCTTCAAAGTTCTTCAAAGTTTCTTAAATTTAAAAATGGCATTCATCTTCAAAGTTCTACAAAGTATAATCTTTGTACTTAGAAAAAAATGCACATAAACACAGAGAAGATGCCAAATTCTCACAATTCCATCCACAATAACTGTGTCATCCTCACCCTTTTTTATTAATAAATGCCTATATCTGTGCTTACAAAAATAAGTCATGATTAGTACATGATGGTAGATGAAAAAGAGATAAACCATTCTATGCTTATGGTATCATGGTATTTGTTAGACTCTGGAAACTGTTAGCCAGTGTTATGAGGCCTTAGTGTCCTTGAAAAAATGAAGTATTATTTATTCACAAAAGAAAAAAGTGAGTTCATCAGACACTTGGGGAAAAAATGTGCAACCTTCGCGTACTTTTCCAATTAGAATCACTCTTGAAGTTTACATTGCTGGTTCTCTCCCTTACCTGTTTTTCAATATCTCTTTCACAAAATGAATACCTCAAAGAGGGAAAATATATACTCTGGTGAAACACTGTAGACTACATTCAAAACAGAGAAGGACAAGAAGGAGAAAAACTAACACAGATCATGTGCAAGAAAGAAAAAGACATCATGGTGCTTGTAATAAGAAAATATATGTACTAGTCCAGGTGAATATAATCCTCAGGACAGAGAAAGGCAGACAAACAAGCAAGAACTGCTTTTGGTTTTGTTTCTTTTTTAAAGTCAAGCTTTTGGGTCTTCTAGCTTGATATGTACAAATTGTGTGGTAAAAATAAACATAATACTGTTATCTGATCTTTTCCCATAGTAAACAGGCCACTATAGGCTCTAAAACACTGTATTATATACAATTTTAGTAAAAGTATATTTAAACAGTTTTCTACAAACTCTTTAAAAAATTTCAAGGGTAAAGTTAATGCATCACCCAAATTACAACATTGACCACAGAATGGAAAATACTAAACAACTGTAAAATAATCATCGAAGTAAACTTGACCTTTTCAATCAAATTGGATTCCTTATTTACAAGTTGTGTGAGTTTCTGCAGATTTGCATCTACTGTTTCTTGTCCAGCTGGAGAGATGCCTATGAACCAGGGCAGAAATCAGAGAAAGACAGGAAATTTTGAAAGCCTTTAAAGCAGTTTATATTAAAAGAATTTTGAATCTACCCACCCTCCCAAGTGCCTCACCCTCCAAAAATAAAAGACAAAGAGAAAAATCATTCTAGATTCAAAAGCAAAGTTAGGAAGAATAGTAATGCTCCAAACCAAACCCTCAACAAAGGAACTAAAATTTCTCCACATAGAAGACACTGTGAGCCAAGTGATATGCAGCCAGCCACAGCAGTAATTAGTAAAAGCACAGCAGTCCATATTTCCTTTTGAAATTTAAGTTGTACCTTTTCTTCACCCTTTCAAATAGATCTTTGGTCACAACTATTTGGAAAGCTTTCTGAATCACTGACTTCCAAATAGCTGCTCACAAGGCACCCAAAATATTTAAAGGGCCTTTAAAAACTACAGCTTTCTGGGATCAGTCCGTAGGTGATTCTAATGTAATAAGTCTAGAAGAGGACAAGACTTTTATTTGTTGTTAGGCAGGTTTGCTAACCACTGCTTCAAAGTAACAAGGTTGAATGTTAGTTAGCTTCAAGACTCTCAACCACTAATCCCACCCTAGGTACAAAGCACATCAAAAATAAACTTCCACCTATGCCATCTGTCTTTATAACTTTTACTTCTTAAAAGGGCGATTTCAGCCAGCTCTCCCAATTTAAATTTAGTATCACAATCACTTAAGCACAAGGCCCCATACTCAAAAGAATTGAATCTTAAGTGACAGGTTCCCTCTACTTACTATACCTCCAATTTGATGCAATGATTTTTCAAGTACTGGAATCATGGGAGTGCACCTCACCAAAATCAATCTGCTATTAATTTCTGTTCACACAGGAAAATGCTAGAAGCAGGTAAAAATCATTTAAAGTAATTGAGCATTTGCATTAGAATAAATACTATTTTTTTAAGCAGGGACTTAATACTTGTCATTTAATTTTCCAGAATAAAATTATCCACTTCAAAGGGTAACATTTAAAGAGACAAGAAATATATGAAATCCTGAGGAATACAAAATAAATGCCTATTTCTCTATTTTGTGAAGGAAATGAAATTGGGAAAATGCTACTTCTTGAAGTGTGTAAACCAGTATTTATAGACAATGTACACTTTTTTTATTAAAATAAGAATAAAGTTTTGCTTATGTATCCCCAGGAGAATATGTCCATACTCTATGCAAACAAATATTAGATGAAGAAGAAACAGCTTACCTCCAAGACTAAGCCTAAAGTAACTGTTTAGGATATCATCACAAAAGCGACACAGGTTGGACAGCTGTTTCAGATGTTCTTGTAACTGAACTTTAGGAAACCGTACTTTGTAAAGAGGTGCAAGAAAACCAAACACATAGGCATCCAAGGTAGAAGGCCTATAAATAAATTAAGAATTTTTTTAAAAAATACATAAGAAAATATTAATTGGGATTGTGTTTAAAATTTTTTCAAATATTTGACAAGTCTGATGTATACAATATTGTTTTAAAAACCTCTACTACCAATTTTAGTTTATTAAGATGATACAACAAGAATTTTGCCCTTTACATAGATTTTTAAATACTCCATTTTATTTAGAAGAAAATAAACTTGTAAATTACAGATATTTTTACTCACAAGTGTTAAATAGACAGGAGATAGAGTGGGAACAATTGTTTATGTTTTACATTCACTTATATAGCATATTAAGCCAATGTTTGATTACTACTGATAAAAAAAGTTTTCTGTAATAAAAACCCATTAAAATCTCTCTCTTTTAAAAGTGACTCATATTTGGAGGGAATAAGGAGACTTGCTCTAAATAACTGCTCTCTGACCATATATACACAAAATGTCAATATTTCTAAGGGCATGTATGTACTCACGTATCTCCAAAGAAAAACTGAGATGTTCCCAATCTGTTTGACAGAAGATTTAGGCACTCCTTGGCATCTCTGTATATCTAATAAAAATGAAATTAGATCTCAAAAGTAGAAATGATGCTCTGAAACTGCTCTTGAGACAGCATCTCTAGGTAAGACCCTCTATGTTCTCTCTCCTACCCCTTCCCTGGGGATCCCTCACTTCGAGAATAAACCAGACCATACCTGAGCTTCTACTTCTTGGACACGGTAGAGGGGAGGCTCTCCTTTTGTCAGGAGAATTCTATTCAATGCCCCTCTGGACATCCTTCCAGGTAGAATCAAACTCAAGGGAAAAGGAATTCGTGAAGCAAACCATGGCTTTGTTACAGTAAAGTAATTGTCACTCTCAACCCAGAATGTGTGAAGCTGCAAAAGGAGAAAACATTCCAATGATGTCCTTTTACAAGAAAGATAAATCAATCATATGTGAGTTTTTCATAAATATCTATTAAATGACTTCATACCAGTTAGAATGACTCAAGATAAAACAAAATTTTTAATGTGTGTGTTTCTGCTAATATCCCAAGAACCGGGAACAAGGCCTAGCATATAGTAAGTGCTCAGTAAGTATGTGCTGAATGATGAATTACAGTTCAACCAATTCTATGCATGAAACAAAAAGTTTCATCTCCCACAAAGAATTTTCACTTCCAAAATGACATAATCTTTCATTTTGATGTATCATATACTTGTTTAATAAGAAAGAATTAATATTAAAACAAATGAAATTCCGTTAAGTCCTTTTCATTGTTTTCCTTCTAAACAAACTGAAAATATTTTCAATTAAGCCACCAAAACACTGTAATATTCGTGAATGCTCACCACAGCAGGGAGAAGCTTCTCTTCAAGGAGAGCAATATAAGCCAGTGTATCTGCCCCTTGCTTTGCTGACAGTTCATAATCAGCATTATATTTCTATTAAAAAATAAAACCAAAGAACCTCAGAAGTTAAAGAACATCCCAAGGATGGCTAAACAAATTAGGATTCCTATTTTTTCCTCATAAGTGGCAAACATGATATTAAAAGGGAAAAAGAAATATTAACACAGTAAAACTGTTGCTTAATGCATATAAGGTTCTCAGCACTATATCATGAAAACTGTAAACAAATAGTTATGATTTTATATATTAATATTATTTCAATACTTGTTAATGACCTAGTTCAGAACATAGAAGTTAAACAAAAGTGAGTATTATTAACAAAAAGAAAAAAAAATCCTCTTGGTTTAATTTTTCCCCATGAAAAAAGATAGGAAATCTTCAAATTTGGAAAAAAACTGTATTAACTCAGACTTTTTTTTTAAAGTATTGGAAACCCAATTATAAACTTCTGCACTTCTATAAATCTTCACATGTTTAAACATTTTGGATACATTACTTAAATATTTATATGTTCAAACATTTAGTTATATTGTTTAATTAAACATTTAACTGTTACTATTTGATAAGTGCTTTAAGAAATGAACAATTGCAGCCAGGGTTATAGCTCAGCGGTAGAACACTTGCCTCACACATGTGAGGCACTGGGTTCGATCCTCAGAACCACATAAAAATAAATAAATAAAGATATTGGGTCCATCTTAAAAAAAATCTTAAAAAACAAAAAAGCAATAAACAATTGCTATTTGGTGGAAACTCAGATATTATATCCAGCTTAAAATGTGTAGCAACTATGTGACTAAACTGTGTAATTGTGAAAACACCCAAATTGAATTTTCTTATATATAAATTTCAATAAAATCCAGCAAAGTATATGAAACTATTTACTGTCTAGCACCATGGCACCTGCGGCCCGTAAACCCAGGCACTAGGGAAGCTACAGCAGGAGGATGGCAAGTTCCAGGCCAGTCTGGGCAACATAGAGAGACCCTATTTTAAAATACAAAAAAATTTAAAAGGGCTAGGAATATAGTGGTAAAGCAACCCTGGGTTCAATCCCTGATACACAAAGAAAGAAAATATATAATTCCTAGACAGATAAAAAGAAAAGAAAGAAAATATATATTGTCTGGACATCACCATATGATTTTCAAATTACAGTAAAGCTCATGGTTGACAGCAGTGATTCTCAAGTTTATTTTTTGTTAAATCCCAGGTATCACCAATTATATAATCAATTGCAAAAAAAGAACTCTACACTTTACAATGTTTCTTTTTGCTGTAGTTTAAGTAACACCCAGGAATCTATAATCTTCTTCAAAAAGAACCACCCACCTGTTTTCTTAAAAAGTTTAGTATTTTTGCCGGCTGAGAAACAGTGTTGTCTTCAGTTGTCAAAATTGGCACATCACCTACAATTCAAAAAAAGTTTACATACAAAAAACCATTGTGTTTTCTTTTGACTAGATTCCAATACCCTAATAGCTACACTAATTGCACATTTACAGGGGGTGGGGTGGAATTAGTAAGTACGCCTTAGTTTTTTGCAATTTCACAAAAAGCAGTTCTAAAGAACATTTTCATTTCTCATAATTTCCACTGATTTGGCTTGCACTTTGAGTTATTACTCAGAATGATCAAACCATAAGCAACACACTGCCAAGGTCATGGTAAGAATAAACTAAACCCCCAAGGAACTCTAGGACCATATGCTTCATGACATTAAATGAAAGGGAAAAAAAAAATTTTTTAAGGGAGAAAGGGTTGTCTAAAAGTTTACACTGTACCTCTTGAACCTCTCCAGGTGTTATCTATGAAATTGACTTTCAAGGGTGCACCAGAAAATTTGGCATAAGCCTGAAATAGAGTTTGCAATAAAACATTTTAGACTGAGGACGTAATGCAAATCTGCACAGCAGCTTTACTCCACAGTCCCGTCCCCCAAGGCAGAAGGCGCCTGCTTGACACAGAGGCCGAGTCCCTCCCAGTGATCTCAAGTCCGGGACGCGCGCGCCAGCCACCCGGCATTCGCGAACCTTGTTCCCCAAAAGGTCCCGGGGATGCGGAGCGCAGCAGGCTTTCACGGCACGGCCCAGACAGCTTTGCAAAGCTAAGAAAACTCGCAGCCAAGCAGGAAGCCATGATGCTCCCGCCGGGCCACCGCGGGGTCACAAGGCCAGTTTGTGACTTGTCCACCGAAGTGAGCCCAAAGCAAGTGCAGTGAGCAGCACCCGGGCCCGCCACGATCCCGCAGCGCCGCAGAGAACCGCGTCAGGCTGGCCTCTCGCCTCTGGCCCCGCCCCTGCTTCCCGCGCCCTGGCCCGCGAGGCGGCCTCACCATCACCACCAGGGACTCGCTGTGGACGGAGGGGAGCCCCCAGCCGCCTCCCCAGCAACTGAGCTCCAAGGGGGCCGCCATCTTGCCGGGGCCGACCTTTACCACCCGGAAGTACTCTTGTCGCCCACTTTCCGGCACGTGGAGACGCGGGGGCGGGACGAGGGACGGGAGGGACAATTTGGGGTACTAGAAAAAGGCGGAGAGGACCCCTGGAGAAGTAAAAGCCCACTTGGCAGCTCGGTGTGAGGGTGGAGCCTCCTGCGTCTTCAGCCAAACAGAGTCAGCATTTATTCCTCAAGAAATAATGATGGCTGCTGTGGGCCAAACCTGTGGACAGTACTGTGCTGGGCTGAAGAGTGTTTAAAGTGGTGACAGGGGGAAGGAACTCAGCACACGATAAGGACTTTGTTCAGTCCTTCCCCACATATATTGGGCCTCTGCCTGTCTTTTCATCCTCAGTCTCAGTTGTCATCCTTATATCCCAACTTCCTTAAAAGCAATCCTATTTTGAAATTTAACAGGTGAATTCTGCCTGCCTTCAGTGGTACCCCTTCCATCGGGAATATCACTCTTCTGTCTTAAACTGATTCCTCAAAAATGAGCTTGACTTTCACGATCCTTGGGAAGTCTTTACACAGGAACTTCTTTGGGGTTCCAACAACTGCTTGTCTATACTTGAATTGTAACTTGTAGCCATACTACTGATGTTTTGCTTTCCACTGTTAGAAGCTCTTTGAGGACATAGCAGCGTCTTGTTTATTTACAAGGGCTGGCTTCGTAGGTGTGGGACCAGTGGAGTTACACAAGGCCCTGTGCTGAGAAGGTTTCTCAGTTAGCTAATTCTGTACTGTCACTGTGGGCCGACTGGGCATGGACTAAATATTTCTTGAACATTAAACCTGAAAAATTCTCAGAAAAATCATTAAAGAGAAAAGGTAGGCAGTGAAAATACCAGTGATCCAGGTATACTTACTGGCTTTTAGAGTCAGGACTTGGGGGCTGGGTTTTTCTTTTAAATAGTCTTTCTGAGATATCCTCCTATTATGCCTGTGAATTCTCTCCTTTCCTGTGTCCCAGGACACAGTGTAGTTTGGTCTCGTTAAACAACTGAAAGCTTGAAATCTCTGCAAGTCTTCATAAAGTTACTATTAAAAAAAAAAATTGCTAGGCACTCCCTTACTATAGCCATCTAAATTAGAGTGCCAATCTGCTCGACTCTTTTTCATGTTCCAAAAGCGAAAGTTCTCAGAAGTGAAAACGAAAAGATGTGTCAAAGATATGAATCCATTAGAATAACACTTTATAAGTGGGAAATCCTTAGGATATGTACAGTTAAAATTAAATAATTATAACACATTTATTGAGCATATACTATGTCCCAGACACCACAAGGCTGTGGGAGAATACAGAGATATATAAGGTCTGAAATCTTCCTCAGAAGTTTATATTATATAAAGAAAACATACAGCTAGGTGTAACAAGCCAATTTGTCATGAGTAAGTTTAGAGGTATAAATAAAATACTACAGAAACACAAAGGAAGGACAGAGCACCCTGTATAGGATCAGTGGAGTCTGTCTTCTCAATCTGCATTATCAAGTGGGTAACACAACTTTCAGATTCGGGTAATAAAACCTTTCTGTTTTGAGGATTAAAATCCCAAGCCATAAAGCTCAGAGGTTGCATACTACATTCAGGCATTTAAAATAATCACCCACAGAGAAGTGGATTCCCTGAATTGTGTTTGTAGTGAGGGAGTGGGGGAAGTGGTTGATGAACACGCTTTGTGGACACATAATGTAATTACTCAGTTTGGCCTTCTCCTTTACTGCTGATTTTACATATGACAATTTCATTTGCATTAAAGAGAAATTAAATCTCTTCTCTTAGTGTTGAATTGAGACGGAGAATAGCATTTCATTGCATTTGATGAGAGAATCCTTACACACAGGTTTATTTGTGCCTAGTTAATAGCAATCTTTTATTGCTGTAATTCCTCTTGAGAGTCTATATCTGCTAGATTGAATTTAAAAACCCTGGCATAGCTGATTGCACAACCAGGCTGAATACTGTTCCAGAGAACCACACAGAAAGCTGAAACCCACAGAAATTATGCCTGGTATTGGTATTTGGCTCCTGAGCCTTTTCCTGGCTGCTAAGGAGTATTGTTGAGAGTTCATCAAAATCATAATTTCAGATTCTTACCAGGAAGGATATTATCTGCAAAACACTCAAGGATGTGTGGGATGGCCTGAATCACAGTTTTATAATGAATATTCCAGACAATGTTTTCCCTGAAAAAGAAATCTTATTTTTCAAAAGATGAACATTAAAATGGTCCAGTGGTGGTCATCTGAACTCCAGGGACCTGACCTTGGCATCCATTCCTGTACCTCCTGTGTTTCTTAACTTGGGAATCCTAGCGCAGGTTCTGTTAGTATTTTTTTTTCTTTTCTGGATGATTAAGAATCTGTAAAATGGACTGTTGGCAAAAATGCAAGGTTTGTGACAAGTGATCATGCAGTATGTTCCCTTATGGAAAAGTTAAACTGAAGAGACCTGAATGTCTCTTACAACTTTAAGGGTCTATAATTCAGTCCATGTTCATGTGTAGCAATCTTTAGTGAGAAAAACCCAAGTACTGAATAGGAATCACGAGAGCTGTGTTTTTGACCTGGCCTCTAAATTAGCCATATGTTTTGAGCCAATCATTTTACCTTGATTCCTCACTCTCTTTTCACTTATAAAGTGAAAGTTCTTTAACCTCTGAGGTGCTCTCATTCTATGTTTAATAAACACTTAGTAATAGCTGACATTCAGGGAGCAATTTTTACATGCCCCAAATTGTCTTAAGTATCTGACAACACTCAGTTGACTTCCTAATGGCTCTATGATGCAGATACTGTTGTTTTCTCTTATTTTCAAGGAAAGACAATGAGGCACAAAAACATTAATTAACCTTCCCAAAGTCACACAGTCAGTAGGTGAGAGTCAGAATTTGAACCCAGGCAATCTGCCTTCAGAGGTCATACTCTTTCTCAATTAGTGTCAGTAGTGCTTCATGTAGTCTCCTGAGAAATCCACTTTAAAAAGCCTAGTTTCACACATAGTGGAAGTACCAATAACATGATATAACTGTCTTTACTTCTTTGGCACATTTATTTAGCATTAAGCTGGTAAACAAATTCATTAAGCAACTTCTGTATGCCTAACACATGGCAAGCCTGTCAGGGAATAAAAATTATGTTCATACTTTCAGAGGGACAGTTAATGAAATGAGGACTATATATTTGGGACAACTAGAGACTATTAGGAAGTACTATCTTGCCAAGAAAATTACAAGTCTAACTTGGTTTTAGACAAAGACTTCAATGTCCTGCAATGCTTAAGCAAGGCCTAATGAAAGAAGTAGGTTGCTAGTTGGCCTTGGAGCACAAGCATGTTGGATTTCGATTAGCACAGGGCAAGGTGGGCCACACAGGCTAAACTACCTGAGTGAAAGCAAAGAAATGGTAATCACTATGGCAAGGAATCTGAAGAAAAGCAAATAAATGCTGGATACGGATCAGAAGGAGTGTTGATTGACTAAGCGAACCAGAATTGAAAAAACATGGAGATATGTAGTTTTAAGGAAAAAGAAGAGTGAAAGTCTAAGCACAACATTAATGGATTCCCAGAGTCAAAGATGGCAGGTGGAATACTATTGTTTCATGGTCACCATAAGAGGGTGAGTTGTATGAACCCATAAAAATGATATCAAATAAAGCAAAACTGTGGTAGAAAAAGAAGCAAGGAAATTCTGCTGAATCTCATTAGAAGAAGGTCACTTGGCACACTTGCACTGAGCAATTGTCATAAAGGAAGTTGATAGAAATTAAATTGCAAAGGGTTATTAGAGAAAGGGGTATAAAGAGCCCAAGATATAAAATCACAAAGAATATGATGGGTGGCGACAGGACAGAAAACAGATAGGAGTAGAAGATTCAAGATAGAGTTTTTGAAAGAGACGACAGTGAATCTACATATAGATGAAGACAAAATTGGAAATTACTGAGCAAAAGCTTGAAATTCTAGAGGGAAAAAGGATGGGATCATAGGAAAAGTGAAATCCTAAGAGTTGAGAGGCTTGAGCAGTGGGGTTTCCTTGAAAATGAGAGACATATTTTCTTTCTGACACTGGGGGAAGTTTCAAGGGGAATATGGGATGCTGAGTGGGCTCAAATCAGCTACCTTAATATTTTTTCTATTGCATCAGAAAATAATTCAAAGGAGCCTGAGAGGAAGAGATTGGGGCTTAAAAAGAAAGAGATCAATTAAGAGAATATACCAGGGAATTAGTTAACAGTGAGTGGAAGCACTGCTGACAGTGCTAAAACTCAAATATAAATTAGGATAAAAGAGCTAAGTCAAGTAAGAGCCACAGGCAGGCTAATAATGAGGTGCCTTCAAACAGATATCATTTAAATATTAATTTGATTTTTTAAATGAAAATGAGATTGGCTTCAGAATGTAACAAGATCAATTTGCATTTCACCAATTACATTAGAAGTCTTATGTGGATACCTGCGTTTTAGTAACCCTTAAATTTTGGCCCTGAAAATGATGGTGAGAAAAGGGATGGGACCATAGGAACTGAAAGAGGATGGGATCTATAGCTTTGGCATGATGGATTCAGCCACCCCTGAGTCTAACCGCATTT
The DNA here is from genome assembly GCF_047511675.1 of Marmota flaviventris. Classification (NCBI taxonomy): domain Eukaryota; kingdom Metazoa; phylum Chordata; class Mammalia; order Rodentia; family Sciuridae; genus Marmota; species Marmota flaviventris. Next base: position 102,205,586 of record NC_092502.1, on the reverse strand, counting down.
TTACAGTCATGTGGCTCTCCTCAAAGGCACTTTGTTGCCTAAAAGGATAAATAAGGATTTGGGTTTATTCATTCATTTGGAAGCTATGTTAAGGCTATAAGACAGTGCAAGGGATTCATTTTCCTCCCATAGCATAGTGAAGTTGCTGTCTGTCTTTTGTATTAAAAAGAGTTAAATATAAAAAAGGTAATATTATCATGGAACATGTGCTCAATTTATGTTGAGAAAATTGGATAGTTATACTTAAAAATTGAGGAGGATAATAGATTCTAAATAAAAATAAGTTTTATACACATAACTGAAAGTAGTAAAACATATACCAGCATGCTATGGTGAGATTTATATGTATATTGCAATTCTGAGAGCAACCATTAAGAAAACTATAAAAGGAACATATTCATAAACACCAAATAAATAGAATTTTTAAAAAAATGTTTAAGTAGCCCATAAGAAGGTACATATGAGAAAGAAACAGAGAGAGAGAGATGAATAGACCAAATCACAAAATAAACTCAAACTCTAAAATATCAATAATTACTCTAAATATAAATAGTCTAAATATATCAATTAAAAGATAAAGATGGGAAGAATGGATTAAAGGCAAGCCAAATATTCTGTCTATAAGAAATTTACTTCCAACTAATGACATAGTAGGTTAAACATAAAAGGAAGAAAAAAAAGTTACATGATGCAAATATTGATCAGAAAATAAAGTAGAAGGGGTTCCATTAATATTGGATGAAGTAGACTTCAGAGCAATGATAGTTTCTAGGGACAAGCAGGACATTACATAATGATGAATGGATCAATCCACAAAGAAGACATAGTAATCCTGAATGTGTGCACCAAACATGAGTCTTCAAAACCATGAAGCAAAAACTGATAGATGTGACAGAAGGAATAGATAAATACATAATCATAGTCACATCCTGTACTCAGCAACTGATGGAACTCCTAGACAGAAAATAAGCAAAGCTATAAAGGAATTAAACAACTGGATCTAATTGACATTTATAAAATACTCCACCCAACAACAGCAGAACACACATTCTTTCCAAGAGCCTATGTAGCCAAGAGCTACATTCCCTAAGGTAGGCTATGCTGAGTCATAAAGCAAACTTCAACAAAAATTGTAATGGAATCTTATAGAATATATTCTTGTATCTTACTGGAATCAAACTAGAAACCAATAATAGAAAAACAAGAATAAAAATTCCAAGCACCTGGAAACTAAAAAAAAAACAAAAAAAAACACACTCCTAAATAATCAATGTGTCAAAGAGGAATTCTCAGAGAAAAAGGAAAATATACAACTGAGTGATAGTGAAAATACAATATCCTATTAAGAGAATGAGAAGCTAAGCCATAGCCAAGACTGGTGGCACATGCCTATAATCCCAAAGATTGGTCTCAAAATTAAAAATGCAAAGGACTACGGGATGTGACTCAGTAGTTAAGCACTCCTGGGTTCAATCCTCAGTACCAAGAAAAAGAAAAGACATAGATTGGGAGAAAAAAAAATGGAAAATACCTATCAAAGCATTATGTCCCAAATACACAAAAGAACTCTTCAAGCTCAACAAGTGTGTTATTAGCTTTCTATTACTATAACAAAATACCTGAGATAATCAGCTTTAAAAAAGGAAAGGTTTATTTTGCTTCATAGATTTGTAGGTTTCTGTTCATGCTCAACAGTGACCTGTTGCTTTGGGGCTGTGGCAAGGCTGCATATCCTGGCAGGGAGTGCATATTGGAACAACCTACTAACCTCATGGAAGCTGGGAAGCACAGAGCAAAATAAAGAGGACCAAGGTTCCAAGGGCACACCTTCAGGTGACTGAAAAACTTCCAGCGAGAGCCCCCTCATAAAGGTGTTCTATTACCTCCTAAAATAGTGCCAGGGGCTGAGGACCAAGACTTTAACACATGGGCCTTTGGGGAACCCTGAACCAAAGCACAGCAACAAGAAAGCAAACATCAAAATTCATATATATATATATATATATATATATATATATATATATAAAAGCAAACAACCCAATTTAAATATAAGAAAAACATATGAAGAGACACTTCACCATACAGTTGAAAATAAGGTTAGGAAAATAGTCTAAATATCATTTGTCATTAGAGGGTTACAAATTAAAAACGAGATATAACTACACACATATTAAAATGGTTAGGGGCTGGAGATGTGGCTCAAGTGGTAGAGCGCTTGCCTAGCATGCACGAGGCACTGGGTTCGATTCTCAGCACCACATAAAAATAAAATAAAGATATTGCGTCTACATTAAAAAAACTAAAAAATAAATATTTAAAATGGTTAAAATCCCAAAGCTGGCAATACCAACTGCTTGGAGCAAAAGGGACTCCAGTCATTGCTGCTGGGAATGTAAAACTTTGCCAGACAACTTGACAGTTTCTTTCAAAGCTAAACATTGTCTTATTAAATGTTGAAGGTTGAATTGTTTCTCCCAAAAACGATATGAGCTGCTAAAAACATGGATGTGGCTGTGTCCTTGTAGTATGCTGACTTTAAGTCCTTTGAGTATAAACCAAGGAGCGGGATCGCTGGACAAATGGTGGTTCTATTCCAAGTTTTTTTAAGAATTCCATACCATTTTCCATAATGTTTGAACCAATTTGCAGTTCCCCACATCCTTGCCAACATTTAGTGTTGCTTGTATGGAACCAACCAAGGTGTCCTTCAAGAGCTGAATGGATAAAGAAAATGTGGTATATATATACAGAGGAATGTTACTCAGCCTTAAAGAAGAATGAAATTATGGCATTTGCTGGTAAATGGATGGAGCGGGAGAATATCATGCTAAGCAAAATTAGCCAATCCCCCAAAAACAAAAGGCCAAATGTTTCCTCTGATATTTGGATGCTAATTCACAAGGTGGTCGGGGAGGTGGGAGGCTGGCTAGGGAAGAATAGAGTTGCTTTGGATTAGGTAGAGGGGAATGAAGAGAGGGAAGGGATATTGGGTAGGAAGTATAGTAGAATGAATCGGATATTATTACCCTTTATACATATATGACCATGACTGGTGTGATTCTACATCATGTGCAGCCAGAAGAATTAAAAACTATATTTCATTTATGTATAATGTGTCAAAGTGCATTCTACTGTCATGTATAACTAATTAAAACAACAATAACAAAAAAGATATCATGAAATCCTAACCACACTGCCTGTGAATGTAACCTCACTTATGTGGTCAAGTCAAGATAAGATCATACTGGATTCTAATTGGCCCTAATACAATGAATATGTCCCTAAGAAAAAGGAGACATAGAGATAGACAATGAGATAAACAATGACTGGTGACCAACACCAGAAGCTAGGTAAATTATCTTTCCTACAGCCTTCAGAGGGAGCAAAACTCTGCTGACAACTTGATTTCAGATTTCCAGATTCCAGAACTCCAAGAGAATAAATTTCTTTTATCTTAAGCCATCCTGTTTGTGGTGATTCATTACAGAAGCCCAAACAAATACAGCCTACAGTTTAGCAGTTGTTCTCATAGGCATTTACCCAATGATTTGGAAGACTTATGTCTTCATCAGCAAGACCATACTATGGAAGTGTTTTCCCAGAATGATGCTGAGACTTGCATGGATGACCATATGGTCTCCAGAATCAATAACAATGAATGAAGGTGGATGTCCTGGAGAAAGGATGCTCTCCAGGACATGATCTCAGCACTGGATGAGCTTCCTTCCTCCTTCTAAATCAACCTTGGAAATCGATTACTCGATCTTCATTTTGACCCTACAAATCATTTGGCATTCTCCATTTTGGCTGATGAAACATTTCAGAGTTCTCTTTAAGGACAAAAAGTAATGTGTAAAAATGCATGAATTAGTCAAATTTAATAAAGGGAAAAACATTAAATTAATATGACTCATCTTTTTATGGTGACAATTGAAAAGTTATAGATATGTTCCTATTTTTTAAAGGTATTTTTAAAATTAAAATACAAAATGATCTTAGCTATTTCTAGAACTTTTCATTACATGATATACATAAGGTTTTTAAATTTTTTTATTTATTCTAATTTCTTATATATGATAGCAGAACACAATTCAATTCATATTACACAAATAGAGCACAATTTTCCATGTCTCTGGTTGCACACAAAGTAGAGTCACACCATTCATGTTTTCAAACATGTGCTTAAGGTAATGATGTCCATCTCATTCCACCATCTTTTCTACCCCATGCCCCCTCCCTTCCCCTCCCTACCCTTTGCCCTATCTAAAGTTCGTCTGTTCCTCCCATGCTCCCCCCATCCCCATTATGAATCAGCATCCTTATATCAGAGAAGACATTTGGCATTTGGTTTTGGGGGATTGTCTTAATTCACTTTGCCTTTTATTCTACAACTCCATCCATTTACCTGCAAATGTCATGATTTTATTCTCTTTTAATGCTGAGTAATATTCCATTCTGTATATATACCACAGTTTCTTCATCCATTCATCTACTGAGGGGTATCTAAGTTGGATTCACAATTTAACTATTGTGAATTGTGCTGCTATTAACATTGATGTGGCTGTGTCCCTGTAGTATGCTGTTTTTAAGTCTTTTGGGTATATGCCAAGGAATGGGATAGCTGGTCAAATGGTGGTTCCATTCCCAGTTTTGCAAGAAATCTCCATATTGCTTTCCAGATTGGTTGCACCAATTTGTAGTCCCACCAGTGATTTAAGAGTGTGCCCTTTTCCCCACATCCTCACCAACACTTATTGTTGTCCGTAGTCTTAATAGCTGCCATTCTGACTGGAGTGAGATGAAATCTTAGAGTAGTTTTGGTTTGCACTTCTCAACTTGCTAGGGATGTTTAACATTTTTTCATATATTTGTTGATTGATTATATAGCACTTCTGAGAAGTATGTGTTCAGTTCGTTGGCCCATTTATTAAGTTATTTTTTTGGTGTTAAGATTTTTGAGTACTTTATATATCCTAGACATTAGTGCTCTATCTGATGTATGTGTGGTAAAAATTTGCTCCCATTCTGTAGGCTCTCTATTCACTTCACTGATTGTTTCTTTTGCTGAGAAGAAGCTTTTTAGTTTGAATCCATCCCATTTATTGATTCTTGATTTTAATTCTTGCCCTACAAGAGTCTTATTAAGGAAGTTGGGGCCTAATCCGACATGATAGAGATTTGGGCCTACTTTTTCATACATAAGCTTTTCAGGGAAGTATAATACTTTTCAGATTAATCCAGATTAATTGCCTGTCATTGTAGTGAAGAACAAATAAGTCCTGCCTTGTGAGATTCTGCATCTTAAAATCTGGATAAGGAAAGGCCCATAATTGGGGGGGTTATTTATTAAAAAATTATTTTAAGTAGCAAATTCTCCTAGCATTTAAAAATAGTGTATATTAAAAATCTGTACATAATCATATCAGTTGTATAAAATAAGATATATCTGCTCTGATATCTCACTTTATAGGACTTCTTCATTAAATGTCAGTTATTACTCACATCAGTGATCTAAATATCATCTAGGAGATTAAAAGAAATCAGTGTGCATTTTTAATATGAAAGTACCTAAAGAGGAGAAAAGAACAGAATTCAATGGGATTAAAATTGTGCCCAGGATAGCTTTACACCTGTGTATTACTAACAGGTCTTGAAACCTTCTTGCATCCTGTATTCATCAACATCCTAAGGCAATGACATCAAAATCAAGTTAAGAAGAATACAGTGTAGGTATAGGAGAGAATGGCCTATGTGTTAAATTTTTGACAAAATACCTCTATGTAAATACATTTGAATCACTATTAATTTGTATTAACTGTGTTTACTCAGACCATAAGGTTGTTAACACATAAAGTTTGCACTCAGGCCTGTAATTCTAGCTACTCAGGAGGCTGACGCAGGAAAATGGCAAGTTCAAGGTCAGCGTGGTTTATTGAGACCTGTCTCAAAATAAAAATTTAAAAAGGGTTTCAGATATAGGTCAGGGAGCTTGGGGCTGAAGCATTGTCAAGAAGACATCCTGGAAAAAGTGCATCAGGGGAAGAGTTTCAAGCATAACAACTCAAGTAAAGACAAGGAACAGAGAGGTAATATGCTTGGACTGAGAATTACTTAAACATTTTAAGAGAGTAAAGTGAGCAGTTGAAATGATGAGAAATAAGACAGATGATCAAAGGCCTATGTAGTCGCACTAAAGAATTTGGACCTGGAGACACCCAGAGTAAATATCTTGTTTCAAAAAGTGACTATGTGAGGATTTTTATTCAGTTCTGTTTGTCTCCAAAGTTTATACTTTTTTACACTAAGCCATATCTACTTCAGAGACATTCTTTTTTTTCTATTTTATAGTTATGCTGCTACATTGTATTCATTCTCTCATGGATGAGCATTAAGATTATTTTCCTTTTCTTCACTAATTCAATCAACACTGTAGTAAACATTATTACATCTAACTCCAGGTGCCTAGGTTCAAATGTTCTCTAGGATATGTGCTTAATAAATGAAATGGTAGTGCAGTAAGTATACAATATTTTAGAACATTATTTAGAAAAACCAGAATTATATCCCTACTGTCTATACTCTTTGAACTTAGAATCTATCGATTAGACATTTTTTATTCCTATAATCATACATACATCCTATTTTTTGTTAACTCTTATCAATAATAGGATAGCAAAATTACAATCATATAATACTGGGCTCACGTTTGGAGGGCAGTCCACACCAGCAGTCTGGTTTTGGGGTATTTAGTCAGTGCCTTCATTAGCTGCCTAGCAGAAATGTGAATCTGGACCAGACCATCTCAAGGACATCTCTGCCAAGGCACATCTGCTGAGCCTGATGGGAGCAGAGGTCTCTCCCAGTCCTGGCATTGGTGACTGACATGCCCTCGGTGGATGTCAGGGGAGGCCTAGTTGCTACAGATGACTCTTCAGCCCCCAAACCATTAGCATCTCCCAAAGAGGAAAAGGGGACCAGGGACCAGGCCCTCTGCCTTGTTACAATCATGCTGCCTTAGAAAGGCTGGGAAGCCCCCTCTTGATGACTGCATGCTGCATCCTAATGTGAATGGCATTCAGATTTTTCACCAGATCATTCAAGTAGAAAGGTTGCAGAGAAAGTCAACTGTAATCACTCAGTGCAGAGCAGAGAGCATTTTATATTCAAGAATAAATTGTCTGAGTAGTAAATGTCACTGGGGTGAGTCCTATAACTGGAAAGAGGAGAGGAACATTGGACAGTTGAGGAAACTCCAGAAGAAGGTGGGGTGGAGGGGGGAGAGAAAAGGAATCCTGAGAACAAAAGAGCATTAAATTTATGCAAATTCAGAAAAAGACTTCTGAACAAAATAATGATGCTGGGAAGCTTAATTAGTGTGTCCCTATAGCAGAAAGTGGGAGGGGGAACTAAAATTTCAAGGAAAGTTCATTGGAAAAATTCCATTTTGTCTTTCTCTATAAAAATGTAGCTGGGTATAGTGGTATAACCTATAATCCCAGCAGCTCAGGAGGCTGAGGCAGGAGGATCACAAGCTCAAAGCCAGCCTCAGCAAGTTGGTGAGGCCCTAAGCAACTTAACAAGCCTCTATCTAAAAATAAAAAAATAAAAAAAGGGCTAGAGATGTGCCTCAGTGGTTGAGTGCCTCTGGGTTCAATCCCTAGTGCCAAAATATTTTTTTAAAGTAATTGGATGCCATAATTCATATTATAAAAACAGGAAATAGGGGGCTGGGGCTGTAGCTCAGTGGTAAAGTGCTTGCCTCACATGTGTGAGGCACCGGGTTCAATCCTCAGCACCACATAAAAATAAAGAAAGATACTGTGTGTTCATCTAATATATATAGAGAGAGGAAATATATTCAACAAGAACAAATTCATTTTCTTGAAGTTCCATATTATATGGTATATTACAGGTGAACAGGTGGCAAGTTATGTCCTGTGGTTAAATCCTGGGATGGAGAAAGAAGATGGGTGTGGATGGTATCAGGAGAGAGATATAGAAAGGGCTTCAACAATTTGCAATAATTAATTTCTTAGCTGAGTAGAAGAATGACTCCTTGTTGTATTATTACTTATACCTTTATGTTATGCCTAAACATTATAAACATTTCATTACTTTAAAAAAGAGAATCAGATATACAGGTAATATTTAGGAAAGGAGAAGGGGAACAAGAAAGAATTCAGAGAAGCAGAGGATGAGCGGAAGGAAAGACATAAGAAGGAAGAGAACAGAGAAGAGATTGTTTTGAACCTGGCTAGAGGTCACACCATGCTGTTTGCTAGGGCTGAGGGCCCTACAGGTTATTGCCTGCCCTGACTGAATGCTTAGAGCTCTCTCAGTATTTCCCACCAACCATGAGGCTCAAGCAGCTGCCCATGACACTCTTATTCCTTCAACCCGCTACAGAACAGCTTTAGCTAATTTTAAACAGTTCTTCCAAAGGAAAAAAGGAAAGAAGGGGCAACAACTGCAATTCTCTTAAGAGGAAAAGGAAGGGAAAAACAACAACAACAACAACAACAATTATACATGTATGAATGAATCTGAAACAGCTCTAAACTACTCCCCTTTGGGGACAGAAGCAGATGTTTTAGCCAAGTTCAAAATGAAATTGCACATCCCTTCAGACCCTTCTCTGCCATCCCTGTATAATTTACTATAATTTACATGCAAGTTGTCTGCATAGTTAATCTTCTTCTATAGCATCTGGTATTTATCATCAGAAACAGATTGGTGAGAGTTCTGGAGAAGCTCTTCATATATTGTGGATTTGAAACATTCCTCTCCACGTCTGTTTCTTTAAAAGTTGAAGTGCAGCTGAGTACAGGGAAATATGCAGTCATAAGTCGGGAGGAGTCATTCATGCTTGCAGGCTTCCCAATGCAACCTAGATGAATCCGCCAGTGAGGGGAAAATAAAGGGCACTAAATTTTACAGCTGAAAGGACTCTAAAAATCTTCTAGTCTGCTTCCTTGGTTTTTCATATGTGCCAGGTAGCTTTCGCAAGGAAACTGAACCATGAGCCACGATGGCCAAGTTGAAACTGCAAGCTAAGTTTTCATAAATGTCACTCAGGATTGCATTAAGATTTTGGTTTTTGCCCAAATGAAAAAAAAAAATAGAAAAATTTTAGATTATCCATTTAAGAGTGGTTTTGAGGATTCATGCATTGGAAGCTTAATTCTGATGCAGTGGGATGGGGAAGTGGGGCCTAGGGGAGGTGTGAGGGTTATGGGGTGGAGATCTCATGAATGGAATGACATGATTGTCTTAGAGAGGGGTTGCTACTCAAGACCCAGTGGTTGTACATTGAGTCTGTCCCTCATGCCCTATATTTTTTTTTTTAGAGAGAGAGAGAGAGAGAGAGAGAGAGAGAGAGAGAGAGAGAGAATTTTTTAATATTTATTTTTTTAGTTTTCGGTGGACACAACATCTTTATTTTTTATTTTTATGTGGTGCTGAGGATCGAACCCAGCACCCCGCGCATGCTAGCCGAGCATGCTACCGCTTGAGCCATATCCCCAGCCCCATGCCCTATCTTTTGCATGCACTTGCTTCCCTTTTTATCTCCTGCCATGTTATGACAAGGCCCATGCCAGATGCCACCATTATCCGCTAGAACTTTCCAGGTTCCAGAACTCAGAGCTAACTAAACTTCTTCCCTTTCTAAAGTATCCAGTCTGAGGTTTCCTGTTATAACAATAGTATATGGACAAATGAAATTGTTCCAATTCCATAAGTGAGATCAGCACCACATTCAGTTGGCCCAGGAGGTCAGGAGTCTCTGCCTCCCAAGCAGGCATTTTCACAGGTTGGTGACATGGAACATCTCCCCATGATGTTCATTCCAGAGATGCAGATCTGGGTCCTGCCAGGCACAGACCTTTGCGAGATACTGGTTTGGACCCTTGTTGCTTCTCATCTGCTGCAGTTTTTCCTTCACTGTGATCTGTGGCTTTGATTTTGAAATATCTAAGAATGAACAGATAGATGAAAGATAAAAGAAGTGTTTATCCATTGGAGCAAAGCTGTAACTTTTAGCATTCTGCAACCATGGCAAATTTAAAAATTAATAAATAATTGAAAATTAGAATTTAATGAGAGCTCAGGAAATGACAGTAATTACACAAAATTCAAATGGAAAAGTTGTACTTTACATGCTTTGGGATCGGTGGTTTTTTTCTTGGTCTATTTCTTAGCTCCTTTTTTGAATATTTTAGTGCTTCATTACACTAAGCCTGAATATAAAAAAAAAAAAGCTTTGCAAACATCTTCATTTTTATAATATTCTCCAGCTCTCTATATACTGGCAAAAGTAATAGATTATATATTTCTGAAAACTTAGCAGCTTGTAGTTCCATGTGTAATAAAAATAAGTATAGCTAAAGGTTAATTTAATTCACAAATTTGCAGTTATCTGAATTAACTATCCTTTAAATTTAATGTACCAGATCTGACAATTTTATGAATAAATTAAGTCATTCTTAATATATTTTAATATATCTAAGCCACAAAGCACCTTAAACTTTGTAAAGAGAGAATGTGAACAGAGAAATGAGAATCCGCTGTGAATTCTAGAGTATTAGGGTCTAGCTGGTTTCTGCCATGTGTCACCCTGAGCAGATCACTTACCTTGCCTGAGCTCAGTCTTAGTGTTCTGTTTTGTGTAAGAGGGACACTGATGCCTCTTATGCCTGGCTGCTGGAGCCTTCTGAGACTCCAGAAAAAAATGATTCATGTTAAAGATGTTTATAATTTGAAACACTGTACTCAAGTGTATGTTTTGTTTGTGGCATCATTTTTTAAGTAAAGCATGTATTTTAGTTCTCCAGAAAAGTAATGATTTCTATAGAAAGAACTGAGAAGCTTCTTCTCCCACCCTGCCCCAAGCTATAAAATATCAAGAGGCTTTATTTCCCCAGGTTGGTCAACTCTATTTTGCTTTAGTTCTGTTGGGCCAGACCTCCTTCTTTGGATTCTCTTGCCTCTCACAGTCAGATTTCCCATCACTAGACCCCAGCATTGCCCTGCTGGTGGATTCCCAAGAGTGAAAATGTCTGAAACTAGAATGACCAAAGAAGGAGCCTCACTACTATTTTAAGAAGTGACTAGGGATCAAGGGGGTGTGGCATTCATTCATTCAGTAAACATTACCTTACACCAGCTCTTTTCCAGACACTCTGCTGGATGCCTGGGGTGCATTAATGAACAAAATAGACAAAAATGCCTTCCCTAGAGGAGTTTACCCTTGAGAATAAAAGGCCAAGATCCTCAAAGCTCCAGAAAGATCAGATAGAGGGTAGAAGGGATGATGCCCAATGAATAACAAGATAAAGTCTAGAAAATGTTCATCCTCATCTATGACTCTGCAGTCCAAAGTACAGACCCAGACTTGGCCATAGTATGACTGGATACCACCACGGAGAGTAGGTAGTTCATCTTGTTTTTATCATGAATTTCACAGGCAAAGAATACAATTTCATGGTAGTCATTTTTTCCATCTCTCTGATATTAATGTCAGTTTGTACTTGTCCCAAACATACCCACCTGAGGTATGCAGTTCTTAACAGGGCAGCCTTTGTGTAGCCTGAAGCAAGTACAAGTGGAGCTTACTACGCACATCCCAATTTCTCCTTGAACTAGGTGACACCAAAAAGCCAGGTAGCTAGAGTTAAAGGATACACCTAAAGAAGTAGACATTCACAGGCTGTGGCTGTGGCTCAGTGGTAGAGTACTTGCCTAGCAAATGTGAGGTACTGGGTTCAAGCCTCAGCACCACATAAAAATTTTAAAAATAAATTATAAAAAAAAAAGAAGTAGACATTCTCGCTCATTCTCTTCATGTCTGTAAGATATGGCCACCACCCAGATCCTGATTTTCACTCAAGTTTTTCTCAAAGCTCAAGCCATGTGAACTGATGAAGCTCATGGGGCCAGCTGCCTTAGGGGCCAAAATTGTGAATGAAACCAAGCCAGAGAGAGAATCAGTGAGCAGCCCAGCATGAGCCACAGCAGAACTTCAACAGAAAGCGGGGGCCTCTGACCTTCAGCCCTGGGCTCACACACACATCCTTCACTTTTATGAAATAATACTGTTTGAAGCCTTTATTGTCACTTTTCTTCTAGGGAAGTGGATGGTAGGTTGAATTTTTTTTTCTGAGATTGTCAATATCAATTATTCATATTTTTCTCAAAGAATAACTCCTTAGTTTTTGAGCATAAAGAAGGCAACAGATGCTTCCTGCAAGAAAAGAAAATGAAAGACCTTGATCCGTGTATTTGGAGTAAGATCTGAAAATGGGGTCTAGATCCAGAATAAATGTGGACGATCTCTAGCAGAGCTAAAGAGCATTAAAAAGTTTATTAATGCATTACTTCTGTATTAACAAAAGTCAAATTGGCATACATTCCAAAGAAGAACTTAATTTTTCTTTAAAATGGTGTTCATAGTAATACAGTCCTTCTGAAAGATAATTAGTTTGTTTAATACACCGCATTAACACTGAAATAAAAAACAGTGAGTATCTTCCAACTAAAATCCGTGGTTAAAACTGAGATATAAAAGTGGTTCTCAGTTTTAAGATACAAAAGTAATCATTTCCAGAAGTTTTAAGATATAAAAGTGAGAAACTAAGGCAAATGTCTAAGGTAAGGTTGCCAGATAAGATACAAGATGCCCAGTTTAATTTGAATTTCATATGAATAACAGATAATTTTTTCATATAAGTAAAAGCTTCAAAGTTAACTGGGCTTCCTGTGTTTAATTTGTTAGATATGGCAACTATAATCTAAGGCATAAATTTTGTTTCCAAACACTACTACTGAATAAAATCCAAAGCATGTATGATAACCAATTACTTTGCAAAATAATTCAATACAATTTCAAATCTCCCTGAGGCAGGGTTTCTTGACATTGATATTTTGGGTTGGGTAATTCTTTGTTGTGGAGGGTTGTGCATTGTAAGATGCTTAGCAGCTCCCCTAGACTTTACCCAGTAGATGCCAGTTGTGCCCCCTAGTTGTGACAACCAAAAATGTATCCAGACACTGCTAAATCCCCTGGGGTTGGGGTAGAGGGGGACTCATCCCTGACTGAGGACCATTATTCTGAGGGAGGAAGCATACTTATAAGTGCAGTTATGTATTTTAGTTAAAAAAAAAAAAAAAACTAGCTTGACCTGGCTAGAAAGAAGGGAAAAGCCATATTTTATGCAGTTTCATTTTGAAGTGTCTGAGAGAGACACCAGTGGAGGATTGATGGGAAATTGAGGAGCTGTGGAACTGGCAGAGGTGGGATTGTTTTGTACTCTGAGGCTCCATTAGCAAAGCTTCTGTTTGCTCCAGGGGCTCTAAAGGAAAAGGCAGTGGAAAGTCCTCGTGACAAGGCTCAGGTTCCCAGCACAGCCTTATCCAGGCTTTGAAAGAACAGTCAGTACAGAGTCGGCTGATTTCTGGAAAAGGAGTGTTTTATTTGGATAGTAATAACTGAAATTCCAACCTAGACCACCTAGCTGCATAACCACGTGTGCATGTCCAGAAAAACAAATGGCCAAGAGATGCATTGAGAACCAAAGAAGGAGAATTGCTTACTGTTTGATTTTCAGAAATGAATTTCACAAAGAATTTTGCAAAGGTGTTGCTGCTTCTATTTTCCTCCAAGAAAACATAAGAATTTATTTTGCTATTTAACCAAGAAAATGATGTGGTTACTCATATTATAGAGAATTTTTTAAAAGAATTAACCTTTCGAGAATCCATGACTTTATCCACTGTTCTTTGGTCATATAGTGAGAATCACTAATCATTCTTTCCTCCAAGGAATTTTCAGCATAATCCTACTTTCCACTCAAATTCTACACAATTGCCAGATTGGAGTGAAAAAGCAAATCGACTTCCAATAAAGAGAGACTCAAAAGAACAGTAGTTCAAACAAGATTCCAAAGAGAATATATGAATTTCTTATTCTGCTTTTATTAATTGAAATTCACAATTTTGTATTTTGTGAGGATAATGTTAAATTTTTCTTTTTTCTTTTCTTTTTTTTTTTTTTTTTAGTGCTGGGAAGAAATTTTTCTTTTAGTTGAGTCATTCTAACTAAATAAAAGGGACAATTATCCATCAATACTACTTTTTAAAAGTTATCTAAAGTAACTCTGCCATAAGGGTAAAGCAGCTCAGTTCTAATCCACAATTCTTTTTCAGAAAACATAATGTACAAGACTGAAAGATGCATCAAAAACCCATTGCCCTTAGGATAAAGTTCAGAATCCTTAATGTGGTCTACAAGTTCTTGAATGATCTGCCTGGAGCAGACGACACTTACCCCAACTTCTAGAACAAAGGTTAAAAATGCTCTAACATTGAGATCCAGGAAGAGAGTATCTCAAATAGGATCAAGTTGATTATTCTCTCCTAAAAGGGTGAAATGTGTGGCTGTTCAGTGATCCAGGGCTTGTAGGAAGCTTAATCCATGATGCCATGCTGTGACTCCCTACTTCCTATTTTATTGCTCCTCTGCACTTAAAGCATTCTCCTCATGCACATGGTCAAAGCTTCCTCACCAGCACCATCTCTGGGTCCCAATCTATAGAAAGGTGAGCAGAGTTGCAGGAAAAAAAAATAGCTTCTTTTTAAAGAGGTGTCATAGGGTGGCTTCATCAGGAAACCCACCTGATATGGAGATAAGCATACAGGAAGTTCATTAGGGAGTGCTCCTTGGATCAAAAGCTGTGGGGAGAAAGGAAGGAAGCAGAATGGGTGGAGGGGAAAGTTAAGGTTCAGGACAGTCACAGTTAAGTCTCAACTCAACCAACATGGAGGACTGAAGCTAAGATGATCTTTAGGAACTGGGGATAAAATGTTGGGCCTTTACATTCCTTAACCAGTTACTCGTTATGAGCTGCTCTAGGAAAGGGGCATGACCTTGGACAAGACAGCTGTTTTTAGCTGGGGCAATTCCCAAAGAGGGCTGTCAGTCAACAACCTTCCAGATGGAAATATGGCAGCACAGCACAGAATCCATGATAGAATGTGATCTGGAAGTTGCATTAACCATTTCCATTTCCATCTCATTAACCAGAACATCTATAAAGTCTAGAATGGCCATCCAGCTGGAATAGAGGGTGGGAAGTACAGGCTGAGCTCTCACTAAGAGAAGGAAAAAGAGAATCAATATTGAGGAATAATCACAAGAAAGAAGGAAAAGCATTGTTTGATTTTATTTAGCTTATCAACTGTTTATATCAAACACCATTTCATTGAGAGAGGCTATTCACAAAGCACAGAAACGGAAAAAGCTAAAAATGGAGCAGGAACAACTGAGAGGTCACTTGTATCTGGTAATGTCCTTTGAGTAGAGATGACTACATCGAATTTACCTGAGTCCTCAGGCTCTGCAGGAAGGGGTTCATAGGAGCATACTTCCAACCTGGTCCTCCAAACCCAAAGTCACACAAAGAATTGGTAATTAGATGTTTTTCTAAGGCCCACTGCATATCAGAACAAGACCCTTAATGCAGATAGTACTAAAATATAATTCTGTTTTTCAAAGAAAACAGTTATATTAAATTGACCCAAGATAACATTAATACAAACATATAACTTTCTGTTAATGTTACTTGATTGTTTGGCATAATAATGATGTGTAGAAAGGAAAGAGACCAAGAAGTGTTCACATACCTAATATCTCTAATATTTCTTAAAAAAAGTAGCCACACCAATTGCTGCCAATGATTTGACCAGGTACTAGAATTCATAAAAAAGCCACCATTTAGAGACTGGATAAAAAGAGCCCATGAGAAGCCTATAAGAAGACCATGTGATAAAATGCTGGCCAGTAGTGTTGTTGTATTAGATAATGTGGGGTAACCAGCAGAATAATCCTCTCATAAAGTTTGAATAAGACAGAGAGCCCCACATGGACTGATGGGGAAAGTGGTGAAGCTACAGAAACTGAAACAGAGAATATGGGGACCATAAAACTTCTGACTTCTAGAGTGCCAGTGAGCTCCTAGAAATATTTTGGTCTCTTTTCCACAGGTAAATTGTCTAAGTGTCTCCATAACTAGGACCTTACACGTGCCTAATGAGAAAACCCCTGTCCCCACCTGCAAGTATGGTAGAACCAAGATTCAGAGTCACAGCTCAGGAATTCCCATTCTCCTTAAGTAAGGGTGTTAGTGCCACAGATTAAAGTATCCTTAGAAAATCTCCAGCCCTACTGATGTTGCACAAGGTCCCCCTGAGGACTCTCCTGTCTAGCACTTAGCTCTGCCAGAGATACTCTCTCCTTTCTTTTCTCCCTTCTCCTCTATTCCCATTCTCTCTCAGAGACCCAGTGCTGGAAGACAGCAGATTTCTCAGTTGTGTAAGGAAAGAGACATACAGATCTTCAAAAATGGGGCAAGTTTTTAATTTATTATTTTATTTTTTGCAGTGTTGGGGATCAAATTCAGGGCCTTGTACATGCTAGGCAAGCACTCTGTCACTGAGCTACATACCCAGACCTTCAATTTCTCAATACCACAATCTTGCTGGTTTCTGTATTAATTCCCCTCCCACCCAGCCCTCCCCCCCTCTTTCTCTCTCGATTAAGATAAAGTGATATCTCCATAAATGGCCCCTCTTTGAGTTATATCTAAATCTATCTCTGGGATTTAGCATTAGAAGAGTAGTTACAATAGCTGGTATTGTTAGCTTGCCCAAAGCACCCTTGCACCATCAGTGTAGCATGGGTTAGGAAAGCAGGCTTCTTGGGCATGGTAGCAGACACCTGTAATCTCAGCAGTTTAGGAGGCTGCCGCAGAAGGATTACAGGTTCAAATCCAGCCTCAGCAAGGCTGTAAGCAACCCTAAAAAGGGCTAGAGATGTGGCTCAGTGGTTAAGCACTAGGTTCAAATCCCACCCCCCCACACACACCCCAAAATAAAAAATAAATAAAATAGGCTCCAGTTTCCACAGACCTGTATATTAACCCCAGTTCTGCCACTCATTTGCTGTGTGATCATGGTTTTATCATTTCTAAACCTTCATCTCCTCATTTGTAAAATAGGGGCATAATAATAGTATCTGCTTCACAGCACTGTTTTGAGAATTAAATGATGTAAAATTAGCTCTTGGCCTAGGGTCTAAAATGTAGTAAGCACTGCATTTTAGGCATAAATGGCAGCTATTATAGTAGCTACCCCTTAAAGAAGTCTCCTCAGAGGAAACTTACCCTAAGGCAAGAAGGAAGAACTCGACATAATCCAAGTACAAAACCTCTGAAGGAGAGAGTCCAGATAGAACTCAGAGCCCAGCCCTTAGCTTCATTACCTGTCCAACTTCCCAGGAACTTCTGACTGAGTCCCATGGAGATGGGGGATGGTAAGAGAATTGTGAAAAGAAGTGTCTCATCAAACATTCCAGGAGGCCTTGTGGTACAACTCAGTGTCACCCTGGCACCACCACAGCCTCCTACAATACAAATGTCCCACCAGACCCAGAGGGAGGTGACCTCTCAAACTTCACTGCAAAATGCTGCACAGCTTTGGAATCTCACAGGATCCCAGTATCCGAGGTGGTACTTAGCAGGTGTGGCAATGGTGTCCGACACACAACTGTGGCCTCCAGCTAATGTGACAATGCCACCCAGACACAGTCATGGTTCCCAGAAGACATACCAATGAGTTCTGGCAGACCAGACAATGATCCCTCAAGGGTGTGGTGGTATTTCCGGAAGCAGAGTGCTGCATTGGGGGTGATACAGCAGGACCCTTGCAAGACTCTGGAGCCTCAAGCTGATGGAAATGTTAGGGAGATCAAGATCTCTGAGGCCCCGCAGGAGTGGTACTGGAACCCAAGGATGTGGAAATGGCACATGGTTGGGAAAACAGAAGAGGAAAGTGTCCCACACCATGCAGCTGCCTCTGGTATTTATTCATGACCATGTCACAGCTAAGGTATAGACATTGGGGGTATAAGGCATGTGGAGAGGAGGCTGCATTGGGCTGGAATAAGAAAAATAGCTGAGGAGCTATGGAGTACATGTCTGTCATCTGAGGCCACCAACAAGAAAAAAGCAAAGAGTTTCTTTTCCAACATTGTGTTTCAGTGAGGAAGCAGAAGGAACACTGGGCTAGGATCCCTGAGAATGGGGCTTAATCCTCATGGGACACTGAGGAGTAAGTAGCCTAACTTCTCTGACTCTTAACCTATCCATGCATAGAAAGGACACAGTTACTGTCCTCAGTAACTGTGAGGATTTTGTTTCATCACCATCAGATCTAGATAGAGATAAGGTCTCCTTAACACTCCTTCCCAGTTGAAGCATGGTAACTCTTAACAATTCGTCAAATGATCTTTTAATGGAAACTTTACATCCTTTAAAATAATTAACATTCAGTACTCAACCTTAGAACATTATTCAAATTTATATGATAAGAGATTGCAGCAAGGACAAAAGTGTTCCTCCCATGTGGTTTTTCTTTTGGCATTAAAATAAAGACCCAGTTTATAGGGGAATGGGAAATTGGGGAGTTCTTTAGTACTGAGTTAAGTAGAAGGTGACAATCTCAGGTATGGACTTCTGAGTGATCCAAGTACCAAGATCCCCCTAGGTGAGTGTGTCCTTCTAGGACTTGTATGGCTGGCCACAGTGGGAGACTTGGTCTACAAGAACCTGGGGAAATAGGAGGGCACATTCTCTGAGGCACATTCTCTGACTGCAGTATCCTCTACCCTTATGAGATGTGAAAGAAAAGGAGACTCCATGTCCTCGAGCCCCATCCCTACGCCTTCTGGAACGTTTTCCCCTGTGATAAGGAAACTCCTGATAATAATGTGTTTCCCTGGAACAACATCATCTTCATCATTAGTGAAATGATGGCTGGTTGTCAACACTCACAGAGAAAGTCCCTGGAGAGGTCAGTTGTCACAGGAAGACTGGCAGGCTGGCTCCCAAGGGTAGTGTTTCTTTCCATAGTGAAAACACCAGAGACCAAGGTCAGAGCTTCAGCCTTAGAGATGTAGAAACTCTCGTCTGTGCCTGAGGGAGGTTCAAGAATAATAAGCACATTGCCAATGTTGTCATTAAAAGGCAAGGTGTCTTTTACAAGGTGGACATTAGCATCAGCCAGGCAAGTACATTCTTAGACAAGTGGTAAGGAAGCCAATTTAACAGAAAGTTGCCTGGCAGGCAACAAGGGGGATGTTTAATAGGCTCAGCCCATAATTACCTGATGCATTCATTTTTGCCGTGTGGTCCAGTCTACTTCTTGGACCAGAGGGCTATGTTTGGAGCCAAAACAACCCTTCCCTGGACAGTACTCACATGTCCACTGCCAAACTTTGCCTCACAGACTCTTCCCATGCCACCCACTTCCAAATTTCTTGACAGGCCTATTCCCTTTCTGATTGACAGTCTTTCCTTAAATGTGTTAATATCTTTAATCAGGACAGGTTAATGTCAAGTCTCTGTGCTATATAAGATGTGTTCACCTACTGTTTTGACTCATTATGTGTGCTCAGTTGGCAAAGGGCTATTTTCTTTCATAGCCTAATTCTTAGGGTCACCCCATTATTGCCTGCCTCCCATATAACACCTACACAGTAGTCTTAAAATGTCACTTTGTTTTATTTCATTTCACTTTTATTTTCTATGTTCTTTTGAATGTCTCCACTGATTTTTTTTGAGTGGGACTTCTCTGAGAAAGGATATTATTTTTAGCATAGATTGAATCAAGTGAGATGAAATCTTATAACAAATTCAACTGTTTCATTATATCCAAGGAGGGAAGGTTCTTTACCAATTACAATTTCTATTTGAGAGACAAAACTGTGTTCGTCATACATGATGAACAGAGAGAATACATTTATTATAGTGTTTAAAATTACTACCGGTCCTAAAAGTTGGTCAGTCAAGTATTGGCAGTGTGAGGTAATAAGTTTTTATTTTTTTTTCATAATAGATTTTGCTTGTCTTGTTAGTGGTTTGCACAATTATCAGCTACTAAAGCCCCAAGCATAGATAAACTGCTTGTAATTCCAACTGTGGAAGCACTGATTCAAAAGGGGCATACCATACTCTCTGTACTGTCACTCAAAAAGAGACAAAAGAACAAAAGAAAGAGCTGCCGGATCCTAAATTTCAACCTTGGATTTGCTTTCATCCTTTTATATTTATTTATTGACCCATTCAATTATAGTTTGATCTCCGGAGCATTGAAGACAAATGACCAGAGCACAAGATAAACATTAAGATTAGGAAAAATAAAAATAGATGTTATATATTGAAGGGAGGAGAGTGAGAAATTAGAAAGAGATGTAAGATACTAGTTCCTACATAATTATTCAAGTAGAGGCCAATGTTTGGATTGGATTTCTTTGTGGCAAAGGCAAAAATGAAAAATAATAGGTACAAAATTACCTACAACCCATAGAGAAAACCCTCCAGAATGAACAAAGCATTTCTTTGCACCTGAATCTGAAAGCATTTTCTTATGTATATCATTATATAAGAAAAACTCAATGATACAAATGACACAATTCTACAACATAGCATGGCAACATGCAATTCAAAAAATTATGTTTCTTTAGGAGATATTTTCATTTTTTGATTCAATCTCTCTGCTACTTTCTGAACATGATGTCCTCTTCATTTTTCTGAGGTTAACCTAAATGTTTTAATATTTAATGAAACCTAAGTTTAATCTTTTTACTTGCTCCTGAAAAATACAAGACTGTAAGATTATATAAGTTGCTTTCCTCTCCATTGTATATGCCACTTGGGCTAAATACTTTAATTCTATATTGTTATTTAATTTTACGAATTGTATTAGTCAGCTTTTCATTGTTGTGACCAAAATTCCTGACAAGAGCAAGTTTGAGGAGGAAGAGTTTATTTTGGCTCAGGGTTTCAGAGGTTTAGTCCATGGTGGGCACCTCCAGCACTCTGGGACCAAGGTGAGGCAGAACATCATGGAGGGAGGGGAGGGTGGAGGAGCACAGCTCCATTCACACTGGCCAGGAAGCAAAGAGAGAAGAGGGAAGGGGCTGTAGGGAAGATGAACCTTTCCAGATCACCTCCCCTTGACCCTTCTCCTCCAGCCTTGCCCCACCTGCCCACAGTTACCACTCAGGCCATTCAAACTAGGATGGACTGATTAGGTTACAACTCTCATGGTCCAATCATTTCACTTCCTGCAATAATTAAGGAGATTTTGGGGGGGACATCTCATATCCAAACCATAACAAAAATAGAAAATATAATTAAAATTAAAAGCAGTTATAAGTTTAACAGCAGATTAACAAAATTAAAAGCCAATTGGATAAGGGTAAGAAGTCTAAAGAAATTATATAGAATATTGCACAGAGAAATGAAAGTTATAATATTAGAAGTTAAGAGAAAAGGAAAATAAGAGTTCACATGCCTCATTGGAATTCTAAAAGGAGACGGTAGAATGAATGGAATAGAGACAATATTCAAAGCGGGGAATGATAGATTTTGTTTAAATTGCTGAAAGATAATACACAATCCCTCCAAATTCCCAAGTACAATAAATAAAGAGAAAATCAGTCTTTGTGATTATAGTGGAAGTTCAGAAAATCAAGGTCAGAAAGAGGTTTTTTTTTTTTTCTTTCTTTTTTCTGTGCTGGGGATCTAACCCCAGGCTTAGCACTTGCTAGCAAAGAGAAGATCTTAAACGCAGTCAAAGATAAAAGACAAATCACCTCAAAGAAATAAAAATTAGAGTTACAGCAGTGTTTTCAAGAGCCTTAAAGGAAACAGGGAAACAATAGAATATTATTTTCAATGTGCTAAGAAAAAATATCAATTTGAAATTATAAGATTATTAAAAAGATATTTTAAGAACAGGGGTAGAATAAAAGACATTTAAGACAAACAAAATTGAATTATATAGAATATAATTTCACAAAAGGAAATTCTAAATAATAATCTACTTTACACTCAGAAAATGAACCCAAATGGAAAGTATGAAATGCAAGAAGAAATGGTTTATGAATATATGTAAATGGTTTGTGAAAGTTTAAATGTTGGTCATCTAAAGCAATAATAATGATTTTTAATTTGTGTTATGGTTTGGATGTGATGAGTACCCCCAAATTCCTGTGCTAATGCAGGAATTTTGGAAGGTGACATGATTGGACCACGAGAGCTGCAGCCTAACTGAGTGGTAACTGTGGGCAGGGGGGGCAAGGCTGGAGGAGGAGGGTCAAGGGGGAGGTGCTCTGGAAAGGTTCATCTTCCCTAAGCCCCTTCCTTCTTCTCTCTTTGCTTCCTGGCCAGTGTGAATGGAGCTGTGCTCCTCCACCCTCCCCTCCCTCCATGATGTTCTGCCCCACCTTGGTCCCAGAGTGCTGGAGGTGCCCACCATGGAATAAACCTCTGAAACCCTGAGCCAAAATAAACTCTTCCTCCTTTAAGTTGTTCGTTTTGGGTATTTTGGTCACAGCAATGAAAAGTCAACTAACACACTTTATAAAAGTCCCATTTCAAATATACAGTCATGCTGGGGGTACGTGATGAGAATGAGACGTTAGGTGATTCCAACATTGTGCGAATATCAAAGAGCTATGCTGATGAAAAACAAGATGGCCAGACCCCCTGGTGAGCGTCACACATAGGCCACACTTTCCTGAAGCATCATGACTGTGTTGCTTTTTTGAATATTTGTTTTTGTCCTTATCTTCAGACATCTGTTTTATTTCTCAAAGCATGTTCATATATTTATTATGTAGTTTGTTTCTGATACTTATGATGCCTGAAAGTCTGTACATGTGATTCTGTGGTCTGTGGTTTCTCGCGGTTCTCATTTATTGTTATTTTTCCCTTGCATGTTTTGCCTTTTTTTTTCTGATGGACACATATTCTTTGGAACATTATTTGTAGGACTTTTTGAGAACTGGGTTGAATTTGTGTCCTTCAGGAAGGCCTTGCATTTACTTCAATTTTATGGGAGCACTATTATTTTTCTATTTTTTTCATATCATAGAGTAGCATGAATTTAGAACTACAAAACAATAAGAAGCAACATAAACTATAGAATATTTTTGACAAAAATATTTAACCTGAATATAAGTACTAGAAACAATTGGTCAAATTGAGAGTAGAGAACAGCATTCAGGCATTCTATATCACCTAATTCTTCAGAAAAGTCATTTTATGTCACATTCTTTTGACATGCACACTTGTGTTCTTTGAGACATACACAAAGCAAAGTATTCTTCTAAATTAAAAGAAGCTAAAGAGACAGAACAACCATATACCAAACGTAGGGTATGTACTTGATTGGCTTCTAGATTGGGGAGAGAGAGGAAAATTAGATAATGGGCTATATATTAAATGGCATTGTGAAATTATTACTTTTCTTAGATGAGATGATATTATAATTATTTAGGAAATGTTTTTATTCTAAGGGTACCTATTCAAGTATCTAAGGGCAAAGTTTCTTATGCTCAGAAATTACTTTCAAACAAACACACACCCTAGATATTTACACACACACACATGTGTAGGTATAGGTACAGGTATAAGTATAGGTATAGGTATAGAAGAGAAATTTGTTACTCTAGAAGAACTGTTCCTTGTACTTTTATTTTTTACTTTTATGTAGGCTTGTAGCAGCTCAAAATATTCAAATTTTAAAATTTTGTGGAAATATGAAAAAACAAAACTAAAAACCTACATGAGTGACAGCTATATTACAGATTCTGGGGTGGAACTCTGTTTTCTCCCCTATTGCACATCCGAGATCAAGATAGGCAAGTATCCTTGCTCTGCCTTCTGAGCAGTGGGCTTATTTCTAGTGAGGGAAGGAGGGTCCTGATGAACTCTTCACCCTAAAAGGGCCCTAGGATTTTTTAAAGGATGCTTCATCCCCTGATCCTGATAGACAGAATCTTAAGTTCCTGATTTCACTGGATGCCTCAGGGTAAGAGCTGGCTCTGGAAGCCTCTACCTCCAGGGTTTATGCTCCTAGCTTATATCTGACCTCTATGAATGCCTTGCTTTCTTTCTTTCCAGCTCAATAATTCATTTAATTTCAAGAATATTCTCTACCCTTAAGTTTTAGTTGTTTCTACAAGGAGGATCATTGAGGGCTTCTCCTCCCATTACCCTCTAGAAACAGAAGTCTCAATGCAACAACAGTTTAAATAGAAGCTTAATCACAATTATTTTCTTCCAAATCCTGCAGAGACTAAAATAGCAGTTACAACAACAAGCAAGTTTTGAAAAAAAAAATTCTTACCACATCACTTTTAAAAAGCTCTTGGCCCTAAGATATAAATTTAGCATATTTATCATTAAACTATCCAGTAGAAAATTGTCCAACACACATACACATACACACACACACAAACATGGTATGCTATCAAGCCAACAAGCCAACCTTCCCCCCTAATTTATAAAGGTCATTTATTCAAATTATTATAAATTCACAATTCTATATTCCATACAAAATAAAGTATAGACTACCTCATGAAAGAAAACCTTCCTAAAAAGTCATAAATATCTTTTGTAACAAGAGTAGAAATAACACCATTGACAAGTACATGTGTCCCTTTTTTCATGCCTTATTTATTTGCCAGGATTTTCATATCTAAGTAGCATATCACTAAAGCCAATGTGTGTCATGTTTTCTATTTTATTGTATAGGCTTAGGATTCTCTAAATCAGGCTACTCAATTCCCCCTCAACTCAAGCCTCCCATTAGGATCTAGGGCAAGCTCTTACCTCCAGCTTCCTCAGTTACAGGAACCCAGCCCTCCACTGATGACCAGGAACATGTTTCAAAGAAAATCAGGGCTGGGCATGTTGCTCAGCACTTGCCTTGCATTCGCATAGCCCTGGATTCCATCCTCAGCACCACAAAAATAAATAAGTGAATGAAATTAAGTAAGTAGATAACAAAAAGAAACAATGTGTATTCTGCAACTGGCAAATCTTAGAATCAGCAGTCTGTGATTCCTCACAGCCCTGATTATCACAGAAAAAATATTCCCTAGTATCAATTAAAAGTTTAGATGGAAGATTATTTTTATCCTAGGAGCTTCCTTGGCTTGAACCAAACCCTAAAACTTTTTTCTTTGTTTTGCTCTGTTAGCCAACATATCTAGTTGTACCCCTTTACAGTTACCCAGGAATGAGACTAGTGTGTCACTCTATGGGGTAACACAGCCTCCACACCAAGCTTGGAGCTCAGTTTTTCTTACAGGTTACAAAGGAAGCTAAAATCACTAATTATATTTTGTTGGGGGGAATACTGGGAATTGAACTCAGGGGCACTCAACCCCTGAGCCACATCCCTAGCCCTATTTCATATTTTTTTATCTAGAGACAGGGTCTCCCTGAGTAGCTTAGTGCCTCACTTTTGCTGAGGCTGGCTTTGAACTCACAATCCTCCTGCCTCAGCCTCCCAAGCTGCTGAGATTACAAGCATGTGTCACTGTGCCTGGCTAAAATCACTAATTTTACTTGTTAGACCAACTGAAATTTCTTCTAAGCCCAGCTGTCTTTCCCTTCTTTTTACAAGAGGGTTTGGTTTTCCCGAAACTCCCTAAGAGAATATGTTCTAGTTCAAAGATTGCCACAGCAACCTACAGCTTGCCATATTCTCTCATTTACACTCTGGATAATAATATATTAATAAACTCTATTACAAATGGAAAAGTCTGAACATCCCTGAACACCCTCCCATCAAAAAAAAATCACAATAATAGTGAAACAACTATGTGCCAAGCATTAGGTTAAAACTGTGTTCATTCTCTCAGCTGAAGGCTGCCACTGGCTTCTCCAATCAACTTAGGACAGGTACCACTAACATGCTTATCTTAGAGAGGACACTGAAGGCTGAGGAGCAGCCATTAAAAGGCTTCCCAGGGTCACACAGTGATGGAGCCAAGATCAAAGCCTGATGCCCTCCTACCAGGACACTACCCGGGCTTACTTTCATTGGCCCTTCTCAGAAACATATCAAAATCACTCATCCAGTGTCCCCTGCAAGCCCTTGACATCAGAACCCCAACCTAGGAATAAACCACCACAGTCCATGGGGAACCACAATAGGTCAAACCCATCCTACAGCTGGTTCTCAGACAACCCACAAAGTAGATATGGGCCCCCTTTTCTAGTGAGGAGACTGAGACACCCTCCCCTACTAAAAGTTTAAGCAACTTCCCAAACCCTTGCAGTTAAAAAGTGGCTGGGTGGGCTTTTGAACCCAGGAATGGCTCTCTGCGTGGCCTCTCCAGACCACAGATAGCATCAGCAGTCCTTCACAGGATAAGACGAGGCCACGCTGTAGCAGGGTGCTGACCACAGTGGGAATAGCCCTGCTGGCAAGTGCAATATATTCCTTTCTTCATGCTTTTTTTATAATTTGCTAGAATTTTTATTTTATTTTATTTGGCAATGGCTTTTTAAAAGCATACAGAAATAAAAAGCAAATACTAGAAAATCGAGTTTGGGGTTGCACATAATGTGTAAGAGGAAGTATGTTATAATGAATGACAAGATATTTGTTCTAATGACCTCAATGCACTTAGTTTAACGAGAAGCAGGGGTTTATACACTGACCACATGTTCATTCCCCCTAAAATAGTGCAGCAGAGTGGAAGGGCCTGGGGCCTGGGGCCAGAAGACCTGAGTTTAAGTCCAGGTTCTGGAATTTCTTTGGGAAGTTTGTTCAACTTCCCTGAACTTTAGTTTTCTAATCTGTACCATGGAAGTTATAACTATTCTATCTATCTCACCTCATTGTTGTGAAGATCACAACATAAGACAGGGCTCCTTATCTAAATGAGATTTTTAAGGTTGGTTATTATGAGGTGGATTGTTAAAAGGTTAAAACTTACTGCATTCTTCTACAGAAAAGGGAAGAGAAAGTGTGTGTGTGTGTGTGTGTGTGTGTGTGTGTGTGTGTGTGTGTCCCTTCTCTGTTCTTGTCCCCAATTTCCCCTGCTATGCTTCCTCTCCCTGGCTCTTCTGCTAAAAATTTATTGGATTTGCCACATCTGTTTTCCTTTCCCATTGGTCAAATTTTAAATGTGGAAGCCAAAATAATCAACATCGCTAGTCATTTTATCCATACTCAGAACTATTTTTGTGAAGAAGCATGGCAGAATTCCATAGGAAATCCCTCTCTGAGGATTATGTAAGTCACAAATTCATTTTTAACTGACGTATGTGATGAAACGCATGCTATATATCAAAGAAATTTCACGCGCCAATGGAATACTAAACCATGTTTGCAGTTCACATTTCTCTGGACCCATAAAAGGAACCATATTTCCATTAGACAGATTTCTCAAGTCAGTGACCAGTTCCTCCCCACTTCTTCTCTATTGATATGAAGCTGGTCTATTTTAATACCACTGGGAAAATATTATGCTTAGAGGAAGGAGAGGAATAGCCAATTCAATATTTATTTATTAGGAAGCAAGATGGCAATCTAATGCCCTGTGCCTCAACCCCTAGGTCTGAGCAGAAGATGGAAAGGGAGGAATGGAATATCAAGAGGAGAAGCAGCCCTCTGATATCTGCTTACCCTTTCTTCCCAGGTTTACTTCTGCTTACTAATTGAGTCTGACCTTGATAGACAAAGATTACCTGGAAAACGTGTGGTCAGCAAGTTTTTCTGTAAAGGACCAGAGATTGACTACATTAGGCTCCTGCAGGCCACACAGACTCTGTGACAACTGTTCAGCTTTGCCATTGTCCTGCAAAAAACAGTCACAGACAAATGAGCATGGCCGTGTTCCAACAAAACTTTACTTATAGACCTTGTAATTTGAATTTCATATAATTTTTGCCTATCAAAAATATTGCTCTTGCCAGGTGTGGTGGTGCACACCTATAATCCCAGCGGCTCCAGAGGCTGAGGCAGGAGGATTGTGAGTTCAAAGCCAGCCTCAGCAACTTAGCAAGGCCCTAAGCAACTCAGCAAGACCCTGTCTCTAAATAAAATATAAAAAAGAGCTGGCTACGTGGCTCTGGGTTCAATCCCCAGTACCAAAAAGAAAAGAAAAGAAAAAATTGGTCTTCTTTTTATTTTCTTCCACCATTTAAAATTATAAAAATTGGGGCTGGGGATGTGGCTCAAGCGGTAGTGCACTCGCCTGGCATGCGAGTTCGATCCTCAGCACCACATACAAAGATGTTGTGTCCACCGAAAACTAAAAAATAAATATTAAAAAATTCTCTCTCTCTCTCTCTTTAAAAAAAAATAAAATAAAATTATAAAAATTATTCTTAGCTTGCTGACCCTATAAAATGAGCTACATTTGGACTTTTTTTTTTTTTTGTCATAGTTTGCCAATCCCTGGACTAGGAATTTTGTATATAAACGGCATTCTACACATTAAACCTTCTTCAATTAAATGACAAAAATTGAAGTCATTTTGTTTCTGCCTGTTCACTTTTTCCTAGGTCTTTTGTTTTTTTTCTCCATACCCTTACCCTATCCTGATTTGCCATTACATCACTTCTGTAAAGCCTCATGTATTCGTGAGCCTCACATATATCAATTACATGAAATTGTAGTGTATTGCACTATCAACCTCACAGAAGAACAAGGATCAAATATTTGCCAAAGACCCAGCTCTAGATACCCAGTTACTACAGCAGGCACTAAGGAATGAAAGACAGAGCCTGTGGCTGCCCATATTGATACAGTCAGTAATCCATTCCCTTCTCTCTTCCCAGTAGGATCCACATTTCATAATAGAGGCTGAAAATACCAGGTTGTCACTTTCCTACCCTTCCTAGCAAACAAGACGTGAGTATGTATGTCTATGACTCACTCCCGGACAATAAGACCTGAGGAAAAGTCTCCTGAGAGAGGTTTGGAAAAAGAGAAAAGGAAAGAGAGAGGGAAAGAGGAAGAGCAGAAGTCCCATGCTGTCTTTGGACATATCATGTAAAGAGATGATGTCTGGAGCTGTAGCAGCCATCTTGCAAGCAGAAGGAAAGTTCAACAGCAGATTCTGATGCATCACACTGTTAATTCACTGAAGAAGTCCTAAAACTCTCTCCCCTAGACTTCATGTTATAAGAGACAATGCCCCCAGAATGGGAATCATTATCATTTATTATACAGACAGGCTTCATTCTTGTGAAGTTTTTATTGTTGAAGGGGTGATGTGACCCAGGAAATGAAAAAACATAATAAGAAAACATAAAATATCAAATTTCATAGACCACTGAATCATACTAATTATACTTTCAGGGCCCCTTTATTAAGAAAAATCACATATCAATTACTCCCTCTCTGGCAGCAATATTCTACCTAAAATGTGTTCATTTCTTGCTCTCTATTTGCTCTATATTTCATATTCTTTCTCTAATAGCTGCTGTCTTGTGCCCATCTTCCCCTCCACAGGCAAGCTTCTTGAGCATTAGCTTCCCAGGCTGTCTCCACTGCCTCGTCTGCATCCTCACTCCTTAAATGGCAATTTCTATCTTCTTTCACTCACAGTACTCCATCAAGCTGCTGGTAACAGTCACCAATGACCTTGAAGCAGGCCAGAGACCCCCACTCAGAAGACCCTTGCCATAACTAAGCTTTTCTAGAGACCTTCAAAAATTCTGTTCAGCATAATTGTTCTTAGACCATCAGCAAGAATTTCTACAACAGAGTTTTCAGGTAGAGAGTGTGTTTACAGAGACAGAGTAATAGTGATTCAAGGCCTCCAGTCTGGGTCTAGGGCCTTCACAGAGGCGTTTGCATCTTAAAGGACTATAGTCAGGTTCTGCTGAGCCAGCTGGTGGGAAGAAACCCAGGGGGACTCTCCCATTCCCAGTCACTGATTTTCACCATGTCTTTGGCCTGAATTGGGTGCCCAGAACCGTGAAAAAGCTGCTTTTGTGTGAACTTCTGCAGATTGTGAGCTTCGGAGCCCCTCCCCTTACACACTGGGTATGAAGTTCTAAAACTTTCTGAACTTGGGGTTCAGAGGGATGATTTGATGGAGGTGGAAAAAAAAAAACCCTTTTGAACCTGGCTGCAGCCAATAAACCTGCTTCCTGCTATCCCTTGGTATCCACCCTCATCTGTCTACTTCAACCTCTGGGTTGGTAAATCCAGAAAGAGTTTTTATTTTTTATTTACAAGTTTACTTACATATTGATTTATTGGTTCTGGGGATTGCACCCAGGGCCTTGCACATGCTAACATGCTCTACCAGTGAGCTACACTCCCAGCCCCTCAAAAGAGAGTTTTTTCCTTATGTTGCTTGGTGCCCCAGTTTTTCATGTTATCACCATGCTTCCCTGACACCACTTTCCAGACTTTTCTCTTACCTCTTTCAATCTTTCTTGCTTGCTTCTTCTACGGTTGTCTTAATGTTGGTGTTCCTCAGCATTCCACTCTAAACCCTCTTCTCATTTTGCAAACTTTTCTTAAGTGGTCTCATCTGTACTTAAAGGTATAGTTAGCACTTACAAATTAATGCCCCTCCTGAGTTACAGACCCCTCATGAAAAGCTCCATCTGAGCATCTCGAAGGTACCTTAAACTCAACATGGTAAAGCCAAATCACTGGCTTCCCTTTTATCTCAGTGAATGGCGCTGTGATCCTCCAGACTGCCCTGGGGGCTTTTTGTCATTTCCCACTATGGTCATGCACATCACATGCATCCTCTTTGCATGCAAGGCACCTTCTATATCCTCATCTTTCCCAAGTGAAAAACCAGCTCTTCTAAGTCTCTAGCTACAAGTTGCTTTCTCCTTAGTTCTTACTTATTTCTATGAAACATCTCCACTGTAGCCTGTATTGTGTTGTTTCTGTCATCTGTTGGCATGAGTAGACCATGAAGAATAAGAGAATAAGAATTGTGCTTCATTCATCATTGTTTGCCCATGGCCCAGTGCAGTGCAGGCCATCAACAAGTGTAAATATTTGTTGAGAAATTAATGAATGGACACAGGGGCTTCTTGTTGGATCGTTGATCACAGTAATGAGAAGAAACTCTAAAATTTCATGCTTGGTAGGCCAGAACTCTTTCTAATACAATGCACTCGTCGATGATAAGACAGCAAAACTTAACAACATTTTCAAATTTAGTGTTGGACAGAACAGTAGACAACTGAGTCCTGCTGCTTTATGAATGAGTGAGGGGTCATTTGTAATTAGCAGTATTGATTTTCCTGTTGACAGTTATCTACAAGAATCCTTCATGTGTTAGTTCTTTTAGTTACGTTAAACATATCCCCAGGTGTTCAAGTAGTACTCTTCATTCAATATTATTTATTAAAGTGTTTACAATTTGTTTTCCCCCTAATTAAAACTTATCCTAAATCAAATCAGTCCAAATTCCAAACCCCTTACTTCTAAATCATTGCAATATCAGTGTATTTTGCAGGTGTGTTTTTTTTGTCCTATTATTTCTCTGTTCACTATGTCACATTTTCTCAGCAAATACATTATGACATCTAACACTAAATTTGGGATTTTCCTGGCACAACAATCATATGATCATTACATACTGCAGGACTCACCATGTGGATGGATGAATGTATTGTTTAATGAAGGAAAGAACTAATTTAAGGGATGCTGCTTGTCAAAAACTCACCCTGAACAAATAAACAAAATTGGAAAAAAAAATCCCTATGGACTTATTCAATAGACATAATTATTAACTGTAATAAATATTCTTACAATTCTACTATGGTTATTTTTCCAAGGAGTTTTATATATGATTTAGTACAGTATATGAAGGAAACTTAATGAAAGACTTTTTTAATACTGAGATCCTTAGTGAGATTGAAAAATGAGTGACTTTATACACTTTTTTTCCTTGCTTCACTAATCTTCAATGCCTAATTGCTAAAGCAAAAAATGTTTTTAATTTTAGGGAAAAAAATCTGTTTTTAATTGCATACAAATCAAATAACCCCTTTTTCATTTATGTTAAATTGTTTCTAGAAAAACTATTTTCCTGTCATTTAATCAAGCACCTGTTGTTAACAGTAAACTAAACAGGGGTACAAAGTCGGCATTTCCCAGGGCTGTGGTGTAAATGCATTGCACAGTAGAATGTTTGCCGTAGTCCCTTTACCCATCTTTGAATGTTAATAACTATCCCAAATTTATGATCTCTTCAAGCAGTAAGGTATAAATTTGACATAAATAATGATGACTTTATAAATATATCAATGAACAAATATAAATTTAAAATTTCTACTCACTTGTGCCCAACAACGTATAAAGAGTAATTTTCCCCCTTCTGAAGCACAATATCGTCATCACCCCAAAAGAACAGGATGGAAACATCCTGTTATGGTTTGGATATGAGGTATCCCCAGAGCTCCTGCACTACTTCAGGAATGTGAAATGATTGGCTTGCAAGATCTGTAACTTCCTCTGTCCATCCAAGTTTGATTGTACATCCTAGTTTGCATGAAGTTGGTGGTAACTGTAGGCAGGCACATCTTGCCTGATCCACCATCACCACCCCCCCACTTGCCATTTCCCTCCCCGCCCCCATCCTTTCTCTGTCTCTATCATCTGCCTCACACTGCCATGAGCTGAGCAGTATTCCCCATTGCTGGGCCCTTACTCCTTGATGTGCTGCCTCACCTTAGACCCAGAGTAATGGAGTCAGTTGTCTGAAACCATGAGCCCCAAATAAATTTTCACTCCTCTAGTCATTCTTGTCAGGTATTTTGGTCACAGTGACACAAAAGCTGACTAAAACACACCCACTCTCAAAATTGTGTTGGTTGTCAAGATCATTGTCAATAACATAAAGGCAGCAAAAGGATTTGAAATATTGATTGTTCACATAGTGAAGCTTTTGGGGAAGGCAGAGTGGGCTCCAAAGCTGGTCTGGAAATGTTTTGAGAGAGCAGGGAGAGGAGAATAGCTTTGGGTTACTCTGGTGGTTGGGTCTGTGTTGAGAGCTCCCTTGAGTGGGCTTGGGTGTATTCAGTTGGCACTTTT
Source organism: Marmota flaviventris (assembly GCF_047511675.1). Taxonomy (NCBI): domain Eukaryota; kingdom Metazoa; phylum Chordata; class Mammalia; order Rodentia; family Sciuridae; genus Marmota; species Marmota flaviventris. The sequence continues at coordinate 102,172,646 of NC_092502.1, read as the reverse complement.
AGCAAGCACCCAAGGAAGAAGCACCCAGGCATTATCAGATTGCTCAGATGTGGAGCTGAGAGGCGAGGGAGTGGCAGGGCTTCAAAGTTGTCAGCAATCAAACATCAAAAAATTGAAACGTGGGCTGGGATGTAGCTCAGTGGCAAAGTGCTTGCCTCGCATATACGAAGCCCTGGGTTCAATCCCCAGTTCCACCAAAGAAAGAAGAAAAAAAAGCTTCTTTTCTGTACCACTAAGCTACTTAGTGGTACAGTGCCTCCCATGTGTGAGGCCCTGGGTTTAATTCTAGCATTGCAAAAATAAATTTAAAAAGTAAAAAAAAAAAATGCCAGGTGTGGTGGCACACACCAATAATCCCAAAGGCTTGAGAGGCTGAGACAGGAGGATTGTAAGTTTGAGACCACCCTTAACAACTTAAAGAAGCCCTAAGCAGCTTAGTAAAACCCTGTCCCAAAATAAAATATAAAAAAGGGCTGGAGATGTGGCTCAGAGATGTGGTTCCATGTACTGGGTTCAATCCCCAGAACAATAATAAATAAATTTTTTAAAAAAAATTTTTAAAGGACGGGGGTGGCAGTCATATTGTATATTATAATATATTGTGTATTAGAAAATGAAAGCAGCAAGTATATAAGTTATCCATTGCTACAATAGTGTTGCAAAACAAACAGACCCCCAAACCTCAATGGTTTATAAAAACAATATTTATTGCTCACATGTCTGGAGTCAGCTAGATAGCTCTACTGATCTTGTCTGAACCCATTCACTTAATCAGGAATCGCTGATTTTGCCTGGCTTTGCCCAGGCTACTGGTGGTCCACTCCATGTCTCTCTTTTTCCAGGAGGCTAATACAGGAATGCCAGCACGGCAAAAGCAGAGGTATAAGAGTAAGCAAGACCAACCACATCACACAAGTACTTTTTAAGCCTCTACTTGTGAAATTTTTGTCAAAATCTTATTGGATAAGCAAGCCATTTTTCCAGCCTACCACACCTACACATGGATTACGAACATCACAGCTACTTATCCAAGCTTACAGCACTAAGAGAAGGAAGATCAATATGATGATCTGTTCACTACCAAGTGCAAAGCACTGTCCTTGGAATTGGTGCTATGAAAATAAATGACACAATCCTCCATCTAATTTGGGGGGAGGATAAACAAATAAATTAATACATTTTAAAGATAAAATTCAGTGTAAATACAATCATAGATATTTTAATGTTGTGGTACAGAAATGGTATCTACCTTCAACTAACTTATGGTTTAGTCATACATATCAGGAAAACAGAAACCAACATAGGTATTTTAAACAGAAGAAATTTAGTACAGGGAAGTGGTTATATAAGCAATAGAAGAACAGACATGCCAAACAGGCAACCATGAGGTAGTATCTGGACCTAGGGCAGAAGGTAGAACATAGTGGACCTGACCTTCAAGAGTCACAAAGATGCACTCATTCATATCAAAGAGAGGGAAGAATTCTAGTTTCTTTCTTTTTCTTTTTTCTTCCTCCTCCTCCTCCTTCTCCTCCTCCTCCTCCTCCTCCTCCTCCTTCTCCTTCTTCCTCCTCTTCCTTCTCCTTCTTCCTCCTCTTCTCCTCCTTCTCCTTCTCCTTCCCCTTCCTCTCCTCCTCCTTCTCCTTCTTCTGCTATAATCCAGTCTCCCATCTCATCCATACTTTGGCTACCATGCTGAGGAAGGCAGAATATTGGATGTGAGAAGAAAGAGGCAATGTGTGGCACACCATGCAAGAACTCACACAGGCATCTGCGAAGCTTGCTCAGTTACTCATTTAGGAAGTTGTCCTGTCTCAAGTGTCAAAGTAAGTTATAGCCCAAGATAACATGCTAATTGTTCCTTTTGATATTTGATTTCCTTTGTTCCCTATAGGCACCTACTATGTGTCCCCCACCCCATCTTTAATCCGTATATTTTAGTTGTACATACTGATGGGATCTGTTGTTACATATTGGTACATTTACAACTAATATGTGTTTTCCTAAGCTCCCCAAGGAAATTCTGATAGACCAAATCAGTTGAGAGCCACTGAATAGTGGCTTTCAACCTTCTGAATATCCACTCTTCAAAGAAAATTTTATTCTGAAGTTCACTGTATAAAACATACAAAAGTAAAGCTATTCTGCTTGAAGCACGGGTCACAAGCCTGGATACCCCTCCAACCCACCCAGGCTAGTCCTGGGACACAGTTCGGGGGTTTGAAGTCTTGTAAGTCTAGTCCACTCTATCAGTTAACAGACACATAATATAGAAACATGTACATTCACCCTTTGCATCTTTTCAGGCTCTCCATTGGCAGACATATGCCAGACCCATATTGGCAGACCCATTTCATCTAGTGGCTTTAGTAAATGTACATTAAAAGAAACCTGGCTAACCTGTGTTTGACCCCAAATGGAAGAGGGCTCTGAATATAGCTCACAAATCTCCAGGTTATTAGCTGCAAGCAGAATCATAACTGGTGAGGGATTATTCTAGCACAGTTTGGGAATACAATGGTGGGTTAATCTCCCGGTTTGTAACAGGTAGCTTCTTAAACTTTGAAATGATATTCTTTTAAAAAAAAATGTTTTAGTTGTCAGTGAACCTTTTATTTATTTATTTATATTATTTATTTATTTATACGTGGTGCTGAGAATTGAACCTAGTGCTTCACACATGCTAGGTGATTGCTCTACCACTGAGCCACAACCCCAGCCTTGAAATGACATTCTTTATAAAAGATGGGGGTAGAAAGACTTGTCTGGATCCTTTCCATTAGTTGCGATGTTAAAGAGAGAAAAATTTCCTACTCGTTTTCAAATATTTTTTTCCCTCTATTTAGTCCATATCATTCTAGAAGAAACATTAATTACTTAGGTGCTTTCCTTCTCTTATAGTTCTAGGACCACACCTTTAAAATGTCACACAAAATTTTTAAGGAGAATGGAATAGAGGTGGGTAGACAGGGTGTAGGAAACTGGACTGAAAATAAACTCTCCATTAAGCACTGCCACACCATCCTATATTTAACTTTATCTGGATGGGTTTCTTGAGATGTGTTTTATTTCAATTAAAAACACAAAAATTCTCAAATGCCACTGTTCATGTCTCAAAACCTAGGAAAAAAATATTCACCATTTGAAGTATTCAAGAAGAGCCTGTAGAGCTGGGGCGGGGTGACCCAGCTCTCTAACACCAGTGATTTGGTAGGCTGAGGCAGAAATATGGCAAGTTCAAGGCCAGCTTCAGCAAATCAGCAATACTCTGTCTCAAAACAAAATGTTAAAAGGGCTGGGAATGTAGCTCAGAGACACAATGCTCCTGGGCTCAATCCCCAGCTCCCCCGCCCCCCGCCCCACGCAAACACACACCCCTCTTTAATTCGAGAAACCAGTAGCTCTCTGGACTGCTTGAGGAGGCAGAACTTTCCTGGAGAGCCTTCGGGATTATACAGAAGAGAACCCTGAAGGCATAGGAAGCCTGTCCAAGTGATGCTCATTTTAGAAAACAAAAGGAGTACAAGAGGAGAGGTGCCCCAAACCAGCGGACCAGTGTCTTCCTCCCCTTGGCCTCTCTCCTTAGGGTCTAGGTCTCAGGCTAGAGATGCCTGTCCAGCGCGAGCCTGCTCCCGCTGTGCTCCCACCTCTCCCTCCCTCCGCAGCCCCCACTGCCCACCCTCCTTCTTCCCACTCCTAAGCACGGGCGGTGTCTGCGCCCACCCCATGACTCTGTGGGTTCGCATTCCTTCTCCTCCCACACCCACGCCTTTCCTTCTGCGGCCCACGATCCCGGCTCCGGCCGCCCCCACTCTTCCCGGCAAAAGAGGATCCCGGCCAAGGGGGCCGCCCTGGCCTCGGTCCTCCCCCGCCCCCAGGACCGCGGGACATAAAGCTCCAGGCGGCGGCCACCGAGCCCAGCCGCCAGCGCCCCCAGCTGCGCATAGCCGGTACTCGAGCGCCCTCCCGACGGCAGCCCGGACGCCGCGCCCGGCTCACTGCCCGCACCGCGCACCCGCCACCTGTGCTGCCCGCGGGGCCCCGACCCAGGGGCCGGGCATCACTCGGGGACCCTGAGGCAGAGCCAAAGCAGCTGTCGCCTACGGGCCCCTCGGAGAGCGGAGAGAGCCAACATGCTGGCCCCGCGCGGAGCCGCTTTCCTCCTGCTGCACCTGGTCCTGCAGCCGTGGCTAGGAGCCTGCGCCCAGGCCACCCCCCAGGGTAAGTGGGTCCCAGCCGGCAGCGTAGAACCGGCTCGGGTCTCGTCGCGGGGCCCACCGTCCTGCGCTCGCTGGGCGAATGGAGGGACCAGCTCTTGCTGTTCGACCCTGCTTTGGGGGACTTGCTCAAACACCTCTGCCCCTGTGGGACCAGAATCAAAGCACATTGTGATTGGAAGCGGTGAAATTTTTCCTGAAATTTGATTATTTATCCTGAGATCAGACTAATTATCTAAACAATAGTTTGAGAGATGCAAAACTTCCTTTGGGTGTAGGCAAAGACGTGAGGTTTACTTCTGAGCTTGCCGCACAGTTCTAGAACTCTAACTGGTGTCTGGTGTAGGGTGAAATCTAAGTTGTAGGTAGGCCAGTTTCTGCCCGTTATATCCCTTTCCCTCTACTCAACCCTGGCACCCTAAGTCTTTTCACTTGGGCGGGGCGGAAACTATGGGAATCCATGTTCGCCCCAAACGGTAGACCCACAGCCCTGAGAAAGGCCTGGTATTTACTCCCTTGCCCTGTTTTCTGCTCGCCTTTGTTCAGTCTGCTTGGATCCCAGAAAGCAAAAGTTCTTTCAGAATTTGGTTTGATCACTTAATTCCTGAGAGAGGGGTTACAAAGCTGATCTTTTTCTATGAACAGGTAAAAATTCCATAAGAAGTTTAAAAAGATAAACCTGGGGAATTCTCCAACCCCTTTAGGAGGTGGGATGCTGATAGCCCCTGGGCAGAAAGCACTTAATGTTAAACATAATTTCGTGTAAAAATCAGAAGAAAAAAAATATTTAAGCAAGGAAAGAGCTTGGGGCTCTGACTGGTTATCCAGTGGTGGGTGACCTTCCTGTTTGAATTGGGTGCCTGGGTTGATTTATTACCAAGGAGATAAAACTGGAAGAGATAACACTTGAAGTAAAAATTGTTATTCCTTATGAAGCCAGAGCAAAGTATGTGAGGATCTTCTCAACTCTCCTCATTCCTCATTGCAGTGGTCACCATTTAAACTTTACATTTCACCAAATAATTCATTTTGGTTCCAGATCAGACAACCCCAAACTGTGGCTTCACCGGGTACTGCACTAATTTTAGTTTGGGTCGAAATATTTGGAAAGCTGTAGTCTGTAATATGGATTGTATTCTGAGCTCCTAGGAAGATAAAAGCAGAAGTTTTGAAACACAACTCAAAAGTTTTCTTATTGCAGAAGTTATTTGGCAGGTTTGAACATATGGGTATAATATTTTGTGTTCTATAAATTCTTGATATTTGAACACACAACTTCATGGTATACCTTAGATATAGATTCTGTTTCTTAGACATCAGAGTTTTATGGAGACTTAAATTCAGGCTAAACAATGCAAATTATTTGGTTAATTTAGTTGAAGTAGATGATCTGATTAAGTCAAGTTTCTGATAGATTTTTTTATTGAGTTGCCTAGTCTGCAGTTATCAGCTCAGCTAGATAATTTGCTTATCTCCTTTTTCCTCTGAGCTGCATTGCTAGTCTTAAATTAGAATGTATTTGATTTACATGCCATAATAGTTGGGCTCATTGGTAGCTGTAATTTTACCTCTAATACTAGAGGGTTATGATTGGATTCTGGTACTTTTATCAAAATGTGATAACACTAATAGAAAATGGTAGTATCTCATTTCCTTTTCAAAACACTCTCTAAAGTCATTACTAACTAATTCTAACTCTACCTCTTGAGAGAGCAGCAAATGGATCGGATGAACCACACAGATTGAAATACAGCAAGTTTAACTTGAGTTAAATTATGAACCGCATCAAAGTTGAAGCAAGAATCAAGAGAACCAGAGTTCTTTTTGATTGCAAGTCTCATACCTTGAACACACATCTCTTTTCTGAAGATGACTTGTTCAGAATGAGACTTTTAAACACATTACCTTATTTCCCTTCTGCCCCATGGATGGGAATGTAGTTTCCTGTTCTCTGGAAATTAAAAAACCTGATTCGCCTTTTGAAATATAGTAGGCAGCTGTCTTCGTGGTTTGGGGATGTGAGGCACTAGAAGGAACACAGAGAGAGCCTGCTTTCCAACACAACTAGTAGTAAATTCATTATTGTGTAAGGTTCTCTGGTAAATGTGAAAGAAACCATCTAGTTCCAGTTGGAAGACAAATTGTCTTTTTAAAAGAATAGACATTCTTAAGTAGCTTGGTTGTTGTTGTTTTTTTCCATGTTTGTTCTAGAACTTTTATTCATTTTTTTCTCATAACAAAAGCAATGGGTATTCATTGTAGAAATTGAATAAGCAAAAAAGGAAAAAACTTATCAAACCAAAGATAGCTATTATTAATTTTAACATGTTGTTATATTGTTTTTCACTTCAAATATTTTTTCTGTGTGAATATGTAACACAAATTGGATCATGTTACACATATAGTTTATAACTTTTATATTTCATCTATCATAAACATCTTTCCACATCTGTAAGTACATAGCTGTGTTTAAAAAAGTAGATGGTTTTGTCCTTTTAGAAAGAAAAATTAATATACCAAGGTTTGTAATTCGCTTAAGTTGTTTCTAGTATTTGAATATTGTGAATAGTTATTTATAGAACACTTGAGGTGTCATGGATGGGCTTGGGTTGGTACTAACCATTCCTTTAACCTCTGTCAAGTCTTTCTTCTTTGCTAAGAACAATTTATGTTATCATGACAAAGTCCAATGCCAACAGAGCTTCAGGATCCCCATCTCTTCCACTTAGATTTTCTCCCTAAAATTCCTTCCAAAATAGAAATTCTAGAATTATCACTAATGGCAAATATCCTAATACCTAAAACACTTACTGTTTTATCATTTATTCCCTTAATAAGCAGAATGGCTATGTCAAAGTGTTTAGGACTTTTGATATTGTTATTTAAACTGTCTTCAAAATGTTTCAAGTCTTACTAAGTAGATAAGAGGGTCCATTTCCCTGAACCCTCACCAACAGTTGGGCATTATTGCATTTATTATTCTTCCAATTTAGTAGTGAAAGTAATATCTTACTGTTTGAATTAGCAATTCCTTCATCATTAGATAAGCATATGAACATTTATTTATATTTTTACTGGTCATTTGAGTCTTTCTATAAATTGCCTTTTTGTGTTCCTTGTCTAATTTTCTATTAGGATGCTTATCATGGTGTTGCTTTGTGAGAGTTTCTTATATATTATCAATATCGCCCTTTTAATAACCAGGTTGTTGTATCCCGAGAGACAGCTCTAGGTGCTGAAGTTCCCATGGGTTTGGAATTGTTCAAATCATATTTGCATAAACTAACAGAAATTATAAATAACTTCTAGTGAATAGTATCCAAATGTGACCTTTGCCTTTTAAATAGCTCTGGATATGCTCTCTCATAGATTTCATGACTCCTATAAAACTTTACTGAAAAAGTGCTGCTTGCTTGATCAAAAGCAACTTATACAAATACGAAAGCAGATTTCAGTTTTTTGTAGACCAACTGCATCCATGAGGATGCAGTCAAGAAATAGAAACCACATCATTTTGTTTTGTTTCCACATTGGGATTTTTCTTAACAGAGAAATATTGAAGAATTGTAAAGGCACAAAGGGAGCACTTAGGTCTCACCAAGCTAGCAAATCATTCTGCTGATACTGTATCTACCACATATCCATGCTTTCTGCTGAATTCTCTGTCATTTATCACTGACCAAAAAAATGCAATTGGTTCTGGTCTGGGAGGTACATAAGGGACGCCACGATGAAAATTCACTGCTTCAGGACATGAGAAAAATAACGAGCTGGACGCTCTCACCTGTCCCCCTTGTACTTTAAGCCTTTTGTGCTTTTCCTAGTGGGCATTTTCAAAGCCACTTGTTCAGCCAAATCCAATTTTGTGTTTGCAAATTTAGTCTCCTCTTAAGGGCTATAACCAGTGATGAATATTGTGTGATATTTCTTCTACTTCGAATGTCCAAACACTATAAAAGGGACAAGGAAGAACTGTGAGTTTGGCAATGTGAAAAAAAAATGACAAGAGATTCGTTTACATTATTTTGTACCTCATTGTCCAATAGCTCACTCACATATACACACACACACACAAAAACACACACACAAATGTTTGCCCCCGAGTTAATCTTTTGCTGACTACCTTCTCTTCCCCTTCTCTCCAGTCTTTGACCTTCTTCCGTCCTCCAGTCAGAGACTGAACCCAAGTGCTCTGCAACCAGTCCTGACAGATCCCACCCTGAACGAGCTCTATGTGATCTCCACCTTCAAGCTACAGACTAAAAGCTCAGCTACCATTTTCGGCCTCTATTCCTCAACTGACAACAGCAAATATTTTGAATTTACTGTGATGGGGCGTTTAAACAAAGGTAAGCAAATTTGCAGAAATTATTTTCTTAAAAATCCCCTTTTCAGGCTAGGCATGGTGATGTATGCCTGTAATCCCAACAACTCAAGAGGATGAAAATGGGGAATTACAAGTTCAAGGCCAGACTGAGCAATTAAGCGAGACCCAAAATTAAAAAAAAAAAAATTACAAGGGATGGGGAAGCCGAATGCGGGGGTGCATGCCGGTAATACCAATGGCTCTGGAGGCTGAGACAGGAGGATTAAGAGTTCAAAGCCAGCCTCAGCAAAAGCGAGGCGATAAGCAACTCAGTGAGATCCTGTCTCTAAATAAAACACAAAATAGGGCTGGGGATGTGGTTCAGTGTTTGAGTGCCCCTAAATTCAATCCCTGATACCCTCACCGCCAAAAAGGAATGGAGATATATCTCAGTGGCAGAGTGCCCCTGGGTTCAATCCCCAGTATGCAAAAAATAATTAAAAAAGAAATAAATCCCCTTCTCCTATTCCTTTCTCCTATTCCAGGATCTGGGGTCTACTTTCCCTAAAATGGTTCCCTTGAACAATTTTTTTCTCACCCATTGTTCATTTTTGTTTCAGTGCCATATTTTTGTACATTTACCTATATTAGAGGAGGTGATACTGGGAAAAAGAATGAAGACCAATGCTAGGGGTATAATTCAGTGGTAGAGTGCTTGCCTGTTGTGCACAAGGCCCTGGATTCTATCCCCAGCATTGCCAAAAAGGAAAATTGCTTGTGGCCAAGATGCTTTTTGACATTGTCTCATTCTCTTGTTATTCTGAATCTGGGTTCTGGAAGAGAGAAGACCCAGGATAATTAGGCCATTGTCTTAGCTCAGGCTCTCTAACAGCATATCATGGCTGAGACAACAGATATTTATTTCTCACAGTTCTGGAGGCTGGGAAGTCTAAGGTCAGGGTGCCGGCAGATGTGGTTCTGTTAATGGCCACTTCCTGGTTTGCTGATGGCCATATTTTCACTGTATCCTCTTTAGGGTGGGGAGGAAGAGGGAGAGGGAGGGATGGAGAGAGAGATGGAGAGAGAAAGAGAGAGAGAGAGAGGATGAGAGAATAAGATAGAGGAAGGTGCTTATGTCTTTCATAAAAGGACATGAACCCCATTCAAGGGTTCTACCCTCAGGACCTAATCTAGACCTAGTTACCTCCCAAGGGCCCCACCTCCAAACACCACCACAATGACTAGGACTTCAGTACATGGATTTGATGGTGAGGACACAAACATTTATTCTGTAGCGACCATCCATACTACTCTTATGTTCCCTTGGATGCCTGTGGCTGAGCAGAACTCATTCCCAGCTCTATAATCACCTGGCTAGCCTTGATGGAGAAAATACCTCTCAACCAGTAGAACAGAATGAAAAGCTATCTTTTCTGCCTGCTTTACGCCAGTTTACACAGGTATGTCACCTGTTTGATCCCTCTGCTGTTGTCTGTTTTGCTGTCGGAGTGAGTTGCTACAAGTACTAAGAAATGACTCCCAAAGAAAATGTTTGCTGTTTTTTTTTTTTTAATTTTTTATTGTGGGTTGTTCAAAACATTACAAATTTCTTGACATATCATATTCCACACTTTGATTCAAGTGGGTTATGAACTCCCACCTTCACCCCATACACAGATTGCAGAATCACATCAGTTACACATCCATTGATTTACATATTGCCATACTAGTGTCTGTTGTGCTCCGCTGCCTTTCCCATCCTCCACCCTCCCCCCTCCCCACCTCTCCCCTCCCCTCCCCTCCCCTCCTCTCTCTCTACCCCCTCATGTTTGCTGTTTTTTATCCTCTTCCCCTCCACCGGCTCCCTAAGGACAACACCTGTTCCTGTTTATAGAGGAATGTGACAGATAAGGCTGCCTCCTGCATTTAATAAAACAGGAGGACTAGGCCTTCTTCTTGGGTTTTAGATTTCTTTAAGCTGCTTCTTAAAGTAGACACTCTCTTGGATTCTCCTCATGATTGAACCCTTAATCTATAGACTTAGCAGCTGAAAAAAAAAAAATCCCTAATTCTTAGTTTTCATAGGACTACAGAGTTAAAGCAAAAAGAAATGGGACTTGAACCCCTCTTTTTAGGTCAAGTTCCAACGCTTCCCATCCTTCCTTCCGCCTGTTCCCAAGTCAGCATTCTGTCTATACCTCATGGCCTCTCAGTTCTGTGATGAGGCCTTGGGTAATGATGGTGTCTGGGGATATGGTCAGCAGATAGGTCAGCCATTCCTACTTCCTTTGCCTGTCCTTAGAGCTGAAAGGTGATTTGTCTGCTATCTGCCTCACATCTATAGAAGGAACTGCTCACTTCCCAACCATCCAGCTACTCCATTGTGAGCTGTAAAATCACTGCTTTTCAGCTGTAAGTCAGCAGCTTCTTACTAAACTACTTCAGATGCATTGGAAGGATTCTTTTTTTTTTTTTCCTCAACTCATTCAGCTGAATGGCTAGAAGGTTCTCAGTACAGGGATAAACTTTGCTCCTAACATTTCACCCTTTCTGCAGCTTGCCTTATATTTCTAAATTGGCCAGTCTATGTGAAGCTATGGTGGAGAGACTATGATGTCAGGAAACACAAGGAAGCAAATTTCTTCAAACTGATGCTTTCCATCTCCTCTATAAAGGCAAGAGTAACACTGGATACATGGGCAGGTGGATCAATGAGTGAGGGACTCTTAGTGTGTTTCCTCTGGAGAATCACCGGTAATGTGTTGCAGCTGTGAATACCAGCTCCAAATACCAGATTGAAGCTTTACCGGAGAAGATGAAAATGTTGATGAATGCCTCCTGTTATGGTTTTAGACCTCAAAAGCCCATGTGCTTAAAGGCTCGGTTACAGCCTGTGGTGTTGTTGGGAGTTGGTAAAGCATTTAGTAGGTGGGGCCTAGTTAGAGGAAGTTAGGTCACTTATGGTAGGCCCATGGGAGGATATTGAGACCCTGGCCTCTTTCTGCTTCTCACTGCTTTCTGGCCATCATAAGGTGAGCAGCTTTTTCTCTACCACATACCCGCTGCCCTGATATTTTGCCTCCCCACAGGCCCAAAAGCAATGGAGTCAACAGACCATGGACTGAAACATCTGAAACTATGAGCCAAAATAAACCTTTCCTCCTCTTAAGTTTTTGCTTTCAGGTATTTGTCACAGTAATGGAAAGCTAATACCTCTCCCCAAATTATTAGAGAAGATAGAAGATTCTTAGAAAATGTGGAGGGGAAAGAAAGAGCCCAGAAGAATCCAGAATTCTCAGGAAACAAAGGAATTGATACTAGTATTAAATCTTGGAGGGATGAAGAATGTGCATAGAGAAGTTATGTCACTGGAACAGTAGGATAAGTACTAGGTAGTTCTGGGAATAAGCAGCAGTCCATTGTGACTAGAACAATAAAGAGAAGTCACTGGGTTCATCAGGCCCAAGGAAGAGAGGTGGTATGTGGTTATGACTCCCCATGGAGGTGTCCAGTGGTGGCCATACTGACACAAGGAGGATGGGGGAAGACAGCTCTGTGGATAGTGAGCTCCAGGTGTCATTTAACCTGGCTGAGGCTCAGCTGATCAGGCTTTTGGTTGATTTGCATGGAAAACAGTGAAGCAGTCAGAAGAAATCCAAAGGTATCTCTGCTGGCTTTAAATACCTGAGTAGGAAATAAAAGCTTTCCCTTTAACAGACTTTAACAAGTTCATGACTTGGAAGAGAAAGGAGGATGATTTCACAGATGGTATCAAAGAGCAGGATTGGACTGTCTGGTCCCAGATGAGCTCCTGAAACAACCTAAAGTAGAACGAATGAAGAAGACTGCAGAGAATGTTTGCCACTGTACTCTCCCTCTACACTCACCCTCTCCAAGCCATCCCACCTACAGCCACCTCATTATTGCTTGCAAAACATAATTTCAGTTAAGTTACACATGACCCCAGAGACCTTTAGTGAAAAAGGTGCATTCAGGGCTTCCACTGCCTGACCCTCACCAGCCTTTCCTTTTGTCCCTCATGCAGTTCCTGGTTCCACTAATGCCATCTTTCCTTCTCCAACCTTATGTTCTTGTCCCCTGCCCTCCCCAGTACATGACTTGCCCCATCTCCAGATACCAAAGTCCTACACATTCAAGACCCACCTCAACACCTCTGGATAGTTTTCTTTGTATGACCTGGCATCTCTTAAGGAGAGCACTAGTCTTAGTTTACCTTGTATTTGAATTACGTCTGGTTCTTCTCTCCAAAAGGTTGTGAGCTCCCTCAAGACAGGGAGGCTCAACATCCCTTTTCTTTCTGTCTGTCTGTCCATCTGTCTTTTGTGGTGCTGGGGATTGACCCAGGGCAAGCACTCTACCTGCTAAGCTATATCTCCAGCCCCCTTAACTTCTTTCTGCATCTGCTGCAGCAGTTTGTATGTATAGGGGTCCAGGTACACTGCCTTGAACATAGAAGTGGTTCCTGAGCAGATTGGATAGAATAAATGGAGGCTGAGAAGAGCAGACTTGTTTGTTAAAGAAGGTGTATACCACTGTGGAAATTCTGAAATTACACAGTGTCTGGTACATGGTAAGTGCTCAAAATAAGCTTACTTAATGAATGAATGCTCAAGAACTTTTGGATGGGAATATAAGAGTATTTCTGGTACAAATGATCTGTAGTTATTAGAAATGCAGATAATAAAATCTTGACAGAAATAAACATACTACAAAAACCACCTGGCTGGATATGGTTGATGCTTGTCTAGTATCTGGCATGGAGACAGCTTTGCAGTTATTTTCATGGTTTTGAGTCCCAGCTAGAAATCTTACTAGCTTGTCACTCTGAGTACCTCTCTGATTCTCTCTTATCCCTGGGTTATCATCTCTAAAGTGGAGATGATAATCGCTACATCCCAGGTTGATTACAAGAACTGAATTTTGTAAGGTATAATAATCTTTAGGCTATGAGGCTTAATAAAAATTCCAGGTTCTTAAATAGGATAGGATGAATGGATAAAAGATAGATAGACCAATCAATGTCTGCTACTTAGGCAACTGTCTTCCAAAGAAAAAAGACTTTCCTTGATGATAGCTTAACCTTTCAGAAAAAGAAAATGGGAAGAATTGCTTCCTTAGTCTTCATTCAGTTGTCACAGAAGGACAATTTGATGCTGTGGAGGTGAAGGGAACCCCAAGCATTTGCTGTCATGAATAGAATCAGACTGCTCAGCCTAAGGATAGGAGATGTCTTATGGTTCAGAGTAGTGGTTTTGATGACCGCAGGCTAAAGAAACACAGTTTGAGAGAGATGGAAGAGTTTAGAAATAAGAATTCTGCACCCAGTAATGAGTAGGGGAAATGAGGATCCTCAAACATTAATAACAACATTTATTGAGCCTTTAAAAGTGTCAGGATTATGATAAAAGCTCAACACTCCTTTTCCCTTTTAACTTTCAAAACATTCCTATGAGACACCCTTGAATGAGCTCAATTTCAAAGTGGTCATATGCAGAAGATGGAAAGAATTTAAAACTTGACACAAAATTATAATGATTAGGACAGAGAAACTGAAACTTAACTGAGTCAAAGTTAGTGATTCACACATAAGATAATAAAAGGGATGTTTTTAGCTATGTTCAGAATAGGGAGAAGTAAGGAAGGAATAAACCTACTGCCAGGACCATGTGGTGCACAATTAGTAAATTATGGCAATAAGTCATAGCTCTTTCGTTTCTGTCTTACCCATCAATGAAACATTCTTTGAGTTGTCAAGAATGGCTTAAAAGAAAACAAAAACCCAAGCTAGAAGAGGTGATAAGAAAAAAATCCACTCCATTTCTTTAGGGAGTGTAATTGTCCAGTGAATTATATATTGAGGTATTTAGTAAAAAAAAGTGATAGTGGAGCCACTATGGGTGACATTTAGAAATCACAGAGAATAGACTGTAGAGAGGCAAATGTTTCCCTTTTTATCAGAGAGGAAAAGTGAATTCTGAAAACCACAGGCTAGTGAACTTTAGGACAAACCCCCAGAGGTTTGTATTATTATCAATGTATTTTAGGATTGCCTGGAAAAGAAATCTAGGATTTTTAAAAGGCAAAATGGGGTTGCTAAGAATATGTCACACCAAACTTTTTTTTTTTTCAATAAAGTTTCTAAGCTAATAGATCAAAAAGGTGCTCTGGGTATAGTGTTTTTTAACTTCAGAAAATCTTATGAAGTCACTCTCTATACCTTTCTGAATAATATTTTTAAATGAGCTAGATAATAGTACTTCTATGGGTTAATGAGTTGTCTCATAGTCACATATCTATTGGCTTTTGACAAGATCTCTATTGAACTTTTAAACAATAACTTAAAATGGTATTTTTTAAAAAAGATGGTATTGTTGCATTTGCAAGTGGGATGAAGTTAGAAAATTGAGTTGAATATATTGAATACCATCATCAATATTAAGATAGTACAGTGGGCCCAATCCAGCAGATGAAATTTAACAAAAATATAAATCCATTGGGGTTGAAAACTTGCAGAACTACACGTTGTGGGAGATCTAACCTAAGAGTTCAACAGCATTAAAAACCAATCAGTGTTGAACACAGTGCCTGACACATATCGGATGCTCAAAAAGGTTTGTTGAATGAAAAGAGACTGCAATGGAACTGTTTTAAATGTCTTCTTATTTTAGGTTTCATTAATGCACACATGTGCCCAGGTTAAGGGAACTAATAGTCCCACTGTACTCTGATTATCCAAACCACAATCATAATATTGCATCTAATCCTGCACACATTTCACAGGGACATGTACAGGTCAGAGACTACCTTGAGAAGAGTCACGAAAACAGCACCCATCTGGACCCCATGTTTTTAAAAATCATATCCAAGTTGAAAAAGTTAAAGGAACTGGAGAATAAAGGAGCTAGACAGAAAACAGGACAGGTATGAAAGTTGCCTTAAAGTATTTGAAGAAAGTCATTTGAAATGAGGATCAGACTAAATCTGTCTATAACTCAGAAGAATAAAATTAGGATCCATTGGTGGAAATCAGAGAAAACAGATATTGGCTCTATATTAGGAAAATCTTGGACAGCCATCCAAAAATGAAATGGATTTCTCTGCAAAGTAATGAGCTCCTTGTTACTGGAAATGTGCTGGTGGAGGCTGCATTTTATTGAAGGGATTTGTGAAGTGAAATATTAAGCTGGATGACTTATAATACTAATATTCTGTGATTCTACTAAGGCTATAAAGGTTCCATAGGAGCTTAAGAAATTGCTTTGCAGCTTCTGTCTATAACATGACCTTTAGATTCTGTGCACCTCACAGCTCTGTCACCTACCAGCTAGTTGCATACTATGAGGAGTCTCATAATTTTTCAAAACAAAAAATATCTCCACAGATGTTTAATATAATTGCTGGGTTTTCTTTCACTGGGTAGTTTGTTTGCTCTGTGTGTATATATGTACTCTGTAAACTTTATATTTGTTCAAACTGTTACAGGAAAATTTTGAAATAGGCTGCATTTATCACAGCTAGAAGTTACTTGACGTACTTTCAGGAAAAACTATTTGATTTACCTTTTGTATGTATTTCCAAAGTACTAAAGTCACCAAGACCTAGAGTTTAGGACATAAAGATAATAAGCAAAGGCAAACAAGATTATCCATCACAAAAGACATTAGTAGCAAGAAGACATTTTTTTAAATATATAATTATGTTAAAAGAAGAGGAAAGACTGACAATGATGTCAATTTTTTAAAGTGCCAAATAGTCAAGTCATTTGCCAAGCAAAGCAGGAAGCCCCAGACTACCTTCTGAGCATGGTGCCTGCAGTCCAGGTCACTCTGAACTTCTTTGCTCAAGCAGACAAAATACTTTCATTTCGTTTTTTAAAGCTAGCACCCTGCGTCAGTGCTTTGACATTCAACATTTTGTAATATTTTTGACTACCAGGTTCGCTTTTCAAAAAGCACCTTTTAAAATTCTTTCCTGAGATAGCAACACCTCAAATCTTTATTGCTTGGATTTGCTTCCTCATTGCCTGCCAGTCACTGAGATTGTATTCAGTCAGGCTGGGCTGTATGGTTCCTGTGTCAGCCTGGTGCCCTGGCATGGAAATACAGCTTTTGGACAGTGCCATAAAATAGGTCACAAAGATGCTAAATTTAGAGGTAAATGATTTATATAAATAAACCAATAGAAAACATCTCTGCATCTAAAAAAAGTTGTTGCAAAAATCAAAGTGAATTTATGTGGTTTTTTTTGCATTCCACAAATAGTTGTATGGTTGCTCTCAGATGCTACACATGGAGGAAAAGTAGTATGAAACAGACTTGGCAATGTGGAGGGTGATTGAGCTGGTGGAGAGATTGCAGACAGTTCTGGGATGAGGAGTAGAGATGTTACCTAGAAACCACTAGGGAATCATTGAAGAATTTTGTTTGCATGTTTGTGAACTTGCTTGAGAAGGCAATAGCTTAATCAGGAGGGTCCTAGGAGAAGTTCAATCTGTCTGTACCAAAAATATGTGCAGAAGAGACCCACAGTGGGTGGGGCAGGAATCTAACAAAGAAACCCAGAGATGGAGCAGAGTAGCGGCAGAGACACCATTGCAACCAGAGCTCCTACTGGCCCACAGCCTTCCTCTCCAGTCCAGTATGGCTGCGCTCTTGGTAGTGGACCTGCAGGATAGGCAGGCTGGAATCACCAAGCAGATTTGTTCAGCTGGTTGTGAGTGAAAATCGAGCTTGCAAACTGAATGTGTTGTAGCTAAAGAAACAGAATTGTATCCAGGGGGTTTTCCTGACCACAGCGCTCCCCAGGGTGGTGACATGGCAGAGGTGTGGTGGAGTCAGGAGGTGTGGTGGTTCCGGTGTTGGGGGACTGGCTTCTCATCCTTTGCTGGGGGGTGTAATGATGGTGTTCTTCCTCTGTGGTATTTTCTTCTGTTTTGTTCTCTCTGTTCTGTGGGTGTTGGGCTAAGATGGGGTGAGGTGAACCCTGGGAAGAGGGGCTGTGGAGAAGAAGGGAACATGTACCTTCTCTCCCTGTCCCCTTGGGCTGCCTCCCAGAAGGTCAGGGACACTCCCATCCAGCAGGCCACTGGTTCCACAGCCAGAGCTCTTGCTATTTCCAGATTCAGTATGACTGATGTGAACACGTTAAGTGAGCAGGCGTCTGTCTGCCCTCTGGGGTAGTCTTACTGTTCTGAGGATAAAATAAGTAGAGGCACTGAAGTAAGGAATTTGCAATAAAACAGAAAAATGAAAAATGGAAGCCATAAGAGAAACGAGAATTATTGGATCAAGTGTGAAGAATGGTAAATGTCAAAGCACTTGATAATTTGTCTGCTAACTGAAGATGGAAGTTTCCATGAGTCTTCTTTCCTTTATTCCCCACCTCTTGCTGTTGTCACAAGATCTAGGAGCCCAAGGAATTTGTCATTTGAGTGTTGCGTTGCAACCAAAAGCAAGGCAGAAGCACAGAATTCCCTTAAATGAGAATGCAAACACAAGAGTAGGTTTTGCTACCTGGAACAAATGTTGAATTGTTGAAATTAAACCCTTTTTATTTTCTACATGAAAGGCTTTAAACACATTTAATTATTCATTGAAAGTTCATATTCACAATACTTAATGTGCACCTGCTATATATGAAGTACTGCACTAGTGCTATTTATAAAATTCAACTCTGCTATTCGGTTATGAAAATAAACCATGGCCCACGTGCCCTGTGAAGGCCCTGTTAACAGTAGGCAGCAAGTGAAAGAAAAATGTGCTTCCTTTTGAGATTTCACAGAAATCTCAGTTTGGGGAGGAAAATCAAGAATATTTTTTAAGTCCCTATGTATATCATCTTAAACTATGAATATAGGGAACAGAAGTATTTGCCATAACTAGAAAGAGGAGACATTGAATAAATATGTGCTGACCTATTTCAAGTTTGGTGGTCCAAGTGGTATTTTTATTGGTCTAGAAAAACTCCAGGCATTTGCAAAATTTTTAAATAGTAAAGTAATTGAAGTTTTAAAAAAAATCTGAATTAGTGGTTATGTTTGGACTCAACTTCTCCCTCTTTTTGGTTATTATGGATGTCTCCAATTTCCAGTCAGGCAGATACTATTATAAATTCTTAGAAATTAATATCAAACAAAAGAGTAAAAATTCTGCTATAGCCCAGATTAGAAATACCTTAATGATTTCTTCTCGTGCCAATTTCCCCCATCCATTGTTTTCTTTCTTTTCAGACCCTGTTTCTTTAAGTCTTACTGACACTTCAGGAAACTTGCTATTATAGCATAATCATAGACAATCCTTGTAGCTAGTCTGTCCTGCCAGGTCTTTCCATTTCTTTGCTCTCAGGAAGCATGTGACAGGGACTAGGTAGATGTAAGAGAAGATTTCCTGTCTCCTCCTGCCTCCATCTCTCTCTGTCACAGAACCTGATGTCAGTTGACAATCTTCAGACTCTGGTCAAATGGAAAAAAATCAAATGAAGGGGTGGGAAAATGAACCTAGAAAGTCAAATGTGCAGAAAGTCTTAGTGATTCTTTTCTTTGGCATTATTGCAACATAATCAGGTCTTCTTGGCTAGCTAGTCCACGTGGCACCACCAAGTTGGCATTTATACTCTACCAAAAAGGCATTTGAGGAAAGATGGTCTGAGTTACTTGTCACAAATCATACAGATTGACAGCAACATCATCCAGGCATATGTATGTAATACATTTCTTTTTTCTTTTTTTAAAAAATATATAAATATATAGTACATATAGATTTTTCTGAAGGAAATTATAGTGACTTACAATCTTTTTTCATTTAGCTAAATCCTGGAGATATCTTTTTGTGCTTTTAATATGTAACTGTCACATAATATTCCATTTCATTATTATTACGCCATAATAATAAGTAGCCAATCCTCCCTTTTTAGATGTATGTTGCTTCAAATATTTCTGAAATGAATGTTCATCAATACAACTGGTGCTTCTTTATTTCTCTTTCTGTTTTTTTTTAATCTCAGCTTCACTTTCCTCATCTGTAGTTATTCTAATTTCATGAGGAGAAATTAAATATTTAAAGCAATGAGGAGATAGTAAATATTTTTAAGTTTTAATCCCTAGAAGTGACCTTGCTGGGCCAAGGTTCTGTATAGTTAAGGTTCTGATACACACCATCAAATTGCCCTCCAGATCAGTTCTACCAATTTCAGGCTTTTCCATTTGGAGGCAACCGAAAGCTTTAGCTCAGACCTTTAGAACCACAATGATGTGTTTACCACATTAGCTAGCCAACATCTACAACATCTTGGATTTTTGTGTCTAGCAATGAATTTGGATTTAAGAGTAGTACCTGTGGATGGACCTGGAGATGTTTTGCTAGTCTCACTAAGACCTTGGAAGCAAATAACTTTAATCTTCTTTCTCACAAGCCTCAGCCAATAGGTTTCCTTTGCAAAGGATCAGCTTCCAGGACCAGACTTTAGGTCAGGGCCCAATATGTTCAGGACAATAATGGAATACAAAACAAGGATGAGTAATATTCCATTGTGTATATATACCACAGTTTCTTTATCATTCATCTATTGAAGGGCATCTAGGTTGGTTATGTAATTTAGCTACTATGAATTTGCTGCTCTAAACATTGATGTGGCTGTGTCCCTGTAGCATGCTGTTTTTAAGTCCTTTGGGTACAGACTGAGGAGTGGGATAGCTGGATCAAATGGCGGTTCCATTCCCAGTTTTCCAAGGAATCTTCATACTGCTTTCCAGAGTTGTTGCAACAATTTACAGTCCCACCAGCAATGTATGAGTGTGCCTTTTTCCCCACATCCTCGCCAACACTTATTGTTGCTTATATTCTTCATTAGTATGGCTAAGGGTCTGTCAACTTTATTTATTTTTTCAAAGAACCAACTTTTTGTTTTGTCGATTTTTAAAAATTGTTTCTTTTCTTTCAATTTCATTGATTTCAGCTCTGATTTTAATTATTTCCTTTCTTCTACTGCTTTTGGTGTTGATTTGTTGTTCTTTTTCTAGAGCTTTGAGATGTAATGTAAGGTCATTTATTTGTTGACTTTTTGTTGCTTGTATTCTTAATAACTGCCATTCTGACTGGAGTGAGATGAAATCTTAGAGTAGTTTTGATTTGCATCTCTTTAATTGCTAGAGATGTTGAACATTGAATTTTTCTTAGCATTAAAAGAGAATAGAATCATGGCATTTGCAGGTAAATGGATGGAATTGGAGAATATCATGCTAAGTGAAATAAGCCAATCCCAGAAAAACCAAAGGCCAAATGTTATCTGATAAGTGGATGCTGATCCATAATGGGGGTGGAGGGAGCATGGAAGGAATGGAGGAACTTTGGATAGGGTAAACGGGGAGGGAGAGGAGGGGAGAAGGCATGGGGGTAGGAAATATGGTGAAATGAGATGAACATCATTATCCTAGGTACATGTATGAAGAGACACGAATGTGTGATGGTGTGACTCTCCTTTGTGATGGTGTGACTCTACTTTGTGTACAACCAGCGAAATGAAAAATTGTGCTCCATTTGAATACTATGAATTGAAATGCATTCTGCTGTCATGTATAACAAATTAATTAATTTAAAAAAAACAAGAATGAAAACCAGAATTTAAAATTCAATTTTTATTTAGTGAACTTAAGAAGACAGGTAGCTACCTGTATAGGGAGAAGGAGAAAAAAAAAGAACAGAAAGTAAGGTAGTAGATTTCCCTCCTTTTCCTTCTTTTGCAGTCACTGATACCTTTTGTTTTCCTAAAGCATTGTTAAGTTTAGGGATGGGCTGCTGAGGAGCCTTCTGTTTGATATATGCTTACAAAGGCCTATCCATGCTTAATAAATAGGTTCAAATTCTAGTCCTGCCACTCATGATGTCCTTGAGTTCTTTCACTTATCTCAGCTTCACTTTCCTCATCTGTAGTTATTCCAGTTTCATGAGGAGAAATTAAATATTTAAAGCAATGAGGAGATAGTAAATATTTAAAGCAACCAAGGATAACACCCAGTCTCACCAATGGTAGTGCTCAGTAAATGTTTGGTAAATTAATGCATTCATGCCCCAAGGAGCTTACTTGGATTTTAGTTTGCTATCTGGTAGGGTTCTACTCTCTTACTGTATTTGCCACTATACAGAGTTGTGTTGTTTTCAGATTTGCTAGTATTGTTTTTCTCTCCAGCAGCACAAAATACTCTGAGGAGGAGAGTGGGCTTCTAGTGCTCCTGCCTTGCAGTGTCTGTGACAGCACCTGGCACCCAAAAGATGGAGAATCAGTATTCATCAACTTGTTTGACCTCTTTCCAGTGACCTAGCCTTGTGACCAGGAGGCTGCTCAGCACAGAACTAGCCCCTTTCCCTTTATCACACCATTCACTGACCTGTGCTTGGTTCCAGCCATCCTCCGTTACCTGAAGAATGATGGGAAGATCCATTTGGTGGTTTTCAATAACCTGCAACTGGCCGATGGCAGGCGGCACAGGCTGCTCCTGAGGCTGACCAATTTGCAGCGAGGAGCTGGCTCTGTGGAGCTCTACCTGGACTGCACCCAAGTGGATTCAGTTCACAATCTCCCCAGAGCCTTTTCTGGCCTCTCCCAGAATCCTGAATCCATTGAATTGAGGACTTTCCAGAGGAAAGCACAGGTAGGAACCACAAACTATCCTCCAGAAGGGAAAGATGGAATGTTGAGGCCTAGGGAATGCAAAGTCCTGTGTTATGGAAAACGTTTTGTTGATTCATCCCTGTTCCGGGTCAGTGGGTCTAATGCTGGCTGTGCACTGGAGTCACCTGAGGAACTGCTAGGGTGCCACCTTTGACAAATTAATCAGAATCTGTGTTGATCGTGCCTGGGCATCAGTATTGTGAAAAATACTGATTTGAATATGAAACTAAAGTCGAGAGCTTCTGCCTCCTATGAAAAATGCACTCTTTGGAGTTAACTTTTCAGATTATAAAGTTAGGAGGGAATAGCTAAAATTAAAATAATCACCTTTGGGGAACAGGATTATCTGTCTTCACAATTTCTATAGTATTTATTAGTTTTTATGTTTTTATTATGCATTATAGCTATACATAATAGTGGTGTTCATTTTGACACACGTGCGTGGAATATAATTTGCTTCATTTCAGCCCCCAGTACCTCCTCCTTCCCTCTCCTATTTATTTGTTTTTAACAAAAAGGAAAAAGATTGGTTGGAAGCCTCCCATGGTGGGGCATCCCTAAAATCCCAGCTACTTGAGGGCTGAGGTAGGAGGACCACAAATTTGAGGACAACCTGAGCAATTCAGTAAAACCCTGTCTCAAAATAAAAGTAAAAAATGTTGGGGTATTATAGCTCAGTGGTAGAGTGCCCCTGGGTTCCATCCCCAGTACCCAGGTGTGGGATTTTAATTTTTTAAAGAAAATCCCAGCCCTAAGTTAGAGATAAGATAGCTGCCTTGGACAATTTAGTGAAACCCCTTCTCAAAAAAAATTAATTTTTTCATAGGTCATGATAGAAAATGCACTAGCAAAAAGGAAATTTAACTGCCAGCCAACTTAGATCTACATGCTCTTTAAAAAAAAAAAATCCTAGCATTTCTGTCTTCTACGCCATGCCAGTGGTTCTTTTATTATTAATATTTTATTGCATTTGCTGCAGAAGTTACTGGATACATTTCTTTTAGAATTTTTGTGCTAAGAGATGCTTCGTTTCCTACTAGTATTCTTTGTCCTTTCCAATCATTTATATCTGGCCATAATTTTTAGATTTTATCTGGTACAGAAGTAAATGCCAAAATGAATAACTGTGTTTATTTGTTGTGGCCAATAATATTATTGTCTCCTATCTCTTAATCCTCATTTTCTATTTGTATTTTATTATTTCATTATATGTGCTTTAATTACAAGCTGCTCCACACCCTTTGTACAAAGAACAGAGTGTAAGCAATGACTTCCATGACAAGTAGAATTGCAGTAAAGTTTTAGATAGTAATATTAAAAACTATGAATCTGATCCTAGAATTTTATGCTTGAATGAAAAGAAAGTATTTTTTAAGCAGAAATTCCAAGAAAGCTAAAATCTAAAGTTTTTTTTTTGGGGGGGCGGTTGTTTTAGTTTTGCAGTGACTTTTGAAGAACTTTTTAATGTGGACATATACAGAGAAAAAATAATGAATTGCGAGATATGTTTAACTACTTCTGAATAGACCAAGTAATCAAAATAAGAGTCAGAAATTGTGTCACTGACCATTTCAGAAATTAGTGTCCACCACCAAATAAGTCAGTTTCTAAAAGTCATCCATGACAAGGTCTTGAGAATCTATACTCATTAGAACTTTCTCAAAAGCTCTGTTCCTTGAACTATCAGCAGGGACCACAGAGGCTTGGTTTTTGTAGTCACCTTCTCACTCATTCAAAATTAATTAGTCAACAAATAGCCTGTTCTGGTCATCAGAGATTCTGTGGTGAACAGAACCAGTCATGGTCCTGTCTCCATGGAGCTAGAGTCTGATGTCCAACACACTTTCTTTTAC
This sequence comes from Marmota flaviventris, assembly GCF_047511675.1. Classification (NCBI taxonomy): domain Eukaryota; kingdom Metazoa; phylum Chordata; class Mammalia; order Rodentia; family Sciuridae; genus Marmota; species Marmota flaviventris. Next base: position 102,148,584 of record NC_092502.1, on the reverse strand, counting down.
ACAGCATGTGTTGCATAGATCTTAGTCAAATCAAAAATTTCTTTGAAAATGCTTAGCATGCTCATTTCTAAAATTAGAATGATGACTTCACATTAGCAATTAACACAAACAATTTCTGTCATATAGAGATATTATAAAAGTGAGTATAAGTAAAAATTACAAGATAAAGGGAAGAGGAAATTGAGTTTGTGGCTAATGATGAATGATTGATATCAACTAGTAATATATAACTCCAGTGCCAACTTCCTAATTATCATAGAATAGACTGCTTATTCATTCTCCTAGCCCAGGGAAATCAGAGGCTTTGCAAAATCCTCTAGCCAAGACATCCTAAAAACAATACTGTTTAAAATTGGGATCAATAGCTTATTATAGTTCAAAGTTGATAAATAAATTCCAGACAGTTCTTAAGAAGCTCCTGCCACAAAATAACTCACTTACCATGAAGGAAAACAGCCCTTCTTCCCCTCAGCCACCTGATGGAATCTCAGACCAAGTTAGATGCCAGCGTTTTCGTAGGCAACTGACTACTTCCATATTTGCTTCAGTCAAAAGGATAAGACTGACAAGGTTTAGAAAAATGCGAATCTACAAAATTATGTAAGATGTTGGCATCCAGGTATACAGGGCTGCTCTTTTATGAAAGAGTCTGCAAGCACATTGGCTTTTGAACAGTGGCAGCAATCTGTGGTATGAATGTGGTTTTTTTTTTTTTTTCCAGGACTTCTTAGAAGAGCTGAAGCTGGTGGTTAGAGGCTCACTGTTCCAGGTGGCCAGCCTGCAAGACTGCTTCCTGCAGCAGAGTGAGCCCCTGGCCACGACAAGCACAGGTATGGGCTCCCAGGCAGTTTTCACAGACCATCTCCCAGGCCCCCTGAGTGGGCTAGGTCCCATGACTGAAAGGCAGGCTGTCATCAGAGCAGCCCAACAGAAAATATCTGCAGAAATTAGGCTCTTGGGAAAAACCAAGGGCAAGAAATCTTTTCATTGCACTTTTATTTTTGTAACTCACACGAATTCAGACTAACCAGAAGCATCATTGTCATTATTTTGTTAGGTAAATTAGATAAATTGCTCCAAATTAAATGCAGATACTCCAAGTTATTGAATCTTGTCATGATGATTCTCTGGGTGGGGAATCATTTGGGTTTTGAGTCACTTAGAAATAACCGTCACTGGATGAGTATGCCTTACCTTTTGCTATTCCTACAGGGGACTTTAATCGGCAGTTCTTGGGTCAAATGGCACAACTAAACCAACTTCTGGCAGAAGTGAAGGATCTTCTGAGACAGCAGGTAATGAACAGGACATACCATGAAAAAAAGCCAGAGTCTTATCAGAGCAGCTCTCTGCACAAGCCAGTGAAGCTATGGGCTTGCACAGGAAAGGAGAGCGACATGTCCTGAGCCACACCTCAGGTGTCCCCCACACAGCCTGCCAGCCCAGGGCTCTGCCAGAAGGGCTCTAGAAATGGGGGAAACTCTTGCAATGAACACTACATGGCTCCAGGACAAGTGGGAGCCATCAAGGACTCCTTGAGCATGACTATAAGAAGTGCTTAGACAGCTCCACATAGATTCTTTCTTTCTGGATTTTTTTCAATCTGTTTTCCACTTCTCATTTCTAAAGGTCAAGGAAACATCATTTTTAAGAAACACCATCTCTGAATGCCAGGCTTGTGGTAAGTGCCTCCCTGGTGAGTGGCCCATTCTGAGTCAGGTGATCCAGATCATCACATGACCACAGTTTCCAGCACAGAGTTGTGCAGAGTTTCTAGTCTGCATGTCGTTGGAGGGAAGGGAAGAAAAGCTTATCAGGAAACCCCAAATTGCATTTTATATTCTATATGTTCCCCAGTGATGCATAAGCCTACTAATTATTATTTTTCTCTAGGTCCTCTCAGCTTTCAGTCTCCAACCCCGAACACGCTGGTACCCCCAGCACCCCCAGCTCCCCCAACACGCCCTACACGCCGGTGTGACTCCAACCCATGTTTCCGAGGCGTTCGATGCACTGATACCAGAGATGGCTTCCAGTGTGGGCCCTGCCCTGATGGCTACACAGGGAACGGGATCACCTGCTCTGATGTGGATGAGGTACAAGTTCATTTAGATGGGGCAGGAACTCTTTAAGCTTTGTCCACACCCTTCAGCTTCTGGCCAAAGAAGCCATGCTAGCAATTAAAGGATGACTTGGGCTCCATCACAAACTACTTCCTTATGAATCCTTGAGACCCTGAAACCCAGTAAGCATCAGGATAAAGGAGGCACAGGACCCAGTTGTAGCCGTGGCTGCCATTTCTCCTGTTTCCAACTTGTCTACCAGTCCCTTTGTTGCAATGCTGTGATTTTTGCTTACTGCTCCAACATCTGCATTGATCATTTCTCCTAAGTGGTCTGATAGAAATTTGCCTTCCTCATGCTTTTGCAAATGTGGGAGGGGAAGATCTGTGTAAGGGTATATTTCAAGAGTTATAATGGTTTTCTTCAGGCCTCTTAAAATAGAGGAGCACTGGGAATCTCATGCCAAGATCTATCCAGGAGGCCTGTAACCTGTGATTATCCAGAAGTGCTCAGGGAGGGAGCCAGTGAGAACACATACAGCTAATACAGGCTGTTTGATCAGCAGGCAGAATCTGAGAAGCAGACGGTTTCAGGACCATGGTTAGCCGGTCACTAGTCTCATTGCAAAGCTGTGTCCATAGAAAGTAGCAAGGCTGCCATCAAAATGTGCCTTCCCCACCCACCAGCCAGAAGAAAGCTGAAAGGAGAGATCGAGGGAGACAGGGAAATGCAGGGAACCACAGAGACACAGCTGCACCCTGGGCTCCCCCAGGCTCATGGTAGTGCTTAGCTCATTACCCTGCCGCCGCCCCCAGTTGTGGGCAGCTAAGATGGTCTCTAGTAATCCCTTAATTGGAGAAACATCTGCATGTGTTTCATAGAACTGCATCTGGCTTTTATCTGTGAGCTGGAATTTTCCTCCTTTTTGAAAGGGCAGGAAGTGGTCATGTTTTTTACATTAGTTCAAGTGTTTGTTTTTTTTTTAATAAAAGGTATCAAAACCAATCTCCTAGACCACAGAAGCCTTAGAATAACACTGGACTTCTTAACAAGGCACGAAGGCAGGCAGACTCTGAAGGATCACATCTTACTGAAGAAGCATCTGCCCTGGCATTACCTTCTCAAGCTCTTTCCATTTGAATTGCTTAGCTAATGCCTTTGGAGTCATCTAACAGCCAGCTTACAAGTGGTGCAGGGACACAGTCCTTTCACAGGGATTTGTACACTCCATGCTAGAACACCAGGAAGCATATACACTGGGAGTGGACTGGTTCACATTAAGGACCTCTTGACTTGGAGGTGCATTATTCTGTGACACAACAAAGCCCACAGAAGGCAACCCAGGTTTGGAGGATCAGAGATCCAATGGGTAACTCTGAAGTTAGAAGCCTTAATTTCCTTTTATCATTTTTCCACCAAAAAAAAAAAACTAAATGAATTAATAGGCATGTACAGATAGGTAAGGGATTGGAGAGTGTCTTCTCTGTGTAGTTAAAGACTATGATTTTTTTTTTTCTCCAGTGCAAATACCATCCCTGCTACCCAGGTGTCCGCTGTGTGAACTTGGCTCCTGGCTTCAGATGTGATGCCTGCCCTGTGGGCTTCATGGGGCCCCTGGTACAGGGTGTTGGGATCAGTTTTGCCAAGACAAACAAGCAGGTGGGTTGAAGTTATGGTTTTTATTCATTTTTCGTCTTATGAGAACAATTTCCCAATTCTTCTGTATGACCCTTTATCTCCTTGAGTAGCCAATGCCTACCAGGTGTCATAGTGCACGATGAGAAAGTTAGAGAGTCTTCAACTCGTTTCTGAGGTTATATTCTAGAAGGGAAGAAGCTGTTAAAGTTGGAATCAGAGAATGGGGATTTGTGGCATGATTGTAGACTTATTCTGTTTGTAGCCTTTGGACATTTTGTCCTGCAGAATAACTTGAGAAACAGGGAACAAATAAAAGCTTTGGAAAATTAGGTCCTCTTTATTGAGCCATTGTTGCCAATCAGAAGCTGTTTTGGAGATGAGAGGATTTCAAGAGTAAAAATAATACCCTGAGGAAACCTACCCTTTTTCTTATATAAGCCATAAATCGCCATAAAACACTTGAGTACTTCGTGACAGTCTCCATTTATTTCCAAATGTTCTACTGTATCCTGGTCATTATTTAACTGACTGACTGTGAAATTCTTTTTGATGTTTTCAGCCCTTAAAGATGGTTGATCTATAAATATATTTTACTACCTTAGGGAAATGATTAGCTTTGAAGAAGGGCAGGGGTTCATTATTTCCTAGATGCCTATCAAAGGATTCTAGAGGACATCAGTTTTTAGACAAGAAAAAGGAGGCAAGCTAGACACAGCAGAATGACAAGGGGACACTTAGAGGAAGGATTCCAAGGCTTTCTTCTTCTCCTTTAATGACAAAATCTCCAAGACTAAACCAAAGAAAGCAGACAAAGTGAAATAGAAAGCTTGATATAAGCTGGTAAGGACACTTCCCTGTGGACTCCCGGCAATATGGTACACCATACTGAAGTAGAAGGGAGCCAGCTTGCAAATTTTATCACAAGTTTAATGAGTTACCAAGGTCAAAAGAAAGAAAGGGAAACGGTGCCAGTTCTAGAGACAAGGAAAGCCAGAGTTGTGAGGGAAACTGATCCACAGCAGCTCATGGGTGATGGAGTGGGGTGTGAGTTCCAGGAATGGGGAGCCGAGGCTTTAATAGCCACTAAGGTGCTGAGGCAGGAGGATTGCAAGTTTGAGGCCAGCCTGGACAATTCAGGGAGACTCTATCTCAAAATGAAAAGGACTGGAGTGGGGGTCAGATGTAGCTTCGTGGTAGAGCACCCCTGACTTTAATTGCTAGAGCCAAAAAACAAAAACAAATTTCCAGGTTTGTGCCACATACAGTTATGAGCCCCATACCCATGCACATATAATGCAGAAACACACACCAATAAAAACCAGACCTAGAGCAATGAAATTGAGAGGACCCTGGCTAGTCATGCCACCTGTATAAAAACATCCCAGAATTCAGGGCCAGTGGAATGCCCTAGGAAAAATCAGGGCTACTAAGTAGCCTGCTCATAAACAAAAATGGCAATTCATATGAAGACAGTACCATAAGGAAAGGTGGTAAAAACAAAACAAATAATAAAGGAAAAGAGAAAAAAGAAGGAATAGATAACTATAATTAAAGAATGTGTCATTGTGGAAAAGAGTTTGAAAGATAGGCAAATAAAATTTTTTATCAATAAAAATATAATCATTGAACTTAAAAGCTCAAAAACTGAGTAAAACAAATTAGACACAGCTAAAAGAATTCATAGACTGAGGTTATTCTAAGGAAACCTTCCAGAATGGAATACAGAGAAATAAAGATATAAAAAATATATATAAAAAGGAGGTAAAGATCAAAAGAAGATATTAATGAGAAAGCCCAACATTTGTCTAATGGTAGTTCCAAAGAAAAACTAAAAATGGAAAGAAGGTGAGAATATTCCAGAATTAAGGAAAGATATGAATCTTTAGATAGAAATACAGTGAGTCCCAAGTAGGATTAAAAAAGAAAAAGAAAACTTTCCGGGCTAAAAAGGTGCAGAACAGATGAGTTGTACAAGTTGTCTTTTCTGAACAACTTTAAATACCATGGAGGCAATTCTCACTTGCAATTAGGTTAAGTACAGACTGGAACAAACGCCTCGAGACAGCCAAAATAACCCTCAGTTACTGTTCTACCTGAAATTCCGTGGGTCTTCACTTCACACAGAGATATCAAAACAGAGAAAAACTTATTTGCATTTCTATTTAAGCAGCAGGTCTCTCTAAACCTTCTTTAAACTTCTCTGCCTAGGTGTGCACTGATGTTGACGAGTGTCTGAATGGGGCGTGTGTTCCGAATTCCATCTGTATCAACACATTGGTGAGTATGTCTCTTGTTGTTTTTTTTTTTTTATTAGTTGCTCATGACAGTACAATGATCTTGACATATCATACATTTGAATCAAATGGGGTATGATTTCTCATTTTTCCAAGTGTACAGGTTGCAGAATCACATTAGTTATACTGCCATGTATATACATACAGCAATACTAGTGTCTATTTTATTCTGTTGCCCTTCCTATCCCCCCTTTCCCTCCCCTCCCCTCACCTTTCTCCACCCAATCTAATGTGACACATTTCTCTCTTTTTCCCCCCTCACATCATCATACATGTATTTTGTAAAACGATGAGGGTCTCCTTCCATCTTCTGTGCAATTCCCCTTCTCCCCCCCAATTCCCTCTGACCTCTTTTCCCTATTTAGTGGTGATCTTCTTCTCATACTCTTCCTCCCTACCCCATTTTGAGTCACCCCTTATATTAGAGAAGACATTCGGCATTTGGTTTTTAGGGATTGGCTAACTTCACTTAGCATAATCTGCTCTAATGCCATCCATTTCCCTGCAAATGCCATAATCTTGTTATGTTTTAGTGCTGCATAATATTCCATTGTGTATAAATGCCACATTTTTTTATCCATTCATCTATTGAAGGGCATCTAGGTTGGCTCCACAGTCTAGCTATTGTGAATGGTGCTGCTATAAACATTGATGTGGCTGTGTCCCTGTAGTATGCTCTTTTTAGGTCTTTTGGGTATAGTCCGAGAAGGGAAATAGTTGGGTCAAATGGTGGTTCCATTCCCAGCTTTCCAAGGAATCTCCATACTGCTTTCCAAATTGGCTGCACCAATTTGCAGTCCCAAGATCAGTGTATGAGTGTACCTTTTCCCCCCCGCATCCTCGCCAGCACTTGTTATTGTTTGACTTCATAATGGCTGCCATTCTTACTAGAGTGAGATGGTATCTTAGAGTAGTTTTAATTTGCATTTCTCTGATTGCTAGAGATGGTAAGCATTTTTTCGTGTATTTGTTGATTGACTGTATATCCTCTTCTGAGAAGTGTCTGTTCAGGTCCTTGGCCCATTTGTTGATTGGGTTATTTATTTTTTTGTTGTTTAACTTTTTGAGTTCTTTGTATACTCTAGAGATTAGAGCTCTATCTGAAGTGTAAGGGGGTAAAAATTTGTTCCCAGGATATAGGTTCCCTATTCACCTCACATATTATTTCTCTTGCGAGAAAAAACTTTTTAGTTTGAATACGTCCCATTTGTTGATTCTTGATTTTTAACTCTTGTGCTATAGGTGTTTAGGAATTTGGGGCCCGACCCCACGTGATGGAGATTAGGACCAACTTTTTCTTTTATTAGATGCAGAGTCTCTGGTTTGATTTTTTGCTACCAAACCAGAACCATTATGGAAGCAATGGTGTGTTCATAGATCCTAACTCCAAACACGTAGAACACGGGGGAATAATACATTTGATTGACAGAACTAGGGCAAAAGCTTGCTACAAATGTGTTTACTGTAAGAATTATTTTACAAGTCATATTCTGTATAAGAAATTTTTAAATGCCAGGTTTGTTCTTTTTCTTGTATTAAAGTTGCAATATTGTGCTTTGGGGAACTTTATTGGATAATTTACTGCCACCCTTGTACTTTGAAAATATGAAGCACCTCTTGGTTTATATTAACAGTTCAGTGTTATTCTGGTGATTACTCAATCCCCAAACAGCACTATTTTCATAAAACTTTGCACAAGTCATTTTATTAAATGAAAATGCTTAGTACAAAGGAGTCTGTAATTTAATATTCAGATATGAGTTTTATTTCTGAAAGTTCCTGTCAACAGTATTAAGATGAAAGAGGTAGCAGGGTGGACCAGCAACAAGAAAAAGTACTGATTCCATTTACGACTCTTCCAGGTTACCAGCATCCCTGGAAAAGCTGTTTAATCTTAGTTTCCTCATTTCCTTATAAGCAAAAGTTCTTCACAAACATCAAGTCATTTATTTTAACTATCACAACAGCCCTATGCCTAGGCACTATTATTATCCCCATTTTACGGTTGAAGAGATTGAGACACAGGAGAGTTGCATAATTAGGCTGAGGTCACACTTCTCACTATCCTCCCGGGCTGGCTACAGAGCTCGAATTCTTCTCCCATGGTACTGTACTGCTTTGGAATGTACTAGGATTTATTGCTTCTTAGCTTTTGTAATATGACATTTATTCTGTCCCATATAATGCGCATAACAGAAGAACAATATTAAGACCAATTGTAATAGGATCAATGAAATTATCCCCCGCTCTCCACTTTAAACAGCTGCTCAATAGCTACACTATCAGGGGACATAGCTTTAAGCATTCTTTCTTTTTTAAAAAATTTATTTTATTTGTTCTTTTTAGATATACATGACAATAGAGTGTATTTTGACATATTATACATACATGGAGTGTAACTTCCCATTCTTGTGGTTGAACATGATGTGGAGTTATACTGGTCGTGTATTCATATACAAACATAGGAAAGTTATGTCTGATTCATTACACTGTCTTTCCCGTTCCTTCATTGGGAACACCAATTCCCTCACCTTCATTCCCCTTTGTCTAATCCAGTGAACTTCTATTCTTCCCTCCTCCCCCCTTATTGTGTGTGAGCATCCACATTATCAGAGAGAACATTCAGCCTTTGGTTTGGGGACATTGGCTTATTTCACTTAGTATGATAGTCTTCAGTTCCATCCATTTATCGGCAAATGCCATAATTTTATTCTTCTTTATAGCTGATTAATATTCCATTGTGTAGCTTCTTAGCTTTTTACCAGGACAAAGCTGGTCTGCAAAAACAGATTTGAGAAATAACAGGTAATAACATGGGCTTGGGGATATAGCTCAGTTGGTAGAGTGTTTGCCTCACATGCACAAGGCCCTGGGTTCAATCCCCAGCACCACACATACACACACACACAAAAGTAATAACAGAAGTCACTCACAGGGAAGAAAAGTAGATAATGGATAGACCTCCAGGGAATCCAAAAGATGAAGGAGTAGGCAAAGAAAAAGAGCAGATATCAAGAAAAGGAGTGAGGGATACCCAGTGAAGCTGACAGATCATAAAAAATCATTGCAAAGCATCCTTCAGACTTGCCCATGAAAAGTTCCTGAGTGACTAAAATATTCAACTGCATACTTTATAAAGGAATCTTTTATGGTATGTATTTTTATCTCAGTAAAGCTATATAGGATGCATAAGTTCTGAGGATCTATTGTACAGCATGGGGACTGTAGATAACAATACTGTACTGTACATGTGAAATTTGCTAAGAGAGTAGATCTTAGTATTCTCACCAAAAGAAGAAAAATAACTATAGGAGGTGACAGATGTCTTAATTAACTCACTGTGATAATTACTTCACAGTATATACATATATTACACCATTGCACTGTGTACTTTAAATATATTGAATTTTAAATATATACAATTTGTCAGTTATACCTCAATTAGACTAAAATTTTTAATAATACGAAATATTTTTAACTGTTTAAAAAAAAAGGGAAAAAAATGTAAAAAGAGGTCCTGTGTGTCCCTGGAAGTGCCATTGTGGTAGAGCTGATGGCTCATTTGCCAGTTTCTTCTTCCATAGCAACCTACCTCATCAAGAATTCTCAGTGCAAGCCACCAATATTTCTCTTTGTGCCTGTTTCTTTGTCATTTAATTATAAAAGAGCCAAAGGAATAGTTTTTTTTTTTTTTTTTTATTTTTTATTGTGGGTTGTTCAAAACATTACAAATTTCTTGACATATCATATTCCACACTTTGATTCAAGTGGGTTATGAACTCCCACCTTCACCCCATACACAGATTGCAGAATCACATCAGTTACACATCCATTGATTTACAAATTGCCATACTAGTGTCTGTTGTGCTCCACTGCCATTCCCATCCTCCACCCTCCCCCCTCCCCACCTCTCCCCTCCCCTCCCCTCCTCTCTCTCTACCTCCTCCACTGTATAACCCTGAGGGTCTCCTTCCATTACCATGCAATTTCCCTTCTCTCTCCCTTTCCCTCCCACCTCTCATCCCTGTTAAATGTTAATCTTCTTCTCCTGTTCTTCGTCCCTACACTGTTCTTAGTTACTCTCCTTATATCAAAGAAGACATTTGGCATTTGTTTTTTAGGGATTGGCTAGCTTCACTTAGCATAATCTGCTCTAATGCCATCCATTTCCCTGTAAATTCTATGATTTTGTCATTTTTTAATGCAGAGTAATACTCCATTGTGTATAAATGCCACATTTTTTTTATCCATTCGTCTATTGAAGGGCATCTAGGTTGGTTCCACAGTCTTGCTATTGTGAACTGTGCTGCTATGAACATCGATGTAGCAGTGTCCCTGTAGCATGCTCTTTTTAGGTCTTTAGGGAATAGACCAAGAAGGGGAATAGCTGGGTCAAATGGTGGCTCCATTCCCAGCTTTCCAAGAAATCTCCATACTGCTTTCCAAATTGGCTGCACCAATCTGCAGTCCCACCAGCAATGTACAAGTGTACCCTTTTCCCCACATCCTCGCCAGCACTTGTTGTTGTTTGACTTCCTAATGGCTGACAATCTTACTGGAGTGAGATGGTATCTTAGGGTGGTTTTGATTTGCATTTCTCTGACAGCTAGAGATGTTGAGCATTTTTTCATGTACTTGTTGATTGACTGTATGTCCTCCTCTGAGAAGTGTCTGTTCAGGTCCTTGGCCCATTTGTTGATTGGGTTGTTTGTTTTCTTATTGTCTAATTTTTTGAGTTCTTTGTATACTCTGGATATTAGGGCTCTATCTGAAGTGTGAGGAGTAAAGATTTGTTCCCAGGGTGTAGGCTCCCTATTTACCTCTCTTATTGTTTCTTTTGCTGAGAAAAAACTTTTTAGTTTGAGTAAGTCCCATTTGTTGATTCTAGTTATTAACTTTTGTGCTATGGGTGTCCTATTGAGGAATTTGGAGCCCGACCCCACCGACTGTAGATCGTAGCCAACTTTTTCTTCTATCAGACGGCGCGTCTCTGATTTGATATCAAGCTCCTTGATCCATTTTGAATTCACTTTTGTGCATGGCGAGAGAAAGGGATTCAGTTTCATTTTGTTGCATATGGATTTCCAGTTTTCCCAGCACCATTTGTTGAAGATGCTATCCTTCCTCCATTGCATGCTTTTAGCCCCTTTATCAAATATAAGATAGTTGTAGTTTTGTGGATTGGTTTCTGTGTCCTCTATTCTGTACCATTGGTCCACCCGCCTGTTTTGGTACCAGTACCATGCTGTTTTTGTTACTATTGCTCTGTAGTATAGTTTGAAGTCTGGTATCGCTATACCGCCTGATTCACACTTCCTGCTTAGCATTGTTTTTGCTATTCTGGGTCTTTTATTTTTCCATATGAATTTCATGATTGCTTTCTCTATTTCTACAAGAAATGCCGATGGGATTTTGATTGGCATTGCATTAAACCTATAGAGAACTTTTGGTAATATCGCCATTTTGATGATGTTAGTTCTGCCTATCCATGAACAGGGTATATTTTTCCATCTTCTAAGATCTTCTTCTATTTCTCTCTTTAGGGTTCTGTAGTTTTCATTGTATAAGTCTTTCACCTCTTTTGTTAGGTTGATTCCCAAGTATTTTATTGTTTTTGAAGATATTTTGAATGGAGTGGTTGTCCTCATTTCCAATTCAGAGGATTTGTCGCTGATATACAGGAATGCCTTTGATTTATGTGTGTTGATTTTATATCCTGCCACTTTGCTGAATTCATTTATTAGCTCTAATAGTTTCTTTGTAGAGCCTTTTGGGTCTGCTAGGTATAGAATCATATCATCTGCAAATAGTGATAATTTAAGTTCTTCTTTTCCTATTTTTATGCCTTTAATTTCTTTCGTCTGTCTAATTGCTCTGGCCAGTGTTTCGAGAACTATGTTGAACAGAAGTGGAGAGAGAGGGCATCCCTGTCTAGTTCCAGATTTTAGAGGGAATGCCTTCAGTTTTTCTCCATTCAGAATGATGCTAGCCTGAGGCTTAGCATAGATTGCTTTTACAATATTGAGGTATGTTCCTGTTATCCCTAGTTTTTCTAGAGTTTTGAACATAAAGGGATGCTGTACTTTGTCAAATGCTTTTTCCGCGTCTATCGAGATGATCATATGGTTCTTATTTTTAAGTCTATTGATGTGGTGAATAACATTTATTGATTTCCGTATATTGAACCAGCCTTGCATCCCAGGGATGAATCCTACTTGATCATGGTGTACAATTTTTTTGATATGTTTTTGTATCCGATTCGCCAGAATTTTATTGAGGATTTTTGCATCTAGGTTCATTAGAGATATTGGTCTGTAGTTTTCTTTCTTTGAAGTGTCTTTGTCTGGTTTAGGTATCAGGGTGATGTTGGCCTCATAGAATGAATTTGGAAGTTCTCCCTCCTTTTCTATTTCCTGAAGTAGCTTGAAAAGTATTGGTATTAGTTCTTCTTTAAAGGTTTTGTAAAATTCTGCTGTATACCCATCTGGACCTGGGCTTTTCTTAGTTGGTAGTCTTTTTATGGTTTCTTCTATTTCCTCAATTGATATTGGTCTGTTTAGGTTTTCTATATCCTCCTGACTCAATCTGGGCAGATCATATGACTTAAGAAATTTATCTATGCCTTCACTATCTTCTAATTTATTGGAGTATAAGGATTCAAAATAGTTTTTGATTATCTTCTGTATTTCTGAAGTGTCTGTTGTGATATTGCCTTTTTCATCCCGTATGCTAGTAATTTGAGTTCTCTCTCTTCTTCTCTTCGCTAGCATCGCTAAGGGTCTGTCGATTTTGTTTATTTTTTCAAAGAACCAACTTTTAGTTTTGTCAATTTTTTCAATTGTTTCTTTTGTTTCGATTTCATTAATTTCAGCTCTGATTTTAATTATTTCTTGCCTTCTACTTCTTTTGCTGTTGTTTTGCTCTTCATTTTCCAGGATTTTGAGATGAAGTATGAGATCATTTATTTGTTGGTTTTTTCTTTTTTTAAGGAATGAACTCCAAGCAATGAATTTTCCTCTTAGAACTGCTTTCAATGTGTCCCATAGATTCCGATATGTTGTGTCTGTGTTTTCATTTATCTCTAAGAATTTTTTGATTTCCTTCTTGATGTCTTCTATAACCCATTGATCGTTCAGTAACCTATTGTTCATTCTCCAAGTGATGTATGCTTTTTCCTTCCTTCTTTTATCGTTGATTTTCAGTTTCATTCCATTATGATCAGATAAGATGCATGGTATTATCTCTACTCCTTTATATTGTCTAAGAGTTGCCCTGTGACATAATATATGATCTATTTTTGAGAAGGATCCATGTGCTGCTGAGAAAAAAGTGTAACTGCTTGATGTTGGGTGGTATATTCTATATATGTCAATTAGGTCTAGGTTATTAATAGTGTTATTGAGTTCTATAGTTTCCTTATTCAACTTTTGTTTGGAAGATCTGTCCAGTGGCGAGAGAGGTGTGTTGAAGTCTCCCATGATTGTGGTATGGTGGTCTATTAGACTCTTGAACTTGAGAAGAGTTTGTTTGACGAATATAGCTGCACCATTGTTTGGGGCATAAATATTTATGATTGTTATGTCTTGTTGGTGTATGGTTCCCTTAAGCAGTATGTAGTGTCCCTCTTTATCTCTTTTGATTAACTTTGGCTTGAAATCTATTTTATTTGATATGAGTATGGACACTCCTGCTTGTTTCCGAAGTCCATATGAGTGATATGATTTTTCCCAACCTTTCACCTTCAGCCTATGTATGTCCTTTCCTATCAAATGCGTCTCCTGTAGGCAGCATATTGTTGGGTCTTGTTTTGTGATCCATTCTACTAGCCTGTGTCTCTTAATTGGTGAGTTTAAGCCATTAACATTTAGGGTTATTATTGAGATATGGGTTGTTCTTCCAGCCATATTTGTTTATTTCTGTTACTAAACATGGTTTGTTTTCCTCTTTGATTATCCCCCCCCCTTTACTGTCCTACCTCCCACTGTTGGTTTTCATTGTTATTTTCCATTTCCTCTTCCTGTAATGCTTTGGCGAGGATGTTTTGAAGAGATGGTTTTCTAGCTGCGAATTCTTTAAACTTTTGTTTATCGTGGAAGGTTTTAATTTCATCCTCCATCCTGAAGCTTAATTTCGCTGGATACACAATTCTTGGTTGGAACCCATTTTCTTTCAGTGTTTGAAATATGTTATTCCAGGATCTTCTAGCTTTCAGAGTCTGTGTTGACAGATCAGCTGTTATCCTGATTGGCTTACCCCTAAATGTAATCTGCTTCCTTTCTCTTGTAGCTTTTAAAATTCTCTCCTTATTCTGTAAGTTGGGCATCTTCATTATAATGTGTCTAGGTGTGGATCTCTTATGATTTTGCACATTCGGCGTCCTGTAGGCTTCTAGGATTTGGGATTCTGTCTCATTCTTCAAGTCTGGGAAGTTTTCTTGTATTATTTCATTGAATAGACTTCTCATTCCTTTGGTTTGGAGCTCTGTACCTTCCTGTATCCCAATGACTCTTAAATTTGGTCTCTTAATGTTATCCCATATTTCTTGGATGTTCTGCTCATGGTTTCTTAACAGTCTTGCTGAGCTGTCTATGTTCTTTTCCAGTTGAAATACTTTGTCTTCATTGTCTGATGTTCTATCTTCTAAGTGTTCTACTCTGCTGGTAGTATTCTCCATTGAGTTTTTAAGTTGGTTTATTGCTTCCTGCATTTCTAGGATTTCTGTTTGTTTGTTTTTTATAACCTCTATCTCCCTGTATAGTTGATCCTTTGCTTCCTGGATTTGTTTGCGTAATTCGTTGTCGAAGTGATCTTTCATTGTCTGATTTTGCTGTTTAATGTCTTCCTTGATACTCCAGATCATCTGAAGCATGTATATCCTGAATTCTTTATCTGACATTCCATCTGCTGCAGCTGTTACCTCTTCTAAAGTTGCGTTGACCTGCATTGCTTGTGGTCCTTTCTTTCCTTGTCTTTTCATACTGCTTGCGTATCTTTCCTGCAGGTGCGGGCGGCGGCTCTGCTCTCTTCTTATTCCAATTGGGGTGTCGTGGCTACCACGCCGGCAGGTCACTGGGCCTGTTCTGGGAGCTGGCGGCGGCTCTGTTCTGCCCCTACTCCAATTGGGGTGACGAGTGTACCACGCCGGCAGGCCACTGGGCCTGATCCGCCGGTCGGTTGCAGGTTTGCCTACCCTGCAGGCGCTGGCGGCGGCTCTACTCTGCCCCTACTGCAAATGGGGTGACCTGTCTGTCGTACCGGCAGGCCACTGGGCCTGTCCCGCTGGTCGGTCGCAGATCTGCCCACCTTTCGGGCACGGGTGGAGGCTCTGCTCTGCCCCTACTCCAATTGGGGTGTCGTGACTACCCCGTCTGCAGGACACTGGGCCTGTTCCTGGCACGGGCGGCGACTCTGCTCTGCCACTACTCCAATTAGGGTGGTGTTTGTACCACGCCGGCAGGCTCCTGGGCCTGATCCGCAGGTCTGTTGTAGGTCTGCCTACCTTGGAGGCGCAGGCGGCGGATCTGCCCTGCCCCTCCTACCACGCCTGCGGACCCCTGGGCCTGATCTACAGGTTGATCCCTGGTCTGCTCACCCTGCGGGCACGGGTGGCGGTTCTGCTCCGCCCCCGATTGGGGTCACGTGACCACCACACCGGCAGGGCCTGATCCGGGCGTGGGAGAAGGATCTGCTCTGCCCCTACTCCAGTTGGGGTGACGTGTGTACCACACTGGCAGGCCACTGGGCCTGACCCGCCAGGCTGTCACAGGTCTGTTTACCTTGCACGCTCATTCGTCACAGCGCGAACCGCGGCTCTGCCCTGCCCCTCCTACCACGCCCATGTACCACTGGGTCGCGGGTCTGCCCACCTTGCGGTTGCGGGTGGCGGCTCCGCTCCGCCCCCTCTCCAATTGGGGTCACGCGGTCACCACGCTGGCAAGCCGCTGGGCCTGCTCCGGGTGCTGGCGGCGGCCCGGCTCCTTCCCTCTGGCTCGACGACAAATTGAGGAGACTCGGGTGACTGTGCCTCACCCCCCCTACCAGGAGACCAACTGCTTATGTCACCACTGGTATTGATGAAGTTCCCTCCTCCGCCACTTTCTGCAGACATCAGATCTCTGCCATGTTGGTATCCTATGCGAATGGCAGCATTTCGTTCCCCTTGCCGGGCAACCAAAGCACCGGGTGAGTCCTGACCGGCCCTCAGCAGGACCCGGACCCAGAAGCAGTTTCCGCGGGCTCCTAGCCCCGGGCCAGGGAAGTTCCGGGAGCCGGAACTCGGCCACTCCGTGCTCGGTGTAAGCTCCTATAAATGTAAGCTCCAAGAAGCAGTCCCCGCGGGCTCAGTTCCGGGAGCCGTAATTCGGCTGCTTAGTGCTTGTTGTATGCTCTGGTAGGCGCAGGGTCCAAGAAGCAGCCTCCGCGGGCTCAGCAGCCGCTCCGCGCTGGGTATTCACTCCGATAAGATCAGCTTCTAAGAAGCACCCAGGCGCTGAGCCCTAGCAATCTGTCTGCAAGCCGCAGGCGAATTGCAGCCTGAAATTACCTGTTCTATGGCTGAATGAGCTGCGGTCAGTCGAAAACAGCGGTGGTGACGTCAGTTTACCAACATGGTGGCTGCTGGCCTCCTCTGTGGTCTGACCGGTGTGGAGAACCGAGATGGACCGCTTCCTTCCCCCGTCTCGAACCCAGAATTCAGCCCTGAGTACGGTGCTTGCGCGGCTGGCAGAAACTGCAGCGCTGTAACCCTGCGTCTCTATCCCAGCGCACGCTGCAGATTCTAGCCTCGGGCCGATTTGCTGAATAAGCAGTGCGACAAACCTCTCGCGTTTGAGTCCCCGTAGCTGATCCTCGTGCGATGGAAATCCTTCCTCCAGGTTCCGGAGCACCCCACTATTGCTGGAAATTCCTAACAAGATATCCTTTAGCCGTCCTGACTTGTCATACTCCCACACAGTGAAGCAGCACACGGGGGCAATGCACTCCCCTCGCCGCCATCTTTAAACTCCCCCTTTTTTTTTTTTTTTTTTTTTTTTAAAAAAAAGGCCTTTCTAACCAAATCATCTCCCTGTCTCCAGGGCAAAGCTCCCTACTCCACCTCCCAGGACTCATTAGAACTTTCAGCCTTTCCTCCTTCACCCTCCACAGTGCAGCTGGCAGGGTCAGAGTGCTGCTGGGTCACTGTTGACCCTTCTCTCCCTTCAGTGCTACACCTTCATTGTCTGCAAGGCCCTCTGCAGCTTCGATCTAATCGTGTTTTCACCAACATTCACTGGACTGCATAATATACACATGCAAACCGAGAGACAGGCCTGGGCCTACTTAATCCTGGAATCACTGAATATATATATATATATGAATACACACACACACACAACAGTGGCTTTGTTCACAGGTTTGAACCCCTGGTTCATCCTCTCATCTTTGTCCGTTGCAGGGGTCTTACCGCTGTGGGCCTTGCAAACCGGGGTACACCGGTGACCAGACAAGGGGATGCAAAACCGAAAGAAACTGCAGAAATCCAGAGCTGAACCCTTGCAGTGTGAATGCACAGTGCATTGAGGAGAGGCAAGGGGAAGTGACCTGCGTGGTAAGTTGTTCACTTGCTTTGTTTTTCCTCTTCCATTTCAAACCCTACCTCCCTCCGATTTTGCTTGCTTCTAGGTAAAAGTACTCCGAAATGAAAATGTTGCCATCAAAATGAGCACAGAATGTAACAAGGCAGCTGGGTTTGTGGGGGGCAGTCCAGAGCCCACCTAACCTTTGGCTGCCTGTTCTTTCCCTTTTATATGAACCACGAAAGCCATGGGAGCAACACCATTCAGTTGCTCACCTGGATGGTGGAGCCCCAGCTTCCAAGCACCTTCTGTGGAGAAGCCCAAGAATCCAGGGACAGGGAGGCTCGTTCACCTCCTCCCTTTCCTTCTTCTGCCCTGTCCACTTGTACTTGACAGGCATACCTGCTGCCATTCCTGATTCTACGTACCCTTGAGACCTCTCATGTCGATTTTCAGGGGGTGTCATAATGCAGAGGTGAGGGCTGTTGAAAGTCCTTAGGAGAAACCTCCATTATATAGTGAGTCTAAGTGAGGGATAATGCCATTCTTTTAAGTCCTCCTCAGCCCTAGTGCAGGGACAGCTCAGTGTATGGTCATGTTTCCTGTCCATTCCCAGCCCTGGAGCCAGTGTGGGCAGGAGGAACCTGGGCAGACAGCCGAGCACCCACAGCTGACATGGGCCTCATGCTGAGCCTGTAGAGGACCTTTTGGGAAAGGACCACCTATTCCCAAATTCCAGGACCCAGAGTCCTCAGGGACTGTGGGTACTGACAAGTCAGCCAACCTTGGCTGCTCACTTCCTCCTTACTTCCTGGGTGCCAGGCCCCCAGCAGGTGGCCCTTCAGCCAGTCTGAGGGTCATAGCGAGCACCCCTGGGCTGCAGCATGGATTCTGTGAGAATGTGTCCTCTTCCTTATACCTTAAACTGAGAATCCTTTGTCTTCATTCCTGGAAGCTTTTCTGCAATTATCATGCCACTTTTCATATGGGAAAAATAAGAAGAGTCAAAAATAAGTAAAAGAAGTAAGGATAATAGTCCTCCCTGGCAATCCAGATATTCTGGAACAACTTCAGGATGGAGAGATGTGCTGTTGTCGGAGGGGAAAAACTCCAGAAAGCTCCCCAGTTCCTGTTGGTTGGGCATGTTTATTACCAAAAAAAAAAAGTCACTGGGTAGCAAGTGTATCTCTGTGTTTAAGTCCTTATTTTCTGTGAACAAATTGATGACGCCCCTGGGATGGTGGGTGATGGGCTCTTAATATGTTTTGAATTTGTAATAAGGCACAACGACAGATGGTAAAGGATTAATAAACTTGGTGTGACTGCTAAAATAATTTAATCTGCCAGAAAAATGGCTCATTAAAAATGTATTTGTTCCTAGAGGAAATTTTTCCTCATTAAAGTGAGTCAAGGACCATACCCCATGGCTAAACTCTCCAGGCCTTCCAAAGGCATTTTGCTGAAGCAATCGAGCAGGGATTGCTGAGCTCTGGGAGGATTTCTTTGGAATCTGGCCTTCTCAATCTCTGGCTGCAAAGGGAGAGAGCAGATGATAAGACAGGCAGGCTGCCGCTCAGGAAACCACTGCTCCCAAAGCACCTTATTTTGATTAGAGAGGCCAGGAAATTTCACATTTGCTCTGCAAAGTGTGTTTCCCGTTGGCCCAGACTTTCTCCCTCAGATTCTTTCCCTGCTGTGTCTTTATGCCACGGGTACATTTTTCCTCTCCCTGCATTTCTGGTTCTGTCGTTTTTTATGGCCCCCTTTTCCCCCTCTTCCTTCCAATGTCCTGCCTATTCCTCCCCAGGGCAGCCCAACCTGCTCCATCTCATATCCAGGACCCTTCTGGAAAGGTTTCCTTTCTCCTCGGTGTATTGTCATCCTCTAACTCGGCCTCCTCAGATGTAGATGAGCAGAAGAACAACTCAAAACATGCACATGAACCACGTATAAATGGCAAAACTCACTGGAATGGGACAGACTTAAGGTCACATTTCCCAGCTCTGAGCAAGGCACTGAGCTAGGCTGAGCCTACCTGGCTCTTCTGTGGAAAAAGAATGACGACCTTGCAACATTATTGTAAAGATAGGAGAATGTGTTCCTGAAGAGTTGGCTACAGAACAGCTGTTAACCTCACCCTCGTTCTGCTGAAGGTGAAGGCTTACCCTCACCCTTAGTGGCAGCAGGATCCTCAGGTACACATCTCCAGGCAGATAGAGACATCGACCCAGCACTGTGCCTGTGGGAACCTTCTGCTAAAAGTAAGGGGTGTAAAAAGAGATAAGTACCTTGGAAGGTTCCCCCTTTGGTAGAAATTGATCCGGAAGACAAATTCAGAGATAAGACTGTGATTCGAGAATGATAAGGAAAATGCCACAGGAACCACTCCACCCAATCATTTATTTTCAGGAGAAGAATAATTTGGACATTCACATGAAAAATGTTGGGACCATAATTCAAAATTACAAATGCAGATCCCTTTAAACCAGAAATTCCATGCTGTGAAACTAGTATGCACACACAAAATGACTAATGGGCCAGAATTTTTGGCAGCATTGTTAGCAACAGGAGAGACGTTAGAAGCCTGATACCCACCAGTGGAAAACTAGTTGAATTAATTGAGGTGCATCCAGACAATCATAGGTGTGATATGTCTGCAGCCATCAAAAAGAATGGCATGAATCTACATGGAACACTATGGAAAGAGCTCTAAGATAGAATGGGGAGTTGTTTTTTTTTTTTAAAAAGCCAAGGTGTAGAACAGGTGTGTGTGTGTGTGTGTGTGTGTGTGTGTGTGTGTGTGTGTAGATGTACAAACAATGATACACACACAATTTTGCAAAAAGACAAAATGAGAGAAAGACACTGGCTTGTCTGTACACAGATTCTCTGACAGTGTAACATAAGAATGGATTCCTTTGATTGCCTGAGCCATGGGAACAGGAGCAGAAGGATAGTTTTTAGCATCGATTTCCCTTTGTGTCTTTTGAATTTTGAACCATTAGACTATCCAAATGCAATTAAATAGTTTTAAAATCTCATCTAATCAAAGCTGCTAGACTTCAGGCCCTTCCCCTGGGGATGCTCATACAGGAGCAGAGGCCCTATTGGCTTCCCGCCTCCTGGCCAGGCTCAGCTTCCCAGGCCTCCAATGGGCTTTCCTTTCACAGTGCGGAGTCGGGTGGGCTGGTGATGGCTATGTCTGTGGAAAGGATGTGGACATCGACAGTTACCCTGATGAAGAACTGCCATGCTCTGCCAGGAACTGCAAGAAGGTAAGATGGAGAAGCAAGAGAAACACACACACACACACACACACACACACAAAAGTACAGACTTTGACTTTACAAAACCACATCTTATGTGGGGGAAACATTCTGCAGGTCCCATTTAAAATTGCATTTTTAAAGTAGTTGCATCTCAAATGAAGCAAAACAGCCACCAACAATAAAGTCAGCTACACTTGGTCTTGAGATCATAGCTGGTTTTCAATGTAAGACAAGTAGGATGTCACTCTGAGCTGTTTCCTCCTTAGGACAACTGCAAGTATGTGCCAAACTCTGGCCAGGAAGATGCAGACAGAGATGGCATTGGAGATGCTTGTGATGAGGATGCTGATGGAGATGGGATCCTGAATGAACAGGTACCAGTTTTGTGGGGAGGACCCATGAACTACCACATGATGCCAAATGCCAGGGATGATGGAAGAGAGCCCCATCAACTATTTATATTGATCATCCCAAATATTAGTTGCCACTCTGTCCCCATAGCACTGAAACTTTTTTTTTGGTATTAGGGATTGAACCCAGGGGCACTTGACCATTGAGCCACATCCCTGCATTTTATTTAGAGACAAGGTCTCACTGAGTTGCTTAGTGCTTCACTTTTGCTGAGGCTGACTTTGAACTTGCGATCCTCCTGCCTCAGCCTCCTGAGCCACTGGGATTACAGGCATGCACCACCATGACCAGCAGCACTGCAACTTTTTATTTCATAAGATTCGCAAATGTTTAAAAAATAAAATTAATAGACTTGGGCCACCTCTCCTTCCAGTGGGGGGAGTGAATTTAGTGAAAGTCTGAGTAAGTGTCCCCTCGTCCCATCTTTTAGGATAACTGTGTCTTGACTCACAATGTGGACCAAAGGAACAGCGATAAAGATATCTTTGGGGATGCCTGTGACAACTGCCGGACAGTCTTAAATAATGACCAGAAAGATACTGACGGGGACGGAAAAGGAGACGCTTGTGATGATGACATGGATGGAGATGGTGGGTTTGCTTTGCTCTGTCATTTATTTGGGATTCATTTGTCCTTTTGTCCTTGTCCTCTCTCAAGAGTAGGAATAGAATTGCTGACTCAGGGCCTCCCACGCTGATGGTTCACTGCAGCCTGGAGGCCCAGGGCTGGCTTGTCTCTTTAGGAGACTCCACAACCCATGCCCCTGTTTAATAACTGTGGATGTTTCTGGAACTCTATGTCATTGCTAGGAACTTAATAAAAACCCCTTCCAGCAGGGTCATGTCAGGGCTGTGTCCTGTAGGGCATCCACCTTCCCCAGTTGTACTTTCCTCACCACCTTTCTCCACCTGGAAATGGAGAATTGAGCTTTGAGCAGATTCACAGACGAGACCCTCTGAGGCACACTTCTGAGACCCAGGCCCCTCAGGGAAATATGGCCATCCCCTGCCTATTCTGGGTCGGGCTCTGGAAGCAGGGTGGCTATACTGCACAGCTCTGGGAACCCCCCTACAGGAACTTTGTGTGAGGTCCATGTAAGAGGCCCCTCCTAGACCTAGTCAGCTGTGGAACTTCATGAGACTTGAGGGAGGTCATCTGATTCTGTATGACTCCCATGGCATAGAGATGACGAGCACTGAAGGATAGCGTGGGATCTGGTAGTTTCTGGAAAACATATCAAAACACAGAGCACTGGGAGAAAACCCTTTAGAAATACCACCCACTCCAAACACACATATATGCATGCACACACACAGACACAGAATATCTATACCTCCCTAAAGCATGACCTCATCTTCTATGAGCCCAGCTGATGCCCCTGACCCAGTGGTGCACTGGCAAACCAGCTCAATAAAAAAAAAAAAAAAAGAAAGCCCCAATTCGTCAATTTCTGCAATGTTACTTCTCCCATTATCGATTTTAAACTACCAATATGATGTCATTCAATGCAAAATTGGCACAAGAGGGACTCAGTGGGCCTGACTCCAGCACATTTCTGTCCAGAACCCTGCATCCAAGTCATAACTCGAACACCCATCAGGTCCTCCCTCTCAGGGTCAGCCCAACCAGCCATCATGCCCCCCACGTCTTTAGGACAAATCCCAAATCAGTGGATAAATGCCTCTAAGAGCTATTCCTTTTTATGTCTCCCAGAATCCTTCCTTTGAAATGACTTTACAAAACCACATCTCATGTGGGGGAAACATTCTGCAGGTCCCATTTAAAATTGCATTTAAAATGAAATTTTAAATGGGACCTTCAGATAACTGCTGAAAAGGGTAGTGACTGTGACAATGACCATGGGCCTGACCTCTATATCACCTAGAAGTCAGTGTGTCACATTCCCTTCTGTCATGTTCCCCTGAACCAAGGTAGCATTCTTTTCTTGCAGGAATAAAAAACATTTTGGACAACTGCCCCAGAGTTCCCAATCGTGATCAGAGGGACAAGGATGGTGATGGTGTGGGGGACACTTGTGATAGCTGTCCTGATGTCAGCAACCCTAACCAGGTTAGTAGGCTTCAGGGTAATTCAAACTGTAGGCTGAACTGTCTTAGGCAAAGACTCATCCTAGACCAATGTCCAGAGGAACACAGCAGAGCCCATTGGCCGGCTCCTACCTGTTGCCACTTATGTAACAGAGGACAGGTGGAGAAATGACACATATTAGGCTTGAAGATGTTGGCACGAGCACTACAAGAGTCTGGATGGGGTCTTCTGAGGCCTTCGGGATAAGTCTCACAGCTGAAGAGCACTGCTGATGTTAGTAACTTGAGCTTAATGATGCCCCAAATAACTTTTTTCTGCTAAAAGGAAAATGGAACGTGGAAGTTAACCATTGAGAGCCTAATCATGTATCCCTTTAGTCCCCAGATCCCTGCACAGCCTATGTATGGACATTTCAGATTAAGTTCAGTCAGTGACGTGTCGAGTTTCCCTTTACACACCCCCTCCCTGTCTGGATAATTGGGCATGATGTGTCATTTGTTTCTGGAGCCCTTCAAGAGGGGAGTCATTGTTGTCCTCGGTGACTCACCATTTTGACTCCATTCCAAAATACGGAAGCAAAGCAAAGTCAATTTGCTTTGTCCTCATGCCTATGGCTGGCTCCCTTCCAACTCATGCCAGAGCTCTGCATCTCCACCTGCCACCATACTAGCCGGGCACCCTTTCCCAATCAGCTCATCTGGTGTGTAGGCAGCCCATCCATGCAGCTTGATATTTTAGAAGGCTTTTTTGAAAATTCAGCATTGTGCCTACACCAATATGGTGTTGTCCTTTTGCAGTTTTGTACCGTCTTAGCTCCAGAGAAATAATTCCTGAAATCCAGTGATGATGGATGAGATCTGCCTTCTCTAGAACATTCTGTACATGCAGGCCCAGGGATAAATAACACATTCTGTTCTCTTTGCAGTCTGACGTGGATAATGATTTGGTTGGGGACTCCTGTGACACCAATCAGGACAGGTATGGCCTATGTCCCACTTCAGAGAGGCAGATGCAAAAATCTGGAGTTTTAATTTTCGGAGCTTTGTTGATAGCAGGCTTTGGGATATGTCTAGATATATTCTGGATCTCTCTGGGGCTGCTGTTGGGACAGCTCTGTCTCCAGTCAGGGCCACCATTCCTCTCTGGAAATTCTGTGTAGGAGATGGCAATGGTAGAATAGGCCACTGGACACTCCAGCAAGGAAGCTCTATGGTAGGAGAGGCACAGTGGTACCATGCCCTACAGACAGGTTCTAGAGTGTGACAGCCAGACCTGAGTCACCGTTCTTTCTCTTATAATCTGGTTAATCTTAAATTAGTTACCTAATCTCTCTGTGCCTCAGTTTCTCCTCTGTACAGTGGGGATGACAGTAGACCTAGCTCATAGGATTTTTGGGAAGATTAAGTTAATTCATAAGAAGTGCTTAGCATGATTTCTGTTGTAAATCTAACATTCTGGTTATATTCTTTCAATTCGGGAAAACTCCACCATCATCCCAACATAGATGTCAGTTTGCTGAGGGGTCACTATTATTTCATTGTATTTCACATTTTTCCATTTAGTTTCTCTTATTTGAGTTAAATTTGTTCTGTGCAAGAAAATTTGGCCAACCCTCCTAGCCCAACACAGTGGAGTCCCACATTAAGACCAGGGCTGGCTGGAGATGTAGCTGTGATAGAGTCCTTGCTTAGCATGCTCAAGGGCCTAGGTTCCATCCCCAGCACTGCAATTGGAAAAAAAAAAAAAGATGTAGGAGCATCAGAAACACAGCCATGTGCCACTCATCTCTGGAGATACCTGCTATCCAAGGCTCTAACCCCTGCACTCCTTGGGGAACTCATAGAGAGGCACTCAGAACCAGAGTAAAGAGGGCAAGGATGCTATAAGGCAAAGCAGCAAGAGACTCAGCTTCTCTCTAGTACCTGGATCACAGATTGCGCTGCAGACTCAGTTCTCCATCCACATCTTGCTCAAAGACAGCTCCCTCAGTATTTTCCGTGTCCTCATTGCTGAGCACATGCAAAGTTGAGTGATTTGAACATATTCTTCAGTCTCTTGGGGTCTCAATTTCTTTATCTGAAAAGTATAAATAATTAATCACATTGTTACAGGTAATGGTGAAAATTCAAGATCTGGTAGGTAAGACTCCCAGTCCAGTACTGGCTCTCAGTCCATATGTAGAAAATGGTGGCTGTTACTCTTGGTATCACAGTATGGGAGGGGCGAGTCAGGAAGGGAGTCTGACATCAGAATCTCTTGGTTTCAGAGTGGAAGGTGGGACTGGCAACCTGACAGCCCCCCTAAATGATGTATATCAAGAATGTTCCCTGTTACAGGTCATCCTGTACTCGGATTACCATCTAATTTCTAAAATATGCTATTCCACCAGCCTCTAGAAATTTGCCTAAAACAAATGACTCATTCTGCCACATTTTAATTCCCACAAATGTGAACCTTGAGGGAGAGGACAGGAACTGCTTGTTTTTTTTGCATACAAATGTTCAGGGCTCTATAGAATAGTTGTTGCTAATGGGAATAGCTCAATGGTATGTTTAAAAAAGCAGCCCGAGAGCATGCACAGGAATTCTACCAGTTGAGCCAGTCTTCGGTTTGTCCAGGTTGGACTGACTTCTGTTGCCCCTGGAGCCATCTGGAATGACTGGTCCCTGGCTTCTCTCCCATGTGATGTAGGGGTAGTTCCTTGCCAATGGGAGGCCACAAAAGGAACAGGGTAAAAGGAGAATCTGCTCTGATCTGAAGCAGCCACGGGAGGTGTCAAGAGACTCAGGGGAACCTCTGGGAGACAGTGCAGACTCATCCTCCCATGGCTATTCAGCCTGGAAAGAGAAAAGTGGTGGGCTGAGAGTAAGAACCCTGAGAAGTCCTGGGCCCACCTCTCGGGAAGGGGCAGCTGTATTCTCTGCCAATCTCCCCATGGCATTCAGGTCGGAATTCTCATTGTGTCCACGGCCAGGGATTATAAAAGGTAATAAACAGAACACACTGTAGGATTCTTTCACAGGCACTTAGCAAGTGCTTTCTCATATATTAAAATTGAATTGTGCAAAATTCTGATCATTGACTCACGTACTCTTCATAACAATCCTAGGAAGTAGGGACCGTTACCATCCCCACCTTACAGATGAGGACACGGAACCACAGACGTGGAGTATCATGTGCGAGGTCTCCTGCTGGTCAGGATGGTTGGGCCAGGACTCTCTCTGGAGCTGGCTGGCACCACAGCCTCTCATTCTGTGCCCTTCACATGTCCTCAGAGTCAGGGATCATCTAACAGTCCCCAGGCACCGAGAGGAGCCTCTGGTCACAAATCACAGAAACAGACTCTTATCTTCAGTAGGAAATGGCTGTCTTGTTTTAAAAGGCTAAAGAAGTGGAAAATTGTCTCTGCAGCCCATAAGGCCGCCTCATCAAAGGAATCGAACTAGCAGGTTTGATAAAACCCAAGGCTGTTAAAATCCCCCAACCCAGACTCTCCTTCCTGTCCCCTGCTGAACTGAAATCCTTTCTCCACAGTGATGGAGATGGCCACCAGGACAGCACAGACAACTGCCCCACGGTCATCAACAGTGCCCAGCTGGACACTGATAAGGATGGAATTGGGGATGAGTGTGATGACGACGATGACAATGATGGCATCCCGGACCTGATGCCCCCAGGACCAGACAACTGCCGGCTGGTCCCTAACCCAGCCCAGGAGGATAGCAACAGTAAGCAGGCCCAGCCCAGGTTGCCTGAGACCCCCTCTGGCCAGGCACACTGCCCCTCTCAGAGCACTGAGGACTCAGATCCTCTGCTTTCTTGCCTCCCAGTAACGGCTGCGTCAAACCCAGCTCCTCTGCACACTCTGTGTGGATGGTAGACATCTGGTAGACAATGGTCTCCAACTCAGAGCTGATCACTTTGCAGCTTCTGGGCCACCCTAGGATGCAATCATACAGAGCAGGGCCACAGCCATGTGCTCAGCTCCATCCTCCAGAGACTGGGAGAGTGGCTACATTGTCCTTCCTCCTTCCAGTCACTGGGGGACCCAGAAAAGGAGCCAGAGAGAAGGGCACAACAGAAAAGGATGGGCTGGGTTCACAAACTCAGACACCTGCAGGGGCCAGGCATTGACATGTGTGCGCCAAGTCAGATAGGAGTTGACAGGGAGCGGTGGGGATTAAGGTAACTAGAGGCCTTATCCCCAGCTATGCAAATTCAAATGTCATTTCAGTTGAATGAAATTCACTTGTAGCCAAATTCAGCTGAGGGACCAACCAGAATTTATAAGATTCTGGTGACAGTAATTTCCCTGCTTTTTGCACATTATAACCCAGAAAATGTTGTAGACATTTGCTTACATAAGATGAGGCTATGAGCCACCAGTTGGTAAACCCAGCCATATATCATAAAAACTTCCTGGGGATACAGTGAAGGGCAACTGTTAACATTGACCTTACAAGAAACTCTGGGTGTCACCTGAGGGCTGGTCTGATTGCCCATCAGTAGGGTCCAGGTTGAAGCCTAGGACCAACCCCAAGGTTCCTCTCCTGACACTGGTGAATCATAGCCCTGGAGGTGAGATCTTGGGCTCGTCTTCTGTCCCCTGTCCAGCCCCTTTCTCTGCTGAGGGTGGTAAGTATGGGCGTTGTTGAGCTCCTGTCCCCTTTCTTCACCCCACTCAGGTGATGGGGTGGGAGACATCTGTGAGACTGACTTTGACCAGGACCAGGTCATCGATCGGATCGATGTCTGCCCTGAGAATGCAGAAATCACCCTGACGGACTTCAGAGCCTACCAGACCGTGGTTCTGGATCCTGAAGGGGATGCCCAGATCGACCCCAACTGGGTGGTCCTGAACCAGGTGAGTGTATCCGAGTTGGCAAGAGCTCAGCTTTGTCTCTTTTAATAGTGGCAGGTGACATTTAGAGGTGCTGATTAAGAACAGGAAGCTGTTCACGTGTTCCTCCTCATAGTCCTGAGACAAAGTCCTTTCATCGTGCCCATTTTATAGATGATAAAATTGAGTCTTCTAAAGCCTTGAAGACTGCTCAGGGTAGCTCTGCAGTGAGTGGCTGAGATGGCTGGAACTGGAACTCGACCAATCATGCTCCTGATCCAATAATCAGCCTCCTACTGTTCTCCTCGTTGCATAGCTGAAAAAGGAAGACACACAGAGATTTAGTAGACATTTCAGAGTCACAGAGCAAACCATATTAGAAATATATGTTCCCCAATTAAGGGGAGTCTGCTTAAGTGACAATCTTAGAAAAATTATTTCTATTTAAATTTAAATTTCTATTTAAAACCTTTAATGGAAGTCACACATCACCAGCCTGCCACTCATGGCACCCAAGGATCTGGGCCCCCAGGTTTATTTGGTCCACTTTGAGATCGCTCTGAACTTCCTCAACTCTTTCTACAGGGCATGGAGATTGTGCAGACCATGAACAGTGATCCTGGGCTGGCAGTGGGTATGTCTGGGGCCTCAATTTGCTCTCCTGTAGAATTCTGCCAGCTGGCAATGTATCTGTTTGTCTAATCACATCCGATCTCTACAGGGTACACAGCTTTCAACGGAGTTGACTTCGAAGGGACCTTCCATGTAAACACCCAGACCGATGATGACTATGCAGGCTTTATCTTTGGTTACCAAGATAGCTCCAGCTTCTACGTGGTCATGTGGAAACAGACAGAGCAGACATACTGGCAAGCCACGCCCTTCCGAGCTGTTGCGGAACCTGGCATCCAGCTCAAGGTAATGGTGGTCAAAGCCTTTCATCTCCCCTTCTTCTGGGCCCTTTGCCCTCCCTTTAAATCCCAAGTTCTCCCAAACGGCATGTAGATAATCTTAGAAATGGATACTTTGATGACAATGACATAGTCAGGATGAGAGCTGACCCAGAGACTCCCTTCCTGCCTGTATGCCAACTGCATTCAGATCTCTGGGTGACCGTCATGGGAACATGAGCCTACGTGGGGTCAGAGAGATTGGGAAGGTCTGGAGTGCATCTTCAGGCATCCTGTGTTGGAAACCGGCTAAGGTGTTTGGTCAGTAGGGCCAGCTGTGTACAGAAGGTCTGGTGGGCTATCTCCAGACATTTGGGGGGAGCCCTCATGGGGCCAATGTGGGAAAGCAATGGACTTATCATAGAAAAAGTGTGGAATGAGCAGTACAGTATTGTTCCCTGCTTAGTACCAAGGGGCTGGGGTCACCTCAGAAGAAAGAACACTTAAGTATCTGTTTTTGTACAAGTCCAAGACCATCTGACTGTAACCAGAATTCAATACCATGTCATCACCTCAGGTCTAGACAGGAAAGATGGTCTGTGTGTCCTCTTCTAACACCCTCCTCCTGTCCTTGTCCAGGCTGTAAAGTCTAAGACGGGCCCAGGGGAACATCTCCGAAACTCCCTGTGGCACACAGGGGACACCAGTGACCAGGTCAGGCTGCTGTGGAAGGACTCCAGGAACGTGGGCTGGAAGGACAAGGTGTCCTATCGCTGGTTCCTTCAGCACAGGCCCCAGGTGGGGTACATCAGGTAGGTGAGGGCCCCTTCTCCTACCCTGGTATACTCCATTCTGCACCCCAGAGCCTTTGCTTCCCCAAGTGGTCCTGATCTGGGATCATCCTCGAGGATTTGCCAGGATTTCCACGACTTCAGACCAGGACACCCAGAAGAGAGGTGGGAGGAAGACACATAGGCTCAGACTGACACATAGCAGGAGCTTCTGGGGGAGGCATTGGGGGACCCATGCAAATGGATGGTGGTGCCCTTCTGCTGTGCCCTTAGCAAAGCCTGAGAGTGGATCTGCTGATGGGTGGAGGGAAGGACGTGTGGCTGAGACGCCTGCACACGCTGTGCCCTGAGACTCCTCTGGGCCTGTGTGATCACTTAGAATGCAGAGAGTCCCTCATGGTCTGTCTTCACTGCTGGACTGTAAACTCCAGGAGGACAGCACCTGTGTCTTTTGATCTCTGTCTCCCCAGTGCCTAGCGTGACACCTGGTATGTACCATGTATGGTACAAACCGTTCATCATGTAAGCAGTGTGATCTGCTTTTATTTTTTTAAGGCATCTTTTTATTTTTAAATATTTTAGAACATATTTCCTAAGTACAAGTGAAAACCATAATATGCTTATCAAATCAGAAAATATACTAATGATACAACACGATTATATAATCAGCAACATAAATTCAAATACCATCAATCATCTTGTTAATATTCTATATGATTTTTGTATGTTTGTGGCCTAAGATGTAATATTAGTATGCATTCCAATAGTTGTCATAGCTCTATTGTCTCCTTTGTTTCTTTTATTCTAAGCCATTTATGTGATTTTTTTTAATGTTTAGATTCATAAATGATAGATGTAGAAAGATCAGTTAGGAAAGTGAGTAAAGCGAGTAATCTATCTAGTGACAGGCAGAATAAAGACCCCAAAGGGTATATAAATTCTAATCCTTATACTCTCTTCATACTGTGCCTTAGATTGCAAAATAAACTCTGCAAATATGATGTGGAACTTGGAATGTAGAGATTAACCTGGATAATTCTAGTGGTCAGACTCAATTATACAGATCGTTGAAGAGACTTTTCTTGGATGTGATCAGAAAAAGATACCTGAGGATAGAAGACATGATAGCCAGGAAATAGAGCTCTTCTCACCAGGGACAAAATATAATCCCCAATGACACAACCCCAGTGTCTCACCTGTGGCCACACCCCCACCTGCCTACAGTTATCACCTAGTTAATCCATATCAATGGATTAATCCATTGATTAGGTTAAACCTCACATAATCTAGTCATTTTACTTCTGAAGATTTTTCATTGTTTCACAATGAGCTTTTGGGGGATACCTCATATCTAATATTTAATATCTAAATCATAACAAGTAGGGTACTGCTGTAACAAATCCCCCAAAACATGAAAGTGGCTTTGGAACTGTGTAATGGGTATGCCCTATTTCTTTATAGGACTGTTTTTTTTTTTTTTTTTTTTAACTAGTCTCAGGAGTTACAATGGCCTACATCTTTGAAATCTAGACAATATACTTATTTTAGTTTTCATACTTGCAGATCAACACCCATGTCAGCTTACATAGTACCTTTAGGAACTAGTATAGATTGCATTCTCCTAAACAGGTCAGGAAAGCAACTTAGAAGGAAAAAGAAGCTTATCTGGACTAATTCATTGTGTTCTCCTCTATGATATTATGTCTAATGGGCTCTGTTTGCCTCACAATAAGGAAGCGCACAGCCTTTCATGTTCTCAGCCTTGTTAAGACCAACATCCTTTTTTTAAGACAAATATGTTGAAATACCCCTTCTTCTATCCCAAAATGAAATCATAGGAAATATAACCTACCTACACATATTATTTTATGAAAGTCAATCTGAGCTCTAACAATAGAGAAATAATTAATAAATTAATATACAATTTTGTTGTATATTACTTTATTAATAATTAATAAAGTAATATACAACAAAATAATGTAAATGCTTGGGCACAATCATACCAGAAGACAAAATGAAATAGAGAGTAGCATCCATACCTAGAATCACTGTGAAACTGACATTTTAATACAGACTGATGGTTCAGTGACAAATTATATTACAATGGTATTGCCAAAGGTGATGTGAAGTTGTAAAATGGTAAAACTCAATTTTCAACCAAAACAAAGTACTTAGTAGTTTCCCAATTTACCCTGGAGACTTCAGCTAACATTAAAATCTGTCTAAAATATACGTGATGTAGACAAGTAAAAGGGAATTAAGTTCTAGGCCCCAGTTGTTACAAACAGGCCGTTATCCTTCTGTGTGTCTGGAGAAACACTCTAAAAGCACACAGGATCAGGACCAATTTTGACTAGTCTCTCCAGGCATTTTAAGCCATCCAGTGTCCCTAACTTCTGCCACTCAATGCCACCATAACAACCAAAAATGCCCTGCAGGTTTCTGAACTTCTAAGTAGAGAATGCTGTCGCCTATTGTGAATTGTGGCTCTGGGAGTCTGTGCGTGATATCCAGTAGAACTGAGGAAGAGCAGAAGTTCTAAGCATCTGTCCAAACAAGGTCACTCATAAGATGTAGCCACAGGGCCTTTCTCCCAGGATGTCAGGCTATATCTTTTTAACTTATCATCAAATACCTATCAAATTTACTGTGTCCCAGCATTGTATTGGGTTTTTTGAAAGACCATTGAAAATTGTCCCTGTACAATCTCCCTGCTGCTGGCTGGGAAGACATAGATACACAGGTCCTGCCCTCAAGGAGCTTCCAGTCTAATAGGGAAAGGAGACCAGCTACAGCACAGTCCAGGTCAGCGGGAAATGAGTGTCAAAGAGAATAAAGGCAGGTGTATGAATAAGCTCCTCATGGGCACTTCACCCTGCCTTGGGCTTCATGGAGACCTGTTCTGCCTGCGTTGTCTGCAGGGTGCGATTTTATGAAGGCTCAGAGTTGGTGGCTGATTCTGGGGTCACCATAGACACTACCATGCGTGGGGGCCGACTTGGAGTTTTTTGCTTCTCTCAAGAAAACATCATCTGGTCCAACCTCAAGTATCGCTGCAATGGTAACGTACATTCTGCTACTGCACAATGTTATTACTAGAATTAATCAGACAGTGCCACCATATTTTTATAGCATACTTTCTTCTCTAAAGCCCAAAGCTCATGCTACATGCTCATTAAAATCTGATAGCCCCTGTGTAACAGAAGTCAGAAGTGGATCTCATTTTTCCGATTTTATAAATTTGAAAATTGAGATCCATCTAATTTAACGGCATGGTTTAGGTTTGGGGTTCAGTGAGAAATTCAGATTCAATTTACAGACAGCCTTAATTTTCATATGGCTCAAACATAATCACAGACTCAAAAGCCACTCTGCCTGCTAATTTTCTTCAGGGCTATGAATGAGCGTTACTGGGCTTTCAGCCAACAATTTGCAAAGCAGCCTGAAGTAGAAAATGGCTGCCGGGGTCTGTGGGGCCTCTTGGGCAAGCTGAGAGCGCCCCCTACAGGAGTCCTGACTGACATGCAAAACGGATCTGGATTCCAGGTGGAAAGGCTCCAAATTAACCATCCTTCACCCATTGTTTTTGCAGATACCATCCCGGAGGACTTCCAGGAGTTTCAAACCCAGATTTTTGATCGCTTGGATAATTAAACAGAGGAAGCAACCTGTAACTGCTTTTCCAAATGCTAAAACTATATATTTTTTAATTTCCTATAAATTTCTTTGTATTTACTGTGGCTTTCTTTTACAGCCCAAATATATCAGAACTTTTTATATGAATGTAGAAATAAAGGAGAAGACATCATTTCTAATAACAATGCTACTCAGGCATTGCTTACATGTGGCTCAGTTTGATGGCAAATGGTGTTCTCTGAGGGTTCCACATTGATCTTGCAGGATGATATGTTCTCCTCAGGCCCCGTAGTCTGTGAAACTGAGCATGTGCATGAATCAGAAGGTCATGGCAAAGGGTCTCATCTGGGTCACCCCAATCAGCTTCACCCAAAAGACCTAACAGTTCTTTGTATACCTTAAGCAGCCTCCTCAGTCTAGGTAGGGAGGTCCAGAAATACCTGTCTAGGGGCACCTTTCCAATTAAAATTTTTTATGACCAGCCCTAGGACAGATTTGCCCAATTCCTTCAGATCCTCTCCCCTCACCTCACGCACACCTTCCACAGACTTCTATCATTAATACAATTCTTACGCTTATTTGTATATTTGGCTCCCCCTAGTGGACTGTAAATTTATTGAAAATAATTATGTCTTACGTTGTCCCCCTAGTACCTGATGTGTAATAGATATCCAATAAATGTTTGCTGAATGAATACCTCCTAAGTAATCAGGACAATAGTGCATGAATGGGTCATATAAGCCCTCCTAAGACTCAAAAAGCTGCTCACAGCCATGTTCTGTGCTAGTACTATTAATTATACGTATAGGCAGAAATTTACCTAATCTGTACACCTACCTTTCTTACTTTCCAGTTTAAATCAAGGAACCAGGAAAATTTTATAAATGCCCTAGAAATTTAGTTCCAAAGAATATTGCTATGTAGTAATATATTCTTTTATTCCAGAATTCCCCAAATAACTTAAACCATAAATAAAGGATTAAACACTCTTACCACATTTTACCGTGATTTTGGTAGTCAGAAAATACAATGGAGCATCCCAATATGAGACATGGAGAACTTCCAGGCATCCTCCTTAAGTATAAAGCTGAGTTGTGTGTGTTGCCTTGTAATTCAGAACGTCTGATCTCCTGCATCATCTCCAATGGGTAAAGAGAACTCATGCCTGTCCACCAGTCGTGAGCACTGATGACTAGTCTCTTGGGACCAGTGACCTCTAGGTCACATTCTGCCACAGCTACTTTTCAGTCTATGGCTGAAATGTCCACATTTACAAATCTTTCCCAATTCCAAAACCCAGGGAAGAGAAGTATATTCATTTGGTTGTTCTCCATCTTCCCTGTTTTCCTCACTGTATATATTTATTGAAAGGTCATTTCCTGAGCTCCTAGTTCTTCCAAGAGCCCTCCGACTCTCTTGGCTCTCCACTCACTATATGGTACAGGTAGGCTATACCATAACTTACAGATATTTTAATGTCCTTTCCCTGGAACTGGACCTCTTGGCACTTTACTAGACAGTCAGTCTCTCTCTCTCTCTCTCTCTCTCTCTCTCTCTCTCTCTCTCTCTCTCTCGGAGGGTGGGGAGGGGTACCAGGAATTAAACTAAGGGGCACTTGACCACCGAGCCACATCCCCCAGCCCTATTTTGTATTTTATTTAGAGACAGGGTCTTACTGATTTGCTTAGACTTTGAACTTGCCATCCTCCTGTCTTAACCTCCTGAGAGGCTGGGATTACAGGCATGTGCCACCACACCTGGCTACAGTGCCACCACACCTAGCTACAGATCTTCTTTTTAAAAAATATTTTTTTACTAGTTGTTGATGGACCTTTATTTCATTTACTTATTTATATGTGATGCTGAGCATTGAACCCAGTGCCTCACACATGCTAGGCAAGCACTCTATCACAGAGCCACAAGCTAAGCCCCAGATCATCTTCTTGAGGAATATTCATTCTGATCACTGAAGCACATCAATTTCTATACACAAAAATATACTAACTCAGGAGGAAAGTATGTTGGTTGATTGGATCTGGTTGGGATTCTGAGCTTAATTCATATAGTATCCTGGTCTGATTTCAGTGAGCCTGGTTCCTTATCAGAAGTGTTCAATGACTCCCATATTCTCCTGTGTGCCCTGAGGCTGATGGAAAGAGGAGGCATCCCACTCCTGTCCCAATATAATCTCCCTGCTTGGCTGTACAGTATGTCCACAGGAAATGGGCTCTCAAACTTAATCACTACTTTTTTGTCTAATCGTGCTAGGTCCATGAGCCCAACAGGAGATCTAGAATATAATTCCACCACTTATGGAGCTTACTGCATTGTTGGGAAAGATTTATATATGCAAAACAATCAGAACAAATAGAAGCAATTACTAACTATTCAACTTTTTTGGAATTTGGGGAGCTAGTTGTTTAACTATAGATAGTTTGAAAACGGACATTTTTGGAGTATTTACACCACAGAAATTAGCAACCCCTACAAACCAGAGCTCCACAGAGCTGGTTATCAAATGTGCATCAGCCCACGGCTGGGTGCACTGCCTTATCCTGTCTTAGTCATCTCTCCTCTATATGTTAGAACTTGAGACAGAGCTGAGCTCAGTGGTGCACACCTGAAATCCCAGTGGCTGGGGAGACTGAGGCAGGAGGATTGCAAATTCAAAGCCAGCCTCAGCAACAGCCAGGCACTAAGCAACTCAGTGAGACCCTGTCTCTAAATAAAATACAAAATAGGGCTGGGGATGTGGCGCAGTGGTCAAGTGCCCCCAAGTTCAATCTTGCAAAAAAAGATGAATAGTTCCACCACATGATCCACCATGTTCTACTGCCTGCCTCACCACAGGCCCAAAGCAATGGGGTCAATTGATCATGGACTGCAATCTCTGAAACCATGAGCCAAAATAAACCTTTTTTCTTTTTAAATACATTATCTCCGGTTGTTTTGTTATGTAAAGGACAGCTGACTAACTCAGAGGAGAACCTATATTCATAGATTCCTCCTGAGATTACTGTGGTTAGCACTCACCCCCATACTCTGAGGTGAACAGACTAAAAGTAGGGCCTTTGA
This sequence comes from Marmota flaviventris, assembly GCF_047511675.1. Lineage (NCBI taxonomy): Eukaryota > Metazoa > Chordata > Mammalia > Rodentia > Sciuridae > Marmota > Marmota flaviventris. The sequence continues at coordinate 102,112,073 of NC_092502.1, read as the reverse complement.
ACCTAGGCAGCCACGTCTGTAGTGACCCTCAACTGTGGGGCTGCAAAGGGCTCCTGCAGGCCTCCCTTTCCTTTTTTAGAAAGGAAGAATCTTTCTCTAGTCTGAGGAATGGAGCCTCATTCTCCCACTTGCTTTTGGCCATGAGATTTTACCTGTTCCTAGTCTTCTTTTACTTAGTCCCCCAAGTCCCAAACCTCCCCTGATGGGCGTGGCCTTAGTGCACAAACGCCAGAACAGTCCATAGGCTGGCTCTGACTCACACCACCATAGGCTCACTGAAGTGAGAAGTTCAGCATCCACTTCCTGCCTGAATGGGAGATTAGGGCACAGAGAAATCAGAGAGGAGAGAGGTCACCACCGCAAGGTGCTAGCCTACCACATTCTGAGTGAACCCACATGGTGGCAGTCTAAAGTGTAGTCTCATGTTTGGGTATCTGGGCCCTACCTAAAAAATAAAATAGCCACCTGGGATATTATTTGGAAAAGTCAGACTCATCAAGGAATGAAACTGGAGTTGCTCAAGGGGCAGAGGAGAGAGGCCAGAGGAAGGAGAGAATGGAATTCCCCAAGGCTGGGGCAGCAGAGGGTGGGGGGTCTGGAGTAGCTGTGTCTGTCTAGTCCTGTGCAGAAGGTGGCAGGAGCCTCTGATGATGCACCTTGGGTGACTGTGGCTTGGACACTTAGCCCACATGCCAGCAGAGGCTAGGGCTCCTGGTAGCCATGTCTATAAGCCCACCCTGAGACTATCATCCTGAGAAAGTAGCCCCATGGTGGAGGACCACAGGAACATCCTGTAAGCAAAGAGCAAAGTAACCACAAAGACAAGGCTTCATCTTCTGAATCCATACACATGCTAGGGCTCCTAGAGGAAGGTATGAGATGAGGAAGGAGCCCCAAGTACTGACATCAGAGGTCACCTGGGTAAGAGGATGGGGGAGGAGGGACATATTGATGAATAAGATAGGATAGTTAATCAGTCCCAATTAAAGGGTTTTTCTGTTGTTGTTGTTGTTTTGTTTTTAATGTAAAGGCCACTCCATGAGCTTAACCTGTGAACATTCTAGCCACATCTTTGTCCCAGAGCAGCAGTAAAAACAGAAGTGAAGGCAGACCCCAATGGAGGTAACAAGAAAGTTCAAACTCAAGGGCTAAAATGGCATAGCCAATTAAGTTATAGGCCAAACCAACAGCATTGCTACTTTTCTAATACCTATTTAGCACAGATTTTGACCAATAGCTTGGGTACTTTTCCAAGACCTGATTAGCATAGACATTGATCAATGTCCCTACCCAGTAGCTACATAAGTCCCTAGACAAGCACATTTAAGTGGCAACCCCTATGGAGTCCCTTATCGCACTGTGGGAATTCTGTCTCTTTTCTTCTCACTTGAATAAATCCTATTCTTTTATGCTCACTCTTTCTTGTCTATGGATTTCATTCTTTAAATTTAAGAGACAAAAATCAAGAAAGAAATTAGTGGTGAGCTGCTAGGGTCCACCATTAAGAACTGCAACATGGGGCTGGGGCTGGGGCTGGGGCTGGGGCTCAGTGGTAGTGCACTTGCCTGGCTTGTGTGAAGCACTGGGTTCAATTCTCAGCACCACTTATAAATAAATAAAATAAAGGTCTATTAAAAAAGAAAAAGAATTGCAACACACCTGCTTGATAGTAGTAGTAGAGAAGAATCCAGCTTTACCAGCTGTGATCCTCAGAGCTGATGCTGGCAGGCACCCCCTGCTGTGATTAACTGCTAACATTAAAACAGACTTTCTCAGCTGCAGAGGCCTGCAACTGACACAGACCCCACTCACCACCAGAAGCGGAAAATCTAGTTTCATCCCAAACTCTTGTTTCACAGAGAGCAAGGGGCTGAACTCTGTTCAGCTTAAGAGAAAAGAACAGATAAAAGAAAATCCTGTACAAGAAGGCATGAGAAACAGCACCAAAGGCCTGCACTCCAGGTAGGGAAATGGGCCTCAGGGAGAGCCAGAGCCACCTACAGACCCCATACCCCAACTCCAACAGGTGTTTCCAGTGATACTGTCCATCCAATCTCCAGTCACCAGAGGCAGAAGCAGACAGTCCCAGACCCACATGTAGAAATAAAGAACCTGCAAAGCATGTGTATCATTCTCAAATAAAATTCCTGCACAGCTGAGCACTCAAGGAATAATCCCAGCTACTCCTGAGACTGAGGCAGGAGGATTGCAAGTTAAAAGCCAGCCTCGGCAACTTAGCAAGACCTTGTCTCAAAAAATAAAAAGGGCTGGGGATGTAGCTCAGTGGTAAAGTATCCCTGGGTTCCATCCTCAGTACCAAAAAACAAACAACAACAAAACTCCTGTACGTGTGTTGTAAGAAGAAAAGGATTAGCACAAAAATCAAGAAAGTACTAAGCTGTGGGTATCTGGAACTGGTTCAGTAGAACATGGGCTCCCAGAAGAGTGGGTGATGAAATGACATAAATGGCAGAAGTTAAAATAAGACAAACACCCTTCATTTTACCTCCCAGTTCACACCAAGAAAGCTGGAACTCAGTTCTACTTCTTGAGCCACAACAAATGAACCTGGATTGTTTGCCTCCTATTTGGATTGGTTCTTAAAAGATGTGTGTGTTCAGAGAAGGCCACATTTACCCCAGAAATTCCACAAACAGCCCCTGAGCTGAGTGCTCCAGGCAGGTAAGTGGCTGAGCCCATGTCCTATGCCTGCCTGGGAGACGCCCCAGGAAGTCACAGCCTCGCTTTGGTGTTCTCTGAGAAAAGAACCGGTTTCAGTCCATCCTCCAGGCTGACCTGGCCCACGAGTCTCCGTGGCATATAGTCTAACTTGGTCCGTAACAGTAAGTGTACCCAGTATAGAGCACCATAGGAACTCGCGGCTAAGCTCATACACAGCCATGGAAGAAGAGTCGTCCATCTAAGCACAAGCGTTTGTCACTACCCCTGGGGTTTGTTTCCAATAGTCGTCCATTAATGGCTCATTTTATAAGCACTCACTGGAGTGAACAGCAGCAGGTATCTAATGTCTAAGGAAAGGTGTGGAAGGAACATTTCAATTGAAAAAAATGCTCAATCTTTTTTATTAGAGCTTTATAGTTTTACATACTAATTGGGCTCATTCTGACAAACTCATACATGCATGAAAATTGATTTCAGTTCATGATCCCCCCCCTTTTCTCTCCTGTCCTCCCTCCCCTCCCCCATTCTTCTTCCTCTGTTCTAATAGACTTTCTTTCACTCATCTTGATTTATATTTGATTGGTTCTTTATGTAATCTTATCCTTCTCTCTCCTTTCCTTTATTTTACTCTAGCTTCTGCATATAGGAGAAAATATTCACCCTTTGAGTTTCTGAGTTTGGCTGATTTCATGTAGCATGATATTCTCCATTTCCCATTAATTTACCAGCAAATGCCATACTCATTATATATATATATACACACACACACACACACACACACACACATATACACATATGAATATATGTATATATATACTTATAAAAACACACATATATATATTATATATACATCACAATTTCTTAATCCATTCATCTATTGACAGGCATTTGGTTGATTCTGTAAGTTAGCTATTGTGAATTGTGCTGCTGTAAACACTGAGGTCGCTGTATCACTGTAGAATGCCAATTTTAGATCTTTGGGGAAAATACCAAGGAGTGGGGTAGCTGGAAAATATCAAATGGTGGTTCCATCCCTAGTGTTTTGAGGACTCTCCATACTGCTTTCCAGAGTGGTTGTACTTACTAGTCTGCAGTCCCAACAATGTACAGGCATTCCTTTCTCCCCACAACGTTGCCAGCATCTATTGTTGTTTGTATTCTTGAACACTGCCATTCTGACTGGAGTGAGATGAAATCCTAGTGTAGTTTTGCATTTCCCAGTCAATCAGCTTATTTTTAATGAATTATCCTCAACAATTCCACACCACAATTCCTCTAAACAAATTCTGAAGTTTGGGATTTGCAAATGAACTCAAAAGTCCCTTCAGGACTCTGGTTTTCTGTGAGCTCCTGGAGGATGAGGACTGGGCCATTCCCATCCTCCCCTTCACCTCTCAATAAAGTACTTGTGGAACTGGAAATGCCAACAGCAACAGTGTGAAATCCAGCAGGCTATTCCCAATACATGTCCCTTGCCAAAGAATCCACTAGATGGCAGCAATCTTCTAAAAATAGGCTGTTCTCAGTCAGCTGAGGGATTTTGCTGTTTGCATCACTGGAGATAGAACATAAGCAGTCAAGCAAGCTACTCAAGCACTCTACCACTGAGCTACAGCCTCGGCCCCCTTTTTGTTTTCATTTTGAGACAAGTTCTAGCGAAGTTGCCCAGACTGGTGTTGAACTTGGAATCTTTCTCAGCCACCACTCCAGTCAGCTTTGGTCCAGGGCCTGTATGAGTGACAGCCTACATCCTTCTAATACTGATTTATTTTAGAACTAGGTGAGCCTTTAAGCCAATCTCTAGTTTCTCTTGCTCTCTGGCTCTGTTTAGAAGACTTTTGTCTATTGAGAGAAACCGTACCTGCTTCATCCTGATAGGGTTCTGTTGGCTCCAGAGACAGCCTCCTCTAACCTCCCTGCCAGGAGGAATGTTTTTCCAGGGAGCAGAGGTCCGGCAGCTTCCCAGCCCAGGAAGGGATACTTGACATACTCAACTGAGTCAGGAACTCTTTCGCCCGCCCCCATAGAGTTTTGGCTGCTGCCATCGTTGGGTTTCATATTTGTTTTGTTAACTTGAGCAAACATTTAAAACCTAGAAGACCACACACAAAAATCTGAATTTCCAACATTTCTTTTAAAAAAAAAATTCAGAAGTTCTGTCCACCCTCTGTGCATTCTGACCCAGGACATTTGGAGAGGGCCTATGTCCCCCATGAGCCCCAGTTCCCATTCTATCCTTTTCACTTATTTAAGCTCCTGCCTGGCCCCATAGATGTTTAGGTCCAAGATCCTCCACTTGTGATGTCCAAGGCACCCTGTGAGGCCTCTGGCTGAAAACTCACTAGATAACCTGTTCTAGTTTCATGTCTCGTGACCAGCAGGGCCTGGACTCCAACCTAGGTGTCTAGCTCCATGTTTGAGCAAGGCTCCATCACAAACAAAAGGTAACTCTGTTAAATAATAGCTAGCAATGAACAGTGAAATGCAGGCAAGGTCACAATTGTTCTTTAAGTTACTTTGGAACTTCTTCAAACTACTTCCAAAGTAGGCGAGGAAGCAAAGGGTGGTAGTTGATTTAGAAAAATAAATAAATAAATAGAAGTAAAGGAGCTAATGGGAAAACACATTAAGAGAAAAGGATTAATCGGAGTAATTCTTGATAGGGTCTGCTGAGGTTGATGTGAAGTTGGGAATTATGCAATAAGTGTCTCCAATAGTCTGGGAAGGAAGATTCCTTTAGTAGCTCAGGCACCCTAAGGCAACTTCTAACCACTTACTGACCTCAGTGTCCACATTGACATGGGATTGACTTATAGATGAAGTCCCCCTAAATAGGATGGCCACCATGACTGTTCCAGAAAGGACCCATTAAGGTCTAAAACACTCAATGTGAAGGAGGAGTTGAACAGCTGATTGGCAAAGTATACAGTAGGTGGTCCCCAGTTCTCATGGTAAACATCAAACAGTAATAAATTTGGAGACAGCACTATCCCCTTGGTGATCCTCTGCTCAGAGATGGCCCACTCCCCCTCTTGAGAGTGCTCTCTGCTTAAGCCTCACTTTGCTTTAACTTTATTTTCACCTCACTTTCTCCTTACTTTCACTTATAATAAAGTTCCCCGTATGGCTTTTGGTGTCTGACTTTAAATTTTCTTTTGTGGGAACACAAGAACCGAGATTTGTAGTTTCGGCTCCCTGTTTTCCTGTGACACCTTCCAACTAGACATTGAGGAGATTTGAGTAAAGGGGCAATTTATGAAGCTCAAGAGTAAAAGAAGAGTATCCCCTTACTATTTTTCCCTTCCTACCTTCTCTGCGCTAGGCACAAAAGGGCAGCTATTCCCACCCCTGAAAGGGCAAGAGGAAGGTGCTATCTCCATTTTCTGGAGGGCCTGCTGACAGGAGCTAACATCATGGGTAAAGAGAAACCTGCCTCATAAGTGGTTAAAGTAATATTCAAACCTAGCATCACTGGCTCTAATCTGAAACTATTTTATAGTTATAGAAAACACTATCAGTTATGCAGAAAAGAGTTAACATGGAAGTCTGAGTGGGCCAGTGATCCTCACAAAGACCTCCTTGCTGAGGTGGCCCTTGGCTGGGGTCTGAGAGCTTGGATTCTGGGAAGGTGTCCCCCAATCCCTGAACTGCTGATAGCTCACTTGCCTTAACCGTGCCATATGGCTCATGCTGAGCACTGCCTTATTGCTGGGAGCTGAAATTTTGGTGCATGATTGGGAGAGGGTACCACTATGACCAGTTCTCAATAAAAAGCCCTAGGCACCAAGTTGCTAATGAGCTTTTGTGATGGACACTATTTCCCACGCATTGTCACACTACACTGTGGGGAGATGAAACACATCTCATGTGCTTCACTGGGAGAGGACTCTTGGTGGCTTGCCCCTGGTTTCCTCTAGGCTTTGCATTCTATGCCTTTTTCTTTGCCGATTCTGCTATCTATCCTTTTGCTGTAACAAATCATAGCCATGAGCATAATTATTTGCTCAATCCGATGAGTCCTCCTAGCAAACTACAGAAATGGAGAGGCCTTGGGGAATCAGTCACTTCTCTCTGACAGTTGGAAAAGACCCTGGGGCTTACAAAGTAGAAATACCAAATGAAGTTCTTGGCCATCATAGAAATAATGAAAAACAGTCTCTGACGTAAAAGTTGAGGCCAATAAACAAAGTGAAGATCCCTGAGATTGGACCATGTGACAAGGGACAGAGTCTAAGTGAGGGGCTCATTTGGCTACCCTATACCTGGAGAAATTTAGGGTGGGGCAATGACTTCTAATACCTGCTCTACCCTTCTGTCATAGTTAAGAGCCAAGAATAAAAAGACTACATTTCTCTGATTCCCTTAGAGACAGATGTAGTCATCTAAGTTTTGGCCAATATAAAAAGTTCATGGCATCTTCTGAAAATCTGCTCTTAAAGACAATTTTTTCCTCCATCTTCTTCTCCATCTTCCTAGGCTAGAATACAGAGGTAATGGCTGGAGCTCTAGAAGCTATCTGGTTGATGAGAAAAGCTTAGAAATGGAAGTGTTACAGCAAAGAACAAGCTATAACTGACACAGTGGAGTGATACACCAGTGGAAATTCCTACCACTGACTTCCTGTGTGAGAGAGAGATTGCTCTGTTTACTTGGGACTTTTCTGTTATTCCCAGCTGAATTTCATCCTCCCTAACACAGTGGAGATTCAGGAAAGACCATTACTTCTGACCTCATATATCCAGAACTGTACTATAACCAGACATTAAGTCTGCAGAATCATCAGGGACCATCTTTTCTAACCTCGTTTTATAGTTGGAGGAAATGAGTTGCCATCATCTCTGTGACTGTCAGGGTCACATGGCTAATTAGGAGCAGAGCTGGGGCTGGATTGTGGGTCTGGAGGCTGTCGGCTCATGTGCCTCCTTTTCCTGTGGTAAGAACCGCCCCTGCTGGGCCAGGCTGTTCCCTTCCAGAGAATGCAAAGAAAAAGTGCTGGTAGGATGTGCTTGATGGACTCCTAGGGAGCTCTTGGGAGCTCTTCCATGGGAGAGCTCTCTTTCCATGGGCGAAGACCTAGCCCTGGGAGACAAGCATGCCCTGGGACTGCAAAGGGCCCAGCTTCCCTGCTCAGCACCCTCCTCTCACCCTTGGCAGACTCCATACCTTCATCTGCCCAAGGAACTCTGTAAAAAGCAGGCTTTTTTTTTTTTTTTTTTAAATATATAGAACAGAAGTTTTCAGGTTGTACCTAAACCTGAGTTACACCATTTTTTAAAAAGTAGTTTGCCATGAGCTCCTCCATTTTGTATTCAAGTGCTGAGGTGAAATGACTGGATACCTTGTTTGTACAAGTAGACAATCACCACCTGCCTGGCACAACCATAAAGCACAACCTGATAGATTAATCATGCTAATACGAATGACCACCTGTGAATTTATTGAATTAATCAGAAGCACATGCATGTTGGGTGTATTAAATTCATATTGGAAAAACCAGGCCCATGAGCTTATCTAACAGACCAAATGATGCAGTGTCCTCATTGGCAGCCCATAAAAGGAGGAGCACCCTGAGAGTGGACACTGTGGCACCCTGACCCTATTATCTGGTCACTCATCAGGAGCCTGGCCCAGGAGAAAAATAGCAATGAACCTCCAAATCTCTGTCCTCAGGCGTTAGCAGAGAGCAGTTTCTCCTGTCTTTGATGAGCACACACTGTCCACTCCATGCTGACACTGTGAAGCTACTGTCAGCCCAGACGTTAGCCTAGAATAAGTTCCTGCTCTTTCATAGCCCTGTGCCCTGAACAAGTTTTTTGTCTGGTTCTTAATCTTATCTGACCTCCTACAGTGACTCTGCACTGTACCTGCTCCTCACCTTTACCGAGTTCAGCCTCTTCAACCCCTGTGGCTACCTTAACACTTTCCTAGACCTAATGTAAACTATACATAGAACTGTGTGAAGTGTGATGTGTCACTTGAGTGTTATAGATATTAGAAATTAAGATTGGAATAAAAGAACCTGGGATTGCCTAGCTTATGACTACCGGGTGACCCATGAGTATTTAGTGAACTGCCACTAATGAGGGTGGTGTAGTTTGTGAATTTATGGTTATTCAATAAACTCTGACATTGTGGAAAAACACAATGTGTTTGGTCTATGTTAATGACATAGCTCACTCCCGATAAGCTCCAGCCCACTTATCCTCAGAGTTCCTCCAACCCAGTAGTACCTTCTGCGCAGAGAGCAGAGGCTGAGTTCAGCCCTCCTATGCCCTCTGTGCTAATGGAGTACAGAGACCACCTTATACAGAGGCCTGGGAACCTCAGGCACTCACTAGCATCATCTGTCTTGCTTCCCATCACATCTCCAGCTTTGCTCACACCAAGGGGATTTCAATTCTTACAGAAAAATACGATGGCAGATGCCGGGGTGGGGTGGACTTCCCATCTCTCTTTTCTCTCTTTGCAGGTATCAAACTACAGCACCTGCAGTTCTTTGTTTCTGGGTTTCTCTAGAGAAGCCACTGTTTCTTCCCAGGTAGCACACGGGAAGGGCAGGGGAATCATGAGCCCCCAGGAATGGTCTCCAATAGGGGCTGAAAGGAGCTAGTGTGCTAGGATCATAGCCTTGGGGATGACTCTGAAGAAGACTTCTACATCCTCCCAGCATGATTAAACTCCAGTTGCCCTCAGTGGAATTGCCTCCTTCCCCTCTCCCCTACCCAGGCGACTTTGCCTCCCAAATAAAGCAAGTTACACTCAAATCCTTATTTCTGGGTCTGCTTCTGGGCAGCCAATCAAAAGTAAAGTAGCCCACTCAAATTTTCCTTAGTCCAAGTTAGGGAATCTTAGGTTTGAATGTATGTCTTGTGCTTATAAGCACACATGTGCACACAGAGAAATTTCTAATTCTCTCTAAACCAATTGTCTCAAATGCTTCCTTATCCCTCAGCCAATCAGCTGGGCTTCACCGCCCCTTCAAGAATAGTCTGAAGTCCAATAAGTAAAATCAAAACTAGAACAATGAGAGAATGTTAGTATTGGATCTCATTCATATTTTTTTAGTTTTATTTATTTTTTTGGATCTCATTCATCTTTTTTAACCACACCCACCATCTGCCATCACACCCAGCCCCTGGCGCGTGGTAAGTGCTCAGTAAATTACTATTAATCAGTGACACAATTGGAAGCAGGCAGCTACTTCTGCTCTGCACACCCTGCCTCTGAGCCCCTGCTGCATCAGCGCAGTGGGCTCCAAGGATGGTTCCCCACTCCGGCTCTCTGCCCATGAGGGTGAGGAAACCTCACTTGGATTTTTCAAACTATTCTTCTGCACCCTCAGGAGCGAGTGCCAGGAACATGCTCTGGAAACAGGCTGCCTATTCAGAAGTACATTTCCATTTTAGCGAGTACAGCTGTCACGCCTGCTGGCTTATTGAGGACTGCTAGGCTCACCACTTGCCACCTGCCCCAAGGGAAAATTTAATTCACATGCCAAGTTCAACCTCCCTCCCAACTCAGGGATCCCCTCAGGAGCCTCCCTGTCCTAGTTATCTACTTAGGGGACAAGGAACTCACTACTACCTGAGGTGGCTTATTTTGCTGTTGGAGGGTTCTAATTATGAATCCACAATAATAGACATCATGGGCTAAAACACTTGCCATGTGCCAGGCACCATTGAAGTGTCTGAGTGAATCAGCTCAGTCACCCCAACAACCTCATGAAATAACTGCTACTGTTTTTGTCCCCATGTGACTGGCAAAGAAACTAACTGCAGTGTGGGGCATTTAGTGACCTACCCCAGCTCATACAGCCAGTAAGGAAATGGTGGGGTGAGATTTCAAACCAAGGAAGCCTCCCTCCAGAGTCTCCTTATCTTGCTTTTTCCTACTTGGGACAGAAATTTCCCATGACATAATTTAGCTTTTTTTTTTTTTTTTTGAAGGACCTTTATTTTATTCATTTACTTATATGTGGTGCTGAGAATCAAGCCCAGTGCCTCATACATGCTAGGCAAGTACTCTGCCACTGAGCCACAACCCCAGCCCATAATTTAGCTTTTTTAAAGTTAAATCCTTGTGAGACTGTGATGAAAGCTAATGTGCTACACACAAAATTTTGTGTATAATTTCACAGTCAACCCCCTTTAGCCCCTGGACCTTGGCTTTAGAACCATGAATCATGCAGGGAGCAGTGGTGCACACCTGTAATCCCAGAGGCTCAGGAGGCTGAGGCAGGAGGATTGCTAGTTCAAAGCCAGCCTCAGCAATAGCAAGGCACTAAACAACTCAGTGAGACCCTGTCTCTCGATAAAACACAAAATAGGGCTGGGAGTGTGGCTCAGTGGTCAAGTGCCCCTGAGTTCAATCCCCAGTATCCAAAAAAAAAAAAAACCCAAGAAACATGAATCATCAAATCCAGGGCTTCATGCATGTGAGACAAGCACTCTACCACTGAGTCACATCCCCAGTCCAACACAGAATAATTTTGCCTTTGTACGTATTTGAAAGTTTTTTTAAAGAACTTTCCTACATATACTAGGCTTTTTTATATTTCTCTAGGCTTAACTTTCCAGATTTGGAACGTTTCACCTCACCAGCAAACACAAATTTAAACAATAGTACCTGTAAGGTGCTTGCTTGCAGCTTTGTAACAGCAAAAAATGATCAGGAAAAGTCAAGGACTGGGAGGTTTGTATTCATCTGCTGCTACTGATATTGTACCTGTATCATTTAGAAAAGAATTTGGCAACACTCAGGAAGAGAGGAGAGTTGAAAGGGCCCACCAGCTTCTGACCTGATAATTCCACTCCCAGAATTGATTCCAACAAAATGACTTAGGATTAAACTTAGAACTATCCAGAATAAAAGCTGTATGTAGAAAGACATTTATAGCAAACTTTGTAAGCCAAGAAACCTCTCCCTCTCTCCATCTCTGTCTCTCTTTCTCTCTTTCTCACACAAATGTAAACAACCCCATGTCCAATAAAACAATTGGGAAATTTAAGTAAATATATTCACTAACTTAATGGAACATATTGAACAATGGAAAGTTTTAAAATAACACTCAGGGGGAAAATATAGAACAAAGAAATCAACATCTTGATTGTTGTCAATTGTGAGGTCACACGTGGGAATGCCCAGGGAGCTTTCAATTCTTTTTTTAGCCTCACCCCAAAAAGGTAAGAAACCAAACAATTAGAATCAAAGCAGCTCAGAGGAGAAAGAAACCATACAGGAATCAGAGGAAACCCTCAAAAAAGTGTGGGGGGGGGATCTATAAATAATAACCTGTGTGAAATAAGAAATGATGGATACCCACAAAACAAGAACACAATGCTGCTGGGTACAGTGCCCCCACCTGTAAACCTAGTGACCTGGGAGAGTGAGGCAGGAGCAATATGGACAACTTAGCAAGACCCTGTCTCAAAATTTTCAAAATGAGCTGTGCATGTAACTCCAGGGGTAGAGCACCCCTGAGCTCAATCCCCAGTCTGAGGATAAGAGGAGATCTACGTTTAATGGGGAAAATAGGATGATCAGAAAAAAAAAAAAAAGTTCTTGGAATTGGATTTTGATAGCTGAAATAATAAATACAATAGAAATGCTGGGAAATAAAATAGAGGAACTATCCAGAAAATGGAACAAAAATATAAGAGGAAAAAAAAGGAAGAGATAACCTATCCAGGAGGCCTATTATCTACCTAAGAGGAGTCTACTAAGAAAGAACAGAGAGAATGGCCAGGACGAGCCATGCCTGGGTGGGGAGGAGAGGATCCCCTTGGGTTCCACAGTGCTGGGTGAACACCAGTCCGTGCCCAGGAAGGCTTGTTGTTCCTGGTGGTAAGAAGACTCCAAAGAATGTGAAAACAAAGGAAATATTTCCGGTTTCCAGTCTTTAGGTAGGGATCAAAGTAGAATGAGCCTAGTAAAGCAAAGAAAGTATTCATAAAACATCCGAAGAAATCAGCCAGCATAATAGCTTGCAACCTATGCTGTCTGTTCCCCCGGGAGCAAACAGGCTTGGTGGCCCTCCACCCACCGCCTGCTGCTGCAGAGGAGCATGTAAGGAATAAAATGTCCAAACTCTCTCTATTGAGTCCTCCACGTTCTTTCTTTCAGGACTGGTGTACAGTACACTGAGGCTGTTGCAGCCCTGGGGAGGCAGAGAAAGGGCACCACTTTCTACCATAATTACCCAGGAGCATGGAGTCCAAAGAAAAGTGCTAGATGGTTAGGAAGTGGGGGGTTGAACCGCAGCACAGCTGACTACTTAGAGACCCTTGGTTGGATCCTAGCATCCTACCAAATGCAAATCCTCCCCAAGCCCTGCAGGCCTTTTGTGCCTTATCACACCTGAGATGTATCATGCACACCCAGCAGGTCACTTGTCTTTCCTGAATTATTTTATTAAAGCCTCACAACAACCCAGCTTTTATAAATCAAGAAACTACTGCACAGAGAGGTTGAGAAGCATGTCCAAGTTCACCCAGGTAACAAGGAGAAAAGCCAGGTTGGGTCATAGGTAATCTGACCCTGGAACTTTCACCTTTAACTTTACAGCACCTTACACCACAAGACTTAATAGACCTCTCCCAGAAGGCTTCCTAGTGCCCCCTAGGTCCCAGCTGTCTCACCATACCCTAGACCCCAGACAGGACCTACAGCAGGTCATTGAAAGGCTGTGAGAATCTCCACCAAGAGCTTTCTGCACTGCCAGCACTTGGCTCAGAGAGCCCTAGTGTGGGTACCCATAGGAGGGCATCAGCCCTCACAAGTCGTAAGGTGCTGGGAGCAGCCACTAGACTTCAACCCTCCTTCTCACCCCACATCTTATTCAGGGGCTGCCCATGGGTTTGCTCAGGCTGGAGACAGGAGCCCAGCTTCTCCCAATCTGGGAAGCCAGACAAAGCAGAACAGAACCATGGGTGCTTTCAAGAGAGCTGGAAGCAGCTGATACTTGCTCCCTAGCAACAACAGTTGGGGCTGCAGAGCTTCACCTGCAGAGAAGCCAGGCAGAGGAACACACTGGCATTCCTCATGCGGCGGAACAGGCTGTGTCTGGGGTGGACGCCAGCCTTGGGCCTCCTCATCTATTTATTGATTCAGCTTTTCTCTCTCTCTCTCTCTCTCTCTCTCTCTCTCTCTCTCTCTCTCTCTCTCTCTCCTTTCTTTTAAAATGCTGAGCTGGATAGAGAGAAGCTCTTAGCATTTAGAAAACATTAATTCTAACTCCATTGAATGTAAAAATTTTCATCAAAGCTCCTATCATGGGGCACAATATCAAGTAAAAATTCAGGTGTGCAGAAACCTATTCTTGACCCACTGATTTTAATATCTGTTTTGATTTCTGCCCACCAATGAGGCAGAAATGGAATCTGTCAATTTAGAATCTATTCATGCCCTGATGCTAGCCTCTTTTCAAAGTTCCAACAAACTTTGGGATGGGGTCTTGAACATCTTTAGGTGCACAGGTGTCTGGAAGGTGCCATCTACTGTCACTTGCTTTGTACCCTTCCCAGCTACAGATGTACTACCCAAAGGCTGTAAAATTTGCTATGGCTACTGTAATAAATTTAATGGTTTAAAACAACATAAATTCATTACCTCACAGTTTCTGTAGGTCAGAAGTCCAACTGAGGTCTCTCCAGACTAAAATCACATGTTGGCCAAGCTGGGCTTAGATCTGGAGACTTTAGGAAGGAACCTTCCCCTATGCTCACTTGGGTTGTAGGCTAACTTGGTTCTTTATGCTCAAGGATATGGAGGTCTCCATTTCTCTGTTGGCTGTCAGTCAGGGTCACTCTTGGCTCCCTGCAGGCCTCTCTGCAGTCTTGCTCACCAGCACTGAGGCATCAGACTCTTCTCATACCTGGAGGAGCTTGGACTTCACCTCCTGCAGCATCTCTTGGATGCTTCTGCCCTCCTCTCTTCCCAGATTGCATTGGGCTCATATAGATAATAAAGGTGCTCCTACTTAGACAGATGATTAGTAACCTAATTCCACCTGTAAATTCCATTCCAGCAGGACCTAAATGTATGTTTGATTAGCCAACCAGGGAACAGGCAGGGGTATATCTTTGGAATTCTACCTCTGTCTACCACAATGGCCACAATGTGACTGCACCCCCTGGAAATACCCAGTACAGTGGCCCTGCCTGCCCAATAGAATGTCACTCTGCCCTTCAGCGGCCTATAGTCTCTGGACATGAGATGTCTTTTCAAGGTCATGGTCCTTTTAAAAGGCTGAAGCCTCACTGTAACTACTGTGGATGTTTGGGGAAGGAATTCATTCTGGAGCTGAACCACACTAGGATGAGAACCTCTAGAAGACAAGACTTAGTCTGTTCAAATGTACCACATGATCCATTTTTTTTCTGGGGACTCCAGGCCATGGGACAATACCAGGAAATACCACCTCTGCATTCTCATGGCTTTTCCTTCTTCCCTCTACCATCAAAGAATCTTTTTTGCATCTCCAGACAAAACCGTCCTCTCATCACACACCCCCAGACCCCAAATATTCTGGCTAGACTTTGCAGTCTTGTCCATTGTGGAGTGGCTTTGGACAAAAGGCCTGAGCCTGCCTTCCTTGCTGTCACATCCCACATCTGAGGTTATGAACCTGCAGGTCAGCTCTTTGGAAGGTGGAAAGGGCAGGAAGCTACAGATGGCAGAGCAGGATTCATATTTCAAACCTGCTTTCCTGCCACTCTTCTGACCTGGAATAGTGTTTAAAATGTCCTTGGTACTTGGCCTCACAGAGTCCCATCTTTGGTGACTAAGTTGGAAGATATGTGGCTCTGACTGCAGCGATGTCTCCCCACAATAGGCTGCACCACCTGGGGAAGGGCAGTGAGGACTGTGGGCAGCTTGGAGGCCTCCCTTGGAGTTTCTTGTTCACTGTTCGGGGCCTCATTAAACCTCTCACTCACGCCTTCTCCAGCCCTCAGGTGGCTGGGATCATTCCCCACTCTGTCTAGCTACTGCCACCTGGACCCCAGGGCCAGGATGTCAGGTCCTGATGAAAGTCAAAAACACCTGAGGGCTTCAGAGCAGAGCCCTCCACTGAGGTTACAACTTACGGCCCTCCCTGTCCCCAGACCCTACTCCCTGCCTGCCTTCCTAGAGCACCTCCTTCTCTGTCATAAAGTATCTACCCACAGGGACACACTTAAGTCTCCTAGGGTTCTCTCCATTCTTCTCACTTCCCCCCAACACACACACTCACACACACACACACACACACACACACACAGAATGTGAGGGCTGCCTCTGAGGATAGACCAGGGGCAGGTACTCCAGACTTAGAGGTTGTCATCATCAAAATTCAGATGGGACAGTTTCTGAGAAGGGGCTGTGAGGAGACCAAGGTGCACAGACTCCAAGGGGAGCTGGACTTCTGTGATATCGCAAGCCCCAGGACACAGGGGGGCAGACAGAGGACCTTTCCCCAAACACTTTGGCAGCCAGATATGTCTCTCCGGCATGCTCTTCCTGAAGCCCTAGAGCTTCTTGGAGTTTGATTCCCATGTTTGCACTTTGATGTCCTCAAGGAGACACACTCCACTACTGAGAAGGCTTGTTTTCCGGATCTGCCTGGAAGTTTGGAGAGAGACTAAGCAGCAGGAACCTGGGGGCTGGGTGAACACTCTCTGTGGCCCTGGTCCACCAGGAAGCACCACACTAATTAGGCTGGGCCTCCTACCCTAACTGCGACAGGAAATCAAAGAATAGAGAAAGGACACAAAATTCTTCAAACTAATGTGCAAGGGCCCAAGGGACTTAAAAAGGGAACATAGGCTAGACACAGTGGTGCAAGCCTGTAATCTCAGGAACTTAAGATACTGAAGCAGGAGGATGGCAAATTTGAGGCCAGCCTGAGCAACTTAGCAAGACACTCTCAGATAAAAATAAATAAATAAAATAAAATAAAAAGGACTGGGAATATAGCTCAGAGGCAAAGAGCTCCCCTGTGCCAAAAAAAAAGGAACATAATCCTGATTTTTTTTCCTAAGGAAGTTTATGATCACTAAAGAGAATTCAAAACGTTCACTGAAGTAAACTAGACATCATTGAGAAATAAGAATTCTTGCCTAAGTCAAGTTCTCCAAATGTGATAGAACAGAAAGCAGCTAGGGTACAAAAAAAAATGGGGTAGAACAGGAAAACACACACACACACACACAGATAGTGCACTGGTGGGCTAGGACTGTTGGAACAGAGTACCTTAAACAGAGATGGGGGTGGTGGTACACGCCTTAATCCCAGAGACTCAGGAGTCTAAGGCAGGAGGATTCAGAATTCAAAGCCAGCTTCAGCAAGTTATCAAGGCCCTAAGCAACTTAGTGAGACCCTGTCTCAAAATAAAAAATAAAAGGGGCTGGGGATGTGGCTCAATGGTTGAGCACTCCTTGGTTCAATCCCCAGTACCAAAAAAAAAAAAAAATAGAAGAAGAGTTAACATATTGTCTTAACAGTAGAACAGATTTAGGAAATGATGTTACAGGATTAATTCCTCCTGAGGGTTGTGAGGAATCTGTTCTGGGCACCTTGGTTTAGAGATGACCAGCTTCTCCCTGACAACAGTCTATTGGATTAGGAATGAACCTAAAAAACTCATTTTAACTTGATTACTTCAATAGAAACCCCATCTCCAAATACAATCACATTCTTATGTACTGGGAGCTAGAACATATGATTTTTTTCTGTGTTAGGGAGACACAATTCAACCCGTAACAGGTGGCTTTGGGGAGGAAGGAAGACTTGAAAGCGAAGAATTTGCTCATCTATAAGGGCTGGTTCCCAGGCACAGGTAGACACTGGGGAGATCCTATACTATGTGATGACTGAATATTTCTCTAGAACATCCTTCCAGGATTTGGAACTATAGGAACATCTTCAGGGCCAGAAGATACCAGGTTGGGCAGGGCTTCTTCATAGGAGCAACAAAGTATACGGACAAAAAAATCCTGACCTCTGGGGAGATGATGCTCAGCTATGGGTATCAGCTAAAGCCAAGCCCTAATCTTTTGTACCAAAGGGGAAGTTGCTGGGATCCATTGGGGCTCAAAGTCGAGGTGGGTTCACAGGGAAGGAACAGCCAGAGCAAGGCAAGGGGGATGGAGAACCCGTCTCCCTGACCCAGACCCCCATTCACCCAATGGATTCAATGCATGAAAAAAAAAATTATATATTCAAGTCCAAATTCCCAAGGCAATGGTATTGGGAGTAAGGCCTTTGGGAATGACTAGGGAGGGAATTAGTGCCCTAATTGGTTTAGAGATGGCCTTGGTTTAGAGATGACCAGCTTCTCCCGGTGTCTCTTCATATCACCTTCCCTTTAAGTTTGTCTGCCTCTGGGTCCAAATTTCCCCCTTTTTATAAAAACAACAGTCTATTGGATTAGGAATGAACCTAAAAAACTCATTTTAACTTGATTACTTCAATAGAAACCCCAAGAGACCCAAGAGAGCTAGCTAACCTATTCTACCATGTGAGGACTTAGTGAGATGGTGACATCTATGAACCAGAGGGTGAGCCCTCACTAGACACTGAATCTACCCACCTCTTAAATTTGAACTTTCCAGCCTCCAGAACTCTGACCAATAAATTTCTGTTGTTCAAAAACCACCAGTTTGTGGTACTTTTGTTATAGCAGCCTGAATAACACACAAAGGAAAAGCCAGGCATCTCCTGCTGCCCACTTGAACATCGTAAAGGTCTAGGACATAGACATGAGTGGGGCAGGAAGGCCATTAAGCCTGGGCTTTATAGGCATGAGAAGCTTTATTTTAGGGTTGTTTTTTTTTTGTTGTTTGTTTGTTTGTTTTGTTTTGTTTTTGTTACCAGGGATTGAACTCAGGGGTACTTGACCACTGAGCCACACCCCTAGCCCTATTTTGCATTTTGTTTAGAGACAGGGTTTCACTGAGTCACTTAGCGCCTGGCCATTGCTGAGACTGGCTTTGAACTTTCGATCCACCTGCCTCAGCCTTCTGAGCCACTGGGATTATAGGCATGTGCCACCGCATCTAGCTAGATTTTTGATGCTATTTCCAAATGGTGTTTGTAATGAGTTGTGTCACCCCAGCCCTACCTGTTAGGTGCAGGACAGGCTGAACTAAGTTGTCTGCAGGGCATGCTAAACAAAGTTAGCTGCAGGGTGACTGGGCCACTCAAACCCCCTCTGTCTGGTTCTTTATCACCTGTTTGCATCAAGTCCAAATGCTGAAGCCAGAGCTCAAGGCTGAACACTCAACCCCCAGCTCAAGGCTGACCACTTAACACCACCCCCCTCAAGGCTGAACACTTAACCCCGCTTGTGCCAACAAGGCAGCTTGCAAACCCAGAGACCCTATTTAGATTTAGGCAGCACAACAGAAGGGCTATAAAAACCTTCCCCTGCTGGGCTCTCTCTCTCTCTCTCTCTCTCTCTCTCTCTCTCTCTCTCTCTCTCTCTCTTCTTTTGCACTGCTGCAATAAAGATCTCTTGGTTGCTCCAAGTGTTGTGGTCACTTTCCTTTCATTACTCCCACTCCAAATTCATGTGTTGAAGACCTAACCTCCAGTACTTAGGAATGGGACTGCATTTGAAAGATAGGTTTAAGAGATAATTAAGTTAAAGTGAGGTCATTAGGGTTTATCCCAATCCACTAGGACTGGTACTTTTTTAAGAGGAGGAAAATTTAACCCCAGCAGGGAGGGAAGACCCTTTAAAGACATGTGGAGAAAACGGCCATCTGCAAGCCAAAGAGAAAGGTCTCAACCTTGACAACTCCTCCATCTTGGATTTCTGGCCACCATGACTGTGAGACGATTCATTTTGTTGTTTAAGCACCAGTCTGTAGTACATTGTTACGGCAGAGAACGAGGGCTACATCCATATTCATGTCGTGTGTGTTTAAGTTCTTATTTTCCAAATGTAAACATTGTTTGAAAAAAATAAACTATAACATCTTGCTGCTTGTTTAACAATTCTAACTTTCAATATATTGGGAACCACTTCTCCCCTAATCAAAGTGGCACATGTTCACCAATTATACCTTAATGAATCTGGGAAGAAAGAAAAAAATAGGCAGAAAGGGGAGGGGGAGAAGAAATAAAGAGAGGGAAGAGAAGGGGAGGGGAGGGGAGGGAAGAAAAGACAGGTCTCTGTCTGTCTGAGAAGCCCTGAGGCAAGGCTGTGATGAGAAAACCCAACAGCCCAATTCCTGGCAACCCTCCAGGGACCTGGAATGATGCGAACCTGGGCACAACCCTCACAGTTGGCCTGAGAACCAGCTGGCACCACTAGAGCGAGGAGAGAGCCCTCAGTCAGCTGGCAACTTCCCAGGCTCCCCCCTGCCCTGCCCCATAAAACCATCTGGAAAATTAAAATAAGAACTTGTGAGTCCTACCAAGCTCCAGGGATCCTGTGAGGGACAGGGAGAGACTATCCACAAGGCCCTCACATTCCTAGAGGAGGTTGTCCAGGAAAAAACTATAGTCTGGCTTCTTTTGCCCTAAGTAGCAGAAGTGAGCCACTGGTCAGTGCTCTATTCAGCTGCCCTTGACTGTCTTTGGGAGCCACTTCTACTTCCCTCCCACCTGATTGAACTTTCTCCCAGGCTCCCACTCTCGCCTGCTCCTCCTCCCTGCTCTCCCCTCCAGCCCAGTCTGCAGTTCAACCCCCTGAAAAATGAGTTCAGCCTTGCTTCCAACTCGGTGACTCTGCCTTCACCCAGGAGAGTGCACACGTGGGAGGAGAGGGTCTCAGCTTCTGTCTGCCTCACCAGCTCCCTGATGACGCAGATGTCTCTGATCAGAGGCAGAAAGTGCTAGACAGTACAGCAGGAGGGAATTTTTGTTTCAAGTTTAATTTAAGTAGAAACCTGGACTCTCACTTGATGAGAGTCAAGTGTGTTATTCCCCCAGGCTGCTCAGAGCTGTTCAGAGGCAGATGATGAAGCCAGGTCCCCTCACACTTTGAGCAGCATTGGGCATACAGCTCCAGAATCAAGGTGGCATTTAGCTGGGCTTTCAGGCCAGCACCAGCAATTAATCTACAGTTAGGCCCCTGGGAATTCATAAGTAGTCACAGCTCAATTTGAAAATGCACCTGAAAACACCCAAACCACCAACACCGGCGCTTCTCTGTACTGTCTCACCCTCCTGCAGGATCTGGCCAGGCCCCAGGGTAGATTCCTTCTGGTTAATTGCACTTTTCCTGGCAGGGCCTCTAGACTCATGAAATCTGTCTTTTGCCAAAGACAAAGAGTACAGGCACAGCCGATCAGGTGCCATCATTTTTCAGTGACATCTTCCTGCCCCCCCCCCCAATTATAGTCATACAACTCATTTTAGAATATTTAGAAAATGTTGAAAAGTACAAAGATAGGAATAATCCTATAATCCTACCACTCGGAAATGATCAGTTTGAGCATTTTGGAAAATGCCCTTCCAATTTTTTACAAGCATATTTGTGATCTGTATAGAATTATACATTGGACTCCCAAACTCCCTAATATTAACATTGGAGAAAAACCATTTATCCATGTTAATAACTCTTTGAAAGCATGATTTCTAATAGTGATATAATTGGTATCCCAAGGATTTGCCATTATTTTGGGTGGGGGGTAAGGGGTGTATTGGGGATTGAACTCAGGGGCACTCACCCACTGAGCCACATTCCCCAGCCCTATTTTGTATTTTTTTTATTTAGAGATGGGGTCTTACTGAGTTACTTAGCACCTTGCTTTTAGCTGAAGCTGAATTTGAACTCATGATCCTCCTGTCTCAACCTCCTGAGTCGTTGCAACTACAGGCCTACACCACTGCCTATTTCGGATTTGCCACTATTACCACTTACCCTATTTGGGGCATTACTTTTTTTTTCCCTCCTAATTCAAATAATTTTATTCTGGTCATCTTTCTATTGAAATCTCTACCCCTATGATCTCTTTATTTCCTTAGGATACATTTCTGAGAATGAGATACTGGAGTGAAGAGTTAGAATACCCGTAAAATTTCTGATAGATACTGAATTGATTCCAGAACACTTTACTGAATCCATCCCCCTGTAGCATATCTTCTTTTATTCTTTCCCAATTTGGTAGGTTAAAGATAGCATGCTTTCCAGCCTGCACTTTGTTTAGTGAAAGTACACTGTGGCTCAGTATTTTTTTTTTTTTTTTATGTTTAGCAGCCATTCAGGTTTCTTCCTCTGTGGACAGTCTGTAAGCATCCTCAATGGGTGCATTTTAAGGAGCGAGAACAAGTCTAAAGGTAGTATGCATCACTACAGGATGGTACCCACCCATGGCCTCTGGCATGCTGTGGCCACCATGCTATTGTCATGGTTCCCCATGACAGTTGCCTTTGTTATTAGACTCCAAGTATTTCCACTCAAACTCCTATTTCTGGGTGCTGCCCTTACGACAACCCAGTGTTCTCAGTATCCTTCCTCAATTAACAATTACCTGTCCTGGGCCCCATTTCTTTAGCCACCTTCTCTATGCTAAGTTAAAAGAAATGTATTTGAACAGATTAACTAACCGAAGCTAAATGCTTTTGCCTAGTCAAAATGTTGGCCATACACAGAAGCTTCTTAACAAGTGACCCTGCCTAGGAGTCACAAGCCAGGATTTCAAGTGAGTGAGGTGGAAGTGCATAAGTCCCATTTTGTAGAGAAGAAAAGTATGTCTCCAAAGTTATCCACCATAAACAAGGGGAAAGAAAACAGAGTTCATCCAAGTGCCCATCATGTGGGCTTGATGCCACAGCTCCCGTAATTAGGAGGAGCTGAGACACCCAGTCCCTACATTCAATTGTTACACACCTGATGTTCTAAAGAAGTGTCTCTCAATTTCAGTGTGGTTGCTGCTTTTATTGACAGTTTTCAGCAGAGGGAGGGATTAAGAAGACAAAATGCTGCCAAGGATCATTTCTGCCAGGGTGAACTGGAAATAAATTCTGTCACTTAAATGCAACCCCAGGTCTTGCCCAGCCTTGCTCAATCCCCAACTCAGGAACCAAGACACGTGTTGTAAAATTTTCTTCAATGATATTAGTGGATTAAGAATAACCCTCTAATATTTCTCACTTGTTTATTACTAACCCAACCTTTTTTGAATTTTCAGTTTTCAGTATGTACCTCTTTAGGCTGTAATACAAATGACACCATGTTGTAATTTTTGTTTTCTGTTTTCTGCAACTAGACTTTGAGCGAGTTAGGGCAGACCTCATTCCTTTTCATAATCCCCAAATTTCACAAATGAAGGTAGTCAACACAATTTTGTTGAATGAAGGAGTAAAAATTTTTCTGAGTTAACTGCATAACTCATAACTGCATAAAATATATAATTTTGTCATTCTACATTTACTTCTTTTAAGGTCTAATATCAGTGTGGTGACATTTAGTAATTTAAATCCAATTGTATTTATGAGGGCCAGGCAAGAGAGTACAAAAAATAGAGTCCAAGTGGAGATATCCTCTGCAAGCAAGGCTTCTTTAACAAACGTTTAGTGGGATTTCTACCACTGCTAACAATGGGGATATTATAGAAAGGAGGGAAATCTTTTATGCACAAAGTTAATTCAACATTGAAAAGGAAAGAAGACGTCTGTTATGCTCACACGTAAAAGAAATCAACCATCAATCTGGTCTTGTCCAGAAAACCCAGGCTGGGTGAGGCTGAGGCTGATGGATCAATGTGGGGAGTATAAAAATAGGTCCCTTCCCTTTGGCCTCTCTGGCACGCCATCTTGTCTCGTTCCTCTTTGCACAAGCTGTATTCAATCAACTTTTAAAAGCCTAAAACCAAGTTTTCCTGTCAGAAAGGCCAGACTTTCCATTCCATTTTGCACTGTGGATGTTCTACCTGGGCCTAAGTCAATAACATGGATTTTCTGAGGAAGAAATAGAAGGAATAGAAATTCTAGCCCTGAGTCTCCCTCCCCTTACTGGACAGACAGTGAGACAGAACCATCAGTTCTGATTGCTATGAATGTCATCAGAAACTTCCATTCAAATTCTCCATTCCTATCTCAGGGACTTGTGTGTCATATCTCCATGCCCCACCATCGTCACACCCAGGACTCCATGGTGAGAGAAGGTGTAAAAGTCAGTGTATACCTGCTTTTCCCCTCAAGGTGGGTGGAAACTCAGTAACAGAGCTCAGAAACTAATGGCTCCCTTGCCAATAGGATGACATTCTCCTCCAGTGACCCCCAAATGATCAGAGCTCAGCTGTCATCCCGTTCTGCACATGAGCTCATTCATGAACTACATCCCTTGGGCCAGGCCTGCTTGGATCTGGAGGGAGATGCTGTAAACAAGAGGATTCAGGTTTATGGAGAACATTGTGGTTTGGATATGAAGTGATCCCTGAAAACTCATGTTTGAAACAATGCAGGAAGGTTCAGAGGTGAAATGATCAGGTTGTGAGAGCTGTGACCTAATCAGGGATTAATCCATTTGATGGATTAATGGGTGGTATCTGTAGATAGTTAGGATGTGACTGGAGGAAGTGGGGGCATGCCCTTGGGGATATATAATCCCTGGCACCCTGTACTCAGGCTCTCTGCTTCCTGGCTGTCATGAATTGAGTATCTTTCTTCCACCATGATGTTCTGCCTCACCTCCAGCCTAGCGCTATGGAGTCAGCTGACCATGGACTGAACCTTTGAAACCATGAATCAAAATAAACTTTTCCTCCTCTAACTTGTTTTTTTGGGGGAGGTTCCTGGGGATTGAACTCTGGGGCACTCAACCACTGAGATACATCCCCAGCCCTATTTAAAGACAGGGCCACACTGAGTTGCTTAGCACCTCCCTTTTGCTGAGGCTGGCTTTGAACTCACCATCCTCCTCCCTCAGCCTCCTGAGCCACTGGGATTACAAACGTGTGCCACCATGCTTGGTTTATCAAGATTTTGGTCACAGCAACATAAAGTGGATCACAACAGAAACTGTGACTCTCCAGCTCTGGTCACCTGCAATTGCAGGGTTTTTCACTACAAGGATGAATATTTTGCATGCGGAACAAAGTGAAAGGGAAGACCATGTAAGGAAATGCTTAAGCCAAGACTCCAGAGTAAGACAGGCCAAAGTTCCTCTCCTCTGTCACTTACTCTCTGAGCCTCAGTTTCTCCATTTGTAAAACAGGCTAATACTCGTACCTATCTCATAGATTGGTGGATTCAGGTAGAGTGGTTAACCTGGGACCTAGTGCATATTAAATGCTCTATAGTAGGGTAATGGTGATGATGTAAGTCTAACACAAAGAAGAGAAAGGAACAAACACCAACTGATAATTACCTAGGACCAACTGTCCCCAATTTCAGTGATCTCTTTCTCTGACTTTTAGTTTTTCTTATCATCTGTCAGCACACTTCACTACACTGTGGCCTTGAATTATATGATCCCTGGTGATTTTAATTTATAAAGCAAGCACAGTGTATTAGTGTTTGCTTTATAACTATTAGTGTTTGCTCTCCTGAGGCTAATAGCAAATAAACACAAACTGATGACTTACAACAAATTTATTATCTCACAGTTCTGGAGGCCAGAAGGCTGAAATCAAGTTGCCTACAGGGCTGTGTTCCCTCCAGAGGCTCTGGGGGACAATCTACTCCTAGCTACTTGGAGCTTCTGGTGGCTGGCAGCATTCCTTGGCTTGTAGCTCCATCTGTCCAATCTCTGTATATTGTTTATATTACCTTCTATTCTCTATCTTTTTCTCTACTGTGGTCTTTTATAAGGATACTAGTCACCCAATAGATAATCCACGATGATGTCATCATTTAAAGATCCTCATTATATCTGCAATGTTAACATTTATAGATCCGGGACTAGAATATAAGCATATGTTTTTGGGAGCCACCAAATCTTAGTCTTTTCAGGCAGCTATAACAAAGTACCAGAGACTGAGTACCAGAAATGTGTTCCTTATAGTACTGGTGGCTAGTAAGTCCAAAACCATAACATCAGCAGATTTGGTGTATGGTGAAGGCCCACTTTCTGATTCATATGCCACTGGTCCTTTCACCGTGTCCTCATGGTGGAAAGGGTCAGGGATCTCCATGGGGTCTCTTTTATAAGGACACTAATCGCATTTATGAGGGTTTCCCTCTCATGACCTAATCATCTCTCAAACAGTGGGATGGATTAGGGGTTAAAACTTCAACTTAAGAATTGGGGGTAATACACTCAGTTCATTGCTCCACCATTAAGCCCACTACTCATGGTAACTAGGAGCATGGACTTGAGAAGAAAACTGACTTGGATTTGAATACCTGGCACCTATCCCAAATCCATCACTTGGGTTACTATGTTAATCAGTTTCTGTTGCCCTAACAAACACCTAAGACAAATCAATTTAGAAAGTGGCAAGGTTTATTTTGGCTTACAGTTTCAGATATTTTGGTCTATGGTAAGCTGTGTTGCTTCTGAACCTGTGGCAAAGCAGAACATCATGGCAGGGAGTGTGTGGTGGAACAAAGCTGCTTACCTCATGGTAGCCAAGAAGCAAAGTGAAAGAAGAAGTGACCAGTGTTCCAATATCCCCCAAAGACCTAACTTCCTTCCACTGGGCCCCACCTCCTGAAGTTTCCACCACCTTCCAATCATGCCACCATCTGGAGACCAAGTCTTTCACACATGGGCCTTTGTGGGGCTTTGCAGATCTAAACAGCAACAGTCACCTTTATTAATTACTTAACATCTTTGAACCTCAGCTTCTGGAAAAGAGCCAGCAATACTCATTCCTCAGTGTTGTTTGTGGGAATTAAACAAGTTAATATGACAGAGGTACTCAATCAATGGTAGCTTACCCTCCTAGGCTGCAAGCTGTGAGAGCAGGCACCATCTATTTGCTTCCTTTGCAGATCTAACACAAGTCTGCAGACAGTCCCTCTTCAGTGAAGACAGGATGACAAATTGGCTGAACAGGTGGCCTAGACAGTTACTGCCACTAATTACGTGGATTACATGAGGATTAGGAAAGTTGAGTTCAAATTCTCCAGGAATCTAAAGGAAGCTATTAGAAGGTTTCAATATTGATCTCAGCCTGAACATTGTGTGGAAAAGCTGAGTGGACTTTGGACAGAGAATAGGGCCACTAGGGCAGGCATAGAACCATCTGTACTCATCATCCCTTGAAAGCTCTCCTGGTGACTTCATTTCTGGGATAGGAGAGCAGCTATTCTGGAGAAGCTCCAGCATTTCACAGAGCATGACCCCTAAATCCTATTGAGGGGCACCTTTCCAGACCACAACTAGGAATTCACCTACTCATTTCCCTTGTCCCAGAAGGGCTAGCTGCTGTAATCTATTACCAACATTGCAGCACCTCTGAATATCCTAGGGAGATGGTTTAAATGCAGATTTCTGGCCTTCAACCAGACTAGCTGAATAAAGCTTTACTGGGGTGGAAATAGGAATGAACCATTTTAAACAAGCCCCTGAGGTAATTCTGATTCATTGGAGAAAGCCAACCATAATCATATCATAACTCAACCCATCCCTGGGCATGGACCTGAGCTCCAGGCATTCTACCTACAAAGCCAATATGGAGAGTAAGAGTTTGGGATTTAGACAGTATTGAGGTCCTTCATATAATAGTTGGGACTTTGGCAAGTTACTTGACTTCTCTGGATTTCAGCTTCCTCTTCTAAAAAAGTCAGAATAATTTACATCAAGTGTTGTTGTTAATTAAATGAGAATCACGTAAGTGCCAGTGCATAGAGATTGAAGCAGAAGATGCTTCTGTTCAGCAACCCACTTACGCTTCTTCACTGATACATGGCTAGATTATATTTCCCAGCCTTCTTTGCAACTGAGCATGACCAAGTGACTAGTTCTCACCAAGGTAATATAACATAGAAGTTATGGTGCCTTTTCTGGGCAAAGGTTTAAAGAATAGATATGCGTCTCCATGTTCTCTTTCACCTTGCATGATTTGATGCAAGTGACAGGCCCCAGGGAATTGGGGGAGCTACAATATGGAAGGAGCCTGGGTGCCTAATGCATTGGGTAAAAGAAAACCACCCATCAACCATAACACCTGCCTTGGATGTTTTTCAAATGACATAATAAGGTCAAATACCTTTAGGTTCTAATTTTTTTTATAACCAATAGGTAGTCAGGAAATGTTCACCCTCCCTCCTCACTTCCAAATAAAAGCCACACATTATACTT
Source organism: Marmota flaviventris (assembly GCF_047511675.1). NCBI lineage: Eukaryota > Metazoa > Chordata > Mammalia > Rodentia > Sciuridae > Marmota > Marmota flaviventris. The sequence goes on along the minus strand of NC_092502.1, from coordinate 102,084,211 downwards.
CTTATCCTAAAACATCCTCCCTCCAAAAGCAGAAAGTGTTCCAGCATAATTATACCCTTAATCAAGTACATCTAAAAAAATTTTTTAAAACCTTCCCCATGAAGGAAGGCAACAGAGGTTTGTCATGAGACACCAAATATACAAATGACCAGGTTATATATATTATAGAACTCAGAGCTGCAACCTGTAGCAACTAGGGTAGAAGCCAACCTACTATCTGCAGCAACTGCTCCAGGAGGCCAAACAGTGTAATGCTTATAGTAATAGGCCCATGAAGGCCAGCACTTATGAATGATTGACACTTTCCCTTCCAACTGTGAACTAACCAGAGAAAGCAAAAAATGTTCTTCTAATCAATCACATAGAATGCTTCACTGCTGGTTGACTTACTTCAGCTTCCCCTGGGCCAATGACCTCTAATCAAGGAATTTCTAAACCTTCCCTCTTCTTATGATAATGCCTTCCTGCTCCTCAGCCTGCCTTTCAAGACTCTGCTAAGTGAAAGAGATGGTGGTTGACTCTCTTGCTATAGTAACCTCCAAATAATCTGTTCTCACTTGGATAATCTTCATTTATTCCCCCAGTCCTTATTTTTCAGGCAGATTTAGGGCTCAGAGATATAAGGAAATCTCATAAAAGGCTGCAGGAGTGTTTCATGCAACCTCAAAGAAAGTGGCCGGGCCATGGGAAGACCCTAGAACCAGAGCCTGGAAAAGCAATCACAGCTCTTTTCTCTTGCATCTTCTCTCAGATAATGTTCTTGAATCTGTCTTCTTGCAAACAGACTTCTCTCTGATCCAAATGGCAGAAAGCATGAGCATGGATAGGGCCTGTGCTTGTATGGACACCTGAGAAGGATAATTCTGGGTCCTGATTCTGCAGACCTTGAGTTGAGTGACATCGTAAACAAATTCACTAAGTGCCCAGCCCCCACCCCAGAGCAGAGTGGTTGCCAGCACTCCTGTTATAAACCTAGCAATCAGAAGTCCATTCCTGTGGAGGGGAGGGGAGAAGAGGACTGTCCCCCACTCAAAAAAAAAAAAAAAAATATATATATATATATATAGGCAGGCAGACAACCCAACAGGAGGCCACCCCTTTCCTGATGTCATAGTGAGACAGTGACCACGTAGTTAATAGACTCCACATCTTCTAGCGTACCAGTGTCACTGACCAGCATGGTCTAGTTACTAATTTTCCTTATGAAGGCACCATTTATCCAGTTAGTGCATCCAGTCTTATGTTAGGGGATAAGAACACAAAGTAAAGGAAAATCAGAACCACAATCTCTGCTCTCAGGCTGCGGTGGGGAGAGCACACCACATAAGTGAACAATTAATATACTGTGAGAAGTGCTATGCTCAGTCTCTAACCTAAATCAGATCAAGAGCTGGGTTGAGGATGTGGCTGCCAAGAAATGTTTCCTAGAGAATGCGATGCCTGAGAGGGATCTTGAAAATCAGGGAAGTTGATAGAAACAAGTGAAGAAAGAGTGTTCCAGGCAGAAGGAATGTTCACTGCCAAGAAAGGGTGTTTGGGGGAAACCAAAGTTTATCGTGGCTGAGAATAGATTGAGGGTGTCTGAAGATGGGGAGACTCAGTTGGGCAGTGTTAGGATGGCTATAGGCCTGAGCCTAAGCTACTCCATTTTAAAAACTCCAGTTTGAAACCTGCAGTCTCACCAGGCACACCCACAGAGCTCTCCAGAATGACCTCAAACAAGTTACTTTCCCTCACCCTGTTAAACAGATGAAGCCCCTGGCAGGCTGTCCTCGCCTGATAAGAGGGAAAAGCGGGAAGATCAGGGTGGAGACCACCAGACCAGATGTTTCTGACCCTAGGGTAAATGATGTCATGGAGAAATTCAGTAATAGCTGATAAGGATTGAAAGCGGGGTCAAAACCCCCCAAATTTAGTGTAAGTAATAGAGCAAGTGAACAAGGATTCAGCCAGCCGAAACAAGGAGAGCCTAATGAGGACCTGACATCCCATCACTTGTCATCGTTTCCTGAGCCTCTGCGTAATCCTCACGGCTCTCAAACTCTACCGCCTCATCTGGTCCTTGGTGAGAGCCGCAACTCCTCCCTGCGACCCCCTCCTCAACCAGTCGTCCATTCCACGTCAGGAAAAGCCTGCCTTGATTCCTGACCTGGTCACCTTGGTCTGAGTGAGTGTGCATCTGCTGGACATAAAGCCTAAGGCTTAAGACTTTTGAACTTAACATGCAGAGGGAATGTCTGTCATTAGCCTGTCATGATTAAGTGTGTTTTACAGTGCTTAGAATTAACCTAGAATTGTATGCTGTGAATTGCTTATGTCTATTGCAGTGCCTAGCATTAAGGATTGTGGGTTTTCTTGATTAAGAACCTATAGAGTGAAATTGTATGGAGTAATTTGAGTGAATAAAACATTGAAAGGGGCAGAAGCACGTGGACATTCTTTATTTCTCCCCTTGACTGCATATGTCTCAATTTTGCCCCTTCAGACAGGCAGTTGTTGCAGTAACCTTGGAGTCACACAGGTGGCCTAAGGGGTGGGATGAGGTGGAGTGGGGAGGGGAAATACGTAAATGAGTTATGACTTGAAATAACAGAAAGAAAATGTGAGAAAGACACAGATTTTGTCACTATTTACTTGGCAAAACCACAAGCCTGAATCAAGACCCTTCCTACAAATATGAACTCAAGTTTGTTCAGATCAGACATTCTTTCTGAATGGGCTGGGGTTGTGGCTCAGCGTACAGTGCTCACCTAGCAGGTGCAAGGCCCTGGGTTGGATCCTCAGCACCACATTAAAAAAAAAAAAAAGTATTGTGTCCAATTACAACAAAAAATTTTTAAAATTAAAAAAAAATTCTGTCTGAAGGGAGAGGAGCTTATGAGTCATCAGTGTAGCCTAGTGATTTGTTTTTTTAATGTCTATGGGACAAAGGAAGATAAGAGCACTTCAGAGTCATCACTCTGAACATTCAATTGATACACCGAAAAGCCAAAATAAGAGGAGGAAAAGGGAAGAATCAAAATCTGATTTAATATTGCCCAACAAGCAGAACTGGGACAGCAACAGCCAACTAGTTGCAGATCCAATTTGGATTATAAAAAGCTGATTTCTCAGTAAGATGGGTCCTGACTGTAAAATTGGTACTAAGTATAAAATCAGAAGCAAATGAAGAGTCAACTAAACACAGAAGTTTTACTCTGACAATACACAGTAAAGTCCAAATTGTAAGTTTCCTGCCAAAGAGAAATATAATCTTCCCTGGTGACATAAATCAGAACTCCATGACATCACTCAGATAACCACAGAAGAATGTATCCTGTAATGCAAGCAGCCTTTCCCTACCCAACAGTCACCATTGATGAGTTTAACAAACACTCCATTTCATAGTCTTCTGAAGCTGACATGAACAGATACATCCAAATAAATATTTTTAACTTCAATTTTGTAAGATGCATTTATTTTTTATTTTATTTTATTTTTTGGTACTAGGGATTGAATCCAGGTGCTCTTAATCCCTGAACCACATACCTAGCCCTTTTTTAGATTTTATTTTAAGACAAGGTCTTGCTAAATTACTTAGGACCTTGATAAATAGTTGAGGCTGGCCTTGAACCTTCGATCATCCTGCTTCAGGCTCTCTAGCTACTGGGATTATGCTTTTTTTTTTTTAAGTACCATTCTACATATGCCACTTTTCCTGTATGAAAAACTACAAATTAGCTACCCACTACCTTTCTTGTCCCAGGGAAGTTTACAATTTTAATCTGATTACAAAAGAATTTTTTTAAAGTTTTGATTAACAAACTTTGATCTGGCTGCAAAATAGAGAGATATTCATTGTAAAAAGTTTTCAAAGAAAGCAAAATCACAGAATTCTAATGCCCAAAAGCGATTGCCTTCTGAAAGTTAAGACATATTGATAGCACATACCAGGGAAAAAATAATAACTTTTTAAAACTTCCTTAATCCCTATTAAGGTGGATTGTATCATTGTCCAAAATATCTGCTGCCCCACCTTGGGGGAGAATAAAACTTCCTTCTCTCTGCAGCAGCCTTGAGTCTGTGACTTGAGCCCTTCCTTGAGGATTGAATATCTACTCCACCCAGTTGACCTCAGGAGTAATCATGACATTTGCTTTGACAATGCAGTGACAACAGAAGTGATGTGTGCCATAGCTGTAAGAATCATCACATGGTTATACCATTCTTTCTCTCCCATGTAATCAAAAGTATCCCAATAGAGACTGCAGCATCAGTCCCAGAGTAGAGCTCAGAGTAGAGCTGCAGAGAGCCCACAAACTGGACTTGGGTCACTGTAACCCACTGAGACAGTTGGAGTCGCTTGTTAACACAGAGTAACTTAGCCTACTCTGATACACCTATATGCAAAAAGTCCACTGAATCCTTTAATGTCTTCAGAGATTTTGTGCAAAAGAAATAAATACTTGCTTGCCACTTATATTTCATACATTTATATTTTAAAACAATTTTGAAGTTTTAAAATTTGTGTTATCTTATTTACAAACCCATTAATTTTGCTAATAGTTTATCACCTAATTTTACATTTTGTTTATTGGAGTTACCTGGGATTGAACCTAGGGGTGCTCTAACACTGAGCTACATGCCCAGCCCTTTTTATTTTTTAATTTTGAGACAGGATCTTGCTAAGGGCCTAGCTAATGTATTGGGGCTGTTCTCAAACATGTGATCCTCCTGCCTCTGCCTCCTGAGTCTCTGGGACTATAGGCATGCATCACTGCACCCAGCTAAATTTTATGTTTTGATGAATTCCCAACTGGCTTACAAATTTGAAAAAGTACACCTAAATATTTATCAAACTTTTAGTTTTAGAAATTCCAAATTATTGGGCTGGGGATGTGGCTCAAGCGGTAGCGCGCTCGCCTGGCATGCGTGCAGCCCGGGTTCGATCCTCAGCACCACATACAAACAAAGATGTTGTGTCCGCCGAAAACTAAAAAATAAATATTAAAAACAATTCTCTCTCTCTCTCTCAAAAAAAGAAAAAAAGAAAGAAAGAAAAAAAGAAATTCCAAATTACAATAAACCTTTAACTGATTTTCTTCAGACCTTCGAAAAGCCAAATTAGTCTTACATTTTCTAATATAATTAAACTCTTACACTTAAAACTAAAATGTTTATTAAATCTTACTAAACCCCAGCACACACAATCTAAATGTAATACTATCATTTAAACATTGGAACACTGTCTCCAAACTTGATTATCTGTATCTTCTTGAGTTTCTGCTAATATGTCAGTCTCTATGCACCTTAAAAAAATAAGAAACAGTCAGTACACAAAATAATACAATGATTACAAAATTTCTTTCTAGATAAAATTCCTAACTAGACATAACTTAACTTGTCATCAAAAGTCTTTGAAAGTATTTTGTGTTCTGGCAATAACAAGATATTCCAAACTCATTTTGATATTTCCTGTCCTAAAACACAAAATATACTTTTTTCGAGTCCAGCCCCTGCCCTGGACTTTTGGTTGGAATGTAGATGAGACAGGTCTGTGAAGCAGCCCCTGGAGGCCACAGAGGGGAAAGAGAGAAATTCACAGTAATTTTTGGCCTGACATTGTGAGCGGAACCAACATTCCAGTGTTCAAGTCCATGTACCACATCTGTTAGTCAAGTGCAATTCCTTCCGGACATTGCAGTTATACAAATATAGGGAAGCCAGATGGAAGCTCTACCTGGGAGAGCAAAGATGGCCTGAAGGGCAAAGTTGGGGGTGGGTAGACAGTGAAGAGAAGGTGGGAAAGGGAACTGGAGAGGAGAGATCTGGCTGCTTCTGTAAGAGCAAATGCACTAGGTAAGGATTTTAGGAAAAGTTGGCCCATTTTCCCCATGTGTAAAAATGTGAATTAGAATAGAAACATCCATAGGACCATTGTGAGAATTACACGAGACACACATTAAGTGCTCGCCAAATGCTAGCTATCATTAATTTTACTTTATTCAGCTGGGCCTCCAGAATGGACTACAGCTAGAGACATTTTTAAGGAAATCCAGAAAGGCCATTCAGTTTTGTCCTCCCTTTCTCCCTCGTTCACAATTGCTCCCCTGCACATCTGTTTTAATCCTCTGAATTCCTGAAAATTGGCTTATTGTGTCCATGATGCCTAAAACAGTCACTGACAACATCTTTTTAGGTTTTCTCAATTCCTTCATTCAAGTCAGCAGCCAGCCTAAAGCTGCGCTCTTACAGTTCCAAGTTCAGATTTCTAAGGAGAGGCTGCCCAACCTGATGGAAAATCCACTCCTAGACCAATTAACCCTAGCTACAACCGGGCTGCTCCTGTTAAAAATGTGGAAACACATCTCAAAGTAGAGGGGGGGCGGTTCTGTGAAAATAAAATGAACTTGGGCACACTTCCTGCTCGCGTGTGCGTACATATGCACTTCACACACGTGCAAGCTGGATTGCACTACAGTTTTCTACATTGTTTTCCATTTTACAACATAGAATGATACAATTTTCTATGACACTATTTTTACTAGCTATGTATCACTTCGATGTATAGGTGTGAATCTTAATTCTATTATTTTTGCTTTTACAAACACTGTAGGATCTTCTTATAACAAAATAAGAATTGTGTTAATTGACTAGACTTAATTTCTTAGGGAAATTCTTTGAATTGGAATTGCCAGGGCCAAAGGTGTGTTATTTGTAAAGGGTTCTGATACTCTATTAAGTGTATATTAAGGCAATCTAAGCCACTCACACAACACACACAAATGCCATTTTCAACAACATAATCTTTTAAGTTAAAAATTACTTGCCATTTTGGTGAAACAAAATGAACATTATTTTTATGATTATCAATTACCTGTTCTATTAGAATAGATATTAACCCTTTATTGCTTAAATTGCTTAATTTTTCTGACCCATCATAACCTTGACATAGTTGTAGTTTTTTTTGTTTTTTGTTTTTGACGTGGGGTGAGGGGGGGGTTCTCTTTGGATCAAACCCAGGGCATCGAGTATGCTAAGTACATGCTCTTCCATGAAGTTATATCCCCAGTCCTTCATATACTTTTTCAAGTTTGAATACCCAAATCTCTGCTTTCCAGCGCCTAACTTTATATATACATACAGGGTATCATCCTTTACCTCCCAACCACCCCATTCCAAACCTCACTGCCCAATTGCATAGATTTTAGACATTTCGATGGGCATTTAAAGCCCTTCACAGGGCACCAAAATTTCTCTAGCATTATCTTCCATTACAGTCATTCACAAATCCTTCTTTTGCTTATTCATTTATTCACCACCTATTTTGAGCAGCTATGATATGCCTTGTGTCATTCTAGATGCTGGAGACATTGGAATAAATATAATAGATAAAAATCCCTGCCCTAGTGAACAAATAAGAAAATGAATAGTAGGTCAGATGGCGATGAATATAGCGAAGAACAGAAAAGCAGGGAGGTGGACTAAGGAATTGGAAGAGGGTAAAATCCTAGAGTGGTCAGGGTGTACTCCACTGAAAGGTAATATTTAAGCAAAAGAGTGAGGATGGTGAGAGAACCAGCATAGTAGCAGCAATCCCAGTGAGACATGTTAAAATAAGGGAGAGTACCTGCGGGAGCCGGAAGGGGACACACATCTCATAAGCGTGAACACCAGTAGGGAAGCCAGTAATGCTGAGTCCTAGACGGGCAAGATCATGTAGGGTTTTGTGGGCCCCTGTAAAGACCCTGGCTTCTCCTTTGAATGAGACAAGAAGCCAGTTAGAGGGTATGGGAAATTATGTTTCCCAAGATAGCTGTTAAAATCTCACACCTCACAGTCTTTTCCATGATGACCTTGCTACTTCTCTAGGAAGAGAACAGGTGCATGGATAAAGAAAATGAGGCATACATATGATACAACACTATTTAGCCTCAAAAGGGAAGGGACTCTTGCAACATGTAACAATTTGTACGAACCTGGAGGACACTCTTAAGGGAAATAAGCCAGACAGAAAGATGAATATCACATGATCTCACATATGATATCTTTGAGAAAAGTCAAACTCATAGAAGCACAGAGAACTGTGGTTACCTAGAGGATTGAGATAGAATTGGGTGATATTAGTCAAAGAACACAAACTTTCATTAAAACAGGAGGAATAAGTTCAAGAGATCCATTGCATAACATGGTGACTATTGTTAATGTATACTTAAAAATTGCCAGGAAGATTAAGTATTCTCACCATAAAAAGAATATGTATCTTAATTAGCTTAACTTGACCATTCCAGAATGTATACCTGTTTCAAAACACCTTATTTGATACCATAAGTATATACAAGTTTTATTTGTCAATTAAAAAAAAATCAGCAGACACACTATAAAGCCTGATTAACATGTGAATCAATACCTTTGGAAAACATTAACTGAAGGACTTGAATTATATGTATCTAACAGAAGGAGAAAAAATACCATGGTTTTCAATTTTACCTTTTATTAAAGTACAGAGTTAACAAGTTTTGCATTTTCTACATAGGAAAAGACTGATCAACTTCAGATGCTGTATAGAAAAATTAGCATTCAAAAAACAAATACAAATTCGTAATCGGCTTTGTAACTAAAAGGAAAAATAACTATTTCAAAAGTTAGCAAAACCTAACCATATCACAGACCTTTATAAACTTCGAACAGTAGATTTACCACACCTATTGCAGTTTCAAATTCTAATATAGCAAAACGTAACCACAAAATTTGGCTACAGCTAATTGTTCCAAAAAAGTTTAAAAAATTAACAAAGTTATGACTATAAAATTGTTGGTTTTCTTTGCAAAATAAAAAAAGCTTAAATCTTTAATAAAGGAAGACAAAACAATCCTCTTAAATTTCTTATAAATAGCTCTCAAGACATATATTACGCATCTGTTGTAAGCTTTCTTTACCTGAGGGAATTTCCCAGGATCCTTTATCACAAAGGATTACCTTTGAACAGTTCTATCATTTTATTCACATGAATATGATTAAACTTCTAAGGAAGTGGATTTGGACATACGCATTCTTAATCTTCCCTTCCCCAATTAAGTTTTTTTCTGAAAGGATTTCGTTTTAAAACAAAACCAAAAAGCTTCTTTGGTAAAAGACAAATATTTCAACCTTTCAAAAATGACCGACTCTGTGAATATCTACTGAAGAAGAAAGATCTAAAGATCCGTGTGAATAGCTCTATCATCCCGTGAAGTCACAGGTCCAACGTGAGAGAACCCTTCTCTGCCTGAAATGTAAAACTCAGCTTATTCGCAAGATGCAGAGAACATCCCATGGAAAATTCCATGAGCCAAGAGGCTACCTGCACTGTCCTTGACGGAGGAGGGCCCACTGGTCTTTCTAGGTGTTCAGGGTCTTATTAGCTCAAGGCCAGAACCCTCTTGGTTGGGGGCAAAGCCCTCTTTCAACTTCAAGAGGTGTAGGATGTGAGTGTACAACAAAACGAGATCTTATTCAGAAAGGCAAGAGAAAGAGAAAAAAAGAAAGCCCAGGAAGCTTAAATACATGCCCTGGAATTCCCTTCACAGGATAACATGAAGCACCATTGATGGTAAACTGTCTGGCAAAAATTAAATAAGAACGTCATCTTAAAAAGGCAGAGAACAACAATTTGGGGAGAGGGGTGATTAACTGGAGGCTGAGGTCATTCACAGTGAAGGATCCTCTGAGGAACTGCAAGTCCTCAATGTGGGAACTCCCTTGCTGGCCATTACTCACTGGAAACAGAAACCCTAAGAGTCCCAGTGACTCCACCCTCCCTCCCGCCTACACCCGTAGTCTATCTACTCAATAAACCTCTGGCAAACAATTTGTAGACAATTTCCCAAGAAACTGTGAAGACAAAACCATAACCAACCAACTAGTATTACAAAAGCTCAACTCAGTAATGACATGGCAGGTTTTCTGAAGACTTGAGATTTAGAAGATTGTCTCTCGTCTTCATTCAGGTTACATGTCTACCTACAGTGACACTCCCAGGAGTCTCCCTCATGAAAATGAGAGGGAGAAATTTTCCACATCAGATGAATGGCACAGGGGAAACAGACGCACAGTCTCTTAAAATCTTCAGCTTTCATCTCCAGAGGAGCCTGACCAGCAGCTTCAGGAAAGGCACCTTTGTAATCAGGTACAAAAACTTGGAGGAAGCAAAAGTCTGTTATTTTTTTAAAAGACATCAGTGAGTTAAATGAACACCACTGTTATTGCAACTGAAGCAACTGGCACAATTTTTCCAGTTTCTTAAGTCTCAATAACACAAAATGTAGTTTTTTTTTTTTAAACTATCAATGTTGATTCATCACCTGAATATTGTTTCTCATTGTTCATAATCATTAAAGTTGACTTCTTGTCTCTACACCCTAGGTTCTCAGAGTGCAGCCATCTATCTGTGGCCATCCCAGAACCTTGCTAACACTGTCAGTTGAAAATAAAAATGAGAAGGACCTTCATCAGACCTTCAGAGGAGAACACTGTGCCACAAACCAAGAGTTGTGCGGCTACACAACGGGGGTGGGCTGGGCTGGCTAAGATGGAAGCTGTGAGGGGCATTATCTTCATTTATGTTTCTCTGAGCCTCTTTCTACAGAACAAAGGGGCCAACAAAGGCCAGCCCAGGATGCATGGCCTTGTCAGCAGGACCCTGACCTGGCGTAAGGGTCAGTTCTAAAGTTACCCCAGCTGGCTGCCAGACCCAGATGGGAAGACAAATCAAGAACTCAACTAGATCTCTGCAGGAAGAAATTCAAGGAAACTGCCTGTGATTCTACCTTGGCTATTAAAGGGCTTCTTATGGTGTTTCCTAAAGGTGACCTTGGCTGACCGAGAGCCCCCAGGTCACTGCACCAGGCACTGAAGTGGCCTCTGCCAGGGGGCTGCCACACACAGCCTCATTTCCTAGACTGTCACTAATTCATGGAGCTTGCTCTCCAGTGGCTTCACTAGAGTCACTCAGATTTAGTGTACAACTGTTCAACTGTTTATTTGGTGACTTTGGATGCAGCTTTGAACTGCTCAGCATGGAGTTCTGCCCTACAAAAAAAAATATGCATACACTGACATAGGCATACATTAAGGGTCTTTTAAAACTGAATCTCAAACACTATAAAAAAGGCAAACTCCTAAAGGAATTCACTCCTGTCTTTGCTTCCTCCTTGGTATTTTTTGAGAAGACAGCAAAGGAGTGAGTAGAAAAGAAAAATCTGAGTAATTTCCCCCATTAGCACTTTGGCACATGGGAGCCAGGTTTAGGTGAGACTCAGTTCTACTCAACTCATACAGAGGGGCACAGAAAAAGGGTCTACCAAGTCTTCCAGGAGGTTCAAAAAGAGTCTCATGGCATTTCCACTGGTGTGAACTCAGGGATTGAACTTAGGGGTACTTGACCATTGAGCTACATCCTCAGCCCTATTTTGCATTTTACATAGAGACAGGGTCTCCTGACTTACTTAGCGCCTTGCTTTTGCTAAGGCTGACTTTGAACTCATGATCCTCCTGCCTCAGACCCACAAGCCACTGGAATTACAGGCATGCGCCATTGCGCCTGGGTCCACTGGTGTCTTTACTGGAGTTACACTGAACAAATCTCCTCCCTGATAAGAACATCCAATACTGAAAATGTACATCTCACATAGCTGCCAAAAGTCAATTCTCGTTTTACTCTACAAATATGTATTTTGGAAATTTCTCTAGCTGTTGTTTATGGCTTAATTAAATATCCCCAACCACCCACCTCTTCTTCTAAGGATATTTAGTTACTCCACAGCTTCTAACAGACTTGCCTGGTCAGCCCTGTTTGAGAGGCCACCTGGGATTTTCACCTCAGCAAATCTACTCCAAGGAAATGAAACCACAATGGACATTAATAGTGTGGTCACATTACAAATTCAGGAAACAAAAGCTCTTTTGCTTTTATAATTTCAAAGGCTTCACGGTGGAGGAGACGCTGAGGGGCTAACCTTTACACTTGAAAGAGGGGTGCAGCAGATTTCAGCCAAGAAGAAACTTTTTGTTAAGGTCCTTAAAGTATTATTAATTATAGCACGAACAAGTAAGAACCATAGTTCTCCATCACTTAGGCAACGAAAACATGAATGTTGTTCTAGAATCACATGAACACCACCATGGATAAGTGCCCTACTTATTGCAGTAACTTGGATCAGGTAGTGTTAACATGATGGGGAAACACATGGATAGTGATGGCAAATTGTGCTTTTCACATTATTACAAAGATGCGAAACCCAGAAAGGATGAGGGGACCTCTGGAAGGCCAAGGGCAGAGAGGGAAGGCTGTGATTCCCAGCATCACAACCACAAAGGGAAACACTTGGGGACCACGAGGAGGCAGCACTGAGGGTGGATTTAAAGACAGGTGCTTCCTCTTGTTCCCTATAAATACTAGGGAGCTGTGAGCAGAGCCCTTTGGGGAAAAGGCTCCAGGAAGTGATTCAGGAGATGAAAGTAAGAGAGACAGGGGTCTGGATTCTCTTGGGGGCTGGAGACTCAACATTTTGCTTGCTTTTTAATTCCAAGAATGGGAATAACAGGTCACACAAGATAATTTTTATCCCTGTAAAAAGATGTTATACCATTCTTTTGGTGACAGCATACCCAAGTACCACTACCCAGTTCCTAAGGGTAAGACATAAAAATGCATGTATCACAAGTTCAGGTTGGTTGGAAATCTCAATTTCTTCAGGACAAATTGGTAGTTTCTTTCTGAATTTCAGAATTAAAAAAGCTCATCTGGGTTTTTTGTTTGTTTGTTTGTTTTTTCCTTATCCCCCTGAAAGCTTTTTCAGACACATTTAAAATAGCCAGGGGATATCAGCTTTTCATAAGGCGCCAGTTGCTGCTCAGACCCTGGTACACTTGTTCAAAGGACAGCTCTTCCAGCACAGCCTGCTGAGCGAAGTGGCCAGCTGCCATCCTCACACGGAGAACTGCCTAGAGGGACAGCAGAGGGGAGCGACCAGCGTCCACAGGTACAGCAGCACGCACACCCAGCAGGAGGCCATCTTGATCCAGAAGATGGACCAGCTCCCGCTGAAGAAGGTCTCGATGCTGGCACTTTCATAGCTGTTGGAAATAAGACATCCAGCCATTAGAATAGAAAGGAAATGAGGGGAGAGTCTCTGCCATTAAGGGCCTCCCTGCTTCCCGTCCTCACTAAACTTTCTTTAAAAAAAAAAAAAAAAAAAAAACCCACTGGAGGTATAATTCACACCCATTTAGAATGCATAATTCAGTGGCTTTTAATAAGCTCAGACTTGTGCATCATAACTACTATCAATTTTGTAACATTCTCATTACGCCAGACCTGCACACCCCTAGTTCCCCTACCAAGCTCAGTTCCCTGATCCGCCTACATTCATTAATCTATTAATCTGTCTGTATGGACTGGCCTACTCTGGACATTTCATAGAAATGGAATCATGCAGCCTCTGTGACTGGCTTCTTTTTTTCTTAGCATATTGTTTTCCATGCTCTTTTCAGGATGTAGTATGTATCAATACAGGTTGAGTATTCCTTATCTGAAGGCTTGAACCACAAATGTTTCAGAGTTTGGAGTTGTCTCAACTTGTTTGATAACTTACGATAGACAGATTTTGGAATATTTGCATGGACATTACTGGGTGAGCATTATTAATCTGCAAGTCCAAAATCTTAAATGCACCAAAATAGGAAGCTTTTTGAGTGTAATATTAGATTTCAAAGCATTTCAGATTTCTGAATTAGGGATGCTCAACCTTGCTTCATTCCTTGTTACAACTATATAATATTTCATTATATAGACTTGGCATATTTTTTAATCATCAGTTGTTGGACATTTGGCTTATATCTGACTTTACACTGTTATGAATCATGCTGACATTAATATCTGTGCACAACATTTTAAATGAATATAATTTTGGGGGGGGGGTACTGGGGATTGAATTCAGAGGCACTTAACCATTGAGCCACATCCTAAGTCCTATTTTGTATTTTATTTAGAGACAGGGTCTCACTGAGTTTCTTAGCACTTCACTTTTGCTAAGGCTGGCTTTGAACTCGTGATCCTCCTGCCTCAGACCCCTGAGCTACTGGGATTATAGGTGTGCACTACCGTGCCCAGCCATAATTTTCTTTTTGTCTTTTGTTTTATACTTCAGAATGGAATCACTGGATCATATTTGTGTTTAACCATTCTAAGAACTGTCAAAATATCTTCCAAAGCAGCTTCCTTTTACATTTCACCAGCAACACAAGAGGGTTCCAATTTCTCCAAATCCTCAACAACATTTGTCATTATCTGCCTTTGTTATTACAGCTCTCTTCACCCTTTCTTCTGCATCCCAAGTCAAAATTCCCCAGGAATTCTCAAAGCATCACAGGGAAGCATTACAAGTTCCTTCCCCTCCCTCATGGAGACATTCGGGGATGGCAGGCATGGTGATCCCAGCTACTCAGGAGACTGGAGACCGCAAGTTTAAGGCCAGCCTGGGCAACTTAGTGGGAGCCTTGCTCGAACTAAAAACTAAAAAGCTCAATAATGGAGCATCCCTGAGTTCAATACCAAGTATCACATACACGACAAAGGGATGTTCGGGAAGAATATCCTCAAAGAAGTCTTTTCCTATCAATGGGTCTGAAACTTCACCCCCACCCGACTGGTATTTTTCATCCCCTTGCCTCATTTTAGTTTTATACCCAGTGCGCCTCATTTTATGACACTGTAATTGACTTGAATCATGATGTGTCTCTCCCACTAAGCTATCAGTCCTGCTACCTATGGCAGGGTGACACAGAGGATCCATTTGCTGAATCAAAGACAGTACAGAGAGCCTGCTATCTCTCTAGTGTCTATCCTAAGTTATCAAACAAATTGTGAAACAACGGAAACTTTGGAACAGTTTGAAAAGTATGAATTTCCACATAGTAACAGAGAAAGTCAGGTCTGTTACATAGCAATAACTTAAAAACTAGAAAAAAAAAAATCAGTACAGTGGCACATGCCTGTAATCCCAGCTCCTCAGGAGGCTAAGACAAGATCATAAGTGCAAGGCTAGCCTGAGCAACTTAGCGAGAACCTGTCTCAAAATAAAATTTAAAAAGAGCCAAGGATGTAGTACCCAGGTAGAGAGCCCTGCATTCTATCCTAGTACTGCACAAAGAAAAAAATAAAAAAGAGACAACATTTGAAGTAGGAGAAACAAAAAAAGGATATTTTCTTCTTTTAAAAAAAGTATTTTCCTCCATTGCTATTACTGTGTTTTTTAATCAGCCTTGTGGAGTTCATCCATTATTTCTCTTTTGTTTTGTTTCTGGGTGCTGGGGATGGAATCCAGGGACTCTCACTCTACCTTTGAGCTAGACCCCCACTAACCTTCCAACTCTTAATGCTGCAGTAAGCACCACTAATTCCCAGGGTGAAAAGGACGCTGATCAACAGGTAAGGACTGTTTGTTCTTAAGGCTATGGGTACAGCAAGACCTGGAGAAGGGTTTAGTTCCTCCAGGAAGTCTGAGCTGCATCCTGGCACTTCAAAAAGAACAACACTTAACTTAATTTTTTGAATAATCAAGTGGGTCACTCACTGGAACCAGTTGGTAACAGTCATCATCACATACAGGGAAGCCAAAAAGAACACGAAGTGGAAATAGGAATAGCTGTAGACAGTGCCTCTCTTCTCATCATAAATGACCCGAGGTCCCTCTTTCACATTCTGCTGCTCTTCGGTATCTGCAAATCACAAAGGGGGCCCAAGCGAAGAGAGTCAACATGAGCACACCTCCGGTCTTAGCACTCATTTCTGTCCCAGTAGCTGCTGAGCAGAAAAAACTATCCAGAGCCATCTTTCCCCCGACCCTCACCCCATAACTCCCTTGATCAGAAGAGTCACCAAGCACCATGTTTATGTTAGCAGAGCAAAAGAAAGAGAGCCCTTAAAGACATAAAGCATATTAGAAGCAGAAAGGGAGAGAATTGCCTCTGGGACCCTCCCTTCCAAAAGAGCAGTAGTTCAAGGAACAAAATGGCCCTAAAATGAAATGTCAGGACCTCTTGGATTTTCCAAGTCCTTCCTTTAAAAACTGTATGTTCCACTTTCCTAAGTCTTATTGTATAAGTTAACTTCAATACGAGTCAGAATACAGACTGATTTTCCCCACCAGAATATCAACACAAACAAAGCTCCTTGAGGAAGAATGAGAAAGTATTGTGGAACAAAAATTTCCCCCTTACTGTTCAGGACATTAATATCTGGATTGCAAATGCCTACAGTGAGAGCTGCGAGCCCACAGGGCCCAGGGACACACGGAATGAGAGTATGCCACTTACCCACTCCATCAGGCCCGAAGCAGAAACAACACCGAGCTACCTGGGAAAGCAAACGAAACACAGTCAGACGCCTGGTTTTTGCTTGCTATTTCCTCATCAGTAAAGAACTAGGGGACACCCATGTGCCAACCCTGCCCTGCTGGAACCATGGCTTAGGCCCTGAGCTACACACTTCATCCTCTCAGAAGAAATGATTAAGCACATGCTGTTTCCCAGATAGGCCAGGTGCTGGTGACTGGAAACACCATGGACATGGAGATGTGTCACCCAGACCTCCTCAAAGGGCTTGGTGCTCCCCCCACTGAGTGCTGGGAATAGAGCCTCCAGATAACAGTTCCCTAATACTGCAGGTCGGCAGCAGATCTGTCCAGCCCCACAGCCAGCGCCTGCCCACAGCAAGCCCTACCTGGGCTTCCCCCAAGGAATGATAGACCAAGCAGGCAGAGAAGAGCCTGCTATTAGAACCATCAGAAAATTAGGACCCCCAGGAACAACATGCTCTGGGTCATACGAGCACCCTCTGGGGTTAACGAGGCTTTTCCAGCCTATACTGCCCTTCAACTTCACCCTCTGCCCAACTCTGCCACCTCATAAGACAAGAAGTCCCCCTCTTCTTGCACTCCCTGCTAGTATGACCTCATCAAATCCTCTTTAACCTTTGAGATTGGGACTATTATTCTGTTTACATTTGTAAAAACCAAGTTAAATAACTGGCCTGAGTCACCAAATTAGCTCAGTGTCACAGGATGGAGACCACAGGGTCTATGATTCATAATAAATGAGATAGGATACTAACAAGAGTAAAGCTGACAGAATCTGAAATGGGAAAGTTAAGGAATTTGGAAGGACAAGGCCGGTCTACATTTCCTATCAAGACAGTCTGGGAAGTGTGGGGTCATCAAAATTTTCTGGCAGAAGACGTATGAAGTACAAAAAAACAGCCAGGCCCGAGGATGTGGGCGCTCTGGACTTTGTCCTGTTTGAACCCCTCCAGGCCAAGTCCTTGTTTCCCTCCTGAGTGGTGAGTAAACATGTAATAGAGGTATCAGCCTTGACAGAGCCTTGGAGAGTGTGACCTGGTTTAAGATTCAATATGCTAATTCACTCAGTGAGCCCAAGACCCGGTAGGCCGAGGTCCTAGTTCTTTTGAAGCTTAAGTTACCACAAGAAAATATCAGCCCTTTCTTTTAAAAGGTGTATCCTGTGAAACTGGAGAACAAACTGACTTGCTCAGAGGGAAACCCACTGGGCCATTTCCCCACAGAGTGAGAAGAACAACATCCTCTCTTAAACCTAACTTAGAGACTTGTTTTTCTTTGAGCTTGCACTCTGTACACAATAGGGACATTGAAACCATAAGCATCTAGCCTCAGCAGGTGGCCACCCAGTCAGTTGTGAGAACAAATGCCTGCCTTAGAGACCATTCTCTTCTGTATAGTAGGCAGCAACCTATTCAAAGTCCTCACAGTTTTCTCCTTTAAGTGACAGAAAAGTTGGTGAATGATGCTGGCAGAGTGACAAGCCTTCATAATAGTCCACTATGTTGGGGTCAGGTGCAGGAAAGCCCATCCCTAGACACCCAGCTGCAGAGTAAAGTGCCCATAACTGGACAGACACCAGGGCTTTTCCATCCAGAGAAAATCATTAAAATGCAGACAGTGGCTGGATGCCAGGCAAGGCCAGCAGCAAGGACCAGGAGACATCAGCTGAGCGCCTGGGCAACATGGTCAAGAACACGGACACTGGGGCCTCAATTCGAGGTTTCTATTCTGGCAAATTGAAACCTACAAGTTTAAATGACTTAACTTTTCCATTCCCCCGCCTCCCCCCACTCCGTGACAATGGAGATACAGTTAGCAGGTCACTAGGTTTTTGTTTTTGTTTTTGTTTTGTGTGTGTGTGTGTGTGTGTGTGTGTGTTTTTACAACATTTAAAAAGAAATCACATATGGAAAGCTTAGAATAGTGCCTGGCACATCAAGTGCTATCCATCCTAGCCACCAATGGAACCCTTGCTCCATGCCATTTGGGGGGTCAGGACTGAGTCTTTTCCTGGTCACCTCCATCTGCTTGACCTTTCTAGCCTTAGTCAATACCCTAGAAAGAGACTTTGACCACCTTAATTCTTGGGACATGCAGGAGAAGGAACTGATGGGCCTGAAATCAGTGCACTCATAGTTCATAATTCTTTACCCAATGACATGCCCACCTGATGGACCTGATACAGTCAGGTGAGCCCATGCATTTACCTGTTCAGTAGTGTCTGCGCAAGACACGCAGTTCCCTCACTTTCCCATCTTTCTCTCCCTTCAAAACAACTGTTACATAACCTCATAGTTACACTGCATATGTAGGGCACATCAGAGAGAAAACAGATGAGTGGAGCAAGAATTAACACATACACACACACACACACACACAGAATTTTATGACCAAAGAAAAATTATGCCAGTCTTTGGTGGAGGGTGGGCAGTAAGATGCTATGCAAAAGGCCAATACTATTAAAGGAAAAATTAAGAATTACTTGTTTCTTTGTGTATATGGGGTGTGGGTGTGCATGTGCTGGGTATGGAACCCAGACCCTCTGCTTGCTAAGCACTACCACTGATCTATATCCCCAATCTAGGTGATTTATTGTAATCCCATACTATATACAGGAAAGGGTGTGTGTGTATGTGTGTGTGTGTGTGTGTATTATTTTTTCCTGAGCAGATAAAGAGGATCATGGAATGCAGATTAATAAAGACACAAACACAAAAGACCTTCCTGAGAAGTGGATCTTGAGTAGAAGCAGGAAAAGAAACAAACTTACTTCCAGTTCAGGAGCTGCATATCGCCCCTGCAGAGCATCAGAACTTGATCTTGTTGTTGATGTCAAACTAAGAAACAAACAAAACGTCAGCAGGACATATTAACATGGTCTGTTGCCTAGAACAAGGGAAAACTGCATGGCCACTGATCCAGTGAGAGACTTACTTATAAGCTGTTCTTAAACAAAAGTACAGTTGCTGTCCTGGCCTCATCTGCAGATTAAATCAACTGCAGATCAAAAATATCTGGGGTGGTAATGTCTACGGTGAACATGTAAAAAAGAAAAAATCCCCCTTTCCTTTTTCCTTTAATAACACAATATAATAACTATTTACATAGCATTTGCATTGCATCAGGTACTATAAATAATCTGAAGATAATTTAAAGTATAGGGAGGATGTTCCTGAGTTCACCACATCATCTTATACAGGGGCCTTGAGCATCTACAGATTTTGGTATCCATCTCAGGGTGATGAAGTCCTGGAACTAATTAATCCCTACAGACACTGAGGGATGGCTGTAGTCTTTTTTTTTTTTTTGTACTAGGGATTGAACCCAGAGGTGCTTTACCTCTCAGCTATATCCCCAGCCTTTTAATTTTTTTTTTTTTAAAATTTGAGACAGGGTCTCACTATGTTGCTTAGGGCCTCACTAAGTTGCTGAAGCTGACCTCTAACATGCAATTCTCCTGCCTCAGCCTCACAAGTTGCTGGGATAACAGGATGAGCCACTATGCCCTGGGGTAGTCTATTCTAATATCCCACTTTATTCCTAAACTGACTGTCCAAATTCTCCAGCTGATATCTTTTTATGTGCATTGCATTACAGCATTTTATGCAAAGGGAGGTATAGAGAAATACGATTGCCTTTTGATACTCTATCTTGGCTTTTAGTATTGGTTTTTGCCTCTCCTCCCTCTAATGTCAAAATAATTTTCTGATTTCACCTTTATTTTTCCTTCCCTATGAGCAGTCTTACTTAGAGGGACTCAAAAGCTATGAGGGAACCCAGAGGTAGCAACAGAAAGCAAAAGTACAAAAGCAAAAGTCACAGTCATTTACTGTGATAGTCGCCTATGCCAGAAGGACATTTCACTTTGGAAATTTAACACATAATAGCTTTCAGCGTAGTTTAAAAAAAAAAAAAAAAAAATCTTCTCATAATTTTCCCCACATCTAGAGAGGCAAAATGTTATAAAATTTGGTTTACAAGGGTAAAGCCTTATTTTTCTCTAAAAACAAAAACACAGAAACATTCTAAGCAAATATAAATATATATAATACTTAGGGTTCCAGTATTAACTTGATAGATTCATTAGCAAATATGTAATGAAGTTCTGTTGTATGTCAGGCTGCCTTCTGAGCACTGGGACTTAGAAATAAAAAAGGCAACAATCCCGCCTCACAAAGCTTCCGAACTTGCTCAGAGATGGGTGACAAGTGTTGCTCTCAGGAAGCTGGTTGCTAGTGGACAGGCACAGAGACTCATTTTGATCCAATAAACCCCATGAGGCAGCATGGCCTTCTTTGCTCATTTTCTTCTTTCCCAAGGAAAGATCAATGAGCTACAGAGAAACCATAAAAAACCTTGCTCACAAAGAGGTCCTCTGGGATCCACCCACTTTGCTGTTCTACAGTCCACACAAGTCCAACAGCCTCACTTTTATTTCTGCTTTGAAGTGATAGATGCTAGTGCAGGCCCACTCCATTCCCACTTCCTGACTTGGAATGCACATATCTGCCCCTGCACTTAATTTAAGAGTGCCTAATATTTGGTTCATATGAATTATGTTTTAGTATAGTATAGAGTTTTCTCAGGGGCAAATGTCATTTTGGGGAGGGGGTACTGGGGATTAAACTCAGAGGCACTCAACCACTGAGCCACATCCCCAGCCCTATTTTGTATTTTATTTAGAGACAGAGTTTCGCTGAGTCACTTAGCACCTTGCTTTTGCTGAAGCTGACTTCGAACTTGAGATCCTCCTGCCTCAGCCTCCCAAGCTGCTGGGATTACAGGGGTACGCCACCAGACCCAGCTGTAACTTTTAATTTTAGGATGAGATTGACACCTGAAATCTTCATTTGAAAGATGATAAATGAATATTCTTCAAGAGATACACTTAATTGTTAATTGTAATTCCATTTATAATTTTTTTTAATAAGACTGTTTCAGAAAGACAAAGCTTCAGATTCGAACACATTTGTCACTTCCTTTCTTCTATCAGAGAGCACCAAACATGGGGAAGGTTTTATTTTGACTTCTAAAATATTAATCTCTAGTTCATCATTTAGTGCCATGATTTCTTTTTTTTAATATTTATTTTTTAGTTGCAGTTGAACACAACATCTTTATTTTATTTATTTATGTTTATATGGTGCTGAGGATTGAACCCAAGGCCTTGCACATGCGAGGCGAGCGGTCTGCAGCCCCAGCCCCTAGTGCCATGATTTCTATAAGTAGATGTTAACATAAAATAAGGTCATAATATTCAGTCACAGCCTTTCCCCAAGTAAAACTCTCTTCTTGGAATTATCAAGAACATATTGATTTTACAAGCTCTTTAAGCTAGGAAATTCTTATTGTCTGCATGCAGGCTGTTACAAAGACCCATCTATTTGGTCAGCATAGCATAAGTAGCTATAAAAGAATCCCCAAGTTCTCTTAAGGTCTTCTCTTCCAGGGCTAAGGTATGTGTGACTTTAACCTGGAACTTCCTGAGGGAATAGGGGGAGACTAACAGCCTATGGCCCAGGCAATGCTTCATCTTCAGAAAGCATCTAACTCACTATAGCATGTTCACCATCCCAGGACCCACAAATGCCAGTAGAGCCTCACAGCCATTAAGAAATCCCTCAAAGTGTTGCCCTCCTTCCTTTCCCCCACCACTGTAGTAGGCCCAATCTCTTCCATATTGTGCACAACACAGGTTCCCCTTAGTACCTGCTTTAGTTGATTTTGGAGCCGGCCAAAGACCCTTGGGTTATTGAAAATCTCTAAGGAACATGTGCAGACTTTGCTACTAGATGTCATAAATCCTGTCCTCCCTGACAAACTCACAAGGCAGGCCTAAGAGGGATGGACTTATAGAAAGAAGCCCTGCAAATGGGCCAAGGTGAGATGGGTCCAAGTTGGGATGCTCCTTTACAGCCATCATTCCTGGGTGCAAGGGATGGGAGCTCTGGAGACGTGATGGACACAGGTGGAGAGCCAGGAAGTAAGTTTTGGCTGAGCCCTTCTTCCTTCTTCCTAGCTGAGATGGCACTGAGTACAATCTGCTCTCAGTGACACCGCAGTAGCAGCCCTCATGAGAGGGAGAGCCCCAAAAGACTTAAGCGTCTGAGTTGTGGACCAGGGAGACTCCAGAGAGGTGAGAAGAAGAGAGCTCAGTGGGCTGAGCCTTCCAGAACTTCACAAAAAGTGAACCCCAGGCAATCTGGGCCTTGCAATGAACGCTGGTGATTTCTGTCTCCCTTTAATTTGCACACTACTCAAATCTCCTAACTTCCTACAATTTCTATCAAGAATTATAGATATCTCTGCAATCATGTTCAATGTGGCCTCTTTTTGTAACCTCATCCAACCCTTCATTCTCTTTGAGCCATGGAGGAAAATGTAAACTTGAAGAAGAACTGAAAACCCCCAAATGGGCCAAGGCCCATCACTTCTGTGAGAGGCCGATTTGTAATTTGTTTAGACGGATTTGTGATTTGTTTAGAGCCTTCTCAAAGCTGACGCCTCCTGGGGCTACAGTGAGTAATTACAGCAAACATCAATCATCAGACCCCCATATGGCACTTCACTCACTCTTGAGAGGAATAAACTGTCCATCTGCACCGAGCGTGTTCATGCCTCTGGGTTAAAGAAACATCTCACAGAGTAGGCTGGTTACCCTCAGCTCCACTTTGTGTGAGCTGCTATTTTATATCTCATCACTCCATTGGCTACTACAGTTTTACAGTTTAATTCATGGCATTTAATAAGCTTTGTTATTGGCATTTAGACAGATTTTAAATGGTAGCTGTCAGCTTTGAAAATTGACATCTTTGGTGAATATCAGATTAGCCCTGCCTGACTTCCATTGTAATGCCTTAATTTTGAAAGAGACATTTTATGTATCATCTCTCACTCAAGGGCAGATTCAAGGGTGGCTAAAAAGTGATACTTTATGCTTACTAGAAAACCCAAGATGTGATTGAGTGAAAATTCCATGCTGTAAAATAACTCCAATTCCACGTGGTAATTTTACACAACACATTAAGTAAAATCTTTGCTATCTTTTTTTATAGTAAATTCAAATTCTATTTTGTCTAAGCGGTAAACTACCCTCCATCCCATAACCCATTGACCATCCAGCCTGGTTTTGCTCTGTAGGGTAGAACACACCTATAATCCCAGCAGCTCAGAAGCCCCAGTAACTTAGCAAGGCCCTAAGCAACTTAGTGAGACTCTGTCTCAAAATAAAAACATTAAAAAATTTTTAAATGGCTAGGGATGTGGCTCAGTGGTAAAGCACCTCTGGATTCACCATCCAGTACCAAAACAAAACATAAGGTTTTACGTTGTAAAATACCTTTGTATTTTTTATTTTATTTTTTGTAATACAAAAATTAAAAAGATATGCTATCTCGCTATTAAAAAAAAAAAAAAAGCTGTTAAGAATAAAAAGGGGGCAGGGAGAAATACCAGTTATCTCTAATGCCACTATTATTATAAGTGGTTTATTTTCTTTCTGGATTTTTTCCTACATGTGTAGATACAGCTATATTTTATTTTAAAAGTGGATATGCGGTTTAGTAACCTACTTTTCTTCCCCTGATTTACAAGCATTTTGCCTGCCAATACAGAAAACAACTCAGTGAAAAATCATGAATTGAGCTTGTTGCTGCCATTTCCCCTCAAAGCCCAACAATAACAGACTCAGGAAGGAAAAGCTTACTCAAGGAAGGAAGAGCCAAGAATCAGAATTCAAAATCTCCATAACTTTATGGGTATTTTCAAATGTTCCATTGAATTGGGCCTGAATTCCATTTGCTAATTTGTAGAAAGCAGGTACTCAGTGAACAATGTGTGGAATAAATACAAAAGAAAGCACAGAAAGTGGCCATCATGGTCCCTTCTGCTGCAACAAAGAGACTCTGTCACTATGGGACAGACTAAGGACCAATATTAGACCACCATCATTCTAACTACCTGCAACATAACAAGTGTTCTCTGGCTGATACATACTCTGGCCTGTGTCCTTGTGGGCCCCCTTCTAACAGTAAGAGTAGTGAGAAAAAGTGCCAACATGCTCAGAATGACATTTTGTTTACACACTCTATCACCACCAGGACCGTTTAGTTTCAGTAAAAGGAAGATATAATGTGCCCACAGCAAGGTGAAATTCTTATACGCTGAAACATTAACAAACAACTTATAAAACACACAGAAGTAAAACCTACTTGTGAAAAAGTTACTGTCAAAAAGAAGCTTAATTGTCAATGAAATATGTAAGAAGCCATTCCTATCCTTGACTATTCTTTCCCTAGCATTTTTGAAACCCTTTCAAAGTGGAAGGTTTTTTCCACATGAGTATCTGAAAGGCATCTACTCTGGGAGGGGCTGCCTTACCTACTCACAACACTGTGGGTTTTAGCATAAAAAAAGGATATTTCCTGTCTTTCCAGGACAGAATGCACAGAATGACCATGTATGCAGAGCGCTGTACTCTTTCAGCAACAACAGAACAAATGCGATTTCCCTTGAATTAAAAAAGTTGCCAGAATATTCTGGCAATACACTAACTCTTCCTCACTTTTTGTTCCCTTGCTCTTCAAGAATGCTATAGCAACTAATATTCAACTGTCTTTTAAAGGGCATTAGGTAACATTACTACAATATACTGTGTGTTTATTCTTACTTACCCCAATAAATACAAGTAAGGTAAACAGTTCCAACATGGAGAGTTCACATTGTATCTCTTTGTTACTTCTGGCCATTTCTCCCTTCTTCAGATGGTATTTGTTTTGCTGCTTCACAGGTGCTGAAACTTATTTAAATTCTTTTCTTATAATTTCAAAGTCTGCAAATTGGCCTCAAGGAACTCCTAAGACTTACCAAGAATATAAGATGCACCCAATCAAGAGGATAGTACCCAGCGTAGTCACCAAGTTTTCATCTCTATATAGGTCCTGACCAAAGTTGGGCACACAAATGGTAACATTCTTCCCATGTTCATCCAGAGCTTGTACAGAAAACAAAGTAATAAGAGTTCAATTAGAAAAGCCTATTGTAATTCACAACAGCATTCATTTGGGGAAAATTCAGGTAACTCTAGTGTGATTCCTTAATCATTGGAACCTTCTACTGTATCGCCAAGTCTATTCAGACTAGATTTTTGTTATTTCAATGCACCACTCTTGCACATTGGCAAACACTTGGAGCGAGACTCTCACATTCCAGATTATTGCTAAAGGGAATAATTGAAGAGACTTTCTCTTTTTTAGTACTCTTCAAACAATACTGAAAAGAAAAAGTCAGATCCATTTTTCACTTGATTTGGGAGCTGCTGAAGACAGAGGGGCAGGGTGCTGAGGCCAGTCACAACTAACTCACAGGAGCAGTATAAGCCTCCTGGCCCAGGCTCCTAAACCAGAGAGGTCAATTTATGTAGGTAACACAAAGGTCCTGACCTCTTTTGGTCTATAACTTAGGTCTGAACTTTGAAAAAATGTGAAAGGCTACATATAAAGATTTCTGTAAGTGGGGCCCAGTGTCACCCACCTATAATTAATTCCAGCAGCTCCCTAGGCTGAGGCAGGAGGATCACAAGTTCAAAGGCAGCCTCAGCAACTAAGCAAGGCACTAAGCAACTCAGTGAGACTCTATCCCCAAATGATATATATAAAAGGGCTGGGGATGTGGCGCAGAGGTTAAGCAGCCCTGAATTCAATACTGGGTACTAATAAGAAAAAAAAAAAAAAGATTTCTCTAACATTACCACCAGTGGTTATTTACTTTTTGTCTATCCTGCTGTGGTTTAAAAACCTCTTTATCCTTAGGCCAATGAAAATTTTTGAACAAACTATAACTTTTCTATTTAAGTGGTGCCACCTGAAGAAATAAATGTGTTTTGCTATTTTTAAGTGATATTTGCTATTTTAAAAATACTGTAAACAAAAATCCCATTAAGTAAAAACGAGATTAACATACAAACAAAAGTCCCATTAAGTAAAAACTGGAGATTAATATACAGTCATAAAAGAAAACCTGAAAGAGAAATGGATTTAAATAAACATATAGAATCAAAATAGGCCCTTTTCTTTTTTAAAAATTAAATCTAGAATAGTCTAAACTTACTGTAAGACTTCTAATTATATCACTTTTCATTATAAATAGCTATGAAGGCAATTCACAAAAATAGTATCCATATATGCTAAAACCTTCAAAATTATCATTGCCTTTGCTTTCAAAATTTAAAAGACTTCAATTTTCTAAAGAGACTACATTTACTCATTTAATATAAGATGAAACATAGCCCCAAACACACATATTCTTATGTGTTGTGTGTATGTATATCACAAGTAATAAAGGTAAGGATAAAATATAATGAGCTTGAAATCAAAAAGAAAACTTGATCCTTTACTGGCAATTCTTAGGAGTCTATATTAATATCACAGGATATGAGTGTTTTTAGCTTAAAACCCCTTTTTAAATAATCCACAATTCTACAATAGTAGCAACTAACCCTTACATAGAACCTACTATGAGCCAGGAATGGTTCTAAGTGATTGATATATATAACTTGAGAGCATTCTCACTAAATTCTTAAAAGCACTCTAATGAACCAAACTATAAACCCAGGCAGTCTGACTCCAAAGATCACACTAACCACTATGTTCTGCTGTCTCTGTAAATAAATGTCATTTAAGATGAGCAGTTGAGGTCACCCACCAACAAGTGGTGGATCTGGATTAAAATCCTGTATTCTGCTTCTTTCTCCTGCCATATCTTTCCATTTTGTCTCTGTTACAGAGAAATAAGCTCCTAAAGAAAATTAATAACCAACTAAAAACATAAATAAAGCAAAAAAAAAAATAATTCCTTGAGAACAATACAGCAGCAAAATACAAAATAGACTAACAGCAAGAAGACCCAGAAGAAGGAATTTTCATTATAGCCCAAGTTAAAGACTTTGTTTCTTGAAAAAGTCTAGATCATCATCTTTGATTTATTGAATCTTGGATATTTTAACAACAGCTCATGAATATATTCACACCACAGACACGTGCTTCTAACAAGGCTGGCTTACCTACTTCTACAGGTTTGCTAGACAGAGCTGAGAAAGTGAGGTATGTGACGTAGCAGCTGATGAGCCCTGACTGCAGCAGCCCAGAATGTGGCTGACCTAGAAAATGACAAGAGACAGAGTGAAGATCAGTCTTAATAGGCCCCCTCCCCCCGCCCCAGCCCCAATTGCATTCTTTCAACTTGAAGGCGCACCTCTGGGAGAGAAAAGACATATATAATGTGTTTCCCATATAGAACTTAAAATTCAGGGGGAGGGAGTTATACACCCAGCCTAATGCTGCTATTTCAGACATGCCAAATTCTGCCAAGTTCTCCACCAACACCTTATCAAAGTTGTAACTATCCATAAACACACTGCTTAGTTCCCCTGAGGTTTATAACTTTAGTTCTTAAACCACAAGATCAGGGAAAAAAAAAAATACCACCATTATTTTGTGAGACCACATAATTTAGCAGAGTAAATAAGACAGATTTCTCAGGGTGTGCATCCTGGATGATTCTACAAGATTATTAGATACTCTGTAGTCCAAGATGGCAAACCCTCCCACCCCTACACACACACACACACACACACACACACACAATACCTTATCTGTCAATGAAAAAAAAAAGGGGGAGTGGTGGGGCACACTAAATGAGTACAAAAGATAGTCCAGGCTAAAGAAGAAAGGTATGAGGCTTGATATTCACTGGGAGAAGAGTTTTAAAGTTATAATATTTAAATTAAAACTTTGTGTTTGGATCATTCAGAGTAACCAGTATGTGCCAAGGGATTTTCTCTTTTTTGGTAAAATTTTCAACTATCTGTTGACATGAAAATATTCAGCCTTCCCTCTGGTTAAATTTGTTTCCAAAATGATCATTCTTGAATTATAATTATCCATAAAGGTATAGGAATAGACTCACTCATAATATTGCTCTTTGGCCTGAGAATAAGACCTGACTTAGCAACTAATGGCATTAAACCAAATATTTCAAAATGTTAAACCTATTTCAAAAGGTAGGGTTTAACCCAAAAGAGATTTTAATCTAAACGCCAAGAGTTTGATCACTATTTTAGAAAGGATTCAAGTGGGCTGCAAACTTACTGTCCGTATTTGTCTTTTCCTACCTGGAAATCTGAATGTCCTATGCATGTGAAACATCTATACAATGAGATCACTACAAGAAACACCAGACCAGGAACATCTCTCTAACCCAAAGAGAGAACATCAGAGACATCAGAGGTAATGTACAAATGACAATTCACACTTCTACTTTCTGAAGCAATTTTCAAACCACGTGGCCTATTCCTTTGGGGCTTTGAAACACCCTAAGCAAGGTCAGACTCCCATGTTTCTGCTGACTTCCTTGAAGAAGAGCCTGGGCCTGAGGAAGGTTAGCTAACAAGGCCAGCTGCTGCCGGGATAGGAGTTCCTACTTCCTGAAGCCTAGACCACACTGTCCTTGCTATCTCCACAGCCTTGTGTGAAAGATGACCCCAGAAACAGCTCCTTCCAGAGCCCATCACCTAAGTTTCACCCAGAGGTCACAGACAAAACTCATAAACAACTTGCTTAACATACTCTAAGTACACTTCCATTTAAAGCCTCCTTCATTAAGTTCATTAAGTTTACCTTTTTGGCCACAGGTAAACCTGGTTATCACAGGTACAGAACATGAAGAGGAGACTGGCACCCCATCCCTCCTACTGCTGACCCATCTACAGTAGGTTAAAGAATGGCCCTGGTTTCACAAAACCCCACTGAGTTTGTTCAAAGACATTTAGAAACGTGGAAGAAAAGAAAAAAAAAAAGTGTGCTTACGATTCTGGACACAGGGTGAGATGGCTACCATTGAAATAAGCAGGCACAGGCCTCCGTTTAATCCCAGGATAATCTTGTTCTCCATGCAGCCGACTTTCTGTGTGTAAAATACTGCCATCACAATCAAGCCCCCGACGGCAACGGAGTACATGATGAGAGTCACCAGGGACAGGGAGGCGTACCACAGCTTGTTACTGGTGGTGCCTGCAGTCCTGTTTCTCCAGGAAGTGGGTAAAACAGAGGAGAGAGAAGACAAATCAGTGAAGACCTCCACTCTTGCATGTTTTCCATCCCTCGGGCATTAACTAATGCCACCAAGTCCCATCAAGGCCACCATTCCATGTCAAGAGACACCTTTTAGCAATGATTATGCTCCATCACAGCTAGAAAGTTCCTGTAAATATGTGAACTTCTTGGTTCAGAGTAGGAATTTTCTCTAAATACTGAAAGAATTTCATTTTCTGATTCAAGTATACTCATGGACTAGGAAGAATACCCATAGAGTTTATTCTAACGTCTCTACTCTACGTGTGAAATGTCCCGGCACAGGTGCTAGAAGTGTTAAGGTAGGAGGCAGGGGTGGCTCTTCCCTGAGGTTCTCTTCAAGTTTCTCTATAGATGTAGAATCCAGATCTGCCACAGTTGCTTGCTCCAAGAACTGTCAGCAGCTCCGCTAAGGTAAAGCCAACTTGAAGCAAGTCTGGCTGGCCCCAGCTCCTTTCTCCCTGTACTAAAAGGAGGATTGGCAACTGGATTGGAAAATAATATCAGAAAATATTAAAGAAGAAATGGGCATTTTTAAAAAGTAAATGCAATCAGGCAAAGAAAAAATTTACTGGTATGAACCATAAACAAACTCCTTTGAAGAATTAATGCTATATATATAGTATTAATAAAGAGATATGTACGTGTGTGGGGGTATATATATATATATATATATATATATATATATATATATATATATAATATATAGTATTAATAAAGGGATAGGAAAAATAGATGGTTTAAATTCACAGAAATTATTTAAAACAAAGAAGATTGTTTCTAAATGCTGAATGGAGAAGAGAACATCAGGGTGACTGGATTGAATCACTGTTATCTGCCTCATGACTCAATTCCTCTCTGTGACCACATTCTCCTGAACTGTCACTCAGAAAGCAACTTGCTTAACATTTTCATGAAACTGGAAAGTGTTCAAACAACCCAGCTAAAATTTTTAATGATGGAAAAGTTACTGCTGCCAGAGACAAGGAAAACAGGAAGGAAAGGCCAAAATGATAATGACCATCGTATTCCTGAAACTAAGCCAGGAATGTCACAGAATTATTCAAACATAAAAAGCACATGAAGGAAATGAGAGAAAAGGAGACTCAAAAAAGGGGGGTAAATTACAGAACCAAACAATAATGGAAGGACACAGAGTGAATTATACATAAAAAGGTGACCATGGCTGACTGGTATGTGGGTAGGAGGGTCTGACTTTTTCTCCACTAGATGTTATTTGTATATGAAGAATTTTCTTATAGTTTCAGATTTATATTCCCAAAGTTTAATCTTCAGCCCTAACCTGTCCCCTGAACTCCAGACTCATATTATTCAATGTCTCCACTGAACGTTCTGATTGGCATCTCAAACTCAGCATAGCCAGGCCAATTTCCTTGTGTGTGCGCCTCCCTCCCCCAAACATGCTCACGTGCAATCTTCCCAGTCTCAAAGAACAGCAATTGCAATCTGCCATTGTTGGGAGGAAGGCAGGGCAGAAACAGAATAAAGAGTTACAGTCACGCTGGACTTTCCCTGCCCCTCCCCCACACCAGAGCCATCTCCACTAGTTCCATCTTCAGATTATACCAGAATCCAACTGCTGCTGCCACCTTTCTCCAAGCTACCTCCTTCTCACCTGAATCATCGCCCAGGGGCCTCCTTACCTGCACCTGTGACCCTCCCTGATCTTAAAAACAGATTAGATTATATTCCTCACCTTCAAAACTCCTGGGAGTCCCATCTTACTTAAACACTAAAACCTTTATGCTGGCCCCTAAAGGCACAGCAATCTGGCCCAGAGCCAGCTATGATTTCATCTCCCTCATGCTTCCTTTACCTCTGGGTCCCAGCCATGGTGGATGCCCCTTTGCTCCTTAAAGGCATCCAGCAAGTTTAAGCTCAAGCTGAGTCCTGCCCCAGGCTCTCACTCACAAAAGGATAGCCTGCCCTCCTCTCCCAAGCCCTCTGCAGCTTTATTTTTCACCCGTGTACCTATTGCCTATTTGCCTGATTCTGTGTTGATGTCTATCTCCCCTCAGGACAATATTAAGTTCCACAGGACAAGCCCCGGTTGTATTCCCTGTAATACTGCCACTGTCAAGAATGATGCATAGAAAATGATGTGTTCACTTCCAAGACTGTCACCTGTTTTAAAAAATCACTTTTGGTGGTAATCTTAACAGAGAGGCTGCTATCCTGCTACTCCAACTTCATTTGGTCCTCCTGATGTCCTCTTGTTTTTGGAGACAGCCCAAATAAGGACTGTGATCTATTTATCTTTATACTCTCCATGCCAACCACAGTTAATACTCTGGCTAAATGCAAAGCACTGAGATGGAGAAAAGAAAAGAACCAGGCAACCTTAGCAGCATGCGGGCATCAGGCTGGGATGTCAGCAAGGTTCCGGCTTAAGGTAGGGTTAAAATTAAACTAAACCAGGAGAGTGAATTTAAGATCAGTACATTTAGAAATATGTGAATATACTACCTATTTGTACAAAATTGGAGCTAGAAAAACATTTTTAAACATCTAGGTTAACCCATCACATTATTTTACAACGCCTAAATCAAGGTCAGAGAGGCCAAATAATCGACCTAAAGTGAAACTGCAAGCTAGAGGATGAGGGACACTAAAATCTGCGTTCTCCTGCTTCCAGGTCCATGGCATTTCTTTCTCTTTTTTTTGTGGGGTGGGGGGATACTGGGGATTGACCTCAGGGGTACTTGAGCCACATCTCCTGCCCTATTTTGTATTTTATTTAGAGACAGGGTCTCACTGAGTTGCTTAGCACCTTGCTTTTGCTGAGGCTGGCTTTGAACTCAAGATTCTCCTGCCTCAGCCTCCAGGGCCGATGGGATTACAGGTGTATGTCACCACACCAGGCCCATGGCATTTCTATCCTCCTGCTTTGGGGATCTTCTCCTTCTGAATATATTCACAAGAAACGAAACTTAAATGGAAATGGAATCATCCCAGATACCTGTCAATGGATGAATGGATCAAGAAAATGTGGTACACACACACAAATGCCATAATTTAATTGTTCTCTATGAGTTTTACTCATCCATAAAGAACAATTAAATTATGGCATTTGCTGGTAAGTGGACAGGAATGGAGAATATTATGCTGAATGAAATAAGCCAGACTCAAAAAGTCAAGGGTCAAGTGTTTTCTCTCACATATGGAAGCTAAGGCAAAGTAAGGGAAAGAAGGCAGGGGAGGGGGTGTGATTGGGTGTCAGAAAGACATAGGAAAGATCAGTGGAGTAGAAGAAAGAGATTGGGCTGGGGCTGTAGCTCAGTGGCAGAGCGCTTGCTTAACCTGTGAGGCCCTGGGTTCGATCCTCAGCACCACTTAAGAATAAACAAATAAAATAAAGCATTCTGTCATCCACAACTGAAAAAAAAAAAAAAAAAAGAAGAAGAAGGAGAGCAACAGGAGGGAGCAAGAACCGGAAAGGGGAAAAGATACAGAATGAATGTAACAAAATCATGTTATATGAATATACCACAGGTAATTTCACATTAATGTATATGTAGAAAGTACCAATCAAAAATAAATAAATAAATAAACAAGCGAAAGGAAGATTAATTGAGTAGAGGAAGAAGAATAGGAGGGAGGGAAGGAAAAATGGGGGAAATAGGGATTAAAATCAAATTCCAGGTGCATATGATTTTGTCAAAATGAGCCCAACAATTGGGGCTGGGGTTGTGGCTCAGTGGTAGAGTGCTTACTAGCATGTGAGAGGCACTGGGTTGGATCCTCAGCACCACATAAAAATAAATAAATAAAATAAAGGTATTAAAAAAATGAATCCAACCACCATGTAAAACTATATACTCTAATAAAAAGTTTTTAAAAAATGAAAAGTACTTTTGTTGTTCCATCAGAAGCATATTTTCTAGGTTAACCTTGTAAGAGTTTCTCTTTAAAAATACAGGAAGGCAGGTGTGGTTGCACACTCTAGTAATCACAGCAACTCAGAAGGCTGAGGAGGAAGGATCACAAATTCAAGGTCAGCCACAGCCCCTTAGCAAGATCCTGTCTCAAAATAAAAAAAAAATAGGAAGGGCTGGGGATATAGCGGAGTGGTAAAGTGTCCCTGGGTTCAATCCTAGTACCCAAAACCAAAACAAACAAATAAAAAACCCTAGGTTTGATCCCAAGGATTGCAAAAGAAAATAAACAAAAAACCCAAAACCAAAAAGACTACCATATTAGATAGATATAAAAGAAAAGAACAATATTAGTAAGCTTCCTATCTTATTCCTAATCTTAGGTAGACAACGCAACTACAAATGTGTTGACAAAAAGGGTTTTTGTTGGGATTTTGGCCTCAAAGTCAGGGTAACAGCAACATTATTTGTTTCAAAGCTCTTAAGCTATTCTTACTGAGCAGTTTCTAGAAAGTTTTTTAAACAACCAAACTCTTCCAAAGTGCCTGTTAAAATCTGGCATCAATAATTGGTCCCAGGGCTGGCGTTGTGGCTCAGTGGTAGTGCGCTCGCCTAGCAAGCGCGATGCCCTGGGTTCAATCCTCAGCATCACACACAAACAAACAACGGTATTGTGTCCAACTACAACTAAAAAATAAATATTTAAAAAATAATAATAATAATAATTAATCCCAGAAAATGGTTTCAGAATCATTGAAGTTAGAGTGAAGAGGCATAAGTATTCTCTGAGAAAGGCTATTTTATGGGCAAATCAGGTCTTCAGTCTTTAAGATGCTAATATTTTACCATGAAGTACCCTAATTTTAGAATGACATGCTTATTTTATCTTTAAAAAAGTCACAGGGAAAGAACATACATCAAGAATTATTGGACCAGGCAATGGTGCCGCACACCTATAATCCCAGCGGCTCGGGAAGTTGAAGCAGGAGGATCAAGAGTTCAAAGCCAACCTCAGCAATTTAGTGAGGCCCTAAGCAACTCAATGAGACCTGTCTCTAAATAACATACAAAACAGGGCTGGGAATGTGGCTTAGTGGTCAAGTGCCCCTGAGTTCAATCCCCAGTACCAAAAATTTTAAAAAATAAAGAATTATTGGGGAATGATATTAATTAATTAAAATGCATTTCCAACATATTATGGGTGTTTCTTCTGTGCAGAAGAGAAAATAGAGAGATATAGGGCTGGGGATGTGGCTCAAGTGGCAGCGCGCTCGCCTGGCATGCGTGTGGCCCGGGTTGGATCCTCAGCACCACATACAAACAAAGATGTTGTGTCCGCCGAAAACTAAAAAATAAATATTAAAAAAAAAAAAAAAAATTCTCACTCTCTCTCTCTCACTCTTTCTTAAAAAAAAAGAAAGAAAGAAAATAGAGAGATATAAAACTACAGTTCACCCATTTGATTTGTTTTATAAGAACTCTATTGCCTCAAAACAAGATCTAGGAGAGACCACAACATGAATTACTAGGTTTTGAGGAAGACTAAAAACACAGACAGCATGCAATGACTTTACAGTATGACTCAACTGGGAAATCCATATAATTGTAGAGATTAAGACTTTAAAAAATTCTAAAACATCCATAGTGCTGTGTGTTTTGACTATGTAGTGTGCTGTAAACATTTTAAAAACTGGACTTATTTGACTGTGTTTAATCTAATATTTACCAAATACTAAATTATTGTTTTAATTTTTATGTGTATGTGTGATGCTGGGGATTGAACCCAGGGCCTTGTGCATGCAAGGCAAGTACTCTACCAACTGAGCTATATCCCCAGCCCATAATAAATTATTAACACTATCTTTTTACTGATGTATCCCTGCAACCGTATCTCATTATCTGATTTTTAAAATACAAAAGCAGAAGAAAAGAACAACTACCAAGCCGAAGAGTATATTCAAAATAAAAAAATACTGAGAGAATTTGGACAGTGTATTTGTTTTGCCTTATCCAAGTTAAAAAAAAAAACAAAAACAAACTCATTCATGACACTTTCTGATTTTTTTTTTTCAAAATTCAGTATAAAAGAAAATGATGCCCACAAAATCTACAAAAAAATAAACCCAAAATCTTATTGGGTGTAAGAAGGGGTTATTTTGGAAGCAAAAATAAAGTAAAACCAGGTGCAGTGGGACACACCAGTAATCCTACATACTCAGGAGGATGGTTGGTTAGAGGCCAGCCTGAGCAACTTACTGAGACACTGTTTCAAAATTTAAAAAGGGCTGGGGATGTAGCTCAGTGGTTGTGGCCCTGGGTCCACTCCCTAGTGGACAAAAAAAAAAAAAAGCAGTGGGGGGGTGGGGACCTGCAAAGAAATTAAGACAGAAAGTAAGAGAGAAAGCAGTTAAGTGCTTGGTCCAAAATCAGAGAGAAAAACAAAACACCAGAATCACAAAGAGAATAAATTTGGCTTTAGAACTTGGCCTGTTGATTGTCTGGTTACCATTTCCTCCATGTAGCTCAACAACAACCGCAAAAAATATCTATTAATAGCTAGGCACTTCCCATTCAGCCTGGGCTATGAATTCTATTTTCAAGGCACTTAGAAAAGAGTCATCTTTTTTAAAAGGCAAGATGACTTTCAAAGGTAGGACAACAGATTTTCTAATGAAGGGATCTTTCCCTTCTTGGCAAGTTGAGATGAAACACAAATTTTGGGGAGATACTAGGGATTAAACTCAGAGGCACTCAACCACTGAGCCACATTCCCAGCTCTATTTTGTATTTTATTTAGAGACAAGGTCTCACTGAGTTGCTTAGCTCCTTGCTTTTGTTGAGGATGGCTTGAACTCTGAATCCTCCTGCCTCAGCCTCCCGAGCTGGTGCTGGGATTGCAGGCAGGTGTCACGATGCCTGGCAAAACACACAATGTTTTAAAAGGAGAGAAATAAACTGACACATGCCAATAATCCCAGTGACTCAGGAGGCTGAGGCAGTAAGGACTGCAAAATTTGGAGGACAGCCTAGGCAACTCAGCAAGACCCTGTCTCAAAATAAAAAATAAAAAGGGCTGGGGATATAGCTTTGTGATAGTTGAACCCCTGGATTTAACTCCCAGTACCAAACAAACAAATAAAAAAAAAAAAGAAAAGAAAGAATGAGATAAAAAAAAAAAAAAGAAAGAATGAGATAAAAAAAAAAAAAATCATA
Organism: Marmota flaviventris; assembly: GCF_047511675.1. Lineage (NCBI taxonomy): Eukaryota > Metazoa > Chordata > Mammalia > Rodentia > Sciuridae > Marmota > Marmota flaviventris. The sequence goes on along the minus strand of NC_092502.1, from coordinate 102,047,599 downwards.
CACTTTACAGAAGATGAATCTTCAGCTCCATAGTAGTTTGTTTTGTTTTTAATATTATAAGGATAGAAGCCTAAGATAAAGACGAAGTCTAACCATATTTAGAGCCACCGCAAAAACTGCAGAGCTGGAACTAACAGGTACCAGCAATGGGATCAGTGTGGCTAACTTACATCACTGGTTGACAAGAGAGTCCAGGGGAAAAGAACATCAAAAAGTGGGAAGAAAATAAGTGTAAGGGTGGAAATGACAGAAAAATAGTATTGGTAGCTTAGTGGCAGAGTGCTCGCCTCGTACCTGTAAGGCTCTGAGTTCAAGCCCTAGAATCACACACAGGCAAAAAGCGTGGGTGGGGGCCATGTTGGAGAGGTCCAAAGCACAGATGTGAAGGAAACGTGCTGGCACAGGTTGTTTTTGCTATAAAGAGACTGCTCATCTCATGGCAGAGCCTTTCTCAGAAGCAGGCAGTTTCTCTGAGTCAATGAGCGAGCTGGCTTGGAAGCTTTTCATAAGAGCACATACCAGTTTTTGTTCCATTTATGTGCAAACTCCACAATCAGAAGGAGCTGGATACCTATAAAGATGAAGCCTCCGAAGGCTCCCACGTAGCGCCAGGCTGCAAAAGAAGACCGCAAGGAGCCAATGAGAAGCACTCCGTGTGTTCAGTTCAAAAGAAAGAAGTAATTTTCACTGAATACTCATTGTACCTGTGACACATTCCATTCCCACACAATCACACAAGGGGGGTACTATTATTAAATTCTCTTGCTTTCCAGATTTAAAAAAAAAAAAAAACTGAGAGGCTGTGTGAGTTAACAAAGGCTCAAAGCCAGTAAAAGGCACAGCTGGGATTTGAACACAGGCCATTTGGCTCTGGAGCATCGAAGCTTACGCTCCACACTAAACTGCCAGACACACTGACAGATGCAGTCATTCACACTATCCACAGTGGCCCACAATTTAAAAGCAACGACACACATCACCAGAAAAATCAAGGGCTTAATTCTTACTGGCTAAGGAGTCACCAGTATCCAGGGAGGAAATGAGGTTCAGACTTGGGGGACAAGAACTGAGCTCTCCTTTTGGCTCTGCCAAACAGAAGCTATGACCTTGGGTGAAGAAATATGTCACGTGGGCTACAACTTGTCCGTGAAAACGACATAGCTGAGGATTGCTGGGTCTCTTCTCATTCTAAATATACTATCCTAAACATGCTCAATATACATAAAAGTAACTCTGGAGAATAAAACCTAGCTCTAACAATCTACAGATAAAAGCAAGACTTGGATACATATTCTTATGAAAAACTAGTATGATCCTAAAAATTTAGGTGGACCTATCTGAGGGAATTGGGCTGTTCCTTATGAACTGGTATGATGTGAAAGTTTTTAATATTTTAATTTAGAAAAGTGAATCCATTTGAGTTGAACAGAGTGTTTTGAACTACTGAGATTCAGGGTCCCCAAGCCCCTTCCACCCTAGCTCCTATGGAGAAGGGGGCCCTGTTATAGCTATGATTACAGGCCTCGTGTTAAATGAATTAGGTGGGTTCACCAGGTAGGGTGGCAAATGCCTATATTGCCTCAGCAACATGGGAGCCGAGGCAGAAGTTTTGCAATTCAAGGTCAGCCTGGGCCCTGAACTTTAGCCAGACCCTGTATCAATTTAAAAAATAAAAAAGCTCTGAGGATATTGTGGTAAAGTGCTCCTGGGTTCAGTCTCTGGTACTAAAGAAAAGAAGAGAAAAAATAAAAAGAAGATGTTTGGTGGGGTTCTGTCAATAAGGAACCTAACTCGATGGAGGCTTAGAAACAGATTGGAGGTGCTGGGCACAGGGGTGCACACCTGAAACACACCTGCAACCCCAGCCACTTGGGAGACTGAGGCAAGAGGATCACAAGTTTGAGGCCAGCCTCAGCATCTCAGTGTGACCCTGACTCAAAATAAAAAATAAAAAGGCTGGGATATAGCCAATGGTAAAGCACCCTGGGTTCCATCCTGAGTACAGACTAGAAGATGCCTTCTGTATCCCACCTCCACTGCTAAAAGGCTCTGTTTCCTGTGCACTACTGGAGGAGAGAGGTCTCTGTGGGCTGGTGGGGTCAAGCTGACATGCCAAACAGGTTTCCAAACAAATTTTAAGTGACTCATTTTCCCTTCAGGCCAATGACCTTAAAATAATCATTTCAAATCTTCAGCCAACAGAGACACAAAGGTCCTCCTAAGAGTGACTGTAAGTGGGGGGCAAGAAGAGGTGCAGGAGATCTAAAGTGTGGGCAGGTAAGGCTAGATTGATTGATTGATTGAGGCCACAAGAAAATCAGTAGTTCAAAATATCAAAGGCCCCCTGGATGAGGCCTTTGAACAATTTCACTAAATGGATAAAAATAAATAAATAAACAGGCACCCCCCAACTCCCCATTTGTACCTTTGAGAAAGGTCTCCTGGTCTGGAATGAAGAAAGCTCCTGAGCACATGGCCCCCAACAGCAGAAGTTTAAAGAACCAAAAGCTGGGAGGGAGGAAAGGAGAGGAAATGTATTTAAATGATATTCAAAGGAGAACAAAAGACCTCTTGGAAGGTGGCATGTCAACCCATGATTCTGCCATTGCTAATGTTCTCTCCAAATCGAGGGGAAGTAATTAAGTGACTGAAGAATGCCTTTTCTCATAATTAGACACGCTTGGAACAGCCTCCAATTGTGCAAAACACCACTTCATTGCAGGACTGGAAGTGACCCAGAGGAAGGTCTTAGTACAAGAAATAAACTCTTTGCCTCCATTGACTTTCTCATTATGGTACCAGGTGTTAGAAACAGCATTCTGGCTGTAAGGCCACTGGGTAACAAACAGAAGTTGTACTTTCCTCAAAATCAGGATCAACTATAGGAAGAGCAGTTAACATTGTCAGGAGTAGAAGGGACCCTGGAACACCATCCCTAATATAAGGAAGGAAAAAGCAACCCCAGGGAGACTGAGGACTTACCCATTGTGAATATGGGCTCTGCAGCTTTTACTGGTGTTGATTTTCAAGGTCAGCAGGCAGAAGAGAAAGAAGAAACACGCCATTCCAAAGCAGACTCGGTACACTGCAGAGTACCCCACCAGCGTCTCACAGGTGTCACCAGCTTTAATGCCTTTGCAAATATCTTCAAAAAAAGGAATCTGAGGGGAAAAATAGTGTAGAAAAGTTGTCTGTTAAAATGGGGTTAGAAAAGCTAGGATTAGTAAGTAGCGCACACCTGTAATACCACCTACTCAGGAGGCTGAGGCAGAAAAACTGTAAGATCAAGGCCAACCTGAGCAACTTAGCAAGACCCTACCTCAAAAACAAACAATAAAAAAGGGCTGGGGGTGTAGCTCAGTGGTGAAGAGGCCCTGGGTTCGATCACAGGCCAGGAGTAGCAAGTGTGGGGATTGGGTCAGATAGGGGACTCAGGGAATGTTCATTCAGACTGAAGTCAAAATCCACTGTGGAAATGAATCAGGTATGTAACAAGATGAAGATTGAGGAAGAAAATCTTCCAGAGAATTTTTCTTAATTTTCTCTGAATCCTTTTTTAAAGATGCACTCTCAAAAGTACGACTTAGGGGGCTGGGGTTGTGACTCAGTGGTAGAGGGCTTGCCTAGCATGTGTGAGGCACTGGGTTGAATTCTCAACACCACATATAAATAAGTAAATAAAATAAAGGTCCATCAACAACTAATAAAAATATTTCAAAAGAAAAAAAGTACCACTTAGCTTTTACTTGCTACAAAGGTTTCTGAAGTTTAGCATCAGAATTTTCATTACATTTGTAATACGTGATTATATTTTTATTGAATGCACAAATATAGGGAACAAAAAGAGAGAGATTACATTCACTAACACCTCATTCTTCTCGGGAAAGTAAACAATCTCATGGATAGGAGAATTTTATTAGTTCACATATATAAAATTGTGTATATGCATATATACAACACACATATACATTCATCTGATCCTACACATATGGTAGGATATATATATATATATAATACATATATAATACATATATATACACATATATAATATATACATATATAATACATATATATAATATATACATATATAATATATATAATATATACATATATAATACATATATATTATGTGTATATAGGTATTAAATATACATATACATATGTATTATATGTGTATATATAATACATTTATACACATATATAATATATACATATATGGTATATATAATACATATATACACATATATTATATGAATAGCTTTTTAAAATAAAATATTTGGGCTAGGGATGTAACTCAGTGGTAGAGCACTTGCCCAGCATGAGTGAGGTCCTGGGTTGGATCTTCAACATGGCAAAAGATAGGAAGGAGAGAAGGAAGGAGAGGGAGGGAAGAAGGATAGGAAGGGAGGAAGGGAGGGAGGGAAAAAGGAAGGAAGGAGGGAAGGGAGGAAATATTGTACATGATGTTCTGTGGTATTTTTCCCCAAAATTAACAGTAAGTCATGGAGCTCTTTGCCTGTTAATATATGTAATCCCACCCCATTTTTTAAACCATCATATTTTATAGTAAGGCTAGATAAAGATGATGATCATTCCCACACTGACTATTTTTACTGTGAAGGGGTTTTTGTTTCATTTTGTCTTGTATATTTATTGTCTGCTATTACAGACACTGGTTCAGTACACATTGCTGGACATGCCTCATTGCAGATCTGCCATTATTTAGGCAGCTTAGACTACTGAGCTAGAAATTAGTGGGTCAAGTGGTATCTACATTTTAAAATTTCAAGACATAAAGCTAAATTATCCTTTTAAAAGGTATAACAACTTACAAAATCTTCCACAAAGAGAACAAGTGTTACAGGGCTGGGGTTGGCTGGGAAACTGAGGCCATGCTCCCCGCTCCAAACCCCAATTCTTGCGATCACGTCAGAAGGATTTCAGACATGTTGCTCGGAGTAACAGGCATGAGTTTATTAGAAGGGGAAAAGGAAACACTCTTGAGAGAGAAAGCAGATCTTCAGAAAGAGGGCTGGAGCGCCCCTCCTGCCTTCTGTTTGATTGGGAGTCCCAGTGTTAGCGGACACAAGTGCAAATGCTTTCTTTGCCAAAAAATAATTTATCTGCAGTCCTGCCTGGCCTAAGGGGGAGATATTTGTGACCCTTTTTACAGACCAGATCTTGAAACTCAGGGAAATAAGGATAATTCTTCCTAATCATAAAATCTCTAAGAATGTATGATTAAGAATCCAATTAGAATCTGTCAGAATGGGCCAAAGTGACCTAGAGTTGTCATGGCAGTCAAGACTTAAAAGTCTCATATCACCCTCCTGTCAGTCAAAAGTCAAGAGGCAGACTTGGGCAGGACTCTCTGGAAACTTCTCTGGGATCCCCAATAAAATTGGAGTATAGGAGAGGGCCCACGATCTCCCTTGAAAGTGTCCCCTTTCCCTTTTCCTATCCCTTCAATAAACTCAGGCCTGTTACCCTGAGTGACGTAGGTGAAATCTTTCTGACTTGAAGGCAAGAACTGGAGTTTGAAGTGGGGGGGATGTCTTCATGCTGCTTCAGTTTCTTAGAAGGCCCCAGCTCTGTAACACCAGGGAAGGTTACTGAGTCCCGCCCAGGCCCATCTGACCTCTGACTGACAGCACAGGAACTATATGGGCCATGTCCAAGAGAGAATGGTGTGGCGCCCATGGAGCAGGAGTTTTTAAGGAAATTGGGTCATCCTGTTTTTGCCTCGATCCAGCTCCCTTAATTAGTTCATTATCCTTGAATAGCCCTCACCATGTTTTGTGAGGGTCTTGATGTTTTGGCCACTAGGGTGATTGGGGGTGACTGGGGGTTGTGACATAGTTTAGGTAATAATGGAGAGTCCTGGACTTGGTTACAATAGATCATGAAGTCATGATCATTAAGACTGAGGGAGCTTTTACCCTATCTTCCAAGTGTTTGTTAAATGGGCCACTGTGCGACTTCAGTGGCCCTTTATTCTCTTTTCCCTGCTCTCCCAGTCATGGCTGCGTAGCTCCCTACTACAAGCAGCACACTTTCATGAATATCATAGAATAACGATTCAGTCAGTAGTTGAAAAAGAACTTACTTCTAATCAACATCAAAGGTGATCCCTCTTCAGAACAGAAAAGGAGTTAAAGATCACATTGTAGCTGCTCGGTTATTCATAAGAAAAAAATAAAAATGTCACCAAGGGAAATTATGACTCAAAAGCTGGAAGTAAAATTAAAGCATGAAAGAGAATTTAGTTTCTCCTCCAGAAAAGCACTTTAAAACAATAACAAGCAAAGATTTTTAAGAATAAGCCAGGCTAAGTTAAACTGGCTTTGGAATAAGAATTCTCTCCCCCTAAAAAGGTCTGAATTTGAAACATTTTTCCAAACACTCCCAAATAAAAGGCTTGGGCAGGAATACATTGTGTCTCAGACCCCGTTAGTATAGCTCTATTCTCATGAACAGACCTGAAAGACGGTCAAGAAATGTCTGATGTTTTGTTCCCAGAAAATTCCTAAAACTGCAAATATTTTTACAACAGAGCAAAATGGAGGCCATAAAGAGATGTCATTGTATTTATTTGAACCGGCTACTGTGGTTTTTTTGTTTGTTGTTTGTTGCTATACATGACAGTAGAATGTATTTGGCAGAATATGCATATATAAAGAATAACCTATTCTATTTAGATTCCCATTCTTGTGGTCATGTATACAAATGCAAGGCTAGGAAATCATGATGAATCAATTCTACTGTCTTTCCTAGTCCTCTCCCCTCTCTTCCCTTGGTCTAATCCAATGGATTTCTATTATTCCCCTCCCCAATCTCCCTTGTTTGTGGTTAGCATCCACAAATCAGAGAGAACACTTTGGCCTTTGGTTTTCTAGGATTGGCTTATTTTACTTAATATGATATTCACCAGTTCCATCCATTTACCAGCAAATGCCATAATTTCATTCTTCTTTATGGCTGAGTAATATTCCATTGAAGAAAATATACCACATTTTCTTCATCCATTCATCCATTGAAAGATACCTGGGTTGTTTCCATAGCTTGGCTCTTGTGAGTTGAGCTGCTATAAACATGGATGTGGCTGTGTCACTGTAGTATGCTATTTTTAAATCCTTTGGATATATGCCAAGGGGTGGGATAACTGGGTCAAATGGTGGTTCCATTCCAAGTTTTCTAAGGAATCTCCATACTTCTTTCCATAGCGGTTGCACCAATTTGCAGTCTCACCAACAATGTATGAAAGAACTTTTCTCCCCACATCCTTGCCACCACTTATTATTACTTATATTCTTGATAACTGCCATTCTGACTAGAGTGAGACAGAATATCAGAGTTGTTTTAATTTGCCTTTCTATAACTGCTAGAAATGTTGAACACTGTTTCATATATTTTTTGACCAGTCATATTTCTTCTTCTGTCAAGTATTTGTTCAGTTCCTTGGCCCATTTATTGAGTTATTTATTTTTCTGATGTTAAGTTTTTTGAGTTCTTTATATATCCTGGAAATTGGTGCCTCATCTGAAGTACTGGTGGTAAATATTTTCTCCCAATCTGTAGGATCTCTGTACATGCTCTTGATTGTTTCCTTTGCTGTGAAGAAGTCTTTCCGTTTGACACCATCCCATTTATTGATTCTTGATTTTATTTCTTGCGCTTTAGGAGTCTTGTTGAGGAGTTAAGGAATTTGATTCCCAAGCCAACGTGATGAAGAATGGGGTCTACTTTTTCTTCTAGTAATTGCAGGGTCTCTAGTCTAATGCCTAGGTCCTTGATCCATTTTGAGTTGAGTTTTATGCAGGTGAGATATAGGGGTTCAATTTCATTCTATTGCATGTGGATTTCCAGTTTCTTCCCCCCCCCCAACCCTTAAAACAGACTGAAGTAGGGGACCCCTCTAAAACTGAGAGCAACTTCCTCATGCTGGAGTGGAGGCTGAGGGGCTGGCCCTGCCCAGAGGCCAAGATGGCTGAGAATGGAGGCTGCCCCCATCTTGCTTCCCCAAGCTGTCTAACCAGCCGACCAAATCTGCTATGTCCTGCCTGATGTCCCATTTTGCCGCCTCTTCTCTTTTAAAAGCTTTCTTTTTGTCTCTGAAGATGGAATTTTTGAGACAAAAAGATTCTATCTTCACTCAAAACTGGCTTTAAATAAAACTTATTTTCCTAACAATTTGACTCTGAATATATGTGGAGGAACAAGGTGGAGCCTAACCTCTTCCCCAGGGGTTATAGTGCCACCCAATACCACCCTCAGGAAAAGTTTGAACTTACTTCTCTATGATACCAAACACACACACACACACACACACACACACACACACACACACCACAACATACAGGGTTTCCAGATCAAATGCAGAATAACTAGTTAAATTTCAGATAAAAAAATGAATAATATTTTTGTGTTAAGTACGCCCCATATAATATTTGGTATATAGTTAGACTGAATACTACTGAAAGCTTGGTCCTTGTCCCTGATGCCAATTCATGCCAATTTAATAATGAAGACAAGGTTTTGAGAAAAAGGAAGAAAGAAGGTTTATTGCTTTGCTAGTAAAGGAGAAACACAGGGGACTCTGGTCTCGGAGGCTGTGGTTCTGTCCATCAGAGAAAACAGAGGGCTTTTAAAGTTCTTCAAAGGCTACATTTCAGTTGTTCCCTGACAGGGTCCCAGGTATGCCCTGAAGGTGTGTTGAAATTCACTTGTTAATTTGAGAGAGTCACTTCCTAGTTCTTCTGGTGACAACTCTTTCCTGGAGCATAGATAACTCATCTTGTTCCCCACCCCCAGGTTAGGGAAGGGGAGAGAGAAAAGAGGGAAAGAAAAACATGTCCCTTGAAAAATAAGCAGCAAGGGCTCTATTCAAAAGGTGAAGTGGACCACTGTTATGTGAATATTGCATAGGACAAACACATCCTAAAACATTTATTCTTGGCAAGAGAGGAACCGAGAGAAGACATGGTCTAGTTGGGAAAGGCCAGGTACGTGCCATCTTGGAAGTCTGGCCCCACTCTGTAGGGAAGGGCCAAGTACTGGGTAAGCTAGAACATCTGTGTGCAAAGTGGAGGGCTGTTTGGAAGGGGCAGATGTGAGGCAGAAGGGCAAGTCTGAAGGCCACTGGTAGTAGATAAAGAAGGTCGACCAGGGGCAGGCAGCATAAAATTTCTATAGGTAGGATTCCCAGTTGGCAGCCCTGACAGGTGAAGGATTGAGGGGAGGGCTCTTTGAACACTTTGCTATCCGAGATGGAGGGGGGCACAACCAGAAAAGGTGGAAGCCTCGCCAGGAGTCTGGGGCAGCCCAGTGGGGACACCTGCTCTGGATATTGCTTCCCAGCAGCAATTAGGACAGAACACAAAGACACAGAAAGACCCCTGAGCACGGAAGCCATAGGAGTGCTCTCTGAAGGAGTTTGAACTTTTAAGCTGTGCTGTAAAGTGGATGAGCATCTGGCATGGTTAAAAAAAAAAAAATCTTCAGATACTGAAGCAGCAGGGGCCCAGGCACAAAATCCATGTTTCAGGGACTCTAACCCCAAACAAGTCACATCTGAATGAGAACACCCCCCTCGCACTATGATCCAACTTTTCTGTCAACACCAGCCCCTCTTTCACCTTTACCCTCCTTCTCCACCTTCCCACCCCCAAACCACTGATCTCCTTTCCTTCTCCCTCTAACCACCAACAGACGTGGCCCTCTTGTGTTTACACCAGGCCCCCCCAACCATGCCCAGAACCCCCTGGGCTCATCCAAGGGTGAGTATGTGGTATCGCACATTTCATCCAGAATAAAAGTAGGCAAATAACCCTCTGCTCCAATTACTAACCAAGGCTCCTTTATGCTGTGGGTGACTCAGAAAGTAGTGAGTATTTTTAGGCAAAGAACCTCCTAGTTGAATAAACAGACAGGATTTTAGCAAAAGGAATTTGCTCTGATTAAATATTTGTTGTTCCAAACTCCATCCCAGTTTTGGAAAAAGAAAACAGACATCACACACAGATTCCACACCATGGGGGTGTCGCCTCTTAAGTCTGGTCTGGGCATCCAAGGACATGGCCCACAAGTCAGGCTGACACTGAGCCTGTGTTGTTTCTGTGCAGGCCTCTGAGAGCAAGGGGTTTCCTCCCAACCCTCAGAGGAACAAACCTCAGAGCCACAAACCGTCAAGCTAAGAATAAACAGCTCACATGGACTTCCAACCCTGACTCCATGGCTAACCTGGACAAGTTACACCTCCCCCCAGTCTCAATTTCCCCATCTGTAAAATGAAGTAATCTCATGGAGTTGACCTGAGAATTAAATCAGCTAATCCTTGTGAAGTGCTTACCACCATTCCTAAGTGATAGTTATCACTATGTAAACTTCCTTAATTCAGAGGCATTATCTATTATGTAAAAAGAATTTCCAGAGGACAGAGGTGGGCACACTGTATAGACCTCGGAGACTGGTGGGTGCATTCTTTTTTTTTTTTTGGGGGGGGGGTACCAGAGATTGAACTCAGGTGTGCATAACCACTGAGCCATATCTCCAGCTCTTTTTATATTTTATTTAGATAGAGACAGGGTCTCACTAAGTTGCTTAATACCTTATTAAAATGTTGAGGCTGGCTTTGAACTTGAGACCCTCCTGCCTCAACCTCCCGAGCTGCTGGGATTACAGGCATGCACCACCACACCCAGTTTGGTGGATACATTCTAATCTAAACATGGGGGCCTTTGGGCATCTCAAAGCTCAGAGCATACTCTATTCACTTTACCAAGGGATTCATGAAGGCTAACTTTCAATAAGATAAATCCTTCCACAGTAGGAATCTGCAAGAACTGAATTTCAAAAAAGCAGCACTCCACCTACCTATCTTTCACAACCCAGACATCCCCAAAACAAAGTATATCTGACTCAAGATTCTGGGAAAACATTTCCAAAACATGAACACAAATATTAAGCTCGAGGAGAAGGAAGCTAGAAGAAGATCCATACAATTCTGCCCACAAAGAAGAGACGCTTAGCCAAGCCCCCCAGACAGAGCTACATAAAGGCCTGCAGAAATAGTTGGCCAAGGGCCTCAGATGCTACAAATTTAGAAAAAAAGCATAGACTCTGGATTGGTTCCTACAGAAATGGAGAGAAAGGGGAGAGTCATGGTTCTATAATGTAGACTTCAGAAAAGAAAATGTGATATTAGCAAAGCTAATTATTCTTTCACTTCACTGTATCAACTTTCTAGTGTATCCAGTGAAACTAAGCTTAGACAGCTAGGCATGGGTGACAAATCAAACCCACTGAAACTAGAAGAACAAGATCTGCAAGTTCTGTTTGCTTATTCCTCACTTGAAAAAAAAAATGGGGATGAGAAGCATCACTTTGTCAGCCTTGCCCCTCATCTCGAAGATGTGCACTCATCTTCAAACATTCCAGGACGGTTTATTTTCTCGGTAAAGAATTTCAGGGTCTGCCTGTTACCCAGCAGTGGACAAAAGATGTGTGACAGACAATACTGAACCAGCCTCCTCCCTCCCTCAGAGGACCTCTTTCAACAAACAGCCAACGCTCTTTGCTCAGTAAGTGAGCATCCTCACCCTTTTAAGAATGTGGGGGCCTTATTTAAATACAGTAACAACAACCAGTACTCACTTCTCTTTTGTTTAAGTCTCTGAACATTTTTTTTTTTTTTTTAAGTAGTATATCTTTATTGTGGGATGAGGCTTTTGTGGTGCTGGGGATTGAACCCAGGGCCTTTTCATGCAAGGTAAGCACTCTATCAACTGAGCTATAGCCTCAGCCCTCTGAACATTTTTTAAGAGAAAAGTCTACATTGTGTCCTTACTAAAAGCCAAAAAGAGGAATTAAAATTCTAGAGTCTCGTTTTACCTGACCTGGCCACCTCTCAAACCAGGATGTTCATGTTCCCAAACAGTAAGTCTTCAGAGTCTCAACAAGCACCCAACAGGGACTGCCCTGGGAGTTCACAGCTCCACTTTTCATGGTCCTCATGATTAAACAGCTAGAAAATGACTCCAATCCAACTGCTAAACAGGACAACTCACAAAGGACTAAGATGGGAAGAGAAGGGCTCTTCCACACACCCAGAGTGGCTTCAGTGAATTTCAACTTCCACTGAGGAATCAGGTAAAACTGGAGCAGAATATGCAAAGAACCGGCCTAGTCACTGATCTTGAAGGAGACACGGGAGCAAATCCCAGTGAAGAATGACATAGCTCTTGAACGAGGCAAGTTTCATAGTTGATTTGGACTACTCATGGTGTTTTTTTACCTTAAGTAGGACATAAGAATCTACTATCCTCGCTGGGTGTGGTGGCTCATGTCTATAATCCCAACAGCTCAGGAGGCTGAAGAAAGAGGATCATGAGTTCAAAGCCAGCCTCGGCAACTTATCAAGGCTCTAAACAACTGTCCAGGCCTCTGAGAGCAAGACCTTGTCTCTAGATAATTTATAAAAAAAAAAAAAGGGGGGGGGGGGCGGGCTGGGTATGTGGCTCAGTGGTTAGTGCTCCTGGGTTCAATCCCCAGTACCAAAAAAAAAAAGCAAAAAGAACCACTGTCCTCAACACACCTATAGGACCCCAACATACCTATAAGCTCAAGATTCTGAAAGCCCCTAGCTACTTGTTCCCACTACTGGAATAAGTACCCACACGTTTGGGTTCCCAGTCTTGCATGCCTCCCATTATATGAGACCTGGAATTGGGGCTCCCTAGCCTCAGGGAAGCTGGGATGCCCCCATGCTCATTTTCTTTATCCTCACAACTTATGAGATCATCAAAACATTAGTCATGAGCAGTGAAATGCAAACCAATAACATGGAAGGGTCCCAGGTTTTCTTTAAATTGCTTTTAAGTCAAATGAATAATTGAGTTACTTATAGAAAAATAACAGGTGCACAAATCCTGGGAAGAAACAGAGAGAAACAAAGGGAGCCAATTAAGAAATACGTCCAGAAAGAAAGATCAATGGGGCTAACTCCTGACAGGGCCGACTGAAAAGTGAGGATTTATGGCCACAGGTTTCTCAAAGTATTTCAAAAGGGAAATTTAACTAATAGCACAGGCACACTAAGATAAAGTCTGCCCAGTCATTGGCCCCAGCACACGCATAAACAGAGAACTGACTGGTAGATGAAAAGACTGGTCCCCATCACAGTTCCAGAAAGGACCCACTAGGGTCAAAATCTCCCCCGCCCTACGGGAAGGAGGCGTTGAACATCTGATTAATAAAGACTGCAGGAGGTGGAAGCCAGTTTCCTGGTAAACATCAAACAGCAGTAAATTTGGAAGCAGCCCTGTTTCCTTTGTTCTCTGCTCTGCTCAGAAGATGACCCACTCTCTCTCTCAGGAGTGCTCTGGGTTTGAGCCCTACTGTATTCCACTCCTAATAAAATGCTCTCGCTTATTGTGTCTGACTTTAAATTTTCTTTTGTCAGAACATAGGAACTGAGATTTAGAGCTTTAGCTTCCCACTCTCCTGTGACAAAAATGTTTGAATTGGATACATAAAAATCAATTTTACCTGTAAATGATTTTCCATTTTATTTAAAAATGTCACAATCCCAAGCACCAAAAAAAGCCACATATATACATATTTTGTAACAGGGACTTGGGGAGACTGACTTTTCTAGCACTGACTTTTCACTTTGGACTGCGGAAAGTAGATAAAAGCTTGGCCTCTCCACCTTCTTCCTTTTTTTTTTTTTTTTTTTGGTACTAGGGATTGAACTCAGAGGCCCTGGCCACTGAGCCATATCCACAGCTCTATTTGGTATTTTATTTAGAGACAAGGTCTCGCTGGGTTTCTTAGTGCCTCTCTTTTGTTGAGGCTGGCTTTGAACTGGCAATCCTCCTATCTCAGCCTCCTGAGCCTCTGGGATTACAGGCCACCACACTCACACTCCACCTTCATTTTTTATCAATCTCCCCTATTAACCCTAAACTTTGGGTCAGATTCCTGCTCGGTTTGGCATGTAGGCAAGCAACTCTATAAAGAAGTCTGTGTATAGTCTGGTAATATAAGATTTACTATCCCTAAATTTATTCAACCTATTTCTTCCCTCTTTAAGACTGAGGCCACCAAGATAAGAATAAGGTATTTTCAAGATTTGCAAGACCATTCAACTGCCAGCTTTTACAATGCCCTGTTCCAAACCCCCTGTGGAGGGGAACTAGAAGTGTCCAGTCATTGCCCTACACCTTCCAGGGACAATGAGCCTTGGAAGCAGATGGCCCATGAAAAGACTGCTCCCCCACCCCAGCAGAAGCAATTACCAAATTGCCACCTTCCAGGATCATAGCTCTGTCAGATAAACATCCTGCAAAGCCATGGAGATTACCCCCTGAGCAGGGACAAAGATAAGGTTCTGTGTGATCAAAACCAAGATGATCAACAAGACCACAGGTTGACCAAATCTGCTTGACTGCACAGGCCTCTGGACCCCAACACAATTCTTCCTCTATTTAAACCTAAAGCTCACTACAAATGCACACCCCACTTCCAAATATGGCAATATTGATTAAAGTTCCTTTCCTGTTTCCCACTTGATTCTAGGGGCAAGTGGCCAGCCAAAGTCTCTGGTAACAGCTTTAGGCCACTCCCTCAAGAAGGGAGAATAATAGCTTGCAAACTGCATGGAGCCACCACAGGTCTAATATAGGAGTCAGCAAATGACAGCCTGTGGGTCACATCCAGCCAGCCTCCAGTTTATGTAAATAAAGTTTTATTGGAACACAGCCATGCTCATTTGTTGGCATGTTGCTTGGGCTGCCTTTGTAGTACAATGCCGGCCCACAGCCTGCAGCTCTTACTAGCAAGCTCTTTATAGGGAAACTTTGCCCACCCTTGCACTATCAGCAAGAATAGCTGAGGAGTTATGGAAACTGTTAACTGCTGAAGTACAAATTACCATTTCAAAGGCAAGTGACAACTGGTGATAACTTACTCCAAAAATGGGAAGCTAAAAGGACCAGCAGAGAGCTGAGAGGCTCTTCTGGGTTGTCCCAACTCCCTTCTTCCATTAGACCCTGTCCTCAGTGGAACTTGGATTTAAGTGAATCAAATTGTACAGCTCCTGCACGTCATTTTTAGAGCATGAAATTGGCGTCTTAATTTATCTTCTTTTGGAGGGAGTGGAAGGGGATGGGGTGAACGTGTCTGTGAGCTTCTTAGACTCTTCTTCATGGCTCAGAAGCCCTCAATAGCTCTAAATGAAAAAGTCCTCACATCTGTTACACAAACCCAGACTATGCATCCAAAAATAAAACCCACGCTGATGAAAGCCGGCATGTGGAAAGATAATTTTAGACTTATGTAAAGACTGCAGAAACTGTCTCCCTGAAACTGAAATACCACACCCCCAAAATACCCAACCTCTGTGATTACCCTCAATCCAGCTGGAGACGGCAGCACACTAGTCCCCATTACAAACCACCTCCTCGCCACACTCTCAGTGTCCAAAGAGAGGGAGAAGCATTCCTAGATTCTGACAGGACCCCAAAAGCCAAGAGAAGTTAGAGCTGAGTTGACTCCACTGTCTCCAGAATTCACACCTGAAGTTCACACTGTTCTCTTTTTCCCTTACCTGAAGTCCAGTGCTCCAGAGAGAACAACTGCATGCTGTGCTCACTTACCTCCCCAGCACACCCCAGAGGGCTTGCCACCTTTATACTTAAGTGAATCAATGGATAAGTAAATGAATGCAGATTGTTTTTTAAAAAGTTTTGAAGAATGTACTTAGGTTACAATTTAGTCAAAGTAACATTGTTAGAGGACAGACAGATGTGGATGGTGGAAACATGAGGTAAAGAGAATGATCCTATAAAATAGGCCCACTGTGCTGGCCCCACATGCCTTCTTTGCCAAAAAGCAATTTACCTGCAGCCCTGCCTGGACTAAGTAGATAGGATATGTCACATTCCTCAGCAGGCTACCTGTTATCTGCAAGAGAATGCAGGCAAGAAATTAGGTTAAAAAGAGGAACACAAGCTACTCTGAAGGGAGAGAATTTTGTGAACCATTGCACAGACGAGATTCTGGAAGATAAGGATAATTCCTCCTAACAGTAAAATCTCCTAAGAATGTATAGTTAAGGGGCTGGGGTTGTAGGTCTGTGGTTGAGTACTTGCCTCACATGTATGAGGCACTGGGTTCGATACTCAGCACCACATAAAAATAAACAGATAAATAAATAAAATAAAGATGTTGCGTTCATTTACAACTAAAAAAAAAAAAAAGAAGAATGTATGATTAAGAACCTAATTAGAAGGCTGGGGCTGTAGTTCAGTAGCAGAGCACTTGCCTACCATGTGTGAGGCACTGGGTTCAATCCTCAGAACCACATAAAAATAAACAAGTAAAATAAAGGCATTATATCCATATACAACTACAAAAAAAAAAAAAAAAACTTTTAAAAGAGAATTCAATTAGAATCATAGGCCAAAGTGACCCAAAGTTGTCTTGGCAGTAGGGATTTGAAAGTCTGATGTCACCCTGCTCAATCAAAAGTCAAGAGGTGGACCTGGGCAGGACTCTCTGGAAACTTCTGGGATGGATAAAACTGGAGTGCAAGAGAGGTACACTGTTCCCCTGCTTTCTGAGAGGACCCACTCTCTCTCTCCCTTGAGAATGTCCCCTTTTCCTTTTCCTATCCTTTCAATAAACTCATGCCTGTTACTCTGAGCAACATGTCTGAAATCTTTCTGACTTGATCACAAGAATTGGGGTTTTAAGAGGGGGTCTTTGCACTGCCTCAGTTTCCTGGAAGGCCCCAGCTGTGTAACAATGAAAAACCAGCCTCTACCTCAGAGCAAAGCCTGGTCCTTGGAAAAACCCATAGAGCACTCCTAGGCACATACCCACCCTGCTGAGTTGTTTGTCTGTAAATTACAGGAGAGGTTTGCGGTGCCAGGTGACCCTGACTCAGTCAGGCTAGGTGAGGACTCATAGCAACCCCCTAGCAACCACCAATCAGCATGAGACAGGGAAAATACCTGGAATGCCAGATGATCTTCCCAGTAGTTTATGGTGGTTGAAAACATGTTGGGAAACCATGTAGTTCAGCACGTACTCCCCTCATGGCTTAAACCACTCAGTTCAAACGAATCCCCCTCTTGTACTAACCAATCACCCTTACCCAACTTGTTCCCGCCAGTGAATGTGCTAATCATGTTTTAGAGTTGTTTTATGATTTTCCCGCAGTGTGTGATGATTGCTAAGAGATGCTATGATGTATGTGAAGTCCCTGCCTTCCCCAAAGAGTGTATAAAACTGCTGCAAACCCTGGGCTCGGGGTCTCTCAGCATCACCAGTTGCTGTGTGTGTGCGCAGAGGACCGAGCTAGCTTGCAATAAACACCTCTTTGCTGCTTACATCGATCTTGGTCTCTGGTGGTCTTTTGGGGGTCCCGAAATCGAGCATAACAACAACAAGACCCTCTATTAAACCTGGTGAATAGTACCAAAGTTAGGCCACAGTAGCCTCACTTTATCTGTGGGGTATATAATCTAAGACCTCCAGTGGATCTCTGAAACCATAGATACTATCAAAGCCAATATATGCTGTTTTTACCTATACCCACATACACCTATGATAAAGTTTAATTTACAAACTAAGTACAATACGGATTTATAATAATAAAGAATAATTATAACAATATATTTTAATGAAATTGCCAGCATCGCTACTCTTGTATTCTGGGACCTTAAAAAATAAGAGCTACTTGAACACAAGCACTGACACCCCAACAGGCAATACGATAACCAAGATGACCCAACTGGGACAAAGTGAGACATGGCACAATTAAAAAACTTGTAAACTTTTTTATTTCTGGAATTTTCTATTTAAATTTATTTTGGATTGTAGTTGTCCCCAGGTACAAAAACACAGAAAGCAAAACCTTACATGGGGGAGGGAAGCTGCTATATTCACAATATTTTCATTATTTCCTATCCCCATCATTCTGAGGCTACTTCATCTTAGTTCATTCTGTGGTGTGCCATTTGTCTGTTCCTTTGGCCCCATTTTTATAACAACTACAATGTTCACTTCAACTGTAAACTCTCCTCTCTTCTATTTATCTACAGGTCCTTGAAGGCCCATCTGGAGGTTGGTTCCAGAACAAAGCCTTAGGGAAACTCCCATTTTCAATGCTCCTCATCCTCTCCCTCCCACAGTCAGACCAACCTTTAAAAAGATCCAATTAACATCCAAGGGGTTCTGGGTAAGGAATCTTCATAGACCAAGGACAATTAGTTCCTTGCATTCTGGCTCCGGACAGACCTCATTATTACTGGGCAAGGATCAAACCTCTTTGTCCTTGGTTCAGACTCAAAAAAAAAAAAAAGGCATCTCAGCAGGATATCCATTAGTTCAAATCGCTGCCTCTGGTACTAAACAATTCTCCCTCCCCCATTCTCTGGTGTGTGGGAAATGCCCCTTCCCACTTCCATGAGAGAAGCCAGGGCCTGAACAATGCAGGGACTCTTGCTTTCTCCTATATGGCCTTATGTCTGGATGGAATTTAGACCAAAAATAAAACTGTTTGGAAACATATGTTCCCAGAGTCACTCCTACTGGGAGGAGAGGGAACTCAGAGGACTTATGAGGTAGACCTCATTGACAGCTCCCCACAGGCAAACCCTAACAGGCCCTCAGAGTTCTACAATGGCCTTGAGATTCCCACTTTGACCTCAAAAACTTACTCCTTGATACACTTGACACCTAAGGTATCAGTGCTGTTCTGTTTGGGAAGAGAACTTTTAAAAAGCATTCCATCTCACCTGGGTTAAACAAAATAAAACAAAAACCCTCCAGAATCAAAGAACTGGGTAGGCAATATTTTTTAATTTGACATTTCTCTTTTCCTCTTGGTAATACTGGCGATTGAACCCAGAGGGCCACTCTACCACTGAGCTTTATCCCCAGCCCATTGATTGATCTACGTATGTATATATGTATGTATATATTTTTGAGACAGGGACTTGATAAGTTGCTGAGGCTAGCCTCAAACCTGTGATCCTCCTGCATCAGCCTCCCAAGTAGCTGGTTTATAAGCATGTGCCATAGCACCTAGTAACTCAACATCATCCTGACACAAAAACATAATAAGGTAGCTATTGAGAATGGAGAATTCTACTGGGGAATTCAATGTGCCCAAAACAACCCCTGATACCAGTCCCAGGTTTCAGTACACAGAACTCTGAACATTTAACCAGTAAAGACCAAATTCAAAACCACAGCCAGACATTCCAGCTTCAGCATGAATACCTGTCATTCTGTACTAAGAATACCTGGTGTTCTGAATCAAAGTGGCACATTTTTCACCAATGATGTTTGTTTGCTTTTAAAAAATGGTCACACCAAACACAACCTGAAGGTGGTTCCATTTTACATGCAAAGCCAGTAACTAAACATATACTATGTTTGTGGCTGTCCTGTTTTCCATTTCAGACTGACAGTCCTCCCTTGAGTTCAGCTTTTGGCCGTCAGGCAGGAAGGAGGCAGGTAGGCAAGATGATCTTTCCAGAAGGAACGCTGCTGCTCCCTGCCCCTGTGCCCAGAGGAACGTTTAGGGATCTGAGTAAGGCTATGCTTGCTACAAGGCTTTCACTGAGACTTCTATCAATCTAGGGCCAGCAAGCAAACCTAGTCACTCAAGCTGGCCAGGTGACTGGCAGTCCTGCACCGTGGAAACCTCTCACCTCTCACTGTCGAATGCCTGGCTGGTATTACTCATCTACCTTTACAAATTCAAACAATCCATTCAAATTATATCCTTAGAAAAGATCATGATTTTCTCTAACACTTAATGTCATGTGCTGCTTGCTTTCACTTTGAGAAACCAGCCTTTACCTCAGAGCACAGCCTTGTCCTTGGAAAAACCCACAGAGCACTCCTAGGCACATACCCACCCTGCTGAGTTGTTTATCTACAAATAACAGGAGAGATCTGCAGTTCCAGGTGTCCCTAACTCAGTCAGGCTAGGTGATGACCCATAGCAACCCCCTAGCAACCACCAATCAGCATGAGACAGGGAAAATACCTAGGATGCCAGATGACCCTCCCAGTAGTTTATGGTGGTTGAAAACATTTGGGAAACCATGTAGTTCAGCACGTACTCCCCTCGTGGTTTAAACCAATCAGTTCAAACCGTATCCCCCTCTTGTACTAACCAATCACCCTTACCCAACTTGTTCCCGCCAGTGAATGTGCTAATCATGTTTTAGAGTTGTTTTATGATTTTCCCGCAGTGTGTGATGATTTGCTAAGAGACGCTATGATGTATGTGAAGTCCCTGCCTTCCCCAAAGAGTGTAATAAACTGCTGCAAACCCTGGGCTCAGGGCATCTCAGTGTCACCAGTTGCTGTGTACGTGCAGAGGACCGAGCCTCTTTTCTGCTTACATCCATCTTGGTCTCTGGTGGTCTTTTGGGGGTCTCAAATTCGAGCATAACAACTTATCATGGGTGGGTGCACTGCATCCTTTTCCCACTCATCTTGTTAACTGGATCCTTAGCTAAGGACCTTGGCCCAGGTATTTTAAGATCCCTGGGACTACTACATGGAGGGCTTCCCACAGACTACACTTCCTGGCTGGGGATGTGGCTCAGTGGTTAGACACTCTGGGTTCAATCCCTGGTTCTAAAAAAAACGAACAACCATAAAAACCCCCAAAACTATACTTCCAATTATATATACAATTATATTCCTCTCTAGTTCTTCAGGTTGAAAATAGGAAATAAAGTAGCCCATCTACCAAACTGCAGAGCCTTAAACATACTCGATGAAAGCTCTGTCAACTCCAGGAACCACTGAAGCATTATATAATGTCACCGTGCTCTGACTAGAAGATATATTTATGAACTGTCTTTTGAAATCTAAGTTGTTTCTAAGGAAAATGGCTTCTATATTCATGCACAGTCACTATGCTCTGGTGACGCACAGAGTTTGGAGGTAGTGTATCATCTGGGAGAAATTCAAGAAGCAAACAGCTTCCTCAGCTCACCCACAGAATCAGTTATCAGGAAAAAGTTTGAGGGAAGCTGGGGACTTGCAGGAACTGCGGGAGTCCAAAGGAGGTGGATGGAGTATTTAACACCAGGAAGGCTGGCATGGCTGGATTAGGACTGACTGCAAAGCAATCTGGGGAAAGCATATGGGCAGCACTGGATCTAGAAATGGAGCATGGAAGGAGAAAGAATCTATCAGTGTCCCGGCACTGTTCTGAGTAACAGATGCCTTTGCTAGCAGTTAACATATGATAATCAAAGCCAGAAAGAAATGAGCTGCTCCCGGAAAAGCAAGTGAAAAAAGGGCTAAGGGCAGCATTTAAGGCACAGGCAAAGAGGGCATGACGTCACATCCGCTAGGGGGGCTGAAATGAAAAGACACATAGATGGGGGGGGGGGGCACGGTGACAAATGGCCCCGTAATCCTGGGCTGGGGAGGCTGAGGCAGGAGGATCATGAGTTCAAAGCCAGCCTCAGCAATGGCGAGGCGATAAGCAACTCAGTGAAACCCTATCTCTAAATAAAATACAAAAAGAGTTGGGGATATGGATCAGTGGTCGAGCCTCCCTGAGTTCAATCTCCAGTAACAACAACAACATCAAAAAGATACACAGTAAACATTGGTGATGGTGTAGGAATTTGAACCTTCACACCTTATGTCGTTATGATGCCCACAAGCAGGTGGGGAAATGGTACAGTTACTTTGGAAAATGGTATGGCAGTTCCTCAAAAGGGTAAGTAAGAGCCAGGCACCGTGGTGGATGCCTGTATTCCATCAACTCAAGAGGCCCAGACAGAAGGACCACAAGTTCAAGTCTAGCCTCGGAAACTTAGAAAGATCCTGCCTCAAAATCAAAAATAAGAAAGGGTTGGGGATGTATTTTGGTGGTACTGGGGATTGAATGCCCCTGGGTTCAAGGTTCAACCACCAGTTGTAATACCACCAATATCAATTAAAAAAAAAAAACAAAACTTTTTTTGTGGTGACTGCACAACTCTGATCAAATGAAAGACGATGAACTGTATATTTTAAGTGGGTCCATTGTGCCATATTAATAATATCTCAGTAAAGTTGTTTAAAATAAAAATCAGCACTGATGAAATGCTTCGTGCTAGAGAGTCAATGTGTTTATTTGCTGGTGAGGAATCTATGTGTCAGGTATTGTGATTTTTTAATGGAATAAATCACTAAATTCTCCCAAGATCCTATGGAGTAGTTTATTCTGATTTTTTTTTAGAGAGGAGATCAAAGTGGAGAGTGTAAGAAAGTTGGTGAGTGGTTGAAACCAAGCCATCTGGCTTCCAAGCCCAAACTCTTAGCCACTGTTATACTACTCCTCGACAGTGGGCCTGAGCATGGTCAAGGGGAAGGAAGGGCGTCAAGAACCAGAGGGACCAGCCAGGGGGCTGCAGTTTTAATAAGGATGACTCAGGAAGATGTGATCTAGAATGAAGGAGAGAAAGGAAAGGGCTTTGAGAAGGTGGAAGCCTGGTGCTGAGGGTGCCACAGTGGTGGATGCCACACACCGGGACTGGGCTATGGGCGAGCAGAACCCAGAGGAAGGACCTCTGCGCCTGAATCTTTTTCTTTTTCTTTTCTTTTTTTAATATATTTATCTTTTAGTTGTAGTTGGACACAATATCTTAACTTATTTATTTTTATGTGGTGCTGAGGATCGAACCCAGGGCCTCACACATGCTAGGTGAGCGCTCTACCGCTGAGCCACAATCCCAGCCCCAGGATCCGGGTTTTCTTAACAGAAAAAGGACAGGAGCACAGAGAAACAAGTGGGCAGTGAGAGAGTAGTTCAGATGGTGCATCAGATTCTAGCTAGATAGGCAAGAAAAAAAAAATAGAGGGAAGATGAAAGGCTATGAGAGCCAAACAAAAGAAGATTCAGGGGTCAGAAGGCAGGGCAGGTGCTGCAAAGTCCCAAGAGAAGGAAAGGGGATAAGAAACGGTAGTCAGGAAGTGCCATTTTTAATGTTTAAAAATCTGAGCCAGGCATAGTGATGCACACCTGTAATCCCAGCGGCTTGGGAGGCTTAGGCAGGAGGATTTTTGAGTTCAAAGCCAGCCTTAGCCACTTAGTGTGGCCCTGAGCAACTCAGTGAGGCCCTGTCTCTAAATGAAATATAAAAAAGGGCTGGGGATGTGGCTCATGGGTTAAGTGCCCCTGGGTTCAATCCCTGGTACCAAAAAAGAAAAAAAGAATGAAATCTGAGAAGCCAACTGCTCTGAATGATGGACATCAATATTTTGAGATGTGGCTGTGAGACTCAAATGGCTACAAATAATCCTTTAGTTCACTTTGGCTTCTGTCCATATAATATTGCATCAGGGTCTCTAATACACATAAATTTTTTCTTTAGCACATCTCCCTCTCCAATGAGCACGATAGTGAAAAGTGAAAATAACTGAGAAATACAGACTAAACATATCTATCTCACCCCTGTGGGATGTGTTCTAAGAGGGTGAACTTTCTGGATAAAAAGAAAAAATCCTTTAAGCCCATCCTGCTAACTTAATCCAAAGCATCCAAAAACTTGAATGGAAGGGCTTTTGCCCCTTCTCCAGCAAGTGCTGGACTTCATGATAAATGTAGAAAGTGCAGTTAGAAATACACTCTACCGTCATGTATCTCTAAAAAGAACAAAATTTTAAAAAGCTGTAGTTAGAGTGTGTCTTGAAGACAAAAGACTAAAGATTGAAAAATAGCAGGACCGGCAGTGACTGTTTCTTGGGCATCAGAGAGAGGCAGGCTGTGGCTGAATGTCTATTGAGAGCAGGGTGTCAAAGGGATCAGGATAGTCTCTAAATAGTTCTTGGATGCAAATGTCAGATATTATCTGGATGTGTAAGGGACAGAGTAGCTATGGCAGAGAAACACTTCTTGGGTCATGGCCCAGAGCAGAGCAGGTAAGTTTGCAAGGATCCCTTCATCATGCTCAGCAATTTACTTCCAATTTACACCCTGGTGGGTGGAGTAAGAGAGCCCTATGTCCACTTGACATTTGTAGACTTTTCAGAAATTCTTGAGCTCAAGAATTAAACCATTCCCAAAACTGCAAATGCCTTTCTTTGGGAGCAGATAGTTATGCTAAATGTATGAAACAAGATGTAAGTAAACATCCAGGATCACCATCACCATTGGGCCATCACAAGTACCCAGTTCTTTCCCCTCTGCCAATCCCCACCCCAGGGCCTCACTATAGCATACCGGCCCTTCCTAAAGAGAGCCAAATGTGCCAGGCATGGTGGCGCACACCTACATCCAAGCGGCTCCAGCTCCAAAGGCCAAGGCAGGAGGATCACGAGTTCAAAGCCAGCCTCAGCAATGTAGCTAGGCCCTAAGCAGCTCAGCGAGACCCTGTCTCTAAATATAATATTTTAAAAGGGGCTGGGGATGTGGCTCAGGGATTAAGCATCCCTGGGTTCAATCCCTGGTACCCCTAAAAAAGACAGTCAAATGTAACAGTGAAGGGGGGACTCTTCTGGCTAAACAAAAGCCTGCAAGCCAATTTATACACCTGGCTAGAAACGTCTAGATGTTGGATCTGGGTTCATCTCCGATGTGGCACTGGCTGTGACACTGGCTAATGAGTTAGGAATGGAGGGAGTACTAACCACGGGGACTTGCTTTCTTCAAGGCAGGAGAGGGAACAGAACGAGGGGGCTGCTTTATGACACCTCAACCTCCCCACCCCACATCCAGGTCCTATTCAATCCTGTCCTGTGATACTCTGAAGTCCTCTGTGCCCTGTGACATTGTCGTCCTACCTAGGGAGGCAATGACCAATCAAAGAAGTGTGGTTTTCATATTTTTACCCACTCAAAAGAGAACTACCCAAACCTGCCAGTGGAAAGTAATGTGAAAATAAATAATGTAAAATAAAATACATTTCCAGAAGAGACCAAGCAAGAGTACAAAGGAAACACAATACCTTCCAAAACAAATGAAGAAACGAAAGAAGACTCAATAAAAACAGAGACCTTAGGTGACTCTCCTCTCAGTACAACGAACACGTCTGCACAATTTAAATTTAAGATGAACACACTGCAACACCACAAAACCAACTCCGTGCCTGGAAGTCCTTTCCACACTGTACACCAAAATCATAATTTCACTATGTAGTTCATGATGTGTTTTGATTCTGAAAAACTTCAGATGCAAAAAATTCAACTATCTCAGGCTCTCGAAAAATTGGAGCATCTCAGGGCCAACAGGAGCAAGGGAAGAAAACAATGAATCTGAGATGGTTCCAGTTAGGAAATTTAAGGTTCTTCCCCACATTGGCCATGGCACAGTGAGTTCTCAGGAAGGAGAAAGGCCAAGGGCCTCACCGGTCATCCGGCCTTCCTTCTCCACTGTAGGCTAGGTTTGAGGGTCCCTAATCCCCAGGAAACAAAAACCTTCTTTTCTCCCCTCTCCCAAATGCCCACAGAGCTCCCACGGCATCCAAACCTCAACTGTCTCTGTATGGCTCCCAAGCACGGCAGTGACATGTTGACTTAGAGGTACAGGTCAGAAGACCTTATCCTCTTGCCTGTTTCTTTTTTTCCTTTTGTGCTCTACATTCTGCCTCCCCCATTACTGGGAATTGAACCCCGTGGTGCTTTACCAGTGAGCTACAACCCTAGCCCTTTATTTTTTATCTTGATATAGAGTCTTGTTAAGTTGCTGAGGCTGGCCTCTAACTTGTGATCCTCCTTTCTCAGTCTACCAAATTGCTGGGATGTGCACCACTATGTTCTATATTCTAAAAGGGATCTTAAGTCCTTTAGGCATCAAATGTCTAATTTATACCTGTTTAAGTTACACAGTACATAGCAGGAAGGACCTGTAATCAAATGGCTCCTTATGTTCCAAGATGGGAAAAATGCTCCAAGAGAAGGCAGAAACCATGCTCCATTCAACTCTGTACATGCTCCATGTTCAGGAGAGCTGACACAGAGCCAAAGCTTTCATGGGAAAGAGGAGTTTCCCTAGGAAAAAGCTGGCCCAGCATCTCCCTGTAGTTCCCTCACTGAGTGGTAAACAGGTCACATTCTGAAACCAAGGCAAAAACTGAAAGCTACTGAATAGGGAGCTACCCTCGTGCTGTGTTCTCAGACCACACACCAAAAGGCCCATGTGACTCTGGCAGGGTCCCTCCAGTGGGCAGAGGCGAGAATGAGGGGTGGGAAGCAATGACACATCACCATCAGGCCAACAAGTACCCAGTTCTTTCCCCTCTGCTAATCTCCACCCCAAGCATCTACACAGGCCAACAAAGAGGGGGCGAGAACTCTAGCAGAAGCCCAGTGTGCGTCACACAAGGGGACCTTTCAACACCCACCCTCACACACCGCCTGAGGATGAGGTCAGCCTCCTTCTGAGGCCACGGAACAAGCCGACTTTGTGGCCAGATGGCCAGCCCCATGCAAGGCTCTAAAGATGGAAACGGGTTGAGTTTTGCCCACAGGGACCTCACCCCTTATGTACGAAGCTCAGCCAAACCACTTTAATAGGTGTATTTAGGGGTGAGGCAAAGAAGTGTCTACAAAAGCCACTGGGAGGCATCAGGGCTGCCCCGTCCCTTCCTCTCTCCCTCCATCTGGTCTCTGACCCCAAAACACCTCACACACACCATGTGGAGCTCACCTCCTTAAATCTCTCCATTTCAGTGATGATGGCCTCCTGCTCAAGAATCTACACTGGCTTACATTTGTCACCGAATCACATTCAAACACTTCACCTTAGCACTGAAATTCTGCAAGGTTTGGTCATTTGACCTTCTGTTATTCTTGCTGGTCCCTCGATACATACCCTGAGCTTGTTCTTCCTCCTCTCAAGCTACACAGTCCAGAGCTAAGAACACATTCAGACCAACTTCTAAATCCCAAGTCTCCCACCCAACAGCTGGAGACCCGGCTCAAGGAGCTCAAACGACCAAGTGCTTCAGTTTCCTTATCTCTAGAACAGGAAGCATAACAGCAGCTACTGTTAAGGCCAGTTACTGGGGGTAAAGGAGAAGACAGAGGTAAAATGCTTGAAATAAAGCCTGGCACGTAGTATTACCCAATAAATACTAGCTATTAAAATACTTAAATGGATGGAGTTGGATAATATAATGCTAAGTGAAGTAAAAAAAACCAAAGGCCAATGTTTTCTTTGATATGAGGATGGTGTCTCATAATGGCGATGTGGGGGGAGCATAGGAGGAATGGAGGAACTTTAGATAGGGCAAAGGGGAGGGAGGGGATGGGAGGGGGCAAGGGGGTAGGAATGATGTGGAGTGAGTTAGACATTATTACTCTAAGTACATGTATGAAGACACGAATGGTGTGAAAATACTTTGTGTACTATCAGTGACTTGAAAAATTCTACTCTATATGTGTACTGTGAAATGATTTGCATTCTGCCATTCTGCATTCTGTGTATAACAAATACTTACAAAATACTTATAGTCCATACAAGACACTTCCTTCATGAAGCCTTTCCCAACAAAACGGGGCAACATCTTCTGCTCCTTGAGTGTTCTACCGACAGTCCGAAAGCACAGATAACTGGCTGGAGTTGTTAGGGATTGTTTTATAGGGAAAGGCATAATCATGTATTAAAATTATTATGAGGGGCTGGGGATGTGGCTGAAGTGGTAGCGTGCTCACCTAGCATGCGTGAGGCACTAGGTTCGATTCTCAGCACCACATAAAAACAACAACAAAAAAAGATATTTTAAAAAAATAAATAAAGGTTCATTGACAACTAAAAAAAAAATTATAATGAAATTCATGTTCTAAAACACATACCTATAGCTCACAAATGACCTTTACCTTCCAGTAGCAATATTTCGACAAATTCACTCCTAAGAGATAGTACATGTATGTATAGTTACAGATTTTGTCGCTTGGATCCCAGGCTTGATTCCACCAGGATTGAAAACTTTTGAAGAGCAGGAATCATGCCACAGACATCTGGGACACTGAGTTCCCACCACGGGACCACAAGGGATCATCAAGCCACTGCTTATTGAATTTTAAAAGAACATTATGCTCTTGGAAAAACAGAAGTAGTAAATAGGAGATTAAGAGCTCAAATCTACCCTTGTGGTATACCAATTCTCCAACTTCTTGCATACAAGGTTAAACCCTGATGAAACAGGAGAGCAGGAAGTAAACACACCAACACAGAGCAAAACTGGCAGCGACCCACGAGGCGGCCTCAGGTCTTAGCCTCCCTGCCTCTAAACTTCCACTGTATTTCATCCAGCCTTTCTGGATGAAAGTTCTGCCTTGTTTTAGGCCATGGAAGACTCCCCATCTTCTCTTCCAAATGATAAGCTTCCTTCCTCGTTTGAATGCTCCCATTCCAGTGCCTCATTGAGTTGTAAGTTTAAAGCAATCAGAGTATCCAAACTTCACGGGTTTTGGCATTAGTTTCCACTACACCCAATGCCATACGACAATTAAGAGTGTCTCACCCAAGAAACAGCTTCAAAAAGATATCCTCTAACTAATGGATGAGAACATGCCAAATGCTTTTAAGAAAATGGTGTTTTGGGGTGGGGATGTAGCTCAGTGGTAGAATGCTTATCTAGCATGCAGGAGGTGCTGGGTTCCATTTGCAGCACCACAAAGAGGAAAAAAATAAAATAATGAAAGAAAGAAGATGGTTGTTTTGAAGTAATTGAGTGCATTTAGAACAGCTGCAGTCCCCGCTTCCTCAGGAGTTGCTCCCCTGTGAGGCATCTTCACACGGAGCTGGCGCCATCAGAGCCTGCTCCAGGCCTCTCTCCACCTCCTCACTGGTCAGCGCCCAGAGAACACCGCGCTGAATGTGAGTTTCCACAGGAAAATGGGGTTTGGACGTCTAGTCTTTTCTCTCCCACTTCGCATGGGCTGAGAGTCGCCTTCTCTCTGGCGGCCTGTGCTCTGGCAGATGAATTCTGCCCTGTTCCCTGCTGACCGTGCCCAGCTGGGTACGACTCATGTAGGGGCTCAGTAGGAAGAAACCCACCTCACCGCGGATACAAGCCACACTGTATCACATCACTTTATAAGGAATGAAGGTGATGTTGGCATCTAATCTCTTTTACCAACTAGTTCAGAACCTAGCAGAGGAAGAAGGGTGTTATTGAGCTTCCTCGAGGATCCCACCACACTCCCCCAGAATCTGACTGATCCAGAGCCTACTGTGGGGTCACGGGGGAAATTCCAAGAAAAGGCCTGATGTGCGCCTCCATGAGCATCACATACCAGGCCTACTTCTGTACACACTGCACAAAAAATGACTGGAATCTATCACTCACCCCTGGAGACACCAGCCAACAACTGATCTGCCCAGAAAGGTTAAAAATCATCCCAGAGCCCACTCCCTATTATCTGTGGACCTATCTAAGCTGTATCCTCCCTCCCATTAAGAACTGTTTATAGCAGCTGCTTCTTGAAATACTGGCAGTCATCCTTCTGACAAGGGAAAAGTACACAGGTCTATAAGAGAAGCCTGTATATTTCACCAGGAACAGATATAAACAAAGCAAAGACAAAACACTCAGTCTTCTGATATAAACATTCTCCACCATAAGCATCAGACTACTCCATCCCACTCCTAAAGACCAAGCTGTTAATGTTGGCCTGCTTGGCTGGGAAGGCTTCAGGAAGGTTCAGGAAGAACAACTGTACCCCAAACCACATGGGGATGAGATCCCGTCCTCTAAATCATGTTTTCCGAACGCCTGCAAACAGCAGCAGGATCAAGAGCTGAAGACAGGCAAACTTACGTGCTCCTTCATCTGCTTAGCCACGGTGGGTGACATCATCATGCAGCAGAGGAAGACGACCAGGATGAAGTACAGCGCGTACATGAAGCGGGTGGTCCGTGACTGTCGCACCTTGGGGCAGCAGCCGCAGCAGAGGGAGCAGCCTGCAGGCCCACAGCAGCAGGCCAACTAGAAAAGAGCACAGACATCCTCTCAGAGCGTGATACTGTGACGGAATGAGAAATACATATTTGGTCTTCATCCCAGGTTCCTAGCCTAAGGGCTTCTAAAACCCCTTGGATTTCCAGAGTGCTGGAGGAGGCGAGTCTGTGCTAATGAGGTGACTCTTGGGAGCCCTGGGTATTTTAGGGTAGGGGCAGAAGAAATCTGCTCTGTGGCTTAGTGGACTGGAAAGTTCAGCTCCCTAACCCATGCCTGGGGAGGGGAAATGTAAATTGAGTTAAACACCAAAAGCTCCATGATTTAATCAGTCATACCTATAGAATGGCATCTCCATGAACACCCCAATCCATGGGATTCAGAGAAGCCAGGTTGGTGAACGCAGCCATGTGCTGGGAGGGTGGTGTGCCCCAATCCCATAGGCACAGATGCTCCTGTGTTACAATTCAATAAGATACTTCTGGGGCTGGGGTTGTGGCTCATTGGTAGAGCATTTGCCTCCCATGTGTAAGGCTCTGGGTTCAATCCTCAGCACCACATAAAAATAAATAAAAACAAAATAAAGGTATTGTGTCCATCTGTAAAATATATATATACATTAAAATAAAAAGATACTTTTTTGTGTGTGTATGATGCTGGGGATTGAACCCAGGGCCTTGTGCATGCGAGGCAAACACACTACCAACTGTGCTATAACTCCAGCCCAGAGACTTTCTTTAATAGCCCAAAAGTTATTTTTCAAAGCAAACTATGCCAACAACCAAGGGAACAAACACATTACCTTAAGCTAAACTCACCAGATAGAAATTCAAAACAACATCTGTGAAATAGATAATTAGGTTGGCATTCTAGGAAACTCTCACAGCCCTGACTTGCTTCTAGAAGAACACAACTATGGCCCCTACCACTTACAGCTTATTACCCTCAGCATGTCACTCACCCCAACTGATCTTCACCTTTATTATTTTTTTTTTAAAAGAGAATTTTTTAATATTTATTTTTTAGTTTTTGGCGGACACAACATCTTTGTTTGTATGTGGTGCTGAGGATCGAACCTGGGCCGCACGCATGCCAGGCAGCGCGCTACCGCTTGAGCCACATCCCCAGCCCCTAATCTTCACCTTTAAAACTGGAAACATCAATTCCTGGCCAGGCTAACTCTAGGACTGTCACAAAGTTGGACAGAAGAGACAGCATCTTATTGTCCCAGGTTCCAGAGGGCATAAGCCTTTTGTAGAATAAGCCAAGTCTTAAAAAATAAGTAAATGTAGAACCTTGTGTAAACTATGGGCTTTGGGTGATGAAGACATGCCAGTGTAGGTTCACCAGATACCATGAATGCGTTCCTCTGCTGGGAGTGTTGATAGTGCATGAGATTGTACATGTGTAGGAGCAGGGTGAACACGAGAGATCTATCTTCCGCTTGATTTTGTTGTAAACCTAAAACTTCTCTAAAAAAATAAAGCCTTTTTTTTTTTAAATGAGCCAAACAATGCCTGTCCATGGTGGCTCAACAAATGGATGATGACCAAATAATGTTCAGTAAAGCCATGACACTGACACTCCTCAAAGTGGCTGAGGATTCCATTTCCTAGGGCCCAAGGCACGAATGGTGCCCTGCACTCTGACTTTCTCACCAGCATCGAATCACAAACAGTATTGGATACTGCACTCTCCTTTCCCATGAGAAATTATTCTATACTCAAAAGGGAGTCAGACAATCTCTTTAAAGAGCTATGCTTAAAATCCTTCTAGAACATTTCCACAAGAGTACAGGGATTCAGACACAAACACTGCAAAAA
Organism: Marmota flaviventris; assembly: GCF_047511675.1. Taxonomy (NCBI): domain Eukaryota; kingdom Metazoa; phylum Chordata; class Mammalia; order Rodentia; family Sciuridae; genus Marmota; species Marmota flaviventris. Next base: position 102,015,843 of record NC_092502.1, on the reverse strand, counting down.
GCCTTACTGTCCAGCTATACAGGGGCTGAGGTTAAATGAATTATGGGCTATCTTCAAAATGGAATGTTATTTAAAAGAGTAAATCGGAGTTGGGCACAGTGGCACATGCCTGTAATCACAGCTACTTAGGAGGCTGAAGCAGGAGGACGGCAAGCTCAAGGACAATCTGGACAACTTAGCAAGACTCTCCCTCAAAATAAAAAGGGCTGGGGGAATGTAGCTCAGAGGTAGAGCCCTGGGTTTAATCCCCAATAACACACACACACACACACACACACACACACAGTATGTCCATATTATGGGCTGAATTATGTCCCCTCAAAATTCTTACGTTGAGATATAAAATAGGAAATAGGGTCTTTCAAGGGGGTAATTAAGGTTAAATAATCTCATTGGGGTGGTCCCTAATCCTATGTGAAGTGAGAGATTAAATTTCTGCTGTTTAAGCCACATGGATGGTGACATTTTGTTAGGACAGCCCCAGCCAATTGCATGTGGAGCGCATGTGGAGACACAAGACCACTTGCTAAGGCTAATTACCTGTAGAGTGAGCCTTGTGTGGAGGGAAAGGAGACACCTACTTATCACTGCTCTGTTCTCCTGTTTTGAGTATTTATCACATGCACATATTACTCTTAAAATTAAAAAAATAAAAATAAAAAAGAAATCTAACTACTTGAGGAAAACAACAAAGTTTAAAGATTTTGCTACAAAAGCATTTGCAAATGTTGTATGGACTTATGTGATTTTCTCTCTTTCTAAAGAACCATCCCCTCCCCCAAACATTAAAAAGAAAAATCTTGCAATCAAAGAGCCCTTTCCCACTCTCACTTCTGCTGTTCATTAGACGTAGCAACAGCATGAACAGAAAGGCTTTCATAAATAAAAGGTGCTTTGTCTTTGCCTGGGCAAAGGGTCAAAATGAGAAGATAAGCTGGGAGCTCACTACCTGAGGCCGGACCTCTCCCTCACAGCTTTTCTCCTTCTCCTAGGAACAGCCCCCACTGCACACACACACACACACATTCCATGAAAACCGTCCGTCTCCCTCCCTGGCCTCTCCACTGGCCTTGGCACAGATCCTTCTTCCAAGGTCTGAGGGAGGCCTGTGCAGAACTGCTCACAGAACAACGAGCCAAGGTTAGTACTGACTTCAGGTACTTCTGTTAAGTTAAAAAGCACAATACCCTCCTTACTTAGAATTCCCAGATGGCAACACCCCCAACTGGAAATAGCAAAGAATCAGGAAGAAAGCCAAACGGATGCACAGAATAAGCACGAACACGTGCACAACTTGTATCTTACTCATAAGAGCCCTTCTCTCCCCTCTCAAGTGTAGGAATCACAGTTCCAATGGCCTAATTACCAGGGTTCTGAAGCCCACAGCACATAAGAGCACCATCTGAGAACCAGAACTCTCCTCCAGGTGGCTCTGGGTCCTGGCTTTCCTCACCTGAAATTGGAAGGAGCCCAGGTAGACAGTGGACGGTAGGTGAGCGGATTTCATCTGACATCCTCCTGACGCCAGTGGCTGCCTGGAACTCTATGATAAAGAGGATTCTAAGTCTGAACACCTCAAAAGGGAACATGCAATGACTAATGAGTGCTACTCCCAGAAGCATGGGTAGAGTGATGGCATCTGTGCCACATTCTCATCTCTCTGCAAGAGGTAACAGGATATCCCTGTCAGCCATAAAGTTTTAGATGCTGAAAACCATGGTGGTTGGAAAGCAGGCTGAGTCAACCCCAAAGCCCGAGAGAAAATGGATCAAAGGAAAAGCACCAAGAGCTCACAAGCAGAGAACATGAAAGCTTTCAGACATCCCCAGGTGCTGCATGGTATCCCGTCACACACAGTGGTGCAGTGACTCACATTCATGATAATGGACCAGGCAACAGGGTCCCTTCCACTCCACTTAAGAAAGCAAACGATGCATCTGTCACAAGAAGAATGATCCCAAACATGAACCATATTTTTAGTTTTAGTGCTTGGGTTTAAGAGAGGATAAAGCCCTCAGCAATGTGAGAGACACCTAATCTGAAAGACATACTCTTTTTTTTTTTTTCAATTTGTTCTAATTAGTTATACATGACAATAGAATGCATTTTGACACATCATACATAAATGGAGTATAACTTCTCATTCTTCTGGTTGTACATGATGTAGGATTACATGGGTCGTGTGATCATATATGCACATAGGGTAATGATGTCCAGTTCATTCTACTATCATTCCTACACCCATTCCCCCACTCCTTTTACTCCCCTCTGCCTAATCCAAAGTACCTCTATTCTTACCTAGCCCCCCACCCTTATCGTGAATTAGCATTTGCATATCAGAGAAAACATTTGGCCTTTGGTTCTTTGAAATAGGCTTATTTCTCTTAGCATGATATTCTCCAGCTCCATCCATTTATAGGCAAATGCCATCATTTCATTCTTCTTTAAAGAGGAGTAATATTCCACTGTGTATATGTACCACATTTTCTTTATCCATTCCTCTGTTGAAGGGCCCCTAGGTTGGTTTAGCTATTGTGAATTGAGCTGCTATAAGACATACTCTTTAATGGTTCTGGATAGCTAAGATGGCCTATGTGTCTAAACTAAATCCAAACCTTCCAAGGAAAGACATCCTTAAATCCAACACTACCCTTTCTTCACTCCCTTTTCCTGACTTCAGTGAGCACAGGAGCCCTAGCAAAGCTGAGGAAAGACATAAAAGATTTTTGTTAACTATGAAAATGACAATACTGCTCCTTGATAAATGGCAGAAAGTGGAATCAGAGAAAGTCCTCAAAACTATCAAAGGTACTCAAGCTGCTAGAAGCAAATTCAGGTGTTCCTGGGCATGATAGGGATTCTGCAATATCAAGAAAATCAAAGAAAAAGATCAAAGACATAAAACTGAACTGAGATAATGCTTTATATCCTATATTAGGATTCTGTATCTTTCAGGAATATACAATGTCACCCAGACTGTGCCAGGGCCCACTTCTCTTCCTGCTCCTTCGTGATATTAGAATCACCTTTGGGACCCTGTGGTCAGCAGAGAGGAAATGAGCAATTTATTCTGCTTCAACAGCAATGTTCACTGAAATTCTGGACCCCACAACCAGCATTCTGCAGCTCATTTCTCCTCACCCCATGTTCAGAAACAGTTTCCTACTAAGGTTATACAGAGCTTATCCCACTAGAGGGTGAGAAGATGGGGGTGAGGGTGTCAGTCAACAGCAACTCTCACCATCACTGTGTCAGGGACCATACTTGACCAACAGTAAGGCAATGGAGTGATGGGACTTAAAAGCTAGACCAAGAACAAAAATCCCTCTTTCAATAGAAGAGTCTCACTACAACCAGGGCAGCTGCAGGTAGATCTGGATTCACAAGATGACTGAGTGTGCTATAGAGAATCACATGTGTTAGGGAGTTGGCTTATCTGGGATTTATAGCAAATTTATGCCACACGAACAAATATAGGGCAGCCTTTTGAAGCTTACTTAATCCATAGGCATATTAGCTAACACGTATTAATCTCAACGACTATTACTGTTACGCATTATTATCACCACTGTTTAACAGAGATGAGACCAGGACTCAGAGGTAAGGCAACTTAAGGTCACAGGGCTAGTAAGTGGTAGAGCCAAGATTTAAACCTGGCAGACTTTGCCACTCTGACCCACTTCCTGAGGGTGAACAGGACGGGTCACACTGGTCTGAAACCAGCCCTAATCCTTGGCTGCCTCCAGAAGGGAAGCTGGTTGTGCTGAGAGGAAGAAACAAAAGGAAAGCAGCAGTTTGTCTTTCCTCCCCTGTGTGTACAGTAAGCAGTCAAAATACCTCAAGTTATTGTCCTTCTGTGCCCCTTTATGTCTCCCATGCAACTTCTGGCCGCAGGGTCCTGAATGATTTCTACAGAGCTGTTTCCCAAGCAGCTCAAGCACCCAAGAACCAAGCTCCCTGCCTCACTCCCAAACCTTGCCCCATATTAAAAGCCCAGTTCCTCTGAAGTAGGAGGATCGCCAAGTTTAAAGCTAGCCCGAGTAGCATAGCAAGACCCTGCACCCCCACCAAACAACAACAACAAAACCAGTTCCTAATCCTGTGAAATAACCAATCCATTCACTCATTCAGCCAGCATTTCTTTTACAGCTTGCCTCCTATGTGTCGTGTTCATTCCTGGGAATGCAGTAGTAACCAGAGACCTTTTTTCGAACTTTACTAAGAAAGAAAACAAATATACACATGTTACATATGCTTTTATATATATATATATATTTATATGTATGATACATACACAACACACATACATACATATATAGCCATCTACATGTTTGAGATGAGAAAGGAAACCTAAATATTCAACAGAGAGTACTGATCTCTTAAATTACGATAGATTCATCTTATACAATTTAATTCACTCATTAAAATGATTTTTCTAGTTACACAGGAAAACTAACTGCCATGGAAAGATGTCCATGTAGTATCAACTGAAAACAGTTAACAACACAATAGAACTCAGCCTCTGTGTTCCACACTTCAGACAACAGCATTTGGGCTAAAAATATAACCGTCATAGATCAGCAATAACAACAACAAAAAAACAATCTAGAAGGATATACCAACGTATGAACAGTAGTTAGGGGAACTGTAGGATTGAGTGATAATGCTGTTGTGTATTTTCCAAGCTCTGCAACATGCACATATCTTATAATTAGAAAAACATGACCACAAGTTTCTATTTGGGAAGAAAACCAAACAGCATTCCTGTCCCATCTCGTAGGTGGTAAGCACTCAAATATTTGTGAAATGAATCAGCCAGAGAGTAAATGAAGCCTACATCAGCTACTCCACTGGTAAAACACAGCCAGAGTGAACTATTACTGTAATTGAGTCATTAAAAAAAGAAAATCCCTGCTGTACTGCGCACTAGAAAATGATTATTTCTCACACAGATTTCCATGTTCTAGAACATGTTAGTTTCCACCCTCAACAGTGCTTCCAGAAAAAGTGCAGTCGAGCATCAACTTGGTACCCCGAGCCATTGGAGCCAAGTCTGAACTGGGCAACGATGGGCTGTATCCAGCTTTAGGTTACTACGGGGCCTTGGGCTGAGCTGCTCTTCTTTTTTGGGAGCCTCTTTCTCACGAGGTTAGGGTTACTCTCAGAACCAAAAGGATGTTTATCAGGTTCTCTGCTCTCAGACGACAGTTGGAGTCTTTCCATTGATCGTTCCATCACCTCACCCTCTCTACTTGTATAATTATAAAAATACCACACTTGATACGGTCCCCCTTTATCTATGGTTTCGCTTCCCATGCCTTCAGTTACTCTCAGTTCATCAAGGTTTGAAAACATTAAGTGGAAAACTCCAGAAATAAACAATTCATAAGTTGTAAATAACTTTTATTATAGTACATTGTTATAATTGCTCTATTTTAGTTTGGGGGATATAAACATACTTTCCTTTATTGCAAAATACTAATGAAAAGACACAGCTGTTATGGTGAACTATTTTATTATTACTTATTGATGTTTATCTTTTACTGTGCCTAATTTATAAACTAGACCTTGTCATATGGACTTATGTGAAAAAACAATGTCTACACAGGGTCTGTTACTATGCAGGGTTTGAGGCATCTACTGTAGGTCTTGTGTCATATTCTCCCCACATAAGAGGGGACCACTATATATTTTAGTAGGTTGATAGAATCTGTACGATTTAAAGTTAAAAGTAAACTCCACCTTGTTCTGAGGGCTCAAAAGAAAACCAGTATTCCTGGGAGGAAAATCCTTTGATCAAGGTTTCTCAAACCAAGCACTTCTGATAATGGAGATGGATAGTGCATTATCCTGGGGGCTGTTATGCTCACTGTGAAATGGTTAGCAGTGTCCCTGGCCCGTTCCAGCTAGATGCCAGTATCAACTAGCTACTCCTCTGCAACTCCTGACAATCAAAAATGTCTCCAGACAACTGTTCCACAGTTGAGAATCACCGATTTAAGGGTAAAGAGCAAGAGCTACTGAATCAGCCTGCCTGGGTTTATGGGCCTAGTATGAACCCAGGTTTGAACCCAAAGGAGCATCCCAGCAATTTGAGAAAGGCCCTTCTGTGTGTATAAAAATGCCTGTCAAATGCTCAAACTAAAGCTGTCTTTGTACCTTTATTTCCACTAAGGAAACAACCAAGCTATTGGAACAGTTATTTGTACCTTCTGAAGAAGCAGAACAGAGCAGCAAAAGAAGAGTCAAGCTCAATTTCTAGAGGAAAGGGGTGTAAGAAAATGAAACCATGGCCAGGTGCAGTGGTGCAAAAAAGTCTGGGGGTGTATCTTAGTGGTGGAGCTCCCTAGCACCACACCACAACACACACACAAAGAAGTGGGGGGAGAGAAGGAAGGAAGGGAAAAGGAAGAGGAGAAGAAGAAGAAGAAGAAACTAAGGAAAAGGAAAAATTCAAAAATACTCTCATAAAAGAGCAAGAGTGGAATCTTCTTGTTCTACTTTATAAATAACAGCTTATCAACTGGCAGCTACTGAAACACTAAACTCAAAATTTGCCTCATTGTGTCATGGAGATTATGCTGCAATGGAGAAATCTGGCAAACCCTTTCCAAGAGATGCCTGATGCCAGCCCAATTCCCAAGCCCTGCCAAGCCACAGAGTGCTTTACAGACGGGTGGTAGGGCCACAGAGCCAACAAGAGGCAAAACTATGTTCTGAGTTGGGGAACAGAAATGAGCTCATTTCACTACTCTCAGAGATCTGGGGCAGGGAGGACCTCCGAGCTCAGGAGAGCCACAGTGACACAGACTTAGCAGGGATACACTCCTTTCTCTACCAGATAAAATTCTACACACAACTCCAGTGTATGAGACATGAATGAGCTATAATATAATGCTATAAAGGTAGTTAAATATTTATATGGCAAATGTTTATCCAAAACTTCTTAGTGAGCAGGGCTAGCTTGAGGAGCTAGTAGTACCCTCATAAAGTTCAAATTATAGTGGATTTTAATCTAATTCAGCATCCAGAAAATTCAACTCAAACTGGGGAATGTCTAGTTAGATCAAAAAGATCAAAAACCTCTGATCTTATCCAGTCCTCATTTCCATGAAGTGAGAACTTAGGCTCAGAAAGGTGAGGTGATTTGGTTCAAGGACAAGTCTAGTGGCAGGCGTTGGTGGGCAAGCAAAAACTACACTGGTACAAACAACTCAGCAGTCTGGAAGGCGAACAGGCCAATAACTCAGTCTCTGTGTTCCACGGTTCAATATCTACAATACATTAATAGACATTCAAGACAACTAAGTGAAAAGTCATGGCAAATAGGTTTAAAAGATGCTATGGTGACCCTAGTAAGAAGGCAGCGTCTAAGTTGCAGGTTTTGAAAGGTTTCCATCACAACATAGTTAAAATGAAAATCTGGGACACAACACACTAACCCCAGAGTGGCCACAAAACTAAGTGGGCTTGTACAGTTAAGCCTACCCCATGATCAGGGCCCACTCCTGATGTACCTCCCTCCCTTCCCCCACCTGAAAAGCAGACAGCAGAAAATGTCCCACCACATCGCTCCTCTGCACCCCCCTCACAACACAGATGCAAGATCAACTACTGGCCACTTTCCTTCCCTATGCAACAGAAGGGGGTCACTATTCAAAATAATGCCTCTGACCACTGCCAAGTGACAAAGTCATTTCCCTTCCAAGAAGGTCAGCCTCACGGGCACAGTGGCACACACATCTATAATCCCAGCTCCTCAGAAGGTTGAGACAGGAAGATCTCAAGTTCAAGGCAAGTTTTGGAAACTTAGTGAAACTCAGTCTCAAAATAAAAAAAAAAATTAAAAGGGCTAGGGATATGGCTCAGTAGTAAATTACCCCTAGGTTTGGAGAAGCCTGCACATATTTCACCTACATTGGGGTGTCCAGGACAGTCAGAGGATTCCATATAATCCTACTTTTTTGGATTCACAAAATGACAACAGGAAGGCAATACATGAATAAAAGCAAATTGGAAAAAGAAGAGTCAGACTTCAGGTCTCTGCTTTGAAAAACCATCACTGTACTGGATGGTGTCGGCGCTCAGAGGCAGGAGCAGAGGCTCTGGAAGGACAAAGGGAGGGAAAGGCCCACAGTAACCTCCTACAGAGTCACCCTTGCCCCTTTAGCTCCCTCCCCTTCTGTATGAGAGGCTGGGGGTACATGAAAGGCTCTGTTAGACAGCTTTCTCTTAGAGCCAAAGTAACAGCTGTACTGATTTCCGACAGCTGAGAAAACATTTTCTCACAGTTAATTTTACCTTCCATCAGTCCCTCAAGACTTGAGGAAGGCTTCTTCCTAGCTCTCTTCTTTCATCCTTGAAATTCATCTCCCTCTCTCACTTTAAGGAATACATAGGTGTACTCTATTTAACAAGAAAAAGTTCATTGCTTTTTCTGCGGTGAAGCACTGCCCAGATACCCAGTAGATTTTTTTCAGCACCCTCTACCCACTTCTGAACCAGGTCATCTTTCTAAAGCCAGATGACTCACAACCCCAACATCCTCAACTGATTCAGATATGTGCTGCCTCCACGCACCAATAGGCAGAGAACTACCATGTGAGTGCAATTCCCCCTGGGCCCCCAACTTGAGAAAATGCACTGAAGTGCAGGGCACAGCGGCACAAACCTATAATCCCAGTGACTTGGGAGGCTGAGGCAGGGGGATCGCAAGTTCAAGACCAGCCTCAGCAACTTGGCAAAACCCTAAGCAACTTAGAAAGACCTCATCTGAAAATTTTTAAAATAAAATAAAATGGTCTGGGGATATAGCTCAGTGATAACATGTCCCTGGGTTAAATCCCCAGTACCCCAAAATACATTGCAAAAGGGTCCACAGCGGGGTACAGTGGCACATGCCTGAATTCCCAGTGACTCAGTAGGCTGACAGTCAAGTTCCAGGGTAGCCTCAAGGCCAGAAATCATACTTTCATCATAACACCAACTGAAATGAAAATGACCTCGTATGCTCCCCCGCACTGCACAATGCTCTTCTGACCTTCACTTTCCTGCTTCTTACTCATTAGGCAACACAAGCAAGTGTGGGGGTCTAAAGAGAGGTCTCCCCTGAGGCACTTCTTTTGCATCAAACAAGCCACCTGATTATGCTGGGAGTGGTGCTCCCTCTACTTTTTGAAATTACAAAGGTACAGCTCTTGTCAGCCCTGTACTGTAAAGGCCAGCACCCCATCATCAGAATCAAACAAAAGGCCTCAAAGCAAGGCTAACATATACCCTAAATGAACTATTATTGGGCTGCAAGGTAAACAGGCCCAAGGGGTAGGCAGTTCAGGAAATGATCTTAATTACTATTATTTGTTCAGTCAAACCTAGCATTTCTCCAGTCGCTGGGTGGAGTGATGTTGAACTGAACAAACAGGGCTCCTTTGAAGGCCCTGAATCTGTCTCGCCCTTCCTTCCTTCTCCCAGGGAAATCCAAGGCCTTGGTGTTCATAGAGTCCCAAGTGGAGAGCCAGGGTGGGTCAAGACAAGTTTGAGCCATGGTGCCTCTGAAGTGGGAGCCACCACCCTCCATGGAAGAGAAGGAAACCGCACTAGCCCTGAGCTCCCAGACAGGGAACTGGGTGGATAGAAGTAACTGGAAAAAAAAAAAACTGGGCTCCTGATTTGTGGTAGGGTGTTGATAGGTGGAGGGTGTCCTGGGGAAACTTGAGGAGCTTGCTGGGGTAAACAGGACAGAGGTTTGCTAAGTGTGTGGATATGCAAAGGCCACTGGGAAGAGCTAGAGTCTTGAATGCCTGGATGAGGGATGAAGCCAGGAAGTGAAAAGGGTCCCCATATACATAGTTCAGAACAAAAGCAGGGACTGCTTCATAGAAGAAGCAGAGAGCACTTGGTGCATTGTGGGAGACCAACCTCGCACCTGACTGAGTTAACTCCTCTGCTGGGCCATGTGGAGTCAGGCACCCATGCTGCTAGACTACCCCACTCTTCTAGGGTTCGAGTGACTGTGTCTTGCTACAGCCCCATGGGTGAAGCTATGCTCACCTGTTCCTTTGTAATATAACCCCTTGCCCTGTTTAGGATAGAATGTTCCATGGAAGTGCCTTGTGTATGTCCCCTTCTCTTACTGTGCCCTTGGGTGTGGCCTACCTAGATGTTAGTCACCCTGCTGACAGTGGACATCATGAAGATAGACTCAGCTCCCTGAAACCTGACCCCTTGCCTCATTTGAATAGCTTCTCCTCAATAAAAGGGGTCAGCACGTGCTCTTGCTCTCTCTTCCTGCAGACCCTTAAGGTCAGAGGAGCCGTCACAGCGACCCCAAAGAAAAAGGTATTTGTGTCTCTTGTGTGGTTATTTTGCGCAGCCCAGTTAGCCCAGTTCAACTGGAGTAACCCCTGAGCCTTTTAGTCTCAAGAACAGAAACCTGGCAGTGCATCCTAAATTACCTCAGCTCCTGACACTTCAAGTATGGCTCACAGGCCAGCAGCATGGGCATCGAGGGAGCCAGAAATTCCCCCAGGTGGTCATCTGAAACCAGACCAACAGCAGGCACAGGTTTGTGTTCAAACTGCACCTTTAAACAGTCCTGTGTTGGGCTGGGGGCATAGCTCAGTGGTAAAGTATTTGCCATTTGCTTCTTATGCACAAGGCCTGGGTTCAATCCCCAGGACTATAAAAAAATTAAGACAGCATTTTTCTTCTTCATCTTTTTTTTTTTTTTTTTTTTTTTTTTTGGTACCCAAGATTGAACCCAGTGGCACTTTACCTGAGCCACATCCCCAGCCCTTTTTAATATTTTATTTAGAGACAGGGTCTCACTAAGTTGCTTAGGACCTAACTAGGTTGCTGAGGCTGGCTTTGAACTTGCAATCCTCCTGCCTCAGCCTTCCAAGCCGCTGGGATTACAGGCATGGGCCACAGCGCCTGGCTTAAAAACTGCATTTAAATGATGACAAGCTACATACCTACATCTTTATTCACAAGGCCCCTTCAGTGACAGCAATGAAAATAAGTTTCCAGTGAGATCAAACACTATTTCAAGATAACAAGATATGGAAATTATGACAGACTAACACACAATCCCTGAAAAAGATGTCTTTAATGTAACACAGAAAAAGTGCTAAAGGGCATACTTGTGAAAGAGAAATACACTAAAATATAATCAGGGTTGTGGGATGTTAGATGACCTTTCTGTTCTTTACCTTGCCCTAGTTTCCAGGGTTTTAACATTAAGCATGAATTTCAGGGGGTGGAGTAGCTTCATGGTAGAGCACATGCCCTACCACTGTGTGAGGTTCTAAGATCAATTCCCCACTGGGGAGGCGGGCAGGGAGCATTTCCTAAATTGTTGGTATGTTGTTTTTTTTCCTTTTTTCTCTTTTCTTTTGGTAAAGAACCCAGGGGCAATTTACCACTGAGCTACACCTCTAGTCTTTTTTATTTTTTTATTTTTTATTTTGAGGCAGGGTCCCACCAAGCTGCTGAGGCTGGTCTTAAACTTACGACCCTCCTGCCTCAGCCTCCTGAGTTGGGGAATTACAGGCATGCACCCAGCAAATTTTGTAAATTTTTTAAATTATAAGAAAATTATACAAAATATTAATTTCAAGATAAAAAAAATCAGAGTAGAAATCTTCTGGTCCAGAAAAAAAAAGAATAAAAACTAAAATGCCTATTTAATTTACTACATTATACTGTCCATTTTACTTATAAAATGCATTCTATTGGTATACACTAAAGAGTAAGAGGAGGATTGGGGATATAGTTCAGTGGTGGAATGTTTGCCTAGCATGCATGAGGCCCTAAATTCAATCCCTAGAACCACAAAAAAAAAAAAAAAAAAAGAAAGAAAGAAAAATAAAATATTCTGGCTCAGTAGTAGAGTGGATCTCTCGCATGTATAAGGCTCTGAGTTTCATCCCCATCACCAAAAGAAAGTAAAAGAAGCTGTGCAAAAATCAAAGATCATCAGAAGAAAAATACAATGCACGAGGATAGCTTGAATAAAAATGGCACTGATTTGACATGAGGAAATACCCTGCTGTACTATCCTCCCTGAAGAACTACCACATTACAAAGCAACTGGCCTGGGGAAATAGCTCAGTTGGTAGAGTGCCTGTCTTGCATGCACAAGGGCCTGGGTTCAATCCCCAGCACCAAAAAAAAAAAAAAAAAAAGGCAAGCAACCAAGGATGAGCTACTTTGCAAGGTTATTTCTCATAGCAGTGGGACAAAGTTTTGCTGAAGCACCATCTCCAGTCACCTCTCATCAGTGTGGGCAAGTCCAGTGTCTGCAAGGAGATAAAAATTTGTGCTATGTTGGCTTCTCAACAGAGCTCTACTCTGTAAGAACACAAGTGGATCACACGCGGACCAATCCAAAATTACAGCCTTACCAACTCCAACGGGGGAGTTCTTACACCTAAATTAGCTCCTTGTTCCAGATCCACATGTCACATGCTAAACCAAGAGGTCCACCACTGAAATCAATCAGGGCTGTTTTCTCCTTATCCACAAGAACAAAACGTAATGCAGTTACTATTTCCTACATTCTTTTTTTTTTTTTTAATATATAATATTGGAATGTTTATTTGAAAACTATCTTCTGTGTAAATTTGATCTTAGAAAACTAGAGTAGGGCCACTGATGGATGTAGGTTGTTTGGGGCCTGTAGGGTTCCTAGAGCAATATTTGAAGGCCACTTATCCAGTAGGTTGGCACTTACTGTAAAAAGTTCAGGGGGTGCCATGATGCTTAAGGCTCTGGTTTTGGGTTGGAAGGAACAAAGTAGGATTGTGGCAGTCTCATTTATGAGTTGTTCAGTCTAGCGAAGGGCAGCAGGATTCCAGGCGCTGGTGCTCTGGTTTCTCTCCAGTGTACCACCTGCCTTATTTCACCCTCTGGCCAGCAGCCATGGCCTGCCACTCATAGGGTAGAAAATTTATCTTCACCTCTAACAATCAAGTTTAATCTTTAAAGATATAGGTTACAAAGTTGAAAGCTGTGGTATCACTTTCTTTTTTTTTCCCTTATAAAAGGTATCATCTAGTACATTCCTGTATCAACAATAGGTCTGTACTTGGACCCAAAGCAGGGGCCTAGGAGATGATTTACAGTGGAATCATTAAATGGACATCCTTCTCATAGATGTCAGGGATCATTCCCACTGGGGAGCTGACCATGTGTATAGTATTCTTGCCAAACAGCTGGAACTCATAATGGATGAGTTGCTCCCAAAAGCCAGCATTGGGTCGGATGATGGGCCGGCATGACTTGGTCCATGTGTGGGCATCTAGCAGGGACATGGCATGGTACTTCATGAGGTAGGCAAGGCACAAAGTGGCTGAGTGGCTCACGCCAGCGGCACAGTGTAGCAGTGTACGGCCCTGCTTCATTTCCACATTGTGGATGTGGTCGGCAATGGGGTCAAAGAAGTCATAGAGCTTGGAGATGGGTGCGTCAGCCACAGGCACCTGTGTATACTGGATATCCTCATAGAGGTATTTACCACCTCTACTGAGACATTGATGACTGAAGTGATCTGGTTGCTGGACAGCAAGAGCTTGTTGTTGGCAGCTACACCATTGCTGATGTACAGGCTTCTGGTGATCTGTGAGAGGCCGCTGATTGAGGGCTGCCGGAACTGAACTGGGAAGGTGCACAGGGGTGCTGTCATCAAGGCGGTGGGTCAGCAGCTGGTGACACATGAGGCCTGCATTTTTCTAAGCTGTGTCCCTGGAAAACTCTCTCCAGTAGGAGTACAAGGAAGGGGGTTCGTTCATGAAGAAGTGGCACCGATTATCCCCAGCCAAGGTTCTCAAAGAGAGAGACTTGCTCCGAAGCACAGACCGCAATCCCCGCCGGCCCAGCAATCTGATTGCCATAATAATGGTTTCTCCTGGGGGGGGGGGGGGGGGGGGGGAGACGTCCGCTGCCCAGGTCTTGGAAGAAATCTCGGTTTTATTTCCTACATTCTTAATGCTCCACAATCTGAGGCCCTGTCGTTGGCCCAGGAAAGGCTGCCCCTTTCCAAGGCTAGCTAATTCCTGGAGAAAGAAAACTATTCCCTTGTAAGAACATTTTCCAGATGCAACTAACCAAGCCAGACCCCAATCCTGCCAAGGACCTCTCTGTCTACATTCAAGAAGGCAACATACCTCTGCCCCAGTCACCCCAGGCAGCATCTACACCCCAGAGCACACTGAAGTTATTCAACCTAGCTGATCCTGAACTGCTTACCTGGCCCCCCCACTGAAACCACAAAAAAGGCCAATCCTTTCCTCTGACTCCCTCTGCCTCCAGCCTGACCTGCCACTTCCCTTTGTGACCCTGTGTGATGTGGTCTGCTCTTCATATGGAACCTGTGAGGAACAAACTATCTTTCATCACAGTTGCGTCCTGATCTGCTGACCTCACCATACCTGAATAATAATAAAAGCTACATTTTAAAATGCACATAAATGGTTTTATTTTCATTTCTTAATCCCACAAATGTTCCTTAAGCCTTCACCATCTGCTTCTAATTATACATAGGTAGATGTTAGTTACATACCACAAATATTAATAGAAAATTAGGAAATAAATGATATTTAGATTTTTTCATAAACAAACATGCATGGGGTTTTATATAACATCAATATAAAATCATTATCTAATTCTACCTCTAACTTTCTCATAGTACACAGAAAGGAGCATCATGCTTTACAAAGACTAAGGTTTGTTAAGTTAATGAAGACAATTTTACAAGCTAAATTTCTGGCACTCTTAGGTATCCAGAATGACTTTAAAGGAAGCCTTCCTGGAGAAGAGGCTGGTTATTTATCACCATGGCCAGAAACAGATGGAAACCCAAAGGTTGAACTTTTGATGGTACAATTTCCACTCACTAGAAAGTAAGAGTACTTGATGGACAGGCATTTTAGCTTACGACCAGTCTTTGCAAAGAAGCCAGTGGAGAAACTGGGGAAAAGTAGAAAACAGGGTAAAATAGGCAATAGAATAAAACAATTACAGAAGCAACAGCCACTGCCAAGCTTATACAAACACAAAAATTGTGGAGTAGTTATCATACACCTTCCATATTCTGGATTACTTTTCTATATTAGAGAATTTAATGTTCATCACAACTCTATGCTGTTATCATTAACCTCTACCATAAGTCCATTTCTTGCCACTACTTTATGATGTTAATTGTTGGTATAACACTTCAACACTTTCACAAGCTCCCTCTCATACTATTCTTATATTCACCCTACTCAATAGGCAAGCATTATTTCCATTATTTTTCCATTGTAGCGATGAATGTGAAGCAAGGTCAGGTACCTTACTTTTAGAACTCATTCTTTTCTTTCTAAGGCAACATCTTGCAGGAATAAGAGGAATGAGCAGCAAAAACCTACATGATGCTGACAGAGACCAGAAACACTAGAAAAGACAAAGTCAACAGCTTTACTTCCTTGATACTACCTTGAAAGCACAGTGCTATTCTGCATGCAAGTGTAATATACTTTCACATGCACATACTTTCACATGTAATATACTTTCACAAGGGCAGGAAGCAAACGCCAGAGACAAAACAATGCCTAGAGTCCCAGCCCTAACTTCACGGTGTCAAACTCCTGCAATAAGTTCAATAAGGTAAGAAGGCAGAGAATTATACGTTGTGCTTCCATTAAAACACCAAAAATTAAAGATGGGAGTGTCTTAGTCACTCAGCACTCATTAAAATAATAGTTACCTGCCAGTCTTGAACATTTTTGCTATTATCGAGGCTCTACATTAAGGCTTTTTCATTCTTAAATTAAATCTTCAAAAGAACCTTATGACGTGAGCATCACAACCACCTTGTTTCAGATAAGGAAACCTTATCATGGAGAGGTTAAATGACATTATAGAAGTTGCTTTGGGAAAAACCAGAATCCTGATCTCTGATTCCAAAACCCATCGGGATCCCAACAACAATCTTCATCAGATGTCCAGTGTACATTAGAATACCAGTGTTCCATCCATTATACACCTACCTCCATTTAGTTTTTGGTTTTTGTTTTTGTGGTTCTGGGGATTTAACCCAGGGCTTTGTGCATGTGAGGCAGGCACTCTACCAACTGAACTATATCTCCAGCCCCCCATCACCATTTAAAAAGGTCAAAAGACATTTCAAAGAGACCCTACAGCAGGTCCATGCACGTAAGGCCTGAAGCAGTCGGAAGAACATGCTGAATGCTGCACCTCACCTGCCCTTACTGAGGGCCAGTGCTGACCTCCAGATGTAAGAACATGGCCACAGCCTCAGGAAACCCAGTAATGTGCCACAGTGAGAGGAATAATAATTTTTTAAGCAATGGAAAACTGCATTGCATATAGGTGCCAGGTAGGGTCCTTGGTTTTTGGCATGGATTAATTTCATTCTTCCAATAACTGCTGCTATAGTTTGAATTTTTTTCTTCTACTTTTTTAGAGAGAGAGAGAGAGAGAGAGAGAGAGAGAGAGAATTTTTAATATTTATTTTTTTTAGTTTTCGGCAGACACAACATCTTTGTATGTGGTGCTGAGGATCGAACCCGGGCTGCACGCATGCCAGGCAAGCGCGCTACCGCTTGAGCCACATCCCCAGCCTCAACTTCTACTTTTTTATTGGTGCATTATAGTTGTATATAATGATGGGATCTGTTGCCACATATTTATACATGCACACAATATAACAATTATAGTTCCACCAAAGGCCTACATACTAAAGTCTTTGTCCCCAGCTAAAGTACTACTGTGGGAACTTTTAGGAGGTGGGGCCTAGTGGAAGGAACTTAGATCTTTGGGGACATGCCCTTCCTGTCTCTCTCTCTTTTTGCTTCCTGGTCACCATGAGGTAAACAGGCCTCCTCTGCCACCCACTCCCATGATAATGTGTTGTGCCACCAAGCAACAATCAAGTGACCACTGTCTTGAAACCTCTGAAACTGTGAGCCAAAATAAACCTTTCTTCTTTTTAAGTTACCTCCGTATATATTACAGTAACAGAAAACTGACTAATATACCCCACAAGGCAAATACACTACTTGCCGTTTTTTTCACAAATAAGAAAGTATTACTTAACTTTTTGGCCTGAGAATTAAATACTTTAAAAATTAGGGGGAAATAAAAAACATAACTGGATTGGAAAACCTAAGGGAGAGACAAAATTTTAAAATATAGGAAGAAGAAGAAGAAAAAAAGGAATAATGTCAACTCTGTTTTTTCACAAATAAGAAAACTGGGAGGACATAGTGAAATGTTTTCCTAAGGTCCTGAGAAACAAGCTTGTTGCCCACTCTGGTGCCATCTCTAGCACACAATGGCCATCGAGAGCCGTTCTGACATACACTCACTATGAAATCGCTTGACAAAAAATAGATTCAGCACAGGGTGATGATGTTTAGAAGTTCCTGGAGATTACTTTGTTCTTTAGTCATTAAATAGACAGCATAAAGTAGTAAAAACTCAGTTCGGCACTTGTAGCAAGCATAAAATTTGAACCATGATCCAAATCTCCTTTCATCATTACCTTCCTCTTTCAACTGCTATTATTAAAAAAAATATATATATATAATTGTCTAGATTTTTATTCACTGTATGCACAACATGACCATTTATATAATAGCCCACAAGTCATATTCTTCCTGCTCATAGCATTAGAACGTCCTGTCTTTCTAAAATAAATAAAAAGATCATTCCAAACTCTTCAAAGTGAACTAAAATAAAAAGTAAAAGCAAAAGAAAACAAAAATTATATTTAAGCTTAAATCAAATTTAGTACAAAGTTCAGAAAATTCCCTTTCCCTCAGAAATATCATCAATATTTTACAAACTTATGAACTAACTCTTTGCTCATTCAATATCTAGAGATCATCTCTCTTCACTGACTGCATAAAACAAAATAGTTTTGTAATCAATCTTTAAAGTTATCAAATAAATAAAAATGATCAAGGTAAGAGCTAGGGCTATAGCTCAGTGGTAGAGCTCTTGCCCAGCATGTGTGAGGCTCTGGATTTGATTCCCAGCACCGATCGATCAATCAATCGAATGACAGATAGTATTAAAAAAAACAAGAATTTGAATTGACCTGCTGTTAATAGTCATAGTATAAGTCAACACAAAGAAAGGGTAAAATTAAATAGCAGAAGGTTGCTATGCAGAAAGAAATCTCTTGACCAGTGAAAGAATACAAAAAAAGAGAGAGACAGATAGACACTTGTTCACCCATGTCAAGTTATCATGAATACCTTTAAGGACTATATGAACTCAGCCCTATAAAGTGCTTAGCACATGTGCCTGGCACATTAGTAAGTGTGCAACATTAGCCTGTATTAAATGCTCACTTCATTCAAAAAAGGTTACCCAGTTGCTCAGTGCCTGTGTTGCCTCATGCACAAAATAGAGATAATGGTTCCTACATCTCAGGATTATTAGCATTAAAAATGTTTTCAAACCACTTAGGATAACAACAACAACATCAACAACATTAGCTATCAATATTATTCTTGATGCCCTTGAAAGAGAAGCTCAAGAGCTTTATAAGCGGGTATCTGAACCTAGTGGCTTGGAAGCACTAACGTCTCATTTCCCCACACTGAACCTGTAGCTGAGCTTAGTCAGGGAGATTTAAGTGGTTGCCAGCTTTTTTCCAGCTGCTCAAGGAAACTCCCCAGGGACAAGGAACCCAAGGACTCTCTTCCTCATGGCAGCACAACGTTCCCTCCAGGAACCTGCAGCTGCCTCATTATCCAAACCTCAAATCTGACCAAAATCTGACTGGCTGGGCGAGTTGGTGCATGCCTATAATCCCAGAGGTTCAGAAGGCTGAGACAGGAGGATTGTGAGTTCAAAGCCAGCCTCAGCAAAAGCAAGACACTAAGCAACTCAGTGAGACCCTGTCTCTAAATAAAATACAAAATAGGGCTGGGGATGTGGCTCTCAGTGGTTGAGTGCCCCTGAGTTGAAACCCCGGTACCCCCCTCCCCAAAATCTGACCAAAACCTATTCCTCTCTGTATTACTATATGCCAACTAATGGACTGTCCTTTCCCAAGGGGATTTAAGGGCCATTTTAGAATTTCTTAAAACAACCATTCATTCATGCAGCACTCACTTCCAAGTGTTGCGACAGGAGCTAGGACACGTGGACAGTTTCTCCCAGTGTGGGATACTCACTATTATTATTACCTCCCCTGGGACAATAGGAAGCTTGGGCTCTAGGAGTAAGTTGCCCAAGACTCCTCAGGGGTGCAGACAGGACCCAAACCTGGTATAATTTCAAAGCCAGCCTTCTTCATTGCCTTACCAAACCAAATGTGCGAAGAAGAAAAGAGTAAGAACACTTCTTAAAAACCAATAGTTATTTTAAAAACAAAATCAAAATTCATTTTCCAATTAAACTATTGCTTAATAAATGAAAGCATTAAATAAAACCCCAGCTACTACTCCATATGGAAAGGAAGTGTACTTTAGTCCTGATGACTCAGGGGCAGTGTAACTGTGACTCATGGATGGCTCTAGTGACCACTGCCACAATATTTATGTGTTGTGACTTGTGTAAACAAAATCATCTCTCATGCCACCAACATACTGTTGTTGGTGGTTTAACAATTAATTCTCTAAATATTTAACATCATGCTCACACAGAGATGAGTCAATCATCTAAGAATGACAGGTCAATCAGTATGCAAAATGTAGTCTCCAACTAATGACTACCTGCCCCACTGGGTCTAAATCCCAGATGAATTTCTCTGAAGCACAATCGATTAGGAAACATTAACAAAACTGAGAACTCAAAAATAAACATTAACATTTACAGTCAATTAATTGTGCTAAGATAATTCAATGGGAAAGAGTAACTATTTCAATAAATGGTATGTCCTCACACCATACACAAAAATTCACTCAAGATGGATTAAAGACCTAAATGGAACAGCTAAATCTATCAAACTCTTCGGAGAAAACAAGACTTATCTTCATGAACTTTAGTTAAGCAAAAATTTTTAGACATCATGTGCACCACCCCCCCCCCAAAAAAAAGTACACTACATACAGTTCATCAAAATTAGAAACTTTTGTAATATGACTGATACTATCCAAAAAGTGAAGAGAGTTCACAGAATGAAAGAAAATGTTTTCAAGTCACCTTTCTTATAAGCGATATTTCTGGAATCCAAAATATACAGAACCCTTAAAATTCAATAATGAAAAGACAACCCAATTTAGAAACGTGCAATGAATCCAAATAGACATTTCTCCAAAGAAGAAGTACAAATGGCCAAGCTCATGAAAGACCATCAGTCATTAGGAAAGAGCAAATGAAAACTAAAATGAGGTACAACTCACACTCACTAGAATGGCTATTTTAAAATGGGGTGGGGGTGGGGGGCAATAAGTGTTGGTGAGAATGTAGAGAAATTAGAACCCTCAGTGGCCTCTTCAGAAAACACTTTGCTGGTTCCCCAGGGGTTAATAGTTGTAAGAATCAGCAATTCCACTCCCAAGTATACACCCAGAGAAATAAAAACAGATCCACAAAAACCTATACACAAATCTTGATAGCAGCATTATCTTAAACTGCCAAAAGATGGAAAAAACTCAAATGATCATCATCTGATAAATGGTTAGTAAAACATGGCATAATTTACAGAAAGGAATGGAGAACTGAAAAATGCCACCATAGATGAACCTTGAAAATCTGCTAAGTGAACGAAGATGGTTATAAAAGGCCACATGTTTATTATACAGTTCACATTACAAGCAGCATCCAGAATAGGGACAGCAAGTAGATTAATAATTGCCAGGGCTTTGGGTGAGTTTGGAGGGAAATGGGGAGAGACTGCTAATGGGCATAGAGGCAATAAAAATTGATTGTGGTGACAGGTGGAGAACTTTGTAAATACAATAAAAATCATTGAATTTTTGTACACTTAAATTAGACGGGCTGTATGGTGAGAAGCTATTTTTTAAATGTTTATGAAGATTTCGAATTAAAATCTAATATAAAATAGTTCTTTTAGGATAAATAATGAAGTATATTTTAAAACTCTCAAATAATATTTTTAGGCTATTTGAACATTTGGGCTCGAATGAGCAATAAAAGCTTGGGCATTTCTTCAATTCCACTTTAAGAATAAAAATAAAACAGGTTTTTTTGAATACCTGTTAATTAAAACAGGAATAAAGTGTCCCCAAAGGCAAATTCCCAGCACTTTAGGAGCTGAAATTGCCTCATGTGCTTCATAAGTTATTAGTCTCCTGTAAAATGCTTTGTAAAGTTTACATAAAGCATTTTATGGATCTTTCAACGTTTAGTTTTCTTAAGAGAGTGCACACTTTGAAATGGCTTGGTGTTAGCACCAGAGTTCCCATATCTCTACAATTTTCTTGTCTTCTACCAAAGCGGCCCTTTGAATAATACTCCGCAATAATGCACAGCCAGCTGGGGCACTCCCACAGAGTCTGAGTTGACAGTTTAACTATCGTCTCAGACACCCCCCACCTCCCCTGCTTTTATGGGTGGCACACTCCTTTTCTCTACTTCTATTCACTTCAGTACTTTAGTTAAGAAAAATCCCCATTTACATATGTAAATTGTGGACATGTGGATAAAAATAAATTATGCCACAGAGTCATACCAGATGTGCATCAACTTAGTTTCCCTTCTAATGCAAAAATGGGTTAAATCTGTTATCACCAAGCCCACTTCCTATATACATTTATACACAACAACCTCCCTTCCTCCTTCAATAATATCAAAATGAAAACAATGCTAGAAAATGCAATTATTGGGCTGGGGATATAGCTCAGTGGGTAGAGTGCTTGCCTCACATGCACAAGGCTCTGGGTTCAATCCCTAGTACCACACACACACACACACACAAAAAAAAAAAAAAATGCAGTTATTAACATGGAATTTCATACATTTAGATTTGCAAAAATAAGCTTTAAAAATTTAAAGCTTAGAAACCAACACACGCTCATGATAAATTCCAAATAGCACAGCAAGCCATCAAATGAAAAACAAATGCGCCAACATTATCCAGTACCCTCCAATCTCCTTCTTACTCTACTACAATAACCACTGTGTATTTAAAAACTCTGAGAAAACTTTATACGTACACAAATATCTACATATATAAAGACTTAAGTGTCTACCCATACACATGGATTCAAAATACACATTATCTTTAACTCCCCTTTTTTAACACTACTACTTCACAACATCCTAGCTGTCTCCTCCTCTCTGCATACACAAATTTACCTCAATTCTCTCTTTTTTTAAATTGTGAAAAAAAACACACAAAACCTACAATCTTAGTCATATTTAAATTTTGTGTGCATGTGTATATATGTGTGTGTTCAGTACTAAGGGATTTAAATCAGGGGTGCTCAAACACTGAGCTATATCCTCAGACCTTTTATTTTTATTTTGAGACAGGGTCTCACCAAGTTAAGACTGGCCTTAAACTTGTAATCCTCCTGCCTCAGCCCCCCTAGACGCTGGGATTACAGGTTCAGGGCCTCAGTTTAGTTTCTAAAAGAAACAGAAGTAGAGATGTAAGAACATGGACATATTTAATTATAATTCAAAGAGATTATGTCGATTTAAGTTTTTCTCCAAAGGTGAACAAATATCAACCCACAAAAGTGAGTTTTTAAGGGTTGAAGGTGTAGTTTGTGTAAGCTGAGTCATCATGAGGCAGTATCATAAAAAAAAAAAGAGTTTTTCTATCATCTTGTCAATTCCAGATATTAATATTTTTTAACTTTACCAATGTGATTAGTAAAAAATATCTTGTTTTGAATTATATTTATTTAATTATGAATAAGTCTAAGCATTTATTTTTATATCTGTTGGCCATTTGTATTTTTTCCTACATTGGTCTTTGTCCATCTTTCTGCTTACCTTTTCTATTAATTTATAAGTGTACTTGGTATAAATTTTAAAAAGCAGACTTCTGAGCTGGGCGTGGTGGCCCACGCCTGTAATCCCAGCAGCTCAGAAGACTGAGGCAGGATGATCACAAGTTCAAAGCCAGCCTCAGCAAAAGCAAAGCACTAGGCAACTAAGTGAGACCCTGTCTCATAAAATACAAAATAAGGCTGGAGATGTGGCTCAGTGATTGAGTGCCCCTGAGTTCAATCCCCAGTACCAAAAAAATCTGTATTGAGTCAGCCAGTGTTCCAAGTACAAAATCCTATGAAGGGAATACTAATGGTAAACCATTTTACAGATGCAGAAACTAAAGGACAGAGAGATTAAGTAACTGATCCACTTACACTGCTGGTATGTGGCAAAGAATACCTGAGCTCAGGCTGCCTTTTATCAGAACTGGCTCTTTTGTGGGGAAGGGAGTCCTGGGGAGTGAATCTGGGCTCTTGCTCTCTCTAGGCAAGAGCTCTACCACTGAACTACATCCCCAGTTCTTTTTATTTTATTTAAGATAGGGTCTAGGCTGGCTTCGAACTTGCAATCCTCCTGCCTTGGTATCCCAAATAGCTGTCATTATTATGGGGAGATGCCTCAGAGGGCACTCTAAGTCTGAATTTCAAATCAAAAGAGAGATTTATTTACCTAGCCAGGGACTGTCACCCACCGCAGAGACTCAAGCTCTGTGGGAGGACAACAGCTTCCTGGTCCATCCAAAGAGAATATAAGCACAAAAAACACAACTCAGTGACTTGCTTATCGTCATGTAAGCTAGTCAATCATAGAAATTAAAACATTGATAAGTGGGACCTATGGGCTCTAGACAGGACTGGAATTTTCCAGTCATCAAGCAAGTGATAAACAGAAGCTAAAATAGCATTAGCTTTGCAGTTCAGTTGACCACAGTCCTGGGTTCAAGCAGGTGCTAAACAGTTACATCCTGAACTTGGGTGGGGGTCGGTGGGGCAAGAATCTACTTCAAAGTCATGTAGAGGGCATTCACATCCAGGACCTAGCTCACCACGACCACCGCTGCATCCTTAGTGGGGTACAATTTGTGGGGTACAAAGTACAGAAAAACAATTTTTTTAAATAAGAAAATAGCTTTCATTTCAGTTTCTCAGAAACAGCTCTTGTAACATTGTTTTATAGAAGGCAGCAAAATGGAGTCTTAGTCCTGTATATGACAGTTCTTGCTTTATAACTGTCTTATTTCACTTATCAAAATCTTATATCTATAATCAATAATAATCTATAACCTATAACTTACACTCTTATTGATTGTATTTATCAGTTCACACCACAACAGCATTATAGGTATGTACCACTCTGCCTGTCTCAGAACTGGTTCTTAACTATTTAGCCACATTGCCTCTACACTATCTGATCAAAAAGCTTTAAAGATGCACACCAAAAATGTTTAAGTGAATTCTCTTGCTTTTTAAAGCATGTTTTTCTCTTTCCAAGTCAAACATAACTTTATCAAGCTTAGTTTAAAAAAAAAAATGTGATTCTTCTGGGCAATGTGTGAAGTAAACTCTCTCTAAAGTACAACTTTATATCCTTATGTTAGAGATATAAAGGATATTCTTAAGTGTGTATGTTATGTATGTATGTCAAGGTGGTGCTATGATTAGAAGAATTTATCTTGTCCCCAGCCCCCAATTTAACGTCTGCAGCTCTGGACAACCAGAAGCAGCGTTGGTCTGTTTTCCAGGAGTTCAAAGCTATATGAAGAAATCAACAACCTCATCACATTCTCAGAAGTCTGGTAGGTCCCTGATTATAAAAATGGGGGCAGTGTTTTTGCAAAGACTGATAAGTGCTTCTGGCATCTGGGGGTCAGCAAATATTTCAAACATTAGCTGTCCTTTTTTAGGTCCTTCATAAGGAAGAACCTCTCTACCCAAAACACCAGCAGCACTGCCACTGGGAAACTCCAGCTGATGCGATTGCTCCCCAGTGCTGCAGCTCACTGACAGATTCATAACTTTTTCATTACTCTGTCCTACTTATAACCTAAATAACTTTTTTGATCAGGAGCTCTAGACTTTGTTTATAGTAGCTAATTTTTATTACTCCCCAAGTCTTACAAAAGTCAGGCAAGGAGAATGGAAAGATAATGCTGAGTAGAAGGGGAGGGTTCTTTCTAATAATTAGGAAATACCCTTCAACCATGCATAAGGAAGGGCAAATGGAATGAGCATCATGGTTCTTTTCAAACACTTAAGTCCTGCTTTCTATCTGCCATACCACTGCAGGGGAAAAAAACATCAGAGACAGCTCCACTGGACCTCTAGCTTCCAAGAAATGGCAATTCTGGAGCAGCTGCATCCCTCCCCTCCCCCCATCATAAGGAAATAATTTACTGCTTCATGCTTTTCAAAGCCTCCAGCCAGAAGCCACTGCTGGGCAGAGCGATTTGCATAAGGCGCCTCATTGGTTAACCAGCTGGGTCTAAATGGCCTAATACTCCTTACTCAGCAACCTGCAACTGGCACAAACTACATCGCTGGATAAGAAACTGTGTTCTTAAAACTGCTTTCTGTAAAATCCTATGATCTGCAGAGTAGAATTTTCTGGGGGGCGGAAACTGAATAATTGCTTAGGAGCTTAAGAGAAAGGAAAAGACCAAAAAAATAATAAACGGATTGTATTACAATAAAATACAATGTAAAAAACAATTTGAGATTCAAACCACAAGACTTTAAAATCCATAGCTTGAGAGCTCTTTGTTGGATTGCTCCGCAAAGTCAGCAGATATGGTCGGAAAAAGCCCACTATCCACCCACTCACTTTCAATATGTACTGTCAACTGTGTACTGGGCACTGGGGCACTGCAAAATTCAGGAAAACTGAGTGACAGTCCTTGCTGTGCACTGGTAAGCTGTGTGGCCTTGAACAAGGTCCTTTGCTCTGGGTACATGTTTCTTCCTCAATACTGTAAGAAGAGTGAACATGATTCTCCATTAAGGATTCTCCAAGCTGAAGAGGACTGAGTGACTTTCCAGATTCCCAGTACCCCTTGGACATTCCACAGCCATCTAAGAATGGTAAATCAGGGCCCTAAGCACTGGGAAAATCTCCCCTCAGAAACCTCCTCAGTAGCAGCGAGACTTTGTCTTCCTACAACCAAACTCAATGAGTGTGCTAAAAGTTCTAATATTTTAGCTTCCGAGTGAAATTTCTCTTGCCCTGGGGCATAATTCCCTTTTGTTATCATGTCCCAATTTTCTGTTCATGATTTGGGTGGACACTAGGGACTCTCAGAACCAGAAGCAGGAATGCAATCCAAATGTAGTTTTCTAGGACCTAGGAGCCAGAGATGAGGCCTGCCTTCCATGCCACCCCTTTTAACTCAACTGTAGAAAAATTACTGTGTCCCTCTCCAGGATATGAGCAACTCATTTCAGCCTTAAAGGGCTAGCAGGAAGAGGAATTAAACCCTAAGAATAAAGTAGAGCTGCCCCAGAACACAAGAATTTCCCTCTCTGGAGTTGTTTGCTTATTACAATACAAGAAAGCAGAGCACAATTGGGTCAGAAGAGCAGAAGAGCCTTCCAGCACCAACTTTCCGGGATCAGGTCCAAAGGGAGTCAGCTGGGCCAGCTCCAAACCTGACACAGTGAACTAAAGCGTGGCTTGGTCAGTCTTCCAGAAGGAAGTCTGCAAGTCCAAGACT
Organism: Marmota flaviventris; assembly: GCF_047511675.1. Lineage (NCBI taxonomy): Eukaryota > Metazoa > Chordata > Mammalia > Rodentia > Sciuridae > Marmota > Marmota flaviventris. The sequence goes on along the minus strand of NC_092502.1, from coordinate 101,989,214 downwards.
TCTAAGCTTTTCATCCTACAGTTGCTTTGAAAATAGACACTTGTTCCAACAGGAATTGATACGGAAAGCTCTATCTTTGTCCCTGACGCCGATCCAATAACAAGGACAAGGCTTTCAGAAAAAGGAAAAAGAAGTTTTATTGTTTTGCTAGTAAAGGAGAAAGACAGGGAACTCCTGTCCCAGAGGCTGTGATTCTAACTGACAGGGGGGACGGAGGGTTTTTGAAGAGGGGATACAAAGGCGACACCCCAGCTGTGCCATCAAGACTCATAATTCATTTGTAGCCTTGAAAGACAGCCATTTCTTAGATCCGCAGGTGCCAGCCCTGAAGTCTGGACTCTTTCGTTCCTGTGGTCAGTGAGCCGGAGGGCAGATAACTCAGGGCAGATAATCTGGCCCAGGGTGGGAGGAAGGTTAATCTTGCTTTCCCTGTGGTTAGGGAAGGGGAGAGGGATAAGGAGGAGGGGAAAACGTGTCAGTTAAACATGTTTTTAAAGAGCGTCACAGGCAGAGCAGCAAGGCTCATATTCAAAGCATGAGTGGACCCCTGTTACAAACTGACACGTTAGGGAACAATCTGAGCATAACAGGAAGTCCAGTTTTGTCTGTGAGAAACACTGTGTGAAAGCAGAAGGCTACCCAGCTGAATTGGGCTGCATAGTAATGCACAAATGCACACAAGTTAACAAGTGCATTCAGAGTCACACCAAAATACCACTGGGGGTACAGCATTCAGAGTCACACCAAAATACCACTGGAGGTACGGCCTGCGTCCTTTCAGATACCCCTCCTCCCACCACTTCACAACTTGACAGCTGTAACTTCCACTACCAACTTTCACAAATATACTTCAAGTCTTTTTTCAAAGTAAAGGGACAAATTTATCATAGTAGTTATGAATTTTTAACTATTTAACATTTGTAAAACTGTAATACCATTTTTACCATGCTCTTTTTCTTTTTTTTTTTTAATGTGCTACTAATAAAGAAGATGAATGCTATGCCCCTAACTAAATTTTTTCCCATAAGACCTGTGGGTTTTGTTGTGCAATTTTTCACAATGTGGTAATTTTTAGCATGCACATGTCATGTTATGTTATATAGCAAGACTATTTCCAGGGCTCTAACCTAGAGTAAAAGGCACAATGTACAACACTTTTGCTTTTCTGATACTGGGGGTCGAACCCAGTGATATTCTACCACTGAGCCACATGTCCAGCCTTTTTTATTACTTTAAGAGAGGGTCTCACTAAGTCTCTGAGGGCCTCACTAAGTTGCTGAGACTAGCCTTAAACCTGTGACTCTGCTGCCTTGGCCTCCTGAGTCACTGGGGTTACAGGCGTGTTCCACCATGCCCAGCACTTTTGGAGAATTCTTATATGTGAAAATATTCAGTGTTATGTGAAATTGTTAGGATATAAATGAGAACATACAGTATGTTCCAGTTTATTTTAACACTACAATGAAATACAAGAAAGTGTAAGAGGGTTTATTCTCTCTGGGATTACAAGTGATATTTTCTCCTCTGTAGTTTTATTTCCCAAAAGTACAGTGCCATGTACTAGAGTTTATTATACTCACTGTTCATAGCTGGCACTCAATTCGCTCTATCATCTCACATGCCTCCATGCCTGCCTTCTCCAGGGTATCCCCCAGTACTCAAGAATCTGGAAAGTTAAACCATATTTCCAGACTTTGCTGTTACGGTACTGACAATTAGCAGCTTTCATTATATTTGGAAGGTGACAAGGGGGTTCAAGTCACTCTCCTGCTGTGGCTTCTCCTGCCAGGCAAGGTCCCGAGGTTACCAGAGACCTAGATAGTTAATAGGGGACCTGACTGATTTCAAAGAGTTACAACAAATTAGGTCTAGCCACTCGCCTCAGAAATCACACAGAAAAAATAATGGTGAAAGACAGGAAAGGAATTTAATCAATACAACTATACTGGAAAGACAAGAGGGATCAAGAGCTCCAACCCTCTAGGGGTACTGACAACATGAGCTTTAGGTTTGAATCAAAGAAGATCTGGGGTGGGGACTAGAGGTATGCACAGCAGAAGTCTGGGTCAAACTGTGGTCTGGCTGATCATTATCTGTTCTGGTCACAGAACAGTTTTTTTTTGTGTCTAGAAAGTTGATTCTGCTCAAGGGCACTCTCTATTGCTTCCAGGATGTGTATCTATCTGACCTGGGGCAATTCGGTTCTCCTGAGATGACTGCTCCTGCTTATGGAGACCTGCTAACTAAGGGATGATCTGCCTTCAGAGTTCCACTGTTTCTGGGAGGTATGACGCAATGACTGAAGATTTATAGGCACAACTTGGGGAGTTCTGGAACAGGCTTATATAAAAGCTGCCAGTTGAATGACCCTGCAAATCTTGAAAATAACTTTTTAGTTATCTTAACTTGGAACCTTCAGTCTTGAAGGAATACAAGAAAGTTTAGGTCAATTTAGGACTAATAAACCTGTCATTACAAGTTTTTAGACATATTCCATAAGTGATTAGCATGCCTACATGCAGAGTTGAGCAGGAATCTGACCCAAAGTTTAATGTAATAAAGGAGACAGATACAGAAGGCAAAAATGTTTTTAGTTACCTATTGGCATTTGCAGGCTTTAGTGAAGAGTCAGCACTTTTAGCAAATGTAACATCTAGGTCCCTGTTGTATTGGAAAAGGAAAGGCAATTGCAGCAACCAGACTTGGAGCTCCTGTGTCAAGCCACCAGCAGTGGACGACAAGGTGGTAGGGCAGCATTAGCCCCTGACCTCTGGGATCACTGTGTTTTTAAATTCAAGAGCTCCCCAATGGTCCTCCAGTACTAGGGATTGAACCCAGGGAGTCACAAATAATAGGCAAGCATTCTACCACAGAACTACATCCCCAACCATTTTTATTTTATTTTGAGACAGTCTTGCTGAGTTGCCCAGGCTGGCCTTGAACTTGCAATCCTCCTGCCTCAGCCTCCTGAGTAGCTGGGATTACAAGCATATGCCACCATGCCTAGCAGCACCCCCCACCCCCACCCCCCCGCCAGGATCCTTGTTCTTCTAGTTCTGCCAATTATTGTTAAACATCTAATTTCTTCCACTAAATCCTCTTCTGCTTAGAATACTTAGAGTGGTCTCAGCTTCCTGCACTGAACCCTGTCACAACGACACCACCACTTCACAGGTCTATAATGCCTTGATCCTGCCAATAATCCTATGAGGAAAGCAAGACAGGAATTCCCCCCATTTGACAAGCAAGGAAACCAAAGCACAGAAAGCTTAAGAACTAGGAACAGCCATGATCCCCCCAATACTGGAGAGGTTCAAAAAGATACACAGAGGAGGGGCATTAAAAGAACATATAAACTTCAGGTGGTGAATACTGTAAAGGTCTCTTATCTCTCAGATTCCATAATCTGCTTCAAAAATCAGTAGGCAGGCAGCAAAACCTGGATCTCTTCAAAACTCAACTTACCTCGCCAGAATTTTCCAAAAAATAGAATCCCAGTTAATAATAATCCACAAATTTAGGGGCGGGAGAGAGGAGGAGAGGAAGGATTGGTCAACAAGTAATGACTTACATTATCAGACAGGAGGTCTAAGGTCCCGTGTTTTATTGCACAGTGCAGTGATTATAATTAACATTAACATATATTACAAAATGGAAGAATTCTGAATGTTCTCACCACAGAGAAATGATCATTTGAGGTGGTGGCTATGCTAATTACCTTGATTTGATCATTACACAATGTATGCACATATGGAACAACACAAGGTCCCCACACATATGCACAATTATTATGCATCAATTAAAAACAGAAACAAAAGATTCAGCAAAATTTAACAGAAAAAAGGCAGGAGTATTGAAGAAAAAAGAAGAATCAAGAGGATGGAGGGGCTACCTGTGGACTAAATTTTAGCAGGGTAAGATTTTACAAGGTCACTTAAGGAGTAAAAGATAGGGTGTTGCTAAGTTGCCCAGACTGATCTTGAACTCCCAGACTCAAGTGATCATCCCGATGATTCTGCTTCGCTGGTGCTAGGACTGCAGGTGGTGCCAGTACTGAAGAGCCATTAAACTTCAGCATCCTGCAGTCTGGGGGCAGAAGTGTTCAGGCCACTTTTCTATCACCCTTCAAGGACAGGCTCAAATCTCCTAAGACTCCTAACCTGCTCCTCCTTTTATCTTTTTATAAATTTTTTTAAATTTTTTGTTGTTGTTATTGTAGTAGGTGGACACAGTACCTTTATTTTACCTTTATTTTATTTATATGTGGTGCTGAGAATTGAACCCAGTGCCTCACATGTGCCAGGCAAGCGCTCTGCCACTGAGCCACAGCCACAGCCCTACTCCTTTTATCTTAAAAAATAATAATCTCTCTTCCCTGACTCAAGTTCCTCATCTCTCCAGTACCCAACTTAGCACTCTTACCTTCCAAGCCCACAAAAAAGAGGCTGCCAAAAGGCCTGGCACCGATTGATCTTTCTCTCTCTTGACTTTTGGATGTCACAGAACCAAGCCAGCAGCTCCAGCACCCACACTCAATCTCCAACTCTTTCCTCTCCAGGAAAACTCTACCCTCACTTAGATTTTCTTTTTTTCCTCATTCACTACGGGAAATGTCTACTTTTTAAATGAAGGTGTCTCTCAAGGTTCTATGTTCATGTTTTCTTCTTATTCTAGCATTGTTTTCTTGAGGCAAGAAGGTTCCTTTGAGAAGCTGAGAAATAGCATGGAAAAGTGTCCAGAATACCCAAAGACACCCCTGGGTGTAACTGCAAGGCTCTGTGAAATCTATAGAGCCCGTTCTTGGGAACCTACTCTCTACATGCTTATCTACTCCCAAAGGAGGTGTCCAAGCTAAGGACCCCCAGGCTCCTCCCCTTTCCTAAGAGGCAAAAATGCAAAGCTGGGGTGCACAAACCCTCCATCTGATTATAAAGAAATTCTGCTTAAGGGGTCATCTTATACTGCTGAGAAACCCAGCATTAATTCATAAGTTGCTCCAGAGCATAAAAGTGGACCTAGTTACAGCCTTTGAATTATATTATTCTGGTTACCCAATAAATATTTATCAGTTGACATACTGCTTTGGGGATTTTGTTAGCTTTAAAACAAAACAACAGCAAGGGCTGGGGTTGTGGCTCAGTGGTAGAGCACTTCCCTAGTATGTGTGAGACACTGGGTTTGATTCTCACCACCACACTTAAATAAATAAATAAAATAAAGGTCCATCAACAACTAAAAAATATATACCTTAAAAAAAAACAGCAAATGAAATAGGCAATTATGTCCTAAACCCTTAAGATAACATCAGTAAAGCTGAAGAAAGCTCATAGATATTAGGCTCTTCTTATGGAGACCAGTTTCATCACTATGGTTACAAAATACTGCCATTGTTTCCCAGAACACCCCTGGACATCAATGAGCATGAAGTCAGGAACAAAAGACTGAATTCCTCCCCAGTTTTGGTGAACCATGCTCACCAAGGATCAGAGCATTAGGAGATTACTGGGATACAATGCAAGAACAAAAAAACTGCCAAAGAAATTCCACTAAGACCTCATGAACTGTGTTTCAAAATGTAATTAGCCAGTTTATAAAAATGGTAAGTAAACAAACATAAGCCTGATTTTCCAACTCTTTGTAAAAAGCTTTAAGGAGTTGTGTATGGGTTTTTTTCCTACTTTTGTTTTGACTAGACAGTTTTCATGAGAAGAAAAAATGCTGCCTAATCCCTACATACTGTAACATTAGTTCAAACCCACAAGGTGTTTCAAAACTTCGTCTGTGATAAAAACCAATCTAAGTTTTTCCATAACAGCTGCTTTCCTGAAACATCAGCAACTTTAATCTCATAAGGCAAACTACAGAATAAAAGCCAAAAGTAAAACCCTATTTCCTTTAAAATCCAAACAGATGTTTTATATAATCAGACCAATCCACTATTAGAATGTCTTACACACACTACCCTAACTCCCAGGTTGTTTTAAAATCATCTAAAACATCGTTCATATACATGCCAGAAAATATAGGAAATGTTTTTAAATACATTTTAAATAGGGCTGCAGAGGTTCACTTTGGACTACTTGAGAAACCTAATATTTTGGTACGATCACAGTGGTTTACATCAGTAACTCAATCACTCCTGCTCTCAGCACCCAATTGTAACCCAAATTCAACTGACAACAGCAGTATGTAATGAAAATTCACTAGCAAGGCTGCTTGACTGTGAACATAAGAGGACACATGATCTTTAGCTGTTAAACAGGTGTTCCCACCTTTCACAAATACTGAAAACAGCTGGGGTCATACCTCAGTGGTAGAGCACTTGCCTAGCATATGTGGGCACGGGCACTGGGTTCGATTCTCAGCACCACATAAAAATAAATAAAATAAAGGTCTATTGATAACTAAAAACATATTTTTTTAAAAAATACTGAAAACAGCAAACAGCTTGGTCAAGGAATAAAAAAGGAATTGCAACCAATGCCTAATTCTGCAGAAATACGGTCTTAGATGAGGATTTCCTTTTTTTTTTTTTTTTTTTAACATTTTTTAGTTGATGATGGACCTTTATTTTATTTATTTATATGTGGTGCTGAGAATCATGCCTCACACTTGCCAGGCAAGTGCTCTACCACTGAGCCACAATCCCAGCAGGGCCCCGCCCCCCTTCCTTTTTAAGGTCAAATTATCATAGAAAAGCCGGCCAAGTGCTGCCACAATCACTGCTCTACCTGTTAGCAGGTGACATCTTGCCCAGGGGGGAAAGAATCTGGGCCATAATGCTCACTGCTCCAGAAATATGTGGACTCAAATTGGTATGAAAAGAGGTTTGTTGTTTTTTTCTTTTTCTTTTCTTTTTTTTTTTTTTTTCTTTTGGTAGTTGTAGATGGACAACATGCCTTTATTTTATTTGCTTATTTTTGTATGTGGTGCTAAGGATTGAACCCAGTGCCTCACTCATGCTAGGCAAGTGCTCTGCCACCCAGCTACAGCCCCAGTCCTGAAAAGAGGTTTTAACCAGACACAGTGGCACACACCTGTTGGAGGCTGAGGTGGAAGGATCACCATTCAAAGCCAGAGTCAGCAATTGTACTTCAAAAATAAAAAGGGCTGGGGATGTGGTTCAGTGGTTAAGTGCCCTTGGGTTCAATGCCTAATACCAAAAAAAAAAAAAAAAGTTTTATTTAAATCCAGCTTCATTGTTTCAAAAGTTCCATCTCTGAAAAGCTCCAGGGTGAGGAAAGTTTTTCAGAAGGGAAGGCATGTATTCGGACAAAAGCCTGGAGTTTCACAGGTTCAGCCCCCTTCAGTCCTTGGCTGAAAAGAGTTGGCTGAAAAAGAGTCTCACGGGTCCCTGGAGCCTCCTTATCAAAAGAAGCTAGGGCATACAGGGACCAGCATCTGTATCTCCCTTTTAGAAAAACATGTTATCTTTTTAACTCAAAAGAAAAGATATTACAGAGTGCTGTCTTAAGAACTCATAACACAAAAGAGAGGATGTTAGAGATGGAGAAATAGAGAAACAGTTGGAAGTGGGGGGGGGGGGCTGTCTCCACTCTCAGCATGAGGAAGCCATTCCCAATTTCAGAAGGGGGAGGGGCAAATTCAGACCTTCTCTGAGGGTCCTAAATGTTGATAACATTAAAACTCCTGGGAAACTGAGAAATAAACCTTCCAGTTTCATAGGCCACTCCCAGTCATTCAGTATCTGTGGGAAATCTACTGCCTGTATTTATACAGAAAGGCGGTGGGAAGCCAGCAATAGGGCAAGGGTGTTACCTTTTATCTCTTCAGCACAGGATGAGTCAGAGGCTGCCTTCCATTCCCTACAGACTCTCAATCCTCCACGCAGTCCTCACACTCATCTACAGCAGCCCAGAGCTATTTGTCAGCAGGCCCAGGTCAGCTATCAGACAGCCCAAGAAAATAATTCTGAAGAAACAACCTTCCCACCAGCTCTTCCCACCCCCACACCCCCACCCGCAACCCGCAACCCGCACATCCCACACTTGATGCTGTTGAGGGAAGGGGCAGAGGCTTATCTTTCCAAGACCCTAAACTTGACTACAGCACACAAGCCACCCTTCCAGAATCAGCTCACGGTGAGCCACATGAGCCAGAGTTCAACATGAGCGGGATCACCACCTGTGTCAGTAAGTAAAGCATGTGTGTGGGTATTTTACCTGTGTTTTATAAAAATGAATAAAAAAATAAGTGTCCCATAGTAATGATAAAAATCAATTCAAACTTAATGCATCTGAAACAAAGAGGAGCACCATCAAGCAGGAAAAAAATCAGAAAAACAGCAATTCAAATACCACTGGACAGATGGTAACTGTGGACACAGCTGTAAAGAAAAAGATCAAAGTTGAAGAAAAAGTTGAAAATGACTGAAATATATTATAAATGACATTTAAAGGGGTATGATTAGACATTTTCACAGTATTTTAGCGTTTGGGGAATAGAAACACTCAAACCTATTAACACATTAACCCATTAACTGAATTACAAACATTCAACTTTAAAACCTCCAGAGAAATCTGGTTTGAAGGTACCACTATTTACATCCGCATGTAAACCCAAAAAGCATTAATGGCTGCAAATTAGTGGCTGGAGCATGTTAAAAACTTTTGTGGTTAAAAAAAACTTCTGCGGTCACCCTGATAATTCAAAGAGTGGGATCAAATACAGCACCTACAATATAATCCCAATTTTGCAAAGTAAAATCACATATATTAAATTTAAGTGACTGAATATAAAACATCAAAATGTGGTTCTCTCTGTAGTAATAATATGTGGTTTTCCCTGTTTCACAAATACCCCACATTGTTCATAAAAGCATCAGTGATGGAAAGAATGAATTTCTATGCCTGGATCTCTTCCAAGGATAGAAGCAACATGTGACAGGAGGACCTAACATTTCCAATCACTATCAACAAGAGCAGTAGGAAACAAGAGTTCTGTAGCCAAAAGCCCTCAACAGGGGTCCTGCTAAACAGTCAGTAAATACAGACTCAGCCCAGGAGAAAAGATCCAACATACCCCTGCAAATCACAGGACACACTTCCAATGCATCCCATGACCAAACCAGGTGGTGTGGACAGGTCTAGGTGCAAGGACTCTTAAGAGAAAGCTCATTACTGGCGTTAGAAATACTGAGGTGCTGCAAGAAATAAAATATGGGCTTGGAAGTGGGTGGGCAAGGCAAAAACTGTACTTCTACAGAAGGGAGTGCCCCCAGAAGGAATCTGGTGTGCAAGCATACCTGGGGAGGCAGTTTGCCTGCTTTTTTCCCTAATGAAGTTCTACCCCTTGTTCTGATAGGAAGAGTACTTAAAAAATAAAAAGGGCTGGGGATGTGGTTCAGTGGTTAAGTACCCTTGGGTTCAATACCTAATACAAAAAAAAAAAAAAAAGTTTTATTTAAATCCAGCTTCAAAGGAAGATCAAAGACACTTCATTGTTCAAAAGTTCTACAGATTAGCTAATTTAAAATTGGGGAGGGCTACAGTTGTGACTGGATGCATGTCAGGAAATTTTTATATGACTATATTCTGACCACATGGTTTCCTAACTTAAAATAGTTCCATTATACAAGGTGAAATTTAAATAATAGTAAACATATTTTTGTGTTACATTACAGGTTTAACTTTGATAGAAAACATTAATATTATATTGGGGAAATATTTCTTGAACTGGGCTTGAAAACAGAGATTGAGGTTTTACTAGACAAGACGAAAGGACATTTCAAGGGTATCATTGTTATTATGTGGTGTTAATTTACTTTCTTTCTTTTTTTTTTGTACAGCGGATTGAACCCTAGGGTGCTTCACCACTGAGCGAACCCTCAACCCTTTCTATTCTTTGTATTTTGAGACAGGGTCTCACAAAGTCACTGAGAGTCTTGCTAAGTTGCTGAGGCTGGCCTTACCCTTGCCATCCTCCTGCCTCAGTCTCCTGAGTCACTGGGATTATAGGCATGCACCATCATGCCCAAAGTAATTTACTTTTTAAATAAGTCTTCATGGACTTGCATATGAGTTTTAGGCTACAATCTGAATGTACTCAATCACTTGCTCTGAGAGGGGATATCCACTCTACTAATATCTCATTGAAAGGTGATGCTCTAAACGAGTCTTTGCATGGGATTCAGTTGCCTCCAACTCAGATGATGCCAGAGGTTTTGTGAATTGGCATAGGTGAGAAATGATAAGGATTGCAAGAACTCTCTATGCACACACTTTGTTCAAACTCCCACACTAAGAGACTCAGTCAGACTGCAACAGGGTTCCCCAGCCCTGACCCAGCTTCCTTTAGAATCCCAGTTTGGAAAAGCTCAGGGATGTCAGAATTTACTGTTTGTTCTAGCCAACACCTGAAGATAGACACCTAACCTTCCTTTCTTAGAGTATTTACTAAAAAGAACTTACACCTATGAATCCTTCCTCAGTTTCTTTGAGACCTATATGTACATGGATTCAACCAAAAAATTTTCAAAAATAAAAAACTAGGCATGGTGACACATGCCTATAATCCCAGCAGGTGGGGAGGCTGAAACAGGAAGATCACAAAATCAAAGCCATCCTCAGCAATTTATCTAGTCCCTAAGCAACTTTGCAAGACCCTGTCTCTAAATAAAATACACAAAAGGGCTGGGAATGTGTCTGGGGGTTAAGCACCCCTGGATTCAATCCCTAGTACAAAAAAAAGGGGGGGAGGGGAATGTGTTTATACTGAATACACACAGACTTTTATTTGTTTATCTTTAATTATCTTTTGGTACTGGGGATTGAACCCAGGGGTGCTTTACCAAGTTACAGCTCCAGTCCTTTTTACTTTTTGTTTTGAAGACAGGGTCTTGATAAATTGCTGAAGGTCTCACTAAATTGCTGAGGTTGGCCTCGAATTACAATCCTGCTGCCTGGGCCTCCTAATTCCCTGGGATTATGGGTGTCTACCATCGTGCCCAACAAGTGCAAACTTTTCTTGCTGTTATTTCCTAAAAAATATAGCATGTCAAGTATTGACATAGCATTACACTGTATCAGTGAATTAGGTATTATAAGTAATCTAGAGATGATTTAAAGTATATGGGAGAATGTGCATTGATTATATGTGAATACTGTGCCATTTGATATAAGAGAATTTGAGCATCTGCAGACTTTGTTAAGGAGAGGTCCTAGAACCAATCCTCCATGGATACCAAGGGACAGGGATAATGCTACAAAGTGTCTTTCTCAAGGACCTAAAAGCAGGTTGGGAGTGTAGCTCAGTGGCAGGGCACTTGCCTAGTATGCAAGAGACCCTGGGTCCAAATCCCCAGCATCAAAAAAAAGAAAGAAACTAAAAATCGTTCATTTAAAATGTAATCAACAAGGGTGGAGCTCCTATCTCCCAGTCTCTAAGCACAGAATCCTAACTTTGATCAGATCCAGCTAGAAGACACAGATGACTTAATCCCATTTGCACTGACCAACCTTTAGTAACTTTAACTTTTGACTTCTTGGGCTCCACCTGAGTCCCACTTATTCCCTCCCTATTCCCTTCTCTTCTCCCTTTAAAAGGCACAAAAAGGATAGATCTCTCAGTTCTTTACCCTATTGTTACAATATTTTATTATTACTGAAAAAAATATTTTTATCCTTTAACTAAGGTTCTTCTTTGTTTATCCTTGACAACGGATAGTCCTTGGTAGTATTCAAGGTTTTGCTAATTAATAAATAGACGTCAGAAGTGGGGTTTCATTGGGGAAATCTCAGTGATCAAGAAATATGAGGCAGGGTATGTTAGGCAGTGCACACTATAATCCAGCTATTCAGGTTGCTGAAACAAGAGGATCACAAGTTCGAGGTTAGAGGCTAGTGTGGGCAACTTAGCAAGACCCCTTCTCAAAACAAAAAGGGCTAGAGTTGTAGTTCAGTGGCAGAGTGCTTGCCTAGCATGCTTGAGGCCCTGGATTTGATCTGCACCCAGGTTGTTGGTGGTGGTGGGTGTCTATGATCTGTTGGAAATACCTGCAGCTGGGCATTCCTGCCCTTGCCTGGACTGGCTATGAGACAGTTTGAGTCTTCACTCTGAATGGCAATCATGGGTTGATCCATCCACATGGTCCTTCCTGCTGGAACAGCAGTCTTAGTTGTCTGAGTCCACCCAGAAAGTTAGCCAAGTCCTTACTACTAGAATACTGGCATCTCTATCCCAGCTGAGCTTTTCATGCAAGATACCTGACACAATACTAAGAGTAAAAAGCTGGAACTTCATGAAGCCTCAGAACAGACTACATGACTTCTGTGCATGCTTACCAATAAATGTCAGTATGTATAGTAGAATTTGGTCTCTAACTTTGACTTTTATAACCTGGACCAGGTATGAGGAAGAAACTAAACTCCATTATTGGCAGCCAATAGTATCTACCAAGACAGCCTTATTGTTACATACTCAAAACTGCCATAAGTCCATTTGAAAGTTATTCATTTATACTGTAATACTAAGAATAATAAGGAATATCAGTCTAGTACAGAGGTGGCCCACTTAATCCAGGTGGACCAGGGTTCAAAGGCCTGGCTGCCCCACTATGTAACAGCCATCAGTTAATTCATTTCTCTGTACTTCAGTTACCTCACCTGTAAAAGGAGGCCAAGTAGAACATAACCCATCTCATCAGGTTGTTATAAAGAACAAAATATATGTTTGTAAAAAATATAGCATACAGAGTAATAAAAGAAATTTTAGCTATCATCATCATCATCATCATTTCTTATATGTCTGCAGTAAACCATGCCAAGCTTTATTTTCAAATTGCCTCTGAAGGGTGGTCTAGACCTTTTAAGTACACTCCTCTTTTCACCTCTGAGACTATATACTGTCCTTTTCTATAGCTAACCTCCCCGGCTGACTAGCCCAGAAGTTAGAAAAGCAAAGAAGCTCTTTATCACCCTCCCCCAACAGTGTTCCATACCCAAGTGTTGAGTGACCACTCCCATGTCATTTGGGCATCCATTAACATCCATTAACCAACGACCAAAGCAAAACCTAAGGGAATATCAGAGTAGATGCAAAAAGAAATTAAGATGATCTGGAGATGGTCCTGGCACAGACAGGTAGTGACCACCAGTAAACAAATTCAGAGGTTCCTTACACTACAAAGAAACCTGTAATAAAGATTTTATTATCACATGTAGTAATCATAATGACCCTAAGAAGTATGATTACACCCATTCTACAGGGGAGGAAAACTGATGTTATAGAGGGTAAGTGACTTGTCCATAGATATGACAGCTCTTTGTCCAGATTTCCCAATTTGAATCCAGCCCACGGCTGGGGCTCAGCAGTAGAGTATCTGCCCGGGATGCATGAGGTCTGAGGTTTGATCCCTAGCACCCCCTCCCCGACAACACCCCCCCAAAAAGCCAAATTTCTGTCTCTGACCTCAAATTTCTCTCTCTGACTTAAATGTCCAACTGGTGATTTGCTGTCTTAGTCCTTTTTCTGTTGTGATAACTGAGTACCTGAAACTAGGTAATATATAAGGAAAAGAATTGTTTCTTAAAGATCTGTAACCTTTTCAGTTCTTCTTGCAGCATCGTAACATGGCAGAAGGCATCATATGCTGAGACAGAGCAAGTGTGCCATGGAAAATTAGATTTTCTAACAAAACCACTCCCTCAATAATCAATTAATCTATGAATGGATTAATATGCTCATGAAGGCAGAGTCCTGATGATCCGCCCCCAAGGTCCTACCCTCCGAATATCATTAATATATGAACTTGACTATTTAGTTTCTAACACATGAAATATGGCAGAGCACAATTGTACCACAATTTTACCACAATACTTGCCATTACCATCTAATTTATAATAGGAATCTCAAATATAACAAAATCCAAAGAAAACTACAGGTTTTCCTGGCTAAATGTCCATCTCCCTTTCAGTCTGCTACTTCACCTCAGTAAATGGTATCATCTACCCAGTTCAAACACCAAATCTTTCTCCTTCGCACACCAGACTCCTAATCCATGCTCTACCTCTAAACTCCAGCTCTACCTCTTAATTTAGCTTAATTTGGCTTAATTTAGCCAAAGCCTAAATTAAGGTACCATGCTCATTCCCCTTAGACTACAGTAACTGCAGATTGCAGGATTCAAGCTCCATCAGGAAGGGATTTCTGCTTGCTGTTGAAGCCTAGAACACTGCTTGCATATGCAAGGTAGCTGCTAAAGAACAGTCATTGAACAAACAGCTCAGACTATTCTCCCTACCTCCCCTCCAGCCTGATACAGTCCAGTCTTCATACACTCAAAGGGATCTTCAGAGTGTAGACTGAACCACAGCTCACCACCCCCACAGCTTCTCACTGAAGCCAGAATAAAACCTAAATTCCAATCCCACTGAGGCTTGTTAGCCGCTAGGCAGGAACTTTTGGGAGCAAACACTTGTACTTGTTGTGGAAGAAGCTGTGGCCCCTTTAAAATGACTACTGAGCTGGGTGGCACCAGTTCTGCAATCCCAGAACTCAGCACTTGGAGAAGGCTAAGGTAGGAGTATCACTTAAGCTCAAGAGTTCAAGACCTGGGGCTGGGGATGTGGCTCAAGCGGTAGCGCGCTCTCCTGGAATGCGTGCGGCCCGGGTTCGAGCCTCAGCACCACATACAAACAAAGATGTTGTGTCCGCCAAAAACTAAAAAATAAATATTAAAAATTCTCTCTCTCTCTTTCTCTCTCTCTAAAAAAAAAAAAAAAAAAAAAAAAAGAGTTCAAGACCTGCCTGGGCAAAGATTGATACAGTCCCTTCTTCAGGATTTTTTGTTTGTTTCGGATAAGGTTCTCCAGCCTGGGACAAAAGCTCACAGCTGTGATCTCAGCTACTCAGCAGGCTGAGGCAGGAGAATCACAAATTCCAGGCCACTCTGAGCAACTGAGCAAAATCCTGTCTCCAAAAAATAATAAAATAATAATATTTTATAATAACATCAAAACATTAAATAAAAATAATAAAAAGGCTGGGGAATATAATTCAGTGGAAAAGCACCTCTGAGTTGAATCCCCAGTTCCCAAATAAAAAACAGATAAGGCCCTGAGAAAAAAAACACAGGAACTAAATCAAACCAGCCAAAATCACCCAGCTACTCTTCTAGTTGACCTAGAGTAAACTGTGCTTATTATAATTTCATTATAATGCTAGATTTTCTGACCTGGAAGCGTTCCCACTGGCAATCTTTGAACTTGCCATGTATGAAGAAGCTTGATCTCAAACTGAGCACATCAGAACTGTGCCCGCCTCTACTTGTAATGACAAGTCTTTCCAATATGAATATGCATAAGTTTCCCCAATGAAATCCCCTTGCTTCCTTTGGTGGGAGACACACTGCTTTGGGAGTTATCCCAGTGCTCTCTTTCCTTACTGCAAATAATAAACCTCTCTTCACTCTTTAATCTTGTGGTTGTGTTTATTAGCTGTGTTCTTACCAAGAAGTGCTATCCATTGTTCTATTACAGGCTCATAGTCTCTCTGGACTGGCCCACCTCTCAGACCTCATTCAGCCCCTGTTTAATTCCTTGAACACCCTGGAAGACTCCTTACTCAGATCCTACTGTGGGTGCCTTTCTTCACTTATCAATTCAAGGGGCATTTTATACTCCTCTACCAACAATTCTTCCAAGGCCTTGTTACAGGACTAGTGAATTTATTGTTCCATTGTTTACATGCTATGGAATGTGCGCTGGCTCTTGTGTACTCTCTCTAACACACACACACACACACACACACACACACACATCACTAAGAGCAAAGATGTCTATTTGTCCTACTATTTTCCTGGCACATAGCATGTGCTCAAACAAACAATAAAACTAGCAGACCTGGCTTCTTTTGGTACTGTGAGCTTTGTTTTGGTGGGGGTAGGGGAATCAAATCCAGAGTTTCTTGAATGCTGGGCAAATCACTCTACCACTGAGCTAGACTCCCTCACCCTCCAGGTAAACTTTTTTTTTTTTTGTAGTTGTAGATGGACAGAATGCCTTTATCTTACCTATTTTTATGTGGTACTAAGGATCAAAACCCAGTACCTCACACATGCTAGGCAAGTGCTCTGCCACTGAGCTTCGGCCCCAGCCCCAGGTAAACTTCTTGAAATCATGCTCACTGCATTGAAACCTACCACTATGATGCCTACAGCAGTACTGAGAAAGCAGAAGTTAACTTTCCTGTGATGAATGACAAGGATTTGGTTCTTTCCAACATCACGAATAGGGGTATTTTAGAGACGAGTCACTAAATCCTGGCAAAGTATCAATCATACCAATAAATTATTTTACAATACCCATTTGATTACTGGTAATAATTTTCAGAGCCCTAAATTGAGCACTGGGTATCACTGAAAGATCCTCAGAGGTTTTTAAGCAATCGGATGGATGCCCCTAAATATATATAAGTACCACATAATGAAAAGCATTATATCATTATTTGAGGACATATCTCAAAACAACAAGAATAAAAGATCTGCAGGGAGCTGGTGGTGTAGCTTAGTGGTAGCACTCACCTAGCATGTAAAAGGCCCTGGATTAGATCCCCAGCACCCCAAAAAGAAAGGGAAAAAAAAAACTTGCAGTTTTCTGAAAACAAATTTTGTCTTAGTCTCAAAAGCCCTGGGAGCATTCCTGTGTTTTCCCTTGCCTGTCTCAGAAAAAGTCATTTTGCTTAAAGTCAAAAAGCCTCAATTTCCTCATCTCTGAAAATGCCAACTTGAATGCATGCCAAACACAGTATTAGACCTCAGAAACCAAGATAACGCCACATGACCACTCCAAAGAGGACGGATTATTTGCCCCTGTAATCGGTGGGTTACAGAAACCTACAGCTTAACCCCTGCATCACTTACAGCTTTGCCTGGATTGTCCTGAAGTTGAATGTAAGCAAGGACACCCCTGCACCTGAATGCCTGACGGCCCCCGCAGTCAGATTCGATTTTAAAATACACCATTAAAACCCGATACAGAAATACTGACTACATGAAACTCCAAATTTAGAAGGTTTTACCCACTTCGTTTTTTCTAACCCTACAGAAAGGAATGAAATTAGCATCAAAGAGCTAAAAATCTACTAATTCTGCCCTGATGCACTACGAACTGGTAGGAGACGCCTATCCCAACTGGACATATATGGCTTAGATACCAGGGTTTTAATAAGCGAGATTAAGGAACAGGTTCAGGCAAGTTGAGCTACAAAGAGGGACGGGAAGGCTTGCGACCTACTAAAGGAGTCGGGCTACAGCCCAGCTAGGGCTGGGTCGGAACACTCAGGAAGCAGAACAGAGCCTTCCAGATCTGAGCCTTGGGGTTTGGAATCAGGCTCAAGACATTCTCAACGGTACAGAGCCCAAGTTCTAGGGCTGGAGATGCCAAATACAACCTGCCTGAACTGTTTTGACTAGAGTTTCCTTCAAAGTAAGGGGAAGGAGATGTTATGCAAATCCCGGTCTTTTCCTGAGTTCATCCGACAGACAGAACCCGGAGGGCTGGAGCTCAGCGCCACTAGCCGGTGTCCTACACGGGATTTGACACATCTTAGGAGACGTCGGATCCCGAGTGAAACCCTGCATACCCCGCCCCACGCGGAATCCCGGAGGCCGTGCGGGAAGATCTGGGTCGCCTCTCGGGCTTCCCCACGGTCCTTCCCGCCAGCCCGCTGCACAGGGTTTCTCGACCGCTGAGCATCTAGCTCGGCCCGAGACGCTCACCCAGGCAGCGCGGGGTCAGCCCGAGCACACCACCAGCCCCACCTACGGCCGCCGCGCTGGACGTTCACACAGACCACCCCGAAGCTCAAAGGCTCCTGGCCGGGTCCACCGATGTGACAGCCCCTCTGGCGCCCGGCCTCGCTCACCTGGCCCGCACAGCACTGAGCAGACATCGAGGCGGCCGACGAGCACGGGGGCGCTGCCGGCTCGCTGCGCCACTCAGGCCCTCCTGGCTCGCTCGCCACACGAGCGCCGCTCTCCGCACCCACTCACGCCTCCAAGCCAAGCAGCCTCAGCTGAGAGCTGGGCACCGCGGCCTGGGTAAAAACAACCGCCGCCAAACCCCGCCCCGTGGGCAGGCCCCGCCTCGGCCACACCCCGTGCCCGCCCCTTCCCGGGCGCCGGGCGGCGGAGCAGGCTCTCCCTGGGCTCGCACTTCCGCTGGCGTCAGGCGGCTGAGTGGTAGGGGTCACTGGTCCTTGGGCCGTGGGGCTCCCGACCTGGTGAACCAGCCAAGCCTTTCCCGGTCCTTAGCTGGGGAGGGCGCAGCGCCTCTTCGCCTCTGCTTGGGTGGTTACTGACTCCAGTAGAGCTTGCAGCCTTTAGAGAGCCATCCCCCCAGTGTTATGCACTGATCCTGCCCAGTGGAGATACTCTGTTGCGCTCTGCCTAGCACCAATGGAGACATACACGAGGTCCTTGTTCTGAAATCCCATTACCTTCCTTATCTGCCAAGACCACTTTTCAACTTTGAGGCTGCCCTGTCCTCCCAAACGTCCTTAAATACCTAGGCTGTAATTCCCTGAGGTTCCCAGGATACTGGGCTTTCCGGTGAGAGCTCTTTCTGCGCTTCCCTGGATATTGAGACATTTCCAGCCTTTTCTTCCCCGCGGCCTGCGAAACCAAAGACTCTTTGAGACCTCGCTTCCTCTCACCGGACCTCTCTACAAGGAGGATGCCAGTAATTGCTTGTCCAGTGCAGAAGACAGAGAGAGCACTCCCAGTTTTGTTTTGTTTCATTTTGTTTTGTTTTGTCTATTCAGATCTCTTCTCACAGCCATTTAAGTCTTTGACTTTCAAATAAACATTACTGCATCCGTTTGAGAAATGTAGCAACTGAAGCCCGGACAGGTTAAATAACTTGCGCAAAGCCTCACAAAGTGAAAAAAGCAAATTTGGGACTAGAATCCAAATGTGTGATCCTCTGGCAAATAACAAGAGGCTTGACCTTCACTGGGCACAGCCTTTGACAAAGGAGTGTCTTGTTTGATGAGTGTAAGAGTTGGAGACTAAGAAGAAAGTTGCATGGGAATCAGTCCTCAGGTTATGAGCTGTGCTCCTCTTCCAGTATCTTGGATTCAGGCGTTTAGAGGAAGAGACATAATTGAGCAGGCCCTATTCAGAACCAGGAAAAGTAAAGAGGAGATTTGGCGCTAACTCAAAACAAAAACAAAAATAGGGTAAACCAAATCAGAGCAGCACTGCAACCTGCTGGGTGGCAGCCTGTGACTCATCAGAACTCTGGGACCTCACTGGAGTTTTACAGAGAGTTTCATTGTTTGCTTCCAGGGTCACTTCATTTCACTTCAGACTTTAGCCCCACTCCTGGCCTGGAGAAACAGGTTGGGCTCAGAGTTTCTGCCCCACTGAAAGGAGCTCAGCAGCTAAGGAGGTGGGGGTGGAGTGAAATCTATAAAGTTTGAACTCCTCCCCTTTGGGGAAAACTGGGGCTTAGGAAGACAGAGAACACACACCAGAAAACACTGGGTTAAGGGTCAAGCTAGGAATGAGGCTTCCTACCCCTGACTCCAGTGCTCATTTTGCCAAATTGGTGCCAGATTTGAAGGATTCTGTATGTATGGATATTGGCTACCTGGAAAAGAAAGGCATACCTCTTAATAACTTGGGGATTGGGTTGGGAGTATAGTTCAGAACAGTAGCAGAATATAAAATGAATTCAGTAAAGTAGCAGGATATAAAATCAACACCTATAAATCAAAGGCATTTCTGTACATTGGTGACAAATCCTCTGAAAGAGAAACCAGGAAAACTATCCCATTTATAATAACCTCAAAAAAATAAAATACTTGGGAATCAACTTAACAAAAGAGGTGAAAGACCTGTACAATGAAAACTACAGAATGCTAAAGAAAGAAATTAAAGAAGACCTTAAAAGATGGAAAGATCTCCCTGTTCTTGGATAGACAGAATTAATATTGTCAAAATGACCATACTACCAATAGCACTATAAAGATTTAATGCAATTCCAATCAAAATCCTAATGACATTCCTTATAGGAATAGAAATTCATCTGGAAAAATAAGAGACCTAGAAGAGCTAAAGCAATCCTTAGCATGAAGAATAAAGCAGGCGGTATCACTACACCAAATCTTGAACTATACTACAGAGCAATAGTAACAAAAAACAACATGGTATTGGCACCAAAATAGACTTATAGACCAATGGTACAGAATAGAGGACACAGAGACAAACCCACATAATTATAGTTATCTTATATTAGACAAAGGCACCAAAAACATATATTGGAGAAAAGATAGCCTCTTCAACAAAAGGTGTTAGGAAAACTGGAAATCCATATGCAACAAAATGAAATTAAACCCCTCTCTCTCACCATGCACAAAATGTAACTCAAATTAGATCAAGGACCTAGGAATTTAACCAGAGACCCTGTGCCTAATAAAAGAAAAAAATAGGCTCAAATCTCCATCATATAGGATTAGATTTAAAAAGTTTCTTCTCAGCAAAACAAACAATCTGTGAGGTGAATAGACAGCCTACATCTTGGGAGTAAATTTTTAACCCTCACACATCAGATAGAGCACTAATCTCTAGGGTTTATGAAGAACTCAAAAAGCTAAACACCAAAAAAACAACTAACCCAATCAATAAATGGGCCAAGGAACTGAACAGACACTTCTCAGAAGATATACAATCAACCAATAAATATATGAAAAAATGTTCAACTTTTCTAGCAATTAGAGAAATGCAAATCAAAACTACTCTAAGATTTCATCTCACTCTAGTCAGAATAATAAATGTTGGCGAGGATGTGGGGCAAAAGGCACACTCATGCAATGCTGGTGGGACTTCGAATTGGTGCAACCAATCTGGAAAGCACTATGGAGATTCCTTGGAAAACTGGGAATGGAGCCACCATTTGACCCAGCTATCCCACTCCTCAGTTTATACCCAAAGAACTTAAAAACAGGATACTACAGGAGCACAGTCACATTGATGTTTATAGCAGCACAATTTATAATAGCTAAATTGTGGAACCAACATAGATGTCCTTTGTAGATGAATGGATAAAGAAAATATACACAATGGAATATTACCCAGCATTAAAAGAGAATAAAATCATGGCATTTGCAGGTAAAAGGATGGAGTTGGAGAATATTATGCTAAGCAAAGTAAGCCAGTCCCATAAAAACAAAGGCCAAATGTTTTTTCTCTGATATAAGGATACTGATTCATAATGGGGATGGGGATGAGGATCATGGGAGGAATAGAGGAACTTTAGATAGAGGAAAGGAAAGGGAAGGGGTATGGGGGTAGGAAAGATGATGGAATGAAATGGACATCATTACCCTAGGTACATGTATGAGGACACATATGGTGTGACTCTATTTTGTGCACAACGAGAGACATGAAAAATTTTGCTCTGTATGTGTAATATGAATTGAAATGCATTCTACTGTCATATATAACAAATTAGAATATATACATAAATAATAAAAAAAAATTTAAATGACTGGCTGAGTGAGTTAAGCCTGTTTTCTCCTCTGCAAAACCAAGCTAATAGAACATTCTCCAAGAATTAGTAAACTCATCTCTACAGACCACGCAGTACAAAGCCTGGCCTCCTTGAAACATTGACTGAAAGGTAGCTCCAGCTGGACGCAGTGACACACACCTATAATCTCATTGATGGGTTCATAACTGGAAGGACTATTGGGAGGTGGTAGAAACTGTATAAGACGGGACCTAGTTGAAGGAAGGAGGTCCTAGGGAGTGTGCCCTTGGAAACTATATCATATTCCCCATCTCTTGTTCTCTTTCTTTTTGCTTCCCAGATGTTACATGGTGAGCATCTTTGCTACATCACATGTTCCCCATCATGATGTCTGTCTTACCAGAGGCCCAAAGCATCAAGACTAAGTGATCATGGACTAATTCTACTTTATTTTATTTATTGGTTCTAGGGATTAAACCCAGAAGTGCTTTACCAACTACATCCCTAGGCC
Source organism: Marmota flaviventris (assembly GCF_047511675.1). NCBI lineage: Eukaryota > Metazoa > Chordata > Mammalia > Rodentia > Sciuridae > Marmota > Marmota flaviventris. Next base: position 101,967,212 of record NC_092502.1, on the reverse strand, counting down.
TTTTAAATTTTTATTTTGAGAAAAGTTCTCACTAAATTGACCAGGCTGGCCTTGAACTTGTGATCCTCCTGCCTTAGCCTCCAGAATCAGCTGGGCTTATAGACATGTGCCACTGTGTCCAGCCCTTTTGGATATTTTGCTACAGCAACAAAAAAAGCTAACACAAGCTCAAACTCCCAATAGTGCTTGGTACCAACAAAGTCTCCAGAGTGTTGGCATCTGTACACAGGCCTGAGGTGAACTCTGGCCTGCTATCTGCATGTGACAGATGTTCTCTTTTGTTATTTATACAGATAAACTTGAGTCAGGATCTTTGAGTCAGGAAGGGAAAGGAAGGGAGAAAAAAAAAAAATCTGTGCAGGTTCATTCCCCTGTGTTCACTCAAAGATCTCAAAGGAATGGCCAGGTCTGAAGGTTTACCCCTCCTTCCTGGCATTGAGGACTCCACGATTACTATTTTAGGTCTGTTTTAGTAGCATCTTTTACATCTGTGGTTGGTTAACAAAAGTAGAAGTGATGTTAGCAGACATAACATGAAACAGTGGCAACTTGTTTTTTATTTAAAATACTCTGCAGACTTTTTCAAGAAAGACATGGTATTCCTAACATGTAGGTATTTATACAGTCAAGCTCTTTTGATGTGGATTTTTCAGGAACAAGCAGTAACAGATCTATTTTAGTAAGACTGTAGCTTTTGGCAGACCATGTGAAATATTTTCCCCACAAAAATTTTCTTAAATTAACTGAATTAGCTCCTTTTAGACACTGTAATTATATATGTATTTATATAAAACATAATTTGCTTTCTTTTCCCCCTCTTAAATTTTAAGTTTTTTTTTTTTTTTTTTTTTTTTTTTTTTTGGGTAGAGGTCAATGTCAAGTTTAGAAACACCACATACACCCAAAGCAGTAGTATACATATATTGGTAAAGAAAAAAAGTAAATTGTAGATAACCCTCTATTTTTTTAACCTTTAATGAATTTAAAAAAACTTCAGTACCCTACATTTCAGTCCCTTTCCTAGAGGCGACCACTTTCAGTCACAGCAGTTATTCCCTATTTATCTCCATGTTTTCAAATAATATCTGTATGCTGTCATTTCTTGATCTGTATTTACTGAATAGTACCTTTTATGGGAGCTGAACTCTTAACCCACTGAGCACCTCCACCGGCCATCTAGCTGATTTAATTATATCACAGTTTTCTTTAAATAACCAACATCTATTTGATTATGACTAATAAAAATTATTCAATTGTGCTGGGCACAATGACATATAACTATAATCCCAGCAACTTGGGAGGCTGAGACAAAAGGATCTCAAGTTTGAGGCCAGCCTCAGCAACTTAGGCCCTAAGCAATTTAGTGAGACCTTGTCTCAATATAAAAATAAAAGGGGCTGGGATGTAGCTCAGTGGCAAAGCACCCATGGGTTTAATCTCTAGTGCCAAAAATAAATAAGTAAATAAATAAAAGTATTCTTTGAATAGCTCCCTTCATACTGTATAAAGATAACATTTCTGTCTTGTCATTTTTTTTTTTTCTTCTTGTCAACTTGTTGGTTGCTTTTCAATCTCATCCCCCTTTCATGGAGATCATTCTGACTTCCTTGGAGTCTGTTCTTTCGGTATAGTCTAGTGGTTAAAGGTAGGGACCCTGGGGTCAGATCTTTGCTTTGCTCCTTGTTAGGTCTGTGATTTTAAGCAGTGACTTAATTTCTCAGTGCCTCGGGGTCCTTCTCTATAAAATGAAGAGGAGAATAAATTGATTTGCTTTAAAGCCCTTGGAACAACACCTCACCTGTGTTAAAATACTTGGTGTTATAATTAACCTGCATGGTTTTATTTGCCCCTATCCTTGATTTTTTTTTTCTCCATTTGTGTCTCTAGTTTGTCATAATTCTTTTTCTTTTGCTTTATACTTCATCTTCAGTCCTATTTATTTTTTGAGACAGTCTGGTTAAGTTTCTGAGGCTGGCTGTGAAACTGTGATCTCACCTCAGCCTCCCAAGTTGCTGGGGTTACAGGCATGAGCCACTTCACCCAGTTTGACTTATACCTTTTTTTTTTTTCTTTCGAGACAGTCTCACTGTGTTGCTCAAGGTAATCTGGAACTCCTGTGCTCAAAAGGTTTGGTCTGTCATAATCCTTGTTTCCCACCAAGCACCTGTGGTGCACACCTGTAATCCCAGGGACTAGGGATGCTGAGAAAAGAGGATCACACCTTCCAGATCAGCTTGGGTAATTTAGCAAGACCCTGTCTCAAAAGAAAATAAAAAGGGCTGGAGATATAGCTCAGTGGTAGAGAACCTGTGAGTTCATTATCATGTACAAAAAAAAAAAATCTTGTTTCCCAGATCATCAACCAGATGATTTAGTGAACAGAAGAAATATTTGTATAACTGTGATGTAATTTTGTAACTATGGCAAACTAATGATTCTTCTTCAGTACAATAATGGTGCTTTAAGAGTTTTGCCTCAATATTTTAGAGATTCTCCCTTTAATCCCTTGCACATTATTAATTTGCTTGGCAAGTCTTTTTTTTTTTAATTTTTATTGTTGGTTGTTCAAAACATTACATAGTTCTTGACATATCATATTTCACACTTTGATTCAAGTGGGTTATGAACTCCCATTTTTACCCCATATACAGATTGCAGAATCACATCCGTTACACATCCACTGATTTTACATATTGCCATACTAGTGTCTGTTGTATTCTGCTGCCTTTCCTATCCTCTACTATCCCCCCCCCCCCCCCCCCGCCTCCCCTCCCCTTTGGCAAGTCCTTTGAGTGTACAAAGGAAAATATTCGTTTACAACACTCCAGGGAACCCAAATTCCACATTAATGAAGAGTACTGAGAGTTGCTCAACAGGTTTTCAGCCCTTCACAACTCTTCTGGGAAGAAATTAATTCTAATGTTTTAAGTCCTCTTACATGTAGGCCTAGTCTTGACATCAATGAAAGGAAAATATATCCTCATCTCTAAATTGTATGAGTTCCACTCAGATTTTGAGTTAATTCTTCTTGTCAAGAAAATTCAGGAGCTGGGGGTTGGGGTTGTGGCTCAGGGGTAGAGTGCTTGCCTAGCACAAACTAGGTTCGATCCTTTGTTAAACATAAAGTGTGTATTATTCTTCATGTAAATTTTGAGGTTTTTGTTTTTAAATTTTGTTTTTTAGTTGTAGAGGGACACAATACCTTTATTTTGTTTATTTAGTTTATTTTTAATGTAGTGCTGGGGAGTGAACCCAGCGCCTCATGCTTGCTAGTCAAGTGCTCTACCACTGAGCCACAACTTCAGCCCCTTTTGGGGGGTTTTGTACTAGAGATTGAATCCAGGTCCTTGCACTTGGTTAGACAAGCATTCTGTAGTTGAGCTATACCCCTAGCCCTGAGCAGAGTTTTGAAAGTCTTTATTTCCTACATTAGATATAAATATTTGGGTGAATCAGAAAAATAATCATTATAGTCACCATTCAATGTTATTATATAAATTTTAAAAGAGTGCTAAATATACCTCATTTCTGTTTTTCTGCAGACCAAGGAAAATTATTCTAGTTTATTTGGTTTTTAAATTCAACCCCTCAAAAGTTCCAAGTTCTAATTTCAAATAAACATATTTTAATATGTTTGAGCTTGGCAGGAGGGGTCCCTCTTTTCAGTTTTCTTGGTTAATCCCTTTAATTAATTTCCTGAGGGGATGCACCATGGATTAGCCTATTTCTTTAAATAAGAGCACTTTAAGTTGCCTTATCTGTTCAATGTGTGTTTGAAGAGACTTCTCCTGTTGTTTCTTTGCAATCTGCTCCATGTGATGCACTCTCTGCATTGGGCTCTCTGGGGAGGTGGTTGGTTTTAACAGAACCACAGCCAGTTAACTGCCTGTGTAACCACAGGGCTTCATGAAATCAGTACGAGGTTTTCACTTGAAAGATCTTTACATTGTTCTGTGAAGGACAGAAAGGCAGAAGGACCTTTCTGAGGCTTTACAGGAGGATAATCCGCCTATTTTTTTCATAATGGGATTTCATTTACAGAGAAGGTAGTAGATTTAAGAGTAGAATAACATTTTATGTATTTTTATGTATTTATTTATTTATTTGACCCTGATGATTGAATCCAGGGATGTTTTACCACTGGGTAACACCCCAGCCCATTATTTTCTTTAAGACAGGGTCTTGCTAAATTACTCAGGCTGGCCTGGAACCTGCCATCCTCTTGTCTCAACCTTTGGAATCACTAGGATCACAGATGTGCACCACCACTCCCAGCTTGGTATTCCCCCCCACCTCCTCCTCCTCCTTCTTCTCCTTCTATTTCTTCTTTTTCTTCTTTTAATATAATCTTTCTCTTGCTCCTGTTGCAGGCAGGTGACTGAGCCCAGTCTGTGTGTGTTTGGGGTAGGGGGTGGTGGTAGTGTAGCTGGTGGAGAGATGGAGATAAGTTAAGAAGAAAGACAGCAAAGCAGGTCATTTAGTGGAGAAAAGCCTCAGTTGGAGTCCTCCTGGGAAACTTCAGGTAGCATCAGCAGGAGGCCTGTGCTCTTGTCAGCTCCAGATTACCACACAGCTCATGAAAGGCTAAGGGTAATGGTTAGCTTCACACCCTCCAAGGGAACTCTCCCAGTTTCTCCTTAAGAAATGCAGGATCTCCTGGTGCTTGCATAATTAAACTCCCCTGGAACACAGAGGCTTTTAAAGAAGTAGGAGACCAGAGTAGAATGTCTTAGCTTCCACCCTAAATGTAAAGGTAGAAGGCTTTCTGGGGAAAAGCTTTCTTTCTGTTTATAGGCTTTTTGGTCTTTTTTTTTTTTTTTTTTGTGTGTGTGTGTGTGTGTGTGTGTGGCTCTAGAGATCCAATCCAGAGCCTCACACCTGCTAGGAAGTACTCTACCCCTGAGCTACACCTCAATCCCTATAGTTTTTATCTATCTTTGTTTGTTGGCACAGGGGATTGATCCCAGGGAAGCTGAGCTACATCCCCAACCCTTACTGTTACCAAAAGCTTGGTCCTCGTCCCCAATGCCAATTCATGCCAATTCAACAATAAGGACATGGTTTTGAGAAAAAGAAAGGTTATTGCTTTGCTAGCAAAGGAGAAGCACTGGAGACTCCAGTCCCAGAGGCTGTGGTTCTGTCCATCCTGGAGAACAGAGGACTTTTATTTATTTATTTTTTTCTGGTTCCAGGGATTGAATTTAGGGGCTCACCATTTGCCACTGAGCCACATCCCCATCTCTATTTTGTATTGTTGTCAGGGACTAGAAGGAAATTCTCCTTCAAAGATTAGCCTGACAGCCCCCTGGGAGACATCCTGCCTGGGAGGCATCCTGCAGCCACCTATCTCCCTGGAGCATCCTGCGGTTATCAGGATCATCAGACATCTTGCACCTGGCAGTTTTACCACCCACAACCAGCAATTGTTGATTAGAGAGCTTCCCCATCCCCAGCATATAAATACCCCTGTGTGAACAATAAAAGTTTGCAGCTTGATCAGACACCTGTCTTGCTGTCACCTTTCGAGTCTCTTGTCCCTTCATTCCTCCCCATCTAGGTTCGCTGCCCACGTTGATGTGTCCTGCCAGACGGGACATATTGTATTTAGAAACAGGGTCTCACTGAGTTGCTTAGTGCATTCCTTTTGCTGAGGCTGGCTTTGAACTCATGATCCTCCTGCCTCAGCCTCCCAAGCCCCAAGCCACTAGGATTATAGATGTGCACCACCATGCCCAGTTTGAATAGAGAGCTTTTAAAGAAGCTCTTCAAAAGCTCTTCAAAGACTAGGCCTTAATGTAATGCACACATTCCAGGTGTGCCCTGACAGGGGGTCCCAGATGTGCCCTAATGGTGTGTTAAAATTTGGGAGATAGTCACTTCCTAGATCTTCTGCTGCCATCTCCTTCCTGTGGTGGGTGTGTGCTCAAAATCTCCGCCTAGGATGGAAAAAGATAATCTTGCCCCCCCCGCCCCACCGTGGCAACACCCAGACTAGAGAGGGGGAAAGGGAGAAGAGGAAAAGAAAAATATGTCCCTTTTAAAATAAGCCTCAGAACTGCAAGGGCTGTGTTCAAATAGGTGAAGAGGACCACTGTTACATTACTTGGCCTCTTATTTGTGATCTTCTTGCCTCAGCCTCCCAAATTACTGGGATTAGAGGTGTGTGTCATTGGGCCTGGAAGTGTTTTTGAATAATAGGTATTTTTCACTCTAATGTAGTTGAATGTATCTTATCTTTTTTGTCTTAAGAAATTATTTCCAGGGCTGGCATTGTAGCTCAGTGATGGAGCACTTGCCTCATACATATGAGGCATGGGTTCTATCCTCAGCACCACATAAAAATAAATAAATAAAACAAAGGTAAATAAATCCTTTCCATGAGGTTCTTTTCGGTGTTGTTGTTGTTACTATACTAGAAAGTAAAATCAGGGCCTGGCACATGCTAGGCAAACACTCTACCACTGCTCTACGCTCCTAGACCTTTTCCATGATGTTCCAAAAACTTCCCCTTGTATATATTGTTTGTCTTATAGTGCTGCTTTAAGTCTTTAATCTATCCTCTGTAATTTATTTTTGTGTATGTTTCCAGGTAGGGATCTATTTTTCCTAAATAGATCATCACTTGTTCCTGTCTTTTATTGAATAGTCTGTTCTTTCACATTCATCTGCAAGAAAGACTCTCTATGCATGAATCTCTTTTCCTATATGTGGGTCTGTTTCTTGGGCTGCTTATTGCATCCTACTCATCTATTTACTGTTCACATCTATCTATTGTTTTAAATTCTATAGCTTTTAAATAAAAGGTCTTAGTACCTGGATAAGTCATGTTCCAGCGTTTTCAGGAATGTCAGTTTTATTCTTGGCTCTTTGTTCTTCCATGTAATTTGAGAATCACTTTTAAAATTTTTCAAAAAGCCTATTGGAATTTTTATTGTAACAGCATGGGATGTATAGATCATGAAGCTTTGACATCTTTATAATAAGGACTTTTCCTGTGCTGGGGATGTGGCTCAAGCGGTAGCACGCTTGCCTGGCATGTGCTGGGTTCTATCCTCAGCACCACATAAAAATAAAATAAAGATGTTATGTCCACTGAAAACTAAAAAATAAATATTAAAAAATTCTCTCCCTCTCTCTTAAAAAAAAGAAAAAAAGGACTTTTCCTATCTAAGTACATAGTATGTATTTCTCTATTTGAGTCTTGCTTATTAAGTTTCATTAAAATTGTATAATATTCTCCACACAGATTGTGTACAATTGTTGCTAAATGAATGCTTAGATTCTGTTTTTTTTTAATCACACATACAAAATAGCTGCAAGGTGTATACAACCAGATAAGTACAGTTTAAAGAATAATTATGGAGCCATCGCTTATGTAATCCTACCCAGTTGGAGTGTAAAACCTTGTTTGACTTATGGTTTGACTATCAATGCCTGTATCTCCATCTGCTCAATTTTGCCTCTTTCTGATCCTTATGGAAATGGTGTCATGTTATATTTACACTTCTCTTAGTCAATACCATTCTGTGAGATTCATCCATTTTGATGCACACAAAGTATATTTTGTTGTATAAATATACTAGAGTTTGTTTATTCTACTCTTCTTGGGTGATTTGTTTCCAGCTTTCAGTTATTAAAAACAATTTTCGTATAAAAATTTATGCTTATAATGAAGGGGACAGACAGATGCAAGTGGTGGGAACACAAGTTAAGGGAATAATTCCATAAAATGGGCCAACTGTGCTGACCCCCCAAATGCTTTCTTTTCCAAGAAGCAATTTACCTGCAGCCCTGCCTGGCCTAAGTGGACAGGCTATGTCACATTCCTCAGCAAACTACCTGTTAACTGCAGGAGAAATGCAGGCCCCAAATAATGTTGATAAGAGGAACCCAAGTTCTGCTGAAGGGGGAGACTTTTGTAACCCTTTTCACAAACCAGATCCTGAAACTCAGGGAGATAAGGATAATTCCTCCTAACCATAAAATCTGTAAGAATTAATGGTTAAGAATCCAGTTAGGCCAGGTCAGCATGGGCCAAAGTGACCTTGAGTTGTCATGGAAGTAGGGACTTGAAAGTCTGATGTCACCCTGCTGTCAGTCAAAAGTCAAGAGGTGAACCTGGATAGGACTCTCTGGAAACTTCTCTGGGATGGATCCCAAATAAACTGGAGTGCAGGAGAGCTACACTGTCCTCTTGCTCTCTGAGAGGACCCTTGAGAGTGTCTCCTTTACCTTTTCCTGTCCCTTGGATAATCTGAGAGACATGACTGAAATCTTTCTGACTTGATCACAAGAACGGGAGTTTGAAAGGGGGGCCTTCATTCTGCCTCACTTTCCCAGAAGGGCCCAGCCCTGTAACAATAAGGGTTGTATGTATTTTTCTGGTGCACATGTGCACATATTTTTCTAGGTCAGTGGTTTGTTTTCCTGTTTTGTCTTTGTGGTGCTGGGGATCAGATCCAGGACCTTACATATGCTAGGCAAATGCTCCAACACTGAGCTACATCCCCAGCCCTTAGTTAGGTCAGTGGTTCTTAAAGTGTAACCACAATGATCACCCTTAAGAAAAGCTGATTCCTAATTATCATCTAGTACCCATTTTACATTCAGATTCCTCCAGTTGTCTCCAAAATATCCATGCAGACATCTTTGTTTCAGTTTCTGATATAGTTAAAATGTGTATAATCCACAGAACAAATGCTCTTTGGGGTTTTCTTTTTCTTTTCTTTTTTTTTTTTTTAAGGTTCTAGGGATCAAACCCAAGGCTGCACACATGCCAGGCAACTGCTTTCCCACTGAGCTACATCCCCAGCTCTGTTTCGGATTTGTTTTCCGTACTAATGGTTGACTCCTGGGCATCATGCACCCTAGGCAAGGGTCCTACCCCGAGTCCTTTTCAGACAGGATCTCACTAAATTGCCCCAGCTAGCCTTGAACCTGTGATCCTGTTGCCTCCACTTCTGCATTATAGGCATGTACCCCCAAGCCTGGCTACCTATTTCCAGATCTTAACATCATCTGCACTCTGTCCTAGCTTCAGGTATGTCCCCTTAATGTCACTTTACCTCATTGATTCTGAGGTGTTCCCCGTGCTAAGTTTTCTGGAATCCAGATGCAGTTACCTTCTGTTTTGGCCAAGGAGCAGACTTGTCTGACATCTTCTGGTGACAAGAGAGCACCAGTATCAAAAGGTGAAGAATAGATTTCAGTGATTTAGAAGAACCCCCAAGTCAAGAATGGAAAAGGTTTTAGGGATTGCATTTTCTCCAAAGCTTCTTCATGCCTACCTGAGACAATGTCATATGGGAGAAAAGCAGATACTGACTCCGAGTCCAGGTGTGATTTATATGTGCCACAAAGACTGTGAAGACTGTTCAGAATACTTTAAGCTATTTACTTTATGTGCCTTAAAACATTATGCATAAATAAGTTTTTTTAAAGCTCTTTCAATAGCATAACATTTTTAAGTGATAAGAAAGCATTATTACAGTTTAATTAGAGTGTCTTTTTTCTTCTTTGTGGGCCCATAAAATGATGATGCATCTTGCAATTAATGCGATTTTTGATTGAATGACCACAGCATTGTACTTCTTGTACTTTATAAAATAAAGATCTTCCCCTCAGCCACTCTGCTGCTTCCAGGGTTTCGTGCCTTGCCTAGGTTGTCAAAACTTCCAGCGAAGACTCCTTTAGTGATTCATCCAGGTATATAAGCTTATGAAAGGCTTCCTGTCATTTCCAGATATGTTTCTACTAAAATTGAAATGTTGTATTTAGCTTTGGTGTGGGTGGAGTGGACAGATAACTATGCTTTAGGTATTGGCAGTGAGGACAATTTCTACTTTCCATTTCCTAACAGATGTTAGCCACTCTCCAGGGAGGTTGGAGAGAACAGTAAGGATCCTTGGTAGGAAGTCTTGGATGCTAAAATGACTTTTGTGTGCTCAGAAAATTAAGCCCAAAAAATTCTTGTCAGCTCAACAGTCTTTCTGTTGCAGGGCAAGACTACTCATCAATTCTGTGAATGCTCTGGAAAAAAATTTGAGGGAGAGGCGTAAGATACAAGCAAGAGTTTATTAGAAAGTGAGACACGAGGGAGACCTGCAGCATTAAGACCCAAGGACTGCCTCAGAAAGAGAAGGGCCCAGCCTTTACAGAGCCAGGAGTTTTTAAGGGGTTTGAAACCAACTGCATTTGGAATCCTCTGAAATTGGCCCCAGGAAATTATATTGTTTCTTGATGTGACAAGAAAGGATCCAGGGACTAGGAAGGGGCTACAAACCTCTGCAATTTCATCTTCATGAGTCCTAGAATCTTTGATCTGTGTTTTCCTGTAGATAGGCTGTTTCCTGGTAAATTTAACATCCTATTTACCTAAGCCAGGGCAGAGCCAGAGTGGCCTGACATAAACTGCTTTGTCAAAAGAAGGCCTATGGCAGTGGAGTCCACACAGCAGGCCAGCCTATTGAACTTTCCCCAATCCCACCTTGTTTTTCTTTTCTTTTCTATTCTTTCTTTCTTTCCTTTTTCTTTTTGGACTGGGGATTAAACCCAGGGTGCTTTGCCACTGAGCTACATTCTTAGACCTTTTTATTTTCTGAGATAGGGTCTCACTGGCCTCTAACCTGCAATCCTTCTGCTTCAGCCTCCCAAATTCCTGGGATTACAGGCGTGCACCACCATGCCCAAATGTTCTTATCCATCATTTTTGTTTGCCACCTATCGATTCCTAGGTTGAGAAGCAAAGCACCCCCACTTTGACTCTGCTTCTTCAAATGGAACTCTGTAATGTTTTCAATACCAGAATCTCAAAGTATGTGACAAAATCCTCAACTGAAATTTTCCAAAACTGACTTTATTACTGAAACCTCCATCCTTGTCCCCAATACCAATCTAATAATAAAGACAAGGTTCTGAGGGGAAAAAGGAAATAGATGTTTTATTTCTTTGCTAGGAAGGAAAAACAGAGGACTCCTGTCCCAGAGGCAGTGAACCTGGCTGTCAGGGGGAACAGAGGGCTTTTAAAGAGGTGAGGCAAAGGCTACATTCCAGGTGTGTCTTGTCAGAGGTCAGAATTCACTTGTGACCCTGAGAGATAGTTGTTTCTTAGATTTTCTGGCACCATGCCAGTCCCAAGATCCAAATTAACTTAATCCTCCGGTGTGTACATTCAAGGGCAGATAACACAGTGTAGGATGAGAAGAAAGGTAATCTTGTTTACCCCAAAGTTAGGGAGGGAGAGAGGAAAAAGATAAAGAAAAAAAAAAAATGTCAGTTTTAAAATAAGCTGTTCAAAGCATAGCGTGAACTCCTATTACAGCTTCATCTGGATTTGAAGGCATTATTTATTGAGACAATTAAAACACCTCTTGTCCAATCATATCTTAAAAATGTTTGTTCCAATTATAGCCAATCCTCATCTTATTTCATCTTAAAAATGTTTCACCAGGCATGAGTGGGGCCTGTGATCCCAGTTACTACAGAGATTGAGACAGGAGGATTCAAGTTCAAGGCCAGCCTCAGCATCTTAGCTGAGACCTTCAGCAACTTAGTGAGACCCTGTCTCAAAATTAAAAAAAAATAAAGAGGTGGGGCTGGGGTTGTGGCTCAATGGTAGAACGCTTGCTTGCCTTGCATGCGTGGGGCACTGGGTTCAATCCTCAGCACCACATAAATAAATAAAATAAAGGTATTGTGTCCATCTACAACTAAAAAATAAATAAGTAAATAGATAGATGGTAAAAATAGATAGATAGATAGATAGATAGATAGATAGATAGATAGATAGATAGATAGGACTGTGGATGTAGCTCAGTGGTAAAGTACCCTTGGATTCAATCCCCAGTACCAAAAATAAATAAGTAAGTGAGACCAGAAGAAAGATTACCCATAGGCAGCCAGAAAAAGGGTCTTGGAGAAAAAAAGGAGGAAGAGAGCATTGGGAAATCAAACTTCTGACCCCAGCTGGCCCTAGTCACAAAGACACTTCCTTAACAGACCCTAGAAATGACCAACCACAAAAGGTACTTCCTCTTGCACCAACACATCCTCACCCCAGCCTTGTGGTAACAAGGGCAAAATCACCTTTTCTCCATATTTGCTTAAGATAACAAAATAGAAGTGAATGACCCCTTTCTGAATTCTATATTTACATGTCATCCCCCCAGAATCACCCATAGGGACAGATCAAGCCCATTAAAACCCCTAGACAACAGACATCCACTGGCAACCCTCTCGTGGGACCCATCATTCCTCTTCAGGAGCTCTGGGTTCTTTTTACCTATTATCCTAATCAGTCCTATTACTTTGCCCTCACCCTTGTGTCTGTGGATTTTATTCTTTGAATTCATGTGAAAAAGAACCCACCTGAAAAACATGCTCCATGTTACATAAGTAAGTAAAAGTAGTAAATAAACAAATAAAAGAATTGAATGATATTCCTACTGAACTACTCTACTCTCATTTCCTTTCAGTAAGACCAGGGGATGACATAATAGAATTGAGTCTATATTTTCTCTCATTCTAGCAATAAGCAATATTCACCCTTAGATTTCTGAATTAATTAAAAACTCCAGCTCCATTCATTTTCATTGAGAAGCTTTCTGATCAAATATTTTGGTTTGGGAAAGGAGAAAAAAAATAAAATAAATTAAAAAAATAAAAAATAAATTAAAAAATGTCATTTATAAAAATTGGTAATATGTTTATGCTTTTGATCAATCTGCATTACTAATGACCATAGCTTACAGACTTAGAGGCTTATAGTCACAGAAAGTTAGGCAGAACTTAAAAAAAAATTTTTTTTTCTGTACCTGAGCTTGAACCCAGGGGTGCTTAACCACTAAGTCACATCCCAAGCTCTTTCTATATTTCATTTAGAGATAGGGTCTCTGTAAGTTGCTTAGGGCCTGACTAAATTGCTGAGGCAGGCTTTAAACTTGTGATCCTCCCACCTCAGCCTCCAAGGTGATGGGATTACAATTGTGCACCATGGTACCCAGCCTAGAATTTAATTATTTTGGCGGGGTCTGGGGTATCAGGGATTGAACTCAGGGACATTCAACTGCTGAGCCGTGTCCTCTGCCCTATTTTGCATTTTATTTAGAGACAGGGTCTCACTGAGTTGCTTAACACCTCATTTTGCTGAGGCTGGCTTTGAACTCATGATCCTCCTGCCTCAGCCTTCCCAGCCACTGGGATTTCATGCGTGTGCCATCACATCCGGCTCCCAACCTAGAATTTAAAACTGATACATTTTCATTGCAGATAATTATGAGGGATGACAATTTAAAACTTCCTTTTTTTGGGGGGGGGGGTAGATACTAGGGATTTTACCCAGGAGTACTTTATCAATGAGCTATATCCCCAGTTCCTTTTATATTTATTTTGAGACAAGGTCTCACCAAGTTGCCCAGGCTGGCCTTGAACTTGAAATCCTTCTGCCTCATTCTCACCAGTCATTGGGATTTCAGGAGTGTGCCACCACACCCGGTTTTAAAGGAAAAAAAAAAAAAAAAACCTACCAGGAATAAATACTGCTGGGTTAAACACTAATCAGTGCCTAGGAAAGCATAAAGTGAGATAAGGACTCTGAAAGAATGTGTTAACAAGAGAAATGGAGAGGAGCAGCTGGCCACTTTCCTTATCTTCAATCTTTAGGAGAGGATCTAAACAGCATGACCTTGGTTATAAAGTAAAGTACTCATAAAACATCTGAGGAAATCCACCTGTGCAGTGGGCGTGCAACCTATCTTAAATATTCCCCCTGCTTGTAGGAACACTGTGGCCCTGTGTTGTACTTCAGCTAGCCCCCTCCAAGGAGTGTGTGTGTAATATGTCCAAACCTCTCCATTGAGTCTTCCACATTCTTCCTTTGTGATGGTGAGACAGTATGCTCCCCGGCCTTGCTGCCCTGGGGTTGGACAAAAACACATTGCATTAGAATGTAATCCTGGGGGCGCGGAGGGGCGAAGGGAATAGTAATATGAGTTCAAAGAGAAAGAGTGACATGAAATTTCCCACGGTTAAAGAGGTGCTCATTCATGTTTTTTTTTAATTTATGGTGGGAGGGGGTATCAAACCACTATAACATTTAGAATCCACTGAATACATTAAAAGAGTAATATAGGGCTGGGGCTGTAGCTCAGTGGCAGAGAGCTTGCCTAGCTCATGTGAGGCCCTGGGTTTGATCCTCAGCACCATATAAAAATAAATAAACAAAACAAAGGTATTGTGTCCAAATACAACTAAAAAACAAAAAATTTAAAAAAGAGTAATGTAACAGCTAAATTTTTATCAAAATTTTAATACGTAGTAATTTTGTTCTATGTACCAAAAAGAAATTTAATGAGAAATATTAGATTTTTAAACTAGAATGTATGAAGTGGCATATAACTTTTAAAAACTTAATTTTTTTTTTTTTAGCTATAGATGGATAGCATGCCTTTATTTTATTTGTTTATTTTTATGCAGTGCTAAGGATTGAACCCAGCACCTCACACTTGCTAGGCAAGCACTCTATCACTGAGCTACAGACCCAGTCCCTCAAAACTTGTTTTTTTTTTTTTTTAATGGAGCATATTAACAAAAAAATTGGAACTCCACTAATATAGAATGTTGACAAACATAGAGTTGGTAGGTGTTCATTCAACCCAGTGGCAAGAAAAGAGGTCATATGTACCTAGATCTCTGGAATTAAGTGGGAATGGAAGGACTTTATAAATATTTTAACTTTTACTCTTTGCTGAAACTGGAACAGTTCTTACAGGCACATCCCACAGAAACGAACTCCTTAATCAGCTCCACCTCTGGCACCAGCACAGGGTCCTTTAGCCAGGGTGGAGGAGGCCTGGCTCTTCAAGGAGACTCCTCTGTGAGGCACAAGGAGGCAGGCTAGGACCTAGGAGAAGAGGGACAGAGGAAAGCAGAGACCAGAGTTTGGTTGAATTCAGATCCATTTGAAGTAAGAGACCAGGAAAAGAGATCGTTCGAGAAATATTTAAATGTGTTGTACTTCTCTGATGAACACACATATACACACACCTCTTCTGAGTATTCAATTCAAAACTCTCCCCACTTCTAGCTCACATAATGCTCCAGATTGCTTTGGAATGGCAGAAAAATAATTCATTTCATCTTCTCCATTCCATCACTAATGATGGCTTCTTGGATTAAATTTACAGTTGGGATTTTCTTTTAAAGAGTTAAAATCCTCCATTTTTTTTTCTTTCTCCAGTACTGAGGCGTGAACCCAGGGGCACTGTACCACTGAGCTGCATCCCAACAATTTATATTTTTATTTTGAGACAGGGTCCAACTAGGTTGTGGAGGCTGGCCTCGAACTTTGCTTTAGCCTCCTGAGTAGGTTACATTGTGTAGATTAGAAGTGTGTGCCACCATACCCATCTTAGAGTCCCTTTGCTCATTCCTAAATTCTATTTCTAGAGCACCCCTTTATTTATTTCTTTCTTTTTTAAATGTTTATTTAGTTGTAGATGAACACACAGTATCTTCTATTTATTTTCATTGTGGTGCTGAGTATTGAACCCAGTGCCTCATACACTTTAGGCAAGAGCTTTACCACTGAGCTAAAGCCCCAGCTCATCTAGGGCACCCCTTTCTATGTCTCATTCTCCTCTTTTACTGTTTGTGGCATAGATTACCGACTATCTACTCCAATACTTTTCCTCTCTTCCCAGGAATGCTCAAACCAGAAAAGAACATCAAAAATCTCACTTACGAGTACACATGGAAAATCCTAATGAAATACAAGAATCACTTCCATTTATCTCCCATTGGCTAGAACATGTAGTCCTCATTTAGTACAAAGAAGACTGAGAAATTTACTCTACACAGCCTTGTGCCCAAATAAGAACTAGTTTTAAATTTTCAAGAAAGCCATTTTCCCCTCTTTATACTCAACAACATGACCCACATAAGCCAGTTTCCTACTGTCCCTTCAGTGGTATGGTTTATTTCTGGTGTACCCTTACACATTGTGCTTAGCCTCTTACAGACCCAGCTTTATAGGAAAAGCTTCAAGAAGATTGATGTGGGCGTGGTCACCTCCCCTCCTGTAATACCTGTAATGGACTCAGCCATTAAAACTAAATTTAAGTTCATCATGATGTAGAGAAGAATCTGGTTCTGGTTCTGGGTTCTTTATTCCTCTGAATTCCTGCTTTCTCTTGTTTTTTTTTTTTTTTTTGGCCAGCTCAACACTACAGTTACATAACTTAAAAACTATTCTGTCCAGCATGTGTAGTTATATTACTGATAAGTTTGACCAGGGTATCTAGATACCATCTTGCCTGAGTAAAAGTTTTTAGAAGTTTGTTTAATAAGACATAAAAGGACAGCTGATCTTCAGTTTGGACAAACTATTTCAAAGAACAGAAAAGAAGTAAAGTTACACAAGTCATTTCGCAAGACTAACTTTACCCTGACACCCAAACCAGATAAGGTCAGCACAAAAACAAAACAAAACTGAAAATCTTTCTCTTTATAAACCTAGGTGGAATTATGACTAGATTGTTCAATTAAATGAGCCAATAAACTTTCTTTTGTGCTTAAAAAACACAAACGAAACATTGTTTATAAATGTAATAGAAAATCCTAAGTAAAATACAGATAAACCCAATCCAATCATGTATTATAAAAAGAATATGATTCCAGTTCAGCGTGGTGGTGCACACCTGTAATCCCAACTCAATGAATTTTTTTTTTCAATACTGAAGATTGAGCCTAGGGGCTTCCTATTTCTGAGCTATAGCACCTTGAACACTGGACACACAGAGAAATAGCCCTCATCTAGCTCAACCCACTGAAAGATAACAGGTGAAACCTCTGAAATTCAGAGTTAACTGTGCAAAGTGAAATCCTGAAACTCACCCAAGTCTGCTGATAGCACACTTAGGATTGTGACTAGGCTTTCTGATGCCAGTCCCTCCTCTTTACACTTCCCTCTCAGGAGCAAAACCAAATCTGTCTACACTTTTATGTAGTTTAACTCTTTCAGTATTGTAGCATCTATGGATATTCATGACCTCAGGACTCACCTTCTATCTTCCAGGGGTGAAGGAAGAGGGGAGGCAAGTGGGATGAAATGAAATAGAAACCTTCCCAGAAGGAAGGGGACGCTTGTTTTTAAGATAAATCTTGGGTAGGGAGTTGGAGAAGCCCAAAGGGGGTCACATTGAGGTGATAGGAGGGATAAGCCACTGTGTCCAATTGTGCAGGTTGTGTGTGGCATGACTTTCAGAGTCACCAACCACATCATCTTGTTGCAGATTAGTGCTTGGTATAGTTTGGATCTGGAACATCTTCTAAAGGCCCAAGTGGTGTAAAGTTTTGCTACTTAGCTTGGCTCTACTGAAAGGTGGTAGAAATTTTTAAGGGGTGGGGCCTAGGGGAGGTCTTAGGTCTTTGGGAGACATGCTCCCAGGTGAGATTGATGGGATACTGACCTCTTCCTCTTTATTTTCCTGCCACGATGAGCTGAGCAGCGTACTCCACCATATGCTCCTGCCATCATGTGCTGCCTTGCCATTGGCCCAATTGGTCATGGACTGAAACTTCTGAAACTATGAGCTAAAATCATTCTTTTCTCCTTTATAAGTTGATCATCTCAGGTATTTTCTCAGAGTAATGAAAAGCTAACTAATACCACATTTATTACAATCTTGGGAGAAAATGATAGCAAAACATCCAGGAAAGAGAACATCCTGGAAAGGTACCCCTGGGGCCGACTGTCCTGCTGAGGAGAGCCTTAGCAGAGCTGGAGTAAGAACTGGGCATGGAGCTGTCTGCTTGATTCTGGAATTAAGACCTGGCTGCAGACACAATAGAAGAGGAATTCCTGGAGGGAGCAATGGATTCCAAGCTCTAGCTCCTCCTCCTTCTGGGTTGTTCTCTCCCCACCCCCAACCCCAGTTCTCTCTGGAATTGCTTCAGCCAGTGCATACACTGGGTCCTGGTCCTTATCTCTGTGCTTGGTACCTCAACTTCCTCTCTCTTCTCTGCCAAATCATTGACCCCACTCCATTCTCCACCATCTAATTTTTGTTTAAGCATGGGGAAATTATAACCGACTTACTAGAAAGTAATTACTTTTGCATTTTCTTTAGGGACAATGTTTCTGTCCTTAAAAAAAAAAGTGATATGAAATGATACTTTTTATTTCCCTTTTGATCTCTTGATTCACTGGGTGTTTATGAGTGTATTGTTTAATTTCCACAAATTTTTAAAATTGCTCCTAGTATTGGTTTCTAGTTTTATACCATGCAGTCAGAAAAGATACTTGAAATGATTCCAATGTTGTTAAATTTGTTAAGACTTCCAACACACAATCTATCCTGAAGAATATTCTATGTACAATTTTGAGAAGAAGTATATTCTGCTCCTGTTGGATGGGATGTTCTATAGGTGTCTATTGCATCCATTTAATCTATAGTATTATTCAAGTCTTCTCTTTCCTTATTAATTTTTGGTTTGGATGACCAACTCATTGTTGAAAGTGAAATACCAATACTATTATTATTAAATTGTTGTCTATTTTCCCTGAGGTTCTGTTCATATTCACATTATGTATTAAGATTCTCAGCTGGGTGCAGTGGTGCACACCTGTAATCACAGTGGCTCAGGAGGCTGAGGCAGGAGGATAGAGAGTTCAAAGCCAGCCTCAGCAATGGTGAGGCACTAAGCAACTCAGTGAGACCTTGTCTCTAAATAAAATACAAAATAGGGCTGGGGATGTGGCTCAATGATTGAGTACTCCTGAGTTTAATCCCTGGTAACACACACACACACACACACACAGACAAGATTCTCTAATATGTGTGCACATGTATTTACATTTGTATGTCCCCTTGAAGCATTGACCCCTTTATCATCATACAGTGACCTTCTTGTCTCATGTGACAGATTTTAACTTAAAGTCTATTTTGTCTAAGTATAGCTATCCCTGCTGTCCTTTGGATACCTTTCCCATCCCTTTACTTTCAATACATGTGTATCTGTGAGGCTGAAGTCAGTTTTTATAAGCAGCGTTTTGTTGGATCTTGTCTTTAAAATCTGTTTAGTTACTCTGCCTCTTTGGACTAGAGAATTTCAAATCAAATTTCATTTAAAATAATTACTGATGGGTAAGGACTTACTACTGTCATTTTGTTAGTGACTTACTGTTTTGTTGTTCCTTTGTTCCTTTCTTCTGATCTTACTGTCTTCTTTGTGATTTGCTGAATTTTTAGTGGTGTACTTTGATGCTTATATCATTACCTTTTGTGTATCTACTAGAAGTTTTCCTCTATCTGATGACCACGGGGCTTATACAAAACATTTTATAATTATAACATTCTAATATAACAACTTCAATTGCATATAAAAACTGTATGCTTTTACTTCCCACATATACATCCTATACATGGACAATAAAGTATCCAAAAAACAAAAGAATTCAGAAATTTTTTTAATCTAATTAATAACAGCATTAAAAAGACTGAAGTATTTACAAATAAGTTTAACCACAGAAGTGAAAGATCTGTACAGTGAAAACTATGACACTGATGTAAGACATTAAAGAAGATATAAATAAATGGAAAGATGTCCCATATTAATGGCTTGGTAGAATTAATATTGCTAAAGTATCTACACTATTCACTGATATCTACAGATTTAAGGCAACCCCTTCAAAATTACAATTGTATTTTCCACATAAGTAGAAAAACCAATCCTAAAAATCCCTGAATATCCAAAGCAATCTCAAGAAAAAAGAACAAGGTTGCAGACATCACACTCATTGATTTTCAACTGTATTACAAAGCTATAGTAATCAGAACAGTGAAACTTGCATAAAAACAGACATATTGGCCAATGAAACAGAGTAGACAACCCAGAAATAAGCTCATAGGCATGATCAAGCAAATTTTAATAAAGGTGTCAAGAATACACAATAAGGAAAAAAAAAGACTTTTCACTAAAAGGTTCTGTAAAAGCAGATTGTGAGATGTTCACACTGTTTTTTAACTTTTCAGTCTGGTCATCTGCCAGCTATTTCAGCTGCAAAAGCCATTATTCAAAACTTGAATTTCCTTTTTTTTTTTTTTTTGTGAACAAAAGCACTTGTTGGCTGCGCATGATAGTGCACATCTGTAATCCCAGTCACCTGGGAGGCTGAGGCAGGAGGATCACAAGTTTGAGGCCAACCTGGGCAACTTAGTAAGACCCTGTATCAAAATAAATAAAAAGGGTTGGGAATGTAGTGAAGTGGTAGAGCACCCCTAGGTTCAATCCCTAGTACCCCACATTTAAAGAGAGAGAGAGAGAGAGAAAGAGAACATTTGTCATGTCTTTTTCAAATTTCTGACAGTGACTGGATCACTGAGCTCACTTCAGTTTTTTGCTTCTTGTTGCCAGTATTCAAGTTTCTTTAAACACACAAAAAACTAGAGCTGGAGATATAACTCAGTGGTAGAGCACTTGCCTAGCACATGTGCTTAGTTAATAAAGCTCACATGACAGCTCACAGCCATGTGGAAAAGATGCATTCATGAGAACCTGGGTTCAATCCCCAGCACCACAAAAAACAAAATGAATAAGATAAAACAACTCCCAGAAGAAAACCTAGGGAAAGCTTCTCGACATTGATCTTGGCAATGACTTTTTGGTTATGATACCAAAAACACAGGCAAAATAAATAAATAAAGGGGACTACATCAAGCTAAAAATCTCTACATGTCAAAGGAAACAAATAACAAAATGAAAAGATAACCAACAAAATGGAGGAAAACATTTGCAAATTATAATCTGGGTTAATATTTTAAAAACATGAGTAACTCACATAACTGCAAAAATTCCTAAAAAAATTCCAATTTTTAAAAATGGACCAAAGGAGGCTGGGACTGTGGCTCAGTGTAGAGCACTTGCTCGCATGTGTGAGGCATTGAGTTTGATCCTCAGCACCACATAAAAATAAATAAATAAACAAGGGCCAAGGACAGTAGACATATTTATTAAAAAAAAGCATACAAGGGCTGGGTTTGTGGCTCAGTGGTAGAGTGCTCGCTTAGCACGTGTGGGGCACTGAGTTCAATCCTCAGCACCACATAAAAAATAAATAAACAAAATAAAGGTGTTGTGTCTACCTACAACTAAAAATAAAAAAATAAAAATTAAAAAAGCATACAAATGGCCAACCAGTACTTAATAGCACTAATCATCAGATCCAAACTCCCATGAGATATTGCCTCACACCTATTAAGATGGTTATTTTCAAGTAGACAAGAGATGATAAATGTTGACAAGGACATAGAGAAAATGAAACTCCTGTGTACTTTTGGTAGAAATGTAAATCAGCATAACTATTATGGAAAACGGTACATAGGTTCCTAAACCCCATCTTCCCCCAAAACCAAAAAGCCAAAAACCAAATTAACATGCAATGGAGTCATCCATTTATGGATACAATCAAGTGTACATGGATGGATGGATGGATGCATGCATGCATAAAAAAGTGTGTGTGTGTGTGTGTGTGTGTGTGTGTGTACAATGGCATAATATTCAGTCACATGGAGAAGAAAATCATGCAATATGCAACAACATTGATGAAGCTGGGGGACTTTATGTTGAGTGAAATAAGCTAGACAAAAAAAAGATAAAGATTTTATCATTTACATGTGGAAGCTACAAAAGTCAAACTCAGGGCTGGGGCTATAGCTCAGTTGGTAGAGTTATTGCCTTGCATGAACAAGGCCCTGGGTTCAATCCCCCACACCACACAAAAAAAAAAAAAAGTCAAAACTCATAGAAACAGAAGTAAACAGTGATTTCCCAGAGCTGGGGTGGGAATCATAGAGATCTTGATGAAAGGATAGAAACTTTTAGATATAAGATGAACAAGTTTTTGAGACCTAATGTATAAAAAGGGTGATGATAGATGTGTTGATTAATTTGATTGTGATAATAATTGCTATATGTATGCATGCACACAAAATCATCATGTATGATACATTAAATATATGCAATTTTATGAGTTAATTAAATATAAGCATATATGTGTGAATTTCTTTTTCAGTGCTGGGATCAAATCCAGGACCTCACTCATGCCAGGCCAGTGCTCTACCGCTGAGTTATATCTCCAACTCTAGTTTTTTGTGTGTTTAAAGAGACTTGAATGCTGGTATTCTAGCTCTATTTTTGTTGTTTTTAAAGAGAGATTTGGATACTTGCAACAAGAAGCAAAAACTGAAGTGAGTTTAGTGATCCAGTCACTGTCAGATTTGAAAAAGACATGACAAGTGCTCTCTCTTTTTTTTTTTAAATGGCAGGGGTGGGGGTGGGTGGGAGGTACTAGGGATAGAACCCAGAGGTGTTCTACCACTTCACTACTTTCCCAACCCTTTTATTTATTTTTAGACAGAATCTCACTAAGTTGCCCAGGTTGGCCTCAAACTTGTGCTCCTCCTGCCTCAGCCTCCCAGGTCATTGGGATTACAGATGTGCACCACCTTGCGCGGCTAACAAGTACTTTTGTTCACACACAAAAAAAGGAAATTCAAGTTTTGAGTAATGGCTTTGTGCAGCTGAAATAGCTGGCAGATGACCAGACTGAAAAGTTAAAAAACAGTTGAGGACATCTCACAAAAGAAACTTTTGTTAACAATAGTTGAAAAAAGATAAAAGGCCATTTCTAATCCAAACCAAATGCTGAGTTGATAGCTCAGCGAAGGCTGGGAAACAGAGAAGTTGGAACACAAATCCTGCTCACTGTGTTAAGCCAAAGCCTTGTTGGAAAATGAGTGCAAAACTTAACACTGGAATGCTGAAGTCCTTACTCTGTTCCTCAGCAGAGAATCAGTGTTCTTCCAATAATGCTGTTTCAGAAAGAATGAGAATAGGAAGAGAAAAATCAGAGTATCAAGTATGAGGAGGTAAAATTCCACAGAGAATCCAGTAAGTAGAGGATGAAGTACACAAAATGAAGATCTCATCCAGATTTTCCTTGACAGCTGGCTGGTTGCACACACTGCCCACAAGAAGATGCTGCTGGTCAGAGAAAGATACATGTGTATCAGAAGCCAATCATTTCCCCCTCACAACCAGGGAATTTCTTTCCTTTTTGGTATCAGGGATTGAACTCAGGGGTGCTTCACCACTGAGCCACATCCCCAGCCCTTTTTATTTTAATTTAGCTGCTTAGGGCTTTGCTAAATTGCTTGTAGAGGCTGGCCTTGAATTTGCAGTCCTCCTATCTCAGCCTTCTAAATCACTGGGATCACAGATGTACACCACCTCACCTGGCCAACCAGAGAATTTCAGCAAACTCTGGGAACACCACAATGAAGACCTTTTCATAGAGAGGTTTACTAACCCCAGTTTGGCTATTGGCCTGCCCTTTGAAGCTGATGAGAGCCCCCTGCTGTGGTTGTTAAAATCTCCTCCTGGATAGATGTGCTAAAATGAACCTGTGTCTGTGGATGATCCTACCTAGTTTTAGGAGCTTATTTCAGGATCTAAAAGAATATTTCTTATCTACATCTTGGGATAGCTTTATCAGTAAACTTTACCAAGCAACTCACCAGTTTATTTGTCCTTCCCCCCAAGACCATTAAGTATCTTTTGGGTGAGTCATTGATTGTATCTGGAGTTTTTGTTTGTTTGTTTGCAATGCTAAGGATTAAAGCAGGGGATCTAGCATGCTAGGCAAATACTCTATCATTGAGCCACATCACCAGTTTAATCAGTCATGGATTTTATAAGTGCTGGAACTACAACAGGAAACCAGACAAAATTCTAGTCTTTGTAGACCTTATATTCTAATGAGGAAGGTCAGGGAAGTAATAAAGAAACTGACACCAGGTATGGTGGTGTATGCCTGAAATCCCAGTGATTTAGGAGGCTGAGACAGAAGGATCACAAGTTCGAAACCAGCCTCAGCAATTTAGGAAGGCCCTAAGCAACTTAGCAAGACCCTTTCTCAAAATAAAATATTAAAAAGAGCTGGGGATGGAGTTCAGTGGTAAAGCACCCTGGGCTTAATCTTAAGTACTAAAAAAAGAAAAAGATAAAGAAACTGACAACCAATATAATGCCAGGCATTGGTCAGAGTGTTACCAAAAGCTTGGTCCTTATCCCCGATGCCAATTCATGCCAATTTAATAATGGGGACATGGTTTTGAGAAAAAGGAAAAAGAAGTTTTATTGCTTTGCTAGCAAAGGAGAAACACAGGGGACTCCAGTCCCATATGCTGTGGTTCTTTTGCTCATCAGGGAAAACAGAGGGCTTTTAAAGAAGCTCTTCAAAGCTACATTCCAGGTGTGCACTGGCGAGGGCGGGGGGTGGGGGGGTGGGGGATGGGGGGTTCCAGGTGCAACCAGATGGTGTGTAGAAATTCACTTGTTAATTTGGGAGATAGTCACTTCCTAGTTCTTCTCCTGTCTTTGGAGCACAGATAACTACATAATTTTGTTTCCTGATCCCAGGTTAGGGAGGGGGAGAGGGAAAAGAGGAAAAGAAAGACGCGTCCCTTTTAAAAGAAGCAGCAAGGGCTCTATTCAGAAGGTGAAGTGGACCAGAGTTAAAGGAGGAGGCAGCATTAAGGATATATCATTTGGGCAGAGACAAGAGTGGAGACAGAAAGTGAGAAAGGCAAAGATTTGGAAAAGATTCTCCCAGGCCAAGGAAGCAGCCAGGTCAAAGGCCCTGAGACAGAAGCATGTTTGGCGCATTGAAAAAAATGGCAAGTATTTCTTCAGGCAGAGAGAACATCTATAAAGATTGGGAACTGGGAAAAAATGCCTTTTGATCTCATGTGCATATCAGCCCAGCACTATTGTACCTGTCAAAGAATTGGAACCTTATAGGGAGAGTGAGGGCCAGCGTCTCACTGGGGGGTTCCTCTTCCTGCCAAGAAGAGTGTAAGCCACCTGAGAACTTAAAGTCTAAAGTAATTCGTGAAGAACAAAAGACAAAGAGTCAGATACATATACTTACAAACGCGGAGCCCCAGATAGATCCAGTCCACCCAAGAGCTGGCACTAGACAAAAGAAAGATGGCTCCTGTGGTTTATTTAAGGGGGTACATCAAAGGCGGGGGTAAGGTTTCAAGACTTGAGTCTTGCTTCCTGATGTCTTGTAGTCAGCAGGCTGATTGGCATCTTGACAGGTCACACCTATCTCAGGTGCAATGTGGATCATAGCAGAGCCAATAGGAATTCACCGTGTGTCAGGGCAGTTAACCAGAGGAAATGTCCACTGGTCATTCCCAGACACCAGATGCTCCTGTCCACTAGGCTCCATGTGCACTGGCCCACACGCAGCCCATGGATGGCTTGCAACAGAACTTTAGTCTAATAATATTTTACTCTCATCTGTGGAGTCCTTACCATATGCCTGACAATGCAATGAACCCTTTACCAGGTTTGGGTAGTTTAGATGTTGAATGTCCCCCAAAGCCCATGAGTTAAAGGCTTGGTTTCCAGAGTGGTGCTATTAGCAGCTGGTAGAACAAATTTAGGAGGTGGGGCTTAGTGGGAGGTCCTTTGACCCCAGAAGCAATTCTGGGATGATGGCAGGTGAAGGACCCCTGAAAATCACTCCTCCAGGAGAGCTCCTAGATTGCTGGCAAATATATGCCCTTGAAGTAGATTGTGGGACCCAGTCTCTTCCTCTTCCTCTTTTGCTTCCCAGCCATGAGGTGAGCATTTTGCCCCACCACGTGGTCCCCACCATTGCCATCTGGCACCCCCACCAGAGGCTTAAAAGCAGTGGGTTTGCCCAATCATGGAACTTCCAAAATTGTGAGCCAAAAAAACCCTTCTTCTTTATAAATTAATTTTCCTAGGTATTTTACTATAGCAACAAAAATCTGACTAACATGCTATGATTTTCTCACTTGATCCTAATAATTTTTCTATGAATTAAAGACTAATGTTATTTCAGTTTTCCAGATGAAGAAACTGAGTCATAGAGTAAATAAGTACTTGCCTAGGGCCCTGTGATACTAGATAGCAAAACTGGCATAAGATCCCACTGAATTTTAAGACTGATCTCTTATCCGACATTATTCTGCATTTTTAACTGAACTCCATGGCTGCAGTGGAATGGAGGGTCCAGAGGGGAGGGAAACCCAATAGAAGGCAGGGGTTCAAGGGAAAAATGGTGGTGGTTGGGACACTGGTAATGGAAGTGGAATGACAAGACAGAGATGGATTTGAGAGAAGCTTAAGAAGTGAAAGTTGGGATTTGTTGATTGATTGGATCCAAGGAGGAATGGACAGAGGGAGAGGTCAAACTGATTCTGAGATTCCTGGTCTGTGCAACTCTTTGTGAATCATTTAAAGAAACCAGAAATCAAAAAGGTAGGGAAGTTTAAGGGCTAGGAGGAAGATGGCAAGTGGATTTGAACTAATGCATCCATGGTGTTAAGTAGGCAGTTGGGAATGTGGATCTGGAACTCAGAAGTAGGGTTTGAACATGGACTAAAAATAAGGACCAGGCTGGAGTTGTAGCTCAGCGGTAGAGCACTTGCCTAGCATGTGTGAGGCACTGGGTTCCATCCTCAGCACCACATTAAATGCATAAATAACATAAAGGTTTAAAAAAGATGATAACAACATTATAAAAAATAAAATAAAATAAGGACCCCAGAAGCAATTCTGGGATGGCAGGTGAAGGACCCCTGGAAATCCACTCCTCCAGGAGACCTACTAGATTGCTGGCAAAAAAAAGTGTCAAAAGCAACTTTTTAAAACTCCAGAAATTAAGCAAAATCGTTCAGAATAAAGGAGCATCGTTTCCAGAAGGGGTGAATCTCAGTCAGAAGAGACTTCCTGGTGTTTTTAACTTGCTCTGTTCATGTCCTCCTGTCCCTGCTCTGCCATCGCCTCCCAATGCTGTTGGTATGAAAACCAGCAGCTGAAACTGCCCACGCTGAGGAATGGTGTGGAGCTCCCCTTACTATTTCTCCTATCTGAAGCCCCTGGAGAAATTCCATTCTCAAGGCCTGTCTTTATTTAAGAACTGGCAACATGGGAACAGCCTTGTCCTCAGAGTATTCACTAAAAAGGAAAAGCAGCGACCCATCGTTGAACATAGCAGCTACCCGAGACGGTATGCCTGCTGCGGCTAATGAGCGCTTGACCAAAAAACTTAAATGGAGCAACAGGGGGATGAGATATTCAAACGGGGATTTGAGAGGCTGAGGGTGAAGCTCAGTGGTAGCTAGCATGCACGAGGACCTGGGCTCCATCCCTGGCATAGGAAAAAAAAAAAAAGAAAGAAAGAACTCTAAGGGGGCTTTGAAAAGCTCAGACATATTTTTCTGGGATGTTAGAAAGCCTGCACACCTAACAAGAACTGAGAAGGCCCTAATCACATGCCTCTGGCTAGCCTGTGGCTTTACAGCAGAGGGTGAAGGCTAGGATGGGGGCAAAGGCTAGGATGGGGTGAAGGCTAGGACAAAGTCGTAAATTGATTGTGAGAGTCCTAAAGGCATCCCCCAACACATGAGCCCTTTGACAAAGACTGAGAGACATAAAGGTCTATGCCAATTTAGGAACTCTTGTCCAATCATTAGCTGACCATTAAGAAAACCAAATGAGACGTGAATGGCTGCACATGATAAAGAATACACAGGCTTTACAAAATTACTCCAGGAATGTCAATAAACAAATTGACAAGAGTAGCAACAGTGAACAGCAATATAACAACCAATGAAAAGTGAGAAGGGAATTGGATTTCCAGAGTTGCCAGGTTGGATTAAAATGTCCAGTTTTCATGCAAAAGACCAGGAAAATATGGATGAATTCCTTGGACCCTTCTTGGGAGGACCTCTTCTGTGACAGATTCCTAGAATTTCCACATGAATTTTAAGATCAACTTGTCAGTTTCTGCAAGACGTGGCTGATTTCAGGAAGGATTTTGTTGAATTTATAGATTGATTTAGAGATTATTGCCATTTTAGCAATAGCAAGCCTTCATCCGTGAACATAATTCTTTTCCATTTCTTTAAATCTTTAGTATCTTTCAACAAAGTTTTGCACTCCTTTTATTTCTTGCATCTTTTATTGGTGTATTGTAATCATACATAACAGTAGGATTTGTTGTTATATATTTGTACACGCACACAATGTAATATAAAAATTTGGTCAATATCATTCCCCAGTACTTCCCCTTTTCCTTCTCTCCTCCCTCCCCCAGGTCCCTTAGTGTTATATTTTTTTTGTTTATTTGTTTTAGTTACATTCTGCATAGTGGCCTTGACATTGAATTAGCAAATGCTGTTGCTAGTCTCAGGGGATACAGTGTTGGGTCCTCACAATGTGCCTCTAGTCTTAATATTTTTTGTCAGCTGAAATGCCATTTGCATTATATAGGTTTCTTTGCCAACATCCTTGTAAAACAAGCCAGACCCACCAATGCTGAAAACCTGTTCTTCCACATAATACTTTTCCTGTATACTTAGCAAATACTTAAAAAATTCTTCCAGTCTCCTGATCTGCAGAACCTGCCTCTCCTCAAATTTAAGGCAGGAGACTTGGGCACCAATCCAAGCTCTTATCATAATTAGCTGTAACTTTGGGCAAATCTCTTAGCATTTACACTCTCAAAGCCTGGAAAAAATGAGACTGGATGAGATTGTTTATGAGATTCCATTCATTCTGGAGTTCAGCTACTCGCACACTCTTACAATTTTTAAAGCCTACAGCACCACCTGGTGATCAAAGAGAAGAAGAATGCTGAAGAAAAGATTCATAGACGAGTATAGCTACACCTGTATTTTGAGTCTGAATAAAATTTTTGATTTTAAGACAATTTTCTCTCTAAAATGGTCACATCTGAATTGGGAAATTATATTGGCCAAATTGTATATTGTATACATGTACAAGTCTGTAATGACAAAACCCAACATTATATATAATAATGCACCAATAAAAATGCAAAAAATTAAAATAGCCATATGTAAGTATACTATTACATCTAAAAGTGTCATACAAATCAGGATACTTAAAGTCAAACTCTACTGGGGAATTCGTTATGAATATAAAGACTAACCCTTGAGTGGTCATTATCAATCAGCTACTATTATTTGGCTAAAACAACAATAACTGTTAAACAATTATATAAAATAAAAAATGTTTAATTATACTGTAAATTTTCAATCATTAAGATGATTCATACATATTTTAGCAAGAACATAAATGATGGTGTGGTGTTATTACCTCCCAAATAAAATAAGTATCTATGAATCCATTCTTATATAAACACATAGTTGAATGAATAAAGGAATGAGTAAATGAATAAACAAACAAATAATAAATAAGTATAGGAAAAAAGAAGCTATTCTTTACCAACTAACTGCAATTAATAAATACATAAGAAATGAAGGAAATAAGAAACCCACCAGTAGAGCATCACTGTAATAGTTGTAGTAGGTAAGAGTCACCTATGGGTACTAAAGCCAGTACAGAAGAGATAAGAGAAACAGGGTATTTGCAGAGTCTCAAAGTATTTTCCCCAATACTTTTTTAAAGTTACAAAGGGTAAGATAATAGCTTTATAGTGGATGAATCCAGCAAATACCATCTAAATGAAGCAATCAAGGTTAACCTTGCTATATACAGGACATAATGACATCATGTGTGCTTTGACAGGACACAGTGAGAAGGTCATTCCACTTCTGCAGCATTCCTGCCCAAAATACATACCTTCAATATAATAATGACTAGAAATTAGAAAAACACAAATTGAAGCAAAGTCTACAAAATGCATGAGCAATACTCAACAGAAATGTCCTGAGCAAGAAGCAACTATTGAAATTTATCACTGATTAAAGGAAACTAGACATGAAAAGAAAATAAAGTGTGGCAATAGCTAAACTGTGGAAACAGCCTAGATGCCCTTCAATAGATGAATGGATAAAGAAACTGTTGTATATATTCACAATGGAATGCTACTCAGCCTTAAAGAAGAATGAAATTATGACATTTACCAGTAAATGGACGGAATTAGAGAATATCATGCAAAGTGAAGTAAGCCAATCCCCAAAAACCAAAGGCCAAATGTTTTCTCTGATAGGTGGATGCTGATCCATAATGGGCAGGGGGCAAGGGAAGAAGGGAGGAACTTTGGATTGAGCAGAGGAGAGGGAGGGGAAGGAGGGGAGAGAGTGGAGGGGAGGGGGAGTGTGTGTGTGGGGAAGATGATAGAATGATATGGACATTATGACATTTTTATGCCTATGCATGTGTATGAATGCACGGATGGTGTAACTTTATATCATGTACAACCAGAGAAATGAAAAATAGTGTTCCATTTGTGTAAAAAAATTAAATTAAATTAAAAAAAAAAAAGAAAAAGAAAATGCAGTGTGGGATCCTGGAACAGAAAAGGGACATTAGCAGGAAAACTGGATAATCCAGTACAACCTGAGGTTTAGTTAATAATAAATGCCAATGTTAGTTTTGATCGTAGTACTGACTATATAAGACGCTAACATTAGGGCAGGCTGGATGAAGGTTACATGGGAATTTCCTACTTTCACTACTTTTCCCTAAATCTAAAACTTTTTCAAAACAAAAAGGTAAATTATTCACACACTTAAGGCAAGATTTTTATCTGTTTCTATATAAGTGATTATTATCATAGGTGGCTATCAGAACTCTCAGAGGAGAGAGAACAGAATCTCCATGCTTTTGTGTGAGGAAAAAGGACCTATCATTTGGATGGAAAGCAGTGCTTTGTGCCATTATCCTGTTAGGCTGTGTGGCAGACATCTGCTGGTTTTTTCTGACACTCGCAGCCCTGTATTCTGGTAACAGATTCCCAAAGTCTTTGTCTCCCTGATCCAGTCCTTGGGCTGTTATGTCCCCAGACTCTATTAGGCACCTGCCCAAGTCAGGTCAGTCAATGCTTTCATTGGCACTTCTCCTGAAACTATGAGGAAAGAGAATTTTCCCTTCCCCCGGAGTGGTTAAATATGTCACTACAAGACACCACCTAAAGAATGACTGCTAAGGGGCTGGGGTTGTGGCTCGGTGGTAGTGTGCTCGCCTAGCACGTGTGAGGCCTTGGGTTTAATCCTCAGCACCACATATAAGTCCCTGAATCCAGGAGTGCAGAAGCAGCTACTCCTGGACTTTTAAGTGACATGAGCCAAAGACTGACCTGCCTCTCCACCTCAGTTTACTTGGCTTAAGCCTGTCTGAGTTTAGTTTCTGTCTAAAGAACCATGAGTAATCTATTCTATATTTTGATATTTATTTTAAAATTCAAATGCATTAAAAGAGAGCATAAGATGTTATATTTTTGTAAAGGCAAACTGATTTTAAAAAGGTAAATTGGACACAAGTTTTCTAAGTTTAGAAATAGTTTTTCTTTTTAATTTTTTTTAAAGTTAGTAAGGCATGAGAAACTTAGTAGATAAGAATTCTAACACAATCCAAATGTGTTTAATTTTCATGATTATCCACTGCAAATATAGGTCAATAAAAATGTCTGTATAATTTTCAGCATCTAAACTTAAATTTCAGTAAAATTAACAGAAACATGAATTGGAATTTGTTATAGTTTGGATACGAGGTGTCCCCTAAAAGCTCCTTTGTTAATTCAGCAATATCCAGAGGTGAAATGATTAGATTATGAGAGCTGTAACCTAATCTGTTCAACCCAGTCTGAAAAATCTGACTGGTGGTAATTAAGTAGGTGAGGTGTAGCTGGGGGAGGTACATCACTAGTGTGTGCCTTGGAAGAGTGCATCTTCCTCTAGCCCCTTCCTTTTTCCCTCTTTCTGCTTATTGACCCCCAAAATGAGCTGAGCAGCTCTCCTCCATTAGTCCATTCACTCATGATGTTCTGCCTCACTTCGGCCCAGAGCAATGGAGCCGGCCATCTATGGACTGAGACCTCTGAAACTATGAACCTCAAATAAACTTTACCTCTCTAAGTTGTTATTACCAGATATTTGGGTCACAGTGATGAACAAAGCTAATGAACACAGTATTTATTATAGATGTAAGGAGAAAAGGAATGTTTAAATCCTTTTTTGATGAAAGGGGAAAAAAAAACAAACATCTTGCTCTCTTGACTACTTTAAACCAGTTTCCATAAAAATCAAGACAAGGTATGCCGTAGCCCTGTCTTTGCTCTCGGCAGCAGTGGTTAATTCAGGAAAAACACTGGATGGGGGAAGATGGGGAATTGACAAGACAGACAGACACACATAGAGAAAAAGCTGAGACCAGGTGGGACATCACCCCCGATGGAGGATGAATGGCCCAGAGTTAGTATAGGTTATATAGGTTTCATCAGAAGGTTATTTGTGGGAATGTTTTAGCAAAGCGGGTGATTTGAAGGACACAGGACTAGCAAGACATTAGAGTTATCTTGTTATGCTTAGAATTCTCTATCCTAGGGAGTTGGTGCCTAAGCTCAAGGTCCTGACAGATATAGCTCTTTGCTTTTGCATGGATCCTCCTCAGGCCAGGGTCACAATAGCAACTGGGCCATCTTGACCTGTATCTTTGCACAGGAAGTTCCCAGGGCAAATGCAGCCATGAGGCAATCAGAAACCATGATTCAAGTCACAGCTTTCCACAAGGATAAAACCAGTTTTATGTCCAATGGCATAAACATTGATAATACCAAGTATTAACATTGACAATCTATCACATTCAAAAGGAAATATCCATTCATACCCAAAGGTATACATTTTCCTTTTCCATTCTTTCTTTTTGTGTGTGTGCACACACGTGTGTTTTGCTAGTAATTAAATTCAGGGCCTTGCCCATACTAGGTAAAAGATAATTTCTTGTGTGTGTGTGTGTGTGTGTGTGTGTGTGGTGCTAGGGATTGAACCCAGGGCCTCATGCATGCAAGGCAAGCACTCTACCAACTGAGCTATATCCCCAGCCCTGATAATTTCTGATTATACTGAAATAAAGCTAGAAATTAATTACCAAATCTGGAGAATTTCCCTTGTCCTGAAGATTTTAGAACTATCTCGCATGATGCTGAGTCAGGAGAAGTAACAACCAAAGTTGAACTTTCAAGATGAAAATGTGGGGCAGTGCTGGCCTCTGTGTCATCCCCATGCAGGATAGAAAAGGTGCTCCTTTTTCAAGCAAAAAGAAAACCAGGGGGCTGGGGTGTAGCTCAGTGGAGAGCGCTTGTCTAGCATATGTGAAGCACTGGGTGGGATCCCCAGCACTAAAAACGGAAGGAAGGAAGGGAAGGAGGGAGGGAGAATAAAAAGGGAGCCAGCCTGCTGGCTCAGCACTGTTTGTGTGGGTGGGCAGCAGCCATGGCTCTGAGCCCCACTGGCTGAAGATGAGCATGAGGCTCAGAGAAACCAAAGCCAACTTGAGTTGGTAGACATGGAAGAAAAAAACAACAGCCCATTAATTTCTCTTCTCTAAGGGAAAAATATTAAGTCTGAATTTTTCCTTAAAATTGGAAGCAAAGTCAGTACTTGGCTGCAAGATGTTGAAGACCAAGGAAAAGTCTCACCCAAGAACACTTTGAACTTAATATTCTCAAGGTCCTGACTCCTAAGGACAAAAAGACAAGAAGACACTGGGTTTCAAATTATTTCATTACTTCATACAACCCACAATTGGATTTAGCTATTTCACATACTTTAGAATAAATCTATTTTAACCAGTTACTGTGAAAATTAACTTTTATTATTTCTGATGCTGGCGATTGAACCCAAGGGTGCTGTAGCACTGAATTGCATCTTAGATGCCCCCTGCCCTTTTCTTGAGACAGGGTCTTCTTACAGGATGCTGTGTTTCAAAGCCCAGAAAAAGTTCCAATTTGTATTTGTATTGTTAAAGACCCATTCACTGCAGTAGAATATTTTTAGAGTGATTCCTGACATTATTTCCCTGAAATCACAAAAAGATGCAGCACTTTTGGTTCTGTTATCTCTCTATCTCTCTTTTACAGCTGTATCTCCCCTAGAATGGGAGCAATAAGGCCTTCAGGTTATGAAAGAATGGGGAACTTCCTGGGGGCCTAGCTCAGCCAGGCCCTTGGAGGGACCCAAACCTGCTGCAGGTTGAGGCTGAGCTGGGGGTGCTGGTGAGGTGAGGAAGTCACTGGAGTGTGGTGAGAACAGGTGAATAGGAACCTAAGAGTTAGGAGGTGAAGGACTGGTACGAGGTCTTTCTTGGGTGGGGAGTAGGAACAGTTCAAGGTTGATTTTGATGTAAGTCACTGGGCAGGAGTTTAAGAGGTTTCCATTGTGACACAAAGGAAAGAGAAGCTGGGGATAGGCCACAATCGTACAGTGACAGAATAAAGATCTGGTTGCCAGGGTCAGGGAATAAATACCAGAAGCCTAAGAAAGGAGAGATGGAGCCCCAGCTCCTGGCCCCCTTTCCCACCCCCTCCCCCCCCAGGCTGTCTGAGATGTCACCTTCCACCTAACCATCATCCCTCAGCTTCATTCCATGCTCTCCACCCATTTGCACAGAGGACTGTCACCTGTCCTTGGAATCGCTAAGGTTTCCGGCTTTCCTGGAGCACCAATGGCCAGCTCTGAGAGTTCAGCTGAGACATCTAGCCTGTCTCAAGCCAGTGAGCCTACTTCTGCTCTTCATCAACAGATTCGGGACTCTGGGATTACTATTGCCGTATTTGAAATCGGACCACATCCCTCTTCATGCTGGGGCTCCCTCCCTTCCCTAAAACAAGATAGCCGAAAAGTAACAGGACCAGAGGCTGAGCAGAAGTTTGAAAAGTTCCTGAGAGAAATTGGAGATATTCTTAACAGGGTGACGGGCTTTGAAGAGAAGATCACAGAAACAAAGGAACCTTTGGAGGAAACCATTATTTCTGAGGATGTGTTAGAGCTTCAAGAAAAAGTCAGAAGATTCAGCAAAACAAATAAAAAGCTACTGAAAAAACTGCTCATTAACTCCATCCCAGAGAAAAAACGGAATGCCAAGAAACAGGAGGTGGACTGCGAGAACCAGACTACCAAGAACAAGGTCCAAGCTTCTGAAAAGGATTTGGCAAATTGTTCAGAAGAAAAAGGAGTCCTTAATGAAACTCAACCAAGTGACGAAGAAGGAAAGTATGGATCCCCTCATGTTCAAGAAGAAAATATTAAACTTCTGAAAAACATGGAACAGCTACTACAAGAAGCAGAACACTGGAGCAAGCAACATACCGAGCTCCACGGACTAATCCAATCGTATCAGAAATCTCAGACAGACAGAAAAGAAAGCCTTAAAAATAAACAAGCCAGTTCCCAAATGAAACCAAATAATGAGGTGTCCATTAAGAATGAGCTGGAAGAGCAAGTAAGGAAACTGAACAAGGACACCTATTCTCTGCACTTGGTGGCCGCTTTGCTGGACAATGAATGCCAAATCTTACAGAAGAGAGTTGAGCTTCTCAAGAAACTCCATCTGCACCAAAAGGAAACCCCAGTGGAGAAGCTGAATCACATAAACCCGGAACACAGCAAGAAAAAATGGAAGACATCAGAAACAGAACAAGTAGAAACTGATAAGGAGAACACGCAAGAAATGAGGGGCACACTTCAGAAAAAAATTGGAATCTCTAAAAGCCTGGATATTTGTCTTACTAAGAAAGCTCATAACAACCAGCTCAATAATCATATTGCAAGAGGTCTTATAAGAAAAAAAAGGCCGTGCAGCAGCTTGCAATAGAAAAACAAAGCAGGGGTAAAAAAAAAAAAAAAGAGGAAAAAAAAAAAAGGTGAATCCTCAGAAAACTACCCCTAACCCATTCACTTTCAGGCATGATTGATCATCAAGCCTTGAATAGATCTTCTAGTTCAGTCAAGAAAGATCCATAATAAGAAGATTAACATATCAGTCATGACCTTGGAAGTTATGTTCATCATCAATAAACCACCATGTCAACATCAAGTTCATCATTTTACTTTCACAGTCTGCTTGGGTTTTGTGGTTATAGATAGAGATCCTATGACATTTCAACCAAGAAAGAGAAGTTACAGTACCGGTTAAGATCTAAATAAAAAGCAGAATAAAAAGGAAAGGTTTTTTTTTTCTTTAATTATTATCTGGGAGAGGAAATGTTCTGGGGGGAGGGTAGAATATATAATGCTTTAATTGTGATGATTTTAAGCTCACTTTGTAAATGTTTCTACTGAAACACGTTCATATACTGAAGTGTGGAGTATGGTGGAGTTAAAAAAAAAAGAAAAAATTCATTAACCACCCATAAACAAATGGTGTTTCCCCTTACCTGCTGGCTCTACTTTTTCTAAAGTTCCTCTCTTGCTCCTCAACTAGTGAACTGTGGGCATACTGTGCAGCAGAGACCCTTGGGGAAAGACCCCTCAACTTGTTTAGCAAAATGGAGGTGTTTCTAGATTTTTTTTTTTCTGGAAAAGTTCTATTTCTCTAGCTGGAAACAAATGGTGTGTGTGGGGGGTGGGGGACTAATATTTTCTGCTAAGGGAATTGTGGTCTTCTAGTTCCAGAAAAGATGGAGCAGATGCATTTCCCCCTTGTTCTTCTAAGTAAGCTAGAAACCCTGGATGTTACATAAACATAGACACAAGACCCTGAGAGGTGGAGAAAAGGAGGTGGAGTGGCCAGGAACCCTGAGACCCACGTTCCCTAAGGAACAACATGGTGCTGAGTGCCTGGGTGCCAAACTGGATGCTGGAGGAGCCCTTAGAAATGCTAAGGTATGCAGACAAAAAATGTTCCCCATAAAGCCTGTTTTATTTTGCCAAAGATGAGGAAAGGGACAGGCTGGGCAAATAGAAACTTTTTGACCCAAACTGCCCTTATTCAGTCAAATTGCAGGGAAAACATCACAGCTCCACTCCCATCCCTTCACTCTCCCCTTGGCAAAAGTCGAGTGGAGAGCCTAGATATGCTTCCTCGCCAGATGGGAATGAGGCACTCCTCCTCTGTTCTTCTGGAATGGTACAGAGCATGGGCAGAAGTTTCAGGTGGCAAGGCACTCCTTCCGTCCCCTTTCCCCAGTAGAGCGCACTGCCAGTGGAAGCCACATGGGCAGCCGTGATTTCTACCCTTCCCCCTGCAGACACAGACTCAGCAGAGGCTTACTAGACAGGTTTACTAAGATCCAGGGTCTCATAACTTAATGCCTAAATGTCTAGGATACAATGGAGAGAAATCACTCATTATATCAAGAACCAGGAAAATCTCAACTTGAATCAGAAAAAAAAAACATTTAACAGTTGCCAACAATGGGATTATACGTGTTGGAATTATCCAACAAGGATTTTAGAGTGGTCATCATAAAAGGCTTACCCTACAAACCCTTGAATGGAAAGAAGAAATAAAAGACATGAAGGAGACATAAATGGAAATTGTAGAACTGAAAAATATGCTAAGTAACAAACTTACTGGATGTGCTCAGCAGAAAGTAAATATTAGAGGAACAGTATCATAAAAATTTTGAAGATGCAGCCACAGAAATACCTGAACATAAGAAGATAGGAGGGAAAAGGTATCAAGAATCTGTCATCAGAATCACAAGAAGAAAAGCAGTGTGAGTTGAAACAGTATTCAACGAAATAATAACTGGAAATTTCCTGAATTTAGTGAAAAGCATGAACCTACAGACTCAAGTAGCTTGCCTTACACGTACAAAGCCCTAAGTTTGATCTCCAGCACCACAAAAGCAAAAAAGAGAAGAGGTATACTATTTAGAGTTCACTGAGTGAACTCTAAATAGTATACCTCTCAAAAAAAGTTCAACATGTTCATAATATAAAAAAAAAAGTTGTTTTTTTTTTTGTTTTTGTTTTTTTGGTACTGGCGATTGAAGTCAGGGACACTCAACCACTGAGCCATATTCCCAACCCTTTTTGTATTTAATTTAAAGACAGGGTTTTACTGAGTTGCTTAGCACTTCACTAAGTTGCTGAGGCTGGCTTTGAACTCGAGATCCTCCTGCCTCAGCCTCCCCAGCTGCTGGGATTACAGGCATGCACTACCATACCCAGATCATCATCAAATTTCTGATCCCTAAAAACAAAAGAAAAATGTTGAAAGCAGCCAGGGAGGAAAGATACATTTGATACAGGGGAACAATAATCCAAATCATAGTAAATTGTTCTTTAGAAATCATGGAGGCCAAAGGAAATGAGCATCTTTCAAGAACCATATGAAAAGAAATGTTAAGCCAGAATTATTTTACCCCATGAAGATATCCTTCAGGAATGAAGAAGAAATTAATGCGGGAAAACTAAAGGAATCTGTCACCATGTGTTGGAAAAGCCCATTTGGTCCTCCGCTAATCTTCATTTTTTTTCCTCATTTGAGAAAATGAGTGATCCTGCAGACTTCGTTCTCCATTTCCAACAGAAATTTCACATGGGAGGTGCTAAATAAATGTGATATATGAATAAATACATAAAAACTAATAAAATGAATAACTACAATATGGCTGAACTAAATAATGACTTTTCATATGTAAGTTGTTCATATACTTTGCCAGACCAAATTCTCTCAGTATCACTTCTCGGTCATATGTTAAATGGATAATTTGCCAATTAATTGAGGCACTCCTGCTACTACCACAAACTCACAAAAGAAGTACAAAGTTTATAAAGTTTTGGGAGAAACTCAGAAACATTCCCTGCATACCACAGAAAACATAAGGAAGTTCATGGCTTTTTTTTTTAATTTTTTTTTTTAGATGTTTATGGACCTTTATTTTATTTATTTATATGTGGTGCTGAGAATCGAACCCAATGCCTCACACATGCTAGGCAAGCACTCTACCACTGAGCCACAATCCCGGCCCAAGGGAGTTCATGGTTTCAATGTTAGTTTGCACACAGTGTCATACCAGAAACAAAATTTTCCCGTGGTGAGAACTCAGTCACATGGCCACATCTACCTGAAAGTGATTAGGAAATGGGATCTTTAGCTGGGCAACCATGTGCTCATTCAGAGGAAGAACTAATTTCATAAGACTTTGGGGTGTAGAAAAAATATATTTGTCCTTCTACACAATTAGAATTTTCTCAGTAAATTTAATGGATACTTGAGAGATTTTGAACTAAAACCAAGCTCTAGAAGGTAATTACATGTAGGTAGAGAGCACTCAAGAGATTTACATAATTTCCGAGATGTGTGTTTATATCCGTGTTGGGGTAAAGCCTGGGACCTTGGAGACAGGTCTGGGTTGTGGAGCTAAACACACTGTCTTCTCTGCCCTTGGACAATTTATTACTTTTATCTCTTCCTTGTTTCTCCCTTTCTTCCTTCCTTTCTTTTCTGGTCCTGGGAATTGAACCTGGGGCACTCTCCCACTAAGCTACATTCCCAGACCTCTTTATTTTTTTTACTTTGAGTTCGAGTCTCACTAAATTCCTGCCCACAAACTTGTGATCCTCCTGCCTCAGCCTCCAGAGTCACTGGGATTACAGGCATGTGCCACTGTGTCTGGCTATTTATATTCTTAAGATTTGGATCAAGAACCCAGGATAGTTTCACCTTGCCTTGAGGAGCAGGGAGTTTATTTCTCTCTCCTTTTTGAAGAGGAGGAAGACAGCTGCCTTTCTCTTCATGTACAAGCCCAGACTCATTCTCTTAGAATTCCTCTCTTCCAGTCCAGGTCCATTTCAGGGTGACATCTGGTTCTCTCCAGGATTAAAAGCTGGGACAAGGGGACCCAGAACAATTATGATTGTGTCATAATAATCTGCCTTTGATCCGATACCCTCATGTGTGCATTTAGGACAAAATGAAGATGATTTAAAACAAAAATCTTCTTCACCACAGGTCTTGCTATGATTATAACATAAAGCATAAGAAATTTTCATGCTGAAAGTACTGAAAATACAATCTGAAATTATGTTCTCTACTCCATAAGCCACTGTTTCTTTCCCATGTGTGGAATGTGCATCTGCATCACTTTACAAACAATCTAGCAGCATTTTAAAATTTTTTTCAGCCCCAAGTAAAAGAGGAGAATTCAAATTAAGCAGTATTGGGGATAATAAGAGGATCATATGTTTCTTTCCATCTGTCTTTCACTCAAATGGAAACTATCATCCATCCGATCATACAACCATCTTAATATTGTACGATTCATTTACATACTCTGCTATGTATGTGGTTCATAGATTAT
The DNA here is from genome assembly GCF_047511675.1 of Marmota flaviventris. Classification (NCBI taxonomy): domain Eukaryota; kingdom Metazoa; phylum Chordata; class Mammalia; order Rodentia; family Sciuridae; genus Marmota; species Marmota flaviventris. The sequence continues at coordinate 101,927,098 of NC_092502.1, read as the reverse complement.
CAGGAATGAAATTATTGTTAAAAATTGGCTTTAATTAGGCTTCATATACAGCAACAACCTCTGCTATTTTACACCCTCTAGATTCTGCATTCACTTTAATGTTTTATGTGTATCATAAAATTGTTCTCCTACCTCAAGGTCACATTTTTATTTTTATTTAAAAAAAACATGTAAATGAAAAATTTTAAAAGCGAGGCATTTTATTTTATTTTATTTTAATTTTTTTTTAAATTTTTTATTGTTGGCTGTTCAAAACATTACATAGTTCTTGATATATCATATTTCACACTTTGATTCAAGTAGGTTATGAGCTCCCATTTTTACCCCATATACAGATTGCAGAATTACATCAGTTACACATCCATTGATTTACATATTGCCATACTAGTGTCTGTTGTGTTCTGCTGCCTTTCCTATCCTCTACTATCCCCCCTCCCCTCCCCTCCCCTCCCCTCTTCTCTCTCTGCCCCCTCTACTGGCATTCATTTGTCCCCCTTGTATTATTTTTCCCTTTCCCCTCACTTCCTCTTGTATGTACTTTTGTATAACTCTGAGGGTCTCCTTCCATTTCCATTAAAAGCGAGGCATTTTAAATTTGGATTTTTGGGGGGTGGTACCGGGGATTGAACTCAGGAGCACTCAACCACTGAGCCACATCCCCAGCCTTATTTTGTATTTCATTTAGGGACAGGATCTCACTGAGTTGCTTAGTACCTCATCCTTGCTGAGACTGGCTTTGAACTCATGATCCTCCTGTCTCAGCCTCTTGGGATTACAGGTGTGTGCCACTATGCTCTGCTAAAGCAAGGCATTTTAAAGGTAATTCAGGTGAGTTGCTGTTGATAATAAACTGTCATGTTACTGCATCTAATATAAAATTTACTTGGAGGAGTACCATAACATTTTATTTCTGGAAGGAACTTTAAGCTATTATTTGTTGACAATGAAACAAAAGTCACTGTGGGAAATCACTAAAAATCTGGAGCATGTCAATGAAAATCTGGAACAAGAATCAGTATAGACCAACTATCAGTCTTACTTTTTTTTTTTTTTTAAGGCAGAAGATAATGTTTATTTGTAACTCTTTCTCATAAGCACAGTAGGTTAGTCTCACAGTCTTTAATGCTCTATTTTCTCTTTATTCAAGGGCTAAATTCCAGTAAAAATCAAACATTTTGACAAAAATAAAATATTTTAGAAATTTTAGATGTCCATTCATATTATCAGTATTCTCCTGTCCAATAGCAATAGCAAGAGAAAATCCTTTTAGGAAGAAGGGAAAATTCATACAAACTTCTTTGTCACATTTTTCTCAATGACTTCTTCACAATGATGAATTAAAGAGTCCTGATTTTCAAAGAGAATCTCTAAAGTTTTTCCTATCAAGCCTTAGCTCTCTTCAGATAAAAGAAAAGTTCTTAATAACATTTTAATAAGAACAAATACCTGATAAGTCTTCTGAAGTCCTGTTGAGTTTTATGTCTTTCATATTTATTTCTTTGACTTATCTGGAGTTGATACAGAAAGAGGGATTCATCCTGGTACTAGGTTGATTGTTCCAGGATTCTACAATTATGAATATTTTCAAGTCTTTTTGGCATGTCTATGCTTTCTGAACCTTTTTAAAAAATTTTTTTATTAGTTACACATGACAGTACAATGATCTTGATTGACATTTCATCCATTTGAATCAAATGGGGTGTAGTTTCTCATTTTTCTGATTGTACAGGTTGCAGAATCACATTGGTCATACAATCACATATATACATACAGCAATAATAAGCTTTCTGAACCTTTTTAACCTTTCTAATCAGAAAAGTGTGAAACACTTTATATTAAAAATAAAGAAGCCTAGCCGGGTGCAGTGGCTGTAATCCCAGCTGCTCGGGAGGCTGAGAGAAGAGGATCAGGAGTTTCAAATCCAGCCTCCGCAATGGTGAGGCGCTAAGCAACTCAGTGAGACCCTGTCTTTAAATGAAATACAAAATAGAGCTGGGGATATGGCTCAGTGGTTGAGTGCCCCTGAGTTCAACCCTGATACCAAAAACAAAATTTAAAATAAAATAAAGAAAGAAAGAAGCCAGGTACAGTGTCACACACCTGTAATCCCAGTGACTCTGGAGGCTGAGGCAGGAGGATCACAAGTTTGAGACCAGCCTCAGCAGTTTAGCAAGACCCTAAGCTACTTAAGTAAGATCCTATCTCAACATTAAAAAATAAAAAAAAAGAAGGAGGCAAGGATTGTTGGGGATGTAACTCAGTGGTAAGTGTCCCTTGGTTCAATCCTCAGTACCAATAAATAAATATATAAGTAAGTAAAGGTGGCAAGATTAAAAGAAGCATTGCACAGTAGGGAGGCAACTAGCTCCTGATATTTCTGGGCCCTAATTTCTTCTTTTATAAGGCAGAGACAGTAACTTTCTTTTGGACCACAAAAACAAATAATTCAAGCACAAGTTGTCCAAAAGCTGGGGTTGTTGATAAGTTGAAAGTAAAAAAAAAGTTAAAAACTACATAAAGGAGGAAGACATCTTGATCAGAGTGAAATAGAGGAATAGATTATCATTATCATCATCATTATCACATTATTAATATTATTATCATTATTATAGTGTTCTACAAACCTGACCAACATGGAAAATCATTTCAAAATATCTTTTACCATAAGCAAAGGCCTCAGGCAAAGATTTATCACTGGAACATCACAGTTGGTTGAATGTTTTCTAACAATTTTTCTTTTCTAACATAGTCTTTCACAGGAAGCCACTAACCTCTAATCCATATTTAATTAAAATTTTTCTCACAGGAAAGCATACATCATTTTGGTTGGCACTAGTTTATTATAAAGTTTCAGTTTATGAGAAGAGGAAGTCCAGATTGTTTTCTAATCATAGTTTCAATGTGAAATTCTGATCAAACATTTGCAAACCCCTAAAGAATCTCCTTAGTATTTTATGGGTCTACAGAATTCAGTTTGAAAACCAGAGACCAAGAATACTAGATCCTTGGGCAAAGACTCCTATGTGCAATTTCAGTCTCTCAGGCTTCACAGACAAGGCTTGTGTGACATCTAATTGCATGTGTTTTTGTTTTTTAAAGTGTGTGTGTGTGTGTGTGTGTGTGTGTGTTTTGTGCTTCTGGGATTGAACCCAGGGCCCCAAATAACAGGGATTACAGGTGTGCACCCAGGCAATCTGAATTCTCAAATGTGTTGTATAGGTATGTGTGTGATGGACAAGTGCTCTACCACTGAACTGCATCCTGGCCCCTTAAGTATATATTTTTTAAAGTGAAGTATTAGAAGTGTAGCACAATATGTTAGAAAGAACTCCAAGTCAGAGCATGTAGACATTAACATTAACATTAATATTAATAATTAACATTACAATTAACACTAACAATTAACATTATATTGTTAATTGAAGGCATTCTCTATACTATACACTCCTATAAGCATTATACAATTTAATTTTCTCTCTGAAGAGGTATACTTCTTTTATATATAAAAATTCTAAGACTTAGAGAGATTAATTCATTCAATGTCACACAGCTGGCAAGTGGCAGGGCCAAAATTCAACACAAATTGTTTAATATTGACACCTATGATCATAAATACTGGTAAATAATTAATTTACATAAAACCTTGTATTGAAAAGCCTCAAGTTAATAAATGATGGAAACAAGCACTGTCTGATGATCCAGGGCCAATCATGACTAGCAAATGTGACACTTTCACAACTAGGAACCAAAGAATTGCCTAGGCATTTCTATTTCATGCTGTGCATTTAAAGTGGTGAGCTAGTTATTACTGTTCTCTCTCTCTCTTTTTGTTTTAATTTTTTTATAATTTTAAATCATTGTTGCTAGATAACTGAGAAGTTTGGGGATTCATACTAATTTTTATTCAAAAGATGTAACTGCATAGCTAAAATTTTTAAATATGGCTTTTTATTCATGCTTTTCAAACAGACTAGTAAATATTAATAATTATCAAACTGGACTAAAATTTTAACAAAGAATGTAGACACATAAAATATTCACATCATTTCCAATATTAATTATTTTTCTCAAAGAAAGCAAATGAATGTGATGATATAGGAGTGTAAGCATTCTAATTTTAAAAGAATTTAGTGTCTCATTCTTTTTAAGAATGTTTGGAAATATTAGAAAACTATACTTTGTGTTCTAATTATGGAATTGGAAATATTCAGTTTTTATTCAGTTATTTTCTATTTATACAATATATAGTGAATACACTCTATTGGCAGGTCTGCGGGAAAATAGGCTCTTATATAAATAAATTATATATATATATCTCATTGGCTTGAATATAAGTCAATGTAACTTTATGGAAGGCAAAATGATCAATTCATTTTTACCTTGCAACCCAGTATCCTCGTTTCTGAGAATTTATGCTACAGATAAATCTATACAATAAGAAGTAAAGCAGCCTGAAGTTTTTTCAGTGCAGATTTTTAAAGGAGAAAAACAATTAAAACAATTCAGCTGTTCCATAGCAGAAGATTGCTTGGTTAAATTATAGATTATAAATCCACAGAACAGAAAATAATTCTGTACACTGTGGAAAAGAGTGAAAAGAAAAAAATGGTATGGCGTTTTCTCAGATAAATAAAAACTGAACTGTCATAGGATCCAAAAGGAATTGAAATAAGTATCTTGAAAAAATTATCTGCCCTCCCAAGTACATGTAACATTATCAAAATAGCCAGTGAAAGGGATTCTGGGGTAAATAAAAGGCAGTATTCCGTCATGAGAAGTTATAGAAAAGGCTTCTCTAGAAGTATCTAAAAATAAAATAACATGGTTGGGCGTAGTGGCACAGGCTTGTCATCCCAGGGTCTTGGGAGGCTGAAGCAGGAGGATCCTGAGTTCAAAGCCAGCCTTAGCAATGGCAAGGCGCTAAGCAATTCACTGAGACCCTGTCTAACTAAAATACAAAATACGGCTGGGGATGTGGCTCATTGGCTAAATGCCCCTGAGTTCAATCCCAGTACCCCTGCCAAACCAGCACAGAGCCCAGGAAGGCCCAGGCGCGGAGCCCGCACTGGGTCTGAGCTACATCTTTGAACACATCCCCCAAATGTCACTCCCTCCTCTACACCCCCTCCCCCCACACTGCTGGTGGGACTGCAAACTGGTGCAGCCAATATGGAAAACAGTATGGAGATTTCTTTGAAAATTGGAAATGGAACCACTGTTTCACCCAGCTATCCCTCTCCTCCATCTCTACCTAAAAGACTTAAAAAGAGCATACTACAGGGACACAACCATATCAATATTTATAGCAGCACAACTCACAATAGCTAAATTGTGGATCCAACCTAAATGCCCTTCAGTAGATGAATGGATAAAAAAAAAATATACAGTGGAATATTACTCAGCAATAAAAGAGAATAGAATCATTGCATTTGCAGGTAAATGGAGTTGGAGAATATAATGCTAAGTGAAGTAAGCAAATCCCCCCAAAACAAATGCTGAATGTTTTCTCTGGTATAAGGAGGCTTATTCATAGTGGGGTAGGGAGGGGGAGCATGAGAGGAATAGACAAACTCTTGATAGGGCAAAGAGGAGGGAGGAGAAGGGAGGGGGCATGGGGTTAGAAATGATGGTGGAATGAGATGGATATCATTATCCAGAGTACATGTATCAAGACACAAATGGTGTGAATATACTTTGTATACAACCAGAGATATGAAAAATTGTGCTGTATATGTGTAATATGAATTACAAAAAATAAAATACTTGGGAATCAACTTAATGAAACAAGTGAAAGATCTACACGGTGAAAATTACAGAACCCTAAAGAAGGAAATCAAAGACCTTAGAAGATGGAAAGATCTACCTTGCTCTTGTATAGGCAGAATTACTTAATACTGTCAAAATGGCCATACTACCAAAAGCACTATACAGATTTAATGCAATTCCAATCAAAATCCCAATGACATTCCTCATAGAAATAGAAAAAGCAGTCATGAAATTCATCTGAAAAAATAAGAGACCCAGAATAGCTAAAACAATCCTTAGCAGAAAGAGTGAAGCAGGTCGCATCACTATATCAGACCTCAAACTATACTACAGAGCAATAGTAACAAAAAACAGCATGGTATTGGCACCAAAACAGACTGGTAGACCAATGGTAAGGAATAGAGGACACATGCCACAGTCTGGCTGGGCACAAATGCCGCAGTCTGGCTGGGCACACAATCACGAGCCACCACACAGCTTGTAGATTCAAACAGCAACTCTTTATTCCCGAACTCACACCAGCCGTCTACAATCACGTTCTGGGGAAATCCACGTTCTCTGCCCAAATCCACGTTCTCTGCCCAAATCCCCCTCCACTGGGTTTCTGTCTCCCAAAATATACTGTCTGAATCCCGTGAGAACTCAAGGGGAACTCAGGCAGCAAGATACACCCTATTCCCAGCAGGAATAATCTTAAACCTTAAACCTGGAACCTAAACCGGGAACGCCCTAATCCGCCTTGGTCCTTGAGCAAGGTCACCTACATTCAATGTCACTGCAACATGGGGTACGCTGGCAAGGAAATTGTCATACCTACTTGGCTAATGGCTCCCAGCATCTCCCCCCTTCTGATTAATTAAACAACAAGCAATGTGGCTTAAGGACCGTGCCTGGTAGGTTGTCCAATTCAACATATGGTTCTTACCCGTCATCGGAAAACTGACCTTTAGGCGTCAGCCTCCTGTCTTAGGTTGATACCACTGCAATTGAATCATACCCGTCACTGACTACCGGTCCAGCATACAGCCATACTTGTGGATAGGTCTATGCACCAGTGGGGGGGTGAGGTTCTTTGCCTCACCTCTGTTGGCCCCCAAATTTGGCCTTGGTGCCAGTGGGGGAGTGAGGTTAATGTGGCTTAAGGACCGTGCCTGGTAGGTTGTCCAATTCAACATATGGTTCTTACCCGTCATCGGAAAACTGACCTTTAGGTGTCAGCCTCCTGTCTTAGGTTGATACCACTGCAATTGGATCATACCCGTCACTGACTACCGGTCCAGCATAAGCCATTGGCCCCCAAATTTTAGACCATCACTAGCAGAAGGGAGGAGGATACAGAAATGCCACGACACCAAGCCAATTGACGGCTCCTTGGGAAAAATTGCATCACTGGTGACACCATCAGCAAAGATATGTCAGCACTACCACAATTAACATGGGGTGCGCTGGCAAGGAAATAAAAATTGCATCACTAGTGACACCATCAGCAAAGATATGTCAGCATTACCACAATTCGCTGCACCAAACGATAGTTACATAGTCCAGGCAAGTTCTGCAAGCAGTTCAAAGCAGAGGAATCTATCAATATGTCCATTTCCTCCCAAAATCCGTTTCCTCCCAAAGTAAGTTGACTCCTTGATTGAGCATTACTTGTTGAGTTAAATTCATTGATGCATCAGTTTATACAGTTTACTGTGATAGCTATCATAGAAGCTGTAGTCTGGTTTTATCTTTGTCTTCACCGGCACTGGGATGAAGATAGGAATTCTGGCAATGATGCTAAAAAGACATTATCCTGAAAAGAATTATTGAATATAATGAAAAGGAAAGGTGAAAGTAAACAAACAGATCTGTTAACCTACTTTAAAAACAATCCTTAACAGCTGTTTACCTAATTTAAATTAAACCATTTAAATCACGTGAATAAAAAAAAATAATAATAATTCGGATCCATTTTTTCATGAGCGCTCCTCATATAAGAAATATGGACATACGCACATACAGACATACAACACAAAACACAAGAGTGTACACAAACGTACAACACATAAGAAAATAGTAAAGGCCTTGTAGCTTTACCTGGGTGAAATCTCCATTGCAATGTTTAAAAACTCCACAGTCAAAAAATAAAACTGATCAGAAAAACATTAACCTAGGTTTGTATGAGCTCAAAAAATAAAAATAGAACCTTATGATGTGGAAAAATGCAATAATAAAATAGCTATTGAAAAAAGCATCCTGGTTAATCACTGTCGCAGATGTAAGAATGGCCAAGCTGGAGTTCTGGATATCAGCTGTTATGGATTTGAGTCAAATCATCTTCTTTTCGATCTGTAGAAATTGTTTTAGTTAATCTCTCTGGAATCCAAATCGGCTGCTGTTCTCCCTGTGGAAAAACACAAACAGACCCCCGACTCCAGACAATCACTGGGTCAGGACCTTTCCATTGTCCTGTTAGAATATCTTTCCAAAGTACTTTACGCTTATGTACATTTTTGGGATACATATGCCTTTCCGCAGCACTAAGTCCTGATGAATCCAAATTTAAAAAGTTTAGAGTAAAAAGCGTTATTTTAAGTTTATCTTTGGGGGATATATACCCCCTTCCAATTCCCTCTTTTTGCTTTAATAAGTATGTTTTAATAGTTTGATGAGCTCTTGCAACTATGCCTTGTCCCTGTGGATTGTATGGGATTCCTGTTATATGAGTAATACCAAATGATGAGCAAAATTGTTTAAAAGAGGTAGAGGTATAGCCAGGACCATTATCGGTTTTTAACTGTTTAGGAACGCCCACAGTGGCAAAATTTTGTAAGCAATGAGCTATAACATCTTTAGTTTTTTCTCCGGCATGAAGGGAGCCCATCAAAAATCCAGAAGAAGTATCAACTGTAACGTGTAAATATTTTAATTTTCCAAATTCTGGCAAGTGTGTGACGTCCATCTGCCAAATATGGTTAGGTATCAGTCCTCTAGGATTGACTCCAAGATTAACTTGTGGTAAAAATGTCACACAATTTTGACATTGTTTTATTATATGTCTGGCTTGTTCCTTAGTTATTTTAAAACGCTTTTGTAAAGTATTAGCATTAACATGAAACCTTTTATGAAAATTTGTAGCTTCTTCAAATGTAGAGAAAATATGTATGTCATGTGTAGTTTTATCTGCTAAATCATTGCCTAAACTAAGGGCTCCAGGCAATCCTGTATGTGCCCTAATATGTCCTATGAAGAATGGATCTTTCTGTCCCAGATTAGACTTTGTATAGTGGAAAACAAAGAGAAAACAGTAGAAGAAGGGGAAATCCTACCAGCATCTTCAAGAGATACTATAGCATTAACTACATACTGACTATCAGAAAATAAATTAAATACAGAATCTTTAAACATCAAAAAAGCTTGTAAAACTGCATTAAGCTCTACCTTTTGAGTTGATTGTTTCGGTACTAAAAATGTAAAAGTTCGATTTGGGGTAACTACTGCTGCTGTACCATTATTAGACCCATAAGTGAATATATTTGGAGCATTCATGATAGGTGTTTTTCTTGTCATTTTAGGAAAAACTACAGGATGCTTAGACCAAAAAGACAACAAAGGATTAGATGGTAAATGATTATCAAATGTAACATTAGATTTACACATGATTATTGCCCAAGTATTTAACTCATTAGCTAACTCATCAATTTGATCCATAGTATATGGAGTAATAATTTTATTGGGAGAAATTCCAAACACTCCCTTCGCTGCTTTTATTCCTTTGAGTATTAATTGTCCTACAGCCTCAGGATACCTAGTAAGAATAGTGTTAGGAGAATAAGATAAATGTATCCACAATAATGGACCTTCTTGCCAAAATACTCCTGTAGGAATATTTTTTGTTGGTAGTACAATAAATAATAAAGGCAAACTTATATCAATTCTATCCAAATGCATATTTTCCATATATGTTTCAATAATTTTTAATGCCTTTCTTGCTTTAGGAGTTAACATGCGGGGTGAATTTGGATCTGATGGACCTTTTAGAATATCAAATAAAGGTCCCAACTCTCCTGTTGGTATACCTAGATAAGGCCTTATCCAATTTATGTCTCCCAATAACTTTTGAAAGTCGTTAAGTGATTTGAGTTGATCTACTCGTATTTGAATTTTTGGTGGATGGACCATGGTTGAGGATAATAGAACTCCTAAATAATTAATTGGAAAATTTAATTGTACTTTATCTATTGCTATCTCTAGATTATAATTTTTTAATAAGTTTGTAAGTGTGGCATAACATTCCAGCAATATGTTTTTATCTTTATGTGCCAATAATACATCATCCATATAGTGAAATATTTGTAGTTCAGGATTTTGATTTCTAAGTGGCTGGATTGCTTTGTTAACATATATTTGACACATAGTTGGACTGTTAGCCATCCCTTGAGGGAGTACTTTCCATTCATATCTCTGATCAGGACCTTCATGATTTAGTGCAGGGATAGTAAATGCAAAACGTGGACTATCCTCGGGATGAATTGGAATTGAAGAAAAGCAATCTTTAATATCTATAGCTAAAACATGCCAGGTTTTTGGCAAAGCAGACAATTGAGGAATCCCTGATTGAGCAGGTCCCATAATAACCATCTCATTATTAATGGCTCTTAAATCTTGCAATAATCTCCATTTACCAGATTTCTTTTTGATGACAAAAATGGGAGTATTATGGGGAGATATGGAAGGTTGTATATGTCCTTCCGCTAATTGTTGTTTGACCAGATCATGGGCTACTTGTATCTTTTCTTTAGTCAGGGGCCACTGAGGAACCCACACTGGTCTTTCTGATTTCCAAGTAATTTTGATTGTCTCAGTGGCCCTTTCTGAAAATCCAACCCATGTCTGTCTGTTCCTTGATCTATTTGTATTGGTGCTGCTATACCTTGCCCTTGTTTTCCTAATCTTTTTTCTTTCCTAAAGCCTTGTCTAGCCCTAGTAGTGGGCGCATTAGGATTGATGTTATTTGTTAACGTCAAACCTAATTGATCTAGGACATCTCGTCCCCATAAATTTATAGGAAGATGATCCAATACATATGGCTGTATAGTTCCTTCACATCCTTCAGGATCCTTCCAATCTAATATCATAGAACTTCTATGGGGATTAGTAGCCACTCCTAGGCCTCGAAGCGTTTGAGTGGCTTGTTGTAATGGCCAATGTTTTGGCCATTCTTGACGAGATATGATGCTAAGGTCAGCTCCTGTGTCCAGTAGCCCATTAAACTCATGACCTTGAATATTTAGTTTTAGCACTGGGCGAGAATCTAAATTTAAAGACAACATAGCCCAATCTACACCTGTGGAGCCTAATCCCCTGGAACCTCTTTCTACACTACGACTACGAAATTTATTATGTAGGCTGGGTATTATTAACAACTGTGCTATTCTATCTCCAGGTGAAATTACTGATATACCTCTTGGAGAACTAGCTATAATTTTTATTTCACCTACATAATCGGGATCAATTACCCCAGGACTTATCATAAGTCCTTTTAATGTAGATGAACTACATCCCAATAATAAGCCTACTGTTCCTTGGGGAAGAGGTCCTTTTACTCCTGTGGGAATGATTTGAACTCCCATCTCTGGAGTTAATACTGCTCTGGCAGAGGCGCAGATGTCCAACCCTGCGCTCCCTCGGGTTTGTCTGATGAGGGATTTAATGGACAATGTGTCCTGGGCACTAGCCTGATGGTGTTGCTGGGTTCCTCCACTGCCCCGTATATTTGTGGTTGTGGGCCCCGGAGCATTGGGCCTCCCTGTCTGTTTTTTGGCAATGGAGCCTGATGCCTTTCTCCACGATATCGTGGATAAATACCTGGTCTTTGTCCATTTTTTGATAAGGGAGTACCCTCTATGGTGGTTTGAGAACGGCATTCATTAGCCCAATGTCTCCCTCTACGGCATCGTGGGCAAATACCCGGTATTCTATTCCTTTGATACCTACTTTTGTTAAACCCTCCTCCTATGGGGCAATTCCTTTTAAAATGTCCTGTTTGTTCACAATCATAGCATGTTTTTGGCCTGGCATCTAAAGCCTGTTGTACTGCAGCTGCCAAGACTTGCCCTTGTTCATTAATATCTCTACATAATTTAATATATGTGTTTAAATCTTCATGTCTCCATGGTCTAATAACCTCTCTGCAGCAACGATTTGCTTGGTCATAAGCCAGTTATTTTATTAATGGCATTGCTTGTTCTGTATCCCCCAAAATTTTGGCAGCCGTTTGAATTAGCCTATCTACAAAGTCAGCATAAGATTCATTAGCTCTCTGTATTACCTTAGATAGCTGACCTTGTAAATCTCCATGTCCTTGTAAAGTCTTCCATGCCCTAACTGCGTCTGCAGCAATTTGTGCATATATAGCAGGATCATATTCAATTTGTTGCCGTTGACCCTCATAAGGTCCTTTTCCTAACAACATATCTAGATTTCTTTGAGGGTAACCAGCTGCTGCATTTCGCCTAGCTGTCTCCGTGCAAAATTCCTCATTGGCAACCTTCCATAACAAATATTGTCCTCCATTTAGTACAGATTTACACATGCTAGCCCAATCTGCTGGCGTCATGTCCAAGTTAGTAATGGACTCAACCATGCTTACCGTGAAGGGAGCTTGGGGGCCATAGGTTGTTACAGCCTCCTTTAACTGCTTCACTGTTTTAAAATCTAAAGCACGGTGAATTCGCTGCCCTCCTGCCTGTTCAAGTACAGGGCATGCTAATCTTTGAGGTCCTGTCTCAGGATCCCATTTATCAACTACGGGGTTTGAGGGCCACTCAGCTGTCTCCATCGGTGGGGCTGTTGGTTGAATTATGCCCTCTTGTGATAAAACGGAGTTAGTAACAGCCTCCTGTTGTGGCCTTTTTCCTAACAACCCCTTTTCCTTTAAATTTTCTTCCTCTGTCTGACTAGCTCGAGAGACCTTCTCTTTTGCTTGATCTAAAATGTCTTTCTCCATGGTCTGAACCTCTAACAATTTACTTAACATCTTTTCGGTTTGTTTTTTACTAATTTCTAATCTACTATAAAGATAACGCAACCCAATAAGATAACACAAAACAAAACCGAAACTGAATGAAACAAAAACGGAATAAAAAATCGTTGTATCAATTTTCTCTTCCTCAGGGCCAACAAACTTCAAACCTTTAGTCAACCATTTTTTCCAGTTTGCCTGAGAAATTTCTAGGGATAGGCAGCTTGAAACAAAAACAAGATAAATCAAAACAATAACACATTGTTTTTTGAATTGGTCACCCATTCTTTCGCTCTTCCTCAGGGGCGAGCAATTTCACTTACCTCCAAGCTTCAGAAGTTCCCCGTACGAGCCGCCAAATGCCACAGTCTGGCTGGGCACAAATGCCGCAGTCTGGCTGGGCACACAATCACGAGCCACCACACAGCTTGTAGATTCAAACAGCAACTCTTTATTCCCGAACTCACACCAGCCGTCTACAATCACGTTCTGGGGAAATCCACGTTCTCTGCCCAAATCCACGTTCTCTGCCCAAATCCCCCTCCCCTGGGTTTCTGTCTCCCAAAATATACTGTCTGAATCCCGTGAGAACTCAAGGGGAACTCAGGCAGCAAGATACGCCCTATTCCCAGCAGGAATAATCTTAAACCTTAAACCTGGAACCTAAACCGGGAACACTCTAATCCGCCTTGGTCCTTGAGCAAGGTCACCTACATTCAATGTCACTGCAACATGGGGTACGCTGGCAAGGAAATTGTCATACCTACTTGGCTAATGGCTCCCAGCAGACACAGAGACTAACCCACAAAATTACAATTATCTTATATTAGACAAAGGTGCCAGAAACATGCATTAGAGAAAAGACAGCCTTTTCAGCAAATGGTGCTGGGAAAAATGGAAATCCTTATGCAACAAAATGAAATTAAACCCCTACCTCTCACCATGCACAAAACTCAACTCAAAGTGGATCAAGGACCTAGGAATTAAACCAGAAACCCTGATTTAATAGAAGAAAAAGTAGGCCCTAATCTTTATCATGTGGATTAGGCCTCAACTTCCTCAATAAGACTCCTGTGATACAAGAATTAAAATCAAGAATCAATTTAAAAAAAGCTAAAAAGTAGCAAAAGAAATAATCAGCAAGGTGAGGAGAGAGCCTAAAAATGGGAGCAAATTTTTAACCCTCACACATCAGCTAGAGCACTAATCTCTAGGGTTTATAAAGAAATCAAAAAGCTAATCACCAAATAACCCAATCAATAAATGGGCCAGAGACCTGAACAGAAACTTCTCAGAAGATGATATACAATCAATCAACAAATATATGAAAAAATGTTCATCATCTTTAGCAATTAGAGAAATGCAAATCAAAACCACTCTAAGATTTCATCTCACACCAGTCAGAATGGCAGCTATTAAGAATACAAAGAACAATAAGTGTTGGTGAGGATGTGGGGGAAAGGTACACTCTTACATTGCTGGTGGGATTGCAGATCTCCATCTTGGAACCAATCTGGAAAGCAGTATGGAGATTCCTTAAAAAGCTGGGAATGGAACCACCATTTGTCCCAGTTATCCCTCTCCTCCATCTATACCCAAAGGATTTAAAAAGAGCATACACATGGACACAGCCACATCAATGTTTATAGCAGCACAATTCATAATAGCTAAATTGTGGAACCAACCTAGATGTCCTTTAGTAGATGAATAGACAAAGAAAATGTGGTATACATACACAATGGAATATTACCCAGCATTAAAAGAGAATAAAATTATGGCATTTGCAGGTAAATGGATGAAGTTGGAGAATATAATGCTAAATGAAGTTAGCCAATCCTAAAAAACCAAAGGCCAAATGTTTTCTCTGATATGAAGATGCTGACTCATAAGGCGATGGGCGGGAGAAGCATGGGAGGAATGGAGGAATTTTAAATAGAGCAAATGGGAGGGAGAGGAAGGAAGGGGGTAAGGGGTAGGAAAGATGATGGAATGAGAAGGACATCATTACCCTAAGTAATGCATGAAAACACAAGAGACATGAAAAATTGGGGTCTATTCCTGTAATATGAATTGAATTGTATTCTCCTATCATATACAACAAATTAGAATAAATAAAATTTTTATTTATTTTTTAGTTTTCAGCGGACACAACATCCTTGTTTGTATGTGGTGCTGAGGATCGAACCTGGAGCCGCACGCACGCCAGGCAAGCGCGCTAACAACTTGAGCCACATCCCCAGCCCAAAAATTTTTAAAAATTAAAGAAAAAGCCCATCTGGGGCTGGGTTTATGGCTCAGTGGCAGAGTGTTCACCTAGCATATGTGAGGTACTGGGTTCGATCCTCGGCACCATGTTAAAATAAAATAAAGGTTATTGTGTCCACCTACGACTAAAACAAATATCTTTAAAAATATTTTTTTAAAAAGTCCATCTGTTTTGTAATGAATATATTTTATAGCCAACAGAAGTCTATGGATAATTTCATAATGGGTTCCATATGAAATTATTTACAACTTCAAAAAGCAATGGCCTAACATTGTTATGGGCTTATTTGAAGGTTAGATCAGACTGACCCCATTTTGCTCTGATGCCTTGCCCTGTGTGGAATTAGTCCCCTTACCTGCTTGAGAACATCCTCACCCTCTTGCACCCAGACCACAGCTTCTGTTATAGAACAGACGTCTGCTTCCTGAGCATGTATTGAGAGATGTGAAAAATTTCTGAGAAAAGTTAACCTGTTTTTTTCCACCTTGTGAAATAAATTCTGTAATTGTATTAGCTTCCTCTGCCCTCTTTTCCCTTTGCAGTCTTTTGAACTTTTAAGCAGCCCTCACGAATGCTCTGGGTCATGGTGGCACAGAACTGTCTGCTTTCTGCTTCTTCGGCCCTGGCCAGAATAAATCCTTTGTCTGTTACTTCAAAAGACCCAGAGTTTTATTTGGGATATTGGAATAGTGCCTTAACAATATGGTAAATACAATGTCCCCATTTTTGAATGCTAGGAGTCAGAATCTATAAAGAATGTAGAAATTTATTATTGATTATCAATGAGTATCAAATGACAGAATCTTTATTCTGTATCACATTTTTTTTGGTAAGTCAGAGCTAAACTCCATGTAATTTTACTTTGCATTGACAAAAGCAATTATATATAATTAACTTCTGATCATCTTTATTAATATAAGAGATGGGGGCATACGTGTTTTTAGAATAGTAGGTCATCAAAGAAATAGATTTGTCTTAAAAATGCATGAGATAATTTTGGAGCATGAGGTGGTATTTTTTTTTCAATGGGGGATTCTGTGTTTTATTCAACAATGTATTATAACTTATTTGTCATTTCTTAACTTGTTATTGAAAATATATTTGAACTGTCTAGTTCAGGAGCCAATGCCTTACAGAGAGTCGCCAAAATGGCGGCCAATAGTGGGAGGAATTGGCAACAGTGAATGCCAGGCAACAGGGAGAAACCAGTAGGAAATGTTAACTTGTCACAGTAAACTCCACAGGTACAAATCTACATATGTTATCGGTGAAATTAGGCCAGATTCCTCCTGTGGATTTGAAACTATTGAAGACAAATGCCAGCTTTCATGAGCTGAACGTTAAAAAGGAGGAAGGTAGAGCCATCTTTTATTTTCCATTTCAAATGAAACAGAGTCTTTCTTCATTTGTGATTAATTCCCATTTGATACTCTGGTTTTAGCACTTCCTTGGTGAGCACTTTCCTTTCTAGTTTTCTTGGACATGGCATGTGAAAATAGTGGACAAAGTTGTGTGTGCATACTCTTATGTTTGTGTACTCACAAGGCATTAGCATGCTGTTTTGGATTTAAGGCTTGCAGGGATTGGGCTCTACCTCATTATAGTCCCCTTCCTTTCCTAAAAGTAGCAACTTCTCTTGGGGAGGTAAAGGAACAGCTGCTTTGATTTTGTTTCTCCATTTTCAATAAATTGAAATAGAACTGGAGGTGGTGATGCATGACGGTAATCCCAGCTACTCTGGAGACCGAGGCAGGAGGGTTACAATTAGAGGCCAGCCTGGGCAACTTAGTGAGGACTATTTTAAACTTAAAAAAAGTTTGGGGATATAGCTTAATGGTAGAGTGTCCCTGGGTTCAATTCCCTAAAGTACAAACAAGAAGAAGGAAATGGAGAAAAAGAAGAAATGAAAGTACCTGCTCTGTATTAGGTTCATTGTGGTGTTCAAGGGATATTGTAATATGATTAGTTTTAGGTGATAAAAATTAAGTCATTAAATAGATTTTGTTCCTATGGTTCAAGTGTACAAAGTGGAGGGAATGATGTTCCATCTTTCTAGGGGCTCAAGGTCTGCCTAAGATGCTGCACAAAGCAGAAGGAAAAATTAGGGAAATGCCCAGGCTTTCCCACATCTCACCCTCTAATCTCCAGTCATTGCTTCCCACTGGTTGATCCTAACCAGCATCCAGTTATCAAAAAGCCCAAGAAATGCCTTTTGAGGAAGTATTTTAGTCAGCTTTCCATTACTGTCACTAAATACTTGAGACAATTAGCTTATAAAGAGAAAAGGTTATTTCACCTTACAGTTTAGGAGGTTTCAGTCCTTGATTGCTTGGTCCTATTGCTTTTGGACTCAAAACACATCATGGCTGCAGCACATGGTAAAAAGAGAGGGCCAGGATGCAGAAAAGAAGAAGAAGAAAGGGCTGGGGTCTCAATATCCCCTTGGAGGGCATGCCCCAATCATAGGAAGACCTCCCACTAGTCTCCACTTTTTAAAGTTTCCACCACTTGTTCATAGTGTACAACCCTTTAACACATGGGTCCTTGGAGGACTAGTAAGAGGTCAATAGCCTATAACCCAGAAGAGAGCAAAAGAAGGGCAGAAAATAGGTCTGAGAACAAATCAACAAGAGAGCAATATCATATCAGCCACAGTTATTTTCCAAGGGATTGTTTGCATGGCCTAGGACAGAGTTGGGCGGATGGTTTATTGCTTTGGCCGTTTTTCCTTTCTGCAGCATCAGTTCCCACCTCTCAGGATTTGTTACAGCGTAAGTCTAAGGTAGTGAGATCCCAGCCTGATTAGACAGGAAGGGGGCTCAGAGGTACCCCATGTTACAGGATCAGTCATCAGGTCCAGAGCAGGAAACTCGGATAGAAACACACAAAGGCAATTAATGGCTCATTTAGTTCATGTAGATAAAATAGATTCTTCATTGGCAACAGATCAAAAATCAAAGAGAAAGAACATTCTGCCATAGACCGGAGACGATGGTGGCTTGCACCAGACGGGGAGAAGCGATGGATTTTGAGGGTGGAGCCAAGATTTACTGATGGGTCAGTGTAACTATGAGGGGGAATAAAGAGGTCTGAAAGATGCTGACCAAGTTTATTCTGAGTAACTAGAAGAAAGAAGTCATTTATCAGGATGAAGAAACTATGAGAAGAGAAGGTTTGGGGAAGATAGTAAGACTTTGGCTTTTGATAAGCCTAATTTAAAATTCCTTGTTTTCAAAGGTTTTCATCAAATCTGCCATTTTTGCTTATTTGTTACATAATGCAAGAGGCACAGGGAAGTTATTAAATGAAAGCCTACACATTTAATCGTGAAACCTCATCTTTCTTACTTCCTTCAATTCTGAGTAAGCCAGCAGCCAAGATTTAACCACTCCTTACTCCTCAACCCTTGCTCTAATCACAAGAGATTGATATGTTACTCTTTGGGGAAATTAGTTCCGAGAAAATTTCTACAGATACCAATAATTAGGGATTCCCCGCAGGAATATCTGAGTCCACAATCATCCCAAAGCAATTTCCTACAAGTCCACAAGCTCTGCCCATGTACACTTCCATTCATACTTTTTAATTGCATCCACTATGTATAAATGGGCAATCAAAAATCACCAGACTCAGCCAAGGCTCCATGCTTGGCCCTGGGAAAGACAAAGCAAGAAGATCATTTCCACTAATCATCTTCAGAACTCAGTCAAAAAATTTTCTGGGCTTGTCTCCAACACCTGGTAAACATTCTTTCAAGACAACTGGGACTTCCGAGGAAGAGTAAAGATAGGAATTCACATAACTGAAGATATTCTCCCAAACTGCCTTTTAGCAGCAATTGATTTTTTAAAAAAGTCACTGAAATTTGTGCAAATGAATGAAATATGTATAAAAGATAGAATAAATTAGAGGCACCTTACAGGGGATGTCAAGAATTGTTCTAATGACAGTGATTACACATGCTTTTTGTACCTTTTATAATTAAACGTAAGCACGCTTCTTTCAATCATGCACAGTTTAAGCATTATAATCGATGTTTCACTTACCATTGTGATCCATTCATCACTTAGCATCTATGAATAAATGAACAAAGGAGGTCATTGGAGGTCATAGCTGCCAAAGGCCTATTGTAATAATGAAATAGTGTTTTCAAATTAAGAGCTTCTTTATATTCTACTGTCTCATGTAAACAGTGCCAGGTTTAATGGGGTTTTGGTAAAAGACAAAAGCTGTAGACGATTAAAGAAAAATTCCCCAGAAACAAGTAATACTGATAGTGTTGACAAAACCCATGTTGAATTTTTCTATCTAATTTATTTAGCCAGTACAGAAAGGGTGTGATTCCAGGGGGAACACCTAAGGGTGAGAAAAAATAATCTTAGCTCAAAAAACTTAAACTATTCCCATTAAAAATGAAATAGTACAGTGGGTAGGGAGGGAGCTTATGGGAACTCTTTGTGCTCTTTGCTCAAATTTTCTGTAAACCTCTCTGTGCTTTATTCAAATTTTCTGTAAACCTAACACTGCTTTAAAGTATAGTCTATGAATTTCAAAATTATTTAATGAAATTGTCCTTTTGGGATACTTTAAGCTTTATAAGTCTATTGAAATTTTATGGAAAATTGAATTTCTTACATTGTATCTTCTAAAGAGTATGGAAAATTAACACTACAATTGAAGAGGTCTTGAAATTTAAACAAAGTAGGTCCGGTCTTTAGGGATTTTATTTTTGCTAATTCTTCAATACACAAAACAATTCTAATTTATTTTATTCAATAGAATTCATAATGTATAAATTAGTAATGCCAACCCAATTACAATTTAAATCTATTCATCATTTTCAAGAAAGATTAAGTTTAGAATATTTTAAAACATGTGTTATTGTAGTATTCAAATCTTGAGAAGGCAATTCTAAATACCTTGTTAAATTTGTTAAACCTTTATCCCTAAATCCAATATTTTGTATGTATTTACAATGACTGCCTGGGAAGGATAAGTTTTCTTTAACATTAAAGATTATATAACACAATGGAAAGTATCTCTTTTCTTTTTCTTTTTTTAATGTTTTTAGTTGTAGTTGGACACAATACCTTTATTTTATTCATTTATTTTTTAATGTGGTGCCGAGGATCGAACCCAAGGCCTCCCATGTGCGAGGTGAGTGCTCTGCCACTGAGCCAGCCCCAGCTTTTTTTTTTAATATTTTTTTTAAGGTATAGGTGGACACAATATCTTTATTTTATTTTTATGTAGTGCTGGGGATGGACCCCAATTGAGGCGAAAGCTCTCCTTCTGAGCCACAATCCCAGCCCCGGAAGGAATCTCTTTTCTTAAAAGAAGTTGTTTTTTTTGTTTGTTTGTTTTTTTGTTTTTTTGTAGTTTACCCTAAGATCTATCAATTGCCTATAGATTTACACACAATAAGATGGAAATAGAGGATTGTCATGACAGGAGGTAGAAAGAGATCATAAAAGACTGTTTACTTGGTATGTTTTATCATTTAATTTGCCTCCTAGTTTTCTTGCATCAAAAAAACAAACCAAGAGCTAGGGTTGTAGCTCAGTAGTAAAGCATTGCCTAGTACATGTGAAGCACTGGGTTTGATCCTTAACACCACATAAAAATAAATTAAATAAAGGTATTAAAAAAATTTGAAAACAGGGTGGATTTCATAACTTTGAGAAATAAAGATGCAAACCTCTTTCTCAAGACATGCATCGTTCTTTGTGACCTTAAATATGGATAGCAATTTCTAACAAGAGACTCAATGAGGCTGCTGAACAATATAAGATGACCTTCATGACAGTTTAATGAAAATAAATTGAAATAAAACAAACAAAATCAATTTCATATGAATCTCTCTTATAATTAATAAAACAGACTAAATAAAACATTAAACTCAATTCAGTATTGGTGATTTTTGCAAGAGTCTATGTAATGTAGCTCAGATATGAAGCCTTCTGGAATCTAATTTGATCCAAGAAAAATAATCAGAATACTTAGGAAGACTAGTGAGTTTTCCCTAGTCTTCCTTAAATGACTCCTCTTTCAACTAAGCCCTGGATTTAAACTCAACAGCATGAAATAAAAATAAACTCTGAAGAGGACCCAGGAATCCTGGTATTCTGGGCAGCTGATGAAGGCAAGAGCCACAGCTTTGGAGGACAGATGGGTCCATAGAGTGAAAAGGTCGGGCGAGCGTCGGAGGAAAAGACCACCAAGAGACTGTGTCATGCAACAGCAAAGGGTTTATTGGGGGTCCAGCATGCTGGGGCTCAGAGCTCACTTCAGAGGAGCAAAGAACAAAGAGCCCCGAGAACAGCTTGAGCAGAACTTATATACATTCTTTGGAGAGGGCAGGGACTCTACATACATCATAGTCTCCCTTAGCAAATCACTGTACACCGCGGGAAAATCAGATAACAACTCTTAAACATGATTAGTACATTCACTGGCGGGAACAGGTCGGGCGGGGGTGATAGGTCAGTCCTAAGATGGGTATATATTTAAACTGATTGGTTTAAGCCCTGAGGTGTATACGTGCTGGACTGCACGGTTTCTTTCTGGGAGGGTGGGTTGTTTTTACAGAACAACCAGATAGGGGAGATTTCGACACACATCTAATGGGCAGTTCAGGGAATTGTTTTACTGCCACATGAATTTCAGGTTCTGAATGCAACTTAAAAACTTTTCAGGACAAACCTTATCCTTTACATTTCAATTTCTTTGTCCTTTCAAGAGAATGACTTATAGGACAGATGACCCTCACAACTTCATGGGGGATGGTCATAGAAAAGGCATCAGTAGATAAAGCCAGAGGATTTTTAAATAATCTTTTAAAGTCGCTTAAAGAGGTAGATATAGATTTCTTCCAATACTGTGTATTGACTCACTCTGTCAGTGTCCCACACCAGAATACATACTACAATCAATTTTGGTTCTGAAAGAAAATTTGAAACAATGGAGGCAAACTTCAATAACGTTTCATGTAGAATAAGACTCCAAAAGTTATAGCTTGAAAAAAATCTGTTTTATTAAGGTGTCTCAGGAATAAAGAATTGTTAAACTCAATTATTTTATCCCTTGTTAATATATCCACATTTTTACCATGGCCCCATAATAGGAGTGTACTTTTTCATCCCTTAAATTGGGCTTAACCATATGACTGACTTTGGCCAATGACTGTAAGGGAACCCATAAGCAAAAACTTGAAATCAGGGCTTGGCCTTTTCCTGTTCTTCTGCCTTTTTTTTTTTTTTTTTATTTTTAATCTTTATTTTACTTATTTCTTTTTATCTTTATTTTACTTATTTCTTTTTATGTGGTGCTGAGGATCAAACCTAGGGCCTTGCACATGCTAAGCGAGCGCTCTACCACTGACCCACAATCCCAGCCCCTCTTCTGCCTTTTGACAGAATAATTACATGCTCCTGTAAAGAAAACAATATATCCATGGAGCTCACCTGGACCCAATCTATGGCTTGAAGTCAAGCCCTGGTGGGTCCAGCCTAGACCAGCTTGAACCACAACAGACCCAAAAATGTGTAAGCAAGAAACAAATGCTTATTGTCCTAAGCCACTGAATTTTGCAGTTGTTTGTTATGAAAAATTTTTATTGCAATACCTGATGAGTACCATATCTATACAGTTTATAAAACAATTTGTTGATATAAAACTTTTCCCGTTTCAAACAGTTTTTACCACCTCTGCAAATTTCTTAGGGATAAGACTTTGGTTATGACACTTTAGAGAAATGCTCTGAAGTAGGTTATTAAAATCATTTCCTTTTTATATGGTACAAATAGGCATATAGATTTCCTTATTTATTTATTGGTACTAGCAAATGAATCCAGGGGTGCTTTCCCATTTTTTAATTTATTTTGAGACTTAATTGCTGGGGCTGGTCTTCAACTTGTAAACTTCCTGCTTCAGTCTCCTCAGTTGCTGGAATTATAGGTGTGCACCACCATAAATCAACTAGATTTCCATTTTTAGAGGAAGTTGGTACGTAGATGGCTATTCACTGTTGAGTGTAGTATCAGGTTATTTGACTTTTTAATTATTAATTGGCATCCTTTTTTATTGGCACATTATTGGAATTTCTTGTTATATATTTACATGCACAAAATATAACATGACAATTTGGTCAATTTCTTTCCCCAGTATCTCTCCTTTCCCTTCCTTCCTCCCTCTCTCTGGTCCCCTTCCTCTGGTCAATCTACTGATCTCCCTATGAGATCCACCCCCTACACACAAGCTTTTTCCCCCTTTTTTTCTCTCTAGATTCTATACACGAGAGAAAACATTCACCCTTGATTTTTCTGAGAATGATTTACTTAGTTTAACATAATGCTTTCAAGTTCTGTCCATTTTCCTGAAAATGACATTTTTATTTATAGCTGAATAAACTCCATTATGTATATATACCACATTTTCTCTATTCATTCATCTGTTATAGACACCTAGGCTGGTTTTGTAATTTGGCTATTATAAATTGTCCTGCCATTAACATGGGTATCCATGTACCATGATAGTATGATGACTTTAATTCTTAAGGATAAATACCAAGGAGTGGTATACCTAGGTCATATAGTGGGTCCATTTCTAGTCTTTTTAGGAACCACCATACTGATTTCCATAGTGGTTGCAGTATGTTACAATACCACCAAGAGTGTAAAAATATTCTTTTTCCCCAATAATTAGATGATGAATGATGGCAACCATTCTAACTGGAGTGAAAGAAAAATCTCAGTGTAATTTTCATTTGTATTTCCTTGATTGCTAAAGATGTTGGACATTTTTTTTTCATGTGTTTGTTGGCCATTTGTATTTCTTCTAATGAGAAGTATCTGTTTAGTTCATTTGCCCATTTATGGATTGGATATTTTTTTTAGTGGTAAGTTTTTTGAATTCTTTATATACTCTGAATATTAATTCTATCAGAAGATTACTGTTTTAGTCAGCTTTTTCGCTGCTGTGACTAAAAGACCCAACCAGAACAATTGTAGAGGAGGAAGAGTTTATTTAGGGGTTCACTGTTTCAGAGGTCTTAATCCATAGAAGGCCATCTTCATTCCTCAGGGCTCAAGGTGAGGCAGGACATAATGGAGGAAAAGTGTGGCAGAGGAAAGCAGCTTACAAGATGATCAGGAAGCAGAGAGAGATCTCCACTTGCCAGATACAAATATATACCCCATAGCCATGCCCCCAATGAACCATTTCTTCTAGCCACACCCCACCTGCCTCCAATTACCACCCAGTGAATCCCATCAAAGGATTAATTCACTGATTAGGTTAAGGATATAACCCAATCATTTATCCTCCAAACCTTCTTGCATTGTGTTTACACGTGAGCTTTGGCGGGCCACCTCATATCCAAACCATAACGATTACCTAGTAAAGATTTTCCCCCATTCTGTAGGTTCTCTCTTCATTCTCTTATTTTATTTGCTGTGCAGAAGCTTTTTAATTTGATGCCATCCCATTTACTAATTCTTGGCATTATTTCCTGAGCTTTAGTAGTCCTACTAAGAAAGTTGTTGCCTTCAGTTGACTTTTGTACAGGATGAGAGATAGGGATCTAGTCTCATTCTTCTACATATAGATAATCAGTTTTCCCAGCACCCTTTGTTAAAATGGCTGCCTTTTCTCCAATGTATGTTTTTGGCACCTCTGTCAAGGATCAGATGACTATATCTATGTGTTTGTCTGTGTGTTTTATATTTTGTTCATGGGTCTGTTTTTTTTTTTCCTTTTTCTTAAATGGGTCTATTTTAATGCCAGTACCATGCAGTTTCTGTTACTATAGCTCTGTGGTATAATTTAAAGTTGAGTTTGTTAGTCAACTTTTTATTCCTGTGAACAAAATAACTGACAAGAATAATTTAGAGAAGAAAAAACTTATTTTAGCTTGATTTTTTTAAAGGTTTAGAACATGGTCAGCAGAGTTCATTAATCTTTGCCCAAGGAGAGGCAGAACATGCTAGCAGAGGAGTGCTACTCACCTCATGGTAACCAGGAAACAAAGAGAGGGAGGGGTAGGAGCTGCAGGAAGACAAACCCTTCCAGGGTACCACCCCAGTGACCCACTTCCAGCCACACTTAACCTCTCTACAGTTATCACCCAGTCAGTCCAGTCAAACTAGAATGGACTGATTAGGTAACAGTTATCATAATTCAATCATTTCACCTCTGAATATTCCTTCATTTATACAGGAGTATTTGGGTACACCTCATATCCAAACCATAACATTTTAACATTGGGTATTGTGAGCCTCCAACTTTTTTTTTTTTTAAATTAGAATTGCTTTGGCTCTTTTAGTCTTCTAAATGAATTTTAGGACTGTTTTTTTTCTGGTCTATGAAGAATGTCATTGATACTTTGATGGGCATTGCATTAGATCTATAGATCAGATTTGGTAAAATGGCTATTTAACAATACGAATTCTGCCTATTTATGAACATGAGAGGTCTTACCATCTTCTTGGATCTTTTTCAAGTTCTGTAATTTTGATTGTAGAAGTCTTTCACCTCCTTGGTTAGATTTATTTCTAGGAATTTTTCTAAGCCTTTTGTAAGTGAGACTATTTTCCTGATTTTCTTTCTCAGCAAATTCATTATTGGTGCATAGGAAAGTTATTGACTTAAGTAGGTTGATGTATTCTGTTTCTCTGCTGAATTTGCTTATTAGCTCTAGCAATCTTTCTGAGGCTTTTTGGATCTTCTAAATGTAGGCTCATATCAGTTACACACAGTGATAATTTGATTTTTTTCTTTCCTATTTATACCCCTTTAATTTCATTCTCATATCTAATCACTCTGGTGGCAATTTCAAGTACTATATTAATAAAACTGGTGAGACTGGATATCATTGTTTTGTTCTGTATTTTAGATGAAATTTTGCAGTTTTTCCTCATTAACTATGATGTTGGCTTTGAGTTTGTCATATGTAATCTTTATGACATTTAGGTAGATTCCTTCTATCCCTAGTTTCTTCCATGTTTCTATAATGTATGGGTGCTGAATTTTGTTAAGGGCTTTCTTTAATGATCCAGGCATGGTGGCACATTCCTGTAATCCCAGTGACTCCAGAGGTTGAAGCAGGAGAATTGCAAGTTCAAAGCCAGCCTCAGCAACTTAGTGAGATCCTAAGCAACTTAGCAAGACTCTGTCTCAAAATAAAAAATAAAAAGAGCTGGGGATATGGCTTGGTATTTAATTGCACCTGGGTTCAATACCCAGTACCAAAAAAAAAAAAAAGCTTTCTCTGAATCTATTGAGATTTGTGATGACTAATGAGTGACTAGTTTTGTCCTTAATTCTTTTTATGTGGTGAATTACAATCATTAATTTGTGTGTGTGTGTGTGTGTGTGTATTTTTTCCTTTTGGTACTGGGAATTGAACACTAAATAGCACCCAACCACTGAACAACATCCCCAGCCCCATTTTATATTTTATTTAGAGACAGGGTCTGACTTACTTGCTTAGCACCTCACTGTTGCTGAGGCTGGCATTGAATTCGTGATCCTCCTGTCTTAACCTCTTGAGCCACTGGGATCATAGTTGTGTGCCACAGCACCTGGCTAATGTGAATATATTGAACCATCCTTTCATCCCTGGAATAAAATCAACTTGGTCATGATGTAAAGTCTCCTTAATGTATTGCAGAATATGACTTGCTAGTATTTTGTTATGAATTTTTGCATCTATGTTTATCAGGAATATTGATCTATGCTTCTTTTTCCTTGATGTGTCTTTATCTGGGTTTGATATTAGGATGACACTAGCTTCACAAATCAAATGTGTTTCTATACATCATTGATGAATCCACCGCAGAAGAAATTAGGAAAACTACCTCATTCACAATAACCTCAAAAAACAAACAAACAAACAAAAAACTTGGGAATCAATCTAACAAAAGAGATGAATGTATTTTTTTTCTACAATGAAAACTACAGAACACTAAAGAAAGAAATTGAAGAAGACCTCAGAAGATGGAAAGATCACCCATGCCCTTGGATAGGCAGAATTAATATTGTCAAAAAGGCCAAAACTGTTATACAGGTTTAATGCAATTCCTATTAAAAATCCTAATGATTTTCTTCATAGAACTAGAGAAAGCAATTATGAAATTCATTTGGAAAAATAAGAGACCCAGAATAGTCAAAGCAATCCTTATCAAGAAGAGTGAAGCAGGAGGCATCACAATATCAGACCTTAAACTATACTACAGAACCATAGTAACAAAAACAGCATGGTATTGGCACCAAAACAGACACACAGACCAATGGTACAGAATAGAAGACAGAGACAAACCCATATAAATACAGTTATCTCATACTAGATAAAGGCACCAAAAAACATTAATTGGAGAAAAGAGCCTATTCAACAAATAGTGCTGGGAAAACTGGAAATACATATGTAACAAAATGAAATTAACCCCTATCTCTCACCCTGCATGAAACTCAACTCAAAGTGGATCAAAGACTTAGGCACTAAAACAGAGACCCTGTGCTTAATAGAAAAAAAAGTAGGCCCAAATCTTCACCATGTCATCAGCTTAGAACCTGACTTCCTTAACAAGACTCCTAAAATGCAAGAAATAAAATCAAAATCAATAAATGGATGAATTCAAACTAAAAAGCTTCTTTTCAACAAAGGAAACAATCAATAACGTGAAGAGAGAGCTTTCAGAATGGGAGAAAATCTTTACACAGACACCTCAGATAGAGCAGTAATCTTCAGAATATATAAAGAACTCAAAAAACCTAACACAGGCACACACACAAACACACACACACACAAAAAAAAAAACCAAATTTATTGAAATGTGCTAAGGAACTACACAAAATGATTTTTTTATAATATTCTTTAGGGCTGAAGTCTTTTCTGTGTTTATATCTGGATGACCTATTTATTGGTGAGAGAGATTTGTTGAAATCACCCAAAATTATTGTATTGAGGTATAAATCTTTAAGTCAATTAATTTATGTTTTATGTAATTAGGTGCACTGATGTTTGGATCTTAAATATTTACTATCATTGTATCTTCTTTTTGGATTGTTCCCTTTATAGTACAAAGTGACATTCTTTGTCTCTTCTGATTAATTTTGGTTTGAAGTCTGTATTGTTGGATATAAGAGTAACTACTCTTGCTTGTTTAGGAGCTCCATTTGTATGCAGTATCATTTTCCATCCCTTTCACATCCTTTCACTGTGGCAGTTTTTGCCTGCAAGTTGAGTCTCTTGCAAACAACAAATATTTGTGTCTTGTTTTTTTAACCCATTCTGTAAGCCTATGTTCTTTAATTGGAGCATTGAGACCATTTACATTCAGTGTTATTATAGAGAGAGGTTTGCTCATTCCTGCCAGTTTGATTTATTTCTAATGTTTAGTTTGGGTCCTATTTCTCATTTATTTATCTTGTCTTCAAATGAAACTCTTCTGTTTGAGAGCTCTGGAGTTTGTTTTTAAGCTCTTCTGTGTGTAGTATTTCTTAAAGAATTTCCTGTAGTGTTAGTATAGTAGTCATGAATTCTTTTTAGTTTCTGTTTATCTTGGAAGGTGTTTATTTTCCTTGATTCTAAATGATAGCTGTGCTGAGTATAACAATCTTGGTTGGCTATTCCAATGATACCTCCCAACACACTGACAAGAACTTTTATCCCAGTGGATGAGAGAGACTCTTTTATCTTCTTGGTCATAGTTGGGGTGAGGTGCATGTGGTCATCTACAACTGTTCAGCTGCCACTTCCCCTGAAGCTCTTTACTCCCAGCACATATTGAATCTTTGGCTTTATGCATGGGACACCAGGCCAGGTGGTCCTGGAGCTTCTCCAACTTACTGGTCACCAAGACCTGGGCTTAAGCCAGAGGCACATGGCAGTGCTCAATGCACGGGTGCACCTGTTGCATGGAAGCCTGGTTATCCTCACAGCAGCTGATGATGCACCAGAACATGAGGCCCTGCATCTTCCAGATGTTCCCCTCTCCACCCTTTTCACCATGGAGTCCACCACCTCCTGCATCCTGCTCCAGTCATTTTTAAACTTGGTCTCTTAATGTTGTCCTAGGGTTCTTGGATATTCTGATCATGATTACTAATTTTCTTCCTTCCCCTCTCCCTTCCTTCCTTCCTTCCTTCTTTCCTTCCTTCCTTCCTTTTATTTGTTACTGGGGATCAAACCTAGTAACTTTACCACTGAGCTACAATGCCAGGTGTCTTTATTTTTTGAGACGGGGTCTCACTAAATTGCCCAGGTTGGCCTTGAATTTATGATCCTGACTAAGTCTTCTGGATCACTGGTATTACAGGCATCCACTACCACATCTGACACTCCTGAATTTTTATTATATTTAAATAAAAGTATCTACTCTTACAACAAGATGTGACTTCTATGTCAATTAAATAATTCAAAAGGAAATAGAATGTGTGTTTGACAGTGTGAGAGGTCAAACTAACATTTATGGGTCACTTTCTGTATTTAGGCTCTGAGCTAAATGAGAAAGATGAATTTCAGAAAAGGTCACACAGTTCCCATGTTGAAAAGTTAGGAATTCAAGTGTGAATTTCTCTGGTTATGAAGCAAAGATTCCAGATAAGAGTCCAGAGGCTATATCTGACTCTGCTCTTAACCTGCTCAGACATATTTGGTATGATTTGTACAGTGGTTTTCAAATAATTTGAATTATCAATATTTAAAAGCTAGCTGGCTAAACATAGAGATCCAGATTTCTGATTTCTCTAAAACAAGTCAACAGCAGTGGCTCAGCCTGGCTACTGTAACTCAAGTCAGATAACAGATAGCCCCTTAAGAGAGAGAGAGTGTGTGTGTGTGTGTGTGTTGTGTGTCTGTGTGTGTGTGTATGTGTGACTCTGTTTTTGCAGTGCTGAAGGTTTTTAATTGAAGGTTTCCTTATACTTGGTCTGTATTCTCCAATAGTACCTATAGGCTTCCTGGGTGTATGACCTGTGCAGTGCTACAAGTTCCCATGCTTAGAAGAGCCTTGTGTTTCACTATCATCATGTTGAAATGCATTACCATCTTTAATCAAGGTTTTCACATTTTAATTTTGTACTAGGTTCCACAAATTATGTAGCTGATCCTACCCACAGGTATTTACATTTACAAGTTTTGCCTTAAAATTCCTGAATATATATATTTATATTTTGCTGTTTGTTTTACCTTTGCCAAAAGTTTTATCAATTTAGTAATGAAGTAATAGTAGTTCATTCTTCCCTATTTTTTAGGAGTGATCCAGATTTTATGAGTCCTGCAGCTTATATGACTTGCAAGATCTATATATACACACACATACACACATATATGTATGTAGATACATATGTATGTATGTATAATTTAGGTACAAAAATAAGAAAAAAAATTACAACTTTCACAAACTTTATAAAATTGTATGACCCTGTCAACTTGTTGCTGGGGCCACTCTTGGGATCTTGAAGCTTCAGCTTCATTAGCTTTGTGGGGAAATCTGCCCCTTCAAGGAAGATTAATAATTCTATCTCCATATTGCAGCTAGATTTACATATTAAGTTTTAGGACTTTTGTCACAAAGAAAGTGAAGCACCTAGGAGAGAGACTGTGGGTGTGCTTGATTCTGAAAAACATGCTAAGAAAACTGTAAATCAGGATATCTGACAAGACATCTTTAAGATGCTTAGGGATTTAATTAGTGTCTTTCATTTCTTCCTATAACATTTATGGCCAAATATTTTCAACCTTGTAGACCATCTATACCAGCTCTATTTGTCCTTCTAACTCAACTTATCTATGTCTTTGGTAGGGTCTGTTTTTTTCTTTGAGGCTGTTCTCCCAAATTTATCTACATAATTTATCTACACAATTTATTCTCTACCAAATTTATCATCTCAAAATACATGCATGCTTTCCCTGTTTCCCTAAAGTTCTGCAAGACAAGATTTAAAAGCTCCACATATAACAAGAGATATCCCTTAACAAATACCAGATGTTTGCTTATTCTTTTATCCTTTACAAAGTCATTATTTTTATATTCAACTCACAATTATAGCACCTTGTTTGTCCAGCTTCTTAAAGTTTGGTGGGGGGTACTTCAACCTACATTGTTCATTTAATCTTTATAACAATCTTGTGAAGTGTAATTACCCTTTTTTAGTACATGACTAAACTAAGACACAGAATGATTCATTATATTACCTTATACTTATCCCTAGAAGTGCTTAAAGCTGCTATTTGTACACATGTAATTATGTATATGTTGCAAATACTAGACTTTTATATTTAATTCATATATTCTCCTCCTCTGTAGTTTTCTCAATAAAAGAGATATTATCTCTAGTTTCCTCTTTTAAATCCTCATTAATATGTCTGAGAAATAGTAAACACCTTATTATTTATATTGGCTGATAGTTTAAAGAATTAAAGACTAAAAACTGTGATTATAAGCTATATTATTTTTCTATTAATATGAGTATACAGTGTATGGTTTACTGACAAGCTTATACATTTTAAAAATGTCAGTGCATTCTAATGGATAATAAAGCAACATCTAATCAAAGACAAGCTAGTCACTTGCTCAGGAATTAAAAGAAAAATATTTATTGCAAAATAGACTAAAGATCAAATCATATGAGGAAATGTTTTCATTAAAAAACACTGTCACAAAACCTTTAACATGCTACGTTTTACATGATTCTGCTTATTCAAATTCCTTTTTTTTTTCTTTTATTTTTGGAGTGCTGGGGATGGAATCCACTTCCTCATACCTATGTATGCTAGGCAAGCACTCTACAACTGAGCCACAGTCACAGCCCCAAATTCCCAAAGTTTTAAACTCAAGAACTGCCTTATTTTAATCCAGAATCCCTTGTTATGTCAAACTACACAAGGACGCTTATTAAAATGCTATATTTTTCTATCAGGAATTGGCTATTTTGGCAAAACCATAGTTCATATCAGAACTTGAAGATGTATATATTAAAAGCCCTTGAAAAAAGACTTTGTGTTACAATAATTTAAGGACTTGCTTGTTTTCTGGGTATTTCTAATTTTCATGATTAGTTTAGTAATCAATCCTTATGGGAAAACATTCTATAGAAGGTATATTGGTGTGGTATATCAAAATATTTTGTTTGCGAACTAATTTAAAAGTTATATGAAGGCGATATGTGGCAGCGCACACCTGTAATCCCAGTGGCTTGGGAGGCTGAGGCTATTTCGAGTTCACAGCCAGCCTCAGCAACTTAGCAAGGCCCTGAGTAACTCAGCAAGACCCTGTCTCTAAATAAATTATAAAAAGTGGCTGGGTAGAATGAAACAGACATTATTACTTTATGTAGGTATGTGACTGTATGACCAATGTGATTCTACAATATGTATACTCAGAAAAATGAGAAATTATATCCCATCTATGATATATCAAAGTGTATAAGTGCATCCTACTGTCATGTATAACTAATTAAAACAAACAAAATATTTAAAAAAACTGAAAAAAAGGGGTGGGGGGGCTGGGGATGTGTCTTAGTGGTTAAGTGCTCCTGGGTTCAATCCTTGGTACAAAAAAAAAAAAGTTATATGAAGTGTTTTTCAGTCAACATTCTGAAACTGGACATTATATGATTTAGGAAAAATAGTAAATATTTTCTTAATAATTTAAATATTAAATAAAGGAAACCTTAGATTGAATAGGGGAAAAATAAAATATTTTAATATGCTCCTTTAATAACTGATGATAGGGCTGGTTGTAGCTCAGTGGTGGAGCATTTGCCTCGTATATGTGAGGCACTGGGTTGGATTCTCAGCACCACATAAAAATAAATAAATAAAATAAGGTTCATTGACAACTAAAAATTTTTTTAAAAATGAAGAAATGATAATAATTGTTGAGTACAATTGGTTGGCATTTGATATGTATTTATTTCATATCCCTTTCTTCTTTCATGGTGTTCTAACTTGCCATGTAAAATGTTGGAATAATAGTGTTTTGTTTTGTTTTTATAACTTCAACCTAAAAAACTATGATAATGGTAACTTTGCCAGGAGTTTATATCTTAACAGAAGTATGTAAGAAGTATATTACTTTATAGCTTTTTTTCCTTGTCAAAATGATTAACATTATAGAACCTAGAACTTATGCAGAAAACTGGTAATCAGACACTCATGAGTCATCGTCATAGCTTTGCTTCCAAATACAAGCTACATCTTAATTCTGTGCCAGATTTATAGAAAATGAGTCTTTTGATATATTATGAGAATATGGCTATAAAAATAGTATGATAATAACATTAATTATATATTGTTAGCAGTTATACTAGAAGTTACTTAGATGAGATTGTATTTAGGTTTTACAGTAATTTTTGTAACTCATGTATTTTGTTGCGTGCTAGAGAGATATTTAGTTAAAAACTGAAAGTTTATCAAATGAAATGGCACATAAAAATTCTTCATTGTTTTAAGGAAAAGAAGCCCACTTAGATAGCAAAAATATAAAGAAAATCTACTATATATCTTGACTAATTTCAGAAGCATGGCAAATCAAAATATTAAAATAGATATCCTACAAGCATAGACTAAAATATAAAATGAATGTGTGTGCATCATTACAATCAATGGTTACATGGGAGGATCATGTAACAATGGGTGCCACTGATCAACTCTCTGGGAAATAAAATACAGTTTCGATGTTTATATTAGACCATTGTCAAGTTTCATGCAAAAGAGTAAAATGATCCCATCCTATTTCTAAATGATTACTCTGGCTTCTGTGTGGAGAACAGGTTTGAGGCAAGCAAGAACAGAAGCTGGGGATTAGTTGAGAGGCTGTGGGGGGAGAACAGAAAGACAGCCAGGATGCAGGAACAGCAGTAGAGAGGTAAAGGAGTGGAATGGACTTAGCAATGGATTGTATGTGGGAGTAAGGCAAGGAGAGTAAGTAATGGTGATTTCCAAGTGTCTGTTTGAATATGAGAGACCTGAAGGAGTCAACTTAAGAAATCAAGAACTTAGTCCTATGTAGGTTCTAGAATATGCAAGTGAATTATCATTGCTGTTATTGTTCAAGTACTGATTTTTTTTTTTAAGTTGGGGAACGAGCCCAGTGGTACATTACCACTGAATTACATTCCCAGTTCCTTTTATTTATTTACATTTTAAACTTTTGAGACAGAGTATCACTAAGTAGTCCAGGTTAACCTCAAACTTGTGATCCTCCTGTTGCAGCCCCCAAGTAACTGGGATCACAGGCATGCAGCACTGCACCCAGCCTGAATTTTAACTTTCACTCATAGAACTTTAAACATGTAAAAGTACGGTTTTTGAATTCTATATATCACTATAGGTCACTGCAGCTTCTTACCAAAGGGCTCCTTTAGCTGGACACAGTGCATGCCTGTAATCCCAGAGGTTCAGGGGGCTGAGGCAGGATCGTAAGTTCAAAGCCAGCCTCAGCAAAATCAAGGCACTAAGCAACTCAGTGAGGCCCTATCTAAAAATAAAATACAATATAGGGCTGGGGATATGGTTTAGTGGTAGAGTGTCCCTGAGTTCAATCTCCAGTATCCAAAGTAACAAATAAAACAAAACAAACAAACAAACAAACAAAAACGGCTCTTTTAGTCTACTCAAAAGACTTTTTCCTCCTCCTACCCCTCTTCCTCTTCTCCTCTCCCTCCCCTTCCCCCTCCTCCTCTTCCTCTTTCTCCTCCCCCTCTTTCTCTACTTCTCCTCCTCCTCCTCCAGTACAAGAAATTGAATTCAGGAACTCTTAACCACTGAGCCACTTCCACAGTCAATTTTTAAATATTTTTTGAGACAGGCCTTGCTAAATTGCTGAGGCTGGCTTTGAACTTGTGATCCTCCTGTCTTAGGCTTCCAAACCATTGGGATTACAACTGTGTACCACCATGCACAGCTCAATTTTACCTTCTTAAAATGAGTTTCAAAGGTTTATTTCTTGGCTTACATTTAGGAAGAGAGACCACTTATTGGATTCCAGTGACCTACTCATGAATAATAACATCAACTTCTAATATGTATTGTGTACCTACTCTCTGCTAAATGTTATTCTTTCATGTCTTACACATGAGAACAATGTGTAGGAAAAGATCAGAACTAAGGATTGGGGAAATTAAGGGTGATGGTCATGCATCATAGCTAGGATCCAAACACCTTGGTCTGGCTTCAAAGTGTGTATTTTCACCACTTACATTTTTCCTCTCTAGCTTAGACTTTAGTTTCAAATTGAGATATTGTTGAAAACTAAACTTTCTGGATTGATGCTTGCACTTCATTTTACTATTATATCAGATATTCTGTTTAGGGAGATTACCTACTTTGTTAAACACTAATTTGGTTTTATTAAGCCACTTGACTCAGCTAAATGTCTCCATCCACATGGCAATTCAGCAAACTGCAGCTGCCTTTTACTAGTTTCTTGCAACCTGGTTTCAGTTCCTTTCCTCTTCCATTAAAATCTTTTTTGGGGGGGCCATCATAACTCTCTTCTTGACAAACCATGTGACTCTCTCTTAGACATTTCCTGGCTCCCGATGGTGACTTCCTTTCTCCCAAAGCCCTTTCCACCCTTTCTAATTCACTGCATGTCAGTTCATTCCTGCTATGATAGCAAAACAGCTCAGACTGATAGGCTATAGGTAATGGAAATTTATTTCTCACAATTTTGGAGTCTGGGAAATCCATACGCAACAAAATGAAATTAAACCCTTATCTCTCACCATGCAAAAAACTCAACTCAAACTGGATCAAGGACCTAGGAATTAGACCAGAGACCCTGTGCCAAATAGAAGAAAAAGTAGACCCTAATCTTCATCATGCGGGATTAGGACCCTACTTCCTTAACAAGTCTCCTAAGACGCAAGAAATAAAATAAAGAATCAATAAACAGGATGAATTCAAACTGAAAACTTATTCTCAGCAAGAGAAACAATTAGTGAGGTGAAGAGAGAGCCTACAAATGGGAGCAAATTTTTACCACATGCACATCAGATACAGCACTATTCTCCGGGATATATAAAGAACTCAAAAAACTTAACACCAAAAAAAAAAAAAAAACCCTAAACAAACAAAACAAACAACCCTAAGGAGTTGAACAGACACTTCTCAGAAGATGATATACAATCAATCAACAAATGTAGGAAACAATGTTCATCATCTCTAGCAATTAGAGAAATGTAAATCAAAACTCCTCTAAGATTTCATCTCACTCCAGTCAGAATGGCAGCTATTATGAAGATGAGGATGTGGGGAAAAGGGCACGCTCTTACATTATTAGTGGGACTGCAAATTGGTGCAACCAATCTGGAAAGCAGTATGGAGATTCCTTAGAAAACTGGGAATGGAACCACCATTTGACCCAGCTATCCCACTCCTTGGCATATACCCAAAGGACTTAAAACAGCATATTACAGTGGTGCAGTCACATCGATGTTTATAGCAGCACAATTCACAATAGCTAAATTGTAGAACCAACCTAGATGTCCTTCAGTAAATGAATAGATAAAGAAACTATGGTATATATACATAATGGAATATTACTCAGCATTAAAAGAGAATAAAATTATGACATTTGCAGGTAAATGGATAGAGTTGGAGAATATAATGTTGAATGAAGTAAGCCAATCCCCCAAAACCAAAGGCCGAATGTTTTCTCTGATAAATGGATGCTGATCATAATGGGGGTGGAGGAGGAGCATGGGAGGAGTAGAGAAACTTTGGTTAGGGAAAAGGGGAGGGAGGAGAAGGGAGGAAAAATGGGGGTAGAAATGATGGTAGAATGAGATGGTCATTATTACCCTAGGTACATGTATGAGGACACAAATGGTGTGACTCTACTTTGTGTACAACCAGAGACATGAAAAATTGTGCTCCACTCGTGTACTATGAGCTGAAATGCATTCTTCTACCATGTATAACAAATTAGAACAAATAAATGAATGAATTAATTAAAAAAATAAAGCAGAGAGTGAGTCTCCACTCCACCAGATATAAAATATATATCACAAAGTCATGCCTCCAGTGACCCACCTCTTCTAGCCATATCCTAAATTCCTTCAGTTACCACTGGGTTAATCCTTATCAGGGGATTAATTTACTGATTGGGTTAAGGCTCTCATAACCCAATCATTTCACCTCTGAAAATTCTCACGTGTCTCACACATGAGGTTTTGGGGGATACCTCACATTCAAACCATAACAATGGGCGAAAAAGGAATGAACTCAATCCTCATGCTGTTTTATAAGGGTGCTTTGCTAATCCCATCCACAAGAGCAGAGCTTTCATGACCTAATTGCCTCCTGAAGACCACACCACCTAAAACAATCACATTAGGGATTAGGTTCCCACATAGATTTTGGAGGTTGCAAATATTCAAATCATAGAACTGTATTTCCAGTTCTCCACCATTTTCTCCTCTGCTTTTCTGTTCATCATTCACATCCTCACTAGGCACCGTTCTGCTCCAAGCCTTTCCTCCTTTTTCTCTTCCTTCTCTCTCAGACAGCACATGTACTCTCTGAGTTTCAACCATGACTGCTGTGCACATAACCTTTGGTTCTGGGCTAAAAATCCTTGTTTTGGCCTCTCTTGCCTGTATTCCAATCTAGTTTTTATCTGGCTGTACAATTTGGTCACCACTTCAAGTTAACTAAATTGGCCACCACTACCAAATAGCCTTCCTATGTCACATACCTCATTTCTTTGGGTCCTGGCTTTCCTCTTCCTGCATGCTCTCTAAGCACCTCAGGACTGCTTCCATCGGACCCTGCTTGCTAACCTCCACTCACTGCTTGTCCTTGACCCCCAACATGCACCTAATCTAGTCAATGCAACTAATTTTCAACAGCTCTCTCTTATTTGAATTCTTGGATCCTTTTGACAGTGTTAACCTTTGTAAATCTATTTTTCTTGGCTTTCCTGAGAACAGCTGTCCTAACTCTCAACATATCCCCATTGTTCTTTCTGTGGTATTTGCCAAAATCCCTCTCTCTACTCTGTAATTGCTGTTCTGCTCCTAGGATTCTGTCTTTGGCTCTCTTCTCTTTTCATTCTGTCTCTGCTATAGTAAGCTCTGTTATTGTTCTATGTATTTGGATCCCTTTTGTGTAGTCAGTTAATTTTTCTACTTTATGAACTTCTGTAGGTAGTGTTAAGACTTCATTCTCAAAGGGGAAAAAAAAAAGATTGGAGTTCCCTTTCCCAGTTTTCCTTATAGTTAAGGTTGGATAAAAGTACATAACTTTGACTTCCAGTCACATACACCCAACCTGGTAAAGCAGGGATCATAGGATTCCTAAGAGGCTGTGGTTCAAGAAAGCTAAACTCCTGGGACATCACTGGCAGCAAGGCTGCAGTGTCGACTTTAGTGGCAGTGACACCAGACCAGTTCTATGGCAGCAGTTTGGACATTATTTCTGAATGACATGATTCTAGTTCTCTATCCCTCTTGAAAATTATTTGTGCTATACAGTATCTTTTTAGCAAATTTCTTTTCTCCTTAGATCATCCAGGTGGTTTCTGTTGTTTGTCTACACAATTAAATCCTGGGTTTTGACTCCCACCTTAATGCTAATGGATCCCAAATCTCTCTCCTGACTTCTGCCCCAATCTCCAAATCTCTATAATGACAAGAAAAAGTCTGTACATGTTTAGTACAGATAAACTATTTTCTGAATATTTTCAGTCCATGGTTAGGGGAATTCATGAAGTAGAACCCACAGATATAGAGAACAAACTGTAGGCATAAGGAAACAAAAAATAAGTTGTAGGAAGAAATATAAAGCGCCAAGTTTAAGGAACAGATATTAAATATGTAGACAGGGTGGTCAGGCAAGTCTCATCAAGAAAGTGATTTTGGATAAAAAGCCTAGAGAAAGTGAGGAAGCTGGGGGAAGTGCATTCTAAGCAGAGGAAAGAGCAACTGGAAAGACCTGGAAGCTATAGCAAGAATGATTCATGGCTGTAGAAAGAATGATTTGTTTGCAGAACATGGAAGCCACCCTCACCTGAGGCCATAAGTAATCTAGAGAGAAGTAAAGAGTTGATGTCAGAGAGAGAGAGGATGAATGCTGAGAAAGCAGATCACAGAGCACTTCGTAAGTCATAGTGTGAGGGTTGGAGCCAGGGGTTTTGAGGATTGATTGGAGATATGTTTAGGAGAAACCTCACAGGTCTATGAGGTGTGTGTGTGTGTGTGTGTGTGTGTGTGTGTATGTGTGTGTGTTAGGTGGGTGATGGTTTGGGAAAAGGTAGATAGTGGATGACTCCTAAATTCCTGTTTTGAGCAAATGAATACAGCCCACTGATCTAATGGAAACTGGAGGAAAAACTAGTTGGGTGAGAAAGATACTAACTTGAAGTGTTTTGTTTTGTTTTTGTTTTTAATATTTTTTTAGTTGTAGATGGATACAATACCTTTATTTTATTTTACTTGTTTATTTTTAGGGGTGCTGAGGATTGAACCCATTGCCTCACGCATGCTAAGCAAGTGCTCTACCACTGAGCCACAACCACAGCCCTTTAACTTGAGGCTTTTTGTGTGTGTGTGTGTGCTGGGGATTGAACCTTGTGCATGTGAGGCAAGCACTCTACCAACTGAGCTTTATTCCCAGTCCCCTAACTTTAGCTTTTGATATGGGAATTTCTTTAATTCCTTAGTGTCTCTCAGGGTGCACAACATTGTCTGATTACATAATTGCACAGAAATGCTGAGTTCATAAATGAAAATAAGAAGTTCTAGATGTCTGTATTTTTAATAGGACTATGTAACTGTATTTGTTAATTAGGTAATATTTGTTGAGTTTCTAGTATGTAACAAACACAAGTTCTGTCTGTAGGGCATTCTTGTGAGAGAAACAAAATAGTCATCAGTTATATATGAGGATCTGTAGCTCAGAAGAATCTTCAGCACATGGTGACAACTGAAGCCTACAGTAGATGAAGTCATCTCTGGGTAGTAGAGGGGAGGAGAAAGACCTAGAAGATAACTCATTAATTTGTGTTCCTATAAAGGAGATGCTCACAAACGAGACTTACAAAGAGCTTCTGGAAGCACCTTGGCATCATGAAATCCAATAAAAGAGAGGGTTTCAAGAAGGAAGAAATGTCCTCTTTGCCAGATGCTAAGAAGCCAAGGAAGATGAATGAAAAACACACAGTTAATTTCGTTTTATGGGAGTCACTGTTGGCCTTATCAAGGACATTGGAGTAGTTAAGGAGAATCCATTTGAGGGAAGGCTGATGATGAACAGGAAGTGAAGAAATGAAATCAATGAGAGTAGATATTTCTTCTAAAAATGCAAAGAGATAAAAAATGCAAAGAGGGTGAGAGGAGGAGCGAGGGATTTCTTAATTGACTCTGTAAGTGAAGATTATACAGTGACAGCGTAGTCCTTAGTGGTGGGTCCCAGTGATACTGAAAAGGCAGTCTTTGAGGGGGACTTGCAATAAAACATGCAGAACCTGCTCGGGTGCATGCTAATTGGTGAAACTTTGCTGGGATTTTGCAGCAAGGGAGCTCCTGATGGCACCAAGGTTCAAAAAGTTTAGTAGAAATTTGTTTCCTCCCATTAGAATGTTCATTTGGACACAGAGCCTCCCAAAATAAAAGGAGTCTTCTTTACAGTTGTATGTGACCCTGATAATCAGTTCAGACCAATGATGTAAGTGAGAATGTATAGTAACTTCCTCAAGGAAGAGCTGACATGTAGTCTTTTATCTATGGTGCCTCTTTCCTCCCTCCAGCTGGAGGAAATATGGACAGAATTGCTGGAACTGATGTATGCAACTTGGACTTAGAGGAGAACTTTAGAATAGAGTCCACAGATGATAAAACAGAAAAAATATGAGTCAGACTGTGTTGATCTCAGAGAGTAAAGTTGCCTGACATCATTAGACTACCTGAATCTGGATATTAATGCAAAAGAAAAATAAGTATCTAGTTTAAGACTCATAGTTTGGAATCTATTGATGTTCTCTGCCAAATATAAATCTAAGTCATATGTAAAAGAGCAAAAAAAAAAGTTCAGACCATAATAAAAATGACAAGCTATCACTGAAATGAAAACAAATTAAAAGTCATCAAAGAAAATTCTTTCAGGAAAAATGATAGTGTTAATTTAAAGCCAGGGATCTTGTCCAGGAGTTATTGATGTTAGGAAAGAAATGGGTAGGGAAATGACTAGAATAGTGAGAAAATGCCACATGATGAAATGTGCCATATGGTCCCATATTATCCAGCCCCTTATGTATTACTAGTCCATCACAGTGGACACTTTTGCCAAGCCTTAATTCAAGAGGACATACGAGGTAAATGATAATTCTTTTTTCCTATGAAGTGCATACTTTCTTATAACCTGTTAAACTCTGTGTGAGTGTGTGTGTATGTGTAATTTATATTTTAATTTGTGCTATAATGGACTCAGAGTCCAAAGTCCAAATGATTCTGGGTTTTAAAAAATCTTGTTAGGTTGTAAAGTGTATTATAAAGTGTACAGATAAGATTCTTCTAGTTATCATGATTTCTCTTTCTTGATTTGAGAATTTAAGTCAAAGAAATGCGATATAAGAAAATTCCTTTGAACTAACTGCCAATTTTGTATAAAGAAAACAAAAACAAAAACCAAATAACCAAAAACTGATTAAGGAAAGCTGGTCCAAAAAAACTGCGAGATCTATTATGAACTCTTATAGTAGAAGGTGGAACTTGCATTCTATTATGTGAGAAATCTATAGAACTACGTACAAGAAACATCACTTCTTCTTCTTCTTCTTTTTTATTTATTTATTTATTTATTTATTTTTTGTGGTGCTGGTGATTGAACCCAGGGCCTTGTGCATGTGAGGTGAGCATTCTGCCAACTGAGCTATATCCCCGGCCCAACATATCCTTATTTCTTAAATCATATTTATCTTGTTCTGAGTTTGGAGGAAAATCCAATCAATCATTTTGGGGACTGCTTTCTCCCCCCAGTGGGGTCCAGCATCAATCCTGGGCTTCTATAAATGCCAAAATCAAGAGGTTAAGTTGGTCCTTGATTCTCTGTGGTTATAATCTTTGACATTGTACTGTTGACCCCAGGGTGCTATTATAGAGTTCTGTAGCCTGCCTGTTGGGCCCTAAGGCTCCAGGTCAGCAATGCACCTCTCAGTTGATCTTTTCACTCACTTCAGGTTATAAAAGCCATAGTCAGAGAGATCACTGCATACCTGGGGATTTAGTCTCTCCCACTCTGTGGTGTGTGGTGCATTCTTTGTCTTTTTCCCAGCTGGAAAAAAAAAAAGTTTATAATGTTTGAGAGCATGATCTCTTTTCTTGAGAGTAGAGACAAGGAGATGATACCCCCATTCATTTTTTCTCCTAATTGTGTTCAGTGTTAAACTTATGTAACTCAAAATGGATATTAACCATATTTTGAACTTGTTCTCACAAAATATCATTATTCAAGTGACTAACAAGTAGAATATTTAGTTTCACTTCTCTGATTTGAATTTCAGTTCTTTTTCTGACTGCCGTTTACATGTTTCTGGCAGTGGAATTAGATGACCAACAGCTGACTCTTGATACATTGATTGCCTGATACTGTCAATTCTATCTTAACACATTCGAGTTCTGGTGAGTTTTCTTGTGTAGGTATCTAAACAAGGAACATATCTGAATACTAATATGATGTGTCTGTATCTTTGAAAAATTTGCAGAGAAATTCAGTTGTAACTATCCTTAAATATGTAAAAATAATAGTTTTGAAAAGGTTTCTTCTCAAAACTGTTCTATGTACTGACATGAAAGTAGAAGTCTGACATTAGAAATATAACTAAATTCTAAGGCAGGTGTTATAAAGTGTACACCTGTAATCCTAGCAACTCAGATGCTGAGGTAGCTTTCTCATCTACTTTGGAAGTAGTTATAGAAGACCCTAAAGTAATTTAAAGAATACTTGTGACCTTGTCTGCATTTCACTGCTCATTGCTAGCTACCACCTAACAGTGGGGTCTAGCGGGAGGTAGTTAGGTTGTTGAGGTGTGCCCTTGAAGGGAATATTGAGACCTTGACCCCTTCTTTTCTTTTTGCTTCTTAGCTCTCATGAAGTGAACAATTTCTTCTTTTTTGGGAGGGGAGGGCTTTTCATTATTTATTTATGACAAATATTCTGCGGCTCCAATTCTCTCCGGTCAAAAATTCTTTGAGACGATGCCATCTGCCTTGACCAATCCGAGAATGGAGTCATCTGACTCACCCATCCTGAGAATGGCCCCGCAGATAGCGTAGGTCTTAAACTAGCGGTTAAACCTGAGGGTGAGTTTGTCCACCTCAGCCACGTTCATCTGGATGGACGCGTGGTCCTTGGCACCAATGATGCGGTTGCTGGCGGAGCATTTCCACGGCACGTACAGGTCCACGAACTCGCCAGCGTGGTTCTGCATGCTGAAGCGTGCCTGCTGCCTCCGCCATGAGCGCCAGAGCAGAGAGAACAATTTCTTCTGTTACGCACTCCTCCATGATGTGCTGTCTCACTACAGACCCAAAGTGACAAAGCCAAGTGATCACTGTAAGCCCAAATCAATCTTTCCTCCTGTGAGTTTGATATTTCAGCTATTTTGTCATAGTGATGGAAAGCTGACAAACACAACTGGCAAGGAATTTGAAAAAAAAATTCACATAATGAAAAATTTACAGAACAAAAGACATGGCTTTTTCACTAACTTGCAAGGAATAGAAAAGAAAGAGGGAATGTTATTAGACACCAGCCAGTCTCATTATGTTGTCCTTATTTAAATTTTGATTCACACAAACTATTTAAAAATTATGACATTTATGAAACCATTGGAAATCTGAATTGAAATGCATTCTGCTGTCATGTATAACAAATTAGAACAAATAAATAAATTTATTAAAAAAATACATATAACCCAGACTATGGCCCCAATTTAGTCCCTAAAAGTATGTTAATATTGAAGAGTTACTGATAAAGTTCTCAGGTGTGCTAATGGTACTGTTATTGTGTTTTTGTAAAGAGCTGTTTTCTTGGACTGGGGTTGTGGCTCAGCAGTAGAGGGCTTGCCTAGCATGTGTGAGGCACTAGATTCAATTCTCAGCACTGCATATAAATAAAGTCCATTGACAACTAAAAAAACAATATTTAAAAAAGAGCTCTTTTCTTTTAAAATATATGTTAGAATATTTATGGAGGAAATTACATGACTTGTGAGATTTGCTTCAAAATAATATGAGTAGGTAAGGGTATAGATGAACAAGCTTGTCCATATTGAAGGTGGTTAATAGTACTGGATACAAGGAAGTTTTTTTTTTTTTTTACTATTATTTCTATTTTATAAAATGTTTATCTTTTAAATATATGAGTAGAAA
This sequence comes from Marmota flaviventris, assembly GCF_047511675.1. Classification (NCBI taxonomy): domain Eukaryota; kingdom Metazoa; phylum Chordata; class Mammalia; order Rodentia; family Sciuridae; genus Marmota; species Marmota flaviventris. The sequence goes on along the minus strand of NC_092502.1, from coordinate 101,882,684 downwards.
AATTTAAAGATGAAAAAATATCATGAATGAAATTTGCCTTAAAACAATCCAGTTGTGGGATACAGGAAGTAGAATAGGTGGTTGTATAGTTTTATGCGTTGGATGTGAGGTGTTTCCAAAAGCTCACGTGTGAGACAATGTAAGAAGGTTCAGAGGAGAAATGATTGGGTTGTAAGAGTCTTAACCCAATCAATGATGTAATCCCCTGATAAGGATTAACTGAGTGGTAACTAAAGTGGCAGGGTATGGCTGGAGAAGGTAGAAATTGTGGCCATGGCTCTGGGGTATATATATTTTTTAAAATAAATTTATTTATTTGTTCTAATTTGTTATACATGATAGCAGAATGCATTTCAATTCATAGTACACATATAGAAGGTGTACAATGAAAATCAGAACCTCCTTCCCCCAAAGCTGATGATAAAAACTAGAATTATCACTCTAATCTTCCCCCTGTCTTTGCCCAAGAGCTGATTATATGTATTTTTAATAAATTATTATTATTATATATTTTATTATATGTATATATGTACATATGTTATATGTATTTTTTAATAAACTTATTTATTTGTTCTAATTTTTCATTTCTCTGGTTGTACACAAAGTAGAGTAACACCATTTGTGTCTTCATACATGTACTTAGGATAATGATGTCCATCCATCTCATTCCACCATATTTCCTACCTCTGGGGTATATATTTGTATCTGGCAAGTGGAGACTCTCTCTCTCTGCTTTCCGATCACCATGTGAGCTGCTTCTGTCAGCCACTCTTCCACCATGCATGATGTCCAGCCTCACCTCCAGCCCCAATGAAGGAGCTAGCCTTCTGTGGACTAAGACCTCTGAACCCATAAGCCCTAAATGAACCTTTTCTCTTCTACAGTTGTTCTGGTTGGGTCCTTTTAGTCATAGCAGGAAAAAAGCTGACTAAAACATATAGATTAAGAAAGATGTATGACCATGAGTTGTGGATAGTTGAAGCAGAGAGATAGATGCATAGTGTATTGCACTATTGTCTTAGTCCATTGGGGCTACTATAACAAAATACCATAAACCAGGTAGCTTAGAAACAACATAAATGTCTTTCTCACAATTCCAGAAGTTAGGAAGTCCAAGATTAAGGTGTTGTTAGATTTGGTATCTGGTGAGGGTCAAACTTCTTTTATAGACAGACTTCTTCTCATAGTGTCTTTGAGATGGAAGGGGCTAGTTAGTTTTCTACAGTCTTTTTCATGGGACATTAAAGCCCTTATGATCTTATCTGCCAAAAGCTTCAAGTCCCAATATTATCATCCTGGGGATTAAGATTTCCACATAATTTTTTTTGAGGGGTGGAGCACAAACATTCAGACCATAGCATCTCCACTTTTGTATGTGATTGGCATTTTACATAATAAAAAATTAACCATTACACCGAGGAGCAGTAGGAGTAAACATACATTTGTGCTTATTTGGAAAATCATAATAATTATAATTATAGAGAAAAATCACAGTAGGAAGCAATGCTGCTACATATTGGTGCTGTCTTAATATATCGTTCTGAATAGCTACCCTCAAATCTTGGGCAAAAATTCAGTTTCAGTTTATCTGCCAGAATAGACTTAGCTATGTATCAGAAATAAATCACTTGTTGAATAAAACAACAAGGCCTATAGATATGTTCTAGATATGTTCTGCTCATTAGAATTCCTTAGGGACTCATGCAAATGGAGCAGCCACAATATCAGCTCTTGCCTTTGCTATGCCAGAGGGAAAGTAGGCTCTAGACCATCTTATTTGGTGAATAAGGAATCCAGTCTAGAAATGACATACAACATTTCTTATTATAATTCATTTGCCTGAATCAGTCACAAAGCTCTATTCAACCACAGAAGGACTTGGAAGCACACTGCTGCTATTTGCCCAGAAGAAAGGAGAATCAAAAACACTTGGTAAAGAATTCTAATAACTTCCTTGTTAAAAGACCCTATGTTCTGATGTTGAAGCTGCATGATACTTAAGCCTCTGGGATGACTGTACGTAGTTGCCACTTCTAAGACATCAGCTAGATACAAGCACTCATTCATCCTTTTGGACCATCTCTTGTGACTCACAGTCATGCAACATATTGCATGCAGAGATTGCATAATGAGTGTGAGGTAATTAGTTGACTTAATTATGAGTTCATACATAAGTTTTGTTTTGTTTTGTGGTGCTAGGGAATCAAACCCAGGGCCTTGAACATGCTAAGCAATACCCAGCCTCTGCTTTACATTTTTTAAAAAAGTGTTCTGTTTTTAAAGTATTGGGTTCTTGTAAACAAACAAACAAACAAAAACAACTTGGAAACTATGGAAAACTAAAAAGAATGGGGGAGGAAATCCCTCATGATTTCTCCACCCTAAGATAATGAAAGTTCATATTTTAGTGAAGTTATTTCCAAAGTTTCCTATGCATTTTCAAAATTTAGCTTTCATAGTCATCAAAATTGTAACTTTTTTTTTTAAACTAGTGACTGTAGTTGGGGAGAAAGGGGGATGATTCCTTTATCACCTATCAGAAGGGTCACAGCAAACACCCCTATCTCAAAAAAACAGGTTAATGAGAGAAAAACATGATAAATTTGTTTGATCATAGTTTTACATGACATGAGAGTCTTCATATTGAAAACCCAAATGCCCAGGGCAAACTATTGATTTTTATGGTTAGGCTCCACGAAGAATGAATAGAAATATCACTAGAAAAAAATGGCATAATCAGATGTAATAGACTATGTGGGAAAACCTGGCAATGCCTGTTAGTTCAGATTTTTCTTGGCCTTCCTTTTGGTTGTAGGGCAGGGCCCCCCTGGAGTGAAGATCTTAATTTTTTAATGATCAGCTCTTGGGCAAAAGATAGGGGGAAGATTAGAGTAATAATTCTAGTTTTTATCATCAGCTTTGGGGAAAGGAGGTTCTGATTTTCATGATTCACCTTGGGAAAGAGTAATTCTGGTTTCTGTGACTCACTTTGTTGTGTGAAAATGAAGGGTGAGAGCCATGAGGAGTAGGTTAGAGAGAAACTACTTCTGAGGTTACTTCTGAAGTCCTTACTTCAGGGAAAAGCCCAAATACAGTCTTAATCCTGCTATAACAAAATATAACAGAAATGCTGCTATAACAAAATACCGGAGACTAGATAATTTATAAAGAACATACCTTTGTTTTCTTACAGTTTTGGAGTCTAGAAGTCCAAGATCAAGTTGCTGCAAGTTCAGTAATCTGGTGAAGACCTATTTCTCATAGATGGCACCATGTTATGTCCTCATATGTCAGAAGAGAAAAAGAGAAAAACCCAAGCCTTTTTCTATAAGGACCCTAATCCTATCCTCTGTCTTCATGACTTAACCACTTTCCAAAGGTACCACCTCTTAACACTGTCACATTGGCCATCAAGTTGCAACAGATGAATTTTTCAAGACACAGACAACATCAGTGAACTTGCTTCAATAGCTTATCTAAATGTCCTTGAGCCAGAAAATGACTTTTACAAGCTTTAAAAAATTTTCTTTTAAATGTTTTAGCTCTCTTCCTTGTAACAGAAGTGTTTTAACATGGTTATATAACACGTAAATACTAATGACTAATTAAGAGTTCCATGTCACATTCTGTGTTTTGGAGCAATATATTCCTGGTTTAAAAAATTAGCATAGAGCTAGGGATATAGCTCAGTTGGTACAGTGTTTGCCTGGCATGCATAAAGCCCTGGGTTCAATCCCCAATACCACAAATAAAATAAAATAAAAATTAGCATAAGACCAGTCAATAAAGAAGAAACAAATGAAAAATTACAATAGTTGGGTTTATTTGCTTTTGGTATTTTATTCATTCAGGTTATTTATAAAAAGGGAATAGCTTTGGAAATTCATATTACTGTGAAATTTAAGTCCTAAATTTAAGATCCTAGTTATCCTTCAAAGTAATAAAAAACTGTTGCTGATTAAAGCAATGACTGATTAATATAGGGAATAAATCAGCCAAACATGTTACAATTGGGATGATTTCTGAAATGCAGAAACTGTTTATAGACTAAGCTTCTTAGAGATCAAGGCTAATATGTGCAAATCTTTAGCAATTATGACCCAAACTTTGCTAAGAATTCTTCTTTCATTCATTTAAAAAAATATTTTTTAGTTGCAGATATTCACAATACCTTTATTTTGTTATTTTTTTTTTTTTATGTGGTGCTGGGGATGGAACCCAGTGCTTCATGCGTGCCAGGCAAGCGCTCTACCACTGAGCCACAATCTCAGACCTCATTCATATTTTGACATTGCATTTCATGTGCAGATTTCATTTCAATCAATAAAGAAAATCACAGAAAATTTAATTGACCAAGAACCTACACAAAGATCTTGTAACTTTATCGTCTTCCATCTATTTCTCAAATAATTATGCTAGTAAATAAAATAATGACATAATAGATTATGTACTTCTTCGGGGCTGAAACCATGAATTACTGACCTTTGTAACTACCAATTCCTAGCACATTGTATTGCACAAAGGAAACACCTAGAACAAATATAAAAACCTATAAACAAATATAATTCTATTTGTATGTGAAAAGCATTTGAGTTCTCCATCACTTATTTACTTTCCTTGTTATTCAGTCTGGAAGTCACAAACTAACATGACTATAGTTCTTGAATCTAATATATTACAAAATAACAAATTTCCAAGTTAACAGAGCAATATGTTACAAAAACAAAACAAAGTCACAAACTAACATATCTGCAGTTTTTAAATTTAATGTTAACAAAATAATATAACCTAATGTTACAAAAATAGCAATTGTCTTAAAAAACAGAAAGCAGTTCCAGGCCCAAAACCATGATAAAATAAAATAAAAATTTAAGGTACTGACCATGTCTTTTTTCTTTATTGGTGGTGCTGGGGATAGAACTACCCAGGACCTTGTAAGTAGCACTCTACTACTAAGCTACAGCCCCAGTATTTTTCTTTTTTGGTGGGACTGTACTAGTGATACCCAGGGCCTCATAGGTGCTAGGTAAGAACACTATCCCTGAGTTATATCTCCAGCCCCTCTTTTTGTTTTGTTTATTTAGTATACATGTAGAGAGGAGCTAGACCAGGTTAATTGAATAAATTTTCATTTATTAAAATGGTTAAGGAAATCACCTTAATATAATAAGACACAATTTAACTCTAAAAATTCATGCAACTTTCTTTCTTTGTTAGTTAGTTCAAAAGCATTGCAGGATCTTGAAATGTGCATACTGTTTTTAGGAAACAAGTATATTGAAAGGAGCATTCATTCTCTCTCTCTCTCTCTCTCTCTCTCTCTCTCTCTCTCTCACTGTTGGTGTCAAAAGTTCAAAAGCTTTGTAAGAGTTATTAATAAATCTTTGTGTCACTTAACTTATTGTTTCTTTGTCATAGATTTTTACATGTACTGAGAAAGAAATTTTGGTTTTCTGAGCTTTTTGGTTTTTAGAACTTTAAGAAAATGCAGTACTGAGTTACATCCAAGGACCTACAGTGATTTTCTTGTAGATACCACGATTGTAATTTTCCTTTAAAAAATGAAAAGCAGCTCTCCCAACAACCAATACTAAATTATAGCACTTACACAAGAGGAAAACAGTCTATTGACAGAAAGTGTGTTCTTCAGTGTGCTGTTATGATAAAGGCCTCCACAAGTAAGTGTTGCTGTGCTTAACAAAGTAGTTATACCAGCAAGGAGAATTTCTGAACTCCAGGTTTCTTCACAGATGAGTAAGAATTTCATACTCAGGACTGACCATTTTACTTATTAGATAAGGGCTAAAAAGTAGTCAGGGGTCAATAGTTTACAGCTATTTATAAAGTGGTTCTTGGTAAGAAGAGATTGTGTATATCTGGTGAAACTAAACCATAGGTATGAAGCATTGTGAGAGTTCAATTGATCAGATGTTTGATCTGTAAAACTTGTCATTGTAGATTTCTTCTAATAACTTGCTTTGTGTACTGCTTGGTACAAAGTTTAATTGCATCAATACAGACTTATGCAAGAGTTCAAACCTACTCCTGAGTTTCTAAACCCATGTTTGTGTTTGTGTCCATCAAAGAAAAAGAGAACTGTTTACCAAGAATTATAAGGAACTATAAGAACTAAAGTTTTAGTTGGTTAAAATCAGAGTTTCTCAACATTGGCAATATTGATATTTTAGGCTGGAAAATTCTTTGTTATTGGGTGTCGGGAGCTGCCACATAGGAGCTTAGTGCCCCCTAGCTTTGAGTGATGGAAATGTGCAGACTGGCTTCCCTGCGTGAAAGCAGGCAGCTCCCCATCTCAGCTCAACGGATGAGGTCATTAATCAATGGAGTGGGCTGCCTACTTGTTCCTTTGTAATACTACTACTACTACTACTACTACTACTACTACTACTACTACGTCTTCTTCTTCTTCTTCTTCTTCTTCTTATTATTATTATTGGACAGACTGTCCCATCCAATCTCCCCTTGTGTGCCCTCTATATAAATAAAGAATTCTAGTGGCTTGCTCTCTTTCCAACAGACCCATAAAGTCACAAGAGCCATCCCAGATTTTGAAAAGGTATTTTTGTGTGTTTGCATGCTTTCTTCGCCATTTTCTCAGTTATTGATGTAGTCAGATTTTGTGAACCCAGCATAGGTAGCCAGCTCAGTTAGATGGTGATAGTTGGGTGTCATCCTATGCATTGTAAGACATTTAACAGCATCTCTGAACTCTACTTACTAGATGTTAGTAGCATTCTCCCAGTTGTAACAATCAAAAAACTTTCAGATGTTGTCAAATGCCCTCTAGGAGACCAAGTCAACTCCCATCACCATAACTGACAACTCCTGGGTTAAATTAATAGTTGTTGATTTAAAGTTTGGCTAGTTGGTTGATTTCACTTCTTGTTTTTATTACTCTACAGATCAGAAGTTCCGTGGAACCCAAATTAAATAATCTTCCAAGGCATAACTAGAAAGGTTTATTTTACCTCTAAAAATCTACTAAAATATTGCAATTTGCTTTTGATAGTTCCAAAATTAAAGTTTTATATTAAATATTTAAAGGGTAATCAAGGGCTGTAAACTTTATATGGACAAACATTACCTCTTCTTTAAAAAAAAATTACAAGTTTTGCTAAGGTGACACCCATGTGGAGTGGTCATCAATTCTTGTTCTTGGTTTAATAGACTAAGAAATTCAATTTTTAAATACTATTGAAGGTAATTGTGCTCCAAAGAACTGATGTGCATTAGTCAAGTTCATCAAGTTTATTGAATACTGATACATTGACATGAACATAATGGGTTAATTTACTGAAAAAAATATCAATTATTCATTTATATCAAGTGCCCCACTTAAGCACTTTATGTGGATTATCTCATACAATGCATTAATTTGATCACCATCAGACTATAGAAGTATCTGAGCTTAGTGAATTTAGGTCAAACTACTAATAAATGATGAAATTAGAATTCAAATTTAGATAGTCTGACTCTAAAGACATACTCTTAATAATAGGGGTGCTGATTCTTAGATTCATTGGTCAGTTTATCATACCTGTCACATTAATTTTTTTCAGAATAAAAGGTCAATATGTATACACTGTAGAAAATTCAGAATGTTCAAGGTGATAACATCTATATTCCAATTAGAAACTCATAATGACTATCAACATTTTGGCATACTTTCTTCACTCTTTTACATGATTTGCATGAGTATAACTGACCACATACTACAAAAGCAATATTAAATATTTTGGGATATTCAGTGTTTTTTCATGAAGTAATTTCCTCAAGTCAATAGAAATTCTTTTTCTTTTTGCTATACTGAATGTTGAACTCAGGGCTTTGTACATACTTGACAAGCACTCTACTGCTGACTTATATCCTCAGCCCTAGAAATTCTTCATAAATGTAGTCTTAATAGTTTTAATCATGTGTACAAGAATCTTTTAAAGCTTCCCCCCGCACACCCCCCCCCCAGTCCTGGGGATTGAACCCAGAGCTGCTTAATCGCTGAGCCACATCCCCAGACCTTTTATTATTTTTATTTTGAGACAGGGTCTTGCTAAGTTACGTAGGGCCTTGCTAAGTTGCAGAAGCTGGCTTTGAACTTGCAATCCTCCTGTCTTAGCCTTCTTGCTGAGATTTCAAGTTTTAAAAATATAACTATTGCCATAGTAAATATCTTTCCATATAAACCTTTGTGTTCTGAAATATCTATAATTTCCAATAGGAAAATTATTGAATTAGGTCATGTGAACATTTGGAAGGTTCTTGATATGATTTGGTAACTTTCCCAAGTCCTACTTTGTTACAATTTATAGCCCACCAGGATATGAGTGTCCACTGTACTCTTACAAATGGAGTTTAAAGCAAATTGTTAATTAGATTTATGGGGAATAATATTCCTTTGTTATTATTAATGAACTTGCACATTAATATGGTATGTGGTAGGCAGTTGAATTTTGTATTTTGTGACTTGACCATTCATGTATATATTTCTCCATTTATTTATTTAAGATGTGTTTTTTCTAGCTCTATTCTCTTTGTACTCACACTGTACTATATTATGAACAGTTCCGTCCCTAATCTGAATTCATCTACATAAATATCTGCTACTGGGTTGTGGTTCCATAAGGTCTGTGCCATTTTATCTGTGAAAAGCATAGTAAAGAAAATCATACTGTACTTTGTAGAATTATTCTTAGGATTAAGATAGTGTAAGCAAAGCATCTAACGCATTGTCTGTCATATAACAGATGCTATGCCTAAATCAAATCAAGCTTTTGATTTAGGCAATCAGAAGTTTTGCTCTTGAACTAAAACCACAAATTCCATTTCAGAGTTTAGGAAAACGAAGATTAGAGAATAAGGGTTTGGTTTCTTTTTGTTTTCAAAACAGTATCTCACTATGCTGCCCAACTTGGCTTTGAATTCTCCGCTGGGTTCAAGTGATTCTCCTGCCTCAGTCTACTGAATAGGAAGGACTACAGGCAGCACAACCTGCCTGGAAACATTAAGTATCTTTCAAAGATCACTATTGTTGTAAATTGCAGATTTAGGTTCTAAAATCTTTTACCACAAATGACACATGAGTGGAATACTTTTAGTTTTGGTACTGGGGATTGAACCCACGTACTTACCCACTTAGCAACATCCTCAGCCCTTTTTATTTAGAGAGAGGGTCTCACTAAGTTGTTTAGGCCCTGGTTAAGTTGCTAAGGCTGGTCTCTCCAACTTGAGATCTTCCTGCCTGAGTCTCCCCAGTTGGCGGAGAGTCTACAGTCGGGACGTCACTCCAATACTTTTGCAATTCTTGCAAGACTACTAAGAATTGTGAGCTGTTGAATCCTTTTGGCAACTGATTTCCAATCCCACCCCGTCTGTAAAAACCCGGAACCCACACGGATGCCTCTTTTCATTTAAATGAGAAGAGGCACAGATAGAGTAAGCGACGTTTTCTGTCACCATAAGAGAAGTTAGCCTTGGTTTTTAGACGGGGAGGCAGCTGTTCTAGGCGCCACTGTTAGAAAAGCAGAACTAAAGCAACGAAGGGAGGGGCCAGATCACTGGAGAGCTGGGAACTTCAGGGTGTTTGGAGAGCAGTTCTGTTAGGGAAACTGGGAGGTGATGTTGTAAATAGAGTTTTAAGTTTAAAAGTTAGGTGTTCAGAGAGGCCAGCGGCGTGGGGGCAGGCCTGGTCAGCTGCCGGGCGGGTTTGTCCAGTACCAACCGGGGCGCCCCAGCGGATCTGCAGGAGGAGGCGGCCGCGGGCGGGGAAAGGGGCGTGTAGGTCAGCGAAGGGCAAGGGTAGCCGCCTCGGGATCTGGGATCCTGGACGTCTAGTGGGAAACCGACTCCCGCCAGACGAAGGGCCGAATCTCCCCGCGTAGCAGGCGCCCCAGGCGTAGTTCGAAACTTCCGGTAAGAAGTCCGACGCCCCCAGCTCCGACCCTGTGGCAGCGCGCAGGCGCCTGGGGCCGGCGGAGGCCGCAGACGCGGAGGGAGGGGGCGTGTGAGCAGCGGGAAGCCTCCACTGCGCATGCGCCTTCTGCCTAGCCCTCGTCTGAAGACTGGCAATCTCTGAGCCGGAGTCGCGCACTCCCGGGACTGTCGGCCGGGGTCTCTCTTCTCTACTCAGCGCAGCGTCGCGTCGAGTCCCCAGAGAGCTCCGCAGGGGGTGGGGAGGTAAGAGTGCCCAGAACGGGCCGTCTTGGCCTCTCCTCACCCCCGCTGCGCTCGCGGAGAGGGTGGGATGGCCGCTGGACCCGCCGACTTGGACATCGGGTCGGCCCTCCCCTTCCTCTAGGAACCGAGTCCCGGCTGTCGACCTGTTCCTTGCCGAACCCTCTGAGCTGGCCGGGGAATCCCAGCCCTGACCACACCGGGCTAGGGGGGCCATCAGGGCTGTGGGGTGCCGGGTCCCACCCACTCGGGCCGCCCGGGTGCTGAGCGCTACTAGGATTTGGACCCCTGGGCCCCTGCAGACGTAGGGGAAGCACCGCTGGTCGCGCTAGGGGAGGGGGTGTGACTAAAGGAGGCGACTGTGGCTCCCGAGGAGTGGTGGTCTCTACGCTGAAAAGACTGGGGCTCGACAGAGGGATCTGTCATAGCCGCCTCGAATCTCAGTGTCCATTCCCTCACCGGTGCGTTTTCTCCTCCTCGTAGTCCGCAAGGATGCGATGCTGTTCTGCCCCACGACCTTATCTTTGGTACCTTTGAAAAGATGTCCTTACTTTTAACCGTTAACTTATTTGTACTACAGTAATTGCAAATTATTATATTCCAAATTAAGAATGTTCCTGTTAGTTTGAGTGTATAAAAATCAGCCCATAATTTTGATATTAAGTTCATTTTTTATTTAAAAATAATTTGTTGATCAAATTATTCTTTTGGCCTCTTGAGTTGGCAGAAGATTAATGGTTTGATTCAGTCTAAGTACATATAATTTTTCGCTAATTTTTTCTCGTCTGAATAATAAACTGCATAGTGATAAAAATTTTGAAAATTATTAGGAATAAGGAAAAGTAATCATAGTCCCACCATATAAAGGTAATCCTTCACTGTTAATGTCTTGACTTTTTTCTTTTTCCCTCCTGTGCATTTTCTTAATTTAAGATGATGAGATCTGTATACAGTTGGATTGCTTGCTTTCCTCGTGTTCTTAAAAAGCCCCATAAATATGACTTTGACTTTCTGATTATGCAAGTAATACATGAGCAGAAAATCTTTTGAAATAACTACATTATAGATAAAACTAAATTCTAATGTAATTGTTATCTCTAATCATAATGTTAGATAATAGTACTACAGTTTATTTAACACTGATTGGGGATAATCACATTTAAAAATTATTGAGGACCAAAAGAATTTTTATTTCCTAATGCAGTTTATTTACCATTTTGGAAGTTAAAATGCAGAAAATTTATTTTTTATTCATTTAAAAATAAACTTAAACTCATTAAATAATTTTGTTGAAAACTTTATTTTCCAAAACAAAATTTAGTGAGAAGGATAGAATTGTTTTATTATTAATTAATTAATCAATTGTTTTTCCATGAATTGAATTTGGGGGGCTCTATCACTGAGTTATATCCCCAACCCTGTTTGTTTGTTTTGAGGTCAGATTTTACTAAATTGTTAAGCGTGGCTTTGAACTTGTAATCTTCATGCCTCAACCTCCTGAGTTGCTGAGATTACAGGTGGGGGGCTGGAAAATTATTTTACATTGAGGTAAATCACTGGCTTTATAAACATATGAAAAAAAAATTTTGTTTCTTTGTGGTGCTGGAATTGGGATTGAACCAGTCATAGAAGCAAGTGCTCTACCACTGAGCTACAGCCCCAGCCCTGCACTGAATTTTTGTGTTTGCTTCTCTGTTCTGTCTGGTGTGCTAATTTGTTTAGGTAAAAGCATATGAAGAAAATCTATCCTAGATAGATACGTAGTTGGGAAAAGAAGAACTTTAAAGACCCTTAAAAAGATTTTTGGTATCTTTCAGGAGTCCTCAGTCTATAGTTTGAGAAAGTCTAACTTAACCATTCTTGTTATTAAAAGACTAGTAGGTTGTTTTCACTTTTATACTGTTATAATTGAATATAACAATTCAATTATATACAAATAATTATTATCTCAGTATTTGCAATATTGATGTGTGCATAAGAGCTGGTGTTTCTCTAGAAATTGCTTGGTCATAGAATTCTTTTTTTTTTTTTTATCCACATAAACATTACTTTTGATGCCTCTATAATTTTCTTTTTAAAATTTTTTATTTTTTATTATATATGACAATAGAATGCACTTTGACACACATGCATGGAGTATAACATCCTATTTTTGTGGTTGTATATAATGTGGAGTTACATTGGTTATGTGTTCATATGTGAACATAGGAAAGTTATGTCTGATTGATTCTAGTGCCTGTGTAATTTTCTATTGTGTCCTACGTTGGTATTTAGATTATTTCAACTAATAACAGATCATAATCTTTGAATGTTTTCAATAGTTTAGATTACTTTTTTAAATTTTTAAATAATTACTAGATCAAACATTAGAAAAACTTTTGAGGCTATTAATACTTATTGTCACATTGTTTTCCTGAGAGATTCTATCAGTTTACTTTCTGTCAGAAGTGGCTGATATGCTTTTTTAAAAAAATCATATCCTTACCAACACTGAATACTTCTATTATGAAAAAAACTTATATTTCAATTTAGTAGGCAACAAGTCACGTTTGTTCTACTTCTCATTACTTTGATGGTTCATTGAACATTTTTTCATGATCTTACAGATTGTTATTGCCACTTATAATCCAATGTCCAAGTGTTTTTCTAACAGATTTTTATTGTCTCTTATATTGTAAAGACACATACTATAATTTTTAAGGAAAAGAACGAAATTATCTTTTTTCTCTGTTTAGAAAAGTACATGTTTATTTTAAAAAGGAAAATAGAGATGTATAATGTGGCTTTAAAGGGTTCACATAATCCCATCCCCATATTTTTAGTATTAATAACAGTTTGATGTTTGTCCTCTATATTTTTTCTATGTGCTTTTGTTAATACCATTTTAAAACAGCTTATTTGTAAAAATGGGCTTATATTATACATAAAGCTTTGAAACTTGATTTTCTTTTGTTTAACAATGACATATTGGATATTTTTCCTATAGAAAATATCCTATAGGCAAAACTATCCAGAGTGGTTTTGGGAACATGAACAATCTTTAGTTATCTGATGTCAAGCTCCTGTCCTTTTCTGTATTCTCTTCCTTGGTGATCTTATCCATTAACAACTGTGTGTTGCCAATTTCCAAATTTTTATCTAAGACTTCTCTCCTGCATTCCATATCCTTATATTCAAAGCCTTTTGGATATCTCCCCCAGGATGTTCTCAAGGTACTTCTGACAACAATCCAAAAGTGAACTCATGGTTCCCCTTTGGCAGCTGGAAAAATTTGGTGGCTCGCACGGGGAGCGACTGAGGGTAAGTGAAACTGCTCGCCCCTGAGGGCAGGGCGAGAGGATGGGTAGCCATTTTAAGATTCTTCTTTTGTTATTTTGTTTCACTTTTGTTTTAAGTTGCCTGTCCCTGGAGATGAGTGAGACGGAAGAAAAACCGCTCACATCTGAGGAAAAACTATTTACGTCTGAGGAACAGATAGGGAGAAAGGACGGATGCACATGTCAGGAGGATAGAAAGGCTATAATGACTTTTTGTTGTTCCCTTTTTATCTCATTCTGTCTCGGTTTTGTTTGGCGTCATCTTGTTGGGTTGTATTATAGTAGAAATACGGGATCAGAAATTAGTAAAAAACAAACTGAAAGAGTGTTAAGTAAATTGTTAGAGGAAGGAGGCATCCCAGTAAAATCAATAGCAGTCAGGGCATACGTTGATACAATACAAAAATGTAGCCCATGGCTTTTTAAGGAGGAGTTGTTAAATATATCACAATGGAACCATCATGGTGAAGATTTAAAAAGAATAGAAAAGAAAAGCCCAGGGACTCTGCCAGTTGGCACATTGCCATTGTGGACGTTCGTATCTTGTTTGCTTAGTCCAAAGCCTTCAGTTCAGACAATGGTAGAGGAAGGAGAAGACATAATGATTCAAGTAAAAGAGAAGGTCTCTCAAGTTAGTCAGACAGAGGAAAAGATTCAAGTAAAAAAGAAGGTCTCTCAAGTTAGTCAGACAGAGGAAAAGATTCAAGTAAAAGAGAAGGCCTCTCAAGTTAGTCAGACAGAGAAAGAAAGTGTAAAACAGAAAAAGCCATCAGGGGGAAAGTTACAACAGGAGATTGCTACTAACACCTTTCTATCACCAGAGGGTGTAAGTGTCCAACCAACAGCACCACCTCTACAGGAGACTGCTACTAACACCTTTCTATCACCAGAGGACGTAAGTGTCCAACTAACAAGGCCACCTCCATATGCTGGGAGGTCCCCAACCCCCGCAGTTGATAGTTGGGATCCTGAGACAAGATCTCAAATATTAACATGCCCTGTATTTGAGGCAGGAGGGCAGCGATTTTACCAAGTTTTAAATTTCAAAACAGTGAAGCAGCTAAAAGAGGCTGTAACAACCTATGGTCCTCAAGCACCCTTCACTGTAAGCTTGGTCGAATCCATTAACAACTTGAACATGACGCCAGCAGATTGGGCTAATATGTGTAAAGCTGTGCTAAATGGAGGACAATACCTGTTATGGAAGGTTGCCAATGAGGAATTTTGCAAGGAGACGGCTAGGCGAAATGCAGCAGCTGGTTATCCTCAGAGAAATCTAGATATGTTGTTAGGAAAGGGACCTTATGAGGATCAGCAGCAACAAATTGCATATGATCCTGGCGTATACGCACAAATTGCTGCAGATGCAATTAAGGCATGGAAGACTTTACAAGGACATGGAGGTTTACAAGGTCAATTATCTAAGGTAATACAAGGAGCTAATGAACCTTATGCTGAATTTGTAGATAGGCTTATTCAAACAGCTACCAGAGTTTTTGGGAATACAGAACAAGCAATGCCATTACTAAAACACCTGGCTTATGAGCAAGCGAATCGTTGGTGCAGAGATATCATTAGACCATGGAAACATGAAGATTTAAACACATATATTAAATTATGTAGAGACATTAATGAACAAGAGCAAGTCGTGGCAGCTGCAGTAAAACAGGCTTTAGATGCCAGAGACATTAATGAACAAGGGCAAATTGTGGCAGCTGCAGTAAAACAGGCTTTAGATGCCAGGCCAAGAACATGCTACAATTGTGAACAAACAGGACATTTTAAAAGGAATTGCCCCATTGGAGGAGGGTTTAACAAAACTAGGTATCCAAGGAGTAGAATACCAGGTATTTGCCCACGATGCCGTAGAGGGAGACATTGGGCTAATGAATGCCGTTCTCAAACCACCATAGAGGGTACTCCATTATCAAAAAACGAACAAGGACCAGGTGTTTATCCACGATATCGTGGAGAAAGGCATCAGGCTCCATTGCCAAAAAATGGACAAGGGGGCCCAATGCTCCGGGGCCCAAAACCACAAATATACGGAGCACTGGAGGAACCCAGCAACCCCATCAGGGTAGTGCCCAGGACACATTGTCCATCAGATCCCTCATCAGACAAACCAGAGGGAGCGCAGGGTTGGACATCTGCGCCTCCGCCAGAGCAGTACTAACTCCAGAGATGGGAGTTCAAATCATTCCCACAGGGGTGAAAGGACCTCTTCCCAAAGGAACAGTAGGCTTATTATTGGGACGCAGCTCTTCTACTCTAAAAGGACTTATGATAAGTCCTGGGGTAATTGATCCCGATTATGAAGGTGAAATAAAAATTATAGCCAGTTCTCCAAAGGGTATATCAGTAATTTCACCAGGAGATAGAATAGCACAGTTACTAATAATACCCAGCCTACATGATAAATTTTCCAGTCGTACTGTAGAAAGAGGTTCCAAGGGATTAGGTTCCACAGGTGTAGATTGGGCTATGCTTTCTTTAAATTTAGATTCTCGCCCCATGCTAAAACTAAATATTCAAGGACATGAATTTAATGGGCTACTGGATACAGGTGCAGACCTTAGCATCATCTCTCGTCAAGAATGGCCAAAACATTGGCCATTACAACAAGCCACTCAAACGCTTCGAGGCCTAGGAGTGGCGACTAATCCCCATAGAAGTGCAATGGTATTAGATTGGAAGGATCCTGAAGGATGTGAAGGAACTATACAGCCATATGTATTGGATCATCTTCCCGTAAATTTATGGGGACGAGATGTCCTAGATCAATTAGGTTTGACATTAACAAATAACATCAACCAAAATGCACCCACTATTATGACTAGACAAGGTTTTAGGAAAGGAAAAAGATTAGAAAAACAAGAACAAGGTATAGCAGCACCAATACAAATAGATCAAGGAACAGACAGACATGGGTTGGATTTTCAGAAAGGGCCACTGAGACAATAAAAATTACTTGGAAATCAGAAAGACCAGTATGGGTTCCTCAGTGGCCCCTGACTAAAGAAAAGATACAAGCAGCCCATGACCTGGTCAAACAACAATTAGCAGAAGGACATATACAACCTTCTGTATCTCCCCATAATACTCCCATTTTTGTCATCAAAAAGAAATCTGGTAAATGGAGATTATTGCAAGATTTAAGAGCCATTAATAATGAGATGGTTATTATGGGACCTGCTCAATCAGGGATTCCTCAGTTGTCTGCTTTGCCAAAAACCTGGTATGTTTTAGTTATAGATATTAAAGATTGTTTTTTTTCAATTCCAATTCATCCTGAGGATAGTCCACGTTTTGCATTTACTATCCCTGCACTGAATCATGAAGGTCCTGATCAGAGATATGAATGGAAAGTACTCCCTCAAGGGATGGCTAACAGCCCAACTATGTGTCAAATTTATGTTAACAAAGCAATCCAGCCACTTAGAAATCAAAATTCTGAACTACAAATATTTCACTATATGGATGATGTATTATTAGCACACAAAGATAAAAACACATTGCTAGAATGTTATGCCACACTTACAAACTTATTAAAAAATTATAATCTAGAGATAGCAATAGATAAAGTACAATTAAATTTTCCAATTAATTATTTAGGAGTTCTATTATCCTCAACCATGGTCCGTCCACCAAAAATTCAAATACGAGTAGATCAACTCAAATCACTTAATGACTTTCAAAAGTTATTAGGAGACATAAATTGGATAAGGCCTTATTTAGGTATACCAACAGGAGAGTTGGGACCTTTATTTGATATCCTAAAAGGTCCATCAGATCCAAATTCACCCCGAATGTTAACGCCTGAAGCAAGAAAGGCATTAAAAATCATTGAAACATATATGGAAAATATGCATTTGGATAGAATTGATATAAGTTTGCCTTTATTATTTATTGTACTACCAACAAAAAATATTCCTACAGGAGTATTTTGGCAAGAAGGTCCATTATTATGGATACATTTATCTTATTCTCCTAACACTATTCTTACTAGGTATCCTGAGGCTGTAGGACAATTAATACTCAAAGGAATAAAAGCAGCAAAGGGAGTGTTTGGAATTTCTCCCAATAAAATTATTACTCCATATACTATGAATCAAATTGATGAGTTAGCTAATGAGTTAAATACTTGGGCAATAATCATGTGCAAATCTAATGTTTCTTTTGATAACCACTTACCATCTAATCCTTTATTGTCTTTTTGGTCATTGCATCCTGTAATTTTTCCAAAAATGACAAGAAAAACACCTATCATGAATGCTCCAAATATATTCACTGATGGGTCAAATAATGGTACAGCAGCAGTAGTTACCCCTGATCAAACTTTTACATTTTTAGTACCCAAACAATCAGCTCAAAAGGTAGAGCTTAATGCAGTTTTACAAGCTTTTGTGATGTTTAAAGATTCTGTATTTAATTTATTTTCTGATAGTCAGTATGTAGTTAATGCTATAGTATCTCTTGAAGATGCTGGTAGGATTTCCCCTTCTTCTACTGTTTTCTCTTTGCTTTCCACTATACAAAGTCTAATCTGGGACAGAAAAGATCCATTCTTTATAGGACATATCAGGGCACATACAGGATTGCCTGGAGCCCTTAGTTTGGGCAATGATTTAGCAGATAAAACTACACATGACATACATATTTTCTCTACACTAGAAGAAGCTATAAATTTTCATACAAAGTTCCATGTCAATGCTAATACTTTACAAAAGCGTTTTAAAATAACTAAGGAACAAGCTAGACAAATAATAAAACAATGTCAAAATTGTGTGACCTTTTTACCACAAGTTAATCTTGGAGTCAATCCTAGAGGATTGATACCTAACCATATTTGGCAGATGGACGTCACACACTTGCCAGAATTTGGAAAATTAAAATGTTTGCATGTTACAGTTGATACTTCTTCTGGATTTTTGATGGGCTCCCTTCATGCCGGAGAAAAAACTAAAGATGTTATAGCTCATTGCTTACAAAATTTTGCCACTGTGGGTGTTCCAAAACAGTTAAAAACAGATAATGCCCCTGGTTATACTTCTACCTCTTTTAAACAATTTTGCTCAACATTTGGCATTACTCATATAACAGGAATCCCATACAATCCACAGGGACAAGGCATAGTTGAAAGAGCTCATCAAACTATTAAAATGTACTTATTAAAGCAAAAAGAAGGAATTGGGAAGGGGTATATATTCCCCAAAGATAAACTTAAAATAACCCTTTTTACTCTAAACTTTTTAAATTTGGATTCATCAGGACTTAGTGCTGCGGAAAGGCATATGTGTCCAAAAAATGTACATAAGCCCAAGGTACTTTGGAAGGATATTCTAACAGGACAATGGAAAGGTCCTGACCCAGTAATTGTCTGGAGTCGGGGGTCTGTTTGTGTGTTTCCACAGGGAGAACAGCAGCCGATTTGGATTCCAGAGAGATTAACCAAGGTCCTGACCCAGTGATTGTCTGGAGTCGGGGGTCTGTTTATGTGTTTCCACAGGGAGAACAGCAGCCGATTTGGATTCCAGAAAGATTAACTAAAGCGATTTCTACAGACCAAAAAGAAGATGATTTGGCTCAAATCCATAACAACTGATATCCAAAACTCCAGTTTGGCTATTCTTACATCTGCAACAGAACCAGGATGCTTTTTTCAATATCTATTTTATTATTGCCCTTTGCCATATCATGAAGTTCTATTTTGTTTTTTGAGCTCATACAGACCTAGGTTAATGTTTTGCTGATCAGTTCTATTTTTTGACTATAGAGTTTTTAAACATTGCAATGGAGATTTCACCTGTAAAAAGTTATAAGGCCTTTACTATAATGTTATGTGTTGTATGTATTATGTTATGTGTGCACACTTGTGTTTTGTGTTATATGTTTGAATGTCCATATATCATATATGATGAGCGCTCATGATAAAATGGATCCAAATATTTTTTTTTTTTCACGTGATTTATATGGTTTAATTTATATTGGGTAAACAACTGTTGAGGATTGTTTTAATATGTAAACAAAAAAGAAGGTTAACAGATCTGTTTGTTTACTTTCACCTTTCCTTTTCATTATATTTAATAATTCTCTTAAAGATAATGTAAATTGTTAAGAAAATTGTTTTCTTTTAGTGCCTTCTGTAATGTTACATAATTTTTTCTTTAGCCATTATTGCCAGAATTCCTATCTTCATCCCAGTGCTGGTGAAGTCAAAGATAAAACCAATCTACACCTTCTACAATAGCCATCACTGAACTGCTTGCAGAACTTGCCTGGACACATTGTGAGCTCACCTGTATGCATTTTGAACTATCTGTTGGTGCAGCGACTTGTGGTAGTGTTGGGGTATTTTTGCTGATGATGTCACCGGTGGTACAATTTTTCAAAGGAGCCCTCAATTGGCTTAATGTCATGGCATTTTGCATCCTCCTCTACTAGTGATGGTCTAAAATTTGGGGGCCAACAGAGGTGAGGCAAAGAACCTCACCCCCCCACTGGTGCAAAGGCCTATCCACAAGTATAGCTGTATGCTGGACCGGTAGTCAGTGACGGGTATGATCCAATTGCAGTGGTACCAACCTAAGACAGGAGGCTGACGCCTAGAGGTCAGTTCATCCGATGACGGGTAAGGACCATATGTTGAATTGGACTGCCTAACAGGCACGGTCCCTAAGCCACATGCTTGTTGTTTAAACAGAGAGGGGGAGATGTTGAGAGCCACAGCCGAAGGGGCCCCAGCAAACTTCCAGCTGCCAGCAATCCAGCTGCCGGCTGATGATTGGCTCACAGCGGCCCCAGCAACATCTAGCTGATTGGCTCCTCGGCCCCAGCAACATCTAGCTGATTGGCTCCTCTGCGGTGATGCTCATTGGACTGTTTCCCTGCCCTTTCAGACCACGGAGCTGCTCATTGGGGGACTTTTTGGCTCTGCCCACGTGACCCAGCCAATCGGCCTCAAGAGCAGGAGGATTGTGGGAGGTGGAGAGAAGCTTGTGGGGGGAGAGAGAGGCTTGTGAAAAGCCGATGGTGGCAGTTGGGCTCTGAGGGGTTTTTCCTGAGAGGCTGTTTGTTTGGCGTGTTTGGTTCTAAAAATAAAGTTAGTTTCTTTTGACAAGTGGCTTCTGATTGTGCCCAGCCAGACTGCGGCACCCTTAATCCTGTTCCTCTAGTATTGCCTGTCATCTTCAGTGGTTCCACCATCGGTGCAGTCACCCATAATGGAAACCTGACAGCATTCCTAACCTTCTGCCCTGTTTTCACTCTTCAAAAGTTCTCATTCTGTACACTTTTCTCTTTCCTTTTTCATCCTCACTGCACTCAGTTCAGTTCCTCATGTTTCTTGCCTTACCATTTTTAATGAGTTTCCTTATTTTTGGTCTGTTTTCTGATTAATTTTTCACATTGTTACCAATTTTTTGAATAATCATAAATTATTATATAATCTTAGAGTATATAAATGGCTCAGTGAGTAAAACTGTTGCCCCAACAAGTTTATCATGTGTACACTTTATTTAAATAAACTTCTTTAAAACAAGAAGCATATCTTACATTTATTTTGTGTCTTTTATTATATGTGGTAGATTACTGACTCAAAAAGTACATTTTGATTGATTGAATATATATTTGGGAAATATATATAGTTTAATAAGATTTCATGTTAAAAGTTCTC
This sequence comes from Marmota flaviventris, assembly GCF_047511675.1. Lineage (NCBI taxonomy): Eukaryota > Metazoa > Chordata > Mammalia > Rodentia > Sciuridae > Marmota > Marmota flaviventris. Next base: position 101,861,507 of record NC_092502.1, on the reverse strand, counting down.
AATGTACAGTATTTGCATTGCCATATCTTTTACAACTTGTTGGATTATATTATTATCTTTTTAGGCACTTCAATTCTTAGTTGTACATTACTATATAGAGATGCACGTTCAGTTTTACTTCTTTCCAAACAGTATGCTTTTATTTCTTATTACAATAGCTAGGGCTTTTAGTATTATGTTGAATTAGAGAGGTGAGAGAAGTCTTTTTCCCAGTCTTTGAGGGAAAGCAGGTTTTTATAATTAAATATCCAGTTAACTGTAGGTATCTTGTAAATATTGATCATCCACATGAAGAAGTTCTCTACTCCACAGTTGGTTGAGAGAGTTTTTATTGTGGTTGTTTGGGTACTGGGGATTGAACTCAGAGGCACTTGCCTACTGAGCCATATCCCCAGCCCTTTTTTGTATTTTATTTCGAGACAGTGTCTCACTAAGTTACTTAGCCTCGCTTTTGCTAAAGCTGCCTTAACTCTGCATCCTCCTGTCTCAGCCTCCTGAGTCGCTTGGGGATTTCAGGCATGTGCCACTGTACCCGGCCTGGTTGAGAGTTTTTATCATGAACAGGTGCTGGTTTTTTTTTTTTTTTTAAGTTTTTTTTTTCTTTTTGCATCAGTTGATATGATTATATGATAATTTGCTGATATAGTAGATTACAATGATTAATTTTCAAATGTTGGATCAACCTTGTATAACTGAATAATCCTATTTGGTCATGTTATGTAATTCTTTGTATACATTGTTAGATACAATTTTCTAATATTTTGTTGAGTATTTGTGCATCTATGTTAATGAGCAAAATTGGTCTATAACTTTCCTTTCTTGTGACATCATTATTTGGTTTTGATTTTAGGGTAATGCTGTCTTATAGAGTGAATTTGGAAGTGTTCCTTTTGATTCTTTTTTTCTGGAAGAAATTACTGAGAATTAGTATATTTTTTTTCCTTAAATGTTTAGTAAAATTCTCCAATGGATCCATCTGGACCTGATGATTTATTTTATGGAAGGTCATTAATTATTAATTTTTAAAAATAGACATGGGTTTGGGAGTTATCTTTAAGTGTGCTTTTGAGAAATTGATCCATTTTATTTAAATTATCAAGTTTATGAGCATAGAGTTGTTCATATAATTCTTTATTTTCCTTTTAATGTCTATGGCTTCAGTAATGATAAATATACTCTTATTTCTGATGTTAATAGTTTGTTTCTCTTTTTTCTTGATCTTAGTGTATCAATTTTATTGATCGTTTTAGAGAACAAGGTTTTGGTTTTATTGGTTTTCTCTGTTAACTTACTGCTTTCCTGTATACTGTTTTTAATTTCATTGATTTTTGTATTTATTTTTATCTTCTGCTGTTTTTTTGGCTGAAATTTCTGTTGTTTTTTGTTTTGTTTTGTTTAAATACTGGGGATTGAACCCAGGGATGCTTTAACCACTTAGTTACATCTCCAGTTTTTTTTATTTTTTAATTTTGAGACAAGGTCTCACTGAGCTGCTTAGGCCCTCGCTATGTTGCCGAGGCTTCAAACTTGTGATTCCCTGCCTCAACCTCCAGTGTCACTGGGATTATAGGATTGTACCGCTGCACCTGACTCCTTTTATTTATTTTTTCCTAGTTTCCAGAGTGGATGATTAGATTATTGATTTCAGGTTTTAATTCTTTTAAAAATATATTCATTTATTGCTATTAATGTCTCTTTAAGCACTGCTTTCACTACAAACCCAAAAGTTTCTCTTTCCTTCCCCCACCCAGTACTGAGGATTGAACTTAGAATTTCCCACATGCTAGGCAAGTTTTCTACCACTGAGGTATATCCCCATCCCTTTTCAATGTTATTTTGAGATGGGACCTCACAAATTGCAGAGGATGACCTCAAACATGCAATCCTCAGTCTCCTGAGTTACTGGAATTACAGATTGTGCCAGTACACCCAGCAAGCCTTTCTTACATTTTAAGATTTCTGCTGTCAATTTCCTTGATCACTTTTTGTTCTCCATATGTTCCTTATTTATGGCTTCCTGTTTGTTTCATAGTTGCATTGTATTTTCTCTTCTCTGAGAATATTCCTTGAATTATTACTCGGCTTCCTGCATTCTCTCTTCCTCCAAATCCCTTTAATTGGCTTGGTCTCTGTGTTTTGTTAACTCTTCTGTATGTACAGAATAACCACAGTTTTAAAAATGGAAACAAATAATATGCTTTATTGAATTAAGGTATGATATCATTGTTATTGAAAATACTTTTGAAGTGTCCCTGTTGCTTTAAATTTGTTGTCCTCATATTATTGTTCCTTTGAAATTGATTTTTTCTCCCTGGCTGCTATACCTTGGAGGTTCACTAGTTTACTGTAGTGTCCAAGTGTAGATTTCTCTTTACTTATGTTGTTTGGTTCAATGTATTACCTGTATCTGTTCTGTTGAGTTTTCATCAATTCTGGAAAAATTTCTCTTACAGTCTTCTAATAAAGTTAGTTTTTCCATGCTCTCGATTTTTTTTTTTTTTTAATTCTGGAATTGTACTCGGGGCCTCATGTATGCTAAGCTCAATCTTTACCAGTTCATCTATGTCTTTTAACTTGTTTTTCATTTTATCTCTTCCTTAGCTCTTATAAAGTGTTTCAGGTAATTTCTTCAAAAAGTTCTTTCAGTTCATTTCATTCTCTTAAACTCTGTCTAATCTTTTTAACCCACATTTCAAGTCTCTTTCTAGACCACGAGTGTCCTTAGTGCACAGGACTCAATCATAACTGGTTCTTGTAAAGCTCTCTCAATTCTTGTCTCTTGTCTGTCATTTCCCACTGCTGTTCTCCGCTCCAGGCAACCTCCCATGTGTTTAATTAACTATATCCTTTTGTTTGTATTTATTATTCAAAATTTGTTGAATTTTCTTGTGTTACAAGAGTAACAGTTTGCAGCAGCTTGGAAATGTAAAGAACAACAACATTCATCATGGACAATTTGAAAAACTTTGCTGTAAAGTGTTCTGCCTTAGCCAGGTGCAGTGGTGCAAACCTATGATCAGCAACTCAGGAGGGAGAGGCAGAAGGATTGCAAGTTTGAGGAAATCCTCAGTAACTTAGACTCTGTCTCAAAAATAAATCAAAGGGCATAGGATATGGCTTAGTGGTAGAGGCCTCTTGGTTCAGTCACCAGTACCACATACATAAAAAAATCCCAAATATATTTTAAAATATGAAAAATAAAGTATTTCACCTTCTGGATTAATTTAGCTGATTTTCTTTCTTTCTTTTTCTTTTTTGGTACTGGGAATTTAACTCAGGCATTTTACCACTGAGCTACATCCCCAGCCTTTTTATTTTTTATTTTGAGAAAGGGTCTTGCTAAATTACATATGACCTAGCTAAGTTGCTGAGACTGGTCTTAAGCTTGTAGTTCTCCTGCCCCAGCTTCCTACCTCAGCCTCGCAATTTGCTGGGATTACAGGTGTATGTCACCATGCCCAGCAAGCTGATTGCTTTCTTTTTATGTCATTTAATTTTTCTTTCTCAGCTTGAATTTCCTGCGAACATGCAATTAGTTCTAAAAGTTTGATTAGATTCAGTGTCAGATCTTTAGACAGGAATATATTCTATATGATGTGCTCTTCCATATTTATTGGTGGTGAAATTGATCTTTGAATTCAGATATGTTAACCATAATGATCTCAGCAGTTTCAAGTTCTCCATCAACCTTTTTCTCTAATGGTTTTAACATTCATGATAGCCATTGCTTAGGGACCATGAATAGATGATTTAAAATTTTTTTTTAATATTCTTCTGCTCTGAACTGGAATTCTTGTCTAAACAACTTTTCCTCAGAAAGTATTTTATTATCCTAAAGTATATTTTGTAAATAAAGGTCAGAAAAAATTCTTCTTTTCCTTTGTTAACTTTCAGGGTAATAGGTTAGTAGAATAATAGTAATGGGTTACCTACCCTAACAGCCCTCCAATGAGTGCTGTGTTTTTTATGTTAGTATTGTTATTTTTTTTTTTGTCTGATTTGTTTTCAGTCCTTTGTGGTCTTCATTAATTTAATGTTAAGTTGTTCAGTTTGATGTTCAATTTAAGCCAGTGAGAACCCCTTTGACTTGGCTTCTTTATTCTTTTGTATTATCTCATTAGTTATTTATAGATTCCTGCAAAGTGTCTCAGGCTTATTTGGTGGAATTTATGACTTAGATCAGAGGTTCATGCACTTCATTCATCTTTTCACAAACTGACTTTTTAGTTTTCTATGGACTATTTTTTTATCTCTGTATGTAGTGTATTATTTGATATGCAGTATTTCTAAGTATTAGTTTTCATTGTGAATTCTTTGACCTGTGAATTATTTAGATAAGTGTTTTAAAATGCATAATAGCTATGTGTACAATGTTATGTTGTACATGTTGTATATTGTACGAGTTGGTTTTCATATCCATGTTATTTTTTTTTCTTTTGGTGGTCCTGGGTTTTAAACTCAGGGCCTCATCAACTGAGCTACAATCCCACTCATTGGAGGGTTGTTAGGGCACTAACCCATTACTATTACTAACCTATTACTCCTTTTTAAAATTTTATTTTGAAACAGGGTCTTACTAATTTTCTCAGGCTGGCCTGGAACTTGTGATCCTTCTGCCTCAGTCTCATGAGCAGCTGGGATTGCAGGCATGTGCCATTGGGCCTGGCTCATGTCATTTTTATATGGAGACCATTTTTTCCACCTAAAGGGTAAATTCCTCAAAGGATTATTGTGAAATTATATTTTTGTTTATATTTCATGTTTCATGTGATAGAATAGATGGAATAATATTTATATATTAGAAAATTAAATGAAATGTACTTGTTTATTTTCTAGATATACAAGAATTAAATTCTGAATAAGTCTACAGGTAGGATGGACAGTTATTTTAAAGCAGCTGTCAGTGACTTGGACAAACTCCTTGATGATTTTGAACAGAACCCAGGTTTGTTGTTTTTCCATTTTTGCCACTATTGGAATTTTTAAATTTTTGTAATTCAGTCATTTCAGATATAAAGTCCTCGCAGCAAAATTTGATTTCAATTTTAGTCTCATTGTTTTTTTCCATAAAAAGTTTACTTGTTTCATTATAACATATTAGTTTATTCTAATACAGAATGGAGCCAATAGTCGGAATGGAAGAAAACTAGAAGTTTCTTTGCAGATACAAGTTTAGCTATAAGAAAAATCAGCATATAAGCAAGCTAAGAGCAGCTTTAAAGTGCTATATAAATAGAGATTTCATGACTGTGAAAGATGATATTTTCCTCAGAATTAAGACCAGGAAATTGGAGGGCAGAATAAAGAAGTTAAATTGTTTTTCAGCTTTTTCTTAGTCTGGTTTTTATAATGCAGCTGAATTATTAAGTGGAATTTCTGTCACCTTATGACATTTATATTCAAAAGAAAAAAACCAGAAAGTACTTGAAAGCTAAATAAAAAGTTTATTCCATTTAGGAGTCTTTAAAAACAATCTTTATAATATTTATTTGATTAGGGCCTCCTGAATAACTTTGTGTTTCTATTTTTGATTAGATGAAGAAGATTATCTTCAAGATGCAAAAAATGCATATGATTCTAACTATTGTTCAGTTTCTTCAGAGTTGGCTTCTTCCCAGCTAACTTCACTGCTGCCAAAGGACCAACATTGCATTAGTAGTTGTGCCTCGTCAGAAACATGCCATGAAGTAAATGAGCTTTCCTTGAATGGAAAAACTCTTGAGGGACTAACTTGTATGCAAAATGAAAAAAATTTAACAGGACTTGATCTTCTTTCTTCTGTGGACGGTAGTACTTCAGATGAAACCCAGCCTTTACACATGAGACGATGTAGTAAACCTGTCTGTGACTTAATAAGTGATATGGGTAACTTAGTTCATGCAACTAATAGTGAAGAAGATATTAAAAAATTATTGCCAGATGATAATAAGTCTAGTGCACATTTTTTGACTGAATCGGATTCATCTTCAGTTTCAGATACTCTGTGTGTTTCCTCAACAGACCATGCTAGTGATACTGTCAGAGAAGAACAGAATAATATCAGCTCTGAATTACAAAATAGAGAAACTGGTGGAACCAAAGAATTGGGTAAAGTAGATACAGTTCTTTCAGATTCTTGTAAATACAGCGAAACAGAAAATTTAAAGGATAAAAATATCTCTAGTCAGTTAGAACCAATTGTTGATTTTAACATGTCACCTGCTTTGACTCACCAAAGTTCCAAAATGTTTGATGCCAAAGATAACCTGCAACACAAGAGTCTGCCATGTGAATTATTAAAAGATGATGACTATTTAGTAAAAGAGGAGATAGATATGGCAGCCATAACTGCCACAGAATGTTTAAAAGAAGGAGGTAGTACCAGTGGTTTGCCTTGCAAAAGTTTTCTAAAAAATGAAGATTTATGCTTAAATGACTCAAATTTAAGAGATGAAAATTTCAAATTACCTGACTTTTCCTTTCAGGAAGATAAAACTGCTATGTTTATAAAACAATGTAGAAAAATAGACTCAAAAAACTTAGACCTTACAGATAATAATGATATAATCCAAGATTCCTCTTCAACTTTACATGTTTCAAGAGAAGGTGTACATTCTTCATTATCCTGTCTTTCATTGTCTGGGTCTTTGTGTGGATCATTAATTGACAGTAAAGCACATGGTGATTCTTTACCTCAGAATGAACCTAAAGACCATATACAAGATGCAGCGACTATGCACGAAGAAACGCAAAAGAGTGTTGTTCTAGATGGGGAACCATTCAGGGTGACTGATCTTTTGAAAAAGGAAAAATGTAAAACCATACTTCTTCAGCCAGTAAATGAAAAGAGGGAGGATGGAAAGGTAGAATCTGAGCAGATGGTAATCAGAGTTGAATCTTTGGATTACCCCGAAAACACCAATTCTTCCATAGCTGCTGAATCTCAAATGGAGCTTTCTGGTGCTCATGCCCTAGAGTCTCCTGATCGTTGCGAAGGTTTCGCTTTTTCAAGCAATGATATGGATGGGCAAGATTTAGATTACTTTAATATTGATGAAGGCATGAAAAGTGGTGCACTAATTAGTGATGCTGAACTTGATGCCTTTCTGACAGAACAGTATCTTCAGACCACTAACATAAAATCTTTTGAAGAAAATGTAAGTGATTTAAAATTTCAAATGAATCAGATAGATGTAAAAGGCTTAGATAATGGAAATGCCAGTGATATATATTTCAATGCCGAAGCAGGAGCTACTGGGAAAAGTGATGGCAGTAACTTGATATGTGAAGCAGTTGATAAACAAAATACAAGAGAAAATGGTGGCTTTTCTATAGGGGAAAAAGGCACAATTCCAATTGAACAAGGGTTACCTATCAGTAAGACTGAGGTGATGAATGAATTACCAGTCTCTGATACCAACAGTCAATCTATTCATGTTGGGGGAGCTAGACCTAAGCAATTGCTTAACCTTCCATCAAGAATAAAGAGTTCAAAGGAACTGAACAAGCCAGATGTTCCAAATATACCAGAAAGTGAACCTAGCATAGCAAATACGATTGCTCCAAATACTGGTACTATAGATTCTACAACTGATCCTCAGGTTAATTTCAACTCTAATTATATTGATATAGAAAGTAATTTTGAAGGTAGATCTAGTTTTATAGCTGCAAATGAAGATTCTCTACCTGAAAACACTTGCAAAGAAGGCTTGGTTTTGGGCCAGAAACAACCCACTTGGATTCCTGATTCAGAAGCTCCAAACTGTATGAATTGCCAAGTGAAATTTACTTTTACAAAACGGCGACATCATTGCAGAGCATGTGGGAAAGTAAGTTATAAAAATCTTTGTCTTTGGCCTCATTAATGATAGTCAAACATTCTGCCACTGAGCTATATCCCCAGTCCAAGTCTTTTATTGTTTGGGGACATTTTAAATGAAATGTAATGACAGAAAAGATTAATTAACTGGTGACTCCATGCTTGAGTTAGTTTAAAATCAGTGTTTTTCACCTCCCAATTATGGAAATATGTAAAACACCTGCCATTTTATAGATTGCTTGATAGTTGAACAAATGGTACATTGTCATGGGCATTCATTACATTCTGGGAAATGAGGAACTCTTATTACTAAGTTTAGTGAAACTTAAGAATACTGTCCTTACCTTTCTCATATTGACACATCATATGTTCCAAATTCCGTCAGATCCACCTGTGTCCTTAAATACTAAATTTCAAGACCACTTTGTAGCTAGTGTTGTGACTGATGCCCAGGGAAACACTGAGGCAAATTGGCTTACCCAAGGTTCAGAATACTGAAACTGACTTCATTTGTGTTCTGTTTTACAACAGAGGATAAAGAGATTGTCTAAAAACTTGTCTTAGAAGTAATACAGCATTTTTTAATTTGACATTTTCCTATATTGTGTTGGTCTCAGATCACCCTATTCATTTTTAGCAAAATAATGTTCTACTTATAAAAATTTTAAACAAAGAACTACAAAAAGCTTTTCAAATGATAAACTTATTCATTGAAGAAGTTTTTGTTCCCTTTCTAATTAACAGTTGATTTAAAGGCATTTTCCTCATCAGAAATATGGTTATAAATCAGAAGTTTCATTTAAGGTAACTAATTCTATTTAGAATTATGATGATTAGAAAAATGAATTATCAAATAGGAAAAATGGATATTGGTTAATTAGATTTTGGGCCTCCCTTGTCCCTGTCCCTAGTAGATATAATATATTCTTGAAACAAAAACAAATAGGGTGTTTTATTCTTCCTAGGTATTTTGTGGTGTCTGTTGTAATAGGAAGTGTAAACTGCAGTATCTAGAAAAGGAAGCAAGAGTGTGTGTAATCTGCTATGAGACTATTAATAAAGGTGAGTATTAACCTGACATGTTTTCCTCCAGTAATTGAATATATCTTAAAAACAATTGGATTGTGACAAAGATAAACTTCTTTATTTTCTTAAGGCAAGGACCTAGTGTTGAATTATCTGGCTTAGGTGGGACATCCCAAGGCTTGGTTTCTCTTCTTTTTGTTCCACTCTCACAATTAATACTACCAGTCTGGAAAGGAAGCATTCAGTTTCTGGAGTGGCAGTTCATTAACTTTTAACAGGTACCAAGTCCCTAAATGCTGCATTTCATCTGCCTATTTGTTTTTGTCATCATCATCATCTTCATCATCTTAATCTAAACATTTATATCTACCAATAAATAATATTCAATATTATTTATTAATGGCATAAGGCAAGATAAAAGTTTCCCCCCCCCTTTAGAAAATAACCTAAAATAAGAAAAGATAAGGTAGTAATATTATGATTTCATCAACTCATAGGAGTGCCAGGCTGTTTACACATTTTGTCTCATATATTTTTTTTCCCCTTCCATTTTAGAATGTTATGTGTGTGCACTTTCCATTGTTTCTCTGGCTCTCTAGTTAGCTTCCATTTTCAGCAATAGTCTTGATAGTCTTCTTTGAATTCTCACAGGTTTTGTGTATGTGTGTGTTATCCCCCCAATACATGTTTGTTCTTTTGAGTACTTCTTGCATTTTCAAAGATATGTTGACAGTTTAATTCTCAGCAAATATTACTTGGGCCTTTTTTTGACCAGACCTGTGCACTAGCTCAGGCACTGCTTCCTATTAGCCAGGAGAATAAATACCTGATAATAATTTGTTTTTCTCTTTTGAATGAAGATAAATTTTTTCAGCAATTCTCCAAAAAGCTCTGATGTGAGTCTGTTAGCCTGAGGTAAGCTGCTCTACTACCTGCTGTTGACTTGTGCTCTGGAAGATAGTAGCGTATGAATCATTTTATATTTTCATGTTACCACCATTGTTTATGAAGAGGTTAGGCTTAGTGCTCACAGTTGTTTTTTCTTGTACTGTTTCAGTAGTCTAGAAGACTACTGCTCATGTTGTTAAACAAAACAATCTGCCAGAATTCAGAAATTTTAGAGCAAGATGCCACATAATTATCTCCCCCTACTTAAAAAAACATAGTAAAACAGCTGTGATCTTTTGATGTATTATTTGAGTTGACAAGTTCGATTTTTAGGTAGGAATTAAAACATATTCTGACTGTAAGGTTCAAGAGGGGAAAACATATAATCATGTAAGATATTCAGTAAGATACTGAGATCAAACTCTGATTTATCAAAAAATGTATTATGAAATTAGTTTATTTAGTTTTGTGTATTTTGATATCTTATAGTGTATAAGCATATAGTTTAATTTAGAGGGCTACTATTATTAATTTACATACTACAAGAAAGCATGAATTAAAAAGTTAACTTACCATAGGGTTAAAAATGATAGAAGTAAATAATGTTATCTAATAAAAAGGGAAAGAAGGGTTGTGAGAAACATTCAATGAAGGAAAAAGATTGAATCGAGGTTGTGGATAATAAAAAAGTTGTGTTGAGATTCTATGAGTTTTGAGGACCTGTGCGTGTGAAAGCTATCAGGTAGATTGGGGCAAATTGGAAATTACTTTGAAACCCAGAGTATACGATATGTGAATTTTACTTGGTTAACAGAGCCATTTTCTAAGAGTGCTAACATTTGGTGGCACTTGTGGAAGATTATTTTAACAGTGGCAGCATTTATAGCAGATAGATTTGGAGAAATGTTGAACCAGTGCTGCTTTGTGTTTTTTGATTGAAAAAAATCATTCAACAATATTGAATGTGGGTACATATGGATAGTAAACAAAGGGGATATCAGATGGTGATAATACCTTAAAATGAAATTTAAAGTGGAATAGGGATAAATAGTAACAGATTGGTGCCAAGAGGTAGTATTTTTATAAGGTGGTCAGAGTGAGGCTTTATGATAATATGACATGTAAATAGAGACTTGAAGGAAGTGAAAGACTAAAATTGTGTGAGTACCTTTGGGGAGAGCATTCTAGACAGAGGGAATATTTGCTTAACTTGTTGAACAAGTGAGATTGTGGTGAGAGATGAAGTCTAACAAGGAAAGATAGCTAACTGGGAAGGTAGAATAGGTAGGGTTGCAGATCATTTAGGATTTTGTGAACCATTTTAGGAACTTAAATTTTCACTGCAATTTGGAAGCCATTAAAAAATTTTAAACCAAGCAGTGATGAGTTAGTGATTTATGTGTTAAGAGAGTGACTCTTAACTATATTGGAAATAGACCCACAGAGTACAAGGGCAAAAGTAGAGAGGTACTCATATTTAAAAAGGAGTATTTTCGTAGTAGATATCAAAATATACCAAATAAAATATCAAATAATTCACTGGTACCTTATCAAAGTGAAGTGTTGCCAACTAAAGTAAGGAGCTTTTGCTAGTTACTCAGATAGTATTTCTGCCAAGTGCCACTTCTTTTTCTTGATAAGCCATTTATTTCTTTCTCCTTTCAACTTAAAAAAATTGAATATTTATTATTATAATTTACTTTGAACTTTAAAGACATCTGAGATTTTAATACTATTCTTTCCTCTTTGTAGCTCAGGCATTTGAAAGGATGATGAGTCCAACTGCTTCTAATCTTAAATCTAATCATTCTGATGAATGTGCTACCATCCAGCCTCTTCAAGAGACCCAAACATCTAGCATACCTTCACCTACAACTTTGCCAATCTCAGCACTTAAACAACCAAGTATTGAAGGTAACAGGAATAAAATGCTATTTCTTAGACTAAAGAAAAATTATTAAAATAGAAACCAGACTCAATATCAGGAGGAGGAATTTAATATAGGAATTGGTTATACATGTATGTTGGAACTAAAAGGGCATGGTCAAGCATCTGAGAAACTAGTAATTGCAAGCAGCTACCACCAGTGGGGTTGGAGGGGGCAAAAGGGGCCAGAGGAGTAATATTAAAACTTGGAGCAAGGGCATCAGGAGGAGCTTGGCGTTTAGAACTTGGAGTCAGGGGTTGGAGCATCACATCACTGAGGCTGTTACTTCTGGGGAGAAACCATGTGGCAAATGCTGGAACCATTAAGGGACCTCCTAGGGTCGGTGCTCAGATGACTGAAGGGGAGTTCCAGGGTTAATGTTAGAAATTCTGAAAGTTATGGGACATACAGCAATATCCAGTGGTAGTGATAGTTCTGCTGCTGCTGCAAGGATCCTGGCAGGAAGTAGAATAGAAAGGATTTCTTCTCTTCCCACCTCTGGTTTCCCACTGCTGCCTACCTTTGGCAGAACTTGACCATAGCCAATTAGCTAGCAAAGGAAATTGGGAATTGTACTTTCCGTATTTTCAGCCTAGCATCTACAAGTACTCTGTGGAATGGTGGGGTTGGGTTTTAGAGACAATTGGTCAATAACTCACATATCGTTTTTTTTTCTATTTTTTAATAATTATTATTTATTTTTTAATGTAGTGCTAAGCATTGAACCCTGTGCCTCACACACGCTAGGCAATTACTCTGTCACTGAGCTATAGCCCCAGTCCCCTGACATATTTTCTTTTCTTTAAAAATGTTTTAAATTTTATAAATTACCACAATAATAAAATTTTTTACCAATATATTTTTAAATGTTTGAGGTTTTGTTTGTTTTGTTTCTTATAACCTGTTGTCATTTAGCATCTTGAGTAAAGCCCATGTATATTTTTAAACATTAGTCTGGGGAATGAAGACTGTACTATGCTAGAAAATAACTGTAAATGTTAGCTAAATGTAAATTTGGATACTTCTGACAATTATTTTGGATTTTAGTTTATCACTCAGTAGGAGATTCAAAATATATGATTGCGTATTATAGCTCTAAAGACGAATGTATTTGTCTAAAACATTTACCTATTTTTATATTGGCAATCAGAATTGTTAAATTATAAAACTATTGCAAATGCAAGAAAAATACATTGTTCAGTATGTCCATTGATAGTGCAAAAATATGTGATTCAATTGTTTTCAGTTTTGGAAAGTAGACATTGTATTTTGTAGACAAAAGTAGACTTTTGTATTTTGATATTGTTTAAAATCTTTTGACATTGGCCGGGCTTTAGCTCAGTGGCAGAGCGCTTGCCCACCATGTGTGAGGCACTGGGTGCAATCCTTAGCACCACATAAAAATAAACAAAATAAAGGCATTCTATTCATCTACAACTATAAAAATATTTTTTAAAAAATCTTTTGCATCAATTTTCATAACCTTTCTCTGTGGCTACTTTATAATAAAAGAGAACAAATATTTATGCTGATTTCTAGTCATTTCCCTCCAAATTTGAGAGGAATTGGTAATAAAAATTAATGAAGTTTTGTATCCGTATCATAAGAACAAAAAATGTTATGCTTCTCTCATGAAATTAAAGTAAAAAATGACTTTCTGGTATGCCTAAGTGATCCTGTTTCCTTTTTTAGCCAATTTATTTCTTTCTGTTCTTTATATGTTTTCCTTTGCTTATCTGCTATGCTCTGATCTACACTTTTCATTCCTGTGCCTTAATCGGTAAGTTTTATTCAGTTCCCATTCCATGCTCACAAACTCAAACTCCATAATATATGCTTTAAATCTTCCCCTAGTGTTTTTAATGTGTAATCTCTCCATATACTTCTTTTCAGTGTATGTGATTCCTAGGGTCACATCTAGTCTAATATACTCCTTTTGTATGAATTAGGTAGAAAAGGACTCTGCTTAGGATAGATGAATCACAAAAAAAAAACCAAAAAAAAACATTTATTGAGGCCTTTGTAGCCTTGAGAATGCAGAGCTGGCCAATGGACAGCAAAAAGCTTTGAAAACATTTCCTGACCATTTGGTATTACATCCCTGCAACATTGCCAGACTAAAATGATTTGTTTTCCCAACTGATTCTAGGATTATGTTCCAAAGAACAGAAAAGAGTATGGTTTGCAGATGGCATATTGCCTAACGGTGAAGTTGCAGATACAACAAAATTATCATCTGGAAGTAAAAGATACTCTGAAGACTTTAGTCCTCTCTTACCTGATGTGCCTGTGGTAAGGCGTGTAAATAACTTATTCGTTAAATAAAATTTTATTTTTTGGATAGTTCCTCATGTGATTTTTAGAGTGCTTATTTTTTGAATGCTTTGAGTTTCCTAAAATAAGCAATGTACAGGCATACCTCATTTTATTGCAGTTTCTTCATTACACTTCATAGATGTTACGTTATTTACAGTTTGAAGGTTACCACAACCCCATGTGGAACAAGTCTGTCAATGCCATTTTTCCAACAGTTCAGATGATCAAAGCATTTTTGAGTAATAAAATATTTTTTAATTAAGATATGTACATTGTGTCTTTTTAAGATATAATACTATTACACACTTAATAAACTACAGGATAGTGTAAACATAACTTTTATATGCACTGGGAAACAAAAAAATTCATGTGACTCATTTTTTATTGCAATGGTCTGGAACTGAACCTACAGTATCTCTGAGGTATGCCTGTATAGGTAACAGTGAATGTGCTTTAGATTTTACCTTTTTCATGTTAGCCTAAGGCAATGGTTCTCAAACATTTTAGACTTAGGACCCCTTTGTAGTCTTTTAAAAGTTATTGAGAATCCCTAAGATATGTGGTTTATACCTATTGGTAATTACTGTATTTTAAATTAAATTGAAAAAATTTAAGGATATTTATTAATTACAAAATAATAAACCCATTACATTAGTAGAAATACTATTTTTATGAAAAGCCTTACTTTCAAAACCAAAGCAGTTTAGAAAGAAGAGTGGCATTGTTTTACATTTTTGCAAATTTCTTTAATATCTGACTTAATAGAAGACAGATACTCATACCTGCATTCAGTGTATTGTGCTGTGTTGTTTTCATATGAAGAAAATCTTAGGTCCTCATCAACTTCCTGAAAGATCTTGGGGACCTATAGAATCTCTGGACCACATTTTGAGAACCATTGGTATAGGTAAATGTAACTTAAGATTTAGCAATTTTGTTTAGACTAATATTGATTTAATGGTTTACACACATTCAGGAAAGTCTGATGGTGATATTTATGCTTGTATTTACACACATGTGCTTTGTTTAAATAGTAGATAGACAATATATGCCTCTTGGTTGTAAGAGTTCTTTTGCTAGGTTTTACAAATGGGCATGATAACCAAAAATATGTTCCTTATCTAGGACCTATTCTCTATCAGTCTTTCAACAAAATGGAAGTCCTCCATGGCTAGAACATATCACTTGAGTTCATGAATCATTCTTATTTAATATTGATTCTTGATTCTGGCTAGTCTAAAAAGAAAGGGTTTTTTATTGAAGCAGACTTGATGGATAGTTTATTGTAATTGATCCTATTATGGAATATATCTAGCACTCTGCTTCCTGACCACTCCCCTCCTTCCCTCATTTTCCTTCTCCCCTACCTTCCCAGCCTTTGTTGATTGTCATAAGAATGAGAGAGCTTTGATTTGAACCAAGTTGATTACATGTGATATGGTGCAGGATCCTCAACCTCTTTTCTCACTTTTCCAGTCAATAAGTTACTTATATCTACCTAAACATGCTGTGAGTCTAAGTCCTTATGTTCCTTAACATCATATGCTCCTGAACTTAAAGAAGTAAAATGGTACTATTTCTTGAGAAATTTACTTCAGAAGAATTTGAATGTACTCATTCTTACTAAAACTGTATGTTTGACTGTAAAGATCAGAATTTCACAGTTGAACAGAGAATAAGAACTGATTGAATTTTTATCCCATATTTTACAGAATGTAAACCCAGTGGATCATACCCATTCTTCTACATTGGAGAAAACAAACAGTGAGATAGGAGATATTGCAAGAAAAGAAATAATTCGGACTCCTATTTTTCATGTTCCATCTGTGGAAAAACAGCCTATAAACACAGGAACTGAGGGGATACCTACTTCTGGTTCTTTTGCACTAGCTGATGATGTTTTTGCAGAAATTGAGGAACCATCTGTTCTTCCTAGTGTCATGGTTAATAGCAATTTACCTGTCACTAGTATTTCAGATTATAGATTATTGTGTGGTATTGAGAAGTATGTTTGCAATAAAATTAGTCTTTTACCTAATGATGAGGACAGTTTGCCTCCACTTCTGGTTACATCTGGAGAAAAGGGATCAGGTAGGATAGCAGTTACTTAAAATTTTAAAATACTTTTTAAAAAAGAATGTACTGATAAATTTTGTCTACAATGTATGAAATACCTTTTTAAAAACTTAATTTTATTAAAATGTGTAGTAGGCTGTTATCTTTAGTTTTCAACAAGCCTTATGTAAAAAATTCTAGAGAATTTGAATTTTTATGATTCATTTATCATATCTAGTTCTCTAAAATGAGTTAAAATCCAATACAATAGGGAAATTCAGACTTTTAGCAATGTTTCCATTGTATTAAGGTTTTAAACTTATATTCTTTTTAAAAATATTTATTTATTTATTTATTTATTTTTAATACTAGGGATTATACCCAGTGGCATTTTACCACTAGGTCAGATCCCCGGCCCTTTTTATTTTTTTATTTTGAGACACTGTCTCACTAAGTTGCTTAGGGCCTCACAAAATTGCTGAGGCTGGCCTTGAACTTGTGATCCATGTCTGCAGCCTCCCAAGTGGCTGGGATTATAGGGCATGCATCAGGGTGTCCTGCTCTTTTTTTATTTTTAAAGAAGCATTGTAGGGGTCGGGGTTTTGACTCAGTGGTCACATGCTTGCCTAGCATGTGTGAGGCACTGGGTTTGATTCTCAGCACCACATATAAATAAATTAAATAATAAAGGTCAATTGAGAACTAAAAAAATATTTTAAAAAAAAGAAGCATTGTATCTCAAAAAAAAAAAAAACTAGAGTATTATATTGGACAACAAAACTGGGGATTTTAGTTTCTCATTTGTTACTTGTAACATGAATGATTTGAAGCATGTTATTTCATCTCCTTGGGCCTCAGTTTCCTTTGTAAAAGAAAAAAGGCTCTTTAAGGTCCTTTTCAAGCTGGATATTCTATGGCTAACTCTCATTTGGAGTGGTTCCCTAGGATAGACCCTGTCACCAAAGCTGTTTTTTTTGCATCCTGAAATGCGAGATGGTGGTTCTCTGCATGATAATGTAGGAGAATGACGCTTAGGATCTCTGTTCTGTCTGTAGGAACCATTTCATGAACTTAGCAGTAGTGACAAAAATCCCTGAAGCTCTGTTTTGTACATATCGTGCATGTTTTCCTGTTGATTGTCAAGTTTTGTTACCTATCACTGCTACAGGCATATGAATAGCATATTTAACCTGGGTCTAAACTACTTTCACAGACTTGTAAATTTTGGAAATTAGAATTGAAGTGATTGACAAACAAGAAAGTACCATCACAGGTGTTTGTTTTAAAACTTTGAAGGTGCTAGAATCTTATAAATATGCTATTTTATCAACATTTGTGCATATGCTATACAATATATAGGATTGACATATGTTTCAGTATTAATTTCTTCATTGCATAGACAACTAAAAATTAGTATTTAACAGTTTTACAAGATGTTGATTTTCTGGGACATGTTGGCTTTTGTTTATAAATTTGATGAGGCCATTGATGGATTTATACATTTTTCCTTTAGTGTGTGTGTGTATAAACATATTTAGCAGGATATTTATCCTGATTAATGTTACTTCTATTATTTTGTGCCTGTAGTAGAAGAACACCCATCTCATGAGCAGATCATTTTACTTCTTGAAGGCGAAGGGTTTCATCCTGTGACATTTGTCCTAAATGCTAATCTGCTCGTGAATGTCAAAATAGTATTTTGTAAGTATTGATTAATCAATTTTTGCCTTATGGGTAAGCAGGATTTCTAATTACATCTTCAAGTTAGATTTTCACTGGCAACAGTAAAAAATAAGCCACATTGAATGTTGGCTTTTCAGCCAAATCTGACTATAAATAAATTTATATTCAGTGAAGCTTGATATATGAACTTCCAGATTTTTACTAGCCTTCCTCAGTCTGTCCTAGGTTAAGATCATGCGCTTATAGGTGAGGTGTATTTTGATGCTTATTATACAATTGATAATCTCCAATAGCTTTTAGATAAATTGAAATTTTGTGAATGAGATAAGCAGGAATCATGATTTAGTAGAAATAAAGATGGTTTTAAAGCAAGTATCATGTAACCTAATTAAAAGTAAGGAAGTAAATAATCCTCAGTGGGGCTGGGGATGTGGCTCAAGCGGTAGCGCACTCGCCTGGCATGCATGCCGTCCAGGTTCGATCCTCAGCACCACATACAAACAAAGATGTTGTGTCCGCCGAAAACTAAAAAATAAATATTAAAATTCTCTCTCTAAAAAAAAAATCCTCAGTGTTAAGTTATTCTTACACTCAGTTTATTTATCAGCTTTCATACTCTCTGAAATTAATGTAGTTTTTAGCCACTGCATTTTTGCATATTTGTGTACCTTTTATTTTAGAGTTATTACTTGACTTCATAAGATAATCCTTTTTCTTTCCTTACATGAATCTTACACAATTCAGTTTAAAGTTTTTATGAGGAAAATTTGGGGGAGATAAGGAATTTGAAAGGGTGTGCTTCATGCAAAAATAATTTTTAGTTTATTAGGTTAGTAGAAGTTAACATTCATAGTTGTATGCTTTTATCACTCAAGACTCCTCAGACAAATACTGGTACTTTTCAACCAATGGATTGCATGGCTTGGGACAGGCAGAAATTATTATTCTGTTGTTATGTACGCCAAATGAAGATAAAATTCCTAAGGACATCTTCAGACTATTCATCACCATATATAAGGATGCTTTAAAAGGTATAGCATTTTATTTTGAACTATTCAAAGTAGGGGATGGATAAATTAGTTAAAGGCATTTATGCTTTTGGTTATGCTAACTGTACTACAGATTTATTTTTTGAAGAGGTTGCTAATTTCTTAAAAGAGCTTAATTATCATTTTTAGTCTTCTTAAATTTAGCATTTTATGGGATTATTGTGTATACACAGATTTTTTTCAAATTTAAGAAATGAAATATACTTGCCTCCTTGATTTTAAAAATCTATCTATATACTTTCCATATTGTGTTTACAAGGTTGGATGAGGCATGATAATTTAACCCCTCTTAACCCCTCTTAATTTATCTACATCATATATGCAATAAGGAGAAAAATTTAAAGGCATGTATGGTTGAAACATTTTCACATTTTTTTTTATGGTCCCCAAGCTCCAGGAGTATCTTAGCTTTGTGCACAGAAGGTGCTTATTAGATGCTTCTTTAAGAGTAGAAACAAACAGACAAAAATTCTATATTGCCTTTTGTTTATTTATATTATGACATTCAAACTCAGAATATGTCCCCTAAATAATAATAAAACAACTTAAAATCTTTTTATTAATAATTTTATTTCCAGGAAAATACATAGAAAACTTGGACAACATTACCTTTACTGAGAGTTTTCTGAATAGCAAGGATCATGGAGGATTTCTTTTTATTACACCTACTTTTCAGAAACTTGATGATCTCCCATTGCCAAGTAATCCTTTTCTCTTTGGAATTCTTATCCAGAAGTTAGAGATTCCTTGGGCAAAGGTTTTTCCTATGCGTTTAATGTTGAGATTGGGTGCAGAATATAAAGGTAAGTTTTAGAATAATAAGTTAGATTACATATTTTCAAATACATAGAATGTACAGTAAGAATTTCAGGGACATCATCAAGATAAAATTTTAACAGCATAACAGAATTACTTTCAATTTGGTGTACTTTTAAATTTCAAAAATAATTCTCTTCTAGAAACTCTAGAAGCTATCAAGTTAATCTGGACAACATTGTATGTCATGAAATTTCTAGATGCTCAAAAAATCATAGCCGTGTACTTTTTTTTTTTTTAATTTCAAAGCAAAGTATAAAAAATCTTGTCAAAATTACTTCTCAGTTTTCTTAAAACTGTGTATTTTCTGCTGGGCACAGTGGTACATGCCTGTAATCCCAGTGACTTGGGAGGCTGAGGCAGGAGGATCGCGAGTTCAAAGCCAGCCTCAGCAACAGGGAGGCACTAAGCAACTCAGCGAGGCCCTAAGCAACTTAGCAAGACCCTGTCTCTAAATAAAATACAAAAGAGGGCTGGAGATGTGGCTCATTGGGTGAGTGCCCTTGAGTTCAATCCCCTGTAGGCCTCTCCCCCAAAACAAAACAAAACAAAACCATGTATTGTCAAAAAAGTTTTTGTCGCTTCCCTATTAAGAAGTTGAATTATTACCTCATTTAATCTGTCTATATCATAAAGCCAAAGGATTTTTAGATTATCATTGTTATTGTATTCACTTGCTTATTGGTACTTAAAAATAGTGGTTGCCCTTTTTGTATGTTTTAATTTTTTATGCTTATTTTTATATTTCTGATATTTCATTTATTACCCAAAAGAGGAGCTTATATTGTTTATGTATGTATATGTGTATATGTGTGTGTGTGTGTGTGTGTGTGTGTCTGTATGTTTGTGTATTTACATATCTGCTTTTGGTACAACTTAAGACTTCTAAAGCTATTGTGATGATCAAAGTGTTGTACATAGTTATTTCTGTGATTTCAGAATCATTTGTAGTGTTAAACTTTTTTGAATTCTCATATCTTCATCCCTGTTTTTTTTTCAAGAGATAATATATTTGTTGGAAGTGTAGACGTTTAGGAATTTGATTCTAATATAATTTAATAGGCATTTTCTTGGAAGAAAAATATAGGGAAGATTTAAAAAGTGATGACTATTTCAGAATGAGCAATTTAAGTGAAAAAGATAATTTATTTAAATTCCTCTATTTGGCAGATTTTATTAAACTGTGATTTTGGAGATAGGGTTTCCTTACCTTTTAGGATTTAAGTATATAATTCCACCAACTTGCATAAAAATAATTTAACTTTTAGGTTTTTAAAAATGTTTTTGTATTTTTTATACCTTTATTTTATATATTTTATGTGGTGCTGAGGATTGAACCACTGAGCTAACTTTGAAGTTTAATTCTGTGTAAACCAAAGAGCTTAAGACATTTCATTCTGAGCCAAGTGTTTCTTCCATTCAGCCAAATATTTTGTTTCTGATCATAATGTTTGAATGCTATTTTTATGGAAGATTAAGGCACTATACTAGCTCATTTTAAATCATTATAGGACATTTAATCTGTAAGTATGAATAGTATTTTAGCCAGTGGTTTTCACACAGAGAAGGTTGGAAAATCATGGAACAATATGAGGGACTTCTCAAAAGATCAGAGGAGTTGGAACTGTAAATCTCTAATAGCTGTTTAGAGGCAATAAAGGAAAATTATCAATTACAATGGGAATTAACTAGACTCAGCTATTTTCTGTATTTATGTTTTGCTAGATTTTAGATAAACTGGCACTTTGAAATTAATGGTGCTTATGCCTCTTTAGACATGAATGTGGATTTTGTTATAGAGGTAATATACATGTGGAATAGCTAATTACAAAAGTTAAAGTCCCCGAGCTAAAATAACTGACCTGAATTAGTAATTTTGAGATGGGGATTATCTGCACATTGATGTTGACCAAACTTATTTGGAATTTCATTAAATATTAGATTCATGAAGATTAGATTCATGAAGTCCTTTTGTGACATTCACAATGTCATTCTAAGCCCTGTTGAGAATAGTGTTCTAAATAAAATTACCTCATTACAGTTTCCAATTCATAAAATCATGAGGTAAAAAATTGGCATTTTTCTGTTGTCATTTTAATATCATTTTCCTTTTTTAACGTTAGAAAATATGTTTGTACTAGCAAAGATGTGATTGTTCTTACTTAAGTCTTTAAAATAGATAATGTCAGGTATGTGATCTTTTCTTAGAAGTTTAAGGACATATGTTTGTATAAGAGATATTAGAGAAGTTAGTTTCTGTATGACCTAAGCTGCGAACTGAGAGTTAAAAATATTTCTGCTTTTTATCACTGTAGAAATAATCTTGCCTTCCTTTTTCACCTTTTGTTTGCTTCAGGGTATTTGCTGCATTGCCAGCTAGTTGTTGTTTTTTTTTTTTCCTATTTTGCTGTTCACTATCTATAGTGCCCTAAAGAAAGAAAAAGGTAGTTAGGTGACAGGCCCCATGTCTGATTCCCTTTTCTACCTTGGTTTCTATGATTCTTTATGCTTCTATTATCAGCTTCAAGAACTATAAACATTTACTACCATAAATTAGCACAAGTGATTATTGTAAATGCCTTTAAAGTCTTTAATTCTTTATATAATCTCTTTAAATTATTGAAACTTTATAGAGGTCAGGGGAAATGCTATATAGTTTTCCAACACCCCTTCCCAAATTTGGGGAAAATATATAATGAAAAGATTAAATGCTTTGAAATCAGACAAGCCTAGTTTCAAATCTGTTTTACCAATTAGCTTAGTCACTGTGAGCAAGTTTTTTAATCTCTAGGTCTCATCTTTCTTATATGTAAAATAAGCATTGGATTGTTGTAGGGTTTAAATAAGATGATGTATGTAAAGCTCCCAGTTCAGTGTACCATCTAGTAGATATACAGTAGGGTGAGTGACTTTTCTCACTTTCCTCTGAGCAATGACTGGATGGTATTTATGTATAACATTCGTTTTCAAAATGAGAATTAAGGTAATAAACTCAAGATTTTTGTTTTTAGTTGGTGATAACCAGTTTCCTTTCTCTTGTGTAGCATATCCTACTCCTCTTACAAGTATCAGAGGCCGAAAACCTCTTTTTGGAGAAATAGGACACACTATTATGAACTTACTTGTTGTGAGTAATTCACCTGTTTTATTAAGTGTTCTTATACTGTCACTTTAAAAGTTTATTTAGGGAATTTCACACAATTATATTTCCCTATTTTAATTTGTGTAGAATAATGAAAGCTCTTTTATAATAAATCCTAATTCATTTAACATAAGTGGACTCTGTTTTTCATAAGTCACCCTTTTAAAAAAACATAGTATCTCCTAATTTATGCATACCTGAGTTGAATTGCCTTTGGGCTAATTCTGCAGTTCTTATTTTAGGTAATGTGAGATCTCTGTACAGACTTACAAAATTGTTGAAGCTTTAGAAATAGTGTTAGAAAAGTCAATTTTATGATTTATAGAAAATTATTGCCTTAGTTTCCTCATGTGTAATAAGAAGGGTTGGATTAGGTGATATCTGAGGTTCATTTTTATCTATAATTTTTGTAATTTGTGTTTGCCTGTTATCGTAGAAAAGTACTTAGTGGATTCACTTTTGTCCGTCCAAGTCTGATTTGAAGGCTGAGTTTATAACTGTCTGTTACTGTGGCAAAATATCTGACATAATCAAGCTATAAGGAAGAAAAGTTTATTTTGACTCACAGTTTCAGAACTGTCCCATGGTCAGTTGGCCCAATTGCTTTGGGACTGTGGGAACATAGTACATTGTGGCAGGAGTGCTTGGCGCAGGAAGCCTGCTCACCTCATGATGGCCAGGAAGCAAAGAGAGAAAACAGGAAGGGGTCGGGGGCCCCCGTATCCCTTCAAGGACATGCCCCCCCAATGGCTTTATTTCCTTCCAAATAGACCACCACCTCCCAATAGTACCCCAGGTGAGTGGCCAATACTAACATATGGGCCTTTGGGGAATACTTATAAAAACCATAGCAAAGACTTTTTCTGTTTTGGAAGATCTCTAACTAAAAAGTGGAGATAACTGAAAATATTACAGTATTTTTCCTGAGAATGATATTCATTATTACTGTTGTGGAATAGCTAAAAGATTTAGTTGTTGTTTTTGAAGTTTATATTAGCTTCCTGGATGGCATTTTGATAGTTAGGTCTCAGAAACCTTAAAGTAATAGATACTAAGAAAAGGATTTAATGGATGGGTAAATGTTCATGGATAATAGTTTAAGGTTTATGGAACTGTGATTATTTTACATAGGACCTTCGAAATTACCAATATACCTTGCATAATATAGATCAGCTATTGATTCATATGGAAATGGGAAAAAGCTGTATAAAAATACCTCGGAAAAAATACAATGATGTGAGTATAATTGCTTCATTCAAAATTTAAAGACAAATGTTTGAACATTAGAATTGTGTCACATTAATTTTTTTTTGTTTTGAATTAGGCTAATATATAATAGCAATGAATACTGCTCTTGAAACATTAGAATTTATTTGCTAATAATGAATTTGCTTAATGCTGGTTTTCCATTTTTTTCCCTCATTGTTTTATCTAATAATTGAGGTAATTTTATTTTAAAACATTGGTTTTTATCATATTTCTAGGGAGTTGTCCAGACCAAAGCTTGATAATTATGAAGGTGGTCAGGAATGCAACTCCTGGAATCAATATAAAATGTTCAAAAAAATTTTTCTGAACACATGTTGTTTGTTTGTTTCCCCCTCCCCCCCCCCCCCCAGGTAATGAAAGTGATAAATTCTTCTAATGAGCACGTCATTAGCATTGGAGCTAGTTTTAGTACAGAAGCAGATTCTCATCTAGTCTGTGTACAGAATGATGGTGTTTATCAAACACAGGCCAGTAGTGCCACTGGCCATTCTAGAAAAGGTGAGAGTCATGATTCCTAATTTGCAAAGATACCTCAATTAATACAATTAATTTCAAAGGAGGAATATACACATTTTACTTATTTCCTGATTTGATGATAAAACCATATACTTAAACAATTTCAGCTATACAAACAATAGATTTTAAAAAATGCTTCTCAATTGTGTTTTTCTCTCTAACTGTGTTAGGTTTAAAGACTTGGAAGACTGTATTTCTTTTGATATCTTCTTTAGTGTATCCTATAAGGTGGAGGTCTATGAGTGATTTCTCTCTGGAATGAGGTGATTTTTCACATGGGTTCAGTCTCTGTCCCAATTTCTTATAATTTGGGGAGCATAGAGTGGACAAAAATGAATGAATTATAAAACTATGAGTGGCTGCAGATATAAAAATTATAAAAATGGTAGAGTGAGCAGCTTCTGTGGGTGACATTATACTCAGCTTTGGCTGAAGGGCCTCAGTGACTGCTGTGATTACCAAACCCTTGCAGTAAAGGACCTAACAAATTGAAAATGGAAGATAGTATCCCTTAAAATTAATACATTATTGTAGGATAACATATTTAAAGTAATCTGGTATTCTGACTGCTAATAAATTTTTTCTCATGACTGTAAAGGTAATGTATACTCATTTTTAGTAAGCTTGGAAAATATATCTTAAAAAGTAATAAAAGATACATACCTGTAGTCCTAGGAGCTCAGGAGGCTGAAGTTGAGGATCGCAAGTTCAAGGCTAGCCTCAGTGACTTTGAAAGGCCCTAAGCAACTTCTTGAGACCCTGTCTCAATGAAAAATAAAAAGGGCTGGGATACAGCTCAGTGGTAAAACACCCACAGGTTAAATCCCTAGTACCTGGCTGAGGTTGTGGCTCAGTGGGTGTGTGAGGCACTGGGTTTGCTCCTCAGCACCACAAATAAATAAATAAATAAAATGAAGGTATTGTCTCCATCTACAACTAAAAATATACATATATTTTTAAATCCCTAGTACCAAAAAAAAAAAAAGAAAAAGAAAGAAGTGCCAAGACAAGGCCATTTGTTGGTATTTTAAGTATATTTTCTTCTTATTTTAATACATAGATGGCATTACACTGTATATTTTACACTTTTGCGTTTTGCTTTTTAACAACATGTCATTGACATTTTTGTCGTTAAAATATTTACAACTTTTTAATGTTGAATAGGTATACATTCATGTGTTAACACTCAAAAAAGGTATACACATTTAAATAGTAGTGAAAAAAAATCTCTTACCTTGACCACCCAGCCATTCTCTTGTCTTCCTACATGCAATCAAACCAGTATTAGTTTCTTATATATCCTTTCAAAGACATTTTTTGTTTTAATCTATATTTAAGCAAACACTTACATATGCACACACACACATATAATCTCTTAACTCCCACTGTTTTAGACAAGCCATAACATTTGCTCCATTGTGCACCTTGCTTTTTTGTTGTTCTTAACATATCTTGAAGATTATTCTATGTTGGTAAAGAGCTTTCACATTCCACATAACTTTCCATTTTATGTATACATCATTTAACTATCCCATACTGATAGACATTCATTATTACCCATCCTCAGCTATTTATAAAAATGCTACTGTGAATAATCTTTTATACATGCCATTTTGTTCACTGTTGAACCTATCTATAGGATAAATTCCTAGAAGTACAATTAGTGTGGCAAAGGTTACATTCATAATTTTAATAGATAATTGTTAAGCTAAGGCTCCATCGAGACTTCTATTTTTTAAATTTTTGTTTTCTCCAGTAGTGAAGGTTTCATTTCCCATACTCTCACTAACACAAACATAAACATTTTAAATAGTACAATAGTCTATAATTTATTAGATATAAACATTAAATTATTTTATACAATATTTTAATTTTTTAATTTAAGTGTTATAAGCTTAATATACATTGAGTATTCAGAATGTGTATGCTCCATAATCTAAATTTAACAAATATAATATAAAATGAGCAGGTTAAAGCATAAATAATTGTTTATGTCATTATCAGTGACAGGTGCAAGTTTTGTGGTATTCAATGGCGCTCTAAAAACATCTTCAGGATTCCTTGCAAAGTCCAGTATAGTTGAAGGTATGTGCTTCACTTTTAGATTGTTTTAATGTAAAGTTGTTTTTTCTATTACCTTTAAAAATGTACTTGATGCTTACCAAAAAAAAAATGTAAATTATAAAGAATAGTAGCACAAACTAATGTGAAATCATCACTCAGTCCAAGAACTAGAACATGAGCAGTATTGGGTCTCCTTAAGCCTTCTTGAACCTCCTTTCCCTAAGAATTTCCTACTAGACTGAATACTATTGTTTTGTTTTAACTCTTAATATGCATGTGCTCAAACAATATGTAACCTAAATATGCTTATTTTGGAGATTATGAAAGATATTCTTCATATAGTCATATGGAACTGTTTTCATGAAAAATTATTTGTGTTTCTGAAATTTATGTATATGTTGCCTGCAGCTATAGCTTATTCATCTTCAGTGCTATTAAACATTCTGTGAATGTGTGACAGTATATTCACTTCCTGGTCATGAACTTCTGGGATAATTCTTGATTTTTTTGCTATTACAAACAGTGATACTAATAATATTCTTAGTTGTGTGTGTGGACACAATGTAAGTTTAAAAATTTTCCTAGAATATATATCTAGAAGTGGAATTTCTTGGTCAGTAGATTAATAAATGGTCAACTTTACAAGATATTGATAATTGTTTTTCAGCATGATGGTACCAATTTATCTCACAATCAGAATGTAGAAGAGTTTTCATATTCTGCAAACACGGTATAATCAGATTACTTAATTTGAGTCAATCTGGAAGGTATTTCTGAATATGGTCATAATTAGCATATTCCTATTCACTTAGAAGTAGAGCATCTTATTTTGTATTTATTGGGCACTTACGGGACCTTTTCTGTGTAATCCCTGTTTACTACTTTACCCATTTTTATATTAGGCCATGTGTCTTTTTTCGAACTGCCCTGTAGTTTATATAGTTTTATATATTGTAGATTCCCACTCCTTCATTTTTTAAAACTATTTTTTAGTTGTAGATAGACACAATACATTTATTTTATTTATCTATTATTATGTGGTGCTGAGGATCAAACCCAGTGCCTCACACATGCTAGACAAATGCTCTACCACTGAACTAGAACCCCAGCCCTGCCTCCTTCATTTTTTTT
Source organism: Marmota flaviventris (assembly GCF_047511675.1). NCBI lineage: Eukaryota > Metazoa > Chordata > Mammalia > Rodentia > Sciuridae > Marmota > Marmota flaviventris. Next base: position 101,833,827 of record NC_092502.1, on the reverse strand, counting down.
TTTAAATATTTTTTTAGTTGTAATGGACACAGTACCTTTATTTTATTTGTTTATTTTTATGTGGTGCCGGGGATCGAAACTAGTGCCATGTGCATGCTAGGCAAGTGCTCTACCACTGAGCACAACCCCTGCCCCTCCTCCTTCATTTTTAAATGGCATTTAATAATTGTAAATATTATATATACTGCAATATGATAATTTGATACAGGTATAGGATGTATAATGATCAAATCAGGGTAATTAGCATTTCTTTCTCCTTAAACTTTTATCATTTATATATGTTGGGAAACTTTGAATTCTTCTTTTCTAGTTCTTTATAAAATATATGTAAATTGTTATGAGCTATAGTCACCCTTCAATATGTGGAACATTGGAACTTATTCCTGCCTATGGAACTATATATTGATACCTGTTATTCAACCTCTCTTCCACTCTCCTACCCACCTCCAATAACCACTATCCTATTTTGTACTTCTATGAAATAAACTCTTTTAGCTTCCACATATGAACAGAAACAAATATCAAGTGACAAATGTCTTTCTGTGCCTGGATTAGTCTCCTAATGTCCTCCAGTTCCATCTATGTTGCCACAAATGACAGGATTTCATTCTTTCTTATGATTGAATAATATGCCATTGTGTACGTCACATCTTTATTCATTCATCTGTTGAGGAGCACCTCAGTTGATTTCATATCTTGGCTAACATTAATAATGGTGCTTCATTAGCACAGGTGTGCAGGTATTTCTTTGTTAAAATTATTTTATTTCTTTGGAAATAGATCCAGTAGTGGAATATCTAGATCATGTAATAGTTCTATTTTTAGTTTTTTGAGGAACTTCCATATTGTTTTCCTAATGACTGTGCTAATTTACGTAATCTACCAATAGTGGTAATTCCTCCTTTTCCACATCCTTACTAGTTTTTTTGTCAGTTTGATTATAGACATTCTGATTGGGGTGAGATGATATTTCAGTGTGATTTTTGATTCACACTTCCCTGATGATTAGTGACATTTGCATTTTTTCGTATGCATGTTGGCCATTGATATATCTTATTTTGAGAAATATTTATTCAGATCATTTGCTCGTTTGTTAATTGTTTTTACTGTGGAGATTTTTTCAGTTCTTTGTATGTTCAAATGGATTGAATGTCAATCTCTGTTGAATGAAGTGCTTATAAATATTTTCTCCCATTCTGTACGTTGTCTCTTTACTCTGTTGTTTCCTTTTCTGTACAGGAACCTGTTAGTTATAATATCATTTATTTTTGCTTTTTTTTTTTTTTAAATCTGTGCTTTGGTTCTTATCCAAAAAAATCATTACCTATATAGAAATTTTGAAGTCCCTGTGTTTTTTTCTAGTAGTTTCATAGTTTCAGTTCTTACATTTAGGTATTTGATCCAATTTTAGTAGACTTTTGTACATGGTGAGAGATATTGGATCTAGTTTCAATCTTTTGCATATGGATACCCAGTTTTCCCAGCACCATTTATTGAAGAGATGTCCTTTATCCAATGTCTGTTTGTGGCACCTTTGTTGAAGATCAGTTGGCTGTATACAGGTAGATTTACTTTTGGAATCTCTATTCTGTTTCTTTCATCTCTGTTTTGTGTTTTATGTCAATACCATGCTGTTTGGAAATTACTTTGTGTAGTATAGACATTTTCATGATATTAATTCTTCAATCCTTGAGAGCTGGTTTGAAGGTTCTAGCACGGAGCACCGTAACCTGTATACTCTTCACTGAAGAAAGGTGCTTTTCTATTGGGGAAAGTTGTCTTCCTTGAACATACAGCTTCAGGAGGGATGCATGTGGAGCAGTGAGGGAGGAAGGGAATACCCATTTTGCCAGCCAGATCAGCCGCATCAACCCTCGTGATCAGTGGGGTGACAGATGTCACAGCCAGATGCCCTCACATCCATTCTTCAATCCTTGAATATAGATGTCTTTTCATTGTTCTGTGTCATCTTCAGTTTCTTTCATCAGTGTTTTGTAATTCTTATTGTAGAAATCACTAAGTTCTGTGGTTAAATACATTCCTGTTTTAGAAATTTTGTCATTAATGCTATTGTGAATGTGATTACTTTCTTGATTTCTTTCTAGACAAGTTTGTTATTGGTATATAAAAATGCTACTGCTTTTGTGTATTGATTTTGTATCCTGCAATCTTACTGAATTTGTTAATCAGTTCTAACAGGTGTTTTGTTTGTTTGTTTTGTATATCAAATCATGTCATCTATAAACAGGCATTCTTTGACTTCCTCCTTTTCTATTTGGATATCCCTTGTTTCTTTCTGTTGACTTAATGCTCTGGCTCAAAATTCCAATGTTATTTAAGAGTGATGAAAATGAATATCCTTGTCTTGTTCCTGATCTTCAAGGAAATCATTTCAGCTTTCCCCCTTTCAGTATGATGTTAGGTATAGGTTCGTTAGTTGTGACCTTTATTGTGTTGAGATACATTCTTTCTATACCTAATTTATTGAGGATTTTATTATGAGGGGATTTTGAATTTTATTAAATATTTTTCTGCATATGTTGAGATTATAGTTTTATCCCTCATGTGATGTATTTAGTTCTTTTGATTTTTGTCATGGTTGAAGTATCTTTGCATCCCCGGGATAAATCCCATTTAATTATAGTGTATGATATTCTTTTTATTTTTATTTTAATGTGTGTGTGTGTGTGTGTGTGTGTAGTGCTGGGGATTGAACCCAGGGCCTTGTGCATTCGAGGCAGGCACTCTACCAACTAAGCTATATCCCCAGCCCTTACCCCCTTTTTTTTAAATGAAAATTTAACCCAGGGATGTTTTACACTGAGCCACATCCCCAGTCCTTTTTTTTTTTGAAACAGGTTTTAAGTTGTTGAGGGCCTCATGAAGTTGCTGAGGCTGGCCTTGAACTTGTAGTTCTCTTGTCTCAGCCTCCTGAGTCACTGGGATTATAGGCATGCACCACCATGCCTATGTATAATCTTCTTAAAGTATTCTTCAGCAGTAAATTCATCATAGCCAGAAGCACAAATTCTTCTCTTTGTTTAACCTTAAAAAATGAATTCTTAACTTCATATTTTTATTTTCTAGTGGAAGACCACTATTAGGATAATTAACAAAGTATTTAAAACCTTCATAGTGAACATATTTTGATAGTAAATTTTATGGCTTATACATATAAACATATATTTGGCAAAATAAATGTGAAACATAACTCTCATTTCTAGATGGCTTAATGGTACAGATAACTCCAGAGACCATGGACGGTTTGCGGCTAGCTTTACGAGAGCAAAAAGACTTTAAAATTACCTGTGGAAAAGTTGATGCAGTAGATCTAAGAGAATATGTGGATATCTGCTGGGTAGATTCTGAAGAAAAGGGAAACAAAGGGTAGGAATTTTTTGTTACTAAAATGTACTTGATTTGATGTAGGGGGAAGGATCAAAACATTCTTATAATAAATTAAATATTTTATGAATGAATATAGAATTATGCCATTAATTTAAATACTTATGCTCCAGTTAATAAATACAGCCTGTTTTTTCAAATAGTACTTAACCAGCCTCATAAGGGTTTTCTTGGGCAGGATGCTGTTAACAGATGGGCAATTTGGGAGAGGGCTAATGTTAAAACATCCACTGTGTAGTAGCATGAGCTTGCTGCCAGGGCTGAGAAAAGGTAAATTTTTTTTCTGTCAAATGAGTAAGCATTCTCTTTGGGTAAGTCTGGATCATTTTGATTTACTATAAATACACACTAAATTTAGTATACACATTAGACACATTATATATTATTACTGCCACTCTTCCTCTTTTCAGTTAATCATTGTATTTCTTTCTGGGGCTAAGGGCTAATGCTAAAAGATTCCAAAATAGATTTTTCAAATTCATGAGACATCTTTTCTGTTAGGAGAGTATTTAAAGCCTTTTAAACCTAGGTCTAAATTGGACATATATGAAGAAGGACATATAATTTATTGATGAATGAAAAAATTTGTTTTACAGTCAAGAAATCATGATAAGTGAGCTGCAGGTTTAATTATTTTGTATATAATTGAGACATCTTGTTGCTGCTTAAAATGTAGGACTTTCATAGTTTTTCTCATCTCATTTGTTCAAATTTAATAATTCATTTCAGAAAAGCACTTTTATGCTAATAATCGTACTATATTGCTTTATTCTGCAGTGTTATCAGTTCAGTGGATGGAATATCATTACAGGGATTTCCAAGTGAAAAAATAAAACTGGAAGCAGATTTTGAAACTGATGAGAAGATTGTAAAGTGTACTGAGGTAACAGAGAAAGGAGATCGCTTTCCTTTACATTCTGTGTTTGGATATGGTTTTTGTATTTTGAATTTGGACATGGTGCATGCTCAACCTTTGAATGTTGAAGTGTAGCTTAATACACATTTTACTTTGTTTTACTTTACACTGGTAGGCACATGCATATTTCTGCGCTAGCCTGTCTCTTACACACTAGATGTAGATTTCCCCTAGGTGTACTTTAGGCTATCATCATGATGGTACTGCTGCCAGCTAATGGTTCAGTTTTGGCAACATTGCCATCTTTGTATTGTAATAAGTTATTTTTATTTTTCTCTTATTTTACAGTAAAATATTTTTTGACATGCATTTATAATCAGCATTCACGTAATGAAGGTTATTTGTGCATGTTCTAACTTTTTTTTCTTTTAAAGAAGAGGTAATGAAACTATAGATATGTATACTCCCTAGCCTCTTAATCTGCTTCTTTATTCTCCTTCTGCCATCTCCCCTGGTCAGGCAACTGGCAATTGGTCATTCATTTCTTCCCCACCCCACATTTTTTTGTTGTTGTTGTTACATTATAGTTGTACATAATGATGAGATTTGTTGTTACATATTCATATATAAACACAATATAACAATGTAATTCAGCCAGTATTGCTCCCCAGCACTTCCCTCCTCCCCCCACCTCCCACTGGCATCATTCATTTCTTATGTAATACATACGTTTTTAACTTATAATGTAGAAATCAAAGAGAATATAGGAATAAGAAAGCATTGTTTTAATATTTCTGAGGAAGGTCACAGTTACTGAGTCTGACCTTAAACTTGTGATCTTCCTGTTTTAGCCTTCCATGTAGAGCTTAATTGTTTCATTTTGAAAGTTACTTTGAATCTTAATCATGACTTGTTTCCTAATTAAATACATTTCAGGTGTTTTACTTTCTAAAAGACCAGGATTTATCTATTTTATCAACTTGTTACCAGTTTGCAAAAGAAATAGCCATGGCTTGTAGTGCTGCACTCTGCCCTCACCTGAAAACACTAAAGAGTAATAGAATGAATAAAATTGGACTCAGAGTTTCTATTGACACTGATATGGTAAGGATGCTTCTGTGATGAATTTTTAAATGAATATATCATATATTAAAATAATCAAAAGATTTTTCTCTAGCCTTTTATTTTGAGAAAAGGGAGCCAAAATTTGTTGAGCATCAAATGTGTGCTATAAATTCACATGTATTATTTCTATTAATCTGTGCAATAGAGGTCAGCATACTTTTTGGTAAAAGGCCAGATAGTAAATATTTTAGGCATTGTAGGCTGTTTGGTTTCTTTCACAAAAGTTCAGCTCTGCATTATAGTTAGAAAGCAGCCACTAACTCTATGCAAACAATGAATGTGGCTTTTATCCATGAAATTTCCTGTACCCATTGGGGCCAGATTTGGGCTGCAGGCCATAATTTGCTGACCACCCTGCCCATGACTATCCTACTTAATAGGAATGTTTTTAAATTTACTTATTCTGACTAGATTTTATATTCATATGTTTTAAATAAAACTTAAGATGTCTAAAAGCAAATACATGAAAAGGATCATTTCAGCTAAACTTTTTTTTTTTTTTTGCTATGACCATGGAGGGATTATGTAACAGCATAAATTCTTTTTAATGTTGCAGAGTAGTTAGTTAAATAGTAATTTATTTAACTAGATCTTCATGCTTATTTGCTATAGGTTGATTGAAATTTAGGTTTTCCACAATATTTTGCTTGTGTATAAGTGTGAGCATAGACATAAGAAAAATTCCTAGAACTAGAATTGCTTGATCCAGGTATGTGCTCAAAATTGCCTTATTGTCCCAAATAGAGATTATGCTAATTTATTTTTCTACCAATGATTTTTGAGAGTGTTCTTTTTTATCAAAACAGTATATAATCAAACTTTTTTTTATAATAGCATGTAACAGTATATAATCAAACTTTTTTGATTATATATTTGGAAATACAGATTTTCAAAGCAGATTTTTCATTAGACTATTTAATCTAAACATGGGTGCATCCTTATGCCAGTGTTCTTTTCTCTAGCCAGGATGTGTTATACTCATACTTCTGAAAAGAGGAAGTTTTGTTTTCATTACACTATTAAAAGTTCTTTTTTCAAGGAAGCACCTAATAATGAATTGTTATTTGAGTAAGCATTGCTAATGTTTTCTTTTTTATTCAAATGTATTAAAATATAATTTTCATCAGCACTATTAAATTCTAATATCAAATATTATTGCAATAATAAAATTGAAATATTTCTAAGAAAAATCTTTAATACCATGGTGTTTTTTTTAGGTAATATTGGTAATTATTCATAACCGCAGCCAGTGTATTTATATATTCATTGAGAGGAAATGTAAAGTATAAAATTATGACAATATTTATGATATATATGTGAGGAACAATTATAATTTATGTAATAGATGGATAGAATTAATACAAGAGAATATAGGATTTTTTAATAAATAATATATCAAGTATTTTATTAACATGCTGAATATTCTAGGATATTTTAAAATTTATCTTCATCAATGGAGCTAAACAAGATTGATAATTTTCTAGGATCATCTCATCAATATTTGTTTTCCAGGTTGAATTTCAGGCAGGATCTGAAGGTCAACTTCTTCCTCAGAATTACCTAAACGACCTTGATAGTGCTCTGATACCTGTGATCCACGGTGGGACCTCCAATTCTAGTTTATCGTTAGAAATAGAATTAGTATTTTTCATTATAGAAAATCTTTTTTAGTGGAAGAATGTGCTGTATTATATATTGCAAACTGTTTTGTTAAAATTAACTCTAGCACTAAAGCTGAAATGCCACAAACACTAAAAGTAAATATTTGATGTTTGAAACATATAAGCTTTGCTTTTTAGGCAGGAATGATCTTTTAAAATCATTAGCACAATATTTAAATACCTAAAAATTTAAGTGATCCACAGTTTTTGAAGCTTTACACTTAATACATGTACTAAAATGACAAGGATTCCTTATACCTTGAAGAAATCTGTAGCATTTACAGCATTATTTAAATGCTAAGCCAAAGTGTCTGCACTTAGTTATACCTCTTTATACCAAGAATGATTTTAATGAAGGCTCTATTCAGATGTAACCTTATGAAGGAAATGTCTGTTTTGTGTATATGCCAGTTAAGATACTGGTTTCTAAAGTCTGTTAAAAATGTATTTCAATGGCACAGACCAGTTTCAAGATCTTTGACTTATGATTCTTTGAATAAAACTGATAACTTATTTGTATAATTGGAGTGGAGACCTCCCTCCATAATTAGATAAACTCTGATTGTTTGGATTAATTGCCTTTTTTCTTCTCACTTATTTTATATATATATATCATTTTCTTGATTAAATGGGTATTCTTAAAATGATTATGGGTGCTTTAGGGTTTTGTGCTTCTATATTTAAGTATTTGTTTTTATAGCAACTTATGATTCAGAATGTTTTATAAGAATTTAATAATTTATAAATAGGCAATATTTTTGTATCATAGTGCATTATTTTTTTCTCCTTTACTTTGAAAGTATACCACTGTATTTAATACTTCTACCACTGATTAACAAAAGGCCAGAGTACCCCTCAAATAGTCATTATGTAGCAATATATTAAGCCTGAAACAAGTTATTTTTTCCCATGTTAATTCTTAGAAATATCTTGACAACCTTACATGTTTTCATTGACACCAGTACATTATCAATTTTAATGAACTAATTACTTTTACATATTTTCAATTCTTTATATAATAGTTTTTTATAATAGAATATTGAATGAAGTTTAAGTCTATGTTTTTGAAACTATTGTAGCGCTTTCCCTTTTACTGCAAACATTTAAAAAGAAGAAGAAGAAAAGAAAAAGGGCATATATTATTCCTGTCATTTAAGTTATATAAAATCAATTATTTTAATGCCTTTTTTATTTGTATGTGTAATATATATATTTTTTTGTATCAAAAACACTCATTGTATGTCTGAAGGAAAAGAAACTACACTAAATAACCCTGTAATAAGAAAAATATTTGTGAAGCACCTCTTATAAATTAAATCGAGTCTATAACTCAGGATCTGAGGTCTCGTGCTAGGAGAGACCAAGAATTTTAATGTTTGGGCATCTGGTTCCACTGGATCACATCTGTGGTACTAGCCAAAGACACAATTTGGAGGAAAATATCATTCCTCTGGAAACCACTAGTTCATAACAGTGTAAATGTTACAGATGTTAAATAAAATGGCAACAAATTATAACTTGTGAAATTTATTGAACTGGTGTAATATAAATACAATTACATATAAAACTCAATTTATGTTTTCTTTATTTAGTGTGTTTGTTTTGCAGTATAGTCTACACTTATTTTGTGATGTAATTGCAGAATTTATAAATACTAAAGTTTCCTTAAAACATCCAAAGGGTAGAAGGTTCTTCTATGATGGGATAGTTTTGGATTTGTTTTTATAAAGCCTCTACCTTCAATAAAAATTGGAATTCTATACCCAAGGTTTGAAGGCACATTTTAAAGTATTCTTTATAGACATATATTTCTGAAAGCATTTGCTACTTATTTGGCCATATTCTTCACATTGGTACTAAAGTTGGATTTTTAATTTTTTTTAAGGTAAAGAAATAGAATGGTTCTTTATACTCACTCTACAATGGTCTATTTTTATCGATTACCTTTTATTACTACTCTCTTTTTTCTGAATTTTGAAATCTGAAGTAAAATGTAGCCTACTGTTGTATACAACTATTAGCCAGCAAACTGTGTGTGTGTTTGTGTACATGCTATGTGCAGAGCACTTTATTAGGTCATTGGTTAAAAATGAATAAACAGTTCTTTCCCTCTTGGAGCTAAATGTATTAAACAGAGGATTAATGTGTAGCGAAAGTTTTAGATTGCTGTGATAGACATGAATCTTGACTAGGTGATTGTGAAACAACTGAGGAGGCAGCCAAACCATTAATGAGAAGGCATCAGAGAACCTATTAAATTCTGGGCAGTGAAGTTGGCAAAAGCTGAAAATCTGAAAAATCTGTAATATTGTAGAAAGACTCAAATTTCCTTTCTAAATCAATTTAAACCAGTCTTTGGTGTTGTGTGGATGTTTCATCTTATGATTTAATTATAAAAGTAGTAGCCTGACTATGGTTCTCAACTGCCTAGGTGTATAGCAATCTAGATTTAGGTATTGTTCATAAACAAAGAACAGAGCATTTATTTTTTAATAGCAAGCATAACTTTCATGATGTGACTCAAATTTTAAAAGAAAATATCTTGAAATAAAACAAACTTCCAACTAATCCCAGGTTTTATTTTTCTTCTCTGTGACTTAAAGTTTTATGTAAATATGAATTAAAAAACAAATATTAAAACTCCCTCCCACCTTGTACACATCTACCTTGTTCTTCCCACCCACAAGTCTCAACAGGTAATCATTTTTATTTGTTCCTTATAAATTATTCCAAGATTTAGGTGCTGTAGCAGCAAATACAAATAAGTATATTCTTATTTTCTCCCATAATTTTTTTCAAGTGCACAATATATTGTACTCACGCTGTATAGGTTGAACTTACTTCTCCTAACTGAAATTTTATATTCTTTGGCCAACATCTCCCACAATGCCTCTGCCATCTTCCATCCCTTCTGCACCCTAGCAACCACCATCTATTCTACTCTCTGCTTCTAAATTCAGCTTTTTTAGATTCCACATAAAAATGATCATGTGTATTTGTCTTCCTGTGCCTATTGTATTTTGCTTAACATAAATGCTTGTCACAAATGATAGAATTTCCTTCTTTTTTGAAGCTAAATTCCATTGTGTATTCACACCACATTTTCTTTATCTGTTCATCTATTGGTAGATACTCAGGTTGATTCCATATCTTGGTATGGTGAATAATCCTGCAGTGAATCATGGGGGTATATATATATCTCTCTTTAACAGAGTAGTTTCATTTCCTTTAGATATATATCCAGTAGTTGGTTTGCTGGATCATATATTTCTATTTTAAATTTTTTGAGGACTCTCACACTATTTTCCAAAATTATTGTACAATCCTCTCTCATTTCTTGTGTATCAGTTACTTTGGGTTACATAGCATATGTTTAGGATCCTAGAGATCTTATTGCTTTTGTCAATAAGATTGTTTACTCAGTAATTGGTAAAAACATCTAAATTATAGAAAGGAAGAAAGACTCCATTAATAAAAGAGTTATGACATGTGTCTTAATAGGAGGACTTTTTAATAACAAAACTTTTATTACTGAAATACCTGAATGGTTATTTTTTATTGAAGCTATATTTTAAATTTTTATTTTTTCCTATCAGGCACTAAACTTGCCATCTAAACTTATCTTTTATCATTTAATTACACTCATGGTTTTTTCAAATCAGATTTTAATAGTTTCAAATCTTATTATTACTATAATAATAATAGTAATATTATTTGGTATCAGGAATTCAACCCAGGGGCACTTAATCACTGAGCCACATCCCCAGTCCTTTTTTGCATTTTATTTTGAGACAGGGTCTTGCTGAGTTGCTTAGTGCCTCTGGTTTTGAACTCACAATCCTCTTACTTCAGCCTCCTGAGCCACTGGGATTACACGCATGTACCACCACACCTGGCTTCAAATCTTATTCTTAATATCCCAGTTTTTAATTTACCTTGGAATGATATGTAATACTAATACCTTTTGGAAACATTTTCTGCCTTACATTGATAAAATTCAGCCATATTTTCATTGTTCTTACAGATGAACAGGTTTAATTCAACTGCTATAGTAAAAGCCTTTGTAAAAAAAAAAAATAAATAAACAATATGTTAGCCTTCAGAATTGCCTCCAGTGATCCCCACTTCCTGGTATTCATGCTCTTGTGTTGTCCTCTCCTACATTGTACTTGTGTTGGTCTTTGGGATCAATAGAATATGGCAGAATAATGCATTGTGAAAGATTCTGTCTTTTTTTTCCCCTCTCTTTTTATTGGATAAATGGGGAGGGGCATGAATTCAACTTGCCAGGTATGGGCAATTGTATAGCCTATTTGATGAGAACTGAAGCCTCTTCCTGCTGATGGCCACATGAATGGAAAGTAGATTCTCCATCTTTAGTTAAGCCTTCAAATTGTAGCCCCAGCCAGTGGCTTGAATACAGCCTCATAAAATCCACCCAACTAAGCCAAACTCACATTCCTGATCTTCAGAAATTGTGTATGATAATGTTTGTTTTAGGCTTAAGTTTTATAATAATATGTTATATGCAGCAACTAACATTAAATAAAAGATACCCATATTTTTGAGCAGCTCTAAATTTAACAATTTAGTTCTAAATAGCGAAAAATTATTAGTTGTTATTACAGAATTAGACATATTTCTTTTTAACATTTATGGAATGCATGCCACAAGTAGTATGTGGTAAGTGCAGAAAACACCAGGAGAGTAAGTTTTAACCATACAGGAACAAAAGTGCAACTGTGAGAAATTTTCTATTTTTGAAAATTGAATGCTAGTATATTTAGATTAATGCTTCTGCTGAAAACAACCATAGCTGATTAAAATACAAAATAATTTTAAAACCTCAAAGAGATTTTAAGACAATAAGAAATGTCCATCCTCATCACAATACCAGACCTTAAATTATACGACAGAGATATAGTAGTAATAAAAATGGTGTGGTATTGGCACCAAAACAAGTATGTAGACCAGTGGTACAGAACAGAAGACACAGAAACAAACCCACATTCCTACAGTTATACTAGACAAAGTTGTCTTAAACCAATAAGTGTAATTCACGTCAATAGGCTTAAAGACAATCATGATCATTGCAATAGATGCAGAAAAAAAATTTTGACAAATCAGCACCCCTTCATGTTCAAAACTCTAGAGAATCTAGGGAGAGTAGGAACATACCTCAACATTGTAAAAGCTATCTACGCTAAACACAAGGCAAACATCATTCTAAATGGAGAAAAATTGAAAGTATTCCCTCTAAAAATTGGAACAAGACAAGTATTTCCTCTTTCACCACTTCTATTCAACATCGTCCTTGAAACTCCAGCCACAGCAATTAGAAGAAATTCAATGGGTACAAATAGAAAAAGAACCCACCCCCCAAACTATCACTATTTGCCAATGACATGATTTGATATTTAGAAGATCCAAAAACATTCCACCAGAAATCTTCCAAAATAAATGAATTCGGCAAATAGCAGGATATAAAATCAACACCCATAAATCAAACGGATTCCTATATATCAGTGATGAATCTACTGAAAGAAATTAGGAAAACAACCTTGTTCACAATAGCCTCAAGAAAAAAAAATAACTTGGGAATTAATCTAACAAAAGAGGTGAAAGAACTCTATAATGAAAACTACAGAACACTAAAGAAAGAAGTTAAAGACAATCTTAGAAGATGGAAAGTTCTCTTGTACTCCTGGATAGGCACAATTAATATTGTCAAAATGGCCATACTACCAAAAGCATTACGTAGATATAATGTAATTCCTATTAAAATCCCTATGATATTCTTCATAGAACTAGAAAAAGCAATCATGAAATTCATTTGGAAAAATGAGACCCAGAATAGCCAAAGCAATCCTTAGAAGAGTGAATCAGGAGACATCACAATACCAGAACTTAAGCTATACTACAGAGCCATAATAACAAAAACAGCATGGTATTGGCACCAAAAAGACACAGAATAGAAGACAGAGACAAACCCATATAAATACAGTTAACTCATAAGATAAAGGTGCCAAAAACATTCGTTGAAGAAAAGAGCCTATTCAACAAATGGTGCTGGGAAAACTGGAAATACATGTGTAACAAAATGAATTAACCCCTATCTCTCACTCTGCACGAAACTCAAAGTGGGTCAAAGACTTAGGCACTAGAATAGAGAGACTGTTCCATTCCAAGTTTTTGGAGGAATCTCCATACCAATTTCCAGAGTTGCACTATGAGTGTACCTTTTCCTCCATATCCTCTCCAACATTTATTGTTTCTCATATTCTTGATGATTGCCATTCTGACTGTATTGAGATGAAATCTTAAAAAGTAGTTGTGTTTTTTGGGAGGTGGGATATAAAATCAACACCCATAAATCAAACGGATGTAGAGCTACATCCCCAGCTCTATTTTGATTTTATTTAGAGAGAAGCTGTCACAGAGTTGCTTAGCGCCTCACCTTTGCTGAGGCTGACTTTGAACTCATGATCCTCCTGTCTCAGCCTCCCAAGTGGCTGGGATTAGTTTTGATTTGCATTTGGCTAGAGTAGTTTTGATTTGCATTTCTCTAGTTGCTAAGATGTTGAACATTTTTTTACATTTTTATATTTGTTTTAATTAAATATACATGACAGAATGCACTTTGATACATCATATGTAATCGAGTATAATTTTTCATTATTCTGGTTATACATAATGTAGAATTCCATGGATCATAGTTATATGTGTACATAGAGTAATAATGTCTGATTCGCTCTACTATCATTCCTCCCCCATACCCTCTCCCCTCCCTTCACTCCCCTCTACCTAATGTAAAGTAACTCTAATTTTTCGTAGCTCCCTCCCATTGTGAATTAACAGCCATATAGCAGAGAAAACATTCGACTTTGGCGTTTTGGGGATTGGCTTATTTCACTTAGCACGATATTCTCCAGCTCCATCCATTTACTGGCAAATGCCATAGTTTCATTCTTTAAGGCTGAGTAATATTCCATTGTGTATATATACCACATTTTCTTTATCCATTCATCTGTTGAAGGGCACCTAAGTTGGTTCTATAGTTTAACTATTGTGAATTGAGCTGCTATAAATGTGGTTGCATCATTGTAGTATGTTGGCTTTAAGTCCTTTAGGTATAAACCGAGGAGTGGGATAGCTGGGTCAAATGGTGGTTCCATTCAAAGTTTTCTGAGGATTCTCCATACCAATTTTCAGAGTGGTTGCACCAATTTGCAGTCCCACCAGCAATCTGAGTGTACCTTTTCCTCCATATCCTCTCCAATATTTATTGTTATTTGTATTCTTAATAATTGCAATTCTGACTGGGGTGAGATGAAATCTTTTTTTTTTTTTTTTTTTTTTTTTTTGGTACTGGGGATTGAACTCAGGGGCACTCGACCACTGAGCCACATCCCCAGCCCTATTTTGTATTTTATTTAGAGACAGGGTCTCGCTGAGTTGCTTAGCACCTCGCTTTTGCTGAGGCTGGCTTTGAGCTTGGGATCCTCCTCTCTCAGCCTCTAGAGCCGCTGGGATTACAGGCATGCGCCACCACACCCCACTGAGATGAAATCTCAGTTTTAATTTGCATTTCTCTACTTGCTAGAGATGTTGAACATTTTTTCATATATTTCTTGATCAATTGTGTTTCTTCTGTGAAGTGTCTATTCAGTTCCTTTGCCCATATATTGATTGATTGGGTCATTTTTGTTGTTGTTGTTTGTTTTTTGTTCTTTGGGGTTTTTTTTGTGTTAAGTTTTTTGAGTTATTTTTATATCCTGGAGATTAATGCTTTACACAGATGACCTCTTCTTATTCCACTCCTCTAATACACATACCTTTACCCAGTTCGGACCAATCAGAAATCATGAATTATTTAAATACTCCTTTATATAACTCAACAAAAAGTTTCAGGCTCTCAGGTTGATACCTATCTTTCATGTTCTAGTCCTTGTAAGGTTCTGTTGTCTGTTATTTTTCGCCAGTGCTCCATAAACCCTTCACTTATGAAACCCTTCCTCTGGGTCCCCCCTATAAAAAAAGTAATTAGACACAAATTTGCTGTAAAATTTTCAAGCATTCAAAAGTAAAGAATGGTATAATGAAACCATATAACCATCTTACAAAATCCAATTCAATAATTATCAAGATTTGCCTCTTTTTCTTCATCTATCCCTTCCTTGCTGGAGTATTTTGAAGCAAATCACAGAAATTTCTAAAAAATACATGGTCAAGAGAAAATTCTGAGTCAGTTATTGTAAAATCTATCAAAGTACTGAGCTAATATGGTGACCAATAGGTCACAAAAACTTTCTACTATAAGTACCATCAAGAAATGGAGAAGACAACCTGCAAAGTGTGAGAAAATATCTGAAAATCATCTGTTAAAAGAACTTGTATTCAGACTTATATAAGGAATTCCACAGTTCAACAATAAAAACACAAAAAAATCCAATTTAAAAATTGAGCAAATGAATATTCCCTCAAATCAAATATGCAAACGGCCAATAAACCCCTGATAATATGCTCAAAGTTATTAGTCAGTAGGGAAATCAAGACAAAAAAAAAAATCAAACAATGATGTACTTCTTCATATGAACTAGGATGCCCATAATTTTTAAAAAGTTATATAATCATTGGTGAGAATGTGTAGAAATTGAGACCTTAGTAAAGTGTTGAAAGGAATGTAAAATGGTACAGCTGCTTTACAAAACTGGCAGTTCCTTACAAGTTAAAAATAGTGTTTCATAGAAGAAGCAATTCCACTCCTAGGTATATACACACAAGAAATACATCCACATGAAACTTGTACATAAATGTTCATAGCAGCATTATTGATAGCAATCATAAAGTAGAAACAACTCAAATGTCCACCAACTGACAAGTAGACAGGTAAAAATGTTTTGTCACTGGAGTCAAGGTCACCAGAAGATAGTCCAGTGGAATTCTCAGAGAAGGGGAGAACTCTACTGAGAACAACAGTGTTCTTGACATCTGTGATGGAAAAGCATATCAGCACATGTCAGTATAAGCACAGAGACTTACCTAAGAAAGTAAAGAATACAGATTCAAGGGAGAATGCAGGCCATCTGGAGAGATGTGTTTTTGTGGTTTCTGGCTCTTCTTTAAAAGAAACTTGCTGAGGGATGGGTATGGTGAGGTATGTAAAAATATCATCAGTTTGGTGATCTCAAAATGATTTCTGGTGGTCTGCTTATTCTCAGGATCCTTCAGCTGACATGGTTTCCATTATCTGATGAAGAAATAATGTTGGGTTTTTAAAAAAATCTCATCTCTCTTTGCTTAATACAGTTATTGGGCTAATGAACAGTATACAAGTTAATTATCATAAGTGAATGATTTTATGGTAACTCAAATTTACATATTTCCCAGAAATTATGGAGTGACAGGCCTGGGAGAGAGAGTGGCTTGAGAGTGATAGGCCTGGAAAAGTATGTGAAGCTTTAAATTAAAATTATATTTCCTTGTCTTTCCTTTATGTGGCCTTTCTAGCTACTTCTTTATTTCTTCTGTTCTACCTCAGTTTTGTTTTATGCAATGGAATTTATTCAACCATAAAAAGGAAGAAAGTATTGACACATGCTGAAACATGAATGAACCTTGAAAAACATTATCCTTAATGAAAGATGCCAGAAACAAAATATCATTTATTATGTGATACCATTTACATAAAATGTCCAGAATAGGCAAATCCATAGGGATAGAAAGTAGGTAAGTGGTTGCTTAGGGAGTATGTGTGTAGGGTGAGGGTGGGGGGATAGAGTTGTTGCTTTGGGGTGATGAAATGTTCTCAAGTTCCTTGTCATGATGGTTGTACAACTCTATGAATACTGTGAATCTGCTGAATTATGCACTTTAAATATACAATTATTAGTCATTACAGAAATGTAGTCAGATGCAAATCACTTGTATATCTCAGTAAATCTATTTTTAAGTTAAAAATTTAAGTGAAACTTTAAATTTTTATTATTTTACTTATTCTTATTGGTGCATAATTAAAAGTAAAAGTAGAATTCATTATGATATTTGCGCAT
Source organism: Marmota flaviventris (assembly GCF_047511675.1). NCBI lineage: Eukaryota > Metazoa > Chordata > Mammalia > Rodentia > Sciuridae > Marmota > Marmota flaviventris. Next base: position 101,816,728 of record NC_092502.1, on the reverse strand, counting down.
GAACATATTTTAATCTCATTCCTTTACCTTCCCCTTCCCTTTCCTCCTCCCTTCCCCTGATCTGCTTACTCTATCTACCGATCTCTCTTCTATTATTCTTTTAATTCGTGTATTATATTTACATATAAAAGCGAGATTCATTTTGGTAGATTTATGCATGGACCTGGCATAATTTGGAAGATTTCTTCCCCAGTACTTTCTAATACCCTCTCCTCCTCCCAATCCCTTTCCTCTAATCTATTGATCTGTTCCATAAAATTTTAAAACTTTAACGTAATGACTTCAAAATTGATGTCATTAAAACGTAGTGTTTTCTTAAGTGTAGAAATCTTTTCTGATGGACCTGGGGAAAATATGAAGGCCTGATTGAGGATAAATAAAAATAATTGTAACTCAAGTATAGAAGGATTTAAAAATATTAAAGTCTGCAGGGTTGGGTGAAGACAGCCTCCATTCGTGTTCTAGGTCAGCGCTGTTAAGTTAGTTCGATTTTACCGCTGGCAGCTTCAGTTGTATTAGAGTTGCAGAAGCCGAAAACCATAAAGCCAGGTTGCTCATCCAGGTTAGTCAGAGTCCCAAGGTGCTCTTCCTGCATTAGCCTGGCTTCAGAAACAAGGAGTTTCAGGCGGGTTAGGAAGGCAGTGGGAGAGAGAGCCGAGTTGGGAGTCTTTCGAGTTTGAAGGAGAAGGGGAGAGAAAACTTGAAGCTTCATCTAAATATCCTTGTGCAACAGCACTCTTTTTTATGGAGTTTTTTATGGAGTAATAACGATACCCTTTCTAGAATGTTACTAAGATTAAAAAGAAAATATATCCAACTTATTTGGAAATTCGTGCCCCACACCAGCAAATGCTTCCCATCGCTGTGGTCTTCCCTAGGATAGCACTATCCGCAACGCCCGGGCCACAGCCATGGGCAGGCGAAACTGCGCAGGCGCGGTGCTCCTCGCGCCTTCCGGCTCGGCCTAGCTGGTGCGCCCAGGGGCTAGGAGCTCGTGGTTCTAGAGTCCGCCTGCCACACCGCAGGCGATTGCCGGCTGGTTGCCAATCGCTCGGCGCCTGCGCAAACGGAGGGCGTCCGTCACCATGACAGCGCCTGCCGGGGGCCCAGGTAAGCAGGGGTCCCCACGGCTTCCGGACGGGCGGGCTTGGTCCGAGTGCGCAGTGCGGCCCTGAGCCCCGAGCTCGCCGCCCGCCTTCCCGAGCCACAGCCCGGAGTTGGGCCTCTCTGAGAGGCTCGTCTGGCGGCAGGGGAGTGTTTCAGGTCCTCTTAGCTCTCCTCACCTAGTTTTCCTTGAACTGAGCGGCTCCTGGCGGCCGGGGATGGGCGCGCGCCCACCATCCGCTGGGAGAGAACCACGGTTCCCGGGAGGGCGTTAAAGAAAGAGCGTTTAGGGCGCCTGAGAACGGCTGGTTTATTATTTGGAGATCTTGGTTGGTTTGAAGGGATCGTGACACTTGCCCAGCCCATAATTTCAATAGACAGAATAGGGAATAGCCCATGGTCAAGTGCGCTGCTGCTTTGGGAATTGGTTGAGGGTTGACAATGCAGGGAAGGCATGGAGCACGGCCTGCCACCTTCTCGGTGCACGACTTTTGCAAGCTACTAACTAGTGTATGCTGTTGTTTGACCCCTGGAACCAAAGGTGTTTTAAACCGCGGACGTCGAATTCCCCAGAAGGTTACAGTCTCTCTTACATAAGCATGAGTGGTGGCATTAGACAGCCTCGGTGGTGCATTCCTTCATCAGCTTAGATATTTTACAGAATGTAAATATAATAGGTGATCTTTATGGGGCATTTAAAGTATATTGAAGTAGGTCAGAGCTTTCCAGTTCCAGGATTCGGACTCATCCCTAGTAGTAACTTTTTGGTATTTTCTCACAATGCTGACTTTTAAGAAAGTAGAGTAAGATCATAGTAAATATAAATTTTTTATCCTGCATTTTTCCTAATATCACCATGTCACAAAGATTTCTATAAACAAATAACTTTAAGTGACTGAATTGTTTTATCAAAAATTATACTGTAATTTACTTAACCAATTTCCTCGTTTCCTTTTTTAAAAAATTAGAACTCATGCAGTAATGAACATCTTTTTTATTATTCTTCCTCAATTCTGATTTTTAAAAATCTTATGCAAGATTTTTGTAACAAGAATTACTGAATCAAAGAATGTGAACCTTTTTTAGGTCATATGTTAAGCCTCATAGAACGTTTAATTTTGAAAGCCCAAATCTCAAGACTAGGCTCACTCTCAAAAAATTAACCACTCTCATTATTAAGCTGTAAAAATAGAGATTTTCCTGAATTAGTGCAAGGTTTGCAAAATGTTGGAATAAATGTGTGCTCAGGTGAAAATTTCCAGATTGTGACACACGCCATTAAATAATAATAATGAATTCTAATCTCATGACCAGTTTTTGGCTTAGCTAATTCTTAACCAGTTTGTTTCACTAGGTGAATCATTTTCTTCCCTTAACTTTTTAAAAAATAATATCTTTTCAGTGTAAAAAAATTAAAAAGGCACAATAGGATTTTTAGTGCAGGGTTCCCTGCAGTCCCTCAATCAGTCAGTTCCTCTCCACACAGGCATGTTACCATTTCTTGTATATCCTTTGAGAGGTTCTGTGTACAAACCACATGTAAAATATATAATATGTTCATATATGTAATATGCATAGTCTTTCTCCCACTTTCTTTATATACAAATTAATTTTATAGCACTAGTTCTTAGCAGCTTAGAGAAAGTAAGTTTATTATATAGTTCTAAAAGTCTTCAAAACAGTATAATTCAGTGGTTTGCAGTGTATTCACAGACTTGTGCAACTATCACTACAGTCAATTTTAAACTATTGTCATCACCAAAAAAGAATTAAAATCCCCTTTATACCTCAAACCACAGCTGCACATCTACTTTCTATCCCTACCTATTTATCTATTCTGGAGGCTGGGGTTGTGGTTCAGTGGTAGAGCGCTAGCCTAGCACGTGCGAGGCGCTGGGTTCGAGCCTAAGCACCACATAAAAATAAATAAATAATTATCTATTCTGGACATTTCATATAAATGGAAATGTACAGTGATGTGATCTTGTCTGTATGACTTCTTTCATTTTGCATAGGATTTTTCAAATTGTGTTCATATTGTGGCATGTATCAGTATTTCATTCCTTTTCAGGGTCAAATAGTATTTTGTTGTATGTGCATGTGACATTATTTTATCCATTTATTTGTTGATGGACATTTAGATTGGTTATATTGTTTGACTATTATGAATTGTTGTAGTTAGTTTTGTGCTGCTATATAACAGAGACCATAGACTGGGTAATTTGTAATGAGCAAAAATGTATTGGCTTACAGTTTTGGATGCTGAGAAAGCCAAGATGGAGGGGCTAAAGGGCTTTCTTGCTATTTCATAACATGGCAGAAGGAGCATAGCTGAAGAGCAGCAGGAGACAGAAAAATACAGTGAGGGAGTACAAGACAGAGTGAGCCTATTCCTATTATAAGGACATTAATCCGTTCATGAGGGTGGTGCCCCCATGAGCCAAACACGTCCCATTAGGCCTTACCTCTCAACCCCACTACCTTGGGGATGAAGTTTATAATACATGAACCTTGGAAGATGCATTCAAACCATAATATGAATAATGCTGTGGTGAACATTTGTGTGCAAGTCTTTGTGTGACTATATGGCAGATAATTTTTAATGGTGAATCTGGTAGACACACTAGAAGTAACTAGAAGTAACTTTAATGATTGTCTAGTCCAGAGGTCAGCAAGCTTTAAAAAAATAATTTATTACCTCACATACTAATCATTTATGATAAGAACATTTAACTCTTCTCCCAGAGAGTGTTAAAAATAAGGGAATTTGGGATGAGTATAGGGGCAAATGAGAACTCTGTATTTTTTTTTCTATAAATCCTAACTGCCCCCCAAAATGTCTTAATCTTAAGAAAACTGCAACTGATTTTGCCTTTCTCTTGGCCCCATTTTCAGAGTTATAGACTGCTTAAGATAGTAAAACTAATACCCTGGATCATAGGTAATCAGAGGCTTCTTAAATTCTAAAAATATACATACAGTCCCTGACTTAGGATGATTTGACTTATGATATTTTTGACTTTATATGGTGCAAAAATATACTGGTGCAAAAACATTCCATTTTCCATGTTCATATAGTATTTGATAAATTACATGAGATTCAACACTTTATAGTAAAATGGGCTTTGTGTTTGGTCATTTTGCCCAAGTGTAGGTCTTCTAAGCATGCTTAGTAGAGTAAGCTAAGCTCGGATGTTAAGTAGGTTAGGTGTATTCAGTGCATTTTTTAATTTATGATATTTCCAACTTACAGTGAATTTATTAGGACATAACCCTATCATAAGTTAAGGAGCATCTGTACATAGTTGTGGTTAAGTACAATATAGCAATTTCACTCATTAAAAGGGCAAGAACTTTTTAAAAATTTTTAATTTGTTATATATGACAACAGAATGCATTACAATTCACATTACACATATAGAGCACAATTTTTCATATCTCTGGTTGTACGCAAAGTAGAGTCACATCCTTCATGTCTTCATACGTGTACATAGGGTAATGATGACCATTGCATTCCATTGTCTTTCCTACTCCAAGAACTTTTTAATTCTAATGTTTTTAGATTCTTCAGTCACAGTATTTGTAAATGTTTCATCGGTCATTGTAATTGTACATAGTAGTGGGATTCGTTGTTACATATTTGTACATGCACACAATAGAACAATACAATTTGGCTATTTTGTTGCCCATTATTATTAATTTATAAATTGTCTTTATAAAACTTCAAATGCAGTTTTTAGTTGAAAGGTGCTACGGAAATATTATGAATCATTATCTAACAACTAGGTTCCATTAAGTAACCATTTCTTTAAGTCATTTGGTCTGTCTCAAAAACTTTATTTGTAACAGCCACATTAGTCACATATTCTATCATGAGAATATACTATAATTTAATTATCATCCTATAGTTGGACATTTGTTAGAACCAATAATAGGCCTTCTATAATGCCTGGCTTAAATATTTTAAAAATGATAGCTATGCACTGCCATCTAAGTCCGAAAAGTCTCTGACTCTATCCTGTATGCTAAGTAGGGCCATGCATGGTGTGTTGGAGACTGGGGATAGTGAATTCTCCAGCTAACCCTTCCTTCTTTATTCTATTGCCCATCATCTAGGGTGGTTGCTGGGTCCCTATGCATATTAGTTAGAAGTTTAATTATTTGCTCCTCTGTTCACTGATAAAATATTATTTTTATTTATAGTTTCTGATAGCCTTTTTAAGGTTTGTAACTGTTGTTAGAGTTCAAATAACTTACACATAGGGAATTTGTAAGCAATGTTTAAGTGTAAAAAACAATAATTAGGGATGTTAATATTATGAGAAACTCTTTTTATGGTGTGGGAGATCAAACTCAGGGCCTCACATGTTTTTTTTCCTCTTTTTTTGCTTTTTAAAGCTTTCAAAAAAGTTCTATATTAGAAAATGGCATAGTATGGAGTTAGCCTGGATACAAGTATTTTTTGCCACCACCTGCCTTAGTCTCAGTTAACTTTCATTTTAAAATATATAATTATGAAAAATCTGGTATGCCAAAAGTAGTTGATAGATATGAGAATTATTTATATTTGTACTTACTAGATAAATCTATGACTGTTAATTCGAGTTTACTTAATATGAGGGTCTGAGAATCATAATTTGAAGATAAATATGTAGCAAAATATGAGATTTGAATTTTATTTTATTTATTTACTTGTTTGTTTGTTTGGTGTTTTGAACCCAGGGGCGCTTAACCACTGAGTCATATCCCCAGCCCTTTTTATTTTTTATTTTGAGACACGGTCTCATTAACTTGCTTAAGCTGACCTTGAACTTGTGGTCCTCTTTCCTGGACCCAGTCTCTGGTATTACAGACCTGCACTACCATGCCTGGCCTGTCATTTGAATTATAAATTGTCAATAGACAGTAAGACTTCAGGTAGAGAAAACAATTAAATTGCACAAAACTTAAAAGTTTTAATTATAGCTTTCGCTTTACATAAATTAGGGTCACAATCATTAGAGGACATTGTAAAATATTCTGCTCTTAAATTTCTGCTTTTTACTGGTTTTATTTTTTTTCTACATTTTTTATGCTTCTGGTGTTCAGACCATCCTATATATCTACTAGTTATATTACTCGTATGTGTTATATACCTGTCACATCATAAGTATTCTTTGTTTTTTTAATCTTGTATTTTCCTCAGGCTAATTACTTTGTTATCCTCTCTGGATAAGTCTTCTGTTCATTTTTATTAATTTTTTTATCCTATCACCCAGCCATCCCTTTTCTGGGCATATACCCAAATAAAATAAAATCACTACCTCTTAAAGATATCTCTATGAACATTATTTACAATACCCAAGTTGTGGAAATAACTTGGATGTCTAAAGGCAGACAAATGAATCAAGAAGATATGCTATGGGCTGGGGTTATGGCTCAGTGGTGGAGCACTCGCCTTGTACATGCAAGGCCCTGGGTTCAATCCTCAGCACCACATATAAATAAATAAATAAAATAAAGGTATGTGTCCAACTACAACTATAAAAAAATAAATATTTTAAAAAAAAGAAGATATGCTATGTCCATATGCATGAGCATGCATTGGGTACATGTGCCTACGTGCACGTGCACACGCGCGCGCACACACACACACACATACATTCAATGTAATATTATTCAGCTCTAAAAAGAATGAGATTTGCTATTCACCACAACATGGATGAACTTGAAGGACATTATTATGCTAAGTGAAATAAGCCAGACACAGAAAGAAAAAAAACTCATGACTTCATTCATATGTGGAATCTAAAATTTGAAATATACAAAGATGGAGAATAAAAGTGTGGTTACTCAAAGGAGGAATGATGAGATGTAGGTCAGAGGATACAAAGTGGCAAATACATTGGATGAACAAATATAGAGATTTCATGTTCAACGTGAGGGTATATGTGATATTATAGTGTATATGTGATTTATGCTCAGTGAATAGAGATTTTAGCTATCTTGCCACAAAAACTTTAAAAATAGGTAACTGTATCAGATGACTGATAATGTTAATTTGCCTCAGCAAGATTTTTACTATCAACATGTATCTATATGATCTATCTTATTATACATAATAAAACATTTTAAAATTTTACCCATTAAAGAAACATTCTTTTTCATGTAAATACTGTCATTTTAGGATCTTGGAGTGAAAATATACTGGAATATTTTCTGAGAAATAACCGGATTACAACAGAAGATGGCGCTGAGATCATCTGGTATCATGCAGCTAACCACAAGGCACAGATGAATGAGGCATTGAAAAGTAAGTCAGTCCAGTTTCTGATGTTTGCTTTAAAGAGTACGTTAATTCAATACCTTTTTTTGATATCTAACCAAATTTTTTTAGTCCTAATCTAGCAAATTCATTGGACAAAGGAGAGCATTCTTCTCTCTGCTTCCACCTGAACAGTGAGAAACAGCTGTCTGGACATTTGTGTTTGCTAGAACTTTCTTCAAAAGGACTGTTCCAGAAATTGGATTTGGGGATGATGGTGGAAGTTAGAAATTATCTCTCAATTAAGCTGTACCCACTGACCTAGCTTTATAGGTAATATAAGTAATATTTTGAACCCCATCTACTAATTTGGCTACCTTATTTCTCAGAATTTTTTCAGAAAATGAAATGCTGTTTGTTGAGCCTTCAAACCGCCTCTGTAGCCTGAAGGCCCTGTGCAAACTGGCCTGTTTTTTCAAGTTCTCCTGTCCCAGTATGCTTAGTTTGTGTCTGTACCAGCCTTAGAGTCCTCTCATGGCCCAGCTCTTCTCCTCCTCTGACTGCCATATACATTCTTTCTGGAATGCTCTCTTCCCACACTTTGCCTGGCTAGCCTCTTAAACATCCTTTTGTATCAATTAAATTGCCTGTTGCTTTATGAAGACTTTTCCTGAACTCAGAATCACAATTCAGGGTAGCTTCCTGTACTCTTCCTTCACATGTGAACTTCTGTGTCCAATTTCTTTTATTTAGCATATTTTTAAAGTTCATTTATGTTCTAAGGTCTATTGTTATTTCATGTCTATTTATGATTGTATCATTTCATTGTATGTATATAGCAGTGTGTTTATCCATTCATCAGTTGATAAATATTTCAGTTTCTGATTTTTTGATACTTTTACTACTGCTGTGAACATTCATGTACAATTTTTTTGTGGACATATATTTGCAGTTTTCTTGCATTATGTGTCTATAGAGTAGAATTGCTGAGTCATAGTATGTTTGATTTTTTAAGGAACTGCCATACATTTTTAAAATGGCTATATCTTTTATATTCCTACTGTTGTGTAGATAAGGATTCTAATCTTTCCACATCTTTGCCAACGTTTGTTACTGTGCGTTTTTAAAAACAGCCATCTTGGACTGGGATTGTAGCTCAGTCGTAGAGCACTTGCCTAGCGTGTGTGAGGCACTGGGTTTAATCCTCAGCACTGCATACAAATAAAAATAAAGTTATTGTGTCCATCTATAACTAAAAAAGTTTTTTAAAGATAGTCATCTTGTGTGGTTTTTTTAAAAAATATTTTTAGTTGTAGATGGACACAATACTTTTATTTACTTGGAAAAATTCAAAAGTAGAACAATAGTTTAAGGTAAATTCATTTAGCTTCTTGGCATGTTTGCTCATCTGTAACAAATAAGGATTAAGTACAGTACCTGACATGTAGTAGTTACTCAGTGTTAGTTTTCTTTCCTTCCTTTTATCTTCTTTAAGAGGGACATGACATCTCCTGCAGTTTTTCAGCATTAAGTTCTTTTATTTGGACAGGTAATGCTCATATGATAGAGGCCGATGTCATTCTTCCAAGTAATGGATCAGAGCATGCACAACCAGTCATGGCCCATCCCCCTGAAACAAACAGTGATAATACTCTACAGGAGTGGCTCACTGAGGTCGTGAAGAGCAATAAAGGCATCAAGCTGGATTTCAAGAGGTATTTGTACAAACATGCTACTGGCTGTTATAGAGTAACTTGGGGGGAAAATTAATAGCCACACATATGTCTGACTATCTACTTTTGTATCTTTTCCAAAATGAAAATGGATTTATGGACTCTAGTATGTTTCAGAGTGGACCTAAGACCTACTGAGCTGTTTGCTATAATTGTTTCTTTGAGGCTAAAGCTAATTTTTATAAGGGGATTTATCATGCATGATCATTCTGATAACAGAATGCTAAATCTAAAATTCTTTTGTTAATAAGTAGTCTTGGAAGGAAAGGTTCGGAGAGGTTTTTTTTTTTTTTAATGTGTATTCAGTTTGATTTATGTTGTTACATTTGTAAAGGGAATAATTTGGAACTTTTCAGTAACCAAAGAATTGCTTAAAAATACTATTTTGGAGACATTGATAATGAAGAATGAGGCTAAATGTCATTTCTTCTATGTGCCCATCATAGGAAATTTTGCTTTTAAGTATTTTGGTGTGTAAAAATTATAGGTAAAACCAGGAATAAACTGTGACACCAGAAAAGCGCACCATAAGCCCTATGAAGGCTGCTGCTATTGAAATCCAGGGTTGGCAGTAAACCTGTCTCATCTCTGAGTCATATTTTAAAATTGAGTTATCCTCTCTGCCCCCAAAAATAATTATTTGGAGATTTTATGGGATTTTTAAAGTGACTAACCATTTGTTATAGGGCTGACTATACCAATAAGCCTCATTATTATGTTGGTAAACAAATAAATATACAGAATCTTGACATACAGGGGTTTTAATTGACTAGGTTAAAGAGTTAAAGAGCTATCTTAAAATCATCAGGCTTTTCGAGTGATGACTGGTTCAGCTCTGTTTTATGGACAAAGAGACTTAGTCCCAGAGAGATTAGGTGATTTACCTAAGGATGACAGCTAAGCTTTGGCAGCTGAAGTAGCACCAGATCCTAGGCATTCTATGCACTATGATAAAGCATCTGATCGTTGATACTTGGCAGTTTAAAGTTTTAGAATGCCTTGCCTTTTCATGTGCTCAATTTTTTTGTATATCTACTATTGCCCCTTGGATTATTGACTGTGATCTATTCTTTGGCTCCCTATATATTAGCCTATTTATTCTTTAATTTTTTTTTAAGTTTTAGATGGACATAAAACCTTTATTATATTTATTTCTTTATTTTTATGTGGTGCTGAGACACAAACCCACTAGACAAGCAGTCTACCACTAAGCTACAACCCCAGCCCCTGTTTATTCCTTTGTGTGTGTATGTGGGGGTGGGGTGCTGGGGATTGAACCCAGGGCCTTGTGCATGCAAGGCAAGCACTCTACCAACTGGGCTACATCCCAGCCCCCCACTGTTTATTCTTAAATGCTAGCAGCTACCACAAAAGAACTGGGCCTCTGAAAACTGAAATTTTACAGGGATTTTTTCCATAACATTTGAAGGGGAATGAATGCAAATTAATGGTTATAAGAACACTTATTATGCATCAGACACTGTTCTAAGAGCATTACATGTATTTTTCATTTAATCCTCGTAACAATCCTAAGAGGTAGATCGTTGCTGCTATTCTCATTTTCCAGATGAGGCAATGGAGACCGAAGGGATAAGTAGCCTGCCAGAGGTCACATTGTTGGTAAAAAAAGCTGTCACCCCGATTGGAGAGTTCATGCCCCTAACCAGATTGCTGCACTACCTGTGTGAGAGGAGCTGAATGATATTTTAGTCAATGTTTAGTAGTTCTTATTTTATGCTTCTAGGTTACATGTTTTAGTATAAAAATAATAAGTAACATATGGTAGTTTTTAAATTTTATTTGGAGTTTTAGCCAACTCCAGAGTTTAAGCAAAGAATTATTTTCCCTTAAAATGTAATTTGAAGTTACTTATTATAATATCAAGTATAGTTTATGTTTTGTCATCCCCAATGTCTATATGAAACTCGTAGGAAAGTAGGATAAGATATTCAGTACCATGCTATTTTGATTTCTATAGCGATGTGGTATGTTTTGTTGTTGTTGTTTTCTGTTTTTGTTTTTGCAGTGCTGAGGATCAAACCTAGGGCCTCACACATACCAGGCAAGCACTCTACCACTGCGCCACATCCTCAGCCCACCTTAGTAGTATGTTTTGAAGTTGGGTCTTATGGTGCCTCTAGCTTTATTCTTTTTGCTCAGCATTACTTTGGCTATTCTGGGTCTTCTGTTGTTTCATATGAATTTTAGATTTGTGGTTTTAGCATGGCATTGATACAGTACAAGACAGGAAGAATTTAAAGCAGAGAAATGAGAGCATTTAAATTAGAATCTACAAAGCCAAACATTAGGGCTTCTTGAGCCATTAAAATCTAGGGCCTTCATTTCAGGAGCAGAAGAGTGAGAAGACTTGAATCTCTTTCACTCTGCTGTTATGTGGGAGAAGAGGAGTGAGAGACCAGAAGCTAAATGCTAGAGCCTGGCTTCTCTGGTTTATTTCCCAACTTACTGAAAATATTAATTTTTCCTCTTAAGGTAGGAGGCACAAAAGGAGTGGAGAGAAGAAAGATAGAAGCACAGATGGAAGTGTCCTCCCCTAAGACGAGGTAGAAGTGTGGAGAGTGTTGCTGAGTGTTCTCTCCGGCACCCACCTTGACAATGCTTAGACTTCGCAGCAGTTAACTTTCTTGGAAATGAGCATTTCTAAAGGTTTAATCTTAAAGGTCAGAAGATAGAATTAGAAATAGTGAGGTTTTCTAGTAGATTATGTGTATAATTTTAAAAAGTAAAAGTGATGTTGGCTCATTAAAACCTTATTGTTTTAAAGTACATAGGTGTCAGCTACAGTAGATGTAGGGAGAAAAGAAAAAAAAAAAAAGAAGCAGCCTTTCAATTTAACTAAAATATCCTTGTCTCTAGTTTATAGAATAGGTGCTTACAGTAAAAGAAAAATAAATGTGGAACTCATAAACGCTTTAAGGAAATATAATTTTTTTGCTTACTAGTTATTTTTAGAAATGTGTTTATGTCTCCAAATTCACCCAAAGAATACATAAGGGAAAAAAAAATATTTCTTTTTTTCCTTTAAGGTCTTGATCTGGTACTGGAGATATAGTGCCTGGACACACTTGGTATTTCATGACTGTGTATGTGTAGGTTATGAGTACATTTCACATTTATTGTCTTATTTATACATTGTCTGATGAGTGAATATTTATGTCTTATATTGTTTCACACTTAGTGATTCTAATATGGAGAGCTTTGAACCCCTATTTGGTCCATAAGTAGTGGAATTATTTATGTACTGATAGAACCTTTAAGTTCCTTTCATGAATAATAAGTATAAATCAACATTTTGAGATACCTTATCTTTCTCTTCTGTGTGTGTGTGATCTTTTATTTTATTTAATTCAGGTACTATTGTATTACATTTTTATTACAAATTCAAGAACTTTAAAACCATTAGTCTAAAAGAACTTCTTTTTACTCTAGAAATATTTCTCATTGATACCAAACTATGTTTTTAGTCTGGCAGCTGTGAAACCATCCATGATACTCTTAGAAAATGTGAAGAGGCACCTAAAGTGTCCCGTATGGATTAATGCTGATATTCTCCCTGGTCCAAATGGAAGTAACAAAGTAGTAGATGCAAAACCATTTATAGACACCGTGACATCCTTCTTTCCAGATGTGACATTTTCCTTGGGTTGGACAACAGGATGGCATCCTGAGAAGGTCAATGAAGGTGATAATGCTAATAATTTATTTTTGTTGGTCAAATTAAAATATCCTTCAATTATAAAAATAACATCTTTAATATAAAGTAAAAAAAAAAAATCATCCCATAAAATGTAAGAGCTTAATGGAGAGAAAGACCTGACCCAACAGGTATGTGTATGACCCTTCTGTTATTTTAGATAGATACTGTGTGTATGGTAGTATCTTATCACAGAACTTCCGTGGCAAATATTTATTTGCAAAGTCCAGAATAACCAAAGTTGCCTCTTTAAATTCTTTGAACAAGTCCCGAGTTGGTCTCTTTCAACTTGTTAACTGTTTTAGACACCCCCATCTTCCTTAGAGCAAACTCTATATGTCAGATGTCAAAAGCTTTTCAAATGATATGAAACAAAAAGTGGTTAAAGATTTCAAATGTTTCAAATGATATGAAACCAAAAGAGCACAAGTTCTGCTCCCAAGTCATTGGACATGGCCCTTATTATGTTCTTTGTGGCTGACAGGAGAGTGGGAAGCCAGAAGACATTCTGTAGGCTGGATCCCTTCTTTTTATTCTTGTCTTTCTACAGGTGGACCTCACATTCAGTTTGTTCCTGGTTGTAACTTATTACACTATTGGGTTTATCTATTTCTTCACACATCCTATGTAGTGATTTCTAGGTAATCAGCCAGTAAGAAACTCTCTGGGCCATCTTACCCACATGGTAAATATAAAATCATCAACTAAAAAGACATTAGAAATTATCAAGATTGTCCTGTGGATTTCAGGGTGTTCAGTTTCTATTCACGTGCTTTTTCCTTTTCCACTATGCTGAGAATGGAATCGAGGGTTTTGCACATACTAGACAAGTGATCTACCACTGAGTTACAACCCCAGCCCCAGATGTAAAGTTTTACATCCATTACAAATTTAGAGTAACTACTAAATGTTACAGTGAGTAGTAACATTTAGCTAATAACCAACAATTGGTATAATCAAGAGAAAAAAATCATATACTTTAACCTAATTCCACTTTAATTTTCTAATAATTTAATCTTTATTAGATTAATTAAAGTATATAGCCTATAATTTAAAATGTTTGAGGATGATAAACTAGAAACTATCTGATACTGCTGTACTGGTTCTAAACTCCATTTCACTGTTTAGTCTAACTCTAGTCTTAGCCTCAGGCTGAACTGAATTCAGCCACATGTGGGTCTCTGGATGTCTCCAGGCTACTTTTCCCTTCCTAGCTTCTCATCATTGCCAACTCGGGCTTTATCCTCCCTTACTTCTTATGTTGCACAGTTTTTTAAAAAAGAGAGGTCATAGGTTTATAATCACAAAGGCATAGCTTCTGTTAGCAGTCTCTTCTTCTAATGATAAAATATTATTTTCTAAAAACATTTCTATTTATCAGGAATTTAACTGCCAAACCAACATATTGACTTAGGATTTCTATACTGAATTTAACTTACAGTACTTTTTACAACCTACTTTTGAGTTGAGGGTAATTTTTAAAAATATTTTTCTGATGTTGTTTATAAACAGGCAAGTATGTTAACATGTCCTAACATGATCAAATTTTCCAATATTTCTTTTCTTTTTCTTTCTTTTTTTTTTTTTTTTGGTACCAGAGATTGAACCCAGGGGCGCTTAACCACTGAGCCACATCCCCAGCCCCTTCTTTTAAAATATTTTAGATACAGGGTCTTGCTAAGTTGCTTAGGGCCTTGTTAAGTTGCGCAGACTGGCTTTGAATGCATGATCCTCCTGCCTCAGCCTCCTGAGCTACTGGGATTACAGGCACTGTGCCTGGCACTATTTCTACTTTAGTTAAAATGTACAAATAATTTGGAATAGCCAAAAATAAAATGGATTTGAATTATCACTTTAACAGCTAGAAAATACCTACCACCTTATTTTGAGAAAGAAAATACAACTAGAAAATCTCAGTTTGTAGAGAATATTAATGAATATCAATGATATAGATATATCTAAGAGAAAAGCCTTAGAACCTTTAAAGTAAGTAAAAATAGTGTCAAATTTGTGTTTTTTAGAGAATAAAATTATGGCATTTGCAGGTAAATGGTTAGAGTTAGAGAATATCATGCTAAGTGAAGTAGGCCAATTCCGAAAAACCAAAGGCCGAATGTTTTCTCTGATAAGTGGATGCTAATCCATAATGGAGATGGGGTTAGTGGAGGAACTTTGGATTGGCCAAAGGGGAGGGAGGGGAGCAGAGCAGGCATGGGGATAGGAAAGTTGGTAGAATGAGACAGACATCATAACCCTAGGTACATGTATGATTGCATGAATGGTGTGATCCTGTGTACAACCAGAGAAGTGAAAAATTATGCTCCATTAGTGTACACTGAATTGAAGAGTATTCTGCTGTCATGTATAACTGATTAGAACTAATTAATTAATTAATTAATTTTAAAATTTTGCTTTTTTTTTTTTTTTAACACTTGAGAGATTAGTAAAACCTTCTTGGGTTTTTGTTTTGTTTTTTGGTGCTGGGGTTGACTCCAGGGCCTTGTACATGCTAAGCTCATGCTCTATCACTGAGCTGTACCCCCAGCCACAGTAAAATCTTCTTAATGTTTTAATTTTTTTCTGTTGAATTTGCTCTAGGGTATTTATGGCATGATTTTTATCTACATTTCCCACTTAAAACATTTCCTTGGACTGGGGATATAGCTCAGTAGGTAGTAAAGTGTTTGCCTGGCATGCACTGGGACCAGGGTTCAATCCCCAGCACTGCAGGGAAAAAATTTTTTTTCTTGTGTTATATGTTTTTTAATTCACTCCAACTCCAAATGGAAATTTTTATGAATTATCTATGAGTTTACCTATAGATTATCTATGGATTTACCTATTAATAGGTAATTTAGTTTTTTTATTAATCAACTCACAAGATTCCAATCAAAAACTTAAATTTCTTTTCCTTTCAGGGTATAGTTGGACAATGGTGAAGGAGATGGAATATATATGCAATGAACTAAATCAGCCTGTGACATTCCCTGTCAGAGCAGCATTAGTTAGGCAATCTTGTTCTCAGTTACTCTGGCTGTTAAAGAAATCAAACAGGTAAGTATTATTAGTTTAGCAATATAGAGTATGCATGTAAGACAGAAAGGGCATGAAAATTGACTATAGAAAGACAGTGTGAGAGAAAGAGACCGAGAGAATGAAAATAGTATTTAAGTGCACAGACTCCTGCATTAGCTGAAACTCCATGATGAGCCTTCATTTATTTAACATCCTATTCCACAGAAAAGTTTAGTAAATGTTTTCATCTTTTTATTATGTTATAAATTCACAAAATTTTATGAGTAGATTAAATAGTTTCTCTTTGAATTTCATCATAATTTCAGAAATCTTTTTCATATAAAATTAGTTGGACCACATATTAACTACTAAAATGTATTATAAAGTTAGATATATTTTAACAGTTTGGGTACTATGTTTTTAATAGACTGGTCAATAGAAAGTTTAAAAATAAACCCAAATCTATCATGTATAGGAAAAAGCTGGCATTGCAAATCACTGGGACAAAAGTTTAATAACTGATGTTAGAATGGCCATTTAACTGTGCAGGTAAAACAATACTGACAGCTTCCTTTTTCCTTCTCCAAAATAAATTCCAGTTGAACTAAAGACTTGAACATCAAATAGTAAATGCATAAAAAAACCTGGGATGGTATTTAAATATAGCAAATATATTTTTCTCCTTAGTACAGAAACTATAAAGGAAATTTCGATACATTTGAATACATAAAAATGGGAAGATTCTGGTAAAAGAATCCTTTTTATATATGTCAGAGAAGTGTAAAGAATTCTAACACATAGTTTTTATAAATCATCCAGAGAAAGATCTAGATTAATAAATTCATTAGATTGGACAGAGTAGCAGAAACTGACATAGATTACTAGAAACAGTGTAAACTGGCCAGTAGTTTCCTTAAGAGAAATTGGCAGAGCTATGAATTTCATCAGTGGGGACTTATCTTATTAGTGGAAGTTCACATAAGCACACAAACATAGGTACTAAGATATTCTTGAAGTATTTTAGTTGTGAAAAAGACTTGAGACATCCTAAATTCCTATCAGTCAGAAACCAGTTGAATAAATTATGGTACACCCATATGATGCAGTATTATATACTCATTACAGATAGTGCATTAGATGCTATGTTTAATATGGAATGTTCTCTAAAATAATTTTTAAGTGAATAAGGTACCAAAGTTAGGTGTAGTTTGATTCCATATGCATGGGAAAACAGGATGTATAAAAGTATTTTTAGATGAATTTAGAATCATTTGAATCAATGGCTGCTAGCATTATGTTTAAAGAGAAACATTAGATGGTACCAGACAATGTCCTAGTTAGGTTCTTTGTTTCAAACAACTGAAACAAATTCTGGCTAACTTAAGCAGGAAAGAGATTTATTGAACTACAGGGAGACATCCACTCTTGCAGTATCCTGTGATGCTATTAGACATTCTCTTATTGCAAACCCATCATTTATTTATTAACTCTGCCTCTGGTTTTGTTTTCATTAATGTTGGAGAACTGCATGGAAATCAAGTAGCATACTGTATTAACTTTTAAAGATTATTATTGAAATTAAAGCATTCAGTTAAATGAAAAATTGTAAATTCTCAGAACTCTAGAGCCCTTGAGAATATATTCTCATGCCTCCATCTGAGAAACATTTACAATATAGATGAACTATATTTTCATGAAAACATAGTACTCAATAATCAAGCACACAAGCACCAGAAGACTATGGGAAAACAGGATGTATAAAAGTACATGTATAAAAGTACACCACATTTGTGAGAAAATTCAGCCCATGCTGAATTCCATTTCTGTACATTTTATATTGTCTTTTAACAGTGTGTCACAGTGCTTTTCAAATAGTCATGTTCAGTCCTATGGAACTTTCAACTTACAGAGACATCTGATAACCCAACAGACCTCAATTAAAAATAGATCTTTTAAACATAATCCACATGGGCCTGTAAAAGCTGAATTAACACAGAGTATTCTGTGGACATGATGAAAATTATTAGCTGCTAACTAGATATTCCTGAGCTGTTCAATGTGGCAGTTGATCTAAGAAATCTAAGAGTTTTTCCCCATTAAGCAGAAAGTATTTCTTAAATATCTAGTGTTAGATCTTTCAAACTGGAAAGTACTGGTTTATGCAGAAATAATTTATTTTTTCTATAGTTTTTCACATGTAAGTAGGTCAAAACAAAAAGCTATTTAAATTAATATTACAGCAAAGGTAAAAGTAATTTTTTAAAGCAGGCTTTTTTTTCCACAATAAAGTATTTTATTTTTCAAAAGATGTTGCAAAAAAAAAAAAAAAGGTGTTGTTGAAACATATATTTAGGAACACCTAAATTATCTTCACCCCTTATTCTGAATTTATATAATGCATTTTAAAAGTTTATTTAAAATTCATTAATCCTTGACCCATATTTTCACAATAAGGGTGAGGTGTGACTGTTTGGAGAAAGTTTATAAGTAACAAATTCTAATATAAACAATGAATTACCACTATTCAGAATATCGATTAATACAGGCCAATGTATAAATATGTATAAATAAAATCTTCTAAAAATGATTTAGAAAGCATTTTAGGATTTTCGTTATATCTTAGGGTTGTCATTAGAAAAGTTAATTATTGTAGCACTGTACTTAACAAGTAATTATTGAGAGTATCCTAGTGAATAGGATGCCAAATAATAAATTGTATTTTATTATTTGTTTTAGTTTATGAAGTGCTAATTGTTTTAAGTATGCATTTTTATTCATATATTGTCTCAACCACTAAGAGTGTGTGTGTTATAAAACTTCCCTGTATGAAAGTGCTTTCATCTAGTTTTTTTCATATAAAAAAAATTGCCTAGCACTTGGCAGTCTCTATGGGGAGCTTTAAGCCTCTTTTTAGTGATATAATACAGATAATTTTCCTTTCTCATTCAATTTATCGCCTAAATATATGCTAAAGGAACTAGATAAAAATGTGTAGCTAAAAGAACACTAAATAATCACTACTAATGAAAAAATAATTTAGAATTCATTTCAATACCATCTTATTAAGGTACAAAGACAAATATGTTTGTATATTAATACTTAATGTAAGTTAGCATTATAATACATTTTCTTTAACCTCATAGTAGCAAATATTTGAAGTTAATATGTATATTGGAATATAATGCGTGTGTGTGTGTGTGTGTGTGTGTGTATGTGTGTTGTTGGAGATCAAACACAGTGCTTCACACATGCGAGGCAAGCACTGTACTGCTAAACTACATATCCAGCCTCTAAATGTTTTATTGAAAAATTTAGTTATATGTATGGATGTTTTTCATAGTAGCCAGCATAAAAGGCCAACACAAAATTAGTACAATTAATTTTTTTCAGTTCTTCTATGAGCATTTATTTAAATGATGTCTGACCTATAGAGTTAGACTACTAAGAAAGAAAACATTTGAAAATTCGGAGGTTGTATCTAGTTATTGTCATACAGCTACTGGTTTCCTTAAATTAAATACCCCCTCAAAAAATACAGTAGGAATACATGTCCTTTGAATAAAAAATACAAGAAATACAAAGATAAATGCAAAATGTCCGAGTTCTTTTCCCCACACACTGATCTCCATTGTCGGAAGCAACAGACTATAACCTAATAGTCTGGGGTGTGCAGAGACTGTCCATACCACTTTCTCCTCATGCTGTTCCTCCAGGTGGTTGCCAAGTTCCACAGATTCTGCTTTGCCACCCTTCCTACCATCATCTCTTATCATTAACTGGTCCCCATGTCTCTAGTCTTGTCCCTTTTTAATCTGTTTCCACACTGCCACCAACCCATTCTAAAATTGAATGTTTTCCAAGATGCAGTTCTGATCATGATGTCATACTTGCAAAAAAAAAAAAAAGCCTTTTGGGAACTTTCTGTCACCAGTGGGATAAATGGCTTATAACTACTGGCGCTTAGAAATTGATGGTCCAAATATACCTTTGGAATTTTGTTATGGCTAGCACAATTGTTTTTTAGACTTACCTAGTTAATCTTTCTATGGAGTATAGGATCATTTTCATTCTACTAAGTTTCTAATTTTGTAGTTTGACTGTTTTTCTAATTATCCTATAGAAAAAACTATAAAACATTTTTGTCATTCTTAGAGTCCTGGAAGGGCTTATACTGTTTGAGATAGGAAGAAATAGTAAATTAGTTTTTTTTAAATTAGGGCAAAATCACTGAGATATTTATTCAATCATTAGTGATTCAAGCAACAAAATTTGAATAAGATTCTGCCAGAATACTGAAGGGTAGAATTATCTTCATGGTGGATGTAGGTGTTTTAATTTTGTTCCTAATAATTATCTCTTATTATCTGATGTTTTGGAGCTTACATAAAAACATCAGCCTTGTTTATCTTGATAACCATGAATCCTCAGCATTTAGAACAGTGCCTAGCACACTTCACAGGGATTTACTAAACTCGTGTTAAAGGGAAAAACCAAAAGCTCATAGGCATTCTTTAATCATAGAGACTTAGAAATCAGTGCCTTCTGGAGAGAATGTTCTGGTTTTTAAATAGTTACAAGCAGCAATGTTAAACAAAGAGTTTTAGAGGTTATTTAGATTATTCTGGTGTCAGGTGCTGCATAAATCATTTTGTGGCATGCTCTAATGTCATTACTACATGATACATGACAAATACAATATAAATATATACAGTACATTATTTGTACAATACAATACAAATAGTATACTACAAAGATGTTATGGCTTGGATGTGTGTGTACCCCAAATGCTCATGCATGAGGCAATGCAAGAAGATTCAGAGAGGAAATGATTGGGCTACAAAAGCCTAAACCTGCTCAGTGAATTAACCACCTGCTGGTTAATTGAGTGGTAACTGAAGGCAGGTGGGGTGTGGTTGGAGGAGGTAAGGCATTGGGGGTGTGGGTTGGAGGAATATATTTGTATCTGGCAAGTCAAGCCTCTGTTTCTGCTGCCTGATCATCATGTGAGCTGCTTCCCTTTGCCATACTCTTCTGCCATGATGTTCTGCCTCACCCTGAGCCCCAAGGAATGGAGTCAGCTGTCCATGGAATGAGACCTCTGAAATGTGAGCCCTGAAAAAAACTTTGACCTCTACAATTGTGCTAGTTGGGTTGTTTAGTCACAGCTGCAAAAAATGCTGACTAAAATAAAAGAGGAGTGGCTTCTAGAAAAAGAACACTTCCCAGAAGATGCGCAGCAATGTTTCATTCACCTTTAAACAAGATCTTTATCTTGAAACAGTCAATAATGCATAGTACATGAATGAATCTTGTGATGTTGAGAAAGCCATTGAAGTAGGACAGCATTCATTCTTTGTCAGGGAACTATAACAATGAACTGCCAATCAGTTTTTGCTTCTTGCTTAAGCAGCTGGTGAACTCATCCTGCTGTAGAAGCCACGAAGCATGGAGAAGTTCCAATTCTTGACAACATACCTGTTCAAGAACAGTTGCTCTGCTGAGAAGTTGATGTTTGTTAAAGTTTTTTTTTTTTAATCTTAAACAAGCAAACAAATATACAACCATCTTTAAAAATTTTTTTTTAGTTGTAGATGGACACAATATCTTTATTTTATGTTTTTTTTTTTTTTTTTAATGTGTTGCTCAGGGTTGAGGCCATTGCTTTATATACGTTAGGCAAGTGCTCTACCACTGAACCACAATTTCAGCCCTTCAACTTCTTTTGACTCTTAGACTATTCATATTATTTTATGTGTATAATGGGGACTTATAGTTCAAGCAGGATCATGGCAGAGGTTTAATTCCCAGTCTTACACCTTTTCCTGGAAAATATCAAAAACATAAGGAGAATGACAATAATATCAACAAAATCTCACATGCTGAATTATCAGCAAACCAGAAGGCTGAAAGAATAAAAACCTCTCTGAATTTCTGATTACTTGCAAATGTTCCAGAAGCAATTGAGACCCATATAAGCTTTTATTAGAATCTTGGCCATCTAGCCAGAGTCTGTTTTCTGATCTCAACTCACTAGGTGTGCTTATGGGACCACATTTTGGCCAGCAAACATCATATCTGTTCCCAACATTTTTTTTTCCTTTTTCTTTCAACATTTGTGGGTTAGAATGTGAATAAGATGGTAAATGGCAGCCTTCACTTTCGTGTATGAGAACACTCTTGGCGTTAGTAGAGGAAGAAGATAGAGTGGATTAGAACCTGAGCTCTAGATGACCATGGAAACAGAGACCCCCCAGCCACCTGAGTCCTCATTCCTGCCGTTGGACAATTTGGGAGAGAAATACAAAGTCTGTCATGTCTGAGTCACTGTATTTTGAAGTTTCCGTGTTAAAACAGCTTAACCTGTGCTCTAAACAACACACTGGCAGCCGGATGCAGTGGTGTATGCCTATAGTCCTAGTGGCTTGGAAGTCTGAAGCAGGAAGATCGTAAGTTCAAAGTCAGTGTCAGAAACTTAGGGAGGCTCTAAGCAACTTAGTGAGACCCTGTCTCTAAAGAAATTACATTAAAAAAAAAAAAAGGCTGGGAATGTGGCTCAGTGGTTAAGCACCCCTGGGTTCAATCCTCAGTACCAAAAAATAAATAAATAAATAAATAAAAACTAAACAAAACAAACAAAAAAAACCATACTGGTTATTTTTGCTTGCTTTCCTCTTCTACTAGAGATTTAGACTCAGCCTATTGGTTCAAAAGTGAAAAACCCTGTTATTTTTTTTTTTTTTTGAAGAATAATTTGAATTAACATCAAGAGAATTGAAGGTTTATGTCTTTATATGTCTTTAGGAAGTTTTAGGCATGAGTGTCATGCACATTTCATAAATAAACGAGGGATCTTTCCTTTTGGATGTATTAAAATAATAATGAAATGGCCTGAACCTTTGTTTTGGTAAATTCAATATTAAAATGGTTTGGGGAAAGCTTAACTAAATGACTTTTCTATTTTAACCCCCTTTGTGGTACTGGGGATTGAACCCAGGGCCTTGGGCATGCTAAACACTGAGCTGTATCCCCAGCCCTTTCTAACTTTTTGAAACAGGTTCTTACTGAATTACCTAGTCTAGCCTTAAATTTGTAATCCTCCTGCCTCAGTCTTCTAAGTAACTGGGATTACAGGCATGTTCCACCAGGCCCGAGTCTATTTTCTTCTTGGTAAATTATTTTTTTCTGTTTTCTATCTCTTTGGAAACCAATTTTCACAAATTATATTTTCCTAGAAAATTGTTCGTTTCATCTAGGTTTTTAAATTTGTTTAGATATGGTTGACTGAAGTACAGTTTATTACTCTCCACTTCTAAGTCTTTAAGATAATTCCCTTAATTTGTTTATTTGAGCTTTTCCACTAGTGTCTTGATTGGATTATGTGAATTTTTTTTTCTTTTTTAGTTTATTTTTATTTTTTTTTAATATTTATTTTTTAGTTATAGGTGGACACAATATACTTATTTTATTTTTATGTGGTGCTGAGGATTGAACCCAGTGCCTCACGCATGGTATGCAAAATCTCTACCACTGAGCCACAACCCCAGCCCCAGTTTATTTTGTTTTTAAGAATCAACTTTTGGATTTATTTATTTTTATGGCTTCTGACTTATTATTTTCTGCTTTTTAATCTTTATTGAGATTCTACTTTCTGTAGTTTCTTTTCTTCCTTTGGATTCTTAGCTTACTGATATTCATTTTTATATTTGATAATATATTTATAGTCATTATTTATATTTATCAACATAAGCATTTAAGACTGCTTTTTTTTCCCTCTCTCCATTTCTTCAGCTGTATTCTATCACTGTTATGTAGCTTTTCATCTTATTCATTTATAAATAATCTGTAGTTGTAACTTTTTCTCTTTTGTCTCAAAGGTATTTAGAAGGAAATTTTTTAGGCACCTCAGTGGTAGAATTTTTTCATTTTGTTAATTTCCAGCTTCATTGTCTTGTAACCAGATAATGTCTATATTCATACTTTATAGACTTTGTTAACGATCAGTTTACTGTAAATCTGTGGATTTATTTCTGGGCTTGGTTCTGTTCCATTGATGTGTGTGTGTCTGTTTTTATGCTAATGCTATACTATTTTGATTACTGTAGATTTTTTTGTAATGTAATTTAAAATTTTTTTTGTAATTTTTATAATGTAATTTTAGGAGTCTGCCTGTATTTTTGAGGATTTTTCATTCATATTCAAGTATTTTTAATGTCATTTTAAATTAGGAGTCAGGTGCCTCCAATTTTATTCTTTTTGCTCACGATTGCTTTGGCTATTTGAATCTTCCATGGTTCCACATGAATTTTAGGATTGATCTGTTCTTATGAAAAATGCCATTGGTATTTTGATAGGGATTTTATTGGCTGCTTTGAGTAGTATAGACATTTTAACAATATTAATTCTTCTAATCCCTGAACACAAGTTATCTTTCTATTTATTTGTGCCATCTTTAATATCATTCATTAATGCTTTGTAGGTTTTGGTCTACAGATATTTCACCTCCTTTGTTAAATTTATTCTTAAGTAATTTATTCTTTTTGATACTCTTGTAATCAGAATGTCTCTTTTAATTTCTTTTTTGGCCAGTGTGTTGTTGGTATATAGAAATGCAAGTGAGGGCAGGGGTTGTGGCTCAGCGGAGCTGTCGAGTGCTCCTCTCATGTGTGTGAAACCCTGGGTTCGATCCTCAGCACCACATAAAAATAAATAAATGAAATAAAGGTATTGTGTCCAACTACAACTAAAATAATAATAATAACAATAATAATAATAATAATAATAATTAAATAAATGCAACTGATTTTTATATGTTGATTTTTATATCCTATAACTTTATTGAATTTATTACTTCTAACAGCTTTTTTGGGGAGTCTTTTAGGGATTTGAAGTGGGTACTGGGGATTGAACTCAGGGGCACTCGACCACTGAGCCACATCCCAGCTGTATTTTGTATTTTATTTAGAGACAGGGTCTCACTGAGTTGCTTAGCGCCCCGCTTTTGCTGGGGCTGGCTTTGAACTCACAGTCTTCCTGCTTCAGCCTCCTGAGCTGCTGGGATTACAGGCTTGTGTCACTGTTCCCAGCATCTTTTAACATTTTATATGTATAAGATAATTTCATCTGAAAACACAGACAATTTTATTTCTTCTTTTCCAATTTGGTGAATTTTTAATTTCCTCCCCCTCCCCTCCCCCTCCCCCTCTCCCTCCCCTCCCCCTTCTCCTCCTCCTCCTCCTCCTCCTCCTTCCCTCCCCCTCCCCCTCCTCCTTCTCCTCCTTCCTCCTCTTCCTCTTCCTCTCCTTCTCCTTCTCCTTCTTCTTCTTTTTTCCATAATAGATTTGATTAGGACTTCCAGTAGTATGTTGAGAACTGGTGAAAATGGGCAAGGAATCCTTGTCTTGTTCTTATTCTTAGAGGAAATACTTTTAGCTTTTCAATATTGAGTATGATGTTAGTTATGTGCATATCATATATGGGCTTTATTATGTTTAGGAATTTTCCTTCTGTACACCTAACTTGTTGAGTTTTAATCATGAAAGGATTTTAAATTTTGTTAGATATTTTTTCTACACCTATTGGAACAATTATATGATTATTATCATTCATTCTATTAATGTGCCATGCCACATTTATTGAGTGGCATGTTTTAAACTGTCTTGCATCACAGGGATAAAGATGATGGTGATATATGATGGTTTGAAAGTGCTGTTGGATTCAGTCTGCCTATATTTTTTTGAGAATTTTTCATTCATATTCTTTAGGTTATCAGCCTGTAATATTCTTTTCTTGTAGTATCATTTTCTAGCTTTGATATTAGGGTAGTGTTGGCCTCCTAAAATGAATTTGGAAGTATTCTTTCCTCTTTAATTTTCTGGTAAGGATTTGAGAAGAATTGATGTTAATTCTTCCTAAAACATCTGGTAGAATTCACTAGTTAAGTCATCTAGTACTGTGGATATAAAAAGGAAAATTGATATTGAGTAAAACTACTAGCTTCTTTCACACAATTACATGCTGTTTCTTTTGTGCCTTTTTGTTGTCTTTCTGAATTATTTTTAATATAATTATTTAAATATGTAATGCATGGGTTCAAAAACCAAATAAACAAATGGTTACACTATGAAAATCCTCTCTCCATCTACCTAATCCTCCTGCCCAATCTCGCTAACCATCGTTGTTAGCTTCTTGTTAACCACAGTTATTATTTTCTTCATGCACATCAGAGTAAAATATGAATTTATTCTTATTTTCCCCTCCTTTTAAAGCAAGAGACCTACTTTATACACTTGGAGGCTGAGATGGAGCAGGGATGCACAGGTGCCTTCTTAG
Organism: Marmota flaviventris; assembly: GCF_047511675.1. Classification (NCBI taxonomy): domain Eukaryota; kingdom Metazoa; phylum Chordata; class Mammalia; order Rodentia; family Sciuridae; genus Marmota; species Marmota flaviventris. The sequence goes on along the minus strand of NC_092502.1, from coordinate 101,790,588 downwards.
GTGATGGCCATGTGCTATTTCTTGCTTTTTATTTTGGCTACACTGGCATTCATTTTATAATGATTTGTTAAAATCTACATTTATGTTTTATGTACCATGCATGTTTTTTCACAATAAAAAAGGTTTAATAAATGAAGCCTATGACTTGATTCAAATGAGTACAATTTAATATTCAGCAATTTTATTTCTCCCATTTCAGTTTAAATACAATAGAGGAATATTAAATGAAGAAAAATAACACTGGAAAGCTCTTCTTTTAACCTAAATGACCATATCTGTGTCTTTTTATAAGGTTTGTCACCATGGTGCCCATAAATTAGTAGATTCCATTTTGGCCAAAAAAATAAATAATAATAATGCAGGTTTCAAAACTAATTTTCATTTTTTTCTATTCTGAGTTATTTGATGTAGTTTAAAATTCTTTTTGATTTGTTATATGATGCTGCTATGCAACAAAATCCAAAGTACTTTCTTTTGTTATTATATTTCCAAAATGATGTTACTATTCTTAAGGGCAGGAATGTGTCAATTTAAGACCAGATGCCTCAGGCAGTTATTTCTTATCATTAGTAGAAGAAATGCTTTAAAGATTTTTCCCTTAATTCTGACATGTTTATGAGAAAATAAATATGAGCTTAACAGCTTTGCATTTCCCTAGACTCTAATGCAATAGTGGTATTATCACTGGAAGAAATGAAAATGTGGAGTGTAAATAACATTTAGATTCTGAGCATATTCATATATCCATACAAATTTGCATATGTTGTTTTTTTAACTCCTCAGAAAGTGATATAAACTTATTCTGTTATTGTTTTTTAAAATATGCTTTTACTTGTAGGTGGACACAAAACCTTTATTTTATTATTTATAAGTGGTGTTGAGGATCAAACCCAAGGCCCCTTATGTACTAGGCTAGTGCTTTACCACTGAGCCAGGACCCCAGCCACTGTTCTGTTATTCTTTAAAAAAAAAAAAAAAAAAAAAAACAACATTTATTTTTTAGGTGTAGATGGACACAACACAATGCCTTTATTTTTATGTGGTGCTGAGGATCGAACCTGGGTCCTGCCTGTGCTAGACTAGCGCTCTACTGCTGAGCCACAATCCCAGTCCAGTGTTCTGTTATTCTTAATGACATCTCTTGGCATTCTCACATCACATACAAACCCCCAAAAGGGATAATGAATGGGTTGACTATGGTGACTATGAGTGTTGGGAATGTCAGTAACATTTATGCTCTTTTCCAGTTGTGCTTTGCACTCTGACCAGGTTATAGCTGGAATTTGTATGTGGGGGGATGGATTCCTTGATTAGCAACACAGTCTCTTCAGTTCCTTTTCCCCAAATTAGACCCATTTTCATTACCATCAGTGTGAGTTTCCAAAGCCATTTAATTCACATAGAGAGGTGATATAATTTAGACAACATTAGTGTGAATTTTTTTGTCTTTAGTCTCTTTGATGAAGGAATGAAATAGAAAAATATTAATTACACCATTGCTAATTAATTTTTTCATCTGTGTGCTTTTGATTCAGAGACAAATGGGAATATTTTTAGGCTTATGGGAATTGCTCATTTATGTTTCTTATTTTCATTTTAACAATATAGTTCTGTTTTATTTTAATACAGGTACAGTCTGACAATTTGGGCTGGAAAAAATGATAACTATTCCATTGAAGATTTACTTTATATTCGAGACCATTTTAATAAAAGTCAAGTTTTCTATGACATTTTGGAACCACAAAACCATGAATTTAAACAGGCCATTGGAATCAAATTTACTCTCTAAGAAGAACATCTTCTAAATTATTTTCTGTTTTGGTTTCGTAATCCTCTGCTTTGGTCTGAATTAATTGCCATATCATGATAATAGGCTTGTGCTCAGTTTTTCTAATCAAAAAGTGCTTATTATATGCTTACTCTGTTAGACATATGTCCTTGTAATGCTTCATTTATATAAAAGATTTGATAAGAAGAGACTTCAGTGGGCTTAGTATAATAATAATTTACCAAATGTTTTCCAAAGAATGCCCTAAGGTATAATTTGCCTTTTGTTAATCAATTATTTTTTTCTCCCAGAAAATCAATTAGTTTTCTATAGAGAAAAAAAATAGTTTTGGTTTTGAATGCAGACAGATTTTCTTTACAGCCCCATTTTTGTCCTTTACTAGCCACAGACTTTGGGCAATGTTAATGACATCAACTCTCACCTTCCTCATCCATAAAGTGGGGAGTAAATTGAGCATTCTCCCAGAAAGTTGTGAGGATTAAGTGAGACATTACACAGACATCTAACTCAATGCCTATCACACAGTTAATGCCCTACAGATAGTTTCTTTAAACAAAAAAAGACAACTTATGATTATGTACATTATAGATAGCTGGTTCTAAAAGATACAACACAAAACACTGTAGACATATACTTAAATAGTTACAGTATTTCTACTTTAATATTCATCTCTAGTTGAGCACAGTGCTATTTGTCATATAATACCTAAAATTTCATTTTCTGTGGTTGTTTGCTAAAAGTGAAAGGTGCAATTTCATATTAAAATTTTTACAATTGTAATAAATTTTTTTTAATTACAGTAAAAATTTTGTTTTCTACAATGACATACATTAATTACTTTTGTACAAAGACTTGACTTAATAAATAAACTGCATTTTGATGAAATTTGAAATAAAATTTATTTGTCCAGAAGGAATTGCTACTTTATTATCTTACCCTTGATAATATTTTTAAATATTAATATTATAATTCCTTTATATTGAGAAATCTATAAGCAGAATGGCACTTAGATTAAGATGTAAAGGTGTTCTTAGGGACAAAAAACACCTAAGGGAGTTATAAAATGTATTCTGTTAAAGTAAATTTTGAATGACAATCCATATGGGAAAAATAACCTTGAATCCCTACTTCACACCATACATGAGTAATTTGAGATCTTAGGCCTAAATGTGAAAGCTAAAACTATAAAGCATTTAAAAGAGAATAAGAATATTTTTGTGACTTTGGAGTAGGCAAAAGATTTTTTTTTTTTTTTTTTTTGGCTTTTGTTTTTAATAACCAGAAAGCACAAACCAGGAAAGAAAAAAATGATAAATGAACTTTATCAAATTTTAAAACTTCTCATCAAAAAACCACCATTGACACATACCTGACAGGGCTTATATTTAAAATATATGAAAAATTCCTGTAAACTCATAAGAAAAAGCCAAAAAAACTAATTAGAAATGAGAAAAGACTTGAAAAGATGCTTCACAAAAGAAGACAGTCAGATGGCCAAAAGAATACGAAAAGGTTCACAATCGCATTATTCATCCAGTAAAGGCAAATTTAAACCACAATGGAATACCAATATATACCAATGAGAAGGGCTAATTTTTTTTTTTTTGTACCAGAGATTGAACCCAGGGCATTAACCACTGAGCCACATCCCCAGCCACCTTTTATTATTATTTTATTTTGAGATGGGGTCTCTTAAAGTTGCTGCTGGCTTCACCATGTTGCTGAGGCTGGCTTTGAACTTGCTATCCTCCCCCCTCAGCCTAGGGAGCTGCTGGGATTATAGGCGTGTGACACCCTGCCTTGCAGAAAGGCTAAGAATGTTAATGAGGACCAATGGTGCATTGTAGGAAAGAAAGGAAAGCAGTTTGGCAGCTTCTTATAAAGACAGTATCTATACCCAGGGCCCAGCCATTCTCACTGTAGCATAAATTCAAGAGGAAAGAGCTAATATGTGTGCATAAAAAGATCTCTACAAGAATTTTCATGGGGTTGGGGCTCTACCTCAATGGTACAGTGCTTGCCTTGCACATGTGAGACATTGGGTTCTGTCCTCAGCACCACATAAAAATATTGTGTCAATCTACAACTAAAAAAAATTTTAAAAAAAGAATGTTCATAACAACTATATTCTTAGCCAAAAATAAACTAGAAACAACCAACTTTCCATCAATTAGAAGATTGCTAAATGGCAAAATCACTAAAAATGTTTGAACTACTGATACGTAAAACAAAAGGGTAAATATTAAAAACATGCAAAAGGAACAGTTTACATGAGCCACATAGTATAAGCATCCATTTATATGAAGTTCAAGAAGAGCCCAAACCAGTATATTGGGATAGAAGTCAGAACAGTGGTTAGCCATGGGCATGGGTAGGTTATTTTCTAAGATGAGGCATATGGGAATGTTTTGGGGTTGGTGAAAATGTTCTGTATCTTGTTCTTGTGGTTATTTCAATGTGTATGTAGTCAAAAAATTATTGAATTGTACATTTTACTGTATGTAAATTATATATATGAATTTCATGTGGAAAGATGTTACAATCTATATTGGCAGGTTGTAAAAGAACATTATGGTATCATACTATTTATGTAAAATTGTATGTATTTATATTTATAGAAAAATTTTAGAAAGAAGTTCAAACACAAAAATAGGTAAATGGTTAAGTATTAACTACTTGTCCCTTCTCTAGTCTCCAGTCTAACATATTGAGATCCCAAAGACTCCAAATGCTATTGCCCAAGACTGGCAGAGCAACCCTAACCCTAACTCTGATAAGAGATTCATTCAGTTGTTCAAAAATTCAGAATGACTAACTTATGCTATGTGCATGATTTTAGTCAGTTATTTCCCTGATGTGACCAAAAGACCTGACAAGAATAATTAGAGGAGAAAAAGTCTACTTTAGGACTCACAATTTCAGAAGTCTTAGACCATCGCCTGCCGACTTTTTTTCTTTGGAACCCGAGGTGAGGCAGAATATCATGGCGGAAGAGTATAGGGGAGGAAAGCAGCTAGGAACATGACATCAGGAATCAGAGCAAGCTTGCCACAGTCTGGCTGGGCACAATTCAGGAGCCACTTGTCAAAAGAAACTAACTTTATTTTTAGAACCACACATGCCAAACAAAACAGCTCCTCAGGAAAAACCTTCAGAGCCCAACTGCCACCACCGGCTTCCCACAAGCCTCTCAACCTCCCCCACTCCTCCTGCTCTTGAGGCCAATTGGCTGGGTCGTGTGGGAGGAGCCAAAAAAGTCCCCCAATGAGCAGCTCCGGGTGGGGAAACAGCCAAATGAGCATCACCGCAGAGGACCCAATCAGCTAGAAGCTGCTGGGGCCGCTGTGAGCCAATCATCAGCTGGCAGTCTGAAAGTTTGCTGGGGCCCCTTTGGCTGTGGCTCTCAACACAAGCTCCTGTCTTCAGGGACAGAATATACACCCCAAAGGCACGCCCTCAATGACCCGCCTCCTCCGGCCATACCCTACTTGCAGACATTCACCACCCAGTTAATCCCTACTAGGTACTAATGCACTAATTAGGATAAGACTCTCATAACTGAATCATTTTGCATTGTCTCATATGTGAGCTTTTGGGGAACATCTAAAATATCTAAACCATAAGAGCATATATGAGTATATCACAATTAATTTTGTAGAACTATTACACACCAATTTAAAAATAATGAATAATAGAAGGAAGACCAATAGACCAGAGAAAGGGAATCAGGGGAGGGGGTGAGTGAGCAAGGTATTAAAATAGAACAAATGATGTTATATGCATTTATGAATATGTCAAAATGAATTCCACTGTTATGTATGAATATAATGAACTAATAAAAAATTAAAGAAAAGCACAGTTGATTTTGGCCCTGTAAGAGTGATAGAATTGCTAATTATTCAAATATGTACTAATTTATCCAGTGGGAAATTATTAAAAGTAATTTGGAACAGTTTGTTTATTTGCTTATTTGCTAAGATTTTGGTTCTTTGCACACACACACACCCATATTTAATTGGATATTTAGTGAATATATAGAAAAATGCTCTCTAACTTCATTAACTAAGATGTAAGTCTACCTAGTAGGAGCTTATAACCTACTTATAGTCATACAGTCATGAATCAATGCAAAAAAAATGACAGTAGTGTAAAGAAATTCTTTCTATAGAAAATGAGAGGATGATGAATAAGTGGAGCCAAGAACAGCTGATAATGAGGTCTTCAAGTAGTAGGGAGGGATCCTAGGGAGCTCTGGGGACCTCAGCAGCAGGAGCTCAGGGTATAGTGTTCCAGTGGCCCAATCAATGTCAGCCTTCTACTTGCTGTAATTACTTCTCTCCCCTCTTTATACCCATCATCCTTTGGTCTGGGCACCAGTCACCTGTTTTATTTTTTAAATGAGAATCCCATGAATCCTCCCAGCTCAGTAGGAACTCTGAGGAAGGAAGGAAACAGGCATCAAATCTCTCTGTCTGATGTGCTGAGGTTCCTACCCTAAGGAGCTTATGTTCTAATGGGGAGAGAGAGAGAGAGAGAGAGAGAGAGGTGAATGATGAGTTGCACACTTGCTAAAACTCCTCAGATAGATCTGGGTGTGGTGAGAGCCTGAAGGAGACAGCAGGGAGGGCACACTTGGGCTGTGTGTTGAAAGATGAATTGGGTTCACTCATAGGAAGGGCCTTGCAGTCGGAGGGGGCACACCAGCCAGTGGGGAAGATACTGATCTGACATAGACATTTTTAAAAATTACCTGTGGGATACTAGACTCTGAGGCAGGGCCTGCATTCCTTTTCTGTACTAAACTTTGTATCTTTTGTCTTAGGCAGTGGGAGGCATTGCACCTTTTTTTTAATATTTATTTTTTAGTTGGACCCAATACCTTTATTTATTTTTATGTGGTGCTGAGGATTGAACCCAGGGCCTCACACATGCTAGGTGAACGTTCCTTCTACTGCTGAGCCACAACCCCATCCCCCCCATTCCCCCCACGCCCGGCCCTGCACCTTTAAAGTAGAGAAAGGTTATAATCAATTTTGAGTGTTAGAAAAGTGATCAGAGTGACAGAGGAGGAGAGAGACAAATTAGGAGACTCCGGATTCTCAAAGTGAGAGAAGATGAAGGGCAGAATTATGATGGAAGCAGAGGGGGATGGAGAAGCTCAACAGAGAAAAGGCTAAAAAGGAAGAATTCTACAAAGTTTAAAACTAGTCAAATGAGTATGGGGAGAGGGAGGGGTCTAGCGTTTTTAGGTTGGATGTCAGAAGATCAGGTGATACCACTGACCCAAATAGAAAAGAGGCCAGGTGTGGCTTTATTTCTCAGTAGCTCACTGATTTTTCTACTTCATATCAACTTTGGGGAGAGGGGGAGTGAAAACTCCATCTGCCTGATTCTGAACTTATCTTCCATTTTAAGAAAGATTTTTCTAAAAATATTAATCCTATCAGTTTTTTAAAGACCATCTTCCCTTCCCTCTCCCCACTGTGTATATACTTCTCCCCACCTAAGTAATTTTTACTTTACTACATATTTAAATTATTTCATAATTATTGCGGTTTGGACATGAGGTGTCCCCCAAAGCTCATGGATGAGTAGATGCAGGGACATTCAGAGGTGACATTATTAGATTAATTTAGTGATTGATCCATTTGATGAATTAATTATTTGAATGGATTAATAGGTGATACTGTAGGCTGATAGGGCATGGCTGAGGAAGTAGGTCATGGGGGCATGGACTTGGGGACTATACTATGTCTGGCTTCTTGTACTTTAAAGCTGTCTCCGCTTCTTGGCTGTCATAAACTGGGCAGCTTTCCTGCACCATGCCCTTTCATCTTGATGTTCTGCCTCATCTTGGGCCCAGAGCAATGGAATCATGTGACCATGGACTGAACCTCTAAACCATGGACCAAAATAAATTTTTCATCTTCTAAGTTGTTCTTGTCAGGTCTTTTGGTCATAGCACTGAAAAGTTGATTAACACAATAATCTTAATAAAGCTACCCACATGGTCCCATGATTGGAGGGAAAGAAAGCAGGCAGGCTAGAGGGGCTCCCAGCCTCCTGTCCTCTTAAGGATGTTGCCTGTGTTCCTGTCTTGCTAGAAGTACCAGTCGGACTCACCTGGTGACCGAACTGTCCTGGATCCGTCTGACTGGTGCTGCAAAAGCTTCAATAAGGCTAGTCATTGTCCCTTTCTTCTTAATCCCTTCTGTGGAATGAAAGAATAACAGTTTTGGAAATTTAACTGAAATTCTGTTTGTGAAAGTCTGTTGCTACTTTTGTCAATTCAAGGGCCAATTAAAACAACAACAACAAATGCTTTCGACGTGTAGGTGTAGCTCAGTGGTAGACTTGCCTAGCATGCATGATGCCCAAAAACGTCCCCATACAGTAAAAAAAAATAAAAAAGAAACAGCAAACCAACCAACCTCTGTGTTAGAGTAGAGGGCTTGTGCTCTTCACAGAACCTGTTGAGCTCTGCTTCCAAGCTGGGGCTCCTTCAAGGATTCTTCCATGACTGCCCCAGACAGAGTTGGACTTCTTCTGCTGCTGACAGTTTTGTGCAGGGACTGATAGTTGAAAAAGTTTGTGGTGGTGTGCCCCAACCCTGCGGGTTCTGAGGACTTGAGGATGATGTCTTAATGGGGTTGTGATAGTTCACGTTTACCACAGGACATGATAATATAAGGTGCCCCTGTGTGTGCCTCAGATTCCATCACATTCCTTCTATCTCTGATTTTATAGTTCTGAGAATCACTCCAACTAACACTATGACCCCATTTTGAAAGGAATCCAGAGTGAGTAGTGGAACATCGTTATGTCCTTTGGTGGAAGTGTTTTTCCCTTGGATGCCAAAGGAAATTTCTTTTCAAATTGACAGGAAGCCCCTTTGAATTGAAATATTTTGCCTGGCAATCAAAATTTGTGCCACTATTATCAACACTTAATAAACACAAAAATATGGCTAAAAAGTCTTGTGGGTGATTGAAATCCCAAAAATCTATTTTTGACAATTAGTTTTCAACTTGTCCCGACTTTACATAATGCTATTAATAAGAAAAGGCTATCTCAAAGAACCTTCTGGTTGAAAGGAGAATCTCTTTTGTCAAATGTCTGATCAACATCCTCTCTGCTTATTTCCAGAAATGGCAGTTCACATCTTTCTAGAACAGGCTTTTCCATAGAAAGAGAGTTTTTAGTAGCTGCAAGGGAACTGAAATGTTTCTGTAACTTCATTTTCTGGTCCTAGTTTGTTTTTATCTGGAGGATTCTGGACTAAGTCAATCATCAGTCCTTAGAGTATTGTAGACCAACTCGCTCATTTCAATTGAGTCCTTTTATCTATAGGCTAAACAACACTAATTATTCAACCTATTTAAAACATTTTCAGGGTAGGTGATGGTGCACACCCATGATCCTAGCAACTTCAGAGGCTGAGACAGGAGGATCAGAAGCTCAAGGTCAGCCTCAGCAATTTAAGGTGTCCCTAAACAACTTAGTGATTCTCTTTCTTTCTCTCTCTCTCTCTCTCCCCAGCCATATATATATGGCTGGGGAGGTGGCTCTGTAGTAACCTCAGCTGTAAAGTGCCCTGGATTAAATCTCTAGTACTAAACAAAAAACAAAAACAAAACAAAACAAAAAAAAGGTGCCTTTACCATCTTTTTCATTTTCTTATGTATATACTTTGGTTTAATATTTGGTATCTAGAATTAAAACCACTGTTTCAGATATGACCTATGAGTGCAGAATCAGTAGAAGGCACTGATTAATCTTTTAATAACATAGTCTTATCCCTGTTGGCAATCCCATCATACTTGAATTATATTAAGCTAGGAATTACATAAGTGTCATATTTTTCCCTTATTAATTGTCGATCATCTTAATCTTTTTTTTTTTTAATATTTATTTTATTTTTTTAGTTATCGGCAGACACAACATCTTTGTATGACACAACATCTTTGTTTGTATGTGGTGCTGAGGATCGAACCCGGGCCGCACGCATGCCAGGCGAGCGCGCTACCGCTTGAGCCACATCCCCAGCCCGATCATCTTAATCTTATGCAACTGATTTTCAAAACCTAAACATATGAGATCCATGACTGTTAAGCTTTTAGCCTATTGGTTTTGTTCCAGTGTTCTAGCCAATTAAGGTTCTTTAAAATTTTTTTTTTGTTAATGTTGTTAATTGCAACATTAACTATTCTTTTCAGTTTGTTTGTTTGTTTTTTCTTTTCCTACCTTTTAAGAATTGAAGACATTCTGTATCCGAGGCACATGTTTGTAATCCTAGCAACTTGGGAGGCTGAGGCAGGAGATCATAAGCTAGCCTCAGCAATTTAGTGAGACCCTGTCTCAAAACTTTAAAAAAAAAAAAAAGATTGAGAATACAGCTGAGTGGTAGAACACCTTTGGGTTCTATTTCTAGTACAGCAAAAAACAACCAAACAAACAAACTGTAGAAATGGGCTGGGGTTGTAGCTCCAGTGAGCACTTATTCAGCACATGTGAGGCACTGGGTTCAAACCTTAGCACCACATAGAAATAAATAAATAAAGGTATTGTATCCATCTACAACGAAAGAAAGGAAGGAAGGAAGGAAGGAAGAAAGAAAGAAAGAAAGAAACTATAGACATTCAAAGAAGGTACACAATATAAGGAGTTCTGGCACCAAAGAAGGCTATATAAACTCAAATGTTAATCTATTAAGAATTATGACTTCTCATTGGGCTAGACCCTTCTTGTTTTATAATGTAGGTTTTGAGTTGGGCACAGTGATGTGCCTATAGTCCCAGCTATTTGGGAGGCTGAAGTAGGAGTATTGCTTGAGCCCAGGAGTTTGAAGTCAGCCTGGGTAACACACAGCAAGACCCATTAAAAAAAAAAAGTTTTATTATTATTCAGGTAAGACCCTAGGATGTCAAAGCATCAGGAAATAAAAAAATTTAAAAACCTGAGGAATATACTTCTCATCACCCTCACCAGTTCATTCTCTCTCTCTCAAGTAGGCCATATGGGAATCAAATTGGATGCACATTGTCAACACTTGTCTCAGTAACTGGGACTGCCCGATGTCCTCTACTGAACAATTCTTACTATTAGTGTCAGCTACATTCTTGGAAGTACCAGTCCCAAGAGACTGAAAATGGTACCTGTAAAACTTGTTAATGAAGTACCATCAGAATTTCACATGAAATCATACTTACATAAAGTTAAAAATATAATTTAAAATAGATCTTACACACACACACACACACACATGTACACACACACACACTGCAAATATCTGCACATTGGTACCCACAGTATATATTCCACTTTATGGAGTGAAAAGTCCCATGGGATCACTTTACAATTGGACTCCAAAAATCTCAGCACCTACAATGTTCTGAAGATGGCTAGCAGGTGAAAAATTCTTCCAAATATGGCCCCAAATTTTTAATCCCATAAAAATTTTGTCATGTTGGAATGAGAATATCAGGTTTTCTTGATTTTGTATTTCTTCAAAGTAACATATGTGGCTGTTTCCATTGAAATTTGTAGAAATATTTATTATTAGTATTTAAGAAATAAATAAAAATCAGCAATAATCAAGATGATATTTTAAATTTTTATTGATACCATTTTGTTTATGAACTAATCTATTTACATATTCATTTAAACTGTATCTTTACAACTTGAACACAAGCATTTTTCTTGACATTAACTCACAAAAAACATTTACCTACTTAAGAATCTCTGGTGCAATTTTAAATTCTGAATAAAAAAATATTTCTAATGTGATGAATATTATTTTTTTCAAAACATCAAATGAAAAACCTCCCATTACTTTTTAAAATAAAAGCCACGAGACATAAATAATCACTATGTACATTACAACTTGCTTTTGTCAAATTACCAAGAAGAGCATCATGCCAATTGTTAAGATCTCCCCCATTACAGAATGCAAAAAAATAATATTGTATATGACAATATTCTGGTTAGTACACTCAGGTTTTGTATAGTTTGGTTTATTCTGTTTTAGAATTGCTAGAAAGAAGTAAGTAATCTTTGTATAAACACCATACTTTAAAGTTATGTAGATAATGTAATCATTTTTAAATATTTTATAATAGTAGCATTTATCTTTTTAGAAGTTATGCACAGGTCCTAAAATACTACGTGATTAGAATGTCACACTGAGGTTATCCTTATGTATCTTTATTATATGAATGTCTAATAACTGCATATTGAAATTAAAAGATATTGCTTAATATTGACCAAATATTTAACACATTTTGTCATTAAGTTTCTACTGGCTTTCTTAATTTTAAGTTTACCTAAACTAATCTAATAATTGGCCTTTCTTTTTTAAAATGAAGCAAGCATTATTTTCTGTTTGTGATAAATGTCAACCTTTTTTTTTTTCTTTTTGGAAGACAAGTATATTTTGATGTAATTTAGGAAGAATGCTTTTTGAATTCTGTATTATCTTGTTATTGGAAACCTGTAGACGCTACTTCCAAAAATAACAGGAATTAAAAGATGTGGTACAAGAATAATACCATAAGACAGCAGTGTATATAAGGTTGTTTAAAAACAACCAAAGCAAAATAAAAAGCACACAAAAAACTTGGCATAGGTTATTAGTAGCTTGTAAAATCCCTGACCCTGCCAGTTTGATACTGATTTAGCTGACACGACGAATACGGGTGGCCTATTTTAACTATAGTGTTTTGACCTTTTAAATTTTTAAATTAACTCTTAACCTACCTGCAGTCAACATTTTTTTTTTTCAGAATTTGATCTTTCTTTCTTTGTAGCTTGGGTTGATTGAAGTTAGAACATTTTAGAGCTGTCGTTTTCTTTTATGCTTTTTGCATTGTGGAAAATCACCACCTTATTTGTTGACATGAAATGGTAAATAATTATGACTTGAAAACATTGTTTCCTAATAAAAACATTTCTGAAAATTTTTTAAAAAATCTTCAAAATATTGTGACCTTTCTTTGCTCATTTTTGTTTAAATGGAAAACCTGGACCACATGAAGGCTGATAAATATTGGAAGCTTTGAGAAAAATAGCTTTCATTTTGTTTGAGAGAATTCCCTTAGCAGAAGCTATACAATATGCATGTGTTCACAGTGCTTAATTCAAAACATATAATATTTTAGTCTACCTAACCACAATGGGCTAACCAATTACAAGACTTAAAAGGATGGACATTTTCTTTTCTAGGTGTGTATTTCTCTGACACAGACATCTGAAGACAATGTGTTTTGTAGCCTTCTCTTAAAAATTTACCAATTGCTTAATTTGTTCTGTTTGCAAAGACTGTCTCCTTAACAACATTTTTTTACTTTTTAATTCTTTAGGGAAAATAGGAACTGTTGGCATAAGCACTTTTTGACCACAAGAAAGAAGGCTGCAAATCCTATTGTTGACATTGACATCTGAGTTGGGAGGGTGAGGATTTACATTTAAGGGTGGCAGAAACCCAGGCCTGGTCTGCATAATATTGTGATCTAAAGGGAAAGCTCCAGAACCCCGCCTTTCTAAAACTGCATGATTTCTCCTGCTCAGGGGCCCTGAGGGGATGGTCTCTGACAATTCTTTGGAGCCTGACAACAGTGAAGGAGATGGCGAGAGGATCTTCTTTTTTCCTGTAAATGCTTTGCCATCTTCTAAAGTTGGTGGAATAAGGCCTTCGGAGAGCTGGGAATCAGAGCTGTAGTGATTCGCCCCTGAGTTTCTTTTTTGAACTATGCTTCTCAAGGTGGAGGTAAATATCGTCTGGTTAGGGTCTGGGTCCTGGTCAACAGGAATTTCAACACATGGCTGATTTCCATCTGGAAACAGAGATTGATAATTTATTTCATCATATGACATCTTCCTCGAACCAGCCTGATCAAAGGTTCTGAGCAAATGTGCAGTATCTTTTACATCTATGCTTTGGTGCCTTGTGATGAATCGCTTAGAAAGTGCCAGCCCATTGGTTTTGGAGGAGAATTCTTCCTCTGGTGTAATATCCAGGAGCTCCTCTTGCAAGGAGGCCACTCTGTTCTGGTGCTTTAATAACGGGGTACTTTTGATCCAGGCTGGACCCTGGGATAGCTTGGGCCCATTAGGGGACACTGCAGGCTTCCTCACAGGGGAGCTTGGTTCCCAGATATCATCACTGCTTCCGCAGGCCTCCCGGTCTTTAAAGCCAAAAAGCGTCAGTTCAGTTTCAGAAAAATGTGAAAGTTGCGATGAGGCTGTTTTGATGTCTATCTCAGAAGGAGTGGTGCAGGTGGCTGGGGAATGACACCCATCGATGTCTGCAGGAGGCACGTTTAGGTACTGTTTGGTAGTGTACCTCCCAGAGGGTGATTTTGCAGTGGTTATAATGATGACCTCTTTCCCCTTTGCCTTGCAAGCACTAAGGAGAACTTTCAGGGTCTCCCTGTCTTCTGCATTTATTGCATAAACAAGAGCAGAGTAACCAGAATGGTCTTGCAAGCTGAGGTCAGCCCCACTCTTTAGGAGCAAAGAAACAACTTCTGGACCAGCTTTTTCTAAGCAAGCGTGCATCAAGGCAGTTTTCCCAGATTTGTCCTGTATATTGGGATCAGCACTGTTTTCTAACAGGTACTTCACCATTTTGGCTTTACTGACACTCTGGTGATCGACATGTTTGGTCTTACAAGCAATCATTAAAGGCGTTTCCCCGCGGTCATTGCTCTCATTGATGTAGGCACCACCTTCTAGCAAAAGTCTTGTGAGGCGAAGTCGGCTCTGATGGACTGCTTTGATCAAGGAATTTCCATCACTTGAAATTTCTGTACCTTCATCCATCTTCAAAAGTCAGAAATCAATAGCTGGTTATCAAAGAAGATGAAGACCAAAAGATTAGCGGGAATCAACGTCCCAATTTACATTCATTTTGTCACTCACAATTTCTAAAATAGGTAAAGGGGATATACATTGGATTATGCTATTAACAGATGCAGAGAAAAATCATGAATTGCAAAGTAAATTTTAGAAAAGAAATGACCTTTACGGAATTACAAACTAAAATGTATTTTTGAAATCATCCTTGAATATTTATGATGGAATGCCAACATGTTATTCCCTGAAGCTCACTTTAAATAATAATCCACTTGTTTTTTTACCTGTGAAAAATATTTTTAAAATTATTTTTAGTTGTAAATGGACACAATAGCTTTATTTCTGTGGTGCTGAGGATCGAATCCAGAGTCTCACACATACTAGGCAAGCGCTCTACCACTAAGCTACAGCCCAGGCCTGTGGAAAAAAAAACAACATATATATATATATAATTTTTTGGTACTGAGGATTAATCTCAGGGGCACTCAACCACTGAGCCACATACATCCCAGCCCTATTTTGTATTTTATTTTTTATTTATTAAAATATTTATTCTTAAGTTTTAAGTGGACACAATATCTTTATTTTACATTTATGTGGTGCGAGAATCGAACCCAGTGCCTCGTGCATGCTAGGCAAGCACTCTACCACTGAATCACAACCCCAGTCTTTATTTTGTGTTTTATTTACAGACAGGATCTCACCGAGTTGCTTAGCGCCTCACTGTTCCTAAGGCTGGCTTTGAACTCGCAATCCTTCTGCCTTTGCCTCATGAGGCACTAGAATTACAAGCATGCGCCACAGCGCCTGGCAGTGAAAAATATTTTTAAATGAATAATAGTAAAAAGTAAATTTAAGTAAAAATGCCAACGTTCTGTATAATTGCAATTGAATCAACTAAAATATAGCATGTTTATAGTAGCTTAATGTAAAAGCTCTAATATTAAATTACTTAAACATGCTCTTAAATAATGCAAGTGATACTAGATTTTCAATTTGAAAGGCATTTTTATGTTTTGTTAGGTGATGAAAAATTATTTGGTATACAAAATTTTGAGAGCTGACATGATGTCTGAAATTCACACTAAGCTAGCAATGGTGAGCGTGATTGTACATTTTTATTGATTCCATTATTTAAATTATATGCTGACTAGACTATGGTGTTATTAACAATTTCTGGGTTAAATTTTTTTTGTTCTAATTAGTTATTCATGACAATAGAATGCATTTTGACACATTGTACACAAATGGAGCACAACTTCTCCTTCCTGTGGCTGAACATGATGCAGAATCAGACCAGAAGTGTAATCATTACATGTATATAGGGTAATAATGTCCACCTCATTCCACCATCTTTCCCATCCCCATTCCCCTGCCCCTCCCCTCACTCCCCTCTGCACAATCCAAAGTTTGGGTTAAATTTTAACGGTAGTTCATTTGCTCTAAAAAGGTCTTATAGGCAAGAAATTTGAAAGGAGCCCTGGAAGCTTGGTAGACTTAAAAAAAAATAATTGAAACTAAAAAAGATTTACATTTAATTTATTTAAATATTTTAAATTCAAACTCCTTCAATAGATCACTTTAGTCAGGGGTAATTATTTTGCCTTCATTAAGGCTAAGGGAAATTTTGTCTTTTATTGATATTTAGATGTAAAATGGATGTCTATATAATATTTAAATATAAATTAATAGGGTAGTTTTTAGAAACTGAGAACTTATATTTATACTAATCATTGACTTTTCTTCCCCACCCAGGACTGGGGATTGAAGGATTGAACCAAGAGCCTTGCACATGTTAGGCAAGTGCCCTATTTCCCAAACTTTTTATTTTGTTTTGAGATGAAGTCTTGCTCAGTTGCCCAGGTTGGCCTTGAACATGTGATATAATAGCCTCTTAATATAAAGAAAAGACAGAGAGAGCAGAAAATTTTAAAAAAGAAAAATATAGACATGCACAGAAATTAATTCAATTGTTAGGTATCCATAAGCTCTTAATTGTACTGGGTACTGAGATGCAAAGACACAAGCCTACCCTGAGGAGTTCACAATCTTTGGAAAATACTGCATAGCTGGATTACTGTATAAACAGCTGGCTACGGGAAGAATCATGACAACACAACAGCTATAACAACTCTGAAACAAAGGGGGCTTCACAGAAGCCAGCCCTGGATCTGGGTCTTGAAGACTGTGTCAGATAGGGCTGTGGGTGCAGCTGGGTGGTAGAGTGCTTGCCTAGCAATCCCCAACACTGCAAAGAAAATAAAAATAATAATAATAATAAAAAAGAATTTGGCAGGCAGACAAAAGAGAAAGAGAATTAGAGAACACTGTATGCAAAGACCCAGAGGCATACTACAGTAGTTATGAATTACAAAACAAACTCTATTTACACAGATATAACCAAATTGAGGGAAATACTTTAGCAGATGGTTAGAGTCAGGGTTAATATGGCAGAACACACACAATTTTGCTTCTTTCTGACCAACCCCCACGGCACCACAAAATGAAAGAATTACGCCCCCCACCCCCAAAAGATAGAGGGAAAATGAAAGAAGGGGACAGTGACATTTTGGAAGCTAGTAAGCTGGTAAGCCAGTAGCAACTGACTCTATCAACCTGAGAAAGCTGGGCCTTGAGTCAGCAACGATAAAGATAAAACTGAGAACCAACTCCACACACACCACAGAATCCTGAAGGCAGCAGCCAGAAGCTTTAGAACTGGGGTGACGATAGTGATGAAGAATTCATGGAAAGTAAGGAGGGCCAGGTGAAAAGCTGTTAGAGAAGTCTTGGGTCCTTGCTGCTGGAAGTGTGATCTCACCTCAGACCAGCAGCAAAAACCTTACTAGATAGCAGATCTCAGACTCAAGCCCGGAGCTACCACATCAGCCCTTACCTCTTCACTAGATCCCACGTGATTTGTGTGCACAGGAAGCACTGCCTTAGGTGGTTCCCACAACTCCATGTCACTTGCAGTAGACCAGCGCTGCTCTCCCATTCTGGATGTCCAGAATGTTAGGGAGAACTTGACACAGGTATTACCATTTTGAAACATATCCTTCATCTTCGAACAAGAGTCACCTCCCAGTTACTCCGACTAAACCCCCAGACAATACTCTGTCATCTTGGTTCCACCTGAAACAATGACCACTTCAACAATGGAGGTGAGACCACAAGCAATCCTTTCCTGACAACCCCCTAGCAACAGCCTAAATGCAAAATTTCTCCCACTCTCTCATGTCCTTATAATGATCCCAGGCTGTAAGCAGAAGTCGGAAGACAGGTCTCAGTCTCCACTGGATCCCCTCCGTAGGTTTGTTCCTAATAAACCTGTTACTATTGGGACACCTCTCCCTTCTCTTCCCTTCATTTGGTTCTTTCTTTACACAGAAGTGTGCTGAAATGGTGAAACAGATTTCTGGGTTGGAGACACTAGGCATATTTGAGAACAACAACAGAAAACTGGGAATAAGGATTTTACTTATTGACCACTGCCTGGGGGACTCCCCAGCTCAGTTCCAAGAAGCCTGGAAGCCATCCCTTACCCCTGCTATACTCTCCTCTCAAGAGCTGGATCTGTTAAGAGAAAACATCTAGGCAGGTTCCCCTACATGCCACCAGATAATCCCACAGTGAAGCTTACATGTGACAAGCCTCACCTGTGTGCTCGAAAAAAAACAGAAGACAGGCATCAGAGTAAAAGAAATAAGCAACTTGGAGGAAACAGATGTTAGGAAAATGAAAATTTCAAAACTCATTATCCTCACATGAACAAGATATTGTAACTACATTACAAGAATAAAATCATATGAAAAAAAAAAGAATATTGAGATTCCATAA
The DNA here is from genome assembly GCF_047511675.1 of Marmota flaviventris. Classification (NCBI taxonomy): domain Eukaryota; kingdom Metazoa; phylum Chordata; class Mammalia; order Rodentia; family Sciuridae; genus Marmota; species Marmota flaviventris. Next base: position 101,772,107 of record NC_092502.1, on the reverse strand, counting down.
AAAAAGTTCTCAAAAGGCAAAAACATGATACAGATCTGGGAAATTCAACAGAAAAGCTGGATGAGAAGGCTGATAAGATCTCTAAAGTATCTCTTCCTAGACAAAGGCACTGAAAATATACATTGGAGAAAAGATAGCTTATTCAAGAAATGGTGCTGGGAAAACTGGAAGTCCAAAGGCAGCAAAATGAAATTAAACCCCTATCTCTCACCACGCACAAAACTCAAAGTGGATCAAGGACCTAGGAATTAGACCAGAGATCCTGCACCTAACAGAGGAAAAAGTAGGCTCAAATCTTCATCATGTCAGATTAGGTCCTGACTTCCTTAATCAGATTCCTAAAGCGCAAGAAATAAAATCAAGAATCAATAAATGGGATGGATTCAAACTAAAAAGCTTCTTCTCAGCAAAAGAAACAATCAATGAGGTGAAGAGAGAGCCTACAGAATGAGAAAGCAAATTTTTACCACACACACATCAGATAGAGAGCACTGATCTCCAGGATTTATAAAGAACTCAAAAAAATACCAAAAAATACAGACAACCCAATCAATAAATGCACTAAGGAGCTGAACAGACACTTCTCCGAAGAAGAAATACAATCAATCAACAAATATATGAAAAAATGTTCAACATCTCTAGCAATTAGAGAAATGCAAATCAAAACTACTCTAAGATTTAATTTCATGGCAGAATGGCAGTTTTCAAGAATATAAGCAACAATAAGTGTTGACGAGGATATGGGGGAAAAGGCACATTCATTCATTGCTGGTAGCAATCAATCTGGAAAGCTGTACGGAGATTCCTTAGAAAACTTGGAATGGAACCACCATTTGACCCAGCTATCCCTCTCCTCAGTCTACACCCTAAAGACTTAAAAACAGCGTACTATACTAACATGGCCACTTCAGTGTTTATAGCAGCACAATTCACAATGGCTAAACTGTGGAAGCAACCTAGATGCCCTTCAATAGATGAATGGATAAAGAAACTGTGGTATATATACACAATGGAATATTACTTGGCATTAAAAGAGAATAAAATTATGGCATTTTCAGGTAAATGGATGGAGTTGGAGAACATCATGCTAAGTAAGCCAATCACCAAAAAATCAAAGGCTAAATTTTCTTTCTGATAAGTGGATTCTGATCCATAATGGAGGGAGGGGGCAAGGGGGTAGGAAAAATGGTAGAATGATAAGGACATCATTACCCTAGGTACATGTATGACTGCACAAATGGTGCAACTCTACATCATATACAACCAGAGAAATGAAAAGTTGTGCTCCATTTGTGCACAATGAAATGAAATGCATTCTGCTGTCATATATAACTGATTAGAAAAAATTTTTAAATGTTCATTAGAAATTTTTTTAATCGGAAATTTTTTAAAATTATTGATAGCTGATTGCATGAAAGCTCTGTGTAAATCTAAGATGAAAAAAAAGTCAAAGAAAAAAACATCTTTAAAGTAGTCAAACAAAATGAATAGAGTGGGGAAGACAATTAGAGGACCAGACCAGGAACTTCAACATTCAAATAATGGAAGTTGCATAAAGGAAAAAATACTGGAGGGCAGAGGTAGGAGCACAGGGGAGAAATCAATGAGATCAAGAAAAATTTCTAGGTCCAAGGAACATGAATAACTAAATTGAAAGGGCCCAATTAGAGCATCCCACAATAAATGAAAGCCAACCATACTTATAACACCTGGTTGTAAATTTCTAAAACAGAGAAGATTCCACAGGTTTAGAGGTAGGGTTCAGGGAATGTGGTGATAAGTTTCATACTTAAGGATCCAGAATTACTATAGTTTCAGATCTACCAATAATAACGATGAAAAACAATGGAGGAATAGCTTTAAAATTCTGAAGGAAAATGAACCTGTTTCAAATTCTATATTTAGCTAAGCCACTGGACAAGAACTAGGACAAACTCTCAAAAATTTACTGGAGGATGTAATTGACAAAGATGAAATAGTGAAACAAGGAAAAAGGAGAGCATGAGACACCAAGGGCTAGACATCTCCAGGGAGGAAAGGCACCCCCCCCCCAGGAAAATGCTGAAGGGAAATGTTGGGATAATGAGTACCAAAGATACCCTCTCGAAGATCACTTGGCCATTTCTCCATCTGTTAGCGGAGGACCACATCCCAGGGGGAGCCTGCTCTCAGTTCTTGTCTTTGCTTGCTGTGCCCCAACCACGTCTCTCCTCTCTCTTCTATACTTGTCTTCTGTGGCAATCATGGTGCTCATTTCATCTCTGGTGGGCTTCAGAGGAGAAAGACTGAACAGCCCATTCATTCCCTTTAGATACCACTGTGCACTGCCAGCGGCCCTGTAATGGTGAGCCCCATGCTTCCCAGGACCCACTCACTCTTGACCTTGCCTACAGGAGCTCTTGTAAGCACACATGGACGCAGAGCCAGACCAAGATGCAGAGACTGCCCAATTTATCTTCTGAGAGCTGCCATCATATATCGGCAAATATTGCTCTTTCCTGATGTGTATAATTGTGTGCTTGTTGCCCAGTTTTTTTTTTAAAAGATACAATTATTTTACTTACAGATCATTTATAAGTAGGAAATAAAAATGAAAGCAAAAAGGAATGATTAACATAAAAGTTAAGAGAAAATGATCATGTTCTATTTCTGAATCTTGGTGCTATGTATAGGGGTGTCATTTTATTATTATTATTTAAACGGTACCTATTTCATATACTCTTCCATATAATGCCACTCTTATCTATTTATTGTAAAATAAAACATGCATACAGAAAAAAGCACAGCATACATGCAAAATTTACAGAGTCATACGAGGTCTTCTTTTTGCAACATAATTCATGGTGTTATCAATAGTATTTTTGCACAAACTTTCCATTGCAGTTGCCATGACTAAGCTCCTGAAAGGAAGCATTCTGAAGAATAAACTTGTTCCTCTCCACTTTGGTATCATTCGTGATGCAAACAAAGAACAACTACTCAATAAATATATATGTAAACACAACAAAAGTAAACATTTTGATTTTACGTCCTCATTGTCACATTCTGCAAGAACTATTCCAGAGATGAACATACCTGCGACTCAGGAACAAAGGAATTTAGAATCCACTAGTAGCTTGGGTTCCAACTCAAAAGATCTATTCTAAAGCAAAACATTTGAAAAGAGCCACGGTGAGAGAGCCGTCATAAAAGATACTTCTTTTAGTATTTTTCATTTATAAATGCATTTAATACAGCAAAGAAATTTAGAGAAGAGATTTGGTACATAACATCAAAAATAGAAATCACCTAGTAACTAGTAACTAGTAATAAATCACCTAGTAATAAATCACCTAGTAATAATAGATGCAGTAAATGGTCATTTTTAAAAATCTTGGGGAAAAAAGTAGCATTTAAGAAACATTGAAATATGAACAAGTTGCCAGGTACCATATTTTAATATTATACTTTCATATAGGGCAATATACTTTCTATTTGGGAAATCTTGCTTTGGATTTTTGTTGTTTTAAACTCTCATAAGAACCTATTTGGGAAGTCTTTGGACTTTTCACCCATCCTCAACTAAAGGTCTTTGTCCACAACACTAAATCTGAACACTTCCCATCAGAACTTTTCTTTCACTAAGGTTGGTGTCAAGAGGTTCCAGGAGAAAGGGAGCTGGCAATACTGGCAACCTGAATCCCTGAGTGGGGCAGTGTCCACCTCAGTCCTGTGGAAAGCGGGATGCTGTGGGCTGCAGATCTTAAAGAAGCAAATCAATGGTATCAACTGGCTGCCTAAGTTATCTGTCATAAATACAATGGTAGATCCTCTCCCTCAAGGGCTGGAGGACTGGCTAGCAAAAACAACTCCATGAGGTTTACTCTTTCTTCGTTATGACGACTTTTGTTTTTCTTTCTAAGAGACAGGCCTCGCTATATTGTCCAGGCTGGCCCTGAACTCCTGGGCTCAAGCGATCCTTCTGCCTCAATCTCCCAAGTAATTTGGACTATAGATCCATATCACTGCAGCTGGCTATAATGACTTTTAAAGTCACTTGGTTTGCTTACTTTTTAACATTTAGTAGGACAATTCTGAACATTAAATTTTTCAGAGAAAAAAAGCCATAGATATTTTATTCTTTAAATGTATAGTACATATTTGAGTCCCTAGGGTCACATTTTGTAATCAGTATCTTACTGGAATAATCTCCTATTTTTAGGCCTTCATCCTCTTTCAAGTGTTTTTTTTTTAACCTTTCCTTATCTATTTGTACATCCAAAGTGCTGATATTTCTGATATTTAAGTCTGACTTATTTTTCATAGAGCTAAATTTACTTTTGGTTAAGACCATTTCTCTTGCCTAGAATGTTCTTTTCTCCTGTCTGACTGAGCACCCAGAGCTGAGACATTAAAATTCAGTCAACTTCTTCATTATATGTAGTGTTTAAACAATCCCCCAGTTCAGTTTTACTTTCCACACAGAAAACACTACAACTGGAAGAAGTTCAGACTCGCAGGCCCAGGTTTCAATCCTGACACACCTACTTATGAGCTATATGTCCTGGTAAAGGCTCAGTCTATCAGAGTGTTGGGTTCTTCCTTGTAAGGTGCATCTGCCATAGACATGCTGGGACATGCTGGGACTAACTAAGTTGTTGGCCATTAGGAAGAGCAGCCATTAAACTGCTTAGAAATGTCTGCTTGCAATTGATAAAGAGCTATAAGGGGCACTAGCCATAGGCATTCTTAGCAATGACTGGTTACATATGATAGGGAGTACAGCTCCATAAGAATGTGCAAAGAACATGCCCAGTTGCAATTATATTACCTCACTGGACATAACCAATGGACGTTGACTTTCACTGGGCATAACCAATCATCAAGGTACACCACCAACATGAAACTATATTTAAATTGCTGGTCCTGCCACACTGAAGAGTTTTGCTCCAAGAAATCAGTGAGACTGGCCACCTTGCCGTCCATCCCTGGACTGACTCCACTTTTCCTGACGTCTAGCCATCGGCTGGAGAGAACCACCAGACAAGGACAACGTCTGCTCTTTGACTAAGAGAAGTCGAGTGGCATTGGAGGTATTTGGGGGCTCATGGTTGCCCTAGAATTGTGTGATTTGCTTATAGTGTTTAATTAATGTGCTTTGAATGCTAGGTGGGGTACTCCAGCACACCCAATGAGTTTTGCATTAATTGTTTATTTTTGGTGATTGGTGTGACCGAATATATGCTTGTATTTAAAGATAATCCACCTCTGAATAATTATTACTAGCGCTGCTCATGACATTCCCCTATGGAATGACAATCATAATATTCCATGTGGATGAAACATGAAATTACACAATGCTAGAAGACTTTCTTGTGCCTTCCTACTCACTACATCCTTCTTAAAATTTTTTATTTCAGGGATCTGGAGATATAGCTCAGTGATAGAAAACTTTTCTAGCACAGGCGAGGTCCTGGGTTCAATCTTCAGCAGCACATACACAAACATTGTCTCATAATTCTGACTCCTTTTATTTTTATCACATCTCTAACCTGCAGCCTATTTAAGTAACAGATAAAATACTGAAAATGCTTTTTCAGAATCTGTAAATAATATTTTGTAAACATAAGTGGAATATAATCAGTGAGAAATGGAAGGAACATATCCTTTAAGTACATTTTCTTTATAATTTCTAAATCCTATATTATTATAAGACCTTAATGATTAAACAGTTGCACAAACATTTTTATTTTAAAGTTAGAATGTCTTTAACATCAATTACAATTCATCATGGCATTTTATCACAATCTTTCAGTATCTCTCTCTACACCCAAGATCCCATCAAAATTAGAACTACTTGGTTAATTTTTTAAAAAGATATATATATATATATATATATATATATATATATATATATATATTCTCAAGAACAAAGAAAATTAGAGGGGACGAATCATCAGATAAGTAATTTCAAATAAGCTCTGGAAGAGAGCTGAGCTGGTGGAATGGTAGATAGCTGCAAAATAAAGAGCCAGGGGAGGAGGCCCCAAGAGAAGGGAGCCCACCCATAAACAGGGCCCATGAAGTTGAGCACTCAGAAATTCCAAGCATTGCAGAAAGTGGCAGGGAGGTACAGGACTGAAGATGAGAGGACAGTTGAAAATCTGCAGACAGAGTACCTGGACCTCCAGCTATTTCACCCTGTCCCAAGTAGCAGACAACTAACTGCAAGAAAACAAAGATTGATAACCTGAGCAAACTGATCAGAAAGGCTCTGAACTTGAAGGCGGCAAGCTGAAAATGTGGATAAATTGAGAATCTGTAGGCTGAATGTTGAGATCCCCAGTTCTCTGCCTGCCCTGCTACCAGGAGACTGGAAGCCAGGAAGAAAGAAAATCATTGCATTTTAAAATTATGAGTCCTATTAAAAATATCTGTGGATAAATGAAGCAGTTCAAACCATAACTATACTCACCCTTCTACACACCCACTCCAAATGGAAATAGAAAGTTACCTGAAAACATTATTCCAAATTTCTTACTTCACTTTTTCTCTTCTATCCCTGGATGAGTCTCCTGGCAGCCAGCTGTCAGTTCCTACCAAAGGAAATCAAAGCTATTCAGAGGCACATAAACACCAATGATTTGCTGCAAGCATCTTTCTCATTTGGAGTCTAGTTTTTTAATTCCTTGTTAAGAAATCTCTACAGTGTTTGTTCAGTTTATCATATTTCACCAATTACGAGTTTGTAAAAGCGCCTGGAGTGGATTTTATGCATAGCAAACTGGTGGGTGTCTGTTTGTAGGATGGAGCCTGCCCTGCAAGAACTGTCAGCAGGCCCTTACCTGGTTCAGCCAGGCAGAAGGTTGAGGAAGAAAAGAAAAGGGAATTCTCCCAAGGTCCTTCGTCTTATCCACCTGCCTGTCAGAGGTTAAGTACAAGTTTCTGTGTCCTTTCTTAACATCTCTTTGTCTCTTGGATGACCAGTTTGCTGCAGAGCAGGGTTCTGTCTGGAGAACCTGACTCATGCAGTGTCTAACGTGACAGTGCCGTTTTGGCTGAGGTGCCTTAAAAGCTGTCTTGGAGGTGACGAGCGAGGCCTTTCCTATGGTTTTCTCTCCCAATATTTCCCTCAGTTTTCCTTTCATTAGGTCAAAAAAGTTGTTTTCCTTGGTGCCTTTTACTATAGGTTCTAATTGGATCCATTCTCCCACCATAAAGTTAGTTGTCTGGCTATGGTGGGGGAGAGAGGGAGTGAAACTTCACAAATAGGTTTGAAGCTCAAATTCAGTCCTTCCCACCAACCTGAGTCCTGCCTTTATGCAGAAGAGGCAGCAAGGTGTGTGTGTCAAGAACCTGGGCTGTCTCTCTTCAAGTTACCAACCTTTGGGAAGTCATTTCTCACCCCTAAAATGAGGATAATACCTATGTCACAGTAGACAGTTCTAAGAATTTTAAAAGACTCAAATATACTTGTTGCTGAAGAATTCAATAAATGACAGTTTCTAAACATACATCAGCAAATACAGGTCCTCTACATGTGAATCCTCTGTGCTGGTAGGGTCGGACAATGAGGCCAAATTTCCTCTACCAATGGGTTCTCACCTTTTGTGGGCATAAACATCACAGGGAGAATCTGTTAAAAATAAGATTCCAGGCTCTATTCCCAGATATTCAATACCAGGTGCTTGCTGCCCACTTCGAGAAAATGTGGGGCAGTCTCTTCATTCCTATATGCTATCAACCCCTACCTCTAACTCTTACAGATCTTCAAGTGGTTTGATGCTGAACTCCTCTGCGGGAGTGAAGGGTAGATAGAGATGGTTAGCCCAGAAAGGAGTTAAGGGAGCCTTTGGGTTTCAGAGTACAGCCTTGAGTTAGAACAGGCCCCCGGGGGGTTGGAGGTTTGCTGCCTTGCTCTTCCCAGACAAGTCTGAAAAGAACCTGGTCCTGTGGGGAGCCTAAGGCCAGGATGCCCAGGCCAACTTGGAGTACAGAAAGCCTGCCAGCCACAAGAAAAGCATGCCTCTCCTACCCAGCAAGATGCATCTGAGATTGTCCCAGGAAATGTAAGGGACTGGCCAAGAAGAGTGCTCTTCCCCGGCACCAGTTTCTAAGAATTATTGACAAAATGCCTAAGGGAAGGAGTAGCTAGTACTGTTCCCTACACATACCCACAAAGGGCTAGGTTATCTTCTATTACCTTGGGGCTGTCCCCAGGGCCTTTACGAAAAATCCTTGGGATATATACACCCCTACATCTCTGAATAGATTCCCCCTCAACACACACACACACACACACACACAGGTAACAGAGGGGTGGGTGGAGGACAAACCTGCACCTCCAATCTCAGGGAACCAAGATGACTAGATTCCCGAGCTATTGAGGATGCTGTCTCTGGATCCCCGATGGCGTCTCTTCAGTCTTTTCCAAGAACGGGAGGGAGCAAGCCCAAAGTGCTGTCAGAGAAGGGCAAAGGAAGGTGACTGGGGCGACAGCGTTGGGGCACGGATGGGGGCGGGGCGCACGTTTCTTCACCTCCTCTGTGAGCCAGGGCAGCGGCTGGCGGGCTGAAGCTATTGCCATCCACAAAGGGGATTCTGCCCAGGGCCCCTGAAGAGTGGTTTCCGCACCTCCAGCCCTCTGGGAGGATGCAGCACACCCTTGGGAAATGGCGCGCCCGAGGGGACAGCCATTGCCCTTATCCCAGGGAAGGCTCACCTCTGCACCCTGGTTCTGGGCGAAGGGGGTCTCCAGCGCGCACATCCTTGGTGCCAAGGATGTGCGCGCTGGAGAGCCACGGGTCCCAGCTGCCCACCCCTGTCTGACTCCGGTTGCTCGAACCAGAGGCTGCAAAGGGCTACTCAAGCCACAACCCACCCTCTGCGCCCAGCCTGCACCTCCTGCTGCCCAGCGGCCCCAGGCACCTGCGGAGACGCGCTCGAGCTGGACCCTCAGACCCGCGCGCTCCTGCGGCCGAGCGCGCGCCGCTCCCGCTGCGGCGCCGACACCCAGCAGCTCCGCGGCTCGGGTTCATTCCCCCAGCGCCGTGAGGCGAAGAAGGAGGCGGAACCCGCATCCCGCGGGGTCCAAGCCCCAGCCGCGGCAAAGCCGGAGCCGAGAACCGGCGTGGATTGCAGGAGGCGAGAGGGTAAGCTCGGGCTGAGCGCACCCCAGGGTGGCGGGGCAGTGGCGCTGCGGAGGCCCGTGAATCCCGTTGCCTCTCGGTCGGCCGGGTCTCTTTCTCGGCTCGGGGCACTGCAGTGTCAGGATGCGCGTGAGGTGCGGGATCCAGAGCCTGAGCTCGAGGGCGGGGCGCACGAAGGCCACGCGGCCTCGGGGTCTCGGGCTGCGCCCTCGGTGCCCTCCTCCCAGCAGCTGCCACGGCAACCCAAAGTTTCCCCAAGTGCAGTCGGCAGAGACGGCGCCGCACACTGACCTGAGACTCTCTGTCGAGTTGGCAGCGGCGCCCGTCGCTTCCCTCGGGCAGCTCTGACCCTCCGAACTGGTGGCCCCAGGGCGCAAAGCCGGACCGAGCTGCCCAACCCTGTCTGCCGTCGGAACTGGGTAATGATCTTTGGTCTTTGGCGGCGCCAATCTCAGATGCTAGTTGGTGCCTCCCCGTCCCCGCCCCTGGTTGGCAGAGAGAGGCGGGCGGCGGGCTGAGAAGCTTGGAGTGGGAGCCGGGAGGCGCGCACTTCGCCAGACGCCGGAGCTGTGCGGCGCTTCCGCTGGGAGTGACGCGCCGACTCGGGGATGCGCTGCAGGTGGGGGCGGCGTGCCAGTCCAGTCCCGGGGGCCAGAGGTTGTTCTCCGAAGCTCCGCCTTCTGTTCTCATAAGCCCGGCCCCCGCCCCTCCTCTGGCCACTGCGCTTTGGCCCCAAAGACTTGACTCGTCCTAGAGCTAGGGTGGTAGGGTCCCCAACGCCCCTAGGATCTTTGGTCGGCTTCTGCACCCCTTTTTCTGCCCAGCTCGTATCCACGCGGCTGGTCAGTGAATCTGCCCTCGCGGGACTCTGCTCTATCCTGGTCACTTAGGCAATGCCCCCGAGCCTCACTTCTGGTTGGAGTGTTAGTGGGAACAATCATTCTTGTTTTTATTTTTATGAATTCATAACTATATTACACTGCTATTAAGGCTTAATATGACATTCAACAAAAATACAGTTCATATATTAAACTCCGCTGAAAGATCAAGAAAGATGAAATTAAAACAACAGTTTTTGTGTTGTTGTTGTTGTGCTGGGGATCAAACACAGGGCCTTTTGCACATGAGCCAAGTGATCTACCCCTCATTGAGCTATACCATACCAAGGAAATGGTTTTAACTCTGTGCTTATCTTGGAGAGTCTGACAGAGAAAAGATTCACTGTTTTCTGACATTCAGAGTCTTTAGAAGCAAGTTCATGGGACATTTTACCCTAGAGGTGGGCCCTAAGGAGTTGGAAGTCCTGGATCTGGGTTGCCCTTTGCCCTGGTTTGTTTGGAGGTTCCCAGAAAGGACTGGGAAAATTTGCTGGAAGTCTTAGGTCTCTTCCCATTGTCTATTTTTAAAGCTTTTTATCTATGTATATGTAGTGTACATATTTAAAGGTGCACATTTCCCAAATTCAGTGATTTTGCACAAATTGAATAGTCCAGATTAAGAAACAGAACACCCGCCAGCTCCCCAGAAGATCTCTTTATATCTCCCCCTTGTGGGGAGTAGTGGTTTCAAACAGCATACATTAGTTTTGCTTGTTTGGCACTTGAATCACCTTGTCACCCTGTCACCCTGTTGTTTGACTTTTTTTACCACAATATTAAATTTTAGAGATGACTACTGTGTGTGGTTGTGGTTTGTTCATTCTTTTTGCTATATAGTATTCCATGATGTGTATACAGCTCAACTTATTTTACTCCTGATAGACATTTGGGTAATATTCAGGTTTGAGACATTACAATATCGCTATAAACATGATACTAGATGTCCTTGGGTGAACATATGTACCTATTTCTGTTGGGTGCATACCTAGGAGTGGAATTGTGAGTCACGAAGTAGGCATATGTTCAGCTCTGTAGATATTGCCAAACAACTTTTTAAAGTAATCCAATTTTCATTCCTATGTTATTAGTTTCCTATTGTTATTTATTTAAAAAAAATTTTCAGTTGTAAATGAATGGCATGCTTTTATTTTGTTTATATTTTTTTCTGGGGTGCTAAGGATTGAATCCAGTGCCTCACATGTGCTAGTCAAGTGCTCTGCCATAGCCCCAGCCTTCCTTTTGTTATTTATTACCACAAACAAATCACTGCAAATGTGGTGGCCTAAAACAATACAATTTTTTTTTTTACAGTCCAAACTGGGTTTTATGTGGCTAAAATCAAGTTGCCTGCAGGGTACCTTACTTTTGTGTGCTCTAGGGGACAATCTGTTTCCTTGACTTTTCCAGCTTTTAGAAGCTTCCCTGCATTCCTTGGCTGGTGGCTCCTTCCTCCAAGCTCAAATTTCTCTCCTTTTTCTCCTCCCATCTCTGTTTCCATTGTCACATGGAAGCATCTGATTCCCCTGCCTTACTTATAGGGAACTTTGTGATTATACTAGGTTCACTTGAATAATCTGCCATCTCAAGATTATTTTTTTCAAAAATTTTTAGTTGTCAATGGACCTTTGTTTTATTTATTTATATGCAGTGCTGAGAATCAAACCCAGTGTCTCACACATGCTAGGAAAGTATTCCACCACTGAATTATAACCCCAGCCCCAAGAGTCTTAATTTAATCATGTCTACAAAAACAAAGCCCTGAGATAAAAATCCATCAGAGGATTTTCCCTGGTGACCTGGTCTGTGTTAAGGCTGGTAGGAGAGGGAGCTGATGTTGGAACACCATGTCTGGCCACCACCAACCTGCCACCACTACCATGTCTGAGACAAGGGCTTTCATGTAGAGAATGAGAGTCTGGGTTGCTTGGGCTGGGGACCAATGCTGAGGGAAACATTAGGGAAAGCAGACTCTGCTTTGTGGAGTGGTATGGTCTGAATACATCTGCCAAATTCATATACTGAAACTTAATTGTTAATGTAATAATATTAAGAGACAGTGTGTTTAAGAGTTAATTCATGAGGATGGAGCCCTTAAAAATAAGATTAGCAGTAGAGCATCCTCACATGTTCCAGACCCTGGGTTCAATCCTCAGCACCACATAAAAATAAATAAGTGAAATAAAGGTATTGTGTCCAACTAAAACTAAAAAATAAATATTAAAAAAAAGAATGAGATTAGGGCCCTTTAAAAGGGCTTGAAGTAGTCAGTTCATGCTTGTCTATCCTTTTGCCACATGAGGAAACAGTGTTCACTATCCCCCAGGCCCCTGCCAGGATATTGCAACAAGGCATCATCATCTTGAAACAGAGAGTAGCTCTCGATAGACATTGAACCTCTTAGTCTTCCCAGCCTCCAGATCTATGAGAAATAAAGTCCTACTATTTGTAAATTACCCAGTCTATGGTATTTTGCTGTAGCAACACTAATAGACTAAGACTTGTTAGTTGTTAACAGCAGGAAGGCAGGGTTCAACACAACATATGCTTCATTGTGGGCAAGGCTTTGTGGTGTGGAATGTGCCCCCCATACCATCATGTCCCTTTCCATCCTCCATTTCTGGGGATGAATCTATTTCAGGATTGATGATGGGATTGTGAGGACTGACTTCCTATAGCAGGAGAGGTAAGGTAGGGTGGATGGGATGCCAAAGCCTGTCCTTCTAAGCCGGGGTAGAGGTATCATCCTGACGGAAACAGGAGTAATATAAATGTTAGGAGAATTATTTATCTACCCTCTTGCTGCATTCCCAGAGAGTTTGAAGACAGACCTCTCTGCCAGATGCTCCCTCCAAATGGCCCTCAGATTAACCACCAATAAAGTTCATGGTCCAGAAATCTCTCATACATATTCAGAGTTCCCAAACATCTTTATAGTTTCTAATTCTCTTAAACATGAGCTGACCATCTAGGATTTTCTGACTTGAGAAAGTTTCAAATGTGAAAAATTAAACCAAATAAATAAACAGAAATATCAAAATTTGGGGGAAATATACAATGTAGGAAGAAGAAAACATAAAACCCTTCACTAATATAATAGATGCAATATAAAACAAGAAAAGGTATTATGAAAAGAAACAATCAGAAACAAGAAAAGGCTTTTGAAATTTTAAAGAGCAGATATGAAAATATGAAGTTGATAATCTCAAGAGAAAGGTTACATAATAAAAATAAAGTCATCTCTGAGAAAATATAGTCATCTCTAAAGAAAAAAATGGGGAGGGAGAGGACAGTCAGAGAAAGGGAGAGAGGAAACAAACAAACAAAAAAGGCATGGAGGATGAATGTAAAATGTCCAACATCTGACCAGTAGGAGTTTCAGAAAGAAAGGACAGGGGAAAACATAGGAAAAAAATTATCAAGAAACCAATCCAAAGTTGGGTGCAGTGGCACAGGCCTGTAATCTCACCCCTAAGGGGGTTCTCCTTAGGACAAGAAGCGCTGTAGGTAAGTGTTGAACACTGAGCTTTAGTCACACTGAGCAATGCAGAGCATGTTTTGCTTCTTATATTAATAATTTTCTTCCTCTGGAGAATTGCAAATTCAAGGCCAGAATTTAGTAAGAACCTGTTTCAAAATAAAAAATAGAAAGGACTGGGACTTAGCAGTAGAGTACCCCCTGAGTTCAATCCCCCAAATCAGAAAAAATAGGGAAAAAAAGGATCCAAGAAAATTTCCCCTAGATGAACAACATGTTTTCAGATGTGAAGGGCTTGCTTAAGTGCCTAAATATTTCCATAAAAATAACTGTGGAAAAGGGAACATCTGGAAGAATATGCTCTCTTCCTCTGTCCCTAACTTAGGAGGTGTTTGGCTTGTTGCAAAGTGAGCTAATTTTCTCATCGTCATTGCAAAAAGTAAAAAAAAAAAAAAAAAAAAAAAAAAGCCCTAAACGGGTAACACCTAAAACAATAACTAGTATAAGCACACTATCAAGAATATGGAGTCTTCACAGGAAGAATCGAGTATAGGCATAATCATGGAGTTTAAGTGTTTAAGTGGCTTCATTTGGGAGTGACACCGTGGTGGGGATGTCAGTCAAAGGCTAATGGTTTTCTGTCCAAATCCTGACATACAGCAATTGTTTGACTTCACAATACATGCACAGGTATTTGGTCAATAACAACTTAACTGCTAATTTTAAAATTAGCGATAGCTAGAGAGAGAGAGGTAAGATGGGAATGATGGGAGAATCTGGACCAAGCATGTAAGAATTCTTACTATTCTTAGAACCTTTCTTAAGCCTCAAATTATTTCAAAATAAAAAGTAAGAAAAACTAATGATATTCAGTGCTCACCATGTATTTAGTACAGGTAAGCATTTGACAAGCACTATTCCTTTCAGTCCTCACAGCTCTTATTATCCTCACCTTACAGGTAAAGAAACCAAACTTCCTTCCTTCATTTTTCAGTAATAAACATCTGGAATTTAGAAACACACATTCTAACTGGTTCGTGTGTGTGTGTGTGTGTGTGTGTGTGGCGGGTGGTGGGGGTTCCACCCCAATACGTTTCCCTGTCACCCACCTCCCACCCCACTCTAAATAATAAAGAAACATTTTTTTGTTTGTTTGCTTGTTTGTTTGTTGTACCAGAGATTGAATCCAGGGGTGCTTAATCACTAAGCCACATTCCCAGATCTTTTTATTTTATTTTTTATATTGAGACAGGTCTCACTAAGTTGCTTATAGCCTTGCTATGTTGTTGAGGCTGGCTTTGAACTTTTGGTCCTCCTGCTTTGGTCTCCTGAGAAACTTATTTTTATTTAGAAAGCTTTTTCTTTCTTTCAGGAAATCAATAAAATGATTAAAAAAAAAAAAAAGCCTAGTGACCCCAATTCAGAAAAGCAACCCTTATTCTTCCCATCTCTAATGACAGTTTCTCAGCTTTTCCTCAGCATTTCCAGATCTGTCCTAGAGAATTGAATGGATCACTCAGGCTACAGGATTTTGCTTGTGGTGGGCCTCGAATTTGGCTTGGCCTCCAAAGCTCTGGCCTCTCCTGCTTTGGGACCATAGGGTATTGTGGAGGTGGCTCCACCTGGATCTGTGGCAGGCAATGTGGAGCTCCATCCCAGTGGAGCCTGGCCCCTGATCATCAGGCCCTGGCCCCTGGTCCTCTTAGCTTTAAAATACAGGAAAATATTTTGCTTTGGCTCTGGAGATGCAAATACACTTTTGAAGGCCTTTTTCACTTAAGAAAAGATTTCGGTACAGTGACTATGATCTATTTTTGGAGGGGGGTTCTCCTTAGGACAAGAAACGCTGTAGGTAAGTGTTGAACACTGAGCTTTAGTCACACTGAGCAATGCAGAGCATGTTTTGCTTCTTATATTAATAATTTTCTTCCTCTGGTTTCTTTTCATGCTTCTCTTTAGGTCCCCCTTTCCCCTCACTGTTCAACGTTCTAGTTCAATCTTTCCCTGATGTTCTCTGAATCCTAACAGCTTAAAGTGGGGATGGATTGTTGTTGTTTTTTTTATATAGTTTTCTTTTTTCTGATTCATCTTTGGGAGATAATTGCTTCCCTGCTCTAAGAAGAAAAGAAATGCTTCTAATATGTTAGAAAGATCAGTAGTGAGGGCTAATGCTTCCTTTCAAGAGTTCTATGCTTAAAATCCACAACCCTTAAACTTGGCTGTGCTCAGTCACAGGGAATCCCAGCTGCATGCACCTCTCTCCTATGCTGCCCAGGGCACCCTCACTATGAGAACAAAGGAAAAGTGACAGAAAAGATTGGCTTCAGAATAGTCTTTGGGAGTCTCCCAAATAGCAATGGAATATAAATTTTTTGTTCGATTCTTGGTTCTTAGTCCATAATCACTATGCTAGACCATCTTCTCTGCGATAGGAACTGGGATTTTGTCTGTCAATATTGCACAGCAGGTGTGTATTAATTTGGCTCTTTTTTATTTTTCAGTTTTAGGTGGACACAGTATCTTTATTTTATTTTTATGTGGTGCTGAAGATCGAACCCAGTGCCTCATGCATGCTAGGTGGGCACTCTCTCACTGAGCCACAATCCCAGCCCTAATTTGGCTCTTTTTTTAATTGAAAACTGTCCTTCAGAGATGAGAGGCTCATTCTTTGGTCTCTCAACAAATTGTCCTATTTGACTTTATAATAAGGCTGTAATTTCTCAAAGTTTAGAAAATGTCTCTGATTCTTTTCTTGGTCTTTATAAAGGGCTTAGTGAATGTAACTTCAGAAGCAGTTGTGAGATGGGGTTATCCAGTTTCGGGATTGCATTCTCAGATTTACATGGCTATATCCAAACTCCTTTTCTGGAATGCAGATGTTCAAGGTCATGAAAAGCTAGTCTGCTGTGCATTAGGAAAAGTTGGCATTGGGCCTGATGCAGAAAGAATAAGTCTTGGACAAGAGGACAAGGCAGGCCTAATGAAGGAGAGGCCAGTATGGGTACTCCTAAAAAAGGACAATTGACCTATGGACTTCAGGATGATAAGGACCAGAGTCCATATTTAAATATCAGTTAAGGTAGCTTTGGACATATTTCAGTGTTTTAACCAAATGGGACTACACACACACACACACACACACACACACACACACACACACTACATAAGAAAGAATCTAAGGCTAACTCTTTCTCTTTCTCTCCCTTTCAGTCATTGTTAGTTCATAGTTTTGTTCTCATGATCACAAAATAGCTGTCTATCTTCTAGACATCATATCCATATTATAGGCATGAAGGGTAAGGGTCAAAAGGCAAACAATGTGTAACAACTGTATTTCTCTTATTTTTAAAAAAATATTTATTTTTTAGTTTTAGGTGGACATAATATCTTTATTTTATATTTACATGGTGCTGAGGATCGAACCCAGTGCCTCATGCATTCTAGGCGAGTACTCTACCACTGAGCCACAACCTCAGCCCCATATTTCTCTTATTTGATCAGGAAAAAAAAAATAGATTTCTTTGGTTCCTTCCTGACCTCTGACTTCTATTCACAGTCATTGGCCTGAACTGGGTCATGTGACTATCTCTGCCTTTAAAGGAAGCAAGAGTCATTTACTGAGCTCAGTGAAATCAGGATTCTGTGAGTACAAAAAGTCAGGACTGCATGTTTCTACCAGTGGCCCTGGACAATTTAACCTCTCTTGGCTCTGTTTTCCTCATTGCAATATGAACATTGGACCATAATAGTGCCTACATCAGAGGGTTATCATGAATGTAATGAGCTCATGTTTATAAAACACACAGAACATAGCACTATGAAAGTATTTTTAGATAAATCAATAAAGGGCAGAATATTTACTGGATAGGCATTTAGTATGGCCTACCATTACGCATGGTTATTCTGCATGGTAATCCTCCTTTGAGGTAAACATTACAGTAAAGCATTGCAATCTGATATTAGCTGTACTTAGAGGATTTAGGGAAGGTCAGATGCCTTCATTTGGCAGAGACACATGACAGCAGCGTGGAAAAGTATTGTGGGTGACCTGTAGAAAAGGGGCCAGGGACTAAGCAACCCAGCTCCTTAGAGTGACAAGGCACACCCACAAGAGTGGTAGCAGAGTTGTAGCTGGGATATGGCTGTATTTCCCAGCTTCCCTTGAAACTGCTGTGGCCAGGTGACTAAGCTTTTGTCAACAGAGAGTGGAAGTGAAGTGCACAAGAGAAGGTCCCTGACTACTTGCTCTTCCCCCGCAGGAGTGGCAGTGATGGGAACTACCTGGTAGATGACGATGGCACAGCTGTCAGGAATATTAGATTCCTGAACGACTTTGTAGTACAGAGCCACCCAATGACCTGGAACACCTACTCTGGATTGTTAAATGAGAAAGAAATTCCTATTTATTTTCTTTTGTTTGTGGTGTTAGGGATAAACACAAGACCTTATGCATGCTAGAAGAAACTTCTATTTTTATTTGAGCTTTTTGCATTTTGGATCTCTTCTTTCTAGCTCTTTACTTCCACTAATGTAACTATTTTCATAATTTAAAATAGTATCTTTAGAAATCTATAATATGCATGGAATATTTCTGAAAAGAGATCTGGAAATTTTAGTAACATTGGCTATGTTGAAAGAGGGGAACTGAGAGGCTGGGGGACAGGAGGGAGTCTTATTTTGTTTTTAATTGATATCTACTTAGAATAGTTGAAATTTGAACCATATAAATGTAATACTTTTCAAAAACTAATGATAAGGGCTGGGGATACAGCTCAGTTGGTAGAGTGCTTGCCTATTTGTGTGTGTGTGTGTGTGTGGTGCTGGTTCAATCCCCAGCACCACACACACACACACACACACACACACACAAATAAATAGATAGATAGATAGATAGATAGATAAAAAAAGAAAGAAAGAAAAAAATAATGATAAATTTAGTTGATTTTGTGCACTGTAGTTTGTACACGTTCATTACTGATTAGCACTCAGCCTGCATTTGGGTTTCTTATCTACTAATCCAATGACCAGGCAAAGGAGAAAGGTGATGGATGAAGCTGGCAGAGAGAGGAGCAGCCGGTGAATGCCTGAGTAGGAAGGCAGGACTGCAGCGCTCTGCCTGAGCCTCCTCCCAGTGCAGCTCATCTGGGTGCCAGCAACTGGACTGCTCATCTCCCATCAGACAGCCTGTGCATCAGCTTGAGGGAGGTGATCACTGCATGCAGATTAATGTCACTTCCATTTCTGAGCATCCTAGGTCCCAGGATGGTATCTTTTTCATATGAGGCACTCAGAGAGATTCATTCTGTATTTTTTGTTGGGTGAGCAACGTGGCATTTTTCTAACCAACTGAAGGAGAATTCAGTTCTCATCCTTGCAATACGAGTTCATTTTTTTTTCTGCCTATTTTATGTTGGGATGAGTAATTTATTATTTTCCTATTCATGATTTCCAAAAAGACTTCCATTTCAAAGCCAAAGGGAAAGGGCAGTGTAATGTTTAGTAATTTTCTCCTGAAGCACAAAATGGGGGTTTCTTGTTTAATAAGGATTCAGGAAGGGCATAGTGTGATTGATAGAAGCTCAGAGTTCTAGTGCACGTTTGAAATGATTGTTTTATGCTTGCTTTCATACAATGGCTCCGTTTGTAAACTAGGGCCCCTGGGGACACACTGTTTGCTGGAGTACATGGTGGCACTTTCCCCTCCTAGGATTCCTTGAACTCAATTCATTTCCAGAACAGTTAGCCAGGTGGATTCTTTGGTAAATTAGAAACATAAAAAGATTCAAATAACTTCAAAAATTGCTTTTTACTGGCTTGAAATTTAGAATCTTAAAAAACTGATATATTTTTGATAGTATCCATTTGAATTATCCTTATTAGTTCTTGGTCACCCAGCCATGCTAGCTCCGGAAGGCCCTTGCACAGCCTGACCAGGACATCCCAGCCTGTCCATGACTCCCTGGGGAATTCATCCTGGACCACAGCCAGATTGGATGCTCATAATTTCTAGGTGCATAAGGCAATTGACCCATTTCTCACTTTCCAGATGCCACCTTGTCATGAAGCATTCCCCATCCCCTCAACCAGGAGCTGCAATTGCAGTTTGTAGCTTTCCTAGGGTACTTATCACTGCCAGTCCAGTATTATAGTCATGTGGATCCACATCCCCAAAACCAGGACATATTTGTCTTTCCATCTGGCCCAGCACTGGGCACACAGTAGGTGCTTATGAATGCAAAATACACTGACTATGTACAGGAAATTTTTTTTTTAAAAAATGCACCAAATTCAATTCTTCTCTGCCAGAATTGTGCTCTTTGGCAGAGATGGACAAACATAGTCCATGGGCCAAGTTCAGCTCTGGTCTGCTTTTGCATGGCCCATGCACTCAGAATGCATTTACGTTTTTAAATGATTTGAAAAATCAGAAGATAACACATGAAAATTATACAAAATTCAAATCTCAGTGTCCATTAATAAAATTTTATTGAAACATGGCCACATCATTAGTTTATACATTGTCTATTGTTGTTTTTGTTCTGCCTATGGAGCTGGGAGTCAAAGCCACTGGGTACACTGAGGTGAGGAGGAATGTGGGGTCTAGGACAGATGACTCTGGGTTGCAGGATGATTATTTCTCTTTGGGAAGGTTTTCTTTGGTTGGTCCCTGGCTGTCTTAAAAAGGGGGGGGGTCTTTTATGCCCCTGCAGTTCATCAGCCAATCCCCCTTCTGAGCTGAACATTCTCTCAGAAGGTCTGTCTTGACTCCTGAGCTCCTCGACAAAACTCTACTAATACCTGGGCCTTGAGTGCCATAAGTTGCCGCTTTTGTTTCTGGGTGGGAGAACAGCTTGTGAGAAGTAGCAGGTAGATTCTGGGGAGAGACTGAGAAGTCTTGGCTCTTGTGTCTCTTCAGACATGTCTTCTAACTTCCAGGTAAGTCAGCCTCCCTGTCTCTTGCCACATGATGCCCTGCCCTCCAGACTCTGCCATTACCGGATGCAGCCTTTCAGCCTTAGACCATTTATAAGAAGAATTCCAGGTAACTCAGACACACCTCTCTGACCTATAAAACTGCAACAGAACATCTTGGAAAAACATCACATCAGCTTTGGGAAGAACTTTGAACCAGGACTAAATACCAGGTATTATATTCACTTTAAAAATCAGTGACAGTCTGTACTCAGAACAAGATGTGTTTTTTTCTTCTTCTTCTGGTGATTCATTATTCACTCTAGATACTCATTTTTGCCAGGCAGAGGTGCCATGCAAATATGAAAAGCCAGCCCAATAAATTAGTCACTACTTTGATGAATATGTTTTCATTAACAGAGGCAACTACTGATTCATATAAATCAATGAAGAGATGAGGTAATACTGCAATAATTAATAAGATTTAAAGTTGCTCATAGCATAATCAAACCCTGTACACATGCCTTCGTGATGTGTGCAATTTGTAATCGTAAGTGAGAAAACTGTGAGGTGAATATTTGTTGTTGTTGCTTTTTTGTGTGTCCAGCATCCAAATACCCTTTCTATTCTGGCAAATCCAAGATTGTTTTTCACCGATCCAGAATCTTTCTTCTGTAGGAGCTCAGAAGAATGTACCTCAAAGTACAGCAATTTGGCATGCTGAGTACTTTGAACTAAAGGATATTGGAAGGCCTCAGTGGTGAATGTCTCTCTGACCTTCTCCAGCCCTCTCTCTCCCTCAAAGTCATAGAAAACAGGATTCCTCTTCTCTAAAGAGTATCAAAGAGACTAGAACCCTCTTCCAAAAAAATCAGGCCATAAAATCCAGAAAGTCTTCTCTCTCCTTTCTCCCTTGAAGACCCTCATTTCAGAATAGTCTTTCCTCATACCTGGGAGGCAGAAAAGCTACAAAGAAAGGCCAGGAAGAATCTAAACATACAGCCCCTCTTAGTTTTTCTTCAGTGAATCCCTAGTAGATCTTTTCTCTTATCTAATTACATTTTTTATGTTGCTGGTCCATTCTTCATCAAAATTAGGCACAAAAACAGACCTTTTACCATGGGTGTTTATTTCTGCAGGCTCCCATGTCATGCAAAACTTTGATTAAGTAAATCTGCCATGCTTTTCTCTTATTAGTCTTAGTCTTTTTCATCCTCTTGTTAGCCAATATAGTAGCATTGGCCATTACCCTGAAGATGGGTGAGGAAGGGTTCACACCTTTCTGCCTTCACTTTTTGGCTCTGGAAGCTGGAGAGGAGCAGATAATCCTTCTACAGATCCCTGAATCTTGTGTGTGGACATCTGAGGAGCTCTGTCAATCAGATACTCTTTCCTGGGACTCTGGATCTTCAGGAATGATAAGAAAGCCAGAGATGGCTGGATGTAATTGAGACTTCATGGATGGTAACAAGTGTCCAGGGCTAATGATGTTGGGGCCAACACTCTGCTGACTGAGCCTCTGGTAAGAGCCTGGCTGTGCTGTGCACACCTGATTTCCTATTTCCAAGGCTAATTCTCCAGGCTTTCTGAAATGTTTTGAGACACCCTTGTATTGTTTTAGTAACTTCTTTTTTCTGCATCAGCTCACCAGTGTTGGTTTCATTATCTGCAGAAACTTTGGCTGTTTCATGTTCTTTGTGAGGATAAGACACAGGGTATTATACAAGAAGAAAACTTTATTCTAGACCTGGTTCAATTAGAGGCCAGAAATGATTCATCTTAAAACTACAATTACTTTAAGGGCCCAGCTGACATGAAAGCATATGTTTTACAAAGAATATTGTTCTTTAACATGTCTGTTCAGTGCATTCAATTGTTACTCACCTTTTCTGTGGACGAAAGACTAATCAGGGGCAGGTCACCTTCTCCAAGAGTCTGACAAGGCAGTAATATTTTGGAATTCAAAGAGACGGTACAAACTGTTTCATCCAAACACCTCATTTTACAAATAGGAGAACTGAGGTTCAGACTGGTTAAAATATGATTTACTCTAAATTGTGTAGCTATTTGTAATTACTGAGAGTAGGGATGTCCATTGGACTTGATGGTGGGGAACCATGTCATTTGGCAGGAAAGATAGGCAGGGTAGGGAGGAGAGAGGCAAAGACAGGTGCTTAGTTTTAAGAGCTGAGATTATGCTGTATGCAGTTAAGAGTCCGGGGTGTCACAGAATTAGGTCAGAGAATGGCCACACATGAAGTGTGAGCAGGTGTTGAGAAGCTACTGGACAATGGAGTTGGACAAGAACAGGAGAGTCTCCAAGCCAGAGCCAAACTTGACCTCCTCTTCTCGTCCCCAGGGATGTATGGGTAAGGAGCCCAAGAATTTGAATATCCTTCTTTACTTCCTGGTTTGTTTTTTTTTATCCCCCCTGAAGTTTGTTGAAACTTCTCACCTTTCAAAAACTCTCATGAATCCAGCTGTAACTTCTGGAACTTAGGCCCACTCTATCTTTGGTCTGGGTGTTGACATGCCAAGTAGGATCAGGTTGCCAACGGACTTGCCACCAGTAAGTTCCACTGTCTGGTCCTCAGGTAGAATCAGTCCTTCAGTTTGAGGTTTTTACTTTATGCGTTGTACAGATGGTAGCTACATGGACTCCTCAAGAGAACTAATAAATTATTTGGAAGGAGGAAATTTGATTCATTTAGGCTTTAAAATAGAGATTTTAAAATAAAATTGCTTTCTTGGGCATCACCATGAGTTAATGTTACATTATTGACAGATGGGACATATTGAAAGCACTGATATGCCTTGGGATCACTCATCCCTTCTGCACGCTATTGCCATTTAGAGTTGATTTTGGGTTTTCATTTGATTTATGCCTTTGTTAGTCAGCTCACCATTACAGCAACAAATATCTCAGATCACTTATAAATTATCAACTTATAAAGATAAATAAATTATTTTGGCTCACAGTTTCAGAGGTTTCCGTCCACAGTCTAGGGCCCTGTCACTTTGGGCCTGTGGGGAGGTGGTGCATCATGGTGGAGGTGGTTGGCAGAGCAAAATCACTCACTTTATGGACAGGACATAGAGCGAGAAGGGGGCCAGGGTTTCACAATCCTCTTTAAGGGAATGCCCTACTGACTTGAAGACCTCCCACCAGGTCCCATCTCTTAAAGGTTATACCACCTCTCACTAGCATCATTCTGAGGAAAAAGACTTTATAAACAAATGGGTCTTGGGGGAAACACTTATCCAAATCATAGCATGCCCAATAGAGATCTTCTTTTTCTATTTTTTTCAACTTATGTTGTTGGATGAGTATGGATCTTCAGGGAAAAGTAAATTGTCTACAAAACAGGGTGATGACTATATAGGGAATGGAGGTTTCACAGGACAGAGAAGATGAGATGAAATCCTGCCCAAACTGAGACAGGACTTCATGGAGAAAGTTCAGATCTCACTCTAGGAAAAAAGAAGGGTTCAAACAGGAACTGCTTCTGTAAGATTGAGGTTGTCGCTCCTGCTTAAACATGGTAGGAGAAAAAAAATGAAGAAGTGAGTACCTGATTGAGATACAATATTAAAAAAATAATTTTGAAACTTTGAAAGTCTTTGGTGTTTTTGCATCATAGTGGTGCAGCATTTGTAGTAAATGATGTATAACATATCATAGAATCACAACATGCATTCAGTCACTGTGAAAGGGTGAAATTGTTTTAATCTGCATGGAAGTAACGTTTAGGTGATGATAACTGTTCACTGTAGGAGAATTTGACGATTTGTGGGTTTAAGTTGGGGATGTTATTTCTTGTAGATTGGTAAAGTTAAGAAATAGAAAATTAATAACATAACTTTTAGTTTTGCCTCCAACTCAAAGAAAATCATTTTAAGCTTGAAATATTAAAATGGATTATGAGGTCTTCATACTAATATAATCCGTGTCTGTAGATTTTGTGGAAAAATATGTATGTGTCAAGATTTTGGGTAGAAAAACACCTTTTTTTTCCATTAGAACCCCTTTCTGTTGACTGACATCTAAATGTTCTTTTGATCCTAGTGAAGATTGTTTATAGTCACCAAAGATATTCTGTGCAGTTTTTAATATCTTATGCAAGATTAAGTCAGCAGCTGAACTTAGTTCTCAACGAACAGGAAGATGTTCACTACATCCTAATGGTTTACCATTCTGTTTACCATTCTGACCAACATTCACTAGGGAGTTAACCAGTGTGACTGGAGCCACAGGTCAAGTCATTTCCAGTCCTGGAATTGGACTGGACACATTCTTTCCTCTGATTCTTGGTTTGTGCTGACCCTGTTCTCTTTCCTGGCCTTTCTTCCCTATTTTTCTAACTCTGACACCTCCGTAGAAGACCAGCTTAACTCCTCTGTGCAGCATTCACTGACCATTCCAAGAACGAGGGCATATGCTTTATGCAAGCTCCGTAGTACTTATGTAGTCCTTGGATGTCTTTAGACTTCTTTATCTTCTTTATCTGCCTTATTGTAGTGAAATTCTCAGCTCTCTGAGGGAGTACCCATCTTCAGCATGGGCAATGAGCATTGGGTGACTGATTGACAGTCCCCACAAAAGCTAGAGTTGGGGAGAGGGTTATGAAGATTAGGACAGGAGAGGAAGGTAGATGTGGACAGGATCAGGAACATGGCAGCATCCTAAAATAATTCAAGGAGAAGCCAGCTGATCTGTGATGTAGCATTTGTAGTAATGATGTATAACATGTCATAGAATCACAACACGCACTCAATCACTGCTGGCGAGTGAAGGCAAAGAAGGTGTTTGGCCAGCCTTAATGTCTTTGTGGACTTCCTTAATTGACTAGATACTTAACTTGCATGTGTGTTTTTCTGGGGATGGAGCACAAGGCCATTCTACTTGCTCCTTTCCCAAGTGGCTCTCCACTTTCATGCTCTGAATAAACTGCTCTTCTGGACTTTCTCTCCTCCACCTCTTCTCCTCTGGTTAGCAAAAGCTACTGTCCTTTAAAACCCAGTGTGAACACCACAACTTCTGAATGCAGTATTAGAAATGATGACTTAGGTTTCTAGTGACAGCAGCTCAACTCAAAGTAGCCCTGGCAGAAAAAAAAAGAGGTTAATAGTCTACAAAAATTTTGGAAGGACAGAATGCAACTAGCCCTCTGTGGAATCTATAGCCAACAACTCAATCTATAATCAGCAACTTCCCTACTCCATTTCTCATCCTCGTTTCCCATGACATGATGGCTCATTTTAAATCCTGCAGAGAGAAGAAAAAAGCAGCATGCAGAGAAGGGGGCCATCTTGAGATTTCTGAATGCAGACTCAGTCTGAAGCTCCTTTGGGGATTCCTGAGATACTTTCATATCCTCATACAAAATATTGCCATGCTTAGATCACACTAGCATGGGAAGGCTTCTGTTGTTGTTGGCTACAAAACACATGACAAAATAAACTGAGATCTTGGAATATAATTATAAAAGGAAACATGCAACTCTTCCTCAGATGGTCTTCGATGATATCACTGATGGGAGCTTGGGGGTCACTGGGTGGACTGCATTACTCAGAAAGCTTTAACTGAGAATCTTTTGACCATGGGCCAAAATTCTAGGTATGTGAGTTTAGCAAGATGCTTTGGGTGCCTCAGGCCACATCACCTGGACCATCTCTGATTTTAACCAGGCTTCTATTACCTAAGTGACCTTGAGAAGACCTTTTCCACCTCTTCCCTCTTTCCACTCCCTAATTCTGCTTCCTAGGTTGCATCCCTAAGAAACAACCTGTTCCCAGACCAGGAGTCTGCTTTTAGGGAAGTTCTTCCAAAACAGAGAGATATTTTGTATATAGTACAATATTTTCCCATAAGGAACTTCAGCATTTAGAGTACTTGAACAAATATTATTGGAAAATAATAAAATGAAAATAAAAGGTAGATTTCAATTAAATAACATGTGAGAAGTACAGACTTTAGTCCATTATGGTTGATGTGGATTTTATTTAATTTTAGTAATAATTCTTCCAGTTCTGATAGCTTCAACCAGGAAAATTTGGTTCTTCTCAAATCATTATTTCTTTCAATATTCTATTAATCTCATATCTCACTGAGGCACTCTGTTCTCAGCTAAGTATGAAGAGGTGGGATTGGGTACATTTTGTACCATATCCTTAGTGATCTGTAATTATATCCTGTCATTCAAATGTTATTCTATTCAACTTTACAGAGCTTAAATACCCCTTAACATTTTACTTCTTCCTAATACTAAATGGAACACTTAGGTCTTCATAAAATCGTCTAGGAACATGTCATGAGAGTAAACAAAATGAACTAAAACCATCATTTTTTAACTTGGGGTCAGTTATCTAAAGGAAAAGTTTAATTTTCAATTGCAAAAGTAACATAATAATATTAAGAAAAATTTGAGTGAATAAAAGTATTATTAATAGAAACATACTGTCAAAACATTTTAATTTTATGATTATTATGGTTGGTCGTTTTATAAATGCATTTTTATGCAATTGTAGTATTGCAAAATTTTGTGTTCATTTCTTTACCAAGAGAATTTTTTAACCTCAGAAAAGCATCTTGAGAGGTTCGCTAGTCCTGTGTAGTATTTCAAAATTATATGCAGTCTGTTGGTGCTGTGACTTGAAAGTGTCCACTCCAAAATTCAGTGTTGCCCATGTGATGGTATCAAGAGGCAGGGCCCTTAAGAGATGGTTAAGCCAAGACAGCTTTTTCCTTATTAATGAGGCTTATATAATGGAGGCTTCACCCAGTGACAGATGATCTTGCCCTTCTGCCTTCTGCCATGAAAGGACATGGCAAGAAGGCCCTCATCAGATCAAACCAGGTGCCTTGACTTAGACTTCTCAGTCCTAGAACTGTAGAAATAAATTTCTGTTACTTATAAATTTTAATCTCAAGCACAAAATGGACTAAGACAAATGGGCTTTAACATCCTTAGGAAAAGTATAATGGAGGCTATTTTCCCAGTTCCCTTTCTTAGTCCCCTAGCTTGTCTTCTAGACCTGCACAAACTAGATGCTATAGTTTGGAGACAAGGTGGATCCCCGCCCCCCAGCTCTTGTGTTGATGCAGGAACGTTCGGAAGTAAAACAATTAAATCATGGAAGCTGTAACCCAATCAATGGATTAATCCATTTGATGGATTAATAATTTGAAAGTACTTCTATACTGAGTAGTAATTGCAGGCAGTTACTGGTATGTGGCTGTAGGAGGTAGGTTTCTGGGGCCATGCTCTGGAAGGTTTTATCTTCTTTGAAGACTCTTCCTTCCCTTTCTGCCTTCTGGCTGTTAGGGGGTGAGAAGTTTTCCTTTTCCCTGCCCTTCTGCTGTGATGTTTCTACCTCAACTTAGGCCCCGAGCGATGGAGTTGGCTGACCATGGACTGAACCTCTGAAACCATGAATCCAAATAGACTTTTCCATCTCTAAGTTGTTTTTGTCAGATATTTTAGTCACAGTGACACAAAGCTGACTAACAGATAGGCAATCTTAGTTGCCATGTTGATGAAATAAATCATAATAGAATTCCTTAAAATATCAAGTGCTTTTAACATTTTAATGATTTTTTAACATTTTTAATTGTTGAAGTGTAGCATTTATTACAAAGGGGCATAGTTGGTTGGTACTTGTGTTTCAGAATCTTGATAAGAACCTTGTTTAGTCAACATTTTTATTTTTACTTTCTCCCAAGCCCTATGACAATATGCATTTACCTTCAGAGACAATCCTGAAGTCTTTTTTTAAATTTATTTTTTAGGTGTAGATGGACATAACACAATGCCTTTTATTTTTATGTGGTGCTGAGGATCGAACCCGGGTCGCGCCCATGCGAGGCGAGCGCTCTACCGCTGAGCCATAATCCCAGCATGAAGTGTCTTTTAAATATATTTTTTCTGTGCTTTTAGTGGTAGGACCTTTCATTATAAACATTCCTGTTTTTCAATTTTAGGATTTTTTTTCTTGTGTTATTTTTTTAATAGTTTGTTTTCATTTTTTTATTTTTTCGGTCTCTATTTTTAGCACATTAATCCTCTTAGACTGATCATGTGTCTGTGTGTCTGTGTGTGCGTGCATGTGAGTGTGTGTGTGTGTGTGTGTGTGTGAGAGAGAGAGAGAGAGAGAGAGAGAGAGAGAGAGCTCTTCTACTATTCATCTGTTTTTGTTTTTTAGTTCTACTTTTGGTAAGACCTCCTCCAATTTGTGTTTCAACTTCATAGGTGATTTTTTTAATTACTAAAAGCATGTTTCTAAGAACTCTTTCTTGGTACCTGAACGTTCTTTTTCTAAAGCGCCATATTCTTCTTTCACAGATAAATCTTTTTAAATATCCTTTAGAC
Source organism: Marmota flaviventris (assembly GCF_047511675.1). Taxonomy (NCBI): domain Eukaryota; kingdom Metazoa; phylum Chordata; class Mammalia; order Rodentia; family Sciuridae; genus Marmota; species Marmota flaviventris. Next base: position 101,743,345 of record NC_092502.1, on the reverse strand, counting down.
TATTAGAAAAATCATATTGAATTTTTCATCTCTTCTTTTTATAATATCTGAGTTCATATTATCTGCATCACATTTTCAAAACTTTGTATCTAGTAGAAGAAAGAGTCTTCAAATTTTGAGCAAAAATCTAAGAGTTTAATTTCATTGGCTGATTGGCTTAACTCAGTTATTTATTATTAACTCATTCTTGAATCAGGTACTATATAGGGAGACCACAGTTTTCCGAATGGTTGGGAGTGAATCAGCATTCCTCTCTAAATTAGACAGGATGTTTGCTCTACCAGAACTGAGATTGAGGGAAGAGTACCCCTTCAAAAAAAACTAGAAGGCATTACTAAGGAAAGAGCCAAAGAAAGCTGGACAGACAAAAAAGAACTTGATCTTTAGGCACCAGGTGCAGGGGTTTCTTCTGCAGCAACCTACCTGACCTAGACATCAAAAGCCAATGTCTGAATTCCTATAGAGACCAGTTACTCAGAATGTCATGGCATCTCAGTCTGTCTCCTGATAGCATTGCTTCTTAGACAAGTCTTCATATTATGCCAAAGTCTGGCTTCCTGTAGCTATCATCCATGACCTAGAGGGCGTTTGGTGCACCCTTCAGAGATATGAAGGCAGATCTCATGCTTTCAGGTTCTTTCTTTTCAGACTTAACACCCTCTTTTGCTATAGCTGTTCCAATCTTGCAAAATGTTGAGTCCTTTCCTTTCGTGCTCTGTTTTTACCTCAAGGTTTATGCAGTTTGGTACAGCATGAGCAGCCCCGATCACCTGGCACCCTCATTTCCACTTTCACAGTTGATTCACAGCACTTTGCTCAAAATTAGTTCTAAGTATGATCTGAGACTATGTGAAGAGTTCATTTAGTTTCTCCAATAATACGTATTGAACCTTTATCACAGCAATTCTTAAACTGTCATTGCACATTAAAATCACTAGAGAAACACAAATCCTGATGCACATACCACACCCCTGACCAAAACTGGACTGTCTGGGATGGGCAGATGCGAGCTCAGACACTAGTATTTCTTAAGCCTTCTAGAATTGGGAGTCTAATGTTCAGCCAAAGTGAAGAGTCATCACTCTGCTGTGTAGCAGGACTTCCTAAGAATCTAAAGTCAATGGCTTTAGGCTTACTAAAGGTAGATATTTCAGAAAATAAGTATGAGGCTTATCTCTATCATTTGCCTCTATCTAACCATGTATGTTTTCTTATAGAATTATTCATCAACTCATATCATGCAAAGCAATCTGGGGATAAAAAAAGCTATTTGGTCATGGATAATATCAGGGTTTTTGAAAAAAAATGGTTATATTGGTACTTAGCTAAAAATTGCTTTTATATAATTTACTGTTTGGTTGACATCTCGGGGTGGACAGTGTCTGAGTTTATTTAAATGACTTTCTGCAGAGTCAAGAGCAGCATTATGTTCTGGTGGGAACTTAAGAAGAGCTTCTTGAAATTATTTTCAACCAAAAAAATGCATTCCTGTCTTTTATAACTATGGATTAGATGCCATCTGTAGAGCTCCCGAGTTTTACAAAAAGCCTACATTTAGACTGACATTTATCTTATAATATGGCAGTAGAAAAAATTCTGAAACATTTACTGAACAAAGGTTAAGGCCGATCTTTATAATGTGATGTTTATAGAGCATAAATCTGCACTAAAAGAGGGTAGATTTATTATTTATGTTTAACCACAGTGTCTATTGTATATTTAAAATCCAATATTAAATAAAGTAGATTCAGGGATGAAGGAAGGAAAGGGAGGGAGGCTGAAAATTAAGGCAGAAAGAAGCCCATTGAATATTCTTAGGAGCTTTCTCATCACTTGCTGAATTCAGAACGTTTTCCCCAATTTTTTAAAAAAAATTTTCAAACATAAAGAAAAGCTTTCAGAATGTTGTAATGACATTTGATGACCTCGTGTATGATCTAGGGTTCTCCAAAGGAACAAAACCAATAGGATGGATTGATTGATTGACTTTAATTGGCTCATACAGTCATGGAGTCCGGCAAGTTCCAAGATCTATAGGGCGAGTTGGCAAGGTGGAGAGCCAGGAGAACCTATGACTTAGTTCTAGCCTGAGTCCAAAGATCTGAGACTCAGGAGAACTGATGGTATTAGTTCCTGTCCAAAGGCCAGCAGGCTCAAGACTCAAGGCACACATTTCTGTTCAGATCCAAAAGGAGGATAAAAGCCAATGTCCCAGTTTAAAGGCACTAAGGCAGGAAGATTTCCTTCTTACTCAGGGTAGAGTCACTGTTTTGATCTATTCAGGCCTTCAATCGATTAACCAATTCACATCAGGGAGGATGATTTTCTTCACCTAGTCTCAGGAGAAACTTGCTTTTTTGGTTGACATCTTGGTCTTCTCATCTAAAACACTCTTGCACAAACACCTAGAAGAATATTTAACAAGGGCTGGGATTGTGGCTCAGTGGTAGAGCACTTGCCTCATTTGTGTGAGGCACTGAGTTCGATCCTCAGCACCACATTAAAAAAAAATAAAATAAAACAAGAATGCTTAACAAGAAGTTCAGCACCCCTGTGGCTCAGTCAAATCAACATGTAAAATTAGTCATCACATTTCATATTAACTTTAAATTGGTTCAAAACAATATTATCATAAACTTAGCAGCTTAAAACAACACATATTTATTATTGCATGGTTTCTGTGGGTCAGGATCCTGGGCATAGCATAGCTGGGTGCTGTTTATAGAGTCTCACAAGACTGCACACAGTGTCAGGCAGGTTTTTTATCTCTTCTGAGGCTATACTGGGAAACGATTCACTTCTAAACTCACTTAGGTAGTTGGCAGAATTCACTTCTCTGTGTCTGTAAATAAGGGCTTCAATTTCTTACTGGCTGTCAACTGCAATCTGCCCTCAGCAGCTATAGGCTACAGTGGTTCCTTGCTTTGTAGAATTCCCCTACGTGGCCTCTTTCTTCCTCAAAATCGACAAGTCTCCACAAGGACAGAGGGTACAGTCTTATGTACTGAGTAACATAATCATGTACACATAATCATGTACATCCTGTCTTCCTTATATTACTGTTCAGAAGCAAGTCACAGATTCCATGTACACACAAGGGAAGAGGGTCACATAGCAGCACAAACACCAGAGAATATGATCATGGGAACCTCTCCAAGCCTGTGAATCATAATTCTCCGTTTATTTATTTTCATTTTTCTTTTTAAAATGTTTACAAAATATTTACATGTTAGGGGGTACCATGTGACAATTCTGCATTTAGAGTCAAGAATTGTTAGCATTTTGCATATCTTCTTTCTCTCCTCATGTCTCTTTCTCTTTATACACACACCCACACACATACACACACATGTACACATGTGTATACACACACACACACACACCCCCTTTTGCTGAACTATCTAAAAATGCTTGTCGACAAAGGTACCAAAAACATACTTCAGAGAAAAGACAGGTTTTTAAACAAATAGTTCTGTGAAAACTGGCTATCTGTATGTAGAAGAATGAGACTAGATCCCTTCCTCTCACCTGCATACAAGTCATTTCAAAATGAATCAAAGACCCGGACATTAGAAGAGAAATTTTGTAACTCCTAAAACAAAATGTAGGGTCAATACTCCAACACATACATGCAAGCTATGATTTCCTCAATAGAACTCCTAAAGCTCAGGAAATAATACCAAGAATTAATAAATGGGATGGTATTAAATTAAAAAGCTTCTGTACAGCAAAGGAAATGAGAGCATGAGGAGAGGACATACCAAATGGGAAAAAAAATCTTCACTAGCTACTGTTCTGACAGAGGATTAATATCCGGAACATATAAAGAACTCAGAAAACTTAACACTCCCAAAACAAATGATCCAACCAATAAATGGACAAACTGAACAGACAGTTCTCAAAAGAAGAAGTACAAATGGCCAGCAATTTTAAATATATTTATTAAATATATTTAAATTATATCAGCAAATATTTAAATATATTTTAAAAAATGTTCAACATCTTGAACAGTTAGGAAAATGCAAATCAAAACTACACTAAGATTTCTTCTCACTCTAGTTAGAATGGCAGGTATCAAGTATACAAATAATAATAAATACTGGTGAGAATGTGGAGGGAAGGGAACATTTTTACACTGTTGTGTGGTTATAAATTACTACAACCACTTTGGAAATCAGTATGAGTTTCCTCAAAAGATTAGGAATGGAATCACCATATGACCCAGCTATACCACTCTTTGGTATTTACTAAAGAATTAAAGTCAGTGTTATATGGCAATACTTGCAATTCCATGTTAATAGCATCTCAATTTACAACAGCCAAATTATGGAACCAGTCTAGATGTCCATCAATGGATGAATGGAAAAACTAAAAGTGGTATATATACACAATGGAATTTTATTCAGCCAAATAAGAATGAAATTATGACATTTGTTGGTAAATGGAAGGAATTAAAGAATATCATGCTAAGTAAAATAAGACAAACTCAGAAAGTCAAAGGATTGTAAGTTTATTCTAATATGTGGAAGCTATAGAGAGAAGAGAAAAACAAGTGGGGCAGGATATTATGAAAATAGAAGGGAGACCAGTAGAGTAGAGGACGAGTACCATGGAAGAGAATGGGCAGCTACTGGGGAACGAAATTGGCCAAATTATACCCTTATGTTGAGCGTGTGTATGAATATGTAACAAGAAATCACATTGTTATGTGTGATTATAATGCAACAATAAAAGAGAAAAAATAAATAATAAGAATTGATCTTATGGAAAAAATATTTATTGTTATTATCATTTCCCTCAAAATAACATTCATCTTCTAAGAGTAGTATGTATCACTATGCTCAATCATTTCAATCATTTAATAATTTCAATCATTTAATAATTTCAATCATTTAATATTCAGATGATATTCACATTTCTCCAATTGTAAAAAACAAGACTTCTGTAAATTTTTTAGAACTAAGGTCCAATCAGGCTTCATGTATTACATTTGGTTATATCATTTTATTCTAGCTCAGTTGTCACGAAGTTAAATTTTTTTTCAGTATGTCATTCATATATACAGAACAATATGTCATATATATTAGATATTATAAGAAAAAGCAAGAAAAAGAAAATAGGCCTAAACTTTGGAAAAGAAGAAAGTAAACTGTCTCAATTTACAAATAACATGATTGTTTACAAAGAAAACCCAAAAGAATCCATAAATTATTAGTATTAATGAATCTATCAAGGTCTCTTTATACAAATTCATTATGCAAAAATTATTTCTATGTTACCAACAATTGAGCAAAAATGAAATTTAAAAAAGCAATGATAATACTATCAAAAAAGTTCTAAATTCCCACAAATAAACCTAACTAAAGATGTATAAAACCTCTCTTGTACACTGAAAACCATAAAATATTGATGAGAGAAATTAAAAAGTCAAATAAATAGAGCTATTAATTGTCAAAAAATAATGTCTAAACTGGATCTGGTGGTGCACTCCTGTAATCCCCGCTACTCAGTAGGGTGAAGCAGGAAGATAGCAAGTTTAAGGCCATCCTGGGCAATTTAGTGAGATTTTGTCTCAGAATAAAAAATAAAAAAGGCTATATCTGTAGCTCAGTAGTTGAGCTCCCCTTGGGTTCTATCCCCAGTACATCCCCCACCCCACAAATGTCTAGATTCAATTAAAATCCCAAAAGGTATTTTTGTGGGAACTGACAAAATAATTCAAATTTATGTGGCACTGCAAACCTAGAATAGGCAAGGCAATGTGAAGAAGAACAAATTTTGAGAACACATACCATAAGATTTCAAGATTTACTATAAAGTTAGAATCATCAAGGCCGTGTTGTTTCAAGGACAAAGTGATTAGTGTAACCAGAGTCTATGTACAGGTCCAAACATATACAGTTACTTAACATGTGAAAAAACACAACTTCAATCCAAAGGCAGAAACACAGCTTTTTCAATAGTCCTGGTGCAGGGAGATATTTCTATTTTAAAAAAACACTTGAGCAGCTGGGATTGCGGCTCAGTGGTAGAGTGCTTGCTTGCTTAGCACATATGAGGTACTGGGTTTGATTATCAGCACCACATATTAATAAATACATAAAATAAAGGTATTGGGCCTATCTACAACTAAAAAAGTTAAAAAATAAAAAATCTTGATCCCTATGTCACACTACATACAAAAATTAATTTTAGGTAGATCACAGACCTACATATATGAGGTAAAACAATAAAATTTCTAAGAGAAAGTGTTGGAACAAGTCTTCCTGATTTAGGGAAGCATTTTTTTTGTGTGTGTGTATGTGTGTGTGTGTGTGTGTGTGGTGCTGAGAATTGAACTCAGGACCTTATCATTCTAGGCAAGTGCTCTACCATTGGGCCACACCTTTAGCTCAGAAGCAAATGTTTATAAACAGGAAACAAAAAACATAGTAATTATGAAAGAAAAAAAAATACAAATTATATTTCACTAAAATATGAAATATTTGTTCATCAGAAGATCAGAGATACAATTAAGAGAGTAAAAAGAAAGTCCTAGATTGAGACAATAGTTTCAGTGCCTATATTTGATAAAGTTCACAGATATCCAGTAAATATACAGAATTCCTCACAAATCCATTTAAAAAAAGACAACCCAAGTTTAAAAAAAAATATGAGTAAAAAATTAACAGGCACCTCACAAAAAAGATATCCAATTGGCTAATAAACTTATGAGAAGATGCTCTGCATCATTAATTATAAGAGAAATACAAATTAAAAACACAATGACATATGCACCCATCGAAAGGGCTAGAATTTAAAAGATGACAAATCCAAGAATTTTGAGGTTATAGAAATATTAAAACTCTCATTTTTTTTTTTTTGTGGTTGGTGCAACCATTTTAGAAAACTGTTTGACATTAACTACTAAAGTTACCATCTGCTTCCCAATGACTCAGCAACTTACCTGACCTTGTCCTCCTCTGAGGTTTATCACCAAAGAGAAAAGAGTGTCTACTGAATGAAGCACATGTGCAGGGAGTGTCCCTAATTCAAAACTGGAAAGAGCCCAACTAGCCACCCACAGAGAACAGATAAACATAATATGCTCTATTCCTACAATGGACTAATAGACCACAAGAAATTAATCCAGTGTGATAGAAGTCAGAATAATGATTATATGTATGTGTAGTGGGGGGGGGGGGGTTCGTGTTGACTGGGAAGGGGTATCATAGAAACTTCTGGAGTGCTGTTTTATGTCTTCATCTGAGTGGTAGTTACAGGGTGCATATATAAGTGCATATAATTGTGTATTTTAAGGTTATTACACTTTCTATAGATCACTCCCAATGTTATATCACAATAAAAATGTTTTAAAAACAAACATACACAAATCTGAAGTTTGACTCTGAATTTTCATTAATTGAATAGCCCTGTTCCCTTACCTTGTCACTATCCCCTAAATGCAACCTCTTTCCTGGCTTCTAATATCATGTATTAATTTAGTCTATTCATGAGCTTTATACAATGGAAATTTATAGTATCAATTCTTCTGTTTCTGTTACTAAACATATTTGGGGGGTGGATACCAGGGATTGAACTCAGGGGCACTCAACCACTGAGCCACATCCCCAGCCCTTTTTTTTTTTTTTTTTTTTTTTGCATTTTATTTGGAGAGAGGGTCTCACTGAGGCACTTAGTGCCTCACTGTTGCTGAGCTGGCTTTGAACTCGTGATCCTCCTGCCTCAGCCTCCCAAGCCGCTGGGGTTACAGGCATGTGCTACTATGCTCAGCTAAGCTTTTCAGTCTTACAGTGCAGTTTTAATTGGTGTTTCTCTTATTTCTAGTGATGTTGAGCAGCTTATCATATGTTTAAGGGTCTTTTTCTGTGATAACTGTTCGGGTCATATCTTATGCCCACTTGTGCTCCTTTTCTTTCTTCATTTTTAATTACTTTTTAAATATATTGTGGAAACTGAAACTTTAAAAAAACTGTACTCTCCTGCCAAAACCACAATCATATGTATTGTCATAGTATTGCCTGTGAATTATTCTGGATTTATCACAGAAGAAACAATGACTTTCCCTGGGTCCTTCCACTGAAAGACTGAAATACAGAGATTTTTGTCCTTCACAATTTTTTTTTTTCAGTGCTGAAGATTGAACCCAGGACCTCCCACATAGGCAAGGCTCTGTCATTGAGCAACTCCCCAGTTCACATTTTGTCCTTCACTTTCATTCCCAAATGTACATACCTTGACAGATGTACAAGATGCTCTTCTCTGTTAAACCCTGTTGGCCTGTCCTGTATCTATCTATGGTGTTTGGCCAGCTCTGCCTCATATTACTGCCAGCCCTTTAAATGTGTAAACATTCTTTAAACATGTGTATTCCCCCTTCCTCAGGGAGCCTTTCTCCATCTCTCTATATTCATGGGGACTTCACACATGACCTACCTCTTCTTCCACAAATGCCTTCATCCCCCTTCACCTACGCAGTGAGCTGGGCCCCCTCCCAACTGCTTCCTTCTTGCTTCCTCTCCAAGGCAGTGGGGCTCTGGGGTCCTCAGTGTCCTTCACTTCTTCTCTGTGCGACTTCAGGCTCTGCTTGGTTAAAGTCTTCCATTTCAGCTAATCTGTCTTTCCATGCCTTAAATCCTTTCTAGAACGATGTTCCTTAATGCATTGTCTGTGTCCACAATGGAGATAGCCAAGTACATTATGGGGCAGAGCAATGAGAGTTCCAGACTGGGCCAGAACCCCATGGAACATAAGAAAGACCATTCATTACTGAACTTTCCCAAGAACCTTTAACCCTACAACTATTACACACACGTGCACACACTCACGCCTCCGGAACTTTGAAACTGTATTTTATCTTAAACCTCGGCCAGACAAATTCTTGTCAAACACCATGAATCTTTGTCAGAAAATAATGATTTTATTCAGTCCCTGTCAAAGCACACACCTAAGTGGCAGGATGGGAGTGAGTAGTTAGTTTAGGGATGTCGGTTTTGCCTTTCTATTACAGTGAGTGAGGCTCCCTTAACTATCCCCACCTCCTTACCCCTGCACCTAGGGGTGCCCCCCATATACCCACCATGGATCCTTTCACTCTCATACCCACTTTCTCTTGCCCCAGTCTCAGATGCCTCTGCATTCTGACAACTCCACACCTGGATTCAGCTCAGCATCCTCCACTGAGCATGGGCCTGCCATCCAGCTGCAAAACCACAGCGTCTCTGCCAATTCTGGACACACCTCAGATACCACCTGTCCAAATGGGAGTTCTCACCTCCCTGCCTCCTTCTTTCCTAATCTCCTTCTCTGGGGTTCAGCAACCCTCTTCTCCACAGTCTCTCAAGCAAGAAACCTGGGAGTCAGCTTCTTATTCTTTCTTTTCCTCACTTCCACAATTAAAAAGTTTTAAAACCTGGCTGGGGCTGCTCCCCTCCTCCCCCTCGCCACTGTGGCACCATCATTTCAGGTCCCCATCATCTCTCCTTGACGTTGTTATAGTTCTCTATTGACTGCCACTACCTCTGGTCTTGCCCTTCTTCTGTCTAGCCTTGCTCTGTCCCCCATGGTTCTTTTTCTAAAAAGAAAATCTGAGATTATTCAGATTGACTACTGAGATTAATTCACCTCTCTGAAATTCTTTCGTGACTTCCCATGGAACATAGGATAAAACTGAAACTGCTTAGCAAGGAGTCCAAGATTCTACAGGATAATTTGGCCTCTACTACTTTTCTAGCTTCATTTTTCACATATTCCTTCTTAACCTTTATGTTCCAGCAATTCTAGCAGGTTTACATTTCTTGGAGTTTACCATAATCTCTCCAATTTCCAAGGTTTGCCTGTCGTTTTCTTTGCTTGTTCTATGCATAGTTCTTCACCCTCTGCCCTTCCACTACTTAAGCATCAAAAAACTCTTCCTCATGCTTCAAAGATCAGCTTAGGTGTTGTCTACTCTGGAAAGCCTTTCTCAAACTGCCTCAGCCAAACTGAGTGTCCCATTTCCAAATCTCATACTCTTCCTGTTAACTTTCTCACCAATGCCATTTGCTTAAATGTTGGTATCTTTAAATAAACTTTTGAGTCCTCGAGTTCAGAAACCATGTCTTATTTATCTTTGGATGTCTGGTGTGTTTATGATTTGCAGTGAATGTTGAATAGATCCTTAATGAATGAAATAATGATTGAAGAGATCTTAACATTGGGTCTGTGGGTACAAGGGTGGGCTCTGTTTTTACATATATGAGCTCATTTAATTCTGGACTATTGATTCCATTTTGTAGATATGGATCAATTTTATTCACCCTTGTATCCCTATTGCTGAACATAGTGCCAGGAAGTAGAAACTCAACAAATACCTGCTTCTTAAATTGGGTTGCCAGAGTGAAGTATCATAGATTGAGTGGCTTAAACAACAGAAATTTGTTTCACACAGTTCTGGAGTCTAGAAATTTGAGATCAGGGTGCCAGCATGGGCAAGTTGTGGAGAGGGCCCTTTCCTTGTTTGTAGATAGGTGGCCACCTACTTCCTGTGTCCTCATAAAGTGGAGAGAGAGCAAGCTCCATTCATCACCGCCTCTTCTAAGGATGCCGATCCTATCACAGGGCCCCACCTTCATGACTTCATCTAAAACTAATTACTTCTGTAAGACCAAACACCATCACATTAAGGGTCAGGGCTTCAACACATAAATTTGGGAGTGGGAGGAACATAAACATTCAGTCCATAGCATTGATATTTGAGTGCATGAATGATAACTCTCTGGGCTAGGGCAGGTGTTACCATCACGTACCATTGAAGAAATGGGGTCTGGGAAAGGTTAAAACTTGTCCTTAATCACAAGCTAAGGAAGCCAAGGCTTGGAGTGCCTGCCCTGCCACATGGCATTCAGAGAGAGAAGCAGGATGCTTCTCTGGACCAGGCAGTTCATTGGGGAGAAGCCTCATTCCACAAGCAGCTGTTGGGCTATTACAGGGCCTGACTTAAGAAGATGAGCTGGGACAATCACATTAAGAATTTGAACCAAGAAACTGAAAAAATGGGGCATTAGTAGTGAGATCCCAGATAAAAAACTTTTGCAGGGTGGTAGGCTGGAGTTATAAGGGGTATGTAGACTAAATTGGGAGACCACAACTGATTCCCAGTGGAACCCTGTGGTCCCAAAGGCCTTCACATTCAGGTTCCAGTTTGTTTTTTTATAGTCTACACCCTGTCCTGCCCAGCATTCAAGGTGTTTGTTCTTTGCAACTAAAGGTTTTAACAAAACTCCAAGGATTGAAAGATTGAAACCCAGGCCCCTTCTCTCTCTCTCTCTCTCTCTCTCTCTCTCTCTCTCTCTCTCTCTCTCGTAGTTAGAGCTCTGTTCACTGTTTCACAGCTGGAGACATTGTCTTTGTGCAGATGTTATCAGAAAGCCAGGCTGCTGGGAGCCATTAGCCAAGTAGGTATGACAATTTCCTTGCCAGCGTACCCCATGTTGCTGACATGTTGCAGCGACATTGAATGTAGGTGACCTTGCTCAAGGACCAAGGCAGATTAGGGTGTTCCCGGTTTAAGATAGTCGTGTTTAGGGCGTTCCCAGTTTAGGTTCCAGGTTTAAGGTTTAAGATTATTCCTGCTGGGAATAGGGCGTATCCTGCTGCCTGAGTTCCCCTTGAGTTCTCACGGGATTCAGACAGTATATTTTGGAGATAGAAGCCCAGTGAAGATGGAGTTGGGCAGAGAACGTGGATTTGGGCAGAGAACGTGGATTTCCCCAGAACGTGATTGTAGACGGCTGGTGTGAGTTCGGGAATAAAGAGTTGCTGTTTGAATCTACAAGCTGTGTGGTGGCTCGTGATTGTGTGCCCAGCCAGACTGCGGCATTTGTGCCCAGCCAGACTGTGGCATTTGGCGGCTCATACGGGGAACATCTGAAACTTGGAGGTAAGTGAAATTGCTCACCCCTGAGGAAGAGCGAAAGAATGGGTGACCAATTCAAAAAACAATATGCTCTTGTTTTGATTTATTTTGTTTTTATTTCAAGTTGCCTGTTCCTAGAACTTTCTCAGGCAAACTGGGGAAAATGGTTGACTCAAGGTTTGAAGTTGTTCGCCTCCAAGCAAGATAAATTGTTAGAGGAAGGAGGCACCCCAGTAAGACCAAGAACAGTTAGGACATATGTTGATACAATACAAAAATGTAGCCCATGGCTTTTTAAAGACGAGTTATTAAGTATATCAATGGGACCATCATGGTATCCTGTAGAAGGAGTTTTCTTCAAGAAAGAGATGGCTAGTTCTGTTTACTACACTTGTCTAAGATCTTGGTTTTTACAGATATCTGATTAATTTACAATGCTAAAGTGTTAAAATATCAACCACTAAATATGAAATCAAGTACTCTTTACTTATTAAGTTCTATAAGGTAATATATTTAAACATTATGTGTGTTTTCATAAATTGGTAAATGGAAAAAGGTTTAATATTGCTTTGTGTCTGTCTTTGCTAAAACAAGGTTACTAAGTGTTAAGATTCTATCATGTGTAATTTATTTACAAAGAGTAGAAAAATTTTCAGTTGGGTTTCAATTATAGTATTATAGTATCATAAAAAACATGAAAGTCTTTCATCTTATTAAAGTGGAGTAATTTGTCTAAATCAGAAATTTTGTAAGAGTTGTTTCAGAATGTAAATTTATAAAAAGGGTTAACAGTTAAAAAAGAGATAAAAAGATTCAAGATGTGGAAATATATTTTAATATGAAAGGTTAAAGGAGAAAGAAATGTTTCTAGATGAGATAATCTCTGTGTGGTAAAGTAAAAAGTTGTAAAATGCCGTTTAAAAAGATTTTGAGGAAACTAGACTTAATTTAAAAGCTTGAGAAAGAAAGAAAGAAGAAAAAGGTATTTGTACATGGCAGATTGAGACAAAGCTTCTCAATGGAGTTAAAAAAAAGCCTTTGGTTGAAGGGCAGCCATGTAAACTAACATTGAAGCGATTTAAACAAAATCTAAGCCTCGTTTAAAAGAGTGAAGTTGTAGGTGGTGAAAAAGTACATTTAAAAGTACAGTATAGATGATAATTGGAAGGCTTTAAAAGGTTAAATTGAAGGTGGTTAAAATGCCTTCATGACGGAGGAAAGATTGGGTCATTGGAAGCCTAGTTAATCGTAAAGGCATTACTTAAAAAAATGGGAAGATAATAGGATAAAAGATATTTAGATGAAGAAGATTAAAAATTTAAAGTGAAAAACTTTAAAGACAGAAGTATAGAAAGTTAAAAAGAAAAAAGATAAAGAAGATGTAAAAAGATAGAAAAGATGTAGGAAGACAAGAATTTTAAACCCACAAAATAGGAAAAAAAAAAAAACTAGGAGGAAAATAAGCAACTAAGGGTAAAAATACAAACCTTAGGGGAAAAAAAAAAAACAAACTAGAAGATAGAAATAAGATAGAAAATGGTTGAAAATGTCAAGTAAGGTATTACACAGATAGAAAATGCAAAAAGCTAAGACAACTATTAGATACAGACATATACTTATTAAAGCAAAAAGAGGGAATTGGAAAGGGGTATATATCCCCCATAGATAAACTTAAAATAACCCTTTTTACTCTAAACTTTTTAAATTTGGATTCATCAGGACTTAGTGCTGCGGAAAGACATATGTATCCAAAAAATGTACATAAGCCTAAGGTACTTTGGAAAGATATTCTAACAGGACAATGGAAAGGTCCTGACCCAGTGATTGTCTGGAGTCGGGGTTTTGTTTGTGTGTTTCCACAGGGAGAACAGCAGCCGATTTGGATTCCAGAGAGATTAACTAAAACAATTTCTACAGATCGAAAAGAAGATGATTTGACTCAAATCCATAACAGCTGATATCCAGAGCTCCAGCTTGGCCATTCTTACATCTGCGACAGTGATTAACTAGTGATGCAATTTTTATTTCCTTGCCAGCCCACCCCATGTTAATTGTGGTAGTGCTGACATATCTTTGCTGATGGTGTCACCAGTGATGCAATTTTTTCCCAAGGAGCCGTCAATTGGCTTGGTGTCGTGGCATTTCTGTATCCTCCTCCCTTCTGCTAGTGATGGTCTAAAATTTGGGGGCCAATGGCTTATGCTGGACCGGTAGTCAGTGACGGGTATGATCCAATTGCAGTGGTATCAACCTAAGACAGGAGGCTGACGCCTAAAGGTCAGTTTTCCGATGACGGGTAAAAACCATATGTTGAATTGGACAACCTACCAGGCACGGTCCATAAGCCACATTAACCTCACTCCCCCACTGGCACCAAGGCCAAATTTGGGGGCCAACAGAGGTGAGGCAAAGAACCTCACCCCCCCACTGGTGCATAGACCTATCCACAAGTATGGCTGTATGCTGGACCGGTAGTCAGTGACGGGTATGATTCAATTGCAGTGGTATCAACCTAAGACAGGAGGCTGACGCCTAAAGGTCAGTTTTCCGATGACGGGTAAGAACCATATGTTGAATTGGACAACCTACCAGGCACGGTCCTTAAGCCACATTGCTTGTTGTTTAATTAATCAGAAGGGGGGAGATGCTGGGAGCCATTAGCCAAGTAGGTATGACAATTTCCTTGCCAGCGTACCCCATGTTGCTGACATGTTGCAGCGACATTGAATGTAGGTGACCTTGCTCAAGGACCAAGGCAGATTAGGGTGTTCCCGGTTTAAGATAGTCGTGTTTAGGGCGTTCCCAGTTTAGGTTCCAGGTTTAAGGTTTAAGATTATTCCTGCTGGGAATAGGGCGTATCCTGCTGCCTGAGTTCCCCTTGAGTTCTCACGGGATTCAGACAGTATATTTTGGAGATAGAAGCCCAGTGAAGGTGGAGTTGGGCAGAGAACGTGGATTTGGGCAGAGAACTTGGATTTCCCCAGAACGTGATTGTAGACGGCTGGTGTGAGTTCGGGAATAAAGAGTTGCTGTTTGAATCTACAAGCTGTGTGGTGGCTCGTGATTGTGTGCCCAGCCAGACTGCGGCATTTGTGCCCAGCCAGACTGTGGCACAAAAAAAAAAAAAAAAAAAAGCACATATTAAGTGTATTTTGATGACAATAAGAAAAGCTGTAATTGTGAAGTGAGTGGGAAGAAAGAGCCAGCGAGGCAAACCGAATCCCCTCTCAATTTAAGTTAGACCAGTAGGAGGGTCCCAAGAAACCTAAAATAGGCCTTTAATGGAGTCTGTTTGCTTAAGCTTCTCTGCTTTCTTTGGACCCAAATCCCTAGGAGTTGTGCTTGCCCCCTCCTGCCACCTCCACTTGCTGTCCTGCTTGCCCAACACAGCGGGAGAGGGAGACTGGGGAGACCAGGTGGCTACTCAGCACGTGGACTTCCACACCTCAAGTCTCAAGGCTGTGAGGGTGCTAAGAATACATAATGGTTTCTCTCTGCGCGTGGCCTTTTGACACACAGCTAATGAATATATGCCAGGTACAAATCGTTCTTTCCCACGAACTGTTCTGCAGGTCTCCAGCGAAACAATTACCCTGTTCCACTTAGAATGACTCAAGGACGGATCTGAGGGCTGGCTCATGTTGCAGCCTGACTGTTTTCCTGCCCTCTTCCCTGCTTTAGCATTTGCGTTAAAAAGTTAAAATACAAAACTCTGAAGTTCTCCCACCCCACCCCACGCATCTGCATGCGGGGGCAGCTGGCTCTCCAATCCTTCTGGTGGCAGCTGGGGACGCTTTTCATGCGCTGAATGGGCAGGTTCACGATGCTGGGCAGTGACAATGGCCAGCCCAGAGGGGTTGTTTCACCCCCTCACTTCTGTGAAAAGATCCTTCTACTTGATGTTACCTACTTGGGGGTCACCTTTTGAAAAGTCTGAAAAGAGCTTATCTTACAATCAACATTTCCCAGAATCAATCACAAGCCACTGGCCATGAAAAGAAACAGAATTTGATATAAAGTGCATTCAATGTACATTATTGTTCAAAGTTTGCAGAGCTGAAGGCCAGTCATTGGGATGTTTTCAGAGGGATGATTTTTAGAAGATGTAAATACCTGAAAGCACTGATAAAAATCAAGAGCAAGATGTCCTGTTTGAGCTGGAATTTCAGGGGCTTAGGAGTGAGGATCTTAAAATTTGAGTTCATTTTTCATTTTGGAGCTAAGCCTGAAGAAAGAACTGAACTATGGAAAAAAGTGACAATTAAGATCCAATCATAAACCCCAAACCTCCAGAGTATGGTTGTCATTCTGTTTAGACTGAACCACAGTATCCTGATAGATGTATCTTTAAGAAAAGCATCTTGATAGAACTGCAATGTGACTTTCACGTCTAAGAGCATGTTGCCATTTTCCAAGAAGTTTTCAGATATGAAAACAGAGTGACTCCAAGGAGGCATATATATAATTACATTTTCAGTTACTTGAATTAAAACTATTTTTAGTTTTCTCTGTTAATGTGGCTAGCCCATAATACCAGTGATTTAATAGAACACGAATGTAGCTGTTGCTTGAAAATATTTTGCAGATGTGGTTAATACCTACAGTCAGTTGACCTCAAATTTAGGACCCTCTAAAATATGGGTGGGCTTCATCCAATACGTTGAAGGTCTTAGGAGCAAAATCTTAGGTTTTCTGGGGAAGAAATTCTGTCTCCAGTTTGCACCATCAACTCCTGGCCAACTATCAGTCTGCTGATCTACCTTTTAGATTTCAGGCTTGCCAGTACTCACAACTGAATGAACCAATTCTTCAGAATACACCTCTTCTTATTTATTTATTTATTTATTATTGGTTTGGTTTCTGTGGAAAACTCTGATCAATACAATCATATTTATGTACAAGTCATACATAATAACTAATAATAAAATTAATTTTTTTTTTTAGTGTTTTTGGGGATTGAACTCACTTACATGCTGGGAAAATGCTCTACCACAAAGCTATACTCCCAGTCCAATAGGTAGAGCTGGAAATTCAGGAAGGTTCAATCTGGATGAATCTGCATTCTGCTCCTCTATGAATTTGAATTTAGCACATTGACAACATTCTTAATTTTAACCCCAGTGCCACAAAATGCAAGAGAGATGGGAAGTGAGGAAGATGTTTGGGTTGTCAGGCTGCCTGGGGATGTGCACAGAAGCATGTAGGGTATAAAGAGCCAGCGGGGGCTTTCAGCAACTGAGGCCACATGGTCACTCTTCCCTCTCACATCCTGGAGCAAGGAGCTTTCAGGAGGAAGTTTTCATGCATGTGTCTCTGTGGTGTTAGAGACAGAACCCAGGGCCTTGCACGTGCTAGGTGAGCACTCTATCACCTGAGCTATACCCCAGCCCAGGAGTAAGTTTTGGGGACAGAAGGTGGAGAAATCTCTATTACTAATGGACTCTTGGACAAGGAGAGGCTTCCTAGTCTAAACGAAAGGCCAAACAAGAATATATCTCACACATGAAGAAATATATTTATATTTTACTAAATATAATGACATAGACAAAGAGAATAGAACTAGAATCCAAGCCCAATTTATAATGTCTTTTTAAAAATAAAGGCTCCATATGATAAAATTATTTTCAAGGATCAAGAATGGGAATACTTGTTTCATTCTTTATAAGGGAAATAATTCAATATCTAGTCTCTGCCCATGAGTGAATCACTTTCCTAAAACATACAGTTCTTCCCTAAAGCCTGAATTCTGCTTATGTTTCTCACAACCATTAAAGAACAGTTAACATTAACCTGTTTGAGTCTTCTGGTTTCAAACACCTGGAGGACTTTCATTAGAAGCAAGATGCATTTCCAATCCACCCATCTAAATCTCTTAATCCCAGAACAAAATTGAAAAATGAAGGAAGCAAGAGTCAAGCTGTAAGCATGGTAGATGTCTATTTTTCTTTATGTGTGGCAGAACTTGGCTAGCTGTTCACCAAACCTGTTTCCTCTTTCTCCTGGCCCATAGCTAGGCTTTTTTTTTTTTTTTTTCATAGCTAGGCTTTATTTCCCAGTTTCCTTGCAACTGGTGAGGTTATGTGACAAAGTTTTGGCCAATGGAATGTAAGCAAAAGTGGTGTGTGCCATTTCTCAGCCTGTTCTCCCCACCAAACTTTCCACACAGAGTCCTCCATTCTCCTTCCAATTTGGCAACAACCCTGGAAACCATTGGTGAAGAAAGAAGCCACAGCTGGAGGGAACCTGGATCCCTGAATCACCAGCTGAAGAGATACTTATTGATCAGAGACACCTGTATTGAAGTTCATGTGAGTAATAAATAAATGACTATTGTGTTAAGCCATTGAGATTAGGGGTCCATTTGCTAAGACAGCTACTGAGTTCTTAACCAACACAGTGGGGGGATAGCACAGTTTTTCACTTTTAACATACAGCAGAGAAGGTGTACATCAAGTTTGCGTAATCTATTGATTGGGAATGCAATTTATAACAATGTAACTAATTAATGAAATGCCAAATCAATTCCAAATGTGGGTGCCATATAGAATTTATTATCAGGAGCTTGAATATATGATAGACATTAAATATGACATTTCAGCTCTAGATTTTGACCAGGAATTTTTTCTCAAGCACTGGATTAGTATGTTATGAGTCTTCATGTGTCAGATGGTCTGAAAAAAATTTTTTTTATCAGTGTAGAAAGTGGACTCAGTGGTAACCTAGGAGGATACAGGATGGCTAGAGGTATGGGAAGGTATTTGGCCTACACTAAGGGCACATAGCCAGTACACAGTGAATAATGGATAAGTTAGTATGGTCTCCTGCTCATAGAATATAACCAACATACGAACACACTCATACACTGCTGGTGGAACTGCAAATTGGTGCAGCTAATCTGGAAAGCAGTATGGAAAACTTGGAATGGAATCACCATTTCACCGGCTATCCTACTCCTTGGTTTATACCCAAAGGACTCAAAAACAGCATAGTACAGGGACACAGCTACATCAATGTTTATAGCAGCACAATTCACAATAGCTAAACTGTGGAACCAACCTAGATGTCCTTCAGTAGATGAATGGATAGGGAAACTTTGGTATATATACACAATGGTACATATACTCAGCATTAAAAGAGAATAAAATCATGGCATTTGTAGGTAAATGGATGGAGTTGGATAATATAATGCTAAGTGAAGTGAGCCAATCCCCCAAAACCAAAGGCCGAATGTTTTCTTTGATATGAGGATGCTGACTCATAATGACAATGGAAGAGGGGGAGCATGGGAGGAATGGAGGAACTTTAAATAGGGCAAAGGGGAGGGAGGGGAAGGGAGGGGGCACGTGGATAGGAAAGACAGCGGAATGAGTTAGACATCATTACCCTAATAACATGTATGAAGACACGAATGGTGTGAAAATACTTTGTGCACAACCAATGACTTGAAAAATTGTGCTCTATATGTGTAATATTCTGCCGTCATATAAAACAAATTAGAATATATAATTTAATGAAAAAAGAGCTGAGCATTGTTTCCTACTGAAGTCCCCCCCCCCCAAAAAAAATAGTTCATTTGTAGATTGATTGTTTAAAACTTGAAGTTTGGGCTAGGGCTTTAGCTCAGTGGTAGAGAGCTTGCCTAGCACATGTGAGGCAGTGGATTCAATCCTCAGCACCGCATAAAAAATAAAGAAATAAAATAGAGGCATTCTTGTCCATCCATAACTAAAAATAATATATATATATATATATATATATATATATATATATATATATATATATATACACACACACACACATATATATATATATATTTTGTGTGTATATATATATTTTGTGTATATATATATATATATATATATATATATAATATAAACCTTGAAATTCATTCTCCTAAAGTAACATTATAAGGTAAAGAGGTTCTAAAGATAATACACAAATGTTTTATAAGTCATATTGTAATATATATCAATATATTAATATCTTTATCAATCTAATTTACAACATTTTTGAGATGCTGGATATCTTGAGGGGAGACAAAGGTGAATAACAGATGGTTTCTGTCCTGAAACAGCTGGCAGTCTGGCAGGGCAGCTAGGTAGGAAACAGTAAATACTGTTAGTTGTATTCTCATTCCATCCTCCTTGCTAAGAGAGATTACTGATTTTGTATTGTGGGGAGGCTGTATCAGCCCCAGACCCTGCATCAGGACTGGTTAATTTAGACTCTGGGTAGGGGGTAAGACCTGACATTAAAGAATCCCAAATGTACATCTAGAGTTTAGACTGACTCTAAGTCAGTCACTGCAACCCTGTGTCCCACGTTCTTAGCTTGCTTTGCAGGTAGGAGTGGCCATGCTCCCCAGTCTGGCCACTGAAATGTAGGAGGAGAGTCTGCTGGGAGAAGTCAGATTTGGGGCAAGTTTTGATTTCTGAATAAAAGGGAAATATGTGCCTGACATTGTTCCCTTTCTCTCTTCTTCTCCCTGTGAACACGGATTTGATCTCTGGAGCAGTAGTAGCCCCCTTGAAGGAAACCTAGAGTAAGAAAAGAAGCATAGAGTAAAAAAGAAGCATAGAGTAAGAAAAACCTCAATTTGTTTTACTATCAGTTGGGTTTTCTGGGACCTTCAAGTGCAAAGTTGCTAATTATTAAAGGAGAGGAAATGAGAATAACAGTTGTAAGCCATAACAGTACTGGGAGATAAGAAGGATGACTTGGTGAAAGAGGTACAATTTGGAATTTGGGTCAGATTTTGAGGAATAGGTAGGGTTTAGACTGGAGGATATAGAGGAGGAATTATAGACAGGAAGAATAGCATTAGGAAGGGCACAGGAGTGGCAAAGTTTGGGTCTATCTGGGAAATTTTGAAGAGCTGAGGTAATATATATATATATAAAATAGGTAGGGAGGGCAAATGGTAAGCAGTAAGTGCACAAAAGTTGGTCAATGTCATCTGCAGAATGTCCTTAAGGTCAAGGTGGAGTTTGGCCTTAGTGAGGTGAGGACCATTTGGGTGAGACATTGATATCATCAAGGTGCAGTTCAGATAGCATTTGTGACCATGTTTATGATAGATTGTTAGGGAGGGAGATCAGACATTGAAAAATCACCAATGTAGGTTACTCCAACAGTCCTAAGTGAGAAAATACAGACCTGAACTAGATGTGGTTTTGCAAAAGTGAAAGAACAGAGCAGGGACTTGACACTTGTGGGAGAGGGCCTGAAGACCTTTCCCCTGCCTTGGTAAGGGACTATGCTGTCTTGGAATCTAGAGATGAGGTTTCTCCATGGCTTTCCCTCTGTCTGGAGCATATGTTTACCTTCATCCTGATTTTCAATTACCACCTCTTTAGACCTGTCAAGGCCACGCTCAAATCCCCTCTTAAAAGAATCTCTGTGTCCATCAAGAAGAGAATGGATAAACAAACTGGTGCACTCATTCAATGGAGCACTATATTAAAACTCAATAAAATGGAGACCAAGTCTATGAATTCCCTAAGCATACAAAACCTTGATTTGCAAACATAAAGTAAACATAACTTGGGCTATTTCTTATAAATGTCTCTATTTTTAATTTAAAAAGTGAAACTTAAGTTCAACCAACCAAAAGCTGCCAACTGAATTATCGTTCTATAAGCATGGATTTCCCAATGGGATAGACTAAATAAGGTGATGATATACTTGCAACCCAGCAGTTATTTTCTTTGCCTTGCTTCTGAGTTCATCCTATAGAAAGCCTTGCATTCCCCTGGTGGCAGAGTCCTGAACCACTTTTGTTTGGAGTTGCCTGATTCATGAATTGCTGTTTGCTCAAACTCTATGATATTTAATATGCCTTAGTTTATCTTTTAACACTACTCAGTAATAAAAAGGAACTAACCACTGATACATACTACCTGGCTAAAACAAATAAATTATGGTGAGTGAAATGAGCTAGATCAAAAGAGTACATACTGTATGATTCTATTCATATGAAGTTCAGGAATACACAAAACTAATCTATAATGACACAAAAACCAGAATAGTGATTGACTCTGGTGTCGGGGATGGCGATTGACTGGGAAAGGATATGAAGGAGTTTTTTGGAGTGACAGAGAGAAGTTTGGGTTACAGTGGTCAAATATAGAACACACCAGGTGTGGCAGCACACACTTGTAATCCCAGCAGCTTGGGAAGCTGAGGCAGGAGGATCCCAGGTTCAAAGCCACTATCAGCAACAGCGAGGCACTAAGCAACTCAGTGAGATCCTGTCTCAAAGTAAAATACAAAATAGGGCTGGGGATATGGCTCAGTGGTTGAGTGCCACTGAGTTCAATCCTCCCCTACCCACCAAAACAACAACAACAACAACAAAAAAAAAAAAACAACAAAAAAAACAAGTAGAATGCTACGCTTAAGATCTGTATTTCACTACACAAATTTTACCAAACAAATAAACAAATACTGAGGTATAGTTAATGATGTGCAAACTGAAGAATGAAACATGAAGTATTACTTTGAAATACAACAAAATGCAAGATGGGCAGCTGGCTAAATATGTGGGAGCAGAGATAGCAAGTATTAAAAATAGAATCTAGGTAGTGGATAGATGGGTGCTTACTGTACCATTCTTTCAACTTTTCTGTGTAATTAAAACAGTTCATAATAAAATGTTGGTGGAAAAATAGTACGTAGTTCAGGTTTTGCTAATTTACCTGTCAAGAGTAAAGACAGCTGGCAGCTTTGGGAATGCTAGGTAGCTCTAAGCCTTTGTCTTGCCATGAAACCAAGTCTTCTTCCCTTAGAAGAGGACCATGACCAGTGACTGAAAAGGGGTAGTTTCATTCAGAATCCCAATTTGGTTTTCCTCCAGTTTTTCCTGAGTTACAGCACTGTCAGGTCTAATAGACTAAATTCCATTCTGTTAGGGCTTGTCCTGAGTGTGTGTCCTGTGACTCATGGGGCACAGAATTAGAAAGCACCTCAAATTTACCTTCCAATAATTTAGTTTTTATGTACCTTGATTATTGACTATAAAATTATTCCAAGTATCACATACTGATGTGATTTTCTCTTTTTAGTTCCAGAAAGAAAGTGGTTTAAGAGAAATGTCAATGTATTGTCTGAGAACATTTTGGTACACATGAGGTCTCCTGAGGGACAGAAAAGGCAGGGACATATCATTAAAAATGATCACTAATGTAATTTTCCTTTCCACATAAATAGCCCAACTTCATGTAGATTGGTTATAGCCTTTATCTCCTTTGTGAGTACTAATATGTTTTCACTAGAATTTCTACTTCTATTCCAGGTACTCATTTAATTATGCATTTCTTCTTCTCCATAGCCAGAACATCCTTAATCACAGGGTTCAATATTTCAGAGGTAATTATTTTTCTAAATCCTTTCAGCAGTTAGCCAACATTTCCCTCACAAAGTCATGTTAGCTAATTAGGTCATGTGCTTTGCAATTTTTTGTTTATTAACTATTAACAAATACATTTTGTTGAGACATCTATCACTGAGGTTGCTTACTATGTCTCTGACTTGCTGATACGAAATACTTCCATATGCATTTTTTATTATATTTAAGAAGTCTTTAGTTTTTAATAGATCAGCAACATGTAAATCTAATCATTATTTTACTTTTATCTTCTCCCATCTCTACATGTTAACTTATTACCCTTTGCATGTTTTCCTTCTCTTAGATCTAGGGATAGAAAACATCATTTTTTTTTTCTTCCCTTAGGCAGGGTGCAAAAGTTCTAAATCAGTGCTTCATAAATTTGAGCAGGATTCTGAATCAGGGGTACTTGTTTGAAAGGCAGATTTTGGGTCCTGTCCTTGATGCAGGTGTTGTGGGGAAAATTTTGAGAAACAGTGCTTGTAAGGAAGTGGGTGTTAACAATTACAAGTTCATAGAAACAAAACGTTCTAATCTGAATGTTAGAATATATGTCTTATTATTTACATTTTTTGCCACCATATAGTGCTACTCCATAAATCAACCAGGAAAAAGTGAGACTTGATTCTCTATGAAAGATGAACGAAGCAGGCACCATGCAGAAATCCTGACACCTAAAACTGTTCTCTGGGTTTCTGTGTGATCCATGGCTAATTTATTATGTTTTCCTTTCTACATTTTTTAAGCTGACCATGTAGATATACTGCTGTCAAAGTTTCCTTGAAATTTTAAGTGGGGTGTACAAGAAATAACAGAAGCCCAACTTTCATGAATTAACGCATTTTTATTAGGAAAAATTGTTTTTACTAAAGAAATACTTGAACATGGGTTAGTAAAATCAAAGGGTTCTGAAGTCTTAAAATGAAAACAGTCCCTTGGTTCTTTTCTTTTTTTTTTTTTTTTAATATTTTTTAGTTGTAGATGGATACAGTCTTATTTACTTATTTTTATGTGGTGCTCAGGATTGAATCATGTGTGAACGCTCTACCACTGAGCCACAATGCAGCCCAGTTCTGTTTTTTTTTACCCTTAGTTGCTCTATCCAGGGGTGCTCTTCATTCTCTTGGCTTTCTGGTAAGTACCTTCATGGTTTTGTTTTTTTTTCCAAATTAAAAAAATTCTCCCAGTTTTGAAGCAAATGCATGTATTCATACATGTAAGTATTAAATCCTCTTGAAACTTATAAAAATCTCAGCAGTTCTCTGCCCTATTCCTCTCAGTTCTCCATAGTAGTAGAGTTTAATTTTCAGCCATTTGTTTTTTCTCAAATAATTATTTTTTAATTGTATATAGTGGGAGAAGATAAAAGTAAATAATGATTAGATTTACATGTTGCTGATCTATTAAAAACTAAAGACTTCTTAAATATATAATATTCATTTCCTATTATTTCACACACTATATACAATTACGTGATATGATAGATTATGACTTAGTTCTTCTCTTTTCCTCTAATATTGTTCCCAAATAGTGGTCAGATTTGAGGTGGGGCAGCTATCACATCATTACAACTATGTACTTACCACTCATTGTTGAGAACATTTTATGTTCATACTTCCTTTCTTGTACTTTTTCCCCTTGAATTAATGATTGCCTAATCACCTCCCCCCATCAACCTGTTTACATTTGCTTTATCTTTAATGAACTTACTTCTTTCCAAATGTCCCAGATTTCAATAAGCTATTATTTTTACTGTGCTTTCTAAGCAAGCTACACAGTTGTAAAATTGCCTGTGTTGGATTATATTTATTGCTAATAAATATTTATTTGAAATTTATTTTATTGATGAACATAAAGGGCCCAGTTTGTTATAGTCTTCATGAAAATATGCAGTTGCCCACAATCCTAATCACAGTAGATGCACCTAAGCCAGAAAATAACACTTGTCAAACTCTCATTCTGTCAACTGTTTAAAGCGTACTTTCTTCTTAGACATATTAATATTAGAAAATTTATTATTACACAAAATTATTTCATTCACTAAACAACCTCTGACATTATTCTGATAGTACCTCATTCTTTTTAACTGTTGCAGAATTAAAAATTAATAAAATTTATAGACACATTAGTTATTCATTTCTTTATTGATTGACATTTGGGCTCTTTCCAAGTTTACAAGAGAATGCTACAACAAATATTCTGGAGTCCATCTCTTTGCTCAGGATTGAGTTCTAGATGTGGAAGATTTGGGTCCAAATCCAGAATCTTCTGAATTTGAATTGATATTGCTAACTTGCACTTTAAATGGTGGTATAAGCTTACAAGGCAGAAAATGCCATTTCTTTTGCATACCTAGTTTTCTAAATCTTTGCTAACATGATAGCTCAGACAGGTTTTACAGTGCATTTTACAAGGTTTAATTTCTAACTTACTAATTTTGGTATCTAGCAATATCCATTCTCAATTATCTCTTAGAATTTTTAATTGCTGCTATTATACTTGTTATTACATTTTCTTTTGCAAAGAGCAGCGCAGCCCATCAATGTAGTATCTCCTGGAATCTCAATGAAGATCAAAAACAAATTTTAAAGGTCTCAGACTTTTCCTTTTGGTAATCTCCTACTTGCTTCTTTATTGTCCATATTTGAGTTCTTAATTTACTGATTCCCTGAGTGAACACAATGTTTATTTAGAAGTAGGATGTGAAAAAGAAAATTCATAGTTTTTACCTTGATCTAATTTTCTTTAAAAAAAAAAATGAGTTCTAGCATTTCTGTTTATAATCCATTTCTGCCCTTTGGACTAATCTATCTAGCTCCTATCTCTAAGGACCCTGGTGCCAACTCATGCTATAAGTTGACTGCAGCTGTCTTGCAGATAGGTAGGCAGGTGTTACGTACTCAGTCTAGACTTTGGGGGAGAGCCAATGAAGGAAACTTATAGCAAGAAAGAGCAAGATATGCTTCCTAAATGGTATTTAATATGACCTAGTAAGACTGATGGAGAATAAAACATACTGCTTAGAAATCATTAACCATAGATCTAAAGTCCACACAAGTCTTTTTATTCTAATGTAAAAATACAGAATTTTTTAGAGGGAGGGATAACATGAAATAAATCAGAAAACATCTTCACATTAATCAGTCTTTTCATATACTTCAAATTTGTACTTAATGCCTTTCTCCTCCTGGACCTCAGAAAGAACACCTGGGTATCTGTAAAAGAAAAAGATGTATAATTAATCCCTCAAAAACATAGCTTCCCTGAATCTCAACCAAAAGGCATCAACAGTGCATAAAGCAAGGTAAGATTTTTCTTCTTGTAGGAAAGCCACTGTTAAGGTAGACAAATATCAGGCAAATACAATACATATGCAAATAATAAGAAAAAAACCCTACAAAACTATGTATATAAATTTAGAAAATGAAAGTTGTGATTTCTCCTCCTTTTCTTCTGATTCCTAATTCTTTCCTCAAAAACTAACCACCATAGCAGTTCCCTAGTATATTTCTATTCTGTCATCAAGGGAATATGAAAATTCCTAAGAATTCTTTGTAAGTTTTACAGCTGATAAAAAATTTCTTATGTAAGCAAAAGAAAATCAAATATAATCTATAGTTGTTTAAAGCAAAACCAAAATCATGTGTCTGGCATGGTGACAGATTCTCAATTCCTGTTTACTCAAGAGACGTGCATCATAAGGCTCTAATTCTGCAATGTATGGCACACTGCAATTTCTTGGCTAGAATCAGGATGAATTCAATCTTTCCTCTTCCCTCTCACTTGACTCTCTACTCCCTTTAGTTTCCCATTCAAAACCCAGGTTGTAACCCAATCAATAAATGGGCTAAGGAACTGAAGAGATACTTCACAGAAGAACTACAACTGATCAAACATGAAAAGATGTTCCACATCTCTAGTGATTACAGAAGTGCAAATCAAAACTACTCTAAGATTCCTTCTCACTCCAGTCAGAATGGCAATCATCAAGAATACAAGCAACAGTAAGTGTTGGTGATGATGTGAGAAAAAGGCACACTCATACATTGCTGGTGGGACTGCAAATTGGTGCAACCACTATGGAAAGCAGTCTGAAGATTCCTCAGAAAACTTAGAATGGAACCACTATCTGACCCAGCTATCCCACTCCTTGGTTTATACCCAAAGGACTTAAAAACAGCTTATACTACAGTGACATAACCACATCAATGTTTACAGCAGCTCAACTCACAATAGCTAAACTATGGAACCAAACTAAATGCCCTTCAACAGATGAATGGATAAAGAAAATGTGGTACATACACATAATGGACTATTACTCAGCTTTTAAGAAGAATGCAATTATGGCATTAGGTAAATGGATGGAGCTAGATGATATCATGCTAAGCAAAATAAACCAAAACCAAAATACCAAAGATGGAATGTCTTCTCTGATAAGCAGATGCTAATCCACAATGGGGCAGGGCGGGGGGTGGGGAGAATGAAGGAAATTTGGATTGTGCAGAGGGGAGGAGGTGTGGTATGGGAAGGATGGTGGAATGAGACGGACATTATTACCCTACATACATGTATGATTACACTACTGGTGTGATTCTACACCATGTTCAGCCAGAGGAAGGAGAGGTTGTGCTCCATTTGTGTACAATGTGTCAAAATGCATCCTACAGTCATGTATAACTAATTTGAACAAATAAAAAAAAAAGTCTCCTAAAAGCATCTCCCAGTCAATACTTAACAATCCTCACTCTAATTATTCTTTATCTGGAGGGTAACCCAACCCAACCCAACCCACACTTATAATTCACTTTTGTTAATGATAATAAATTCACTTTTGTTTGCCTGAGGGGAGGGAAAGCCTATTATCCCTCCCCCTCAACACACACACTTCTTTTTTCACAACTTAATAACTCGTCAAGTAAAAAAGTACTGGTAACAATGCAAAACAAAAACAAAAACAAAAAACCCCAGGTTGTCAGCTGAAGACTGCTCTGACCATTCTGCCTCCTATCAACATTTTTATGTCACTCTAGATCTTGGTGTGCTTTCTTAGTGTCTTGGAGGCTGCACCCATTTGCTCCATTGGGGGTCAGCAGCAGCTGTTTAACATTCACTCTGTGAGTGTCCCTGGATTTGCTGTGTGACCCTATCTCCAGGCTTGAATGGCATAAAAAGGCTTCATTATGGTAAAGAATTCTCATTATGGTAAAGAATTCAGCACTACGCCTGACCCAGTAAGTTTTCCACAAATGCTACCCATTACTACTGGTTTATTTTGTCCCCTAACTATTAGACAAGGGTGATACAGGAAAACTTTTTCTCTCATAATATACATGAACATTGCTTAGTAAAAATAAGCATTAATTTTTGTTAGCTATGTTTTTATTTAGCAACCATTTCCTTAGCTATTGCTGTCCCACTATTTTAGTAGTAGCCTCTTTTTTTTTTTTTTTTGAACAAATGATTTTTACTAGGCCAATTTTAAACCATAATTTTAGTTTCTTTGAAATGAGTCATGAAGAGTAACATTTACATTTTTTTTTTTTCATGTGTAAAATTCTCAGGAGTGTCAAGACTGTCAGTTAATAAGACAAAAACAAAGCAGTAAGAAGTTCTTTCTAAAATCATGAATAATAACACTTAAAATAACTGTGCTTTTGGCTGAATATGATCAGTAGCCATGGTATTAATGTAAATCTTCTCTGTGAAAATAAAATTTATTTCTGCTTGTTTCATTTTTCTTTCTCTAATATCTACACATTCAGTCTATTTTAATAACAGTTATAATTACATTTCCTAATCATCATTCCAAACTTTTTAAAGAGCAAACTGTCTGAGATCCACACTTGGATGCTGAGTTCAAGTCTGGCAGGATTTGGAAACACCACCTATTTGTTAGGAACCTCCCACCCAGAGACTCCCCCTTTAGCACCTTCAGGCACTGAGAAAGCCAATGAGTAAGAATCAATATCAGATCTAAACTGACAAAGCGCCACAAGAATAACCCAGAGACAATTTGATGGAAGGTTTAAGAGGTAAACAGAGTTCCTGAAACAGTTTCCCATAAAAAACAAATTGCAGCTAAAATAAAACCAGGAAGCATAGGCGTTGGAGGGAAGGGATATAAAAATACTGTGGATAAATATGCCAGGAACTTGGACAGTCAGGAAGTAGTGGGGTCAGAAGAGGAGACATCAGTTCACCTGAAATCTACTTCCACCCATACGGTTTTCCTGTATCAGCTCTGGAGCCAATTACCACTTCTGTTATAGTTTGGATATGAAGGGTTCAAGTGTTGGTCATTAGTGAGGTAATATTGGGAGGTGTCATTATGGACCTTTAACTGGGGGCAGGGGGTCAAGGATGACATGACAATGATGACGACCCTTGGTGGGAAGAACTCAGATTAATTAGAAGTATGCCCATGGAAGGGATTCTACTCTCTCTCTGGCTTCTTATTTTGAGATGTGATCTCTTCTTCCCAAGTGTGCCCCTGCCCTTAGGTTCTTACCAGTACTGAGCTGATGCCAGCAGCGTGCCTTTGAGCCTCCATAACTGTGAGCCAAATAAACCTTTTTTTTCTAAAGTTAGCCTGCCTCAGGTATCTCATTATAGTAATGAAAACAGACAATTATAGACTCTAAAGGCCTGTTTTGGTCTTTATCTTTGACTAGGTGGTCACATGGAAGGTTTTTAAGTGGACAGCAAATTCTGTTTGGAGCTCATTAAACAGAAAACTGCTGATATAAAACACTTGGGCCTGCTGGTTTGGTTGGGCCTTCATGTGACAGTCTGAGATAGAAAAATTTCTTCCAAGATGAATGAGGACAGAGCTTGAGAGGACAGGCTGGCACAGTGTGGTTGAAAGAATAATTGCACAGAAAATGACCTATGGGAAAAAAGGCAGCCACAAAGTAAAACCATCTTATTTTGTTAATATTAACTTCTGTTCTTCGGTGTCTACCATTTGTGGCTTTATCTATTTTCTAATTTTATTCTCTTTTCATCTCACAATAGTTCTCACTGTCATTTTTATTTCATTATACTATTGCTTCCTTTTTTTTTTTTTTTAAACCAAAAAGTATGGTGTTAATAAAAGACTGTGTTTGAACTGAAACCTATACAAACACAAGAAAATGGGGGTCCAAACTAAGGGGTTACTGTGGGAAAAGGGGAAGGGGGTAAAAAGTGATCAAAGCTCACTTTTGGAGAGTAGGGAATGGTACGTTCTCTAATGTAGACAGATTTGGGGAGAAAGCTCTAGAATTGAGCATGGTTACAGACTTTAGGGACAAAGTACATTTACTTTGCAGGTTTCCTTTTTCTCTTCTCCTTGTTTTCCCCTTTAGGAATTCCCTCTACCCCATGTTAAGGGGGTTGTTGTGATGTTAGTACAGGCCCAAAAGTACAGAGGACCATCACAACCTGCAGTGGAAGAGTTTCCTTCAAAGACTCTTCTGAAAAACAACAGAAAAATGAACACTTTCCAGCTCATTTTGTGAGGTCAGTGTTATCCTGATACCAAATCCAGGTGAAGACATAACAAACAAAAAAGCTCAATATCCCTTTTGATTACAAATGTAAAATTCTCAACAAAATTCTAGCAAATTGAATCTAGCAACATATAAAAAGGCTTATACACAATTACCAAGTGAAGTTTATCCCAGAAATGCAAGATTACCATGAAAATCAGTCAATGTAATATAGTGTATGGATGGTATATTAAATTATTAATTAACAAAAGACAAAGAACACATGATCACCTTAATAGACTTAGAAAGTTACGTGGCAAAATCCAACACCCCTTCATGAAAAAAATACTAGATGAACTAGAAATAGAAGGAATCTTCCTCAGTCTGATAAAGGACATGTATGACAACTCAAAGCTACTATACTTTATCGAGAAGACTAAATCATTACCCTCTAAGACATCTGATCTTTTCATCTTCCAGACAACATCATACTGAAGTTCTAGTCAGGCAATTAAGCAAGAAATAAAAAAAACATCTAGACTAGAAATTAAACTATCTCTATTTGCAAATGATATTATACCTTATAAATAAAATCCTAAGAAATCTACTAATAATTAGAACTATTGAGTTCAGCAAGGTTGTAGGATATCAGATTAATAAACCCAAATCACTTGTATTTCTAAACACTAGCAACAAACAGGAAATAAAAGGAAAAATAAAAGGAATTAAACACTAACAAAGAAGTACAAGACATACAACCAAAATTTTACTGACAGAAATTAAAGACGAACTACGTAAGGGGAAAGACATCACAGGCTCAAAGTGTGGAAGACTTAATATTGAAATGGCAATACTCTCCAGAGTAACCTACAGATGACACCTATCAAAATCACAACTTGCTTTCTGGCAGACAAACTGATCATAAAATTCGTATGGAAATGCAAGGGGCCCAGAAGAGCTAAACCAATCTTGGGAAAAAAAAGCAAAGTTGGAAAAACTATACTTCCTGATTTCACAAGTTAGTAATGAAGACCTTGTGGTACTGGCATGAAGATATACATACATATCAGTGGAGCAGAACTGGGAGTTCAGGAAAAAACCCCTCATATTTATAGTAACTTGAGATTGTGCTGATGGTTGCACAACCTTGTAAATATACTAACACTAGCGAATTAAACACTAGTATAATGAATGCTATGATATATGCAGGACATTTCAGTAAAGATGCTACATTTTTTTTCTTTAAATCTGGAGAGGCAGAATGGTATTTGTTTTAAATTATCAAGGGTTCCAGTTTTGGAAAGTGTTCCGATTAAGAGCAGTAAGACTTGGAAAGATGGAAAGGTATTTAAATGAAGCTGATTTACACAGTTGTTAGCAGCAAAGAGAAAGGTAAGAAATGAAGAAAAGTTGAGCTCAATATTCACATAATGTGACACTCAGCAATTAAAGCAGAAGAGAAAATATGTAAGGTATGACAAAGTTAAACAATTGATATTTACATAAATTTATATAAAATTTCCAAATGTGATTTTTCTAAGTAGTCACCTTTGGAGCCTAAGCAAAAGCCTGTATTTCAGCTGCTTAGAATTCTTATACTTTTCAGTTTTCTTTAGAGTTAAGAGATCAAGAAAAATCATTCACTTCATTTGATCCAAGGCTATTACTCCGTAGAGTAATAGACTATTATTCTAAAGCTTGGCCATCCATTTATTGACTTTGCTCTGAAGGTTCATTTAGGGGGCATTTCAAAAACAAACTCACACTCAAGGGATAATTACTAGATACAACTGAGAATATCTGAAAGAATGCTCTAAAAGCTGGTCTAAAAGGGTTGATATAATTAATCTTTTTCTCTCTATAGAATATGGCTGAAATGTGCTTTTAAACTAAAAATGTTGTGAGCTTTCAAGATTTAGCAGCCTCATGCTGGAGTCACAACTGCACAGGAAAGCAAGTATAACTTATCTCCATCTCCACCATTGCTACCACCTTTATCTGAGTCCCCTCAACCTTCATCTGAATTACTAACTGGTCTCCTTGCTTCACTCTTGTCCCCCTGTAGTCCATTCCCATAAAGCAGCTAGAACATTGTCACTCCCCTTTCAGACTCTCTAAACTTGCACCCAGTTTGACCCTTTGTTGGCCTCCCCCTTGCTCCCACTGGCCACAGTAGCTGTCAGACTCAGGGAAGAGGCCAACCTCATTTCTGCCTCAGCCTCTGAACTAGCTATTTCTGGTTCCTGGAATTCTCTTCTTGCTATTACATGGCTGGCTTCTTCACATTTAGATCTCACC
The DNA here is from genome assembly GCF_047511675.1 of Marmota flaviventris. Taxonomy (NCBI): domain Eukaryota; kingdom Metazoa; phylum Chordata; class Mammalia; order Rodentia; family Sciuridae; genus Marmota; species Marmota flaviventris. The sequence goes on along the minus strand of NC_092502.1, from coordinate 101,710,296 downwards.
ATAAATGTCATTCTTCAGAGAGGACTTCTCAGACTACTCCATGTCTATCACATCCCAGTGTTTTAGTTCTCTACCCAACACTTCTTTTGATGACTGTCACTTGTCACCCCCTGACTAGACAGTGTATCTCCAGGGGGTCAGCAATACCATCAGGCCTAGTCAACACTATTTCCCCAGTGCCTAGGACATGTCTGACTCTCCAGTATGAATTAATTCTAGATTTTATTGACATCATTAAAACCTGAGCATTTCCAAGTATACTGAAGATGTCTAAAGATTCCTAACTTTATCTATATACAAAACACATTCCTACCCTGAACTCAATCTGAAAGAAGAAAATGCTCTTTCCTATAATTCTTACATAGAAAGTTCAAAAGCGCTTTAATAAGAACTTTATACTTACTCTGGAAGAAGTTTATATTTCTCCAAATCAATTTCTGGGAAAAATGTGTCACTTTCAAATTCCTGCATGATCCTTGTCACAAACAGTTTAATATGGCCTGGTTGAATCATGGCTTCCTTTGAAACAAAACAAAAAAGGCATCACTTTCCTTAATCTATATCATAAGACACAGACACTCTAAGATTTTTGTTTGTTTTAGTTACGAAAGAAATGCCTTATACTAGGCCTTAAAGACTTGTTTATTACTGCCAAAGTATACTACATAAATACCCTATTCTTAAATCTGGGATCCTCTAAAATGTGCCTTAGTTACCTTAAGAATGGAACTAATCATAATCGATAATTATTATATTCTGGTCTCTAGTTTGCTTATGAGAAATACTTTTTAATTTAAGAATTCATTTGGTTGTTTTCCTTTGGCTGCTCTTGTAAGAGTTAATCTGGGGCTGGAGTTGTGGCTCAGTGGTAGAGCGCTTGCCTAGCATGTGTGAGGCACTGGGTTTGATTTTCAGCACCACATGAAAATAAATAAAGATCCATCAACAACTAATAAAATATTGAAAAAAAAAGAGTTAATTTGAATGTGTAAGGCCCAGGGCCACCAAAAATAAATAAATAAATAAATAAAGGACATTAATCCAAAGTTATCAAGTTACTTTCCAAAGAAAAACTTACATATGTATATTCATACAAGATAGTACAGTTTCATGTGATCTTGACTACTGAACACCAAGGGCCTACTCAGTATACTCATGTAAAATTTAATATTGCTTTCTTTCCTCAATACAGTAATTTAACATGTCTCTTGTTGCTAACAACTATAGCCTTTTTTGTTAAATGATTTTTCTAACTACTATCTACAGTTCTATTGACAGTTTCTACGGAAAGGATTGCTCTCAAACAAATATCTTAAAAATTTTAATAAACAGTATGAATCCTTTACAGACCCAACAAAGCAATAACGCTTTTTGTGAATTTTGCTTTGCAGTAATAACTCGATTCTCAAACATGCATAGATTAAAAGAAAAAATATTTTTATATGCATACATACATATGTAAAATTCCAGGTGTTTGTTATTCTTAAAGTTCCAAATAAGGGAATTGAACAAATTTTATTTTGAAAACTTACATTTATGTTAAACCATTGTTATCTTTGCTACAACCAAATAAATATTCTTTTTTTTGTGTGTGTGTGGTGCTAGGGATTGAATCCAGGGCCTCATGCTTGCTAGGTAGGCATTCTACCACTGAGCTACATTCCCAGCCCCTAGTAATTCTTACTATACAACCCTCCCAAAAACAAACAAACAAACAAAAAACTCAGAAAAACTGAGTGGGACACTGAACAAATTTTATTTTGAAAACTTATATTTGTATTAAACCATTGTTATCTTTGCTACAACCAAATAAATATTCTATTCTTTTTTTGTGTGGTGCTAGGGATTGAACCCAGGGCCTCATGCATGCTAGGTAGGTATTCTACCACTGAGCTACATTCCTAGCCCCTAGTAATTCTTACTGTACAAAAAACAAAAAAACAAAACAAACAAAACCCAGAACAACTGAGCGGGACTAACCAATCACAGCAGCATTTTAAGTTCTATATCAAAGTTGATGGTGTGAGGCAAACTTTCTGTGAATAGTCAGGCAGTAAACACTTTAGGGTTTGAGGGTCATACGGTTTCTTACTTTTATAGGCAGAAGCAGCCACGGACGACACTAAACAAACAAGTGGGACTGTGTTCCAATGAAACTTTATTTACGTGGTACTTGGGAAGATCAGCCTGAATGACTGATGAGCAGCTGTGATGAGAGGCACGTGAATAACGCAAATCACCTGAAGGCTTTATTTCCTTATACAAAAGTCATTTTATATACATGCTTTTATGTACTTAGTGCTTATTAAAAAGTACATTTTCAAGTGATATGATTTGAGTCACTCAAAATGTGATAAATACTAAAATAATGAACTTGTTTTCTAGAAGAAATTCATACGTGGATGGAAAGATTAAAGAAGAAAAATGTTCATTTCCCTTTACTACAATGGGGAAAAAAATAAAGAGACTGTGGAATCAGGAACATAAGAAACTGAGAGTTTTTATAATCCCTTCTAAGATCCTGGAATACCTCTTCTTTCTCAAATAATTTCAGTGTATATTTTACCCTAAACCCCAAAAGGTAGGGACTGATTTTTCTTTTCCCTCTAAATGTTACCCTTTCAATAGTGGTTTTTTTTTTTTTTTTTTTTTGTGGGGGTGGTGTACCAGGGATTGAACTCAGGGGCACTCATCAACATTCTCAGTCCTTTTTATTTAGAGATTTAGAGACAGGGTCTCACTGAGGTGCTTAGTGCCTTGCTGTTGCTGAGGCTGGCTTTGAACTTAATATCCTCTTGCCTCAGCACTGTACCCAGGTCAAGAGCCAAAGAATTCTATTTAGTATCCTCAATTTTTTTTTTTTTAAAAGCTGGAAGTCAATTTGTATCAGGAAAAAGAATTCTTCTTTAACACACTATTTACCCTTTTGATCTGAAATCATGAAACCCTTCTCTTATGTCCTTACATTAAATGAAAATTATTGAGGAAAAGCTTTCTGCTTTTAACAAATTCATATACATCTAGTTAGTATATATCAACTAGACCGCTACTCTTTTCTCAGTGAGATTTTCATCCTGTAAGAGAAGGTATATAACAGCTTATTTAGGGCATGGGGATGGGGGTGGAGGTAGAAACTAGTACAGTGCAAATGCAAATCTTGGGGAGACATTTAGAATGGTTCTTAAGCTGTAAATATTAACTAGTATTTTGAATTGAAAATAAAGTGGTATATGGGGAGATGTTGTTTAAGTGACACAAAATTTCAGTTAGATAGGAAGAATAAGCTCCAAAGGTCTATCATGCAATGTGATGACTATAGTTAGTAACAACCTTATATTGTACTCTTGAAAATGGCTCAAGAATGATTTTAAGTGTTCTCACCATAAAAAGTGAGGTAATATCTATCTATCTATCTATATCTATATATGCTAATTGGCTTGATTTAGCCATTCCACAAAGTATACATATTTCAAAACATGTTGTATACAATAAGTAAATACAACTATTAGTCAATAAAAAGAAAATAGACTCGTATAGACCAAACATTTTACTTTTACATTTTTATTTAGCTTACGTTGCAGGGATAAAATCAAATAATTCAGAATGACAAAATATCTAACTTTTTTAGAGATAATGTACTGTTTCTTATGTTTATGGCTTAATGTTTCCTCCCAACCTCCCTTTAAATGTCAAGAGAACTAAAAGAAAGTAGGAAACATTTCTTTTTATTTGTAGATAACTCTACTTACCTTATAAACAGAACTGCCTCCTACTATCCAAATCATGTCTATTTTACTTGCTAATTCTGGCTGCTCAGTAAGTTTTAAGGCATCGGTCAGACTTTTGGCAAGAAAATGAGCTCCTTGTGGAAGTTCTCTAAAAGTAAAAGAATTACATACAATTTTTGTAAAACCCATCCATATTAATCAAATTATATGAATAGGAAGCAGTGATTATAAAACCAAAATCATCATAAATATGAATCCTTTTAAAAAAAGTATGGCCTACAATCAATACTTACCTACAATTGTACATCTAGGGTCCATATAAGTCAATCAAAATCACATGTGATATAAAGTCACAACAGTAGTCTCTAAAGTAGTGGCATAAAGAATTGTGAGGGGACATGAGACAACTTTCTGGGGGGTTATCTTTTCTGCATCTTTGATAGGGGCTGGGTTACACAGGTATACACCTTTATCAAAACTTTAATAAATGTACATTTAAGACTTGTGCACCTCATTGTAATATTTACCTTAAAAGAAAAAAAAAACTGTAGAGAAATACTGAATTCTAGTTAATTATATGTACGAAGAATAGAAGGCTGCAATTAATTTTGACATGCAAATATGAACAAGACAAACTGAACAGATGGATATGTGATAAAGTTAACACAAAAAATGTTATTCGTAGAATCTAAGTGGTGGTATATAGCTATTTAAAGTTCTTTGTGTATGTTTGAAAATTTTCATAATAAAATGTTGGAAAGAGAATGTTTGAATGTAGAAAAGTTTGCAGCAATATTCAAACTGCTAATACCTTTGGGGAGTGGAAAAAAAAAAAAAAACTTTACTGTTCCAAACAAACAGAAATGGGTGAACTATTTGAAAATCAGCTTTTTGCTACTTATATAATTAAAAACCCAAAAGGGGAAAAAGTTCAATAATTTTACTGTTTATGTGAACTAACAATCTCTCTCAACCTCCAAACCAATTATTGTTTTGGCAGGGAGGAGGGGGTCTAATTCCCTTTATAAATGAGGAAACATGCAGATCTAGGCTTTCAAAGTAATTAGATGCAGAACAAAAATTACAATTCAATGTCAAGGTCTTAGGCTGGTGCTTTAAAAAGATTACATAACTGCCTTTGAACTAGAGGTTATAACAATGATTAATCAAGAACTAATGGGGATTATTCATTCTCTTGGTTGCATCCTCCCTCTCCTCCTGAAATTTATTTTGCTTATTTCACTTTGTCATCTGGTAAAGGAGTTAGGATAGAGCAAAGAATATACTTTGACTCAGGCTAGAAAAAGAAATGGAGACCAGGGTGAAGTTAAATGAACTATCTCTTAAGGAATCAGGGCAGTCATAAGGGCTGAGTTGGACTAGGCTGTTCAGGGAGAAAACTTAGAAGACAAAAATTTGGAACTGGAGAAGATAGTCTAGTTAATAAAGTACAGGACGACTGAAATAGTCATGGAGGTTTTAGGAAGTAAAGATGCTGAAGTAAGGATGGATAATAAAGATGGAGTAGAATGGAAAATGATGATACAGTAACTGACATGAGGAAAAACTGAAAGAAGCACTCTTTTTTTATTTGTGGTACTAGAGACTGAACTCAGGGACACTTCACCATTGAGCTACCTTCCTGAAACTTCCTAAAATTCTTTATTTTGAGACAGGGTCTCACTAAGTAGCACAGATTGGCCTTGAATTTGTGATCCTCCTGCTTAGTCTCTTGAGTCACTGGGATTACAGGTGTGTGCCACTGTGCTCAGACAGGAAGCAGTATCCTTAAAGTGGGTGTATAATAGCAATATGACTTCCAAGGTGTTATAAATGGTTGGTGTGGACCTCAAAGAAAGGGGTGATAATTTTGTGAAGATTTCATTGCCCTTTGTAGTGAGTCTGCAAAAGCAAAAACCTGATTAAGGATTGGTTTCAGATTTAAGTTTTAGCAAAGGCTGGAGGAAATGCTTCTGCAAAATGTTGCTAAAACATTAGTTTAGAAATGTTTCACAGGAAACATTAGACCCCTAGATGGCTAAAAAAGAATAGGCAAAAAGTCCAGCTTATGTTTTGAGTCTGTTAGTCCCTTTGCAGCACACATTGTAGAAAAGAACAGTGAATAACACATAGTAAACATTTTATATCATGCCTTGTTTCAGTGCTAATTTCCTGTCTATATCTTTCTTCAAACCAATCCAGATTGGATTTTCCAAGAAGGGAGAGCTGGTATGTAACAGTACATGTATTCTGTGTCAAGACCCGCGTGGGTATTCTTGGTATCTTGTTTCTGACCAAGAGTTTTGTGATGATGAAATAATATAATGCACACAGTAGGCATTCCACTTAATATAAATACTAATCTTATGTAGGTACTATTCCTTTTTACAGGTGAAATTAAAGATGAGGGGTTAAGTAACCAATGATCACACAGCTAGGAATTGGTGGGTGTGATAGTTGAACTCCAACAGCCTAACATTACAATAGATATTTAATGGGTGACCAGGGGCTTTAAGTGCCTGAGATACCAGGCCTGAGACATTGGGATGCTGGGGCTTAGATTAGGCAACCCCCCACCCCATGTCCTCTGGCCTCAAACAGCCTTATCTGATTACTCCAGGCTGCTATAAAGACCTTATCCCTTCCCACTGTGCTTGATATGAAAGATAAGTGCATGGCAGATCAAATTCTGGCCTGATATCTTTGGGGACTGCTGGGATACTACTTAATCACAAAAGCCTCAGGCTAGAATGGTGTCTTATGCAAAACTGAGAAATAATGTTCAACTTGAGACCATTTATACTCAGCCTTTAAAAATTTGATTTCCAACAATTACCAACTGTTTCAAGTATGATCTATCCTCATGTGACCACTACAGACATTTATAGAAATTTATTTTCTGTAAATAATTAAGTGGGGGAAAAAACAGGTTGCAAACTTTTCCCAAGTGGGATTATTCTCTTTCTGTAAGTAACTTGTGGAGCATTCCTTTTGAAGAGTTCTGAATCCCTACTATGCTATATCTATGTTAGATACTGGGACAAGAGATTTCGAAAACAAAACAGTAGTCATGGCACCCAAAAGATCATGATGGTAGTCAAAAGAATATCTCAGCAGTGGCCATAACATATGAAAAAGACACACAATGAAGATGCACAGAGGATACATCAGGAGTCCAGAAACAGTGCATCATCTGGGTTGGGGTGAAGAGGGAACAATGACTCTTTAGCTGGGTGTCAAAGAAGATAAAGACGTGAAAAGCACAGAGATGACAGACTACCCACAGATACTATTGATAGTTACAGTGCAGTTATTTAACACAAGAAAGCTGAGACAAAGTTGAGGGTAGAAGAATGTAATCTGTGGTGAGGACTAAAATGCCAATGGATGGGGCAATAGTACAAGGTCCTGAGGTCAGAGAAAAATAGAATTTAGAAAAAAGTGGGAGTTGAGGAAAATAGGAATTTACATAGGATGAGATTTTTGTCTCACAATCAAGGAAAAAAAGAACAAAGTGTTATATTAAAATGAAAATGAGGGGATGGGGTTGTGGCTCAGTGGTAGAGTGCTTGCCTGGCACATGTGAGGCACTGGGTTTGATCCTCAGCACCAAAGAAAGAAAGAAAAAAAATTATTAAAAAAAAAAAAAAAAAGAAGAAAAGAAAATGAGATCATGAATGTGTTCATTGTGATTTTGTTCATGTTAATATTTTCTAGAAGCTATAAATTTACAAGGTGTGGGGGTAGGAACTGACATGTAAGGTATCTTGTGAGCAGAAACTTTATATATAAAATTTCAGTGAACCTTCAAAAACTGTCATTATTAATCCACTTAGTATGTAAAGAAGTTTACGTTTAGCAAACTTTTAGGTTTAACCTGCTGAAGGCCCCAAAGTTACTAGGTACCAGAGTAGATTTAAGAAGCAAGGTCTGTTAGTGTTTGCTATGCTAAGTTTATGAGTTGGAGAGATAGGCTTTAAGAAGCAGAGAGTGTTTTAATCACTAGAAAAGATATGAGAGTGAGATGAAAAATATATATACATGGCATAAAATATAGATAACTTTCATGGATTGAAGATGATTTACAATATCGTAAATCATGGAAGATATTTTGGATTTTTTAGAGATGGTGTCAAGATGCATTTCTTTAGAGATGGTGTCAAGATGCATTGTAGTAAAAACTCTTTACTTAATTTTTGGTACCAAACATTTTAAAAACCTGCTTTGTGTGACATAAATCACACACCACACAATTCATCCTTTTAAAGTGTAAAAGTTGGTGATTTTCAGTATATTTAGAGTTGTGCAACTACCACTACCTCACAACAAAAAGAGACCTATTAGTAGTCACCCTCTCCATCCTTGGTTTTCTTAAAAAGTCACAATTTGTCCAGAAAGCTTTGGAAAAACACTTTCTCCCATCCCTTATTAACTAAATAGTTACCACAAATAAGTACGTTTGGCACTGAATTGAGGTTACTTAGAGGATTCAATTTCTTTCTGTACTGGGGTGAAGGTTAAAAAAAAAACTAAGTACCTTTAAAAACTTGCACAAAAAATAGTGGTTTCTGATTGTTAAACTCTGCCCTTTGTGCAGGACCCAGCAGGTTCTCAGTATATGTGTGGAACTGGCTAACAAGTAGGGAGACAGGAGAATGAACAACAACAACAAAAAACCCTAGTAAAATATTTTACTAACTGGCATTACTGTTTCTCTGATATGCTTGATAATAAAGACTTCAAATTTTCTCAGCCCTTAAAAAAAAGTGAAATACACCAAAAAATGTTATATATACATACGTAAGAAGCAGCTAAACCCAATTACATACACCGCAGGGGGAATCATAAAAAAAAAAATTAGACTCATCATTTAAGGAGAAATCCTGGCTCAACTGAACATCCTCCCCACTGAGATTTCTTTATGTTTATTTTAGTTGAAAATAGTCATAAATAAACTTGAATAGTATTCATGTTATTAAAAAGTCTCTGGGAATGGCAATATACTCTGTGAAATTGGTTTCTATGAAGAAAACAGATCTTCAGAATATCCTAGCAACCAAGAGAAGGAGTAGCATAAAGACCAAGGCAGATGGCATCAATGTATTTCCCATCACCCCAAGGCAATCAATGCAAACACTCTGGTAAATCTAGTTTTTTACCTATGACATTCTAGGACAGATGTGGCAGAAAATCTCTATGAACCTGAATCTGTTAGCCTATAATTGTACAATTTTTTTCTTTCCCAGGGTATATCAACTTGGGTAGGCCATAGTGACTGGTTATTAAAAGACTACTCCAAGTGGTGCCGATGAGGTATTTTGTAGATGTGATAACATCTGTAATTAGTTGACTTTAATCTGGGTAGGCCTGATTCATCAATTCAAAGGCCTTAAGAACAGAGCTGAAGTTTCCTAGAAGAAATTTTACCTTAGCCCTGGCTAGAGAATTTCAGCCCAATGGCCTGCTCCAAAGAGTTTTGATCTCACATACAACTGATATTCCAATAAGACTGATATGAAGAATGCTCAACATGCTGATCCCAAACTTTCTCTTAAGTTTAATTTGCATTACCCCTCCACCAAAGCAAAACCATGAGGTATGGAAAATTATTTTAGTAGGTTAGGACCAATGCCACTATCGACAAAAAGAAACAAAATAGAAATCAGGATATACTACATGTGGTGTAAATGACATGGAAGCCACCAGAGATGACTTCATGGGTCCTCTTATCAATAATTCCACACTCTGCTTTTTGCCTTGGGCATTTCTGGCATCAGGAACTATCTACTCCATTGTTAGCAGAAACCAACTAGACATGCTCCCTTCTCTAGACAATCCCTAGAGCCATTTTCAATGCTTTAAAATATTTTACCTTCAGACACGGGGTAATGAACACAAGTGCAGTGATATTTGGGTAACCCAGTTAACTAGGAATAGCAGGACATAAGATTATAACTGCTTTTCGTCCATCCTAAAATTCACATCTTATTATGTTTGTGTAAAGTCAACTGAAGAGATAGGATAATTGCTTAATTTTGGCAAATCCCAAAACTTGGATATTGTGATTTTATGTGAAACTAGGAAAAAGTTATTGATTACATTGTATAACTGATATTTAAGTTTATTGAAGGTTCAAGGGAACTTGCAAATCTATTACTATAGTGAGATTTAATGTTTAATATAACATTTCAAGGTGTTAAAATCCATTAGTCACTTAAGGAGAATAAGTTGCCATGTGGTGTAACAACTTATTCATTTTCTGTAATCACAAAGGTGATATTAGGTAGCTTCACTAATAGTTACTTTTATACTATTTCATCTTGTCATATACTGATATGCACTTTAATAAATGGAACATGACTTTCCTGTGGTGACTTTGTTATAGTACTTACTTGAGTTCTCTACTGAGAACTATATTAATTCTGTCCTTTAAAGGTCGATTCTTTTCAGGAATAGAGAACCAGGTCTTCCTACCCATAATCACCAGATTCTGTTTACCTATAAAATCACATGGAAAGGATAAGTATATTTTGGGACTGTACATATATTTTTAATCATATACATGTAGATATTTGTCATAGTGACATCTAGTGGATTTGCTTAAAAAATATTAAAACAGCTTTACCAAAATTTACATTTCTCTCTCCTAACCTAAATATAGTAATTATTTTCCCCTCGGACTTTACCCAATTTGTATCCAATATTTAATTATAATCAATTGCAACTATGTATAATGTAGTAAAGAGGAAAGATTTTGGGTTGAAGTGTTCTAATCCAATGCATTCTATCATTAACCAGGCATCAATCGGAGTACTCCTCTGTCTTACTTTCCTTGGCTATGAAATAGGGATAAGAATAGTGCCTACCTCTACAATTGTAGGGGGGATTAGACTTAGAACAATATTCAGCATATAAGTAGTTATCATTGTTGGATATAATCACACTATTCATATTTGTGTACTTTGTAGATTTCCATCATCGTATTTAAAAAAACAGTTCCTTAATAGTTTCCTCAATTTACCTTTCTACGTTAAAACAGGTTAAGTTGAACTCTTGCCTTTTCAGCATTATACTTCCACAGATAATGCTTTTGTAAAAACCTGATACATATAGATTCCATTTTTGACTTCTTAGGAGGAAAAAAAAAACTTGAGTCAAGACATTTGGATCAAAGGAACATTAATATTATCAGATCATACTTAAGGATTCTTGAGAGGGATTTGTGTCCCTGGAGCTTTCCGCTCTTGCCATCTTGTGTCTACCAGCGACATAACTGCCAAATCCAAGGGCCTTATATCTTTTATTAATGTTATGCAGCTTCTGCTCCCTCTGACTTTCCTTATTTATTCTGCCATTCCTCTTCCTATATCCATAAATACATGTTTCTTAGGTTTTAAGCAGGGTATTCCTCCATTTTCATATTTTTTCTTTGTTTATCCTCTTTTCTCCCATAGCTCAACTCACCTAGCTCTCTCTGTCTGAAATTGTCCTGGATATCCTTACAGACAACTCAAAATCATCCTCATTACAACCGCACACCATTCTCCACTCCTTAATTCTTCTAGTCACTGAGACTCTCCCACACTGAAATGCTGAGAGTTCATCATTGATGCCTTCATGCATCATAATTACATTCCAAATAACCCATGTGGAGGATCCTGTAGCCACTCTCTTCTTCTTTGCCCCAGTTCAGGTTTACCATCTCTCCCAGCAGCTCTTCCAAAGACCTCCTTTGGCCTCCATTCTGAGTGCTAACCTCCAATGAGAAGACCTCTGTTCAGCTGCCAATTTTGCAATACCTGAACTGTACATGTGCCCAGTATAAAACTGTGAATTTTTAAAAAAGGGACGCTTAATGAACCTTGGGAACTTCAGACAGATTTTTAGTAAGATTAAAGATCCCAGATTAATTTGAAACTTTCCATTTAAAACAACATTTGCATTGGAAAACTTCAAGAAAAATCCTTGACGAATCCCAATCATTTAAAAATGCCCTCATTACCTTCTACTGAAGGGGTTGTCGTCATTCTTTGGAAATACTTGAATTCATTCCTGCAAGTTAGAGAAACACATCGTTACTCAACACATTATCTGGTTGGCTCAGGCTCTAATGCGCATGACAAACATTGTACTTCGCGGAGGGTGGTGTTCTCCAGGCCAGGGACTTTGCCCTAGGCCAGAGCACCACAGGGCAGAGGCCTTGGCAGGGAAGCAGGATCCGGTGGGAAATCAACAATTTGGCTTTGTGCTGTAGCCGCGGAGGCCACCCAGGGTCTACATGCCCTTGTCCATTGGAACTGGCTCCAGTTGGCCAGTCGGCCCTGTGCGTCCCCGCCCAGGTGACCAGATTAAAGCCAGTGAGCGCAGCCTCTATACCCTCACCTCCAGCCCGGCTGATACCTGAGCGGGGGCCAGGGCAGGTCCCCGTTCTTGCCGATGCCCATGTTCTGGGACACGGCGACAATGCAGTTTAGCGGACGAACCATGACAGCAGCAGTGATCCCCCAGCTCCCCTGCTACACCCGGATTCCGCTCGGATTTTGGCGCGAAATGATAGCCACTCCGCCCCCTCTGTCTCATTTGAGGAGGCAAGGCCCCGCCTCCGCCCCGCCTCACGGCAAGGTCGCAGCGTGCTCGCTCCCGCAGACTCCCGGGAACGGCGGCGGGCTCGCGCTACCCGCTGGGCCCTGTAGGCTGGCCACCACTGCCCGTCCTGCAATGTCTCGGCGGAAACCTGTATCGGGCAGTCTTTCTGCAGCCGGGCCAGCCCATGGGAGACAAGCAGTTTTGAGCCGATTCTTTCACTCCACGGGAAGCCTCAAATCCACTTCGTCTCCCACCGAAGCCGCCGCGAAGGCAAACCACGGCTCCGCAGCGCCCTCAGCGTCCACCGCCCAGCCTCATTTGCAGCCGCTGGTGGTGGGTTCGGTCCAGGGCGGGGCGGGGCCATCGGGTGGGGCGGAGCTTGTGAGAGGAATAGGAGGAGGCGACGACCATGCGCGAGAATCCCCGAGATGATGGAGCCGGAAGAGAACGGAAGAGGCGGGGCCGGGGAAGCAGAGGCTGGGAAAGCCCAGCTGGGTCCAAGACCTGGTGTGGCTGAGAGATTGCATTACCTCTCTCTCTCTCTTTTTTTTTTTTTTGGCATCACCTGTTTTGAGGGAATAGATTTGAGGCCAAGGTCCCGCTGGTTGTTAAGAGGAGACCTGAAGGGAATTTCCATTCTGACGAATGGAGAGTGCCAGTTGGTCTGGGATACTTGTATCTTTTAATCCTCCCTCTTTTCTTTCCTGGACTGATGTTTGAAAAGGGGCTTCTCTCTACACGCTTGGTTGGGTGACTTTAAGAAAGCTGCTCATATGTAGTTCTTAGGACTGAACAGCATTGCTGAATATTTCAAATCACTGTGGGCTGAAGCTGAGTAGTGGTCACGACCTGTAGTTCACGTCTTAATGTGTGACGTTCAATTTGGATGGATAAAGTGTCTATAAATGCCAATGGTTAATCATTGGATACTTTGTTGCTTGCCAATCTTTTTTAAAATATTATTTTTTAGTTATAGGTTGACACAATATCTTTAGTTTATATTTTTGTGAGATTTTTTGTTTTGTCCTTCCTTCCTTCCTCCCCTCCTCCCCCCTCCCTTCCTCCCCTCCCCCCTCCGCCCTCCCCCTCCTCCCCTCCCCCTCTCCTCCCCCCTCCTCCCTCCCCCTCCCCTCCCCCCTCCTCCCCCTCCTCCCCTCCCCCCTCCTCTCCTCCCCCCTCCTCTCCTCCCCCCTCCCCCTCCCCCTCCTCCCCTCCCCCCTCCCCCCTCCCCCTCCTCCCCTCCCCCTCCCCCTCCTCCCCTCCCCCTCCCCCTCCTCCCCTCCCCCCTCCTCCCCTCCCCCCTCCTCCCCTCCCCCCTCCTCCCCTCCCCCTCCTCCCCTCCCCCTCCCCCCTCCCCCTTCCCCCTCCTCTTCTCCCCTCCCCTTCCCCTCCCCCCTCCCCTTCTCCCCTCCCCCCTCCCCTCCCCCCTCCCCCCTCCTCTTCTCCCCTCCCCCCCCTCCCCCCTCCTCTTCTCCCCTCCCCCCCCTCCTCCTCTGTGCTTTCCCAAGAGGGAGTCTTCCCTAGAGTACCCTGTGTACTTCCCAAACTAAGGATGTGTGGAAGGGGATTACAGACTGAATTTTAGTCTGGTTACATTTTAATGGAGTTACACCTAAGCTGCTTTAAAAAGTTCTTCTCTTCATTTACATTTCTTTCCTATAGTAATTGCTCCTCGTTTTTTTTCCTTTTTTTTTTTTTAAAGGACGACCTAATTTTCACGAATTCAGCAAAATTTTATTTTTCGTCTACCATTTAGAGACTATTTGGTGAAGGACTTAAATTTTTGTCAGATTTCCTGCCAATAGATAGTTCATAGTCTTGTGGCAACTTCAATGGTGAACATATTGTATTTAAACAGGACATAGTTAAATAATGATTAGTATTTAAAAAGTGATATTGTTTATTTAATCTTTGGCTCCTAATTTTGGCTTTGATAAGTACTATTTTATTTCTTAGGGGTATTTTATTTAACATGTAAGTGGGGTGAATCAGGTTTTATAATTTGAGATAAGTAAAGGCTGATTGAGTAAAGGAAGGTATTATATGGCTTAGTTTCATTTATTCTAGCAGGACTAGAGGTTCTGAGGCTCATGACCTGCCAGTTTCCACCCTGTCTTTGATGGGGGTAAAAACAGTTAACTCAGGCCTTTCCAGAGCTAACAGAAATAATTCTGTGAGGAATGGATTGCAGGGAAGTTGGTGTCATTCAGAAATAATGTTTAAATTACTTCACATACATCAAGCTTTCACAGAATAGATAACACCTCATTTTGTGACCTTTGTATGTAGGCTACAGAAGTTAACAAAGGAAAAAAAAGATCATTGGAGAAAGATGGGCCTGTTAAAAAGAAAGCAAAGAAAGTCCAAGAAAAGGAAGGAAGAAGTGACTTGGTAATGCCTGGTAACCCTGGTGAGTCTGGGCAATGATTCTTCTCAGCAGTCATAGCTCTGATATTCTTGGGTTTTTCTGGAGGGCAGAGAAAGCTCTTGGAGAGTTGAACCTTTGTTCTTTTTGGACAATGATCACTATTGTGCTTGAGTTTGTGGTGGTATGTATAGGAGGTGAGGGGGACCCTGGAGGAGCTGGAGTTCTGCAATTTGGCTATAGTTCTCCCAACTTTCTCTTTTTTTCCACTCTAACCATTTTGTCATGTTTTTAAAAATGAGATATTCTTGTTATAAAAATTCCAAACAGTACAGAAATTTGGATGGTAGACAGTGAAAGACCTTCTCTTTCAATGAGGCCTATTGCTCATTGTTTGGGTACTGTGTGTTGTTCCAGATTTTTCTATATTTACACACACATATGTGTGCACAACACAGACCCCCAAATTAGTTAATTAGTAGTAATTATCATAGTTTACATATTATATTATACTACATATACTAATTTACAACTATCTTTTTCCACTTAATAGAACATTTTAAACGATATTCAATATCAGGACATATAGATATACTCTCTCCTTTTTTTTGCACAGAGCTGTTCTTTCTATATGTGAAAAAGCACTGAGTGAGAACAGCATTGTTTGGGTCTGGGGTTGTAGCTCAATGGTAGAGCGCTTACCTAGCACATGTGAGGCACTGGGTTCAATCCTCAGCACCACATATAAATTAAAAAAATAAAGGTATTGTGTCCATCTACAATAAGAAATGTTAATTAAAACAAAACAATCCAGCATTGCTGAGCTTCTGGACTTCCAGAGGTGATTTTGGGGGTAGATGATTGAGTGAGCAGATTTTTTTCTAGTTTTTGGCTCCAGAGAATTTGTGATAAGAAGAGACAGGAAATCCATCTTTATTCATAATTCCCAGAACATAAAACAAACAAATAAACAAGAAGTCCCAATTCACTGACGATAACTGTCTATACCGCTAGAGATAATAAGTGGAATACTTATTTTTCCCTATAAATGGTAAAACTTGGATTTAGGGCCAACATGAATAAGAACTAACTACAAAAATGGAGATGTATGACTAATGAGAAAAATATATCTGATAACATCTGATAATACCATAGTCCTTTTCTTTTCTGGAGGGGGCTTGAAGGAGTCATGACTTGACAGATTTGCCACTGGTTAATTTTGCATTTTCTGGGGCTCTTTGCCTTTTTTCTTTTTGTTTCATTGCTCTATATAGACCTGATTGTTCAGTTTTTCAGTAAATTCTATTAGCAGTGAGTGCTCTTTTTTTTAAAGTCTGCTTTTACTCTAAAGCTTCTTGTAGCTCATTTATTCTTCCTAAAAACCTTGTTTTATTTTCTTTTGTAGAGGAAAAGGTAGATGACAGGTGAGGAGAACTGAGGGCTGCCATAGTTAAGTGGCTTAACAGGGGTCACACAGGACAGTTGAGATTGGAAATTGTTGAAATTAAAATGCTTGTCATTTGTTAATTCAGGGTTACCTGGGTTGTGGCTCAGTGGTAGAGCGCTTGCCTAGCATGTGTGAGACACTGGGTTCAATCCCTGGCACCATGTAAAAATAAACAAACAAAGAAAAAAGATATTGTCTCCATCTATAACTAAAAAAATATTTTAAAAAATTGGCATTCAGAAGGTGGGTATCTGTTCTGTCCCAGGGTTGTTGTTGTTTCCTCCTCCTCCTCCTCCTCCTCCTCCTCTTCCTCCTCCTCCTCCTCCTCTTCCTTCTTAATAACAATCATTAAAATACAGTTCTCACACCATATAGTTCACCAATTTAATGACTTTTAAGTTGTTCCCAGATTTGTGCAAACATTATCAAAGTTAATTTTAGGGCATTGGGATGTGGATCAGTGGTAAAGAGTACTTGTGTAGCATGCATAAGGCCCTGGGTTTGATCCCTAGCACTGGGGCTGAAGGCTGTGGCAGGGAGTCAATTTTAGAACATTTTCATCATCCCAAAAGAAGACCTATACCCAGTCGCAGTTACCTTCTTTTCCTTGTTATATTCTCCAGCCCTAGGCGACCACTAATCTACTTTCTGCTGTAGATTTGTGTATTGAAATAATTTCATATAAATGAAATCATACAATTTGTGGCTTTTTGTATATGTTTTATTTTATTTAGTATCATATTTTCAAGGTTCATCAGTGTGGTAGCAGTACTTCATTCCTTTCTTTAAAAAAATTCATTTTTTTACGTTGTAAGAAACATAAAATTCACCATCAACCATTTCTAAGTGTGCAGTTTAGTGGTATTAGTACAATTATATTGTTCTATCATCCCTACTATTCATCTCCAGAACTCTTTTTTCCTTTTGCATTTCTAAAACTCTACCCATTGAATAATAACTCCCATTCTCCCATCTCCAGTTCTGGCAGCTACCATTCTGCCACAACCTGCCAAGCATCAACAAAGGATCTTGAGTAGGGGTGACTGGAGATGGAGAAAAACACAAAGAAAAAGAAAACATTTTTAAGCAAAGCTAGGGCCAGGTGGGACACTGCCCTCTAATGGAGGAACAGTGACCTGGAACTAGCTCTGCAAATTTATTATATAGGGTCTCATAATCAGAAAGTTAAACTATAGGGGCATTGTAAATTGTTAAAGTCTTCTGAGTTATCAAGAGGCTTCTTTGTGCATAAAAAGTTACAGAGATAGAAACATTTTTATGGCTATCCTGCTGCACTCAGGAAGCCCACTGTATTGGAACATCTGATGACTGTTAGCATCAGAGCCAGTGTCAAGGCTGTTAACCTCTGTGCTTTTTGGCAAGGAATATTTCCCAGGCTTGGCTTTTGCCAACACTGCAGGATCAGCCAATGACTATGGGTTCATCTGCTCTCCACACCATTCTACTTTCTGCCTCTATAATTTCGACTGCTCTAAATTACATTCATTCTTTTTATTTCTAGGTAATATGCAACTGTATAGATTCATCTCATTTCTTTTTCTTTTTTTTAAAATATTTTTCTTAAAAAAAGAGAGAGAGAGACAGAGATTTTTTTTTTAATATTTATTTTTTAGTTATCGGCAGACACAACATCTTTGTTTGTATGTGGTGCTGAGGATCGAACCCGGGCTGCACACATGCCAGGCGAGCGCGCTACCGCTTGAGCCACATCCCCAGCCCTCTTTTTATTTTTTTATTTGTTCTTTTTAGATATTCATGACAGTAGAGTATATTTTGACATATTATACATACATGGAGTATAACTTTCCATTCTGTGGTTGTACATGATGTGGAATTACACTGGTCATGTATTCATATATGAACATAGGAAAGTTATGTCTCATTCATTCTACTGTGTTTCCTATTCCCATCCCCCCTCCATTCCCATCCCCCCTCCATTCCTCCATTCCCTTTGTTTAATCCAGTGAACTTCTATTCTCCCTTCCCTATTGTGGGTTAGCATCTGCATATCAGAGAGAACATTTGGCCCTTGGTTTTTGGGGATTGGCTTATTTCAGATAGTATGATGGTCTCTAGTTTCATCCATTTACCAGCAAATGCCATAATTTTATTCTTCTTTACGGCTGAGTAATATTCCATGTGTATAGATACCACATTTTCTTTATCCATTCATCCGTTGAAGGGCATCTAGTTTGGTTCCATAGCTTAGCTATTGTGTGTTGAGCCGCTATAAACATTGATGTGGCCTCATCACTATAGTATGCTGATTTTAAGTTTTTTGGCTATATGCCAAGGCGTGGGATAACTGGGTCAAATGGTGGTTCCATTCCAAGTTTTTTGAGGAATCTCCATTACTGCTTTCCAAAGTGGTTGTACCAATTTGCAGTCCTACCAGCCATGTATGAGTGTACCTTTTTGGCCACATCCTTACCAACATTTATTGTTACTTGTATTCTTGATAATTGCCATTCTGACTGGAGTGAGATAAAATCTCAATGTAGTTTTAATTTGCATTTCTATAATTGCTAGGGATGTTGAATATTTTTCATATCTGCCTTATTTCTCAATTTTTCAATTTACAAGGGTTTTTTTTTTTGGTGCTGGAGATGGAACCTATGGCCTCATGCATGTTAAATCCCATTCTTTACCACTGAGCCACATATCCAGTTCTTACAATTTTTTTTATTGTGTTTTTTTAAAATCTGGTATCCACAGGAGAGGAAAACTTTGTATTCACAAGGAAACTTACATGCTTTTGAAAAGTGACTTTAGAATGTATTTTGGAAATCATGGAAATAATCAAAAGGTAAAACATACCTTGGAAAATATACTAAAAAATACATTTTTCAAATAAGAGAAATCATAGTAAACAAGGTAAAGTATATATTGAATAATTCATGTATTTAGAAGAAAGAGAGTCACCATGTTCAAGGATTTTTGATTTTTAGCATGTGACAATCTAGTTTTTTTGGTTTGTTCATTTGTTTTGTTTTAATTATAGAGGGCCAATTTTCCTGTCCATTTTCTCTTGGCTAGGATTTTCTCATCATTATAGATTTCCACAGATTAGATTTTGTTGGGCCTTAGACCACTTTGAATTGATTTTTATCCTGCTTGAAGCTCATTTAAAGCTTCTTGGGTCTATGGGTTTAAAGCTCTCATCAAATTTGGAAAGCTCTTTTAGGCATTATTTTCTCAACTGCTTTTTTCTGTTTCCTTCCTCTCTCTTTTTCTCAAAGTTTATTTCAGGGATGTTGAACTACTTGACATTGTCCCTGAAATCACTGAAGCTTTGTTTTCAGGTCTTATTTCTCCTCGTATTTCATTTTGGATAGAATGCTTTCAAATTCAGTGATCTTTTCTTCTGTAGCATCTAATCTGCTATAAAGCACTTTCAATGAAATGTTTGTTTTAGATATTTTAGATGTTATCTCTGAAGTTCCTTTTTTTAAAAAAAATCTTCAATTTCTCTGTGTGAATTATACCTCAGTAAAACTATTAATAGAAAAAGTATTTCTTTTACCTCTCTTTTTGCTTATGTTTTTCTTTGCCTTCTCATTATGTGGAGTGTATTTATAAAACATGTCTCTGTGTATTAATTTTATCATATCTGTCCTCTCTGGATCTGCATCATTGGACTGACTTTTCATACTTTTCACATGTCCAGCAATTGATTGGATCGTGGCTGTTTTGAATTCTTTATTATTTCCTACTGGATTTTGTATTTCTTTAGAGTGTTGTACTTTATTCTTGCAATCAGTTAACTTCCTCATGGGTCATTTTGATTGTTTTCAAATTTTGTCAGAGTATTACTAGCTCTAGGTGAGCCTTTCCCTAAAGCTTCACCTTTCTTGAATCAGAAGGGTTGCAAAGTAGCAGCAACATACCATAATGTGTATTTCCATCATACAGAGATAAAAGACACTAATAACGTTAAGACATAAGTAAAAATAAAATGTAATAAATCTCTTAGGAAGTGATGAAGTTTGAGTTTTACTCAACCACAAACATACACCATGCAATAGAGCCTTAGTACTTCACTTCTGTTTTTAACACTTCAGCTAAAGATCCGTCTTTTGTTTTGTGTTTTAAAAAACTACAACCCCAAGATTTTCACTGACCTACATTCTGGGAAAGGTTTTTTTTTTTTTTTTTTTTTTTAAACCACAGGAGGGAAATCTGTGTACACACTTAAAATATGAAAGTTTTAAACTTTCAGAAATGAACAGAATATCACTTGTGCCCTCAGAATATTCTTGCTTTCATAGGAAGGGTAAAAGATGATAAATTCATGCAACCCCAGTTCCCTTATATTTGCTAATAGCTACCTAATACTATTGCTTTAAAGAGTGAAATAATATATTGTGGTACATGGTAAAGATCCAATAAATGATAGATCCCTTCTCTTTGGATTGCTTGCTTATAAACAACTCCTACTTAGGCAGACTGTGTACTATATTAAAATTTGAGCTTCTTATAGGAATGTAAAAGAAAAACGATTTAAAGCTGTGAGAATTAGAGAATTTCATGGAAAAGATAGCTTTGAGATGGAACTTGAAGAATGAATACAATTTTGATATGTAGAAAGTATAGCATGTGCAAAGCTTGGAAGCAGGAAAGCAGGTGTTTGAGTGGGGTGATTGGATTTCCTTGGCGAACCCTTGATGTCATTATCTAAGGCTTTCCCCTTAATGTGGTCAGATTCTTCAATTAGGAACCTCCTAGCTTCCTAGGTTCTAGAGAGGCTGGGGGTGTCAGCATATAGTCAATGTACATTCCCATCACCCTTCTGAGTTGCTGCTCCATCAGCTATGCTTGTTTCCAGAGCTATCTCCCATCTGCTGCTGAGGTGAGGAAAAGATTGTTGCCTTTGACTTTGGAGTGTGTGTGTGTGTGGGGGGGTCTAGAAACCAAATTACTTTGAGTCAGTGCCTTTATTTTAGATTTTCCCTTATTCCATTTCCACAGTTACTGGTGCCGTAATTCCCCAGTCTCTTGATCATTTTGTGTTGCAAATAGGATTGGTCCTTGGTTTTCTTAACTATTGACTTAGGACTTAGCTTGAGTTGAGTGGGCTTATTGGTGAGAGCTCATCTGTTTTCCCTTCTAGCTTCAGAGATTTCATTTGCAATTGTTGCCTCTCCTCTCCTGTCTGTCCTTAAATGTGAAAACAAACCAACAAATAAAAACCAGAATCAAACTACAATGTAGTTTTCCTTTCTTTGTCTCTCTCTTCTTTTGTAGTGCTGAGATAGAACCCAGGGCTTTGCATGTGAGCAGGAGAAGCAAGAGCTGTACCACTGAACTCTAGCCCCAGCTTGCTACTGTAGTTATTCAATGGGGTCTCAGCAGTGAGAGAAATCAGATATATGCTTGAATATGCCACCTTTACCCTGAACTTGATGTTCTTTATTCCTTTATCACATTATAGTTCAGTCCATTAATGGGAATCTCCCTTTTTAGAAAATTCTGTGTTTATTATAAGTTGACATAATGAGACCAAAATACCGTGGTTATATTTTCTTCTCATTTGTTTTCCAAGAGCCAAATAAATGTCTGAGGACCAGGACTATCTCAAAGTCTCTGGAAAAACTGAAAGAATTCTGCTGCGATTCTGCCGTTCCTCAAAATAGAGTCCAGATAGCACCTCTTCAAGAGAGGTTTGCAGTTCTACCAAAATGTACTGATTTTGAGGATATCAGTTTTCAACGTGCAAAGAATGCAGTTTATTCTGAAGATTCTAAATCCCAAGTGAACCAAAAGGTATGTAATTGTTATATAGATGTATTTCCAGTTACCCAGAATAGTAGGTTCTGAAATCCTTTAGTTTCTGTAGGGTCACTAAGGACACTTGACTGATCATCTGAGTTACCTGAGAGATCTTTTGTTTCACAGACATATTGTGAAACATAAGAAATTCTAACATTCTAATTTGCTGTGTATTATGAGGGATGAATTGGTTTGTGTTCAAACAAAACAAAACAAAAAATTAAAAGACTCCCAAATTATTTTGAGCCAATACTCTTTATTTTAGAACATTCCGTATTCCACAGTCTCTGATTGTGATGTACTTACTGCCTGGATTAGGAACCACTGACTTGGGGGAATTTTTTTAGATTATTGATACATGCATAATTTTAATATAGCTCTCCTTAAAGTTTTCATGATTTGCATGGAAAATAATGTTGGGCAACATACATCCATCTATCTATCTATCTATCTATCTATCTATCTGTCTGTCTGTCTATCGATGTTTTGAGGTTTCCAGTTGAAAGCTTGGCATATATTAAGTAAACTTAGAGATAAACCAACTAAATATGTGTTTTTACTTCTTCTACTGTTTATTTTGTGACTTATTAATGGTTCTTATCATTGCAGAATCTGGTCTGGCACCATCATTGAAATCTATAATTCAGACGAGTGGTTGACTTTCAACCTTAGCTTTACATTAGACTCATCTGGAGAAATTAAAAACAAAACAAAACAAAAATTGGTATTTAGGACCTTCCTTCAGAATCTTATTTATTTGGTCTTCACTGAGAATTGTGCATGGCTATTTTCTTAGAAGCTCTTATTTTAATGTGTAGATATGATTAATGATCATTGAATTAGAGAAATGCTTTTTGAATTTATATGTGTGTATATGTATGCATATATGTTTATTTATTAAAATTTTAATGAAATGTACTTTTTCTTAGAAAAATGATTAGGACAATAGAATTTTGCTTACAGTTTTCCCTTCCCACAAAGTTCACATCTATGGACTTCTGTCTCAAATGGGCTAATATTGGTTAACTCACTTATCTTAGGTCATCAGAAAAGGAAAGAATGTTTTCTTTGTTATTGCCGTTTAATACTGAGAAGCAGTTCACCATGGTATAGGGTGATTATTATGGATAGAAATCATAAAGTCTATGAAATCTCATTTTATTAATTGGAACATTTACCCTGAGGTCTCAGTAGAGCCTATCTACTATTGCTTTGTACATAAAATGCCAACTTGATTTTTCTGTGAAATTAGAAATGATCAAATAGAAGGGTTATCTAGAAGCAATATAAGGACATTATTACAAGCAATAAGCTATTTGAGAGCTTGAAAAGACACAGATGAATGGTAAAAATCTACCAAATGAACATAATTGCCCAGTGGTCTAGGGATATTAATGACATGACTCTGAATAGGTTCTGAAATTTATTCTGATCACTCTGAATTGTCAAGACAAGGTTGAGTTGAGTTCAACATGCTGCCTCTGTGACTATTAAAGAAAATATAGTATATCTGAGAAATATTTCCACCCAAATCATATAAAAAACAAGTTGCTTAATAATCAAGTACTTAGATTTACTTCTTAGTATCCCACATGGAGAGAACTTTTTTTTTTCCTTGAAGTCTGTCTTGTTCAGTAAAAGAGTAAGTTAAAAAAAATGAGAGCAACTTTTTTCTAGGAAATATATTTTTGTAAGTATTAATTAACTTTTATATTATGTAGTATTCCTGGAATTTATGTAAGAGTCATAGAAACAAAATTGAAAATCCCTCAAAATGAAAAACAGTTGCATTCTCAGATGTTATGATGAGCTGCATTTCTCTGGCCATTCCTCTCCACACCTTACCATCTTCCTATT
Organism: Marmota flaviventris; assembly: GCF_047511675.1. Classification (NCBI taxonomy): domain Eukaryota; kingdom Metazoa; phylum Chordata; class Mammalia; order Rodentia; family Sciuridae; genus Marmota; species Marmota flaviventris. Next base: position 101,686,523 of record NC_092502.1, on the reverse strand, counting down.
GCGAATCTTTGCAAGTTTTCTGGGCTATGTTATTTAGATAGATTGAGTCTTTTTGAAATTAATGTCTTTCTGTGCCGTCCCAGCTAAGCTGATTTTTTTTTTTTTTTTAAACATTTGGCATCCACAGAATACATGTTTCTGGGGTTTCTGTTGATATGAGACTCCACTTTTCTGCTCTCTGTCCCTTCCTCTTCTTCTGCTCACTAGTTTTTTAGGTCATATTTTTTATTCCAGTGGTAGTTGAGTAACTTTTTAGATGTTGAGAGTGACAGACAGCATGGCTCTTACTTAGAAATTGATTTATCCTATCAATTTGTCTTATTTTTCCATTTCTTAATCAGGCCTAATAATCAAGGGATTTTTCTCTAAGCTGTAAGTTGGAATTAATTATGGTTTTATATTGCAGGAAGTTAAGGATAGTAGGAGTACTAATATTGAAAATGTAGCCCAATGCTCTTTGTTTTCCAAAACTTCTTTCCCCTATTTATTTACCAAAACAATGATGATTCTCTCTTGTAATACAGATTTATAGAATATACTATCTTTTAGAGCATGCTTGGAAACATGAAACATTAAGTGCAGCTTTAGATGTTGGCATGCTTGCTGCAAGTGTTTTTGCCCAAGATTTATCCCCAGTTGATTTTTATTCATTGTATACCTGGGAATAAATAAGAAAATAAATGTTTATTAATTATAGATCCAATAACATCAAATTTAAAAAGAAGTATATAAAACATTCAGGTTGTTTAGATTTGCAAAATTTACTTAAATACTGGCAGTTTTTGTTTTTTTGGTTCATAATTTTTTAAAACGTTTTACTTTGAAAAAATTTCAAACCTTTGTACATATTGCTTTGTACATAAAATGACAAACTTGATTTTTCTGTGAAATTAGAAATAATCAAATAGAAGGGTTATCTAGAAGCAATATAAGGACATATTACAAGCAATAAGCTGTTTGAGAGCTTGAAAAGACACAGTTGAATGGTAAAAATCTACCAAATGAACATAATTGCCCAGTGGTCTAGGGATAATTTGCCTGAATACTACAATGTGTCTTGGGAAACCTTTCACCTAGATTTACCAACTATTAGCTTTTTGCTAATTTTGCATTTTCTTTCTCTGAGAATTTAATATAATAGTTTATTCTTGTTAAACTATTTAAATTTTTTGGTTGCCAGGACAGTCAGTTTGGCCTATCACATAGGACTCATGAAAACTTACAGAAAACTTCTGATAAGCCATCTAATAGACGATCGAAAAGCATCTACACACCATTAGAGTTGCAATATATAGAGATGAAGCAGCAGCATAAAGATGCAATTTTGTGTGTGGAATGTGGATATAAGTATAGATTCTTTGGGGAAGATGCAGAGGTAAGTTGTTTTCATGTTTTTCTTGTTCAGCTTTAGATATTTTTCAATATTTTTGTTTTATTTCTTGACTTTGTGAAAAAGCTAATTTGATCAGTCACCCTTTAAAATGCTGTCATTTAAAATAAAACTCAAGCACAAGCAAAGTTGATGGAGCTAGACTTGTGGGGGAGAAGTGAGGAGTCCCTACTGGAATGTTACTGTTCATTTTCTGTGGTGCTGGGCCAATACTTTTCATCCATAAAAAGTTTATTAGATGAATCAATTGATGGATGAACCATTGCCAGTGTTTCTTTTAAACATTTTTTTTTTAGTTGTCAGTGGATCTTTATTTTATTTATTTATATGTGGTGCTGACAATCGAATCTAGTACCTCACCCATGGTAGGCAAAGTTTCTACCACTGAGCCACATCCCAGCCCACAAATATGTTTTTTAGGAGAATCTCAAGCGAAAAACAATTTTTTTTTGAGATGTATGGAAGTTCTCCTTACCTTAATTAATGAATTTTCATAGCCAGATACAAAGTTAAGTTTCAGTGAGAAGAGCACATTAATTCTGCCAGCTACCCACAGGTCTTTGTGTCAGTCATCTTTCAATCTTAGCCTAAGCTGGGTCTCAATTTAACTTGGGGGTATTTGATACAGATCAAGAAGGTTTAAAGTGAATTTGCACATTCAACGAGCAAGTAGAGGGAAGCTTTTGCTGGAAGCGGTGGTTGATTGTCATGACTACATAGTCTCAGGCCTGGTTAGGTCATATAACATCAGAACATGATGATGTAGTACATCTGCCACCCCTTGGATGGGAAGAGAAGAGTTGGCCAATGTTTTCTTGTTCATGTTTTCTGAATCCTGTTGTGGCAGAAAGGTAGTGTTCTCTAAGTTCCATTGTGTTCTGTGTTATGAAATAGTATTGACATATTTCCTGAGGTTAAGAACAGGTACGGGTGCTGGGATTGTGGCTTAGTGGTAGAGCCTTTGCCCAGCATGTGTGAGGCACTGGGTTCGATTCTCAGCACCACATACAAATAAATAAAATAAAAAAAAATTTCATCAACAACTAATAAAAATATTTAAAGAAAAAACCAGATACGTAGCTGGCATCCTATAGGTGAAGGGGAGAAAGAAACCATCTAGGTTAAATGGTAAATTTTTTGACTATAGTAGAGGATGATATAGTAGAGGATGAATACAGTTTAGACGTGGGTTGGGGTAAAGGAGTGAAAGTACTGGAAAAGAGTTCCATGGCTCTATTTGGTGGTGTCTAAGTGTGTTCTGGAAGAAAGCAGGGAATCAGGGACTGCTTCCTGTTTTTGCATTTCTATCAACCATGCATCATTAATTAACTAACCAGTCTAGAGAGTTCTTCATGTCACTTATTAAAAGTTTCCTCTGTCCAAGTGGATTTATTATTTATGCATACTCTGTAGTATCTTCTAATCATCAGTTATTTGTATATGCCATTTGCATAGAAAATTCTTATTCCTTTGGCCTCCTCCTTTTTATATTGAATAGTCCTTACGTAGAGACAGCTCAGCACTTCTAGGTTTTGGAACATCTAAGGACATAAAAAAACAGTTGTCATTTTTTGGAGACATTTAGAGATACAGATTTTGGCCCTGATGTCAGGTGGTAGGAACTGCCAAAAAATAGATGAGACCCGGGAATTTATATGGGGAGTTTCTTTCAAACTTTTTATTGATGTACCACACATTTATAGAAGTACACAAATCCTAAGTGTATACCTTGATGAATTTTTAACAAAGTGAACAAATCCCACATGGAATCTTGAAATAGAAATTTATTAACATTCTTTCTTTCTTTTTTTTTTTTTTTTAAATATTAGATTGCTGCCCAGGAACTGAATATTTATTGCCATTTAGATCACAACTTTATGACAGCAAGTATACCAACTCACAGACTATTTGTTCATGTACGCCGTCTCGTGGCTAAAGGATATAAGGTCAGCTTTGATTTTTAGCTTCAAGGGAGAAGGGAAGGAGATTATCTTCCAGGGAGTGAAAACATGCCTTTAAAGTAACAGGCAGGCTTTAATGAGTTTTAGAATTTGGCATTTGAAGCAATGAAAAATGTTTCATAATTATTAATGTATCTTGATTTTTAAGAGCATATTGTTAGGTATTTACAGAAAAAAATTTTAAGACTCAGTAACAGAGTGCTTCTTAGTGATTAGTGTACACTAGTCAGCTGTTCATGGTCCTTGTTGCTTAAACCTTATATCTGGACACTGTGGACTAATTCACTTATTTTAAGTGTTTCAGAATTAATATTTAAGCATTTTGAAATGAGTTTGTTAGATTGGTTTTCATCAGATTTGATATTAAATATCTCTTACTTTGTTGAAGGTGGGAGTTGTAAAGCAAACTGAAACTGCAGCATTAAAGGCTATTGGAGACAACAAAAGTTCTCTCTTTTCCCGGAAACTGACTGCTCTTTATACAAAATCCACACTCATTGGAGAAGATATCCTTTTCGAATAGTAATTTTTCTCTTAGTTGTTACAAGTGCTTTGTTTTAAGGTGACATTTAAAAAAAAGTCCTTTGGGAACCTTTTCGATGAGGTGAGGTAGTACAGTTACTTGAATCCTTGGAGTGCACTAATGAAGAGGAAGGATTGGTAGTAACTAGAAACAAACATTTTTCAAATGTCATAATGAAAGACAAATTCATCATATACTAAGAGTAAGAAGAAGTGAACCTAATAAATGATAATGTCAAGTTAGCAATTGATTTGAAATTGTGTGTTTTCTTGGATCATTTATGGACAAAAGTTAGGTGTTTAGGGGCTATACATTCCTTAGGATCTTCCTACGGTGAGACCTGAAAAATAATAACTTAATAACTTAATATGGAAAGAAAACTACGAAGTCAAAATTAAAATACACTTAAATGCTTATAAAATATAATATAGGCCATCTTCATTAATTGTTAATTCGTGAAGATTTTATTGCTTTTGAAAATGGATTGTGGGTAAAACTTTCTTTCTTTGCAGAAATCTTCAGTATGCCCAATGATTGCTGCCAAATTTATAGATTTTCATAAATTTGTTGTGTTAATTGAAGCAAAGTAATTTTAAAAGCAGAGTCATAAAATTCTGTTTTTAAAGCCAAATAGATGTATATAAAATAAGGTGAGGGTGCATTTAATAATGTTTACTTAGGTTAGGTCTCTTATAATAAAATAATCTAGGGATAAAGAAGGTCTTAAATCATGTACTAAAGTATTTCTTTTATGGCTTATTACAAATCTGCATATTTAGAGGCCCACTTAGTTTCTATGCAAATTCTGAGGATTATTTTGTTTGTTTAAGACCACAAATAGTGAATAACTGTCATTCAGAGCAAACTCTAAACCATTTGCATCCCTTTGGTTGTTCTAAGCTGATCAGGCTGTAAAAACATGGTAGTTTTATTTTTTTCTTTTTTACCTAAGCTGAGTCTCCTACTTGAAACCCATTCATAAAAGAGTATCCTTTCCTGCTTCACATCTGCTATGCTTATGGCTCTTTTTTTTTTAAAAATAACTTTTTAAAAATGAGTGCAATGGAATGTTACTCAGCATTAAAGGAGAATAAAATTATTGCATTTGCAGATCAATGGATAGAGTTGGAGAATATCATGCTAAGTGAAATAAGTCAATCCAAAAAAAAAAAAAAACAGGGACTGAATGTTTTCTCTGATAAGTGGATACCAATCCATAATGGGGGGGGGGTGCTGGATGGGATGAGTTGGAGGAAATTTGGATGGGGCAAAGTGGAGGGAGGGAATGGAGCAAGGGGATAGGAAAGATGGTGGAATGAGACAGACATCATTACCTTACTTCTTGTGCAACCAGAGAAGTGAAAAATTATGCTCCGTTTGTGTACAATGAATTGAAGAGCTTTCTACTGTCAGGTATAATTGATTAGAATAAATAAAAAAATTAGTGTGTTATGAACATACAGAAAGGCAAAATTCACTGTGTATTCATATATGTACATAGGAAAGCTTGGTCATACTCATTCCACTCTGCTTCTCTTTTCCCATCCTTTTACCTTCCCCCTAAATTTCATTTCTCCACACCATCAATCTCTCTTCTATTTTTATGGGATTCCCCCTGCCCTTGCCCCCCACTCTCCGTATATTTTGGTCTAGTTTCCATTAAAAAAAAAAAAAATTGAATCCTTGACTTTCTGGGTCTGGCTTAATTCACTTGGCATAATATTTTCTAGTTCCCTCCATTTACCAGCAAATGCCATAATTTCATTCTTCTTTATGGCTGAGTAAAACTCTATTGTGTATATATATACTATTTTTTCTTTATCCATTTCTGTTGATGGGCACCTAGAGTGGTTCCATAGCTTGACTATTGTGAATTGCACCTCTAAAAACATTGATGTGGCTGCATTCTTATATTTTGTGGATTTTAGATCTTTTGAATATATACCAAGGAGTGGGATAGCTAGGTGTTATGGTGGTTTCTTCCTAGTTTTTTGAGGAATCTCCATACTGCTTTCCAGGGTGGTTGCACTATTTTGAGTCCCACCAACAATATATGAATATACCTTTTTCCCCATATCCTCACCAATATTTATTGCTATTTGTTATCTTGATAATTGCTATTCTGACTGGAATGAGATGAAATCTGTATGTCAGTTTAATTTGCATTTCCCTATTTGCTATATATGTTGACCATTTTTTCATATATTTCTTGGCCATTTGTATTTCTTCTTTTGAGAAATATCTGTTTAGTTCTTTTGTCCATTTATTTATTGGGTTTTTTTTTTGATGTTAAATATATATATATTCATTCTGGATATTAATCCTTTATCTGAGGAGCAGGTGGCAAAGACATTCTCCCATCTTGTTGGCTTTCTCTTCACACTCTTGTTTCTGTTGCTGTGCAGAAGCTTTCTAATTGGATGCTGTCCCACTTATTAATTCTTGGTTTTATTTCTTGTGCTTAACGAGTCTTGTTAAGTAAGTTGATGCCTATGCCTATATGTTGAAATGTTGAGCCTACATTTTCTTCTTAGAAGTTGTAGAGTTTCTGGTCTAATTCCTGGGTCTTTGATCTAGGTCTTTGATCTTTTTTTGTTAAAAAAAAAATGGTTCTTTTTAGTTATACATTAAGATTCATTTGGACATAATTATAAAAGCATGGAATGTAATTTGTTCTAATTCAGTCCCCACTATTTCCCCTTTCCCTCTCCTCCTCCATCCCCCTATGCCCCTCATTCTACTGATCTTTCTGTTTACTTATAGTTTTGCTTTTAAATTAGTACCTAGTAGATAAATACATAATGGTGAGATTTCACTGTGGTATATTCATATATGTATAGGAAAGTTAGGTCAGATTCATTCATTGTTCTTTCCTTCTCTTGTCCCATCTCCTTCTCCCTCAATCCCTTTCTTCTACTCCACTGATCTTCTATTTTCTTTGGTCCACTTTGAAATGACTTTTGTGCAGGGTGAGAGATAGGGATCAAGTTTCATTCTTCTACATATGCGTATCCAGTTTTCTAAGCACCTTTTGTTAAAATGGTCATCCTTTCTCTTTTTGGCACCTTTGTCAAGTATCATAGGGCTATAAGTATATGAGTTTGTCTCTGGGTCTTCTGTTCTGTTTCATTGGTCTTCATGTCTATTTTGGTGCCAGTAGCATATTAATTTTGTTACTGTAACTCTGTAGTATAATTTGACATAAGGTATTGTGATGCCTCCAGAATTTCTCTTTTTGTTCAGGATTGCTTTGGCCATTCTGGGTCTATTATTCTTCCAAATGAATTTTAGAACTTTTTTTTTTTTTTATTGTTGTTATTCTAGTTCTGTGAAGAATGTCATTGGTATTTTGGTGGGGATTGTGTTGAATCTATATGCTGCTTTGGTAGTATGGCCATTTTGATAAAATTCTGCCTATCCTAGAACATAGGAGGTCTTTCCATCTTCTAAAATCTTCTATTTCTTTTTTCAGTGTTTTCATAGAGGTCTTTCACCTCCTTGGTTAGATTTATTCTAAAGGTTTTTTTTTTTCAAGTTATTGTAAATGCGATAGTTTTCCTGATTTCTTTCTCAGCGGATTCATTATTGGTGCATAGGAAAGCAATATGTTGTTCTTGTATCCTGCTAAATTTGTTTATCATCTTTAGAAGTCTTCTCTTGGAGTTTTTCAGGTCTTCTAAACATAGGATAATGTCATCAGTGGACACATAATTTGACTTCTTTTTTTCCTATTTCTATCCCTTTAATTTCCTTCTCTTGCCTAATTGCTCTGGCTTGAGTTTTATGGAATATGTTGAATTGGAGTGGTGAGAGTGGACATCCTTGTCTTATTCCTGTTTTTAGAGGAAATACTCTCAGTTTTTCTCTGTTCAGTATGATATTGGCCTTTGGTTTGTCATATATAGCCTTTACAATGTTGAGGTCAGTTCCTTCTATCCCTGGTTTCTCTAGTGTTTTAAGCATGAATGGGTGCTGGACTTTGTCCAATGCTTATTCTGTATCTAAATAATCATGTGATTCTTGTCCTTAAATCTATTTATGTGATGAATTCATTTATTGATTTGTCTATGTTGAGCTAGGCTTGCATCCCCGATCATGGTGTACTATCTTTATTTAGTGTGTTTTTGAATGTAATTTGAAGCATTTTATTAAGAAGTTTTTCATCTGTGTTCATCAGGGATATTGGTCTGTAGTTTTCTTTCTTTGATATGTTTTTATCTGGTTTTGGTATCAGGGTGATAACTGGCTTCATAGAACGAATTTGGCAGTGTTTCCTCCTTTCTTTTATCTTCTTATACCCAAATTGGATGTATCCAGACTAGCTTTTTCCAGAATTAGCTTTTACCTCTTGAGAATTGGATTAGTGGACTCATTTTACACACACACGCACAAATGCATGCATGCACAACCTACACACATATACATTTATTTCTGATTTTTTAAAATGTCTTTTAAAACTGTTTTACCTTTCTGGAAGCTTTAGGTACTTCAAAAAAAATTAATTTATACTTATTTTAGTATATTTATGCTTTGATTTATAGAATCAAGTATTTTAGAATTGTTAAGAATTCAAGTGTCAGCATCATCCAATTAAAGGGGGTTAATATTTGGGCATCCACAGCATCTGATGTATTCTCCTAGGGCCTTTGGAAGTGAGACAATAATAGTTACCTGCCCTCATGAACCTTACATTTTAGGGAAAAGAAGACATGCAGCTATGCTCATGGTAAATCAGAAGAATGTGCTACATGGAAGAGTTTTGCATAGAGGAAAATACTCAGAAAATGAACCATTGTTTTAATGGAGAAAACAGTTAATATTAAACATTAGTGGCACTTCAGGACATTATTTTTCTTTAATCATTATTACATGTGAATCCTCTGATCAAGCTGGATGATGCTGTAAATGTTGATGAGATACTGACTGATACTTCTACCAGCTACCTTCTATGTATCTATGAAAATAAGGAAAACATTAAGGACAAAAAAATGGGGAACATTTTCATTGGCATTGTGGTAAGTATTTTGTAGGTGAAAAAGGAATAATAACTGTTCATGGTATTTCTAAACATGAGAATCACAAATGGTTTATAATGAGGATAACTGATGAGATATGCCTTGAAGTAGTTGAACTGGGAAGCATTTTCCTCATTAGATTATACGTTACATCACTAGTTACAGTATTCTCCTATCTCAGCACTCTGTGCTATGGAAAGATACAGATAGTTTTGGTTCATATGCTCCAGGATTTTAGGGTTGAAGGTAAGTGGAGTAATAGGCATAAATGTGGACAGTGTGCACATAGTAGAATAAAACATAAGCCAGCCACATGCATGGGTAGCAAGAGTTTTCTAGATTTCCTCTACAGGCTTGAAATTAAACATGAATGATTCTAGAATATTCTATCTAGATTTGGAGAAAGGGATAGTTAGAGAAGTGATAATTGACCGATGTAAAACACCAGACTAAGTGTTAGGAATATTTATACTCAGTGTTTCATATAAACATGGTTCGTGAATCATAGTTTTCTTGCCCTTGCCTTATGGCAATTTATGAATACATTTGCCCATTTACATGCCTACCTGGACCATGCTCAAAATCTTAAGACTTTTTAGGGCCTTTGACAATTATTAAATACCTTTGTCCTGTTGTACATTAAGTGAAAGCAGGGCTTTTTGCCTGAGTAATAACTTCTCTTTGCTTTTTAAAATTTCTACAGTCAGTGACAATATCAATAAATTCTTACAATCTGAATGTCTCCAGTGTGACTTTTAATACCTCATTCTGTTACTCTGTGCTAACTTGGCATTTGCTTAACCTGTAAGCTCTTCTCTCAGGGAGTTAGCATTACTGTGGGGATTGGATGGCTCTAAGCCAATTAGATTTTTTTTTTTTCTTCCTTGAGAAGCACTTTTTATCTAACTGCGGACATAGTTGGACCTATCTACAAATAGTAAAGTTATTTGGTTTTAGGCTTTAACATATGTTGTATGCTATTTTATATTTACCTGAAACTCAGTTTAAAGAACAGAGTTGACAATGTATAGTTCCTTCTTAACACATTTAGAAATAACCTCTAATCTGTTGCCAGATCTAACCATAGTATGTGAAGTGGGATACAAAAATAAAATGAAAAGTGGTAATTTGCCCTTTCAGTGTTTTTTTTTTTTTTTTTGGATCCTCTCTTGACCTCAGAAACCACTTTTGGACTGATGATATCCAGAGTTCAGGATATCATCAGTCCAAAAGTGGTTATAGGGTGTGGATATAGGATGAATTATAAGATGTGGATATTTTCAGCTGGCTCAACCTCTCTCCTGAGCTCCAGGCTTTTGCATCCAAATTAGTATTAAGCAAGGGCACTCAGAATTTTCTGACCCTTCAAACTCAGTGGCTGAAATGGAACTCATTTTCCTTTACCTTCAGAACAGTTCTTCCTGGATTTTTCCCTGCTGTGATCAGTGTTAACCATTCCATAGTCACAGCCTGGGAGTCATCTTCGTGTACTGGCAGTGAGTCTAGAATCGAAGGCTTCACTATTGGAAAAACACGATGATTAGGACCATTGCCTTCAGTATGGACAGTATGGTTCTTCACAGATTGACTTTAAATTTTTCTTCTTGTTTTTTGATACCAATGATTGAACTCAGGGGCACTTGACCACTGAGCCACATCCCAGTCCCATTTTGTATTTTATTTAGAGAATGAGTCTCACTGAGTTGCTTAGCACCTTGCTTTTGCTGAGGCTGGCTTTGAACTTGTGATCCTCCTGCCTCAGCCTCCTGAGCCGTGGGGATTACAGATGTGCACCACCATGCCGGCTTAGATTTCTTGATAATACATACCTTATAGAATAATGAAGTTTCAGGTGTTACAATAGAAAATTTCTCTGATTACATTTAGTAACAGAATATTTGGCTGGCTGATAAGTTTGTTATTTGAACATCTTTTAAGTAGCTTTTGTAAATGCATGATTATAGACTGTGGGACATAAACTTAGATATGTATCCTGAGATACTGATACTATAGATAGTATAGTAATACTATAGAAAGCTTTTTGAATAGAATTAAAAAAATTTTCTTTTTTTAAAATTGTAGTCTTTTTTGAATGAAAGTATTTCTTTGATCTATGCGTGAGATATTTAAAAAATTATAAAATATTCAATAAAAAATGCATAAAATAAATTTGGCAGGGTAGCATAAGACAGTCACCCAGGTCAGAACTGTAACTACTACAACCCATAAGATCCTTGTGTGTCTCTTCACTCCAGAGGTGACTGTAATCCAGACTTTTAAGGTAATAAGTTCCTTCCTTTTAGTTCTAGTTTTACCACTTTAATCACAAGTGTAGATATACTGTACGTATTTTTTTTTAGATCCTGCTTCTTTTGTTTCCTATGTTTTTATGTGAGATTTATTTACATTTGTTGCTGTAGGTTTTTCATTGCTGTGTCCTATTACATTTTATGGTGTACAGTTTACTTATTCCTCTGTTGGTGGACATATGGGTTCTTTCTAGTTTTTGGTTCTACAAAGAATGCTGTTATATGTATAAATGTTTTTGGCATGTCTTCTACTTTATACATGCCTGAATTTCTCAGGAATATACACCTGGGGAAGGAATTGCTGATTATAGGATGTGGATATTTTCAGCGGGCTGTTTTAGAAAGTGGCTGTGTCAGTTGGTTAGCCATCAATAGCATATGAACATAGGGATTAATGATTCTCCCTTCTTTTAGCTGGTGGAGGCTGTAACTCACCCTAGGCTTCTCATAGGCATCAGTAGTATGTTAGAGTATGGCCTGGGGAGTTAGACTGTGTGGGTTTGAATCCACCATTTAGTACTGAGACCTTGGCTAAGTAACTTGACTTTTTTTTTTTTTTAACCTCTTCCAAGTGGTAATATTTTCCAGTTTGTCTTTTGGCATAGGGTGATGGGGTATCTTCAAGTTATTTCATTGAATAGACTGCCTAGTTGGGGTTCATGAGAATTTGTTACATGTATATTGTTTTTTCTTTTGCAAAAATTATGCTTTTTATTTATTTGTTTATATAATTAAGTGTATTCTTGAACATTTTGGTTTTCAGATTACTAGGACCATATCACTTATTACTTCTGTATCTATCTGTACAATGCCTTATGTTTTCTAAAGCATTCACATTTTTTTTCTGACTTGATCCTTACAATAGTTCTGTTAGGGAAATAAACTGACTTATTTCCATTTTGGAGGAGGAAACTGAGGCCCAAGTAGGATTTGGTGACTTGTCATAGTCACTCCATTGTTGTATTAGGTCCAGGGCCTGTACTTAGGTACCTTTTGAAACTCCCATTTAGTTTCTTGTAGTTCAGTGACTCTGACTTATGTAAATGAGTCTTGAAAAACAACAGGTTTTCAAACACTTTAGAAATGGAATGTATCATCTTTACTATTTGCATGTTTAACCATAACTGGAAGAAATTATATTGTCTGTGATGTTACATTTGTGCTTGTTTTCAGGGAGTGCAGCCTGCCACAGGTGAAGTTGTGTTCGATAGTTTCCAGGACTCTCCTTCCCGTTCCGAACTGGAGACTCGGATATCAAGCCTGCAGCCGGTGGAGCTGCTACTTCCATCAGACTTGTCAGAGCAAACAGAGATGCTCATTCACAGGGTCACTGCTATTAGGTATGTTGGCATGCTGTTTGAAGATCATGATTCTGAAACTGATTTACTGACAAAGCCAAACTTGTTAAAGTTGTTAAAAATAGTTTATAATTATAAAAATTCTATTTCAATGTAACTTAAAAAATTTTATATTTCAGCTTTTTTCAAAATTCCATTTCAGAATTGTATTTCAAAGTAATGGAAATTTTTCAAAAGAAAATTACCCATACTGTCTCTTTAATGTAAGACTATAAAAATGATCATTTTAAAGGGGCTTCTGATATTACTTAATGCTATAGTTTGGTAATTAAGGGGCTTATGATATTATTTCAGTATATTGTTTGGTAATTTTCAGTTTCTGGAGATAGGATTCATGTTTTGGAAATCTTACGTAGTTTTGAAAATGCTTTCTTTGTGCTTTAAGTTTCATTTCAGTGCTGCGTCCAGTAGTGTCCAGTAGTTTTATTTACAAGATCTAAGGTCACATGACTTATATATGAAATAGTGTAATGGGCACTGTGGCCGTAGAGGAAGAAAATGAGTTTATTATATGTGTCTGGCACAGTTGACAACCCAGTAGGAGAGGCAAATATGTACATATCTAACTGGATTCATGAGGCATGATACGTTACGTACCAAACATGAGGGTGACTCATTGAGGGGGATTCTATACTGCCACTGTGGAGCGGTGGTGAAGACCAGCAGTGGTGGTGAAGAGACCAAAATTTTGGGCTGGGGCTTGAATGAAGAGGAAGTTGTATATTGAGGAACTGGACTTTAGGATTAAGTAAGGAAGCCCGTAAGGATTTTCATTTAGTAAGTTGACAAAACAGTTAGAAAATCAAACTGATTTATTAAGTGAAGTTCCATATGTTTCTTTGTCCTTAAAGTTAAGAGTGTTCATTCTATTTAAATGTAACTTCCAACAAAGTAGCTTTCATAATTTGTTTTTTGATTATAACACAGACATATGTTCATTTAGAAGTTAGGATTTACAAAAAGGAAAGATAAAGTAATTCAAAATTGTAAAACCCAGAGATAACTACATTTTAGTGTATTATTTCTGTATACGTATACCACTTTTTTCATTTATGAACTTGGATTTGTATGGCAAAATCACTTCAGTATCCTTTTTTTCTTTCTTTTTGAGCCGTTCCTGAGTAAATGTCAAGGAACATTGAAGAAAGAGCAGATCTGTGAAGCCCCAGAAGTTTTTTTTTTGTTTGTGTTTTTACTTTTTAAAAATTTTAAATTTTTTTAAAAATTTATTTTAATTAGGTATATATGACAACAGAATGCATTTGATTCATTGTACACATTGCAGCACAACTTTACATTTCTATGGTCGTACACGATGTAGTGTCACACTATATGTGCAATCATACATGAACCTAGGTTAATGATATCCATCTCATTCCACCATCTTTTATATCCCCATGTCTCTTCCCTACCGTCCCTTCCCCATGCCCGATCAAAGTTCCCCCATTTTTCCTATGTCGCCCCCCATTATGGATCATCCACTTATCAGAGAGAACATTCAGCCGTTGTTTTTTAGGGATTGGCTTATTTCACTTAGCATGATATTCTCCAACTCCATCCATTTACCTGCAAATGCCATAATTTTATTCTCTTTTAATGCTGAGTAATATTCCATTGTGTGTGTGTGTGTGTGTGTGTGTGTGTGTATAGTATATATCACAGTTTTTTTTTCCATCCATCTATTGAAGGGTATCTAAGTTGCTTCCACAGTTTTAACTATTGTGAATTGAACTCCTATAAACCTTCATTAAAAAAAGAAAAAGTCAACAAATAAAAAAATCAAAGCCCTAGAAAAAGAAGAAAAAACCAACCCCCAAAGTAGTAGAAGACAGGAAATAATTAAAATTAGGGTGGAAATCAATGAAATTGAAACAGAAGAAACAATTCAAAAAATTGACAAAAAGATAGTTCTTCGAAAAAATAAATAAAATTGACCAACCCTTAGCCACCCTAATGAAAAGAAGGGAGGAAAACTCAAATTACTAAAATTTGTGATGAAAAAGGAAATATCATAACAGACACTATTGAAATATAGAAGAAAATTAGAAACTATTTTGGTATCCTTTTTTTTTTTTTAACTTAAAAGCTTCCCATATTTTTTGTTTATTTTGGAAAACTTCAAGCATACAAAATTATTCAGAATAGTGTAGTAAACGCTCATGAACCCATCAACTAGCTTCACCATTTCCCAATTCGGAGCTTGTCTTATTTCATCCATCTCCCTCTCTGGTTAATTTATTTTGAAGCAAATCCTAGTAAACATTATTTTATCTGCTAATATTTCAGTAGGTACTCTTGAAGGCAAAATGATTGCACAACACTTAGTTATGTAAATAGCTCATCATTTATCCATCTCCCTTTTGTTATGTTGTAATCATTTTTTTTCAGTATTACAAATATTGCTGTGATGAATATCTATGCAAATATTTCTGTATGTGTGGTGCATCTTTATTTCCTTAAAATGAATTCCTGAAAGTAGAATTTCTAACTCAGAGGGTGATAACTATATATTTATAAAGCTCTTGATTACTTTTTAGAATTAATAATATTAATTTATATTTCCACCAGTATAGCACAAGAGGGTTCCTTAAACCCATGCCAACATTGGGAGTGATCATTTAAAGATTTTTAACCTTTCACATAGGTAAAAAATTCCACATCAGGTCCCCTAATTTTGTTCTTAATTCTTTTCTGTGTTCAAACTTGAATGATTAAAAATCATATAGTAAAGTTACAAGGGGGTGCTGCTTTTGGAGAGCTAAAAGAATTAATCAGATCTCTACTTTTTATTTATAAGACTAGTCTTCTAGAGCTATATTTTCAGTATTTCACATTTGACTTCATTTTTTTTTTCATAATTGAGTATTTATTTGACTTAGGTTAATAGAAATTAAATTATCAGGCTCATTTTCTCTCTTCTACTTATTTCTACAAAATAATAAAGACAAAATTCAGTACAATGTCAAAACATCCCACAATGAAGACATTGCCAAAACTGAATTTTTGTTTAACAAGAACCATTGCCTAGTGATATTCATAAATGTCCATTTATCACATGAGATACCAAAGCCTGAATTTGGAGACATTTTGGATGTCATATGTGAGTTTTACCAAATTTAATGATTGCATCTGTCTTGTTTTGATTTGTATTTCTTTGGTTAGCATTGGGAGTTTATATTTTTTCCTCTGTTTAATGACCACATGTAAGTGCTCATTCTTTTGCATACTTTATTTTAATTTCATTTGACTAAACAGCCAAAAGTCAGTATTTCCGTGGAGTGCCTATAGCTAATTTATATCTGTGGACAGAGTGGAGCAGTGGAGATTGAAGAATCATAGGGTCAAACAGTGCAGACTCCTGTAACATAGGATTAGGTTGGAAAACTGATCTTCCCCTTAGTGACTAATAACTCAGCAGTATTGCCCTTTATTGTTCTTTTCTGGGTAATAAGTGTGCTTACCTTATGGGATTGCTGTAAGGATTAAATAAGTTAATATGTTAAAGGTAAATCAGTCCTTATCTATTTTAACATTGTCTCTCTCCTGTTCATTCCTGGAACTCTGTCATACATTTTTTTAGACCTTCTTATTTATTCTCTGTGCATGATTCTTTATGGTCTAATTGTATAAGTCTCCATCTATAGCTGTTTTTTATATCCTTTTGAATTTTTCTCCTTCAAAATTAAAAGAATTTTGACTCTTCTTTAAATTTTTTTATTTTTTTATTTTTGAGTTCACTGCTTCTGCATTGATTTTAATAGACTGTCTGGACCAGTTAAGTCCTCCATGCCTCTAATCATATCCTTTATTTTTATACTTAAAAAGTTCACTCCCCATACTGAAAGTACTTCATTTTTATTTTCATCTATATTTCACATTAGTCACTTTTTCTTTGTTTTACTTTACTCTGTGAGGTAAAATCTTACCATAATTCCCCCACTAAATACTAGTGGTTCCAGTTAACATCCATGAAGTTTAGTTTTATCAGCCTGAGCTATAACTCCTAGACGTATTTTTTTAAACAAGATAATTTAGCCAGTTGCATAGGGAATACTTTTATTTAGGTATGAAGAAAATAACTCTAGAATTCTGCCATATTTATTACCAATAAATAATATAGCATTGAATTTTCAAGTATAAAAGAATTTTTGTTCTTGGCAGTATCCTAGAACTCCCTAGAATAAAAAGAAGTTTTCATCAATTATTGGTTGATATTTTGTTAATATTGAAGACATTATATATTAATGCTATGTGAAAAAGACAAAAGAAATTGAATATCCTGAAGTATTAGCTTTTTTTTTTTTTTTTTGGGTAATCTTAACATTTACCACAAGGGGTCTCCAAAGGATTTTATATCTATGAATGGCAATTTAAAAGACTACTAAAACTTTACTTCACATTTATTTTCTATCTTCAGATACAGACTTACTTAATTTACCATTTTTTAAAAAAATATATTTTTTTTAGTTATAGGTGCACACAGTACTTTCATTTTATTTTTATGTCGTGTTGAGGATTGAATCCAGTACCCCACACATGCCACTCTACCTCTGAGCCACAACCCCAGCCCCTAATTTACCTTTTTAATGCCAGGGATTGAAACCAGGGGCGCTAAGCTACATTCCAGCCCTTTTTATTTTTTATTTAGAGACAGGATCTCACTAAGTTGCTCAGGGCCTCACTAAGTGGCTGAGGCTTGCCTCAAACTGGTGATTCTCCTGCTTCAGCCTCCCAAGTCACTGGCATTACAAGCATGTACCACAGGGCTCAGACTACTTGCTTTATATTACATTGTAATTTAGAACAAGAATTAGTCCAAGATCGTAGTAAGCTAAGCTAGAATTATTATTTCTAAATAGTGACAAGCTATCAATTTTTCTAGGGTTGTTTATCTTTATGTAAAATGTGTTTATAAGATTTCAGCCCGGGTCTGAGGGAATCAGTTATAGTATTTTGCTACCCTTCCATTTGTTTTAAGAATATATAAAGAGAAAGAAATGGAAATCAATGATTTTGAGCTCTGCATTAACCTCAGTTAAGATTGCTTTAGCTTAGAGATGTTGTATAAAACTAGTTGAGAGGAAAGCTATAGAAAGCAAAAAAAATTAACATTATTATTAAATATTATTAATATTTACTAGTTCTACAGAAACCAGTTTTTGAGGCAGTTAGGGTTAAACACAGCAGATGATTCTCAATTTTATGTTTAGAGAAATGAGAGGATCCTGGGCACTGGTCTAGCCAAAGAAGGCTTTGTGGAGGAGGTAGGCTTGGATGGGGACATTTGCAGGGTGGAAGGCTTTGAATTGGAAGAGGGGAGGAAAGAAGGTATGTTGTGTGTGAATGCAAACAGTATGAACCCTGAGGCATATGGAGAAATAGTAGGAAAATGTGAAGACAGTGACGAGACTTTCCTGATTAGGGGAAAACTCTCATGTTGAGAACTGAGGAAGAAAGTGTCCCAGAGGAGCAAATCCAGGAAGGTGGGTATGGTGGACTCTTTGTGGAAAGTCAGTAAGGTTTTGGGTTATGTAAAAAAGAAGAGGTGATCCTGCTGCTTAGATGGGACCGTGAATTTTAAAAAATGAATACTTCTCCTAAAGGAAAAAGCATACACGAGAAGAATAAGATTGAGGAGTTTGGAGAATGCCAGTAGTTGGGAATAGGAGGAAGAAGAATGGAAATAGAAAGGGAGGACATAAAGAGTTGGGTGGAGAACTGGAACAAGGTAGGGATGTGGAGTTATAATTTATTTGTTGCACTGATATCAATAGTGAATTAGTTTTTTACACTATTGACTCTTATATTTCACTGAAACCACATGACATGTAGTAGTGCTAGCTTTTACTCCTCCTCCTCCTCTTCTTCTTAGAGTTTTATGGTTATACATAGTAGTTAGGTTCATCCTGATTGACTCATACATGCATGGAAATGAGTTTCCATTTATGATCCCTCATGATCCCTCCCTTTTCCCTCCTGTACTCCCTCCCCTCTTCCATTCTCCTTCTCCTTCCCCTCTTGCATTCTTCCTCAGTGCTACTAGACTTACTTCTGCTCAAGTAGAAGCTAGCTCTAACCAGTTGATGCTTTGTGAAAGAAGGTCCTGCAGTAGTACAGTGACTTTAGGAATTTGACCTTTGAAATAAATGCTTGAACATGTCAATGTTTCTTCAAAGAAAGGGGTGTATACTGCAGATTTAAAGAAAGCATTGAAATACTACATTATTAAAACATTTATATCATCTATGGTTTAACCCAGACCATTACCTAACATGTTGTTTTTATATTGAAAATTTGTATCATCTGAATGTCATTTATGATGACAGATACTTGATGTTACTGTTGCAGCATTTTAATTTTGTATTTTCTTATTAATTTAACTACTAGAGACTGCTTACCAATTTGTGTTGTTGTACTTTAATTTTCAGTTTCTTAATAGAAAATGTTCAGTAGTTTTAGTCTCAAAATGAAGTTATAGTGTGAGACTGTGTATGCTATTAACAGCAACTCTTCTGTGGACTAGCACTCTGTTATGGCTGAAGTCCAACTCTTTCTAATGTCATTATTTGAGTTTAGTATCACTTAAAAAAATATCAAGACTTTTTGAAGGATGGGGGAAATGGAGGTTTTACTCATTAACTTGGTTAATAATATGAAATGTTATTAAGGGATCAATACTTAAGGGTACCAATTTAGTAATTACAGTGTTCCAATTTGTTCTATCAAAGTTTAATAATCTCAATTCCTTGGGCTCATATGAGGTCATTTCAATATGATTCTTAGGTATTAGGAGCTAAGTAAATGAGGAATGCTGTTCTAAACACTGAGTAGCATACTGACATGAATAACAGACCTTTTAAATTTTATGGAAAAGTGAGGCTGGATAAAGTCAGGGCATTTTGGGAAGTGTGAAAAAAGAATGGAACAAGGGAATTGCAGGTCCACTGGAAAGTCAGATGAGTGTGGATGAAGAGTGGCCAGGCACATGCTAACACATAAGAGATTCTCAGTGAGTATTTGTTGAATGTCTATATGTTCAAGGCAAAGAGAAAGACTGGAACTTTTCATTCAGGAGGTTGGGCACTAGTGGGAATTTGATTGATGTTTCTCAAAGTTGGCCTATTCACTTCTTTTACAGGTGTTTATTATTTTGTGTTAGAATAATAATTTCTTTTACATTTGTTAAATTGTAATATAAAAAATTATAGCAGCAACTCATGTTTCTTGTATAAGTGAGAAAATGTGTATTTTTTAAAAGAAAAATGATTTTTGTTAACCACATTATTTAAATATTCAAAAACCTAAAACCTAGTGATTTAGTTTATACTTTTTTTATAGCAATAGAGTTAAAAACAAAACCTGAGAATCAAGTCATGCAAACATAAATAAGAATCAAGTCAAACTCATATAAGTAAGTGGTTGTTTGTTGAGAAGAATGTTGTTCTTGATACTGAAAATAAACTGTTCCTCCCAATTGGAGTGGTGTACCTCAACTGAGAATTAGGCACGTTTCTTTCTCTCTCTCTCTCTCTCTCTCTCTCTCTCTCTCTCTCTTTGTCTTTATGTTTTTTAGACCAGTTTTAGGTTTACAAGTTTAGCAAAATTGAGAGGAAGGCATAGAGATTGACCATGGATCTCCAGTCCCCACACATGCATAGCCTCCTCTGTTATCAGCATCTTTCACCAAAGTGGGAAAATTCTTTTCAATTCAACATTGCTGTGCTATATAATGCATTGTGTAAAGATTCAATTCATCACTTTTTTTTCTCTTTGAACTATAGCTTGACTTAGGTTGTTTGCCTTCCTCTTGGTACAAACATACCACTTTTAATACTGCTTCCGTTTCCCCCCCCCACCAATTAAACTTTGACACCCATTAAAGTGTTCTTTATTGCTAATATGAATTTTTTTTAGTTATAAATGGATACAATACCTTTATTTATTTATCTTTATGTGGTGCTGAGGATCGAACCCAGAGCCTCACCCATGCTAGGTGAGTGTTCTACCAGCCCCAGCCCCACTAATATGATCTTAAATGTTAAAGCCAGGTGCAGGAATTGAAGCATGTAGCAGCATTCATTTTAAAAGTTGGTAGTTGGGGATCTAGGACAGTGTTTTTCAAATTGAAGGCAATAAAATCAATTTGATCATTAGTAACTAACACTGACTTAGAATAGGATATAGAATAGTGCACATGTGTGGTTAGGGTGGGTATTTTATGAAATCTTTTTTTAGTTTTATCTGTGTATAATTTCTAATCCTCTCTCCAATACCTATCATGTTTATAATGGTCCAAGAAAATAATTTAAACTTCTAATTTAATATATCAGTTAAATGTAATTTATTAATGTAGTTTGGTGATTATTTCATATGTTTTATTGATTAGATATTACCCAGAAGTATATTTTTAAATAGCACAACTCAAAGGAAATGAATAATTAAAGGCTAATGTATTAAAAATTCTAAAGTTAACATGATTTGCTGATTATATGTTGCCTACATAGAATATCCAGAAGTGACAAATTATTTGAGATAATCAGAATTCAGCAAAGTCATTAAATATAAGATAATTTATAAAGATGAAGTGTTAGCAACAACTTTTTCCATGGTGTTCTAAGTAGATTTCTATTTTCCTGGTGTCCTGTTTACTTCTTTGTAATTGCTTTTTGTTGAGAGAACTTCCATTAGTTATTCTTTTAGAGGAGGTCAACTTATGACATTCTCTTAGTTTTCCTTCATCTGAAAATATCAGTTTCTCCTTCATTTTGAAGGATGTTTTTTCCTGCCAGATATGGGATTCTGGGTTTACATTCTTTTCTTTCAGCACTTGAAAAATATTATGCCACTTCTCATGAGAAATCTACTGTCATTCAAATTGATTTTCCCTTATAGTTAAATTATAGTTTCTTTCCTGCTCCTTTCAAATTTTACTTTGTCTTCAGTTTTTAGGATTTTAATTATGATGTGTCTTGGCATGGAGATCATTGGTTTTATTCTGTTTAGAGTTCATTCAGCTTCTTGAATCTGTAGATTTAATATTGCCAAATTTGTGAATTTTTCATTCATCCATTCATTCTTTCTTTCTTTTTTTAAATCAAGAGTTTTTCCTTTTAATACTTTTAGTTGTAGATGGACACAATGCCTTTATTTTATTTATTTTTTTATGTGGTGCTGAGGATCGAACCCAGTGCTTTACATGTGCCAGGCGAGTGCTCCATCGCTGAGCCCCAGCCCCAGCCCCAGCCCCAGCCCCATCCATTCATTCTTTCTTTTTGTTTTTCAGCCTGCTTTTGTCTTCTCTCCTTCCAGGATGCTGATTTAAAAAAAAAAAAAAAATGTTAGATTTTGTTGTTGTTGTTGTTTTGGTCGTGCAGGCCTTGAGGATTTCTTTTTATTTTGGTTTATGTTCTCTGCTGTTCAGATTGGGTTATGTCATTTGTTTGTTCCATTTTTCTGGTTTGCTGATAATTACCTTTGTCCTCTTTGTTCAGCTATTGATTCTATCCATTATGCTTTCTGTTTTGGTTATTGTATTTTACACTTCTAAAATTTTTGTTTAGTTTTTTACTATGTCATCTCTTTGCAGAGAAGTTTTCCTTGCCTTGGCTTTTATCTTTCCATTTGCTTCAGGCATATATGTTTTGCTATTAAAGCATTTTTCATTGTGGCTGTTCTGAAAGCTTTGCTAGATAATTCTGACAATTCTGCCATCTTAGTGTTGTCTTTTTCAATCTAGTTTGAGATCTTCCTGTTTTTTGGTATGAGTGATTTTTTATTCCTGTGCGTTTAAGAATCTGGATTTTATTCAAGCCTTCTGATTTCCCTGATGCTGCCTCAGCAGGATGGAGGTGTGCTGACTTATTATTGACAGGTGGGATAGAAGTGTGGATTCCCTAAGTGGCCTCTGTTGTTACCTGAGGGGAATGGATGCCTCTTGTTCCTGCTGAGTGGGGTGGGAGTTCCAGTTCCCCATATGGTTGCCATCAGTTCTCTGACATATCATTGTCAGAGGGAGAGGAGCCTCATTACTGCTGGGTGGGAGTGGAAGTCTATGCTCCCTACATGGGCTCCTCAGATACCATGGGGTTCAAGGGCTCCTTCCTGGCCAGTGAGGATGAGAGTCTTGGGTTTCTACTTGTTCTTCTCTGACATAACTAGCAAGGGGTTTGGAGTGCTTCATGTCAGCCTGATGAGAGTAGATATTTAGGTGTCCCTTAGTCACTGCTAATACAGGTAGAGGTGAGACCATAGGTTTTTATGTAGACTTTGGTTAGGTAGAGTAGTTGTCTAAAAGTTTTCTCTTTTTAATCTGACTTTTCCTGTGTGTTTATCTAGGGACAAGATATTTTGTGGGACTTTTTTAGTGGGGTGGGGATCTGTGCCCCCTTGACCTTTCTAGATTGTCAGCTACTTAACTCCAATTTTGGGTTAAATATGAAGAATAAACATTGTGCCATTCCTCAGATTCCAGGTTTCTCAGCTCATCCACATTTTCTCTACCTTTCAGAGTTGTCTTATTTTTTGTTTTGTCCTCTTGTTTTTTCTTGGCAGCACTGGATATTGAACCCAGGGCTTGTATGTGGTAGGCAAGTGTTCTATCACTAAGCTACACCCCTCACCCTCTAATGTTTGTTTTTTATGTAACATGCAGGAAGCTGTACTTAGTGGGAGGAATAGAAATAAGGAAAATACATCTGTTCCTTCTTCCTGGAGCAGACATCCTTTGGTCACAATCTTATTTTAGTGCATAAACTTTGTTTTTTTTTGATGTTCTTTTTTTTGTACCACAATTGAACCCAGGAGCACTTAATCACTGAACCACATCCCCATCCCTTTTTATATTTTATTTAGAGCCAGAGTCTCACTGAGTTGCTTAGGGCCTTGCTAAAATGCTGAGGCTGGCTTTGAACTCACAGTCCTCCTGCCTCAGCCTCCCAAGCTGCTAGGATTATAAGCATGCACCACTGCACCTGGCTCTTTTGTGTACACACACACATACACGTATATTTAGTTATTGATGGACCTTTATTTTATTCATTTATATGTAGTGCTGAGAATCGAACCCAGTGCCCCACACATGGTAGGCAAGCATTCCACCACTGAGCTACAACCCCAGCACACCCTTTGATATTCTTTTAATCTAAATAAAAATGAGTGCTTGGATAATGCCAATTTGTAAATCTTTACTGCAGTAAAATTGAATTTGTGGGTGAATCTGATTAAAAGAAAATTTTCTTTTTTTTTTCTTTTGTAATTTAAGTTGCTTTTTGTATTTTTAGAATCACTTGAAGTTTAAGCATGTTAGTTTTGGGTTTTTTTTAAAAGAACAATCAGTGGGGAAAAAATTGTTGTCTCATTCTTGGTGAATTTAAGCATTCACAAAGTAATAGTAAAATTTTGCTAGCTCTCCATCAGGTGATTAGGTCACATCATCTTCTTATAAAGTTTATCCTTTCTTGTTTATTGAACGCAAAAAATTAAGTATTAACATTAAGAATCAAAAGTATGTGAATGAACCTCAATACCAAGTAGACTCATGGAGCCCAGAGAAAGGTATAAATCATGTACAGAGGCCTTAGTTGAAAGGGGAATGGCCCTAAAGTAGGAAAGGTGCCAGATTGAGTTACCCAGGGCATTGGCCACCACAGGTAGAGCTGTGTTGCACCTGGTTTATGTACCTGATAGAATTTTAAGTGGTTTACAAATAAGCATTTTTCACTTTTGTAGTTAAATATTTACTTAAGATATATTAAAAACATGTAATTAGTGAATCAAACCTGATTTCATAAATTTTTATGGTGTAGAAAGATTCTTACACTGGTATTTGAGTTAAAAACCTGAGTTGATTTAACAAAAACTCTCAGGTTAATGTGACAAATGTGACATTATTGAAGATGGAGGGGGAATGGCTGAAATTAGGGAATGTATTAGAATACATGGTGGGATAATCTATGTCACATTTACCTGTTTGTTATTTAGTTTCTGTTTGTTTGTTTAGGTTACATCTAATATAAATTGGACCATTGTTTGAGTATTTAAAAAAATTCCAAAGTCATGGCATAGAGAAAGATAGATGATGATTTCCTGATTTAAAAGGGCATTTAAGTACTTGAAAATGGGCTGTTCTCCATTGGCTCTCCTTTTTTATTGGGATATTTTATTCTAGGGCTGGGTATGGATCAGTGGTAGAGTGCTTGCCTAGCATGCACTAGGCTTTGGCTTTCATCCCTAGTACCACAAAAGAAAAAAAAAAAGAGTTTATTTTAAGTTAATTTTTTTAACTTAGACGGCTAGCAGTAAATTCTAATCAATTATCCTTTTAAAATTATTTTATTTTTGGTATTGGAGATTTACTTTACTACTGAGCTACCTCTCCAGCCCTTTTTAAAAAAAATTTTTTATTTTGAGACAGGGTCTCACTAAGATGTTGAGGCTGGCTTTGAATTTGCAATCCTGCCTCAGCCTCCTGAGCCTCTGAGATGATAGGTGTGTACCACCACTCCTGGCTCTTTTCCTATTAAGAAAAGTTTCAGTCTTGACAGATAGTTCCAGTAGAATCTCATTTTACTGTTAATCCTGTGAGTTGAATATTATTATGTATTCATTCATTTAATCATTCTTAGAAACATTTATTGGGTGCTGTGTGCTAAGTTTGTTACCTTACCTTTTGGATACTTACAGTCTAGAGAGGAAGGTAGGAGTGGAAACAAACCAGTATGGAAGTATTGATTGTTAAGGTTTTAAAGAAATACTTCTAGCATGGGAGCATCAGGGTTTGCCCAAAGGAATCAGGCAGAGTATCCCCGAGGTGTATGATAGAACTGAGACTGGGAAAATTATGGCCAGGTAGATGGAAGTTGTGGGGAGTAAAACTCATATGGTTAGGCTGTTCTGCATGAACATGGTGACCTGAGGCAAGACAGAGGTGGACTTTGGAGAAAAAAGGTGTGGAAAGTAGTTAAAGAATCAAGGTGAGCTGGGCGCCATGGTGCATGCCTGTAATTCCAGTACCTCTGGAGGCTGAGGCAGGAGGGTTGTGAGTTCAAAGCCAGCCTCAGCAAAAGTGAGGCACTAAACAACTCAGTGAGATCCTGTCTCTAAATAAAATAAAAAATAGGGCTGGGGAGTGCTCATGAATTCAATCCCTGCTCCCCCCCGCCAAAAAAAAAAAAAAGAATCAAGGAGAAAGAAACAGTGGAGGGGCGAGAAGACAAGGGGTTGGATATGGGGTTTTATGTGAAAAAGACTGAGATGAGATGGATGGTGATGGGAATAGTATCATAGTGATCTTTTTCTGTCCCCAGCACCTCTCATAGTAGCTCACATACAGTAAGTACTTTATGTGCTTGATAATGAATGATTAAATAAGTGACAGTTTGAATAAGGAAAATAATGGATCTCTCCTTTTTGTTTGTTTTTTAATTTTTTTTAAGTTGTAGATGGACACAATACCTTCATGTTATTTATTTATTTTAGTGTGGTGCTGAGGATTGAACTCAGTGCCCCGCATGTACCAGGCAAATGTTCTACCACTGAGTCACAACTTCAGCCCTCCTTTTTATTTAAGAAAAATGATTTGCCTTTTATAAACATGGAAAGTTTGCTGGATTAGCTAGAAATTCATACATAAAATATTTGTGATGATCAGTGTATAGTTACATGGGATACATGTAGTCAACTGTGCCTCAGTCCCATCTGTGGCACTTGAAATTTTTTTTTGTTGTTGTGTTCTTAGGAAATCATTTTTTTTTCTCTTTATATTCTAGTTCATCTTCTTTTTTAGAATAGAAAGTAATTATAAAGTTGAATTCTTTGTTATTTTACTTTGTTATGTTTATTAGACTATAATTTTACTTAGCTGTTTAGAAAATCCAGAATTAAAAAATTGTGTTAGCAGAGATGGTAGTGGATTAAATAGTAGAAATAAATTTCATACACAGTAGGAAAATGCTTGTCTCTAGGAAAGTACTTTGAGAGGAAGTATTCTAAAGAAGTATTAAAAATCTGTTTTATATGTATTTCCTTTTAAAAAATGATATTTGTTTCTTTCCAAGAGGAAGTGCCATTGTATTTTCAGTAGTTTCCTTGGTATTGATTTCTTTTTGCATATGTAGCTAGTGCTTTAAAAAAAATTTTTTTTAGTTGTAGATAATACTTGTATTTTGTTTATTTATTTTTTTATGTGGTGCTGAGGATTGAACCCAGTGTCTCACACATGCTAGGTGAGCACTATACCACTGAGCCACAACCCCAGCCCCTAGGTAGTGCTTTTAATAGGCATGCTTAACTTGTATATGAAAATCCAGATTTTAAAACATAATAAATTAATAGATGATTGTTACTCTGTAAGAATGTTTGCTCTAGGGTTCATTTAAATAATGAGCTTCTTTCATTGAGTAAATCTTCTCAGTAATATATCTACTTGAAAAGAATAAATGGGGTGTATAGGCAGTACATTTATTGACAGGAGTTGAATAGGAAGAAACAGCATTTGAGGAGCCTCCAGGAAATGATTTTATTGATTACTACAGAGAGCTCTGAGGGGCCGGGGGTGAGGGTATTCACCCTGCTTGAACAGAAATTTCAGAAGCAATTGTATGAGGTGTATAGCATTTGTTTTACTAATTCTACTGGACTTTTGTAAATGCACCTGTTCATTTAGGGTTGAAAATTTAATTGCACAGTCTCCTCATTAACCAAAGCACTTTGTCCCTTAAGGTTTTTCTCAGAGGTTTGTGTTATAAATCTTAATATCCTGAAAGTATGCCTTTCCAGTCCACTGTAGAGAGTTTTACTTATGTTCAATTTGCAAAAAAATAGTTTTAAAAATTAGTCATCATTCAGCCAGGCATGGTGGTGCAGGCCTGTAATCTCAGAGCCTGGGAGGTTGAGGCAGGAGGATTACAAGTTCAAGGCCAGCAAGTTAGTTAGGCTCTGTCTCAAAATAAAAAATAAAAAAAGATTGGGGATATAGCTTAGTGGTAGAGTTCCCCTGGGTTCTGTCTCCAGTACTGGGGGAAGAGGGGAATACTTTTAAATCATTTATGTTAGCAGCAAAGAAAGTCCTACATTAGGGAGAAGGAGGAAGGGAGGCAAGAGAATATGTTGGGGAATGAATTGGAACAAATTATGTTATGTGCATATATGAATATATCACAGTGAGCACAATTATCATGCACTGATAAAAACAAAAATTTCTACACTAAATATCAAAGTAGTTTCTATCATTTCAGGTGAAGATGGTGAAACTATGAATTGCAAGGTGGGGCTGAAGGAAGAAAAGTGAAGTCAGGAAATGAGGGGAAAGATAGATTCCCTACCATATTCCAGTTACACTGTTTCTGGTTTTAGTAACCATAACACAAGCCTGTGAAGCAAATGTAGTTATCCTTATTTTACAGTGAGGGGCAGAAGTATAGAGGTGTTAATCCTCTTCCAGAGTTATAAGATCATGTAGGGAGTAAGTGGCAAAGCTTACTAGATCCCCCAGGAAGAGTTGATCTTCTACTCTCTTTAAGATATAACCTGATATCCATATAAAAGGGTAGAAATCCCTTTGTAATTGAACTTTTAATGCAGTTACCAGCTGTCCTCAGGATGTCTGTATTTCTAACTTTTTTTCCTATTTCTTCTTTATTGCTCAGAGAGATTCTTTTCCCTCTGTTCCCTTCTAGCAAAGCTTCCTTTTCCTTTGTCTTAAGTGAAAGACTTGCTTCAGAGCTCCTCTGTGCCTGCTTATCTTTGTGGACTTAGCCTTGTCTATCAGTCTTTTTAGTGACTCCTTCCTATCAAACCTCCCTGCTGAAAGGAGATTTCTTACTAATTTCTACTATTTGCCCCTCATTACTCTGAGATTATTCTCTTTTGTTTTCAGGCCAGGAATTTCTTCCTACTCCCACTCTGTGTATGTGTGTGTGTGTGTGTGTGTGTGTGTGAATTCTTTATAGCCTCTTGCCCAAGGCTTGATCCCTAAAGTGGCAAAAATGTGTGAAGTTCTGATAGATTTTTTTCCTTACAGTTTTTCTTCCCTTTCTTGTTAATAAAAATGCCTGTCTAGTATTTGATATTTTCTCTCTCTAGTTTGACTTAACATACATAACTCTGAGGTTGATGATATTTTCTCAGGTTTGCCAGAATAATCTAGTGCAAGTTCCTAGAGTCTTTCTCTGAGCAACATCATGAGCTCTATCTTCCTGTGTACCTTCAGCTCTGACCAACTCTTCTTGGCCAGGCAGAGCTGGCTTTGTACCTCATGGGAGTGGACATGGATCCTGGAACACTGTGTGTGGTGTCCTCCATTATCCCCAATCCTAGTATGAAGGCTGGTTGAGAAGACTGCATGGTAAGTGGGTCTGCATGCCTTCTCTGATGGCCACCCAGGGCCATGGCTGGCCCCAGGGTTGGTCCCTCCCTGTTGGGAGATACAAGAACAGAGGAGTGCTAAGTGACCTGTAGATCTTTAAGATGGATTGTCTCTAGCCAGGAATGTCTGCTCCTGAACCATTAGGGCAGTGCTTTTCCAACTTGGTCACACATCATTAGTGGATTATGGAACAATTTCGTGGGTTGTAGTTACCACTTAAAAAAATGAAATAGGATATTGTAGAGTTGATGATATTTGAATACATTGTATGTAATAAGCCTGAGGGTTTTTAAAATTTGTTTGTTTTTTGTTTTTTTCTTTTTGGTACTGAGGATTTAACCCAGGGACACTTTACTACTGAGCTACATCCCCAGCTCCTTTTTGTTTTATTTTTAATTTTGAGTCAGGGTCTTACTGAGTTGCTCAGTATCTTCACGTGGTTTACACCTACTAATTAGACAAAAAGTAATACTGAATTAGACAGATTTTTGGAAGTTACACTCCACAATAAGATAAAAGTTTTTAGGTGAAATGATTGGTATAAAATAGCTCGTACATTATGTGACTAGTACTGATACTAATTCATGTAATTTTTATAACAACCCTTTGAGATGGTTACTAGTATGTCTATTTTATAAATGAGGAAAGAGGAGAGGTGAAGTAGCATTATCTATCTATGTATCTGGTGAGCAGAATAATAACCCCCAAGATAGCTACTTCCTAATTCCTGGAGTGTGTGACTTTGTTAGGTTACAGGGCAGAGGGAAATTAAGATTGCATTTGGAATTATGGATGCTAATCAGCTGACCTTAAGATAGGGAGGTAATCTTGGTTTATCCAGGTGAGCCCATTTAAACAAGAGTCCTTTAGATATAGAGCATCCAGGTGGAAAAGGTCAAAGTGATGTATCTGTCTTGCCCACACTGGCTTTGAAGATGGAGGAAGGTGACAGAAGTCAAGTCCAGGATGCAGGCTGCTGTGGAAGCTGAAAATAAATTCTCCTAGAGTCTTCAGAATGATATGCCTTGAGATTATCCTGGTGAGATTGGTGTTGGAATTCTGACCTACAGAATTTATTGTCTTACAAGGTAATAAATCTGTGTTGCTTTAAGCCACTAACTTTATGGTTATTTGTTACAGGAGAATAGGAGTAAAACACTAGCAATAGGTATAGGCACTAGGTAATGTTGTAAAATGTTTTTAGTATTAGTCCTGGGTTTAAAGAACTTTTGTTAATTGTTAGCTATTTACTGCAATTAAGTCACATCACTACTTCTCGTCCTTAAGGGTCCTGTTTCTTCTACTACATTTTGAAAAACTGGTTGAAAGATGACTGGTGTTGAATACTATTTAAATAGACATAATTTTTCTTGCCAGTAGGAATATAAATATGAGTTTTAGTTCTGACTGAAATATTGGGCATTTGGGAAGTCCTTGATAAAATGATTATTAGTTTGAGCAATTTCTGGTTACTAAGTTAGGTATCATTTATGTATATATAAATTACCTTGTAGGTAAGTATACTTTACTGTCTTTTATGTAATCTTAAGTATCAGCCTTTGATATCACACATTTACTTGTGGGTGATTAAATTGAGTAAGATAAGAGATTAAATTGAGTAAGATAAGAGATTACCTACTCATACAGAATAAAATCCTATTTCTTCTGCCTTTTAGAGAATAGCCTGGTCTGTGGATTGCCTCTCTCCTACTTGCTTATTCCCACAGAGTGACACATAGCTTAGCCTCTTTTAATATTCTGTAATTTTCCTGGAGCTCCAAAGGTAAGGGCTTCCTTAGATCAATTCCAAGGTCCTTACACATTGAAATATGTGCTTCTAGGAGGAGAGAAGCTCCCTCCTAACATACTTCCCTCTGTACTAACAATGTAAAGATTTTACTTCAGGGATGTGTGTTTTACTTACTCCTTTCATTATCCTGTGTACCTTTTCAAAGTGCTGATATATCACAACGTTCTGTGCAGATATAAAGACTGACTTTTTTTTTTTTGAAGTACAGTTCTTGAGGTGTACTGGTTGAATGTAGAAAAGAATGCTAGATTTTTCAGAAGTCTCCCCCACAGGGTCCTCTGGGACCATGGTGATGTGAAGTGTTTGTGGGTTTCTATCTTCTAACCTCAGAAGGGGAAAACTTAAGCTTCTCGTACTGGGTGCAGCCTGGGCTCCAGGTGCTTAATTGGTGCAGTCTCATCTTCCAGACTCTCTGTGGCTTAGGAACTGGTATGATTTTCCTACTTTTGTTCTCAGAGACTCTAGGCTGCTGCTGATTGCTCCTGTGTGATTACAGTTGCTTTTACTTGTAAAAGTCTTTAGAGGTAAAAATCAGGATTTAGAAATAAGGTAAAAAAAATGTTGTTGGTGATTTTGTTTTCCAGAGAGAACTTCACTTGCAGACCTCTAGGTTTTCTTTTCTTTTTTTCAAAATTTATTTTGATTTGATGCATTTAAGTAAAAAGTTGTGCAAAAAGGCTAAAATGATTCACTTTTCAAGTTTAACTTGCATACTGGTATAAAGTTAGCGTACACCTGAGGCCACAAGTACTGCATACTTTCTCCAGCCTGATCTCATTCCTCTCACTCTGGGCTCTAGCTACACTAGACTAATTGTTGTATTCTACAAGTATCATGTATAGTCAGTTGCAGCACAAAACAGTGGTCTGAGTACAGAGGCTGGGGTAGATAGCTTGTACTTGGATCCTACTCTCCTTACTTATTCGTTGTAAATCTTAACCTCCCTGTGCTTTGGTTTCCTTATTCAAAAGCAGGTGTGTAATTATTTCATAGAGTTGCAGTAACCATTAAGTGGCTTAATACACAGAATAGGCTGAGAACAATGCCTGGAAACTTGTTAAGTGTTCAGTAAATGTTACCTCCTGCTTTCATCACTTGTTTTTCTATCATTCCTAAGCTATTCTCACATGGTTGTTCCAGGTTTTTGCTATGTTTATTTCTTAAAATATTCTGTATTCTAATAGTCATTGCTTTCATGATTTTGCCCGAAAATGTCCAGCTATGGTTCTGACTTTGCCTGCACATTGGAATCATCTGTAGATAGTAAAAGATACCAAGGCATGATTATTTTCTTTGTTAATTGTTGTTCTTTTGCAGTACTGGGGATTGAATGCAGCCTTGTACATAATAGGCAAGCATTCAGCCACTGAGCTGCATCCCCATCCTTTTTTGTTTTCAATTTTGAGGCAGGGTCTTACTAAGTTGCCCAGGCTGGCCCTGCACTTGAGATCCTCTTCCCTCAGCCTCCTGATGAGACATGAGTGTTTGGTTTGTGATGGAGGTAGTTTGTAGTAGCTTGTAAAAGCTGATTATTGTATTTTCAGGAATTTTATACCAGATTGTTGAAATATTGATAGCTTGAAATCAGCCATTGTAAAAATATTCACACTTTCAAAATTGGTACATGTTATCATCGCACTCCTCCCAATCTGCTTGATATTGTAGTGATGTGTTTTTGATTACTTAGTAGATATTGACCTTTCTAGTAGGGTGTATTAATTTGGTAGGGCTGTTGTAACAAAATAATACCAAGTAGGTGGGTTAACCAAAATTGTTTCACACATCTGGAGGGCAGAAGCCAAAATGAAGGTGGTTAGCAGTGTTCATTCTTCCTGAGAGCTGTGAAGGAAGGATTGGTTCTGGGCCTGTCTCCTTAGCTTGTAAGGTGACAGCCTTCTTCTATGTCTCTTCACATTGTCTTCCATG
Source organism: Marmota flaviventris (assembly GCF_047511675.1). Classification (NCBI taxonomy): domain Eukaryota; kingdom Metazoa; phylum Chordata; class Mammalia; order Rodentia; family Sciuridae; genus Marmota; species Marmota flaviventris. The sequence goes on along the minus strand of NC_092502.1, from coordinate 101,653,868 downwards.
TCCGTATTTCCCTTTCCAGTCATCTTGGAGGAACATCAATTTGCTAATGTGTTCTTTGTTTTTTTTTTAATTAATTATACTATGAATTCCAGACAATCTGTTGATTTTTTTTTTCTTTAAGAAGCTCTTTCTTGGGATAATATCAGAATTAGTATTTCTAGAGAAAAATATTAGTTTAGAAAGATTATATCAGAATGTTTATTTCCATGTACAAATATGGCATGAGGAAGCCCATTGTTCTATATAATAAAAATGCACTAATAAAAAGAGAAATTTGTTATTTTAGGCTGTTTGAAGCAGTCATGAGCTTGTTAATGAACTTGTGAACTTGAGACACATAATCTGAGTGAAGTGGTCTTGATTTTGTGTCTTACTGAGAAAATGCTTTTAATCATGCATGAAAGAAATCTTTGAGATGGCTTTCCACTGATCTGAGAATGTTTTAATGTTGATAGTTCCCTTCAGGATTATGAAAGACTGTAGAGTTTTCAGAAAAGTCTGGGATTTTTTTTACTTTTTCTCAAAGTTAAATATAATGTCACATATGATTTTGTGATTTTGCTACTGAAAAAAAATTTGTTTGAACTGCTGGGAGAAAAAACAAATTTTTAAAAATTTAAATTGTATCACATACAAATACATGTAGTAGACATTCATAAATAGTTAACTATCATAATTTCAAAGCATATGAATAGGGAATGTCCTTTTTGAAATTAAGTATTTTTCTTCAGAGTGAGAGCTACTACTAACCATTACTTTTTGCTCAATAAATACTGGAATGATAATCCTATTCAGAAGTATTTGGAATACATATTTGCCTAGGAATTTTCTCATGCTATTTTTTATGTTTTTTTTTTTAAATAGAAAATCTACCTATAAATTATATATAGCAAATTCCAAAGCTTTATTTTAATCAACTTTAATTAGGTATAATTTACATGCAATAAAATTTATACCATTTAAGTATGAGTCAATCAGTTTATCACATATAACCCATCGGTATAACTACTACCCCAATTAAGATCCAGGACATTTCCATCTTCCCCCACATTCTCTGTGCTGCTTTGCACTTGTTTTCTCCCCACACCACCTTGTACAAAAAGCAGCTACTGATCTGATTTCTGTTACTAGAGGACAGTTCAGACTGTTATAGAATTTCATGTTAATGGAATCATTACAACATGTACTCTTTTGTGTCCTGCTACTTTCACTTGGCATAATTCCTACCAGGTTCATCCATGTTGTTAAGGGTATGGGACATTTGTTCATTTTTATTGTTCAGTAGTATTGCATTTTACAAATATACCAAAATTTGTTCATCCATTCACTTGCCAATTTGTTTCTAGCTTTTGGCTATTTTCAATAAAGCTGCTAAGAACACCCTTGCATTAGTCTTTTCATGGACATATGATTTATTTGGGGTAAAGACCTAAAAGTAGAATTGCTGGATTGTGGTATTTAATTAAATAGGAAACAGCCAAATTATTTTTCAAAGTAGTCCCTCAGTTTACCCTTCTACTGCCAGATGTGAGAGTTGTAGTTGCTCCACCTCCTTGTCAGCTCTTGCTATTGCTGGTCTTTTTAAGTTTAGCCATTCCAATGAATATGTAATAGTATCACATTTTGGTTTTAATTTGCTTTTTCTAGATGACCAGTGATATATTCATGAGCTAATTGGCTATTCATTCATATGTCTTCTTTGCTCATTTTAAGACTTAGATTGCTGTGTTGTGTTACTGAAACCTTAATACATTCTGAATAAAAGCACTCTGTTAGATACATGTATTATGGATATTTTCTCAGTCTGGTGCTTGCCTTTTAACTTTTTTATGATGATCTTGGAAGAACAGAAGGTTTTAATTTTGATTCAGTTAAATATATCAATTCTTTTTTTTTATAGTTAGTGCTTTTTGTATCCTAAGAAAACTTTGCCTCCAATAAGATCATGAAGATTTTCTATTTTTTAAAGTATTTTTTTAGTTGTAGATGGACACAATACTTTATTTATTTATTTATTTTTATGTGGTGCTGAGGATGGAACCCAGTGCCTCACTTGTACTAGGCAAGTGCTCTACTACTGAGCCACAACTTCAGCCCCTCTTTTATATTTTTTTCTAGAATTCTTTTTCTTTTTTTAGTTTAAACTTTTACGTTTAGACCATTATATGTTTTGACTTCATTTTTGAGCATTATGATATGAGAAAGAGGATTGAGGTTCATTTTTTTTTATACAGTTACCAATAGTGTCCATACCATTTATAAAGAAGACTGTTTTACCCACCTTCAAAGGCTTTAGTTTGAATTTGACTTTGAAAAGTGGCCTAAAATTTTATGTTCCTGTAGTGCTTATTTTAGACATTGACTTTTTAGAATGCCATTTAAAAAAGTTTTCTTTGGGTTTTCCTTGTTTGTTTTAGAAGTTATTTATTACATATTAGAACTGTACTATGGGATAGGTCCACCATGCCAACTTCTCCCTTATGGGTCCAACTGGAGATGAATATAAAATAGATGATGGTGATGATGATGATGATGATGAAGAAGAAGAAGTGTGTGTATATAAACAAGCTAATGGAATTTGTGATACATTTGGGAAAGCACATAAATATCATAAACTGGTTCAATCTTAAGTAATCAATATTAGAGTTTAACAACTCTTATCATTAATTTTCTTATGTTAAACTTTAAAAATAGCCTTAATATAGATAAGCCTTTCTATACCTTTGGTTTTCTCATATGTAAGAAATGATACTGAAATGACTTTTGAATAACTACTTTTGTTTCTCCTTGTAAAAAGAAAATGCTTTTGAACCTGTGAAAATGTTTTGTACCTATTTCAAGGCATTTTAAACATTAGAAATAGGTGGTATTTTGGGGAGAGACAGTATAGTTTCCGAAATCACAGATGAGCAACTTTTCCTAGCCTTTTTCTTCTGTTCCTTTTGGAGAGAAAAGGGTGCTATTTGAGACAAAACTTTGTAACTACTGAGAATATTCCTGCTTGCTGGTGTTTTCTTTACCTTGTGCTTGTCCTGCCCAATTACATCTATTCTATAACCCTCTCCCTTTTTTCCCCTTGATCACATGACTAACTATTCCCAACTCTTGTTCTTAAATGACAATAATAGTAGTAACAATGACAGCAATTGCTGATACTGAGTATTAGCCAAGGATTTATATTTATTTACTTAAAGGCTTTATATTTATTGACTGAGTTAATCCTCATACTCTGGAGAGAGAAGCCCATGTTATCTTTTTTCTCCCCATGTTATTTTTTTTCCTCCCCATGTTATCTTAAAGCAGATTTTACAGATGAGAAAACTGAAGTGCAGAGATGTTAAGTGACTTGTCTAGGATTATATAATCATTAAGTGGCAGAACTGGGATTTGATCCAGACTTCTTTGCTCTGCAGCATGCTTGGTTATATAGCCTCTCAGGAAGAACAAGGAAATGACTATTGCCTCCTGTCTCCTCTGCTTCTGGAAATTTCAAAGGAGTAGTTTTATAGCACAATCAACATAATTTTGGTACTGTTTCTTGAAATTTCTTTTTTTTTACCATGCACATTCCAGTTTCTCTCTTTCTCTCTTTCTCTCTTTGTCCCTCTCTGCCTCCCTCCAGCCCTATTTTAGTAAATTTTCTGGGGGGGGGGTGGGTTGGGGTGGGGACTGTACTTAAAACAAACTAGCTTTGACCTGTAATCCTAATGATTGAGGAGACTGAAGCAGGAGGATCGCAATTTTGAGGCCAGCCTGGGCAATTTAATGAGACCTTGTCTCAAAATAAAAAATAAAAAGGACTGGAGATATAGGTCAGTGGTAAAGTACTCCTAGGTTCAGTCCCCAGTACCAAAAGGAAAAAGCCTGCATGTCCAGGAGAGAGCAACACATCTAAGAAAGTGGCTGAGAGGAGGTGCATGGTGCTGGGAGTATGGTATGTGTAGGTGACTGGTGAAAAGTTTGGGATTGTGATGAACTGACAGATAAAGAAGGATGGGGTTGGGCTGGGGTTGTGGCTCAGTGGTAGTGTGCTTGCCTTGCATGCATGGGGTACTTGCTGGGTTTGATCCTCAGTACCACATAAATAAATAAAATAAAGGTATTGTGTCCATCTATAACCTAAAACTGAAAAAGAAAAAAAAAAAAAAGGATAGGGTTTAAAAATCTTTTTCAAGGCAATTCTATCCTTAAGATTTCCAAGATCAAGGAAGAAGCTTTTCTTGAAGTTCTTGAAGACAGGAAGGAAACCTTCCCCTTCAAGTTTTTTTTTTTTTTCCCTTCCCTTTCCCTTATCTTCAAAGTTTGAGAACTCTTTTTCCCTCTGCTTGATGGAAGGGATATCCTTCCGGTCTGCAGGATCTCTGACATGTACTCTATTTTCTGGTTAGGTTTTTCTGAAGAAGACGTACCACCTGAACCTCAAACACTCAGTGGTAGAGTGCTTGTTTATGATGTATAAGGCCCTCAGTTTGAACCCCAGCCCTGTCAAAAAGAAAAAGAAAAGAAAAGAAAACTCTGTAATTTCAAATGAGCCCTTACTGAAATTGTTTTAAGTTAAAAATGAATTTATTGGCTCATATGAGTGAAATCAGCTTGAAGGTAGACTGGAACTGCTGGATTTAGGGGTTCTTTTTTTTTTTTTTTTAATTGGTTGTTCAAAACATTACAAAGCTCTTGACATATCATATTTCATACATTAGATTCAAGTGGGTTATGAACTCCCATTTTTACCCCAAATACAGATTGCAGAATCACATCGGTTACACATCCACATTTTTACATAATGCCATACTAGTAACTGTTGTATTCTGCTACCTTTCCTATCCTCTACTATCCCCCCTCCCCTCCCCTCCCATCTTCTCTCTCTACCCCATCTACTGTAATTCATTTCTCTCCTTGTTTTTTTCCCATTCCCCTCACAACCTCTTATATGTAATTTTGTATAACAATGAGGGTCTCCTTCCATTTCCATGCAATTTACCTTTTCTCTCCCTTTCCCTCTCACCTCATGTCTCTGTTTAATGTTAATCTTTTCCTCCTGCTCTTCCTCCCTGCTCTGTTCTTAGTTGCTCTCATTGTATCAAAGAAGACATTTGGCATTTGTTTTTTAGGGATTGGCTAGCTTCACTTAGCATAATCTGCTCTAGCGCCATCCATTTCCCTGCAAATTCCATGATTTTGTCATTTTTTAGTGCTGCGTAATACTCCATGGTGTATAAATGCCACATTTAAGATAGTGAAGACATCGATAAATTTCTTAAGTCATATGATTTGCCCATACTGAGTCAGGAGGATACACACAATTTGAACAGACCAATATCAATGGATGAAATAGAAGAAGCAATCAAAAGACTACCAACCAAGAAAAGCCCAGGACCGGATGGGTATACAGCGGAGTTTTACAAAACCTTTAAAGAAGAATTAATACCAATACTTTTCAAGTTATTTCAGGAAATAGAAAAAGAGGGAGCTCTTCCAAATTCATTCTATGAGGCCAACATCACCCTGATTCCGAAACCAGACAAAGACACCTCAAAGAAAGAAAACTACAGACCAATATCCCTAATGAACCTAGATGCAAAAATCCTCAATAAAATTCTGGTGAATCGGATACAAAAACATATCAAAAAAATTGTGCACCATGATCAAGTAGGATTCATCCCTGGGATGCAAGGCTGGTTCAATATATGGAAATCAATAAATGTTATTCACCACATCAATAGACTTAAAGATAAGAACCATATGATCATTTCGATAGACGCTGAAAAAGCATTGACAAAGTACAGTATCCCTTTATGTTCAAAACATTAGAAAAACTAGGGATAACAGCAACTTACCTCAACATTGTAAAAGCTATCTATGCTAAGCCTCAGGCTAACATCATTCTGAATGGATAAAAATTGAAGGCATTCCCTCTAAAATCTGGAACAAGACAGGGATGCCCTCTATCACCACTTCTATTTAATATATTTCTCGAAACACTGGCCAGAGCAATTAGACAGACGAAAGAAATTAAAGGCATAAAAATAGGAAAAGAAGAACTTAAATTATCACTATTTGCGATTGAAATGATTCTATACCTAGAAGACCCAAAAGGGTCTACAAGAAAAGTACTAGAACTAATAAATGAATTCAGCAAAGTGGCAGGATATAAAATCAACACGCATAAATCAAAGGCATTTCTGTATATCAGCGACAAAACTTCTGAAACGGAAATGAGGAAAAACTCTCCATTCACAATATCCTCAAAAAAAAAAATAAAATAAAATACTTGGGAATCAACCTAACAAAAGAGGTGAAAGATTTATACAATGAAAACTACAGAAGCCTAAAGAGAGAAATAGAAGAAGATCTTAGAAGATGGAAAAATATACCCTGTTCATGGATAGGCAGAACTAACATCATCAAAATGGCGATATTACCAAAAGTTCTCTATAGGTTTAATGCAATGCCAATCAAAATCCCAACGACATTTCTTGTAGAAATAGATAATGCAATCATGAAATTCATATGGAAAAACAAAAGACTCAGAATAGCAAAAGCAACTCTAAGCAGGAAGTGTGAATCAGGCGGTATAGCGATACCAGATTTCAAACTATATTACAGAGCAATAGTAACAAAAACAGCATGGTACTGGTACCAAAACAGGCGGGTAGACCAATGGTACAGAATAGAGGACACAGAGACTAATCCACAAAGTTACAACTATCTTATATTTGATAAAGGGGCTAAAAGCATGCAATGGAGGAAGGATAGCATCTTCAACAAATGGTGTTGGGAAAACTGGAAATCCATATGCAACAAAATGAAACTGAATCCCCTCCTCTTGCCATGCATAAAAGTTAACTCAAAATGGATCAAGGAGCTTGATATCAAATCAGAGACATGGCGTCTGATGGAAGAAAAAGTTGGCTCCGATCTACATATTGTGGGGTTGGGCTCCAAATTCCTTTTTTTTTTTTTTTTTTAATTGTTTTTTTTTTCTTTTTTTTTTTATTGTTGGTTGTTCAAAACATTACATAGTTCTTGATATATCATCTTTCACACTTTGCTTCAAGTGAGTTATGAACTCCCATTTTTAGCCCATATACAGATTGCAGAATCACATCAATTACACATCCATTGATTTACATATTGCCATACTAGTGACTGTCGTGTTCTGCTACCTTTCCTATCCTCTACTATCCCCCCATAGGACACCCATAGCACAAGAGTTAATAACAAGAATCAACAAATGGGACTTACTTAAACTAAAAAGTTTTTTCTCAGCAAGAGAAACAATAATCGAGGTAAATAGGGAGCCTACATCCTGGGAACAAATCTTTACTCCTCATACTTCAGATAGAGCCCTAATATCCAGAGTATACAAAGAACTCAAAAATCTAGACAGTAAGATAACAAATAACCCAATCAACAAATGGGCCAAGGACCTGAACAGACACTTCTCATTGGAGGACCTACAATCAATCAACAAGTACATGAAAAAATGCTCACCATCTCTAGCAGTCAGAGAAATGCAAATCAAAACCACCCTAAGATACCATCTCACTCCAGTAAGATTGGCAGCCATTATGAAGTCAAACAACAACAAGTGCTGGCGAGGATGTGGGGAAAAGGGTACTCTTGTACTCTGGATTTAGGGGTTCTTTTTCCTCCTGCTTGTTTGCCTTCTTTTCATGGTCCACAAGGTGGCAGGATGGCGCCATCTGCTGTACTCCACACTTTCGGGTTCAAGCCCAGGGAAAGGAAAAATATCTTTTCTGAGCAGCTTCATAAATTCTGTAATCTATGCTTTTTCTTTCTCTCTTTTAGTAATCAATTTCATTTTTTGAATAAATTGTGTATTCTCAGATTTTAAAAACAAAGCAGTTTTAAAAGGATATAAGGTAAACAGTTTTTCTTCTAACTTGTCCCTTTTGTCATTTTAAAGGGCCTCTTTAGTCAGTTTAATACTTTTTGTTCGCAATTTTATCTTTCTGATGATAAAATCTGGGCTTATGCTTTCTTTTTATTTGCACTTGCCTAGTTTATACAGGCATTTTTTCAGCCATTTTTTTTTATTTTAAATCTTTCTGAATTACTTTATTGTGAGGTATGTTCCTCTTTATAGCACAAGAGTTTTGGGGGGTTTTTTTTGTAATCCATTTCAAGGTTAATATTTATTTATTTATTGGCATTGGGGATTGAACCCTGAGGCCCTCTATCATTGAGCCATGCCTCCAAGCCATTTATCTGTTTATCTACTATCTATGTATCTATCTGCCTATTTGTTTATTGAGACAGAGTTTTATTAAGTTGCAGAGACTTGCCTTCAAACTTAGGATCCTCTTGCTTCAGCCTCCCAAGTTGGTGGGATTACAGTGTGCACCACCATGCCTGGCTACTAATTTTCTCTTAGTAATTTCTTCTATTACTTTATCAGATATATTTGATATTAATTTGTCCATATTATTTTGTGTATGTTTTATTTTTGTATCTTTTAAAGAATCTTTCACTGTATGGTTGCTGATGTTGTGGGGTTATTCTGGTATTTTTGTTCTAGTACTTATTATAATTTCACAAAATGCCAGTAGTCTTATAATAAAGTGGTCATAGTTCTGTACTGTGAGCACTGATAAACTTAATGAAATTCATAGTAATTCCAGTATAGAGATATTATAACCATGTTACAGTGTGTGTCTCTTAATCAAGAAGTCTGTTTCATTCTGCCTTCAGAGGAGAGAGCTAATTACTCAGCCAGGAAGCTTGGAACTCAGTCAGGATTATTATTATCAATAAGTGGGCTGTCAGAAGAGGCCTTGTGAATTTTTCCAGAGTAGACTGTGAGCCTTTAATAAGGCTCTTTTTATCTATAAATATTAGTTTCTAAAGTCATCATGAATCATAAAATTTGTCAACTGATATTTGTTCACAGTTGAACCTTGGCTAGGCATCTCTGAAGCTGGTCTTTTTTTTTTTTTTGATACTGAAAAGTCACCAATTTTATGTCTGTTTTGAAATTAAAATATATTATAGATCTGAAGTTCTCTTGTAGTGTGGGCTCCATACTTAGTTTTATCACCATTTAAGTTTTTAAAACAATATATTTGGCAACAGAGGCATGTTACATATAAAAAGGATTCAGTTCTGTTGGCATATCCTACTTAATAACTGAGACCCCTTTCCTGATCTTATCCTGCTATCTGGGTCCAGGGAGGAGCATACCTTCTTTCAGCCTTCTGTCCTCTGTGGAGGATGGTAGAGGAAAAGCGGTTTTAGACTTTTTAGACCAAGTCAATTATACGACTATAGATGAATTCCTTAATTTTTATTTGGTAGAAGGTGTTTACTGCCCACCTTTCATAGAACAGTTGAAACAGACTATCACTGGGGTATTTTCTTTAGAGAGTTCCATTTTCATTTTACACTATAGTCCTATGATGGCTGTCAGGTAGGCTAGTATATCAGTCTGCAGTTTATGTGTTACTCATGCAGGAAACCTGTTAAAAATGAAATTGTTCCCTTTCCTCTAACTTTCTGCTGAATTAAAAACATATTTGGGGTGTGGAATCTGTGCCTTTGATGTATACTACTGTCGTGTGACTCTGATATAGGCCTGCCACAGACTATACAGTTTGAGGAAATTAAGAGTTGACAATTCTGTGAGACAGTTTTATCACTGTTTAATCTTTCAAAAACAATACATTTGGTAACAGTCAGGAGTGTTACATGTGAAAATGATAAAGTAGAGATTTTATTAAAACACAGTTTGACAAAATTCTGGTATTTCTTATGTGCAGAATTTCTAATAGATTTTTTGTTCTAAGGAGAAGGGCATTAGAATTTGCCATTTCTTTAATTAAGAAGTCTGGGAAAATACAAATAGGAGATTTTATAACTTTAACTATTTTGTGAACAAAATATTTGCATGAGGATGTTTAATATACAGATTGTGAAAAAATGATTTTAACATTCTTGTAAATGCTTCTACGAAAGCCTCAAGGATAACTGACAAGTTCAATTTTATCAAATTTAATGGGTTTCTAAATCCTTATCTGCTTATCAAACAGAACCTTAATTAGAACAGTAATTGAGTAACCAGCTGCCTCTTGTGTTCACTTTAGGAACTTTTATGAAAACATTGCGGAGCTCATGTAAGGTCATTCATTGTTTTTTGAGTTGCTAAATAATAACTTTGTTGTAGACTTCTAAAAATCCAGGTATTAAGGAAATCTGTAGGAAGATAAAAATTGATAGGAGCTTTGTAGTAGTTAATCTGATACTCTCTTCTTAGTGGGTTAAGATAGGGAAAACAACAACAACAGCAAAACCCTTCTTCAGTACCACAGATGGGAGAAAATCCCCCCTCTTAGGTTCTTCCTCCATGAGTTTATGCCTGCTTAGGCTGGTAGGAGAACTGGGAAAGCCCTCAGAGCTGGGTGCTATCGGTTTCCGTATTATTAATCTGTATCTCTTTGTGACTTTGGACATTGTACTTAATTTCTTAAAGCTCAGTTTACTCATTTTTAAAATTGAAGTGCTGCTGCCTGCCTCAAGGGAAGAAGGATTGTGGAACTTGTACTCATTTATTCATTTAGTTGTTCAGTGTAATACTACACAGATTGAGTACCTCTTCTGTACTAGGTACTGTTCCAGGCATTGGTACAGCAAAAATAAAACTGCTAAAAGACCCTGTGCTTGTGAATTCTAGTGAGGAATGCCATTTTACACTAGGTGATTGAGATAGATATCACTGAGAAGGTAACTTGAAGACCTGAGAAGGATGAGGATGTCATGTGGTTATCTAGGAAGGAACATTTTGGGCAGAAGGAAAGTAGATGCAAAGTCCCTGAGGTAAGGCCTTAGCTGTGAGTGTTATTAGAGCAGAAGGAATGAAGGTGAGTGTAGAAATATATGAGGTTAGAGAAAGTGATTGGGCCAGATCAACATCTAATGTTTAAACCACTACCACTACCACCACCACCTCTAGTACTACTACTGCTATTACTACTACTACTAGTACTAGTACTACTACTACTACTACTTCTTTTTACTTAGCCCTATTAAAAAAGTAGGTCTTCTGAGGGCAGGGGGTTTTATGTGATAGAGAATTCTGAATATGCAACTTGGAAATTCTTTTCCTGTTCATAGTGGGGAATGCAAAGTCACTGGAGGAATCGGAGAAGGAAAGTGCAGCTCTCAGAGGAACCTTATGCAGGGGCTTGAGGGGTAGAATGTGGTAGATGTTCCATAAGTATCTGTTGAATATTTCTAAATGTTACTATTTTGTTATTCATTATGAGTCCAAAGAGCAGTTGGTAGAAATGACTATGAATGTTTAAAAAGCATTATATGGACTATTTTTTGGAATCATGTTGATTAATGAAAAATGCTAATTGTTTGTCCCACACTTATTTTTCAACTGCTTCCTATTTTTTTCCCCTAATTGTGGAAAATTCCTCAGGGCATTTTTATTTAGGAATGTTTTTCTTCATGACTTATTTTTGATTCAAAGGTTGATTCTTAATTAAAAAATAATTTCTTTAAATGCTTTAAATTGAACATTTTTTATTATTTTATTTTGTGTCTAATTTCTATTACATTCCCTGACACTTATCTGTGTATTTTTTGGAATAATTTTTATTTATATATATTAAACATACAGAAAAATGCACAAGTCACACAGGCATAGTGCAGTAAAATTTTAAAAAGTGAATACACCTCTGTACACAGCATCCAGATCAAGAAATAGAGCATTGTGAATACCCCAGAAGCCTCCTTTGTGCCCTCCCTGACTTTTTTTTTTTTTTTTAGAACTTGGGGTTGAACCCAGGTTGCTTAACCACTGAGCTGCATCTCCAGCCCTTTTAAAGATATTTTATTTGAAAACAGGGTCTTGCTAAGTTGCTTAGGCCTTGCTAAGTTGCTGAGGCCGACTTTGAACTCATGATCTTCCTACATTAACCTCTCCAGCTGCTGGAATAACAGGAATGTGCCACCTCGCCTGGAATTTGTGGCCCCTTTCTGTCACTGCTGTCCCTCAAAAATTCTACATATAAATCAATTTTTCCTGTTTTGATTTTTATATAAATGAAATTATATGGCATATACTATTTTTCTGGCTGCTTCTTATGTTTTTGAAATTAAAAAGTTATTCTCGCTGCCTGAATGTCCTAAATTGTGTATACTATGATGGGAATTTTGATCATTTTTCACTTGGTTGATTACCAATAATGCTCCTATAAACTTTCTTGTACTAGTCTTTTGGTAAATTTATGTTTGCACTTTTGTGAATGTAATTGCTAGATCATGGGATTTGTGTGATGTATTTATATTTAGCAGATATGGCCAGTTTTCCAAAGTCGTTTTACTTATACCCCAGCAGTATATCAAAATTTTACTTGTTTTACAGATGTGATCTTGTCAGTTCTTTAGCTGTTCTCTGAGTGTGTATTGGTGTCTCTTTGTGGATTAATTTACATTTCACTCAAGACTCATGATAAGGACCCTTTTTTCCTTATGTTTATTGGCTGTTTGGTATCCTCTTGTGTTTCTCTAAGTTACCTGTTTTCTACTGGGTTGTCAATTCTTTATTAATTTATGGGTATTCTGCTTATTTTTGCTATATGAGTGAATTAGTGGGATATGTTTGTTGATATTCTCCTTTTCTATAGCTTACATTTTTTATCCTATTTAAGTGTTAGATTATATACAGATATAGTGATTTCTTTAGTGTAGTCCAGTTGATCAGTGTTTGCTTCTAAAGTTTGTGCTTTTTGCACCTATTTTGATATCATAAATATATTCCTTTCTATTTCTTTTAGACACTGTGTTATTTTACTTTTACATGTAGATCTTTTACATGTCCATGTGGAATTGACTTTTCAGTATGGTTTGAGATTGATTTCCTTTTCTTCCACATGAATGTCCAGTTGACCCGTGATCGTGTTGTCACTTCACTGTAGCATTATAGTGACTGTATTTATTTCTGGATATTTAGTGTTATTGTTAAAGTTATATTAGTATTTTCTACTTGTTTATTATTGTTCTATACAATTCTGGTGAATTTAGTGTTTTGCCTTCATGCTAGTCATTTTGCGCTGCTCTAACAGAATATTATAGACTGGATGGCTCAGAAAACAGAAGATTATTTCTCATGGTTCTAGAGGCTGGGAAATTCAATATCATGGTGCCAGCCTGGGTTCTGGTGAGGGCCTTCTTGTTGGTTTGTGGGTGGCCGTATTCTTGCTGTTTCTTCACAGAACATAGCAGGAATAGAGGAAGCAAGCTTATTTTTGTCTCTTATGAGAGCACTGATCCCATTATGAGGATGTCATTCTCATGACCAAATTACCTCCCAGAAGCTCCAGCTCCAAATACTGGGAATTAGGTTTCAACATGTAAGTTTTGGAGGGAGCACAAGCATTCAGTTTGTAGTATAAATTCAGTGGCCTTGCTAAATTTGGATGGTGTGACTATAAAATCTTCTCTATGGTTTTGTGTTTTTCTAGTCCCTATACTTTTATTTTGTATTCTTACTTTACTAGCTACATCTTCTAGGTTAGCCCTGAGTTTGAGTAGATATTAGTATAGCAGTCATGGTCTTTTCCCTTTCAGACCTAGAATTTAGTGGGAATGTCGGGCAGGAAACACTAGCATAAATGCTATGCTATCAAGTGCTGTGTGCTTAATTCTTTAAGTATAAACTTCAGAAATTTTAGTTACTTTTAATGGAGCTGCAGTACTCTCCTCTTATCTGCAATTTCACTTTTCATGAATTTTATTAACCACAGTCAACTGCAAATCAAACATAATAAATAGGTGACTTCTAAATTCTAGAAATAATTCATAACTTTTAAAAAAATATTCATTTTTTTAGTTGTAGTTGGACACAATACATTTTATTTTATTTATTTATTTTCATGTGGTACTGAGGATCGAACCCAGGGCCTTGCACATGTTAGACAAGCACTCTACCACTGAGCCACAACCCAGCCCAATTCATAAGTTTTAAATAACTTTTCTTATAGTATCTTGTTATAACTGTTCTATAGTTATTATTAGTCATTGTGGTTAATCTTACTATGACTGATTTGTAAGGTGAATTTATCATAGTTATGTATGTATTGGGGAAAACATAGGGTTTTAGGGTTTGCTGCTGTTTTTGATTTCAGGCATCTGTTGGGTGTCTTGAAACGTTTTGCCCATGGATAATGAGGGAACAACTATATTTGAAATTGTCATATTTAACCTACTTCTTAAACTGAATATACTAAACGTGTTTTGCCTTCTGGTAATTATTCAGGATTTAGGTCATCATTAAGATTATTAGTTATTTAAGTACACCATTATAGCCTATTTTCAATTTCTGTTACTTGTGACTCATCTCAACCCGCTAAGCTTTTGAGCTCTTCTTATATACCAACCTACTCTTAGACTCACCTTATAGTTTCAGGTCATACATATAATCAATTTTAAGATGTCGATGTCAGTATTATTCAGCTTTTGGATTCTGTATTAATTATTTTTGTCTCTAACCATGTTTTTAGTATCTTTCTTCCTTAACCTTTCTTATTTTCTGTTTGTGCTTATAAGAGGAACACGAATTCATTGTCTTTATGATGAAACATTACATTAATATCTGCCTTGTAAGCTATTAAAATATTATTAGAATAGTGCCTCCAAGTTTATATGACCAAAGAAAAATTTTTACAGTTATTTCTGAGGTATTTGATAAGTAAGACTATATATTTATGATGTTCAGTAGCTTGATATATGTGTACATCATGAAATGAGTATGACAAATTAACTGACATGATTACTTCACAGTTACCTTTGTAATTTTGAGGTAAGAAAATGTTAACATTTGATTATAATCACCAGACTATACCCACAAAACATAATTCTTCCTGACAAACTGAAGTTTGTCCTCTTTGACAAGCATCTCCCCTATTCGCTGTCCCCTTGTACCTCCAGCCCCTGGCAACACCATTCTACTCACTGCTTCTATGAATTCAGTTTTTTTAGGTTCTGTGTATAAGTAAGTCTCTCCCTCCCTCCCTCCCCCCCCCCTCTCTCTCTCTCTCTCGCTTTGTGTATGTGTGTGTGTGTGTGTGTGTGTGTATATGAGCCATATTTTATTTTGTTCCTCTGTAGATGAACACTTTGATTCCATACCTTAATATTTTAAATAGTGCTACAATGAACAGGTGAGTACATATATTTCTTCAAGCAACTGATTTCCTTTGGGCACATACTCAGAAGTGGAATTACAAGATCGTAGTGTAGTTCTATTTTTAATATTTTGAAGAACCTCTGTACTTTTTTCCATGACTATTTCAATTTATATTCCCACTAGCATTGCTAGGGTTCCTTTTCTCTAAATATTAGCTGATACATTTTTTTGGCCTTTTTAATAATAGCCTTTCTAACAAGCGTGAGATGATGTTTCATTGTGATTTTTGATTTGCATTTTCCTGATAATTAGCAATGTTGAGCATTTTCACATATACTTGTTGGCCATTTGCATGTTATGTTTTGAAAAATGTCTATTTGGGTCCTTTTCTTGTTTTTTAAATCTGGTTAATTGTTTTTTCTTACTATTGAGTTGTTTATGTCCCTTATATATCAAAATAATTATAAATTCAGAGCAATTGGTAGTTACCTATGAGATAAAATGAACTTTTAAAGTAAAAAGTGGTTTCAGAGGTAATTAAATTTAGGAAAACCCAGTAAAATTATAATGGTTTACATTTGTGTTATTTGAAAGAAATTTAAAATATGATACAAATGTAGGAAAGAGTATAATACAAATATAGCAGAAAGCCCGGGGACCATCATCCAGGGCAAGAAGGGAATGTGCCCCTCCCTGTCACAGCCCTGAGTAACCGTGATTCTGACTTTTCATTGTTATCACTTTCCTAATTTTCTTTGT
Organism: Marmota flaviventris; assembly: GCF_047511675.1. Taxonomy (NCBI): domain Eukaryota; kingdom Metazoa; phylum Chordata; class Mammalia; order Rodentia; family Sciuridae; genus Marmota; species Marmota flaviventris. The sequence goes on along the minus strand of NC_092502.1, from coordinate 101,637,955 downwards.
AGTTTTATCACCTGACTGTATACCCCTACAGTTTAGTTTTGCCAGTTTCTTTTTAAAGTGTCTTTTACAATCTCATTTTATCTACAGATTCCTTCTCTATCTCTTGCTAAATAAACTCAATTGTTTTTCCTATGGAATTTTCCACAGTCTTGATTTTGATGTTTGCATCTTCCTAGAGTTTAACATGCTCCTCTTTATTTTCTGTAAGTTGGTAGTTGAATTGAGAGGCTTGGTTGGTTTTGGATTCTTGTGGAAGAAGAGCAAGACTACTTTACAGATTGCCTTCTAATGGAAAAATACAATACTTAGTGATTGTCTCTTTTTGTGAATTGAGTAGCTGGTGATACTTGCTGGTAATTAAGTAGTTTTGCTTTTTAAAGTATCATTATGGACTCATAAGTCCATAATGAGTTTTGATTCATGGTGGTTGCCATTCATCCTGATGCTCAGATCAGCCCATAATTGGGTAATGAGAGCCTCTTCAAGTTGGTTTCTATGTCATTTTGCCATGACCCTAGTATTAGCTCTTTTGCTTTTTTGTGTAATAGGATAGTCTAGGCTTTCTTAAACATTTTTTATCCCATTCTTAGAATTAGTCATTTCTCTAATAAGCCCTTTAAGTAGGAAAAAGTATTTGAAAATGATAGTATTTATAATAGGACACTCCTTATTTATTGGTTATTATTCCTAGGCCTCTTTAGTGGGAAAATGTAGGATATAAACATATTTTATAGTAAATAATATAAAGAGTTCAAAAATACTTCTGATTCAAACTTAGGGCTAATGGGTTTTTACTTCTTCAGTCTTACATCTCTATCTCCTTTTTCTACCTTGAGGTCCTTATGTAAGTACTCTATCTAGTTCTATTACTAGAATATCAGATATTTAATATCCTTTATTTCACATATAACATTTTCAGTGTAATAGTACAAATATGACCACAAATAGTGTAGATTACTGAAAAAGGTAAAAGCATGCTCTTCCATTTCTTTCTTATGTTGTAGTCGTAATGTATCTGCTCTGACAGTGCATGTGTCCTTTGCATGCAGTGCCTTCTTCCTTACAGTCTTCATTACATCTTCATTGAGTTCTTCAAGCAAATGTGCATTAAATCCTTATCACCCAATTCTTATGTCTCTCTAATCAGTTTGTTTAACTGAAATTCATTTTCTAGAAAAGTAGTTCTTAAACCCTTGTGTGTGTTAGAATTACCTGGAAGACTTGTGTGTCAGTCCGCCTTCTATAGCTATGACCAAAATACCTGACAAGAACAACCTAGAGGAGGAAAAGTTTATTTTGGGCTCACAGTTTCAAAGGTGAGGCTGATCCTATTACTCTTGGCCTGAGGTAAGGGAGAGTATAATGTCAGAAGGACATGGCAGAGGAAAGCTGTTAGCTTATGGCAGCTTGGCAGCTGGGAAGTTAAGAGTAAGGAGAGGGAAAGAGGGCGGGGGTGGAAGAGAGAAAGAGAGAGAAGGGAGTTAGGGGCAAAATATAATGCTCAAGGTCACTCCCACAGTGACCTACTTCCTCTAGCCATACCCCACCTGCCTACAGTTTACCACATAATCAGTCCATTCAGATTATTAATCCATCAGTGGACTAATCCACTGATTAAGTTATAGCTCTCATAATCTGATCATTTTACCTCTGAACTCTCCTGCATTGCTACACGAGCTTTTGGCGGGATACCTCATTTCCAAATCATAATAGCTCATTAAAGTACTGAGTGCTGGGTCTCTCCACCAGATTCTCTGATACAGTGTGTGGGGATAGGGCCTGGGAATTCACATTTTTGACAAGTTCCAGGTAGCGATGAAGCTACTGATCTGGTGACTGCACTTTACCATTGCTTTTGCCTTTATGCATGAAAAGTAGGGTGGCCAGATAGAAAATTCTAGAGTTTGTTTCTTTGTCTTAGTATGTTACTGTTATTTTCTAGCATAGAACATTGCTAGAAAAGTCTGGCTGTTTTTCTTTATTTTATAAATGACTTCTCCTTTTGCGTGGATATAATTTTCCAGTTTATTTTTTTATGGTGGTCATTCTGGGTTGATTTCCCCAGATTTTCTACTGTATGCTTTCAAATGCTTTTTTCTACTTCTTTGCTTTGCCCTTCTCTTCAACTTTGAGTCTTAGAAGCACTTTTTATACAGTTTTAGATCTTTTGGCTATTTTCTGTAGTTTTTACTTTCAATCTTTTTAGTTTTCATTTTTATTCCTTTTTGACTGACAATTTTTCCCTCTTCATTTTCTGTTTTATTATTTGTAGCATTTATTCAGTTTTGTTTTCCTTCCAGTCAGTCCTTCATTTCTGAGATGATTTTTTTTCTTTTGTGTCTAATTTTCTTTATCAGTTTATTTCTAAGTTATTTTTTAATCCAACTTGTTTTTTAACAAAAAAATGATTTTTCGTTATGGCTATGGACATCTGCATCTGACATACTTCTTTTGTTTGTGGATATATTATTCTGCTTATTTTCCTTTTTGACCTTGATCCTTTTCTGTTACTTATTTTATGTGACAGTAGTTTTCTTGAACTGTTAGAAGAAAAACATGGCTCAAATAGCTTTTTCTAACTTCCTTGCTATAGAAGTGTTTTTTGTTTTTTTTTTAACTTCAGGTGTGAGATGCTATTTATAAACCATATAGTTTACATTTAAGTATAGAGTTTGAATTGTGATAACACTACTAATTATCGTCACCATCACAGTGAAAGTATGGAGCAATGCTTTTATCCCAATAAACTTTCTCAAGCCATTTTGCAGTTGGTCCCCTTCCTTTGCAACTGGCCCCAGGCAATTATTAATTTTTGTCCATTTTGCCTTTTCTAGAATTTCAGATATATTGAATCTTACAGCATATAGTCGTTTTGGTTTGATTTCTTTCCTTAGTGTAATGTTTTTGGAATTTGTTCATTTGCCATATTCAAAAATGTAGCAGCTCACATCTTCTCCCTGTCTTCACCCTGTTGCCCTGAACCCCTCACTTTGGGTTCTGTTCACATGAGGGTCTCTTCAAAGTGTGCTTTGTGCAGTTTTGTGAGTTCATATGGCCTAGTGGTCTCTCCACACCTTCCTGTGGATTCCTTATTATCGGTCAGTACACAGCTTCCACCCTCAGCTTCAGGTCTCAGAATGTCTTGCTGTACTTTCTCATGAGCACCCAGGTGCTATTTTGTGGAGGCCCTGTTTTCTTACTCTTAGATTCCCTGTTTGAAATTTTCATTTTTTCCTTTCAGCATGCGGGATGACAGAATTCGAGTAGAAAGAATGGATAAAGTTTATTTTGAATACAGCCATGCTTTCCAGGCGGTTACGGAATTTTATTCAAAAGTTGTAAATGACATCAAAGGTAAATATTTTATACATGTTATCAATGTGTCCTCAAATGGTACTGATTTGAGATTTGGATAAAGAGTATGACCTTCAATTTAATGACAACTACGTAATGACCAGAAATAGAGGGAGCAGCTGAGGGAAGAGCTCCTTTACTTGAGCTCATGAAGAACACCACTGTAGCATTTCCCTCATCAGTTGTAACCATTTAGTTACTTGCAGATTAATTGGAGTAAAGGGAGTTGGTGACCAACTTTTCTTTTCACTCATCTTTAAAGATGGCCTATTATTATCCTACAATTTTACAAAATGTTTAGATAAATATTCTCATGTAGGCTAGTGTTTTCAAAGATTGGTTGCTAGAATTAAAATACACTAGTGACAGGGCCTAAATATGTCAGGTAACCATTACTTGTCTAATTCACATCTCCTCTGTCATTAGTGCTTAATTTTGTCTGTACCCTTCAGTCCTGCCAGTTCTGTTATGTTAGGGGCCATTTTATGGATGGCAAGGTGAATAGACATTCTTTCTTGACATAGATTTGGCCTTTTTCCAGTCCTCACTGCACCCCATACTGACAAGACTTACTCTTGTCCCAAGTTGTGGAGCTTTCATCATCAGCTCTTACTCCTAACCCCCACTTAAGCTGCAGTGTTGTGTTAGCATTTCCTTCTACTTGGACCATTAATGTCTGTTAGCATATCCCTTATAATATATATCCCTTATGTTTTTACATATCCCTTATGTTTTGGCCAAATTGAATTGGGTGTCTCAGGTTGTATCCCTCTTCCAACATCAGGATGCAGTATCATCAAGGATACCATAATCCACTCTAGGCATCAGATTCACTTGAAGGACATGGGCAAGAAAACAGCCTGCTTATGGAATATGAATTCCTCTTGGTGGGATTTGTACTCATAGTAGTCTTTGCAGTAGTCCATCGTGCCATTGGGAGCTTAAGTTCTCTTCCTTCACAAGGAGACTCATATCTGGTGGGCACAAGAGCCATCCTGGCTTAAAGTCCCATACTATCCAGGTGTCTCCTTCTCTTGCTGGAGCCTCTGCAAAGGACATAGGTTATAAAAGTCATTGTACTCAGGAAAGATCAGTACTCTGGAGTTGAGTATTTATAATTCTTCCCAGGCTAGATGTAACTCAATAATTTCAAGTTAATGCTACCTCATAGTGCATTGGCACTCCTTCTTATCAGGTTTCTAGTGGAGCAAAGCTAGAAAGTTACAAGAAAATCAGCTTTCAGTAGAAGGCAAAAGAGTGTTGTTAGCTCTCTGTTTATATCTTGGTTTTGTAAACAGCTATCATTAAAAATAATAAGATATTATATATAGTAATACAAAATTTTGTAGAAAATATTTGGAATAATTTTTTAATTTTTCTTTAAAAATTTAAAAAATTAACTTTAAAGTTTAAATTTAAAAAGGTAAATTCTTTTAAAATTTCCTTAATAAACATTTAAAAAATGCTTATTGCCAAAAAGTCAAACAGTTGTTTATAAAGGAAAACGTAGAGCTAGAGATGGAACTCAATGGCAGAACACTTGCATAGCATGTATAAGGCCCTGGGTTCCATCTCTATGAAAAGAAATAGAAAAAGAAAAAAGTAGAAGTTTATGCCCTCAATCTTGTCCCCTGCCCTTGCCACTTTTGTGACTGAAGGGTAATCCTTAACAATTTGGCTTAAGAATTGTTGTATGAGTAAATCTACCTGTATATACATACACATTCATAGTTTAAGTTAGTGTGTCAGAAGGTGACACATTCTAAAAAGAAAATGAGGCATGGAAGGGTGTTGAAATTTTAAATTGACTGGTAAAGGAGGGCCTCTCTGAGAAGATGGTACTTGAAAAAGATGAACAAAGAAGAAGTTAAGGGAAAAGCTGGGTAGACATGTGAAGGAACAGTATTTCAGGCAGAAGCAACAGTAAGTACAAAATGTCTTAATGTGGGAGGGTACCTGACATGTTTAAGGAATAGCAAGGAGTCTGTGCACTGAAACAGTATCTGAGGGGGAGAGTGTTAGGAAGTGAGCTGAGCAGTAGCAAGGAGTCAGAGAACAGGTCCTAGAGGGCTTTGGAGGTCACTGGACTTCTACTGTCAGTGAGTAGGGGGATGTTGGAGGATTTTGAGAGGTTGTCTAATGATCTGAAGCACATTAAAAAAAAAAATTCCTTCAGCGGCCATATTGACTACTTGCAGGGTACAAGATGAAGCAAGGAGACTAGAAAAGAAGCTGTTGTAACATTTGTAGTGAGAGATTAGGATGATCATACAACCTACCCTTAGCAATATGTTTTGGAGAGCCTTCTGTATCTGTTCAAATAGCTGTAAGTCATTCCTTTTAGTAGGTACATAGTAATTTGGATTTACCAAAATTTATTCAACTCTTACCCCTATGGATGTTTATTTAGCTGGTCTCTAGTCCCCCCCACCCCCACTCCTTGTATACACATCTTGGGATATTTCTGATCCAGAGAGTTGAACATTTTACATTTTGAAAAAATGATCTGTTCTCCAACAAAAGATTCATTCCACCATCAGAAAATGCCCTTGTTGGGCTGGGGCTGCAGCTCAGTGGCAGAGAGCTTGCCTAGCATGTGTGAGGCATTGGGTTTGATCCTTAACACCACATAAAAATAAACAAATAAAATAAAGGCATTCTGTCCATCTGCAGCTACAAAAAAGAAAGAAAGCGAGAAAGAAGGAAAGAAAGAAGGAAGGAAAAAAAAGAAGAAAAATGCCCTTCTTTCTATGCCATAGTTTTTGTAATCACATTTTTCCAGAGGGCAAGTTGAGAAGATACTGTCTAAATGTTGATTTTAGTAACTATAAAATAAATTTTATATAACTTAAAATTTATTTTTAATAGTAGTAACAATGTTAATGAGGTTATATATTGTGTTGTTTAGATTCTCAAAGTTTTTCTGGCATCATTAACTTGGATAAGCCTGTGATTTGCTCTTTGGCTGCCATCATAAGATATCTCAAAGAATTTAACTTGGAAAAAATGCTCTCTACACCTGAGTAAGTACTTTCTCAAAAGTCAAATAAAAGAAAGAAAGAAAGTAGGGATCATATTAAAGACATTTTATAAATAGAATTTGGTAAATATACTCAAGAATTTTACCTGCTACTGACAGAATATCCTACTAGAGTACAAGGATGAACTGTTTGGTATTGTTGTTGAAGAATAATAACAAATATTAATAAAAATACTGTTAGGCTGGGTGTGGTGTGGCACTCCTATAATGCTAGCTACTTGGGAGGTTGAATCAGGAGGATCATAAGTTCAAGATCAGCCTGGGCAATTTAGTGAGACTCTTTCTCAAAATAAAAAGAGCTGGAGATGTAGCTCAGAGTTAGGGCCTAGCATGCACAAGGGTTCAATGCCTAGCACCTTTCCCCCTACACACATGCAAAAATATTGATAGAATTCTGTCATTACATTCATGATAGCTATTTGATAAATTTTTACCTATAAAACTGTGTTAATACAGTTCATGCTAACTATATTAAGAAAATATTAAAAAGCACTCATAAAAATCACCACTCTTCTAATTCTTGGTTTCAGTTCTTATATTATAGACCATAAAGTTGAAGATAAAAGGGTCAACTACTAACACAGACAGTGTTTTGCAAGAGCAGTTAGCTTTGTAAGTTTCAGAAATTCCAAAGCTGACAATTGACGTTTTGGACAAATACTAGCTTAATCAGAGGTTGATGGGGAGAGTGGAAAAAAAGGCAGGTACCCTTGGAATATCGTGATGTCTTATGCTGTGTGTTTTCCTGAGTGGTGTTTAATATCAGATTATCACTTATCTGGAAAAGTTTTGTCCTGTTTACAAACAAAAATGGCCACCAATAGGAAATTTGATTTATTGTGTCACATTTATGAAATGTAATTTTATACAGCAATGAAATGATTGAACCACATGATCAATATTAAAATTTTCATTAGCAGTATACTGAGCCAAAATCAAGTTGCTGAAGCACACAGCCCATACATTATATGAAATTAGAAACATCTGTAACAGAACACAGACATATTTAGGGAAGGTATAAAGACATGTATGGACATGAACAACAAATTGAGAAGAGCGGTTTCCTACAGTGAGAAGGAAGGAAAATGACAATGGTTGGCAGGAGAAATGCATAGTGGAGTTCTTATGAATTTGTTTTTAACCTAAGTGTTCTATTAACCTATACACATTTTAATGTGGCTAAAATATTTTATTCAAAAAAAGTAGCAGCCTTATATTTTATGTCATTAGATTCAACTTTGAGCTTTAAAGACATTAAAAAAAAATCCATCTGTATGGCTGATTGTATTGGATCCTTAAAGATTAGGTGATAAGCCACCTACCATTTGATTTGTTCTTGGTAGAAAGCCTCTAAGTAAGTCAAGTCAAATTAGTGACCTAGCTTGCCTGTTACGATTTGCGTTTCTGTCCCTACATCACCAAACAAAGAAGTATTACCACTGGAATAAAGAAACCAACTTTGTTATTTTTAAGTTAAGCTCTGATGTGTTTAGAAGTAGTTGAATTTGGGCCTGAAAGATTGTATCATCTTATATTTAAAAAGTAAAGATTTCACTAAATATTAATAAAATCTAATATGTCTGTGTGTACTGAAATTTATAAAGCTTATTTTTAAATGACCTGAAGGCAAATCTCTTGATTAAATTGGGTGAAACTGAAGTTCTCTCCACACGTTTGGTGGTGGTGTTTGTTGTAGGATGATCAGGAAACTGGCTCTGCTGGTGGCTATATGTCTACCTGCTGGATAATTCATAAGCCAGAGTCAAAAAAGGCATGAAATGCTCCAGAGTGAAAAAATCCCCACTTTGTGTATATTTCCAGAATCTCATAGGTAATCACTAAGTGTAGAATTAATGAAAAAAGGAAGGAATTCCTTATCCTGGAGGAGAGACTTGATTGGAAATTGCAAAATGTCATTGGAATTAGAATTCAACATTAAAATGAATGAAGATGGTAACCAAACTGGTACTGTTGTTTTGTTTAAAGTTGATTACGTTTTATAGGTGACATGTAATTTTACTCTGAAGATAATTCCAAAAATGTAATTCGGCAATACTTATATTTTGGAAAAAGAAGAAATTCTTACAGTGATTACTTTGGGAAAGTAAATATTCTCCTTGTGTGTGAAATTCAGTTGTATTACTTTATAATCACATATTATGCTGCTGAACTTTTCAACTTTTGGTTCAATAGCAGTGTTATTAGGAGAAAAATAAATTTAACTTGAGTTTCTTTTTTTGGTAAATGCTTTCATGAAAATTGCAGCATATATCATGAAAATCTTAATATGCATTTATTTAAAGATCTTGTGCCTTTACAGTGGAATTTAAGGTAGTTTGAGAAAATGCAGCATGTCAGGAATTGTTCCTGAGAATAGGTAAAGTGAGGGTTTATTTAAAAAGACAAATTTTGAGGTTTAAAAATTGGTTTGAGATTTTAGATAGGTTTATTCCAGAGCAAAATTGTATAATAGAACAAATAACATATGAGGAATGTTAGTTATTGCTACAGTTTGGATGTTGAATGTCCCCCAAAGATTCATGTGTTAAAGGCTTGGTCCCTTGCCCATGGTGCTGTTGGGAGATGGTAGGACCTTTCAGATGTGGGAGAAAGTTCATCAGGGTGTGCCCTTGAAGGGAATACTGGGCATACCCTTGGCCTCTCCCTCTCTGTCTCTTTGCTTCTGGGACCCTGTGCAGTGAGCAGCTTCCTCTGCCATGTATTCCTTGCCCTGATGTTCTCACCCAGAGGCAATCCAAATGACCATAGACTGAAACCTCTTAAACTGTGAGCCAAAATAAACCTTTCTTCCTTATAAGTTTATTATCTTATGTTTTTTTCATAGTAATAAAAGGCTGATGTAGTTATTGTGACAGTACTAATCTGATTCCTAAACTTATGAAATTCAAAGGAATTGGCTTATTTCTTGTTGGAAATGATTTTTTTTTTTTTTTTTTTTGTCATTTTGGATGACTTTTATTAAGATTGGTTTAGTCAGAACTTCAAGGAGGCTCTGGAAATTTTTAGGAAAGAATAAGAAAATCCATCCAAGATGAACTGTCAAACTCTTTTATTAGAAAACTTCTTATGATCACAGAATAATATATGGTGAATACTTTCATTAGTGAAAGTAGATTTAATATATAAGCTACTTTAATGACATCTAATGGATATAGTCCAGTGATGCTGTTAATCATCCTAAAATCATAAGACCTGCCAGTATAAAAGAGGATTATTTTGCCTTAAATATCACTCCAAAACCAAAGACAACACACGTAAAGAAACTACAGACCAATATTTCTTAAGAATATAACACAAAAATCTTCATCAAAATTCATGCAAATGGAATTCAGTGGTATATAAAAAGGATTTAGGAATATAAATTTGGTTTACAAATCCCAAACCCAATTCTTGTAATATACTTTGTCAGTAGAATAAAAGACAAAACCTATACAGTCATTTCAATAGTGAGGAGAAGCTTTTGGCAAAATGCCAAAAATATTTTTCATATTAAAAAAACTGAAACCAAAGGAATTTTCTTGACCTGAAAAAGCATATTTATAAAACCCTCATAGCTAACATTATACTTATTGATGAAATTATGAATGCTTTTCCTCTAAGATTAGGAACATGATGAGGATGTCTTTCTTACCACTTCTGATCAGCATTTTACTGGATATTCTGTCTTGGGGTACCAGGCAAGAAATGAAGTAAAAGGCATCCAGATTGGGAAAGGAGAAGTAAACATGAACTTGTATGTAAAAAGTCCTAAAGATTCCATACAACCATTAGAGATATATAACATATGAGTTCACTGCAGGATGTGAAATAAATAGTAAAACTAAACTGTATTTTTACATTCTTGTAAGTAAGAATACAAAAATAAAAATTAAGATTCATTTACAATAGCCTAGAAAAGAATTAAGATGAATTTAATAAAAGAAGTACAAAACCTATATTCTGAAAACTATAAGACATTGTTGCAAGAAGTTAAAGAAGAATTAAATAAATGGAAAGGAATCCCAAGTTCATGGGTGAGAAGACTTAATATTGTTAGATCAATTTGGGGAATATTATATCTTATCAATTCACTGCAGTCTATGAAATCCCATCTGGTTTCTCTGCAGAAATTGACAAGCCCATCTCAAAATTCATATGAAAATTTAAGTACTCAGAATAATTCTAACAGTTTTGAAAGAACAGAGGTAGAGGACCCAAACTCTTATTTCAAAACTTACTACAAAGGACTGACATATGATCAGTCAAACAGAATTGCGAGTCCAGAAATAAGGCTATGTACTTGTAGTCAATTGATTACTGGCAAGGGTGTTAAGATAATTCAGTGGGAAAAGAATATCACCCCCTGCATCTTGTGTGACCCCACCAGTACAGGACTCTTAGAAGCTTGTACCCATTTGCCTCCTTACTTTGCCTCATGTACTTTGTCCCTTGTCTGAATTTGCTTTGTGCTCTTCACAATAATAAATCATAGCTATTAGTACAATTTTATGTTGAGTTGTGTATCTTCACAGCAAATCGTTGAACTTGGCAGGGTTCTTGGGGACTGAACATATACCTTACTTATTTCCCTCTCTAATGTGCTTATTGTCAGCATTTAGGAATGGTGTCATTCATTTAATTAGAAGTGCAAATACTGTAAGACTGTAGTTTTGTGATGTAATGCAGTGTATAACTTGTCAACTGCACAAAAGACAAATGATGAACTTATGAGCTCTGAAAACCATATAGAGAACTATCTTCTGCTGTAGATTCCACATGTGACGAGGTGGATTTTTTTGGTCTTTATTTCTATTTTTAAGTGATATTTAAATGATGGATCTTTCAGATAAGGTTTGCTCCTTTACTACCTTTGTCAAAATTAGAAAGATTAGCTTTTGGAGGTTTTGTTTGTTGTATGTTTTCCCAAAAAAGTAGATTAAGAGTGATAGAGAATCTTTAATTTCCCTGGTAAGCTTTTGGCAAGGACATTTTCCTTTGGGGTTGTGGTTCAGCGGTAGAGCACTTGCCTAGTGTGTGAGGGACGCTAGGTTTGGTCCCAAGCACCACATAAAAATAAACAAAATAAAGGTATTGTGTTCAACTACAACTAAAAAAAAAATATTAAAAAAAAAGAAAAGCATTCTTTGTGTTTTTGGTGTCTGAAATACTAATGAAGTATTTTCCCATGTTACTTATAAGATTTCTTTTCAGATTTACACAGTGTGGATTTCATTCAGGCATTATTTATAAGGTTCATTTCACGGCACCTAAAATTTGGCTTGAATATTTTAGGTCATTGATCATATATTGTTGAATACCTGACAGTGCTGGCACATAGTTCAAAAATATATAGAATTTCTCATGGAAATCAGAACTGACAGAAGGAAATTTCTGTTGTATTTGGAGGGAAGAGTCCAAGTCCAAAATATTATCAATTAAATATATTGAAGCTCCAAAAGCATGGTTATTCTTTGTAGCTGCTTGATAATTACTGTTCCACAGGAATCAGTATTAAGTTAATTTCAGATCAACCAGTGGTTGATTTCTTTTCTTAAAACCAGCACAGATGTCAGTTTAAGGAAACAGTTTCTCACTGCATCTAATTTGAAATGTGAGTACTTGTTCAGTTAGGAAAAAAAGAAAATGAATGACAACAAAGCAACCCAAGGCCAACTAGCCAGATAAAACCCTGATTGATATAACACATTAATATTGTTAATGAAAAGAAACTGTCTTTGTAAAGATCTAGGATTATGAGCTAACCTAAGCCAATTTGCTTTGGTCATAGTTACTGATTTCTTTTTGATACTGTAGCTATTGAAAGTCTTCAGTAATTCTTTGTAGATGAGGGTTCTAAGCTTCCTTCCCCATTCCCTTATACAAGGCAGTATGTTGGTCCAAACCAAATTTTGTCACATGTATAGGGACATATTGGCAAGTGAACACTAAAATAGGCATGTAAAATCTTCTCTGGTTCAGAAAATTCTCTTTTTGGTATTCTGGCATGCCTTGCTTCAGCAGTTCACTTCAGACATACATGACACATAATAGGAGCAGGAGTTCACTTTTAGTTAGAGTCAGTTGAGAAAATCCTCAGATTTTGGAAGGAATGGAGGATGCTTTCAGAACCATAAACCTAAAACATCATCCCTAGGGATGGATTGTTGGGTTTACTGGTTTATCAAATTCTGTCCATGTGAAGGTGTGGGCAATTAAGTGGTGTTTCAGTTAATGGTTTACACACTTATATGCCATTTATTTCACCAGTGAAGAAAGATTTCTTACACCTCTGAGATAAAGAGAGCTAGCAGAGATGCTGGATTAAGGCTTCTGGGTTAGTTTTTCTTTCATTTTATCTGTTAAGGTCTGAATGTTCATTTCCCTCCCAAAATTCACGTTAGGTTGAAGCCTAATCACCAGTTTAGTAGTATTGAAAAGTAGAACCGTTAGGATGTGATTAGGTCATGTAGTACACTTATTAAAGAGGTTTGAGCAAGTCTGTTTGTCCCCATCACCATATAAGGTGGGCATCTGTGAGGAATAGGCCCTCACCAGACTAACTGTGCCAACTCCCTGGTCATGGACTTCCAGCCTCCAGAACTGTGAGCAACAAATTTCTTTTGTTTATAAATTACTCAGTCTAAGGTGTTTTGTTAATAGCAGCCCCAAATGACTTAGGACACCAAATAAGCATCCTTCTTAAGGTCCTTAAGGTCCGTGTTGGATTAGGGCATTCACATGTTAACTCCTTATCCCCAGGCCATAGTTAGTTGAATTAACTATGGATAAAGGGTTCATATCTGCATACAAGAGTATCTGGTTAGATACCAATTTGGAGTCTAGGCTGTCAGCCCTTCCAGTTTAGATCTTTAGCTAGAGATTTGTGTGAACATCTTTCAGCTTCCCTAATTTCACTGCCTAATTGTTTTTGCCTGTAAATTATATTTTATTTTATTTCAGTCATTTTTGAGGGTTTACTGCTCAAAGGGAAGGAAAAAAACAAACCAAAACTGGCTTCCCCATAGGAAAGTGGCAGACATTTGCTGGGCATCTATAGTCTGCTAGGTGATTGTACAAGATGAGTAAGACATAAATAAATAACTCTTGCCTCCAAGGAACTTAGATTTATTAAGGAGGTTAGAAATACAACATAAATTGCTGAAATTCGAAACAAATTAAATTGACTCCTGTAAGAGGGAGAGAAAAGCCACACATACCTGCCATCTATCAGTTTTGGAGTTGCTGCCCTTTGAAAATCATTAATAGGTTATCATCCTTTGCAAAGTAGATCAAACCTGTTGCAGACAAATTACACTGCCAAAGAACAGTGTTCAGTAACTAGGCAACGTTCCTAACGTGAAGTAAGTTGTTTCTCTTTTCCAGGGCTTTGGGCCTTGGTTGGGGGAGTCATCTAGAAGAAAAGGGATCTCTCTATGAATACTGTTTCTTTGAGCTTTGATTTTTGGTTATATAGATTCCTAGATGAGGACTCAATTCCATAACTGGCTACGGAAACTGGATTCTTACTTTAGTCTCATTTTCAGCCGTGAGAAATGCTGTTAGGTTTGACAATGTAACACTAATGCTTTCCTTACTTAGTTAAATTAACTGCCATTATTTTTCTACTCCTTAAAAATAAGCCATCAAGTCTGTTAAGTGCTATTGGCAGAAATGTCTGATTGACCGATAAAGGAAATTGAATTGCTGTAATACATTGATTAAGACTTCTTAACATGAATTGGAATTGTACATACATTTATTATGTTGCATTTCCATTCTCAAGCCTATTTGAAATTTATTGAATTTTAAATTTAGTTTTGGGTAGTTATGGGGACATAAGGAGCACCGAGAATTCTTTAAGCTTAAGGAAATAACTTTTGCTATACTTTCTGTTTTATATTTATAAACATTGGCAACCTTAATGGGTATTGTTAATCATAGAGTAAATAACATTTGTTGTACCTATCAGATATTGAGTACAGGCTTTTAAAGTGTTTATCAAGATGAGGTCATGCTAAAGAATAAAGAAACAATTTTAGTATCTTGACATATTTTTCTAGCTAATTGCATAGCTTTTCTTAAAGATACCACCACATGTTTTGCTAGTGATAAAAGACTATATTTAGTTCTATTCCTGGGGAAATGTAAAACAAAAACAAAATATTGTTACCATTGCTTTCCCTTCATGTCCTTGCTTTTGATGTTAGATCAGCTGTCCTCTTGGAGCAGACACTGTCCCAGTAAAACTTCATTTTGCTCCTTTTGGTTTGATTTTCTATCAAAATACTAATTTTTATCATAGTGTTACTGTATTGTTTTTGGTTCCTAAATTAGTTTTTAAAGTTTCGTTATGCACTTTATATGTTGGCTCATTTTATTTCATTCTCTCACAGGAATTTCAAACAGCTGTCAAGGGAAATGGAATTTATGACAATTAATGGAACAACATTAAGGAATCTGGAAATCCTACAGAACCAGGTCAGGTACACACAAAGGCTAGTTGACTCAAAATGGTTTTGAAAAAAACATTTAGAGTAAGGTAGCAGTCTGTTTTTAGGAGTACAGATGGAAATGAGCAATAGTGTCTTCAACTGCCTGCTCTGCTTGTCATCTGATAGTTGATTTCTGTATCCTCATTCTATATAAATGTTTCTTTGGGAAGGTATCAGCTTTGAAAATTAATATGAAGTAGATTTTTGTGGCATCTGGTTGAATATATTTTTTCCTACATGCCTTTAACTCTTTGTTGAATTGTTTGCACTGTTCAGTATTATCAGCATATAGAACAAGTCATTGTGATATTCAGCTTGACTATAGGATGCATCATATCTCACGTCACAAACTTTCATCATTGTTTATTTGGCCTTTGTTGGTCAATTAGGAAGATAATGGAGACTTTAAAATTATTATTTTCACTTATTAAATTATCACTGGGAAAGGTGAGACATTATATTGTAAAATTAGTGTTATAACAAAGTGATAAATAAAAACCAATTCCAAACAAAGTACCAATTTCAAATTATTTGGTTGAGTATTAGAAAATATGAATCATCTGAATCATGGTTTTAAAAACTCTCCAGAAATATATATTACTGTTGCAATAAGTAAATACTGATTTTTATTCTCTTGATATTTGGGTCTGCATAGTATTAACTAGTTTCTTCCTTTTTGCAGTCTGTCCTAGTGTACTCCAGCCAGACTTGTTTTTACTCATTAATAATTTTATCATTGTTACTGAGTTATCTAGGGTCTGCACATCAGTCCTTGCAGGTCTCATTAGCTCTGCATAATGCCCATGATAGGAAACAAATAGCAGGAATGGAAGGACATTCCTTGGCTGTAGAAGTGCTCCTGTCCCAGGCCTGCAGGCACAGCTCCAGCATTCCAAGCTTTCTTTTTTCCTGCCACATCTTCCCTATTCAAATCCAGTCAGTTCTGAAATCTAATTCCTGAGGCAGGAGTCACCTACAATCCCAATACCCTTTAGGATTCTTTCTATTGTCAGGACTTGAGTCATTGTAGAAGCAGAAGGTGCTTGCTCTGCTACTTAACTTTGGCCTCCCTTTCCACAGAGCCTTCTGATTAACTTATTTTTAGTTAACCAAAAACTACCCAGATTTTTCTCTTTTCTGTGATAAATATCAGTACTTATCTTGTGTGAATGTGTGTATATATCTATGTGTATATGTTTTCATTCATCAAACATCAAATGAACATTTCTTATGGCCACACATTATGCCAGACATGTATAGATTTAAAATTGGAATAAATGGAATAATTAAGGTACATGAACACTAATGATTTGGCACAAGTATAATTGTCTAGTTAAAAAAAATTGTTTTCTGATCTTTCTTAGACTGATATGAAGACCAAAGGAAGTTTACTTTGGGTTTTAGACCATACGAAAACTTCATTTGGGAGACGGAATTTAAAGAAGTGGGTGACCCAGCCACTTCTTAAATTAAGGTAAAAGGAATTGTTTTGTGTGTGTTTAATCTGATATTATAAAATTGTGAAATTAAAGGTGTTAGCCTCCTTAAAAATCCAGGGTTACCATAACTTAGAGAACACAATTTTAAATTGGGGAAAAATTTCTTTTACAACTGGCAATAGATTATCTAATAGTATGAAGATTTTTTTCCTGTATCCTCAAGAATGAACCTGCTTGCAGATTGAAAATGGGTATGTTGTCAAGGGACAGTGAGTTATCTAGTTAGTTTGGGTTATCACTGGCAAAAGGAGCAGGGGGAGTAGGGCTAGAGAGACTATCTGTGCCTTTTATGGAGGGCTTTGAAGGTGATGGTGAGGAGTTGGTAGCCAGAGCCAGTTAATTCAGTGATTCTGAGCATAGGGGTGACATGGTCAGTGCTTGGCTTATAGGAGGGAACTAAATGACGATGCAGTGGTTAAGTTAGCAATTGGTAGAGAGGTGCTGAGGACCTGAGTTAAAGCAGTGATGGCTTTTCTGCTGAAATCCAAAGCAGGTGAGACTTTTAGGAAAGTAAGAATTAGTAGACCAGGACTCCTTCAGGGAAGGTACTTGAGTCAGCTGCCTGAAACACAGTGGTTTTCACGTATGTCTGCACATTGGAATTGTGGGAAGCTTTGGATGCCTGTGTCCAACCTCAAAGATTGTGATTTAACTGGTCTCCATTGTGGCTGGGCAGTTGGAATTTATAAAAGTTCCCCATATGACTCATAAACAGATAAATGTAGGAACTCTAGCCTATGACAGTGCTGACACTTGAAAAGAGTCCAGTTTATGCTTACTGAATATATGTTCTTCTTGAGTTCTTTATTATGTATTTAATATTCAGAATCACTCTCTGAGGTAGGTCCTTAAAATGAGGAAACATATCCAGAGCACTTATTATCTTATTCAGTATTTCACAGGTGGTAGAGGGAAAGCCTAGATCAAATTCCAGCACTGACCGTATAGGCTGAGGGACACTAGCCATTGCCCCACATGGCTGTACCAAAGCATGGTGTGCTGGTGAGCAGTGTGGCTGTGTAACAGCCCTGTTGGCTGAGTCAACCCCACTAGGCCCCAGTGTTCTCACCCTTGAAATGGTAAAATTCCTCCTTACTGGATTGCTGTAAGGGATAAAATGAGACAATAATATTGACAACTGTTTTTGAGCTCTTTATCTCATACCAGGCACTCTGCGGGGGGCTTTATGTGTCTTTTAAACCTCACAACAGCCTCACTAAGTAGATGCTATTATTAGCTCCATTTTACTTGGGGATTAGTAAGATAGGGTCACTATCTTCAATAAGGGAGAACAGATGTTGTTGGTAATAAGCTGTAAGACACATTGATGATGAAGATTACCAAATCACTTCAGTCACTTTGATTTCCTTTCATGAAGACCTTAAGACATCAGAAATTTACAAGGTAAAGAAGAAACCCTAAAAATGGAAGTATCTCCTTTAGTTTAATTTTCTGATGAGATGAAATGACAATTTTGAGATGAATTCAAGTAGACCATGTTTGTCTGCTCTTTGGGGGCTGAATCCTGTATTCCCTGGGATCCTATTTTCTGAGAAAGGCTGAGAGAAAATATGCCAATAAACACTGATGCTTTCAAGTGTGAAGTTTATGCTGGCCTAATGCTTATATTTGCCAAAAAATTTTTTTCCCTAGATCTTGGTTGTAAAACTTTTATCCTCCCAATCCATTAAAATCAGCTTTAAGGTCTTGAGGGTATAGCTTGGTGGTAGAGCACTTGTCTAGCATGTGCAGGACCCTGTTTTCACTACCCAGCATTGCAAAAACAAAACAAAAATACACATAAAAAAAATTCCAGTTAAATCCTCATGGCTCTTGCAACCTATTTCAAACAGATGCCTAGAAAAAAACCATCAAGTCTTTAGTCAGTGGCTCAGCTATAGTTTTATTACTGTTCTCTCTCTCTCTCTCTCTTTAACACCAATCTAAGTGCAGAGCTGATCCACATCAGTGCTTCCTCCAGGCAAGCATTTTGCCTTTGACACTGACAACAGCCAAATGTTAGTTTAAGGTCTGGTTTTCTTCTGGAGTGAGATCATGGAACAAATAATGGGTGACAAGGGAATTGAGCAAGATAAGGCAGATCTCCCAAAGTTCTGCAAGATCCCATTGTTTGTCAGTCATCTGTGAATTCTCTTAAGTCGCCTCTTCTACCTCTCAGGGCTACAACATAGTTCATAAATCTGGGACCAAGTGTTCAAGTTTCAGAAGATTTTCCACTCCCACCATCTTTTTATTCTATCAAATGGCTTCTTTGGTACAGAATTTTACTAGTGACTTTTAGAAAGTATAAATGTTTTTTGCTTTATTGACTATTAGACCTACTGAGTTTACTGAAATTATTGAGACTAGATTTTATGTTACTGATATTGTATTGGCATTTACAAATAGCCTTTTGTTTTTCTTATGTGTTATGGCTGGTAGTTTTTATCTATTCTGATAATTTTAGGCAAGAAGAGGCTCTAGTGTGGTTTATTGACTTATTATAATAAATGTCACATTGGCTAGCTATTAGTCTGTCCTAAGTCCTTTTAAAATTAAATCAATTATATTGAACTCATTTTTTAACTGGGTTTTTCTGCTTGTTTGAGTTGTGATGGCCTTGTCAGTCTTCTTTTAAATAATAATAATTATTATTATTTATTTTTTTATAGTTGTCGTTGGACAACATGCCTTCATTTTATTTTATGTTGTGGTGAGGATCGAATCCAGTGCCTCACAACGTGCCAGGCAAGCGCCCTGCCACAAGCCCCAGCCCCAGCCTTGTCATTCCTTTCTATATATTTGCTGTATGTACTTTACTGGTTTTATCAAAAGCCCAAAATACAAATTATGCCTGTAAATATTGATGTGCAATGAGTCTGTACCCCAGACTCATCTGTGCTGTATGGGATGGGTCTTTTAAATAATATTTTAGGTAAAATAATTATTTCCAAAACAGATTGGATTATCTTAGAATGATCAAAGTTCTGGCCATGTGATAGAGCACTTCCTTTTATGTACAGAGCCTTGGGTATGATCTCCACTACTGGAAAAAAAAAAAAAAAAACAAATCAAAAAAGTATTCAAGATTCAGTAGCATAATGCTACATTAAAAATATTAATTAAAAAAATGGTATCTCCTTTGCTACCTGCTCCTCCCATGTTGACCTTTTCCAGAGTTCTCTCTTGGGGCCTCTTCTCACTTCTCACTATGTAGGGCCTTGTCTGTGGCTATGACTTCTGAAACTCATGTGTTGATGACTTTGTCACCCTTTTCTCCAGCACTCCAGACCCACATATCTGTTAGGACATTGGTATCACAGGAAATGTTCAAGTTGACTGTGCAAAACAGATTGCTAACAGAATTTCCCTCAATAAGATAGTTATTTTTTTTTCTTTCTTTTACTTTTATCTTTTCCTCCCCCCGCCCCAACTCACTGTCATGCTGGGGATAGAACCCAGAGCCTTGTGCATGCTAAACAAGCACTTTACCGCTGAGCTATATCGCCAGTCCTGAGATATTGATTTCTTAGAAATGTAGCTATGTGTTTGCATGTACACATGTGTATGTTCACGTGCCACACACATGCGTGCACACTCACACACAAACCAGTAGACTATTAATCATAAATCAGAATCTGAGAAATCAGCTCCTTCCCTTACAGTTGATGAATTATTTGAACAACAATGAAAGTACTGAATTCTTGTTAAGAAGTAATATTAAATTATTTTGCCTTTTTGTAAATTCACTGTTTTATGAAAGGCAGTTCAAATAAAGCCTTTAGTGTTTATTGAGGAAATTAAGCATTTCCATGCCTCTTGTCTTGCCCTTCTCCATTTTTACTCTGTACTCCTCATTCATTTTAAAAATAATTTTTATGGGTGCATGATAATTATATGTGATATCGGACCCCATTTATGACGTGCTCATATTTGCATAATGTAATTTTATCAATTTCATTCCTCAACCCCCCCTTCCCTCCCATCTTCCCTCCCTCTGACTCTTTTTCACTATCCTATTGATCTGTCTTTTTTCCCTTTTTTCTCCTTAGCTTCCACACGTGAGAGAAAAAATGATCCTTAACTGTCTGAGTCTGGCTTTAATAGATTATGTTCCTCCTTGCTAATTAAAGTTCTTACAACATGCTGAGATATAACTTATTTCAGGAACTTTGCACATTTGATTCTCTTTTTTAAAGTAGAAACTTCTACCCATTTTTTTTTTCTTTCCTAGTTTGCTGGCTGCTTCCTCAGCATCTCCTCTGCTCTCTGTTTATCCTCTGTGTGTCCTCTGAATGTTGGAATTTCCAGACCTGAAACTGAGGAGCTTGGTGACTCTCTTAAGACCCTCAGCTCCTTTGTGAAGTCTGCTTTTCCTTCCTCCCTCTGTGGAAAATGAACTCCTTTAGATTTTTGTCCTCCTTTTTACCCTCTGCCCACAACATGCACACAAACTACATTGGGAACTGAGTCTCAGAGTGCTTTGAATACAGTCAGTAATCAATAATCATGAATAGATGAGTCTATTTGAAAATCTTAGTAGTCCAAAGACCTTATTTTCTCTGTAAGAGAAGACATTTCTCTAAGAAAATTGATTTTAAAGAATTCTTAGAAGAGGCAGTTTTCCTTTATATGATTCTTTTAGTGTTATAAAATTAGTTGATAAAAACTACTTGTTCCTATTTACTGAAATAATTGCTTAGCCAAGTATGAAACATTGTACTTAACACTGCAAGAAATGTGTGGCAGCATCTTATGTTCTTTCCACATCTGTAGTGGCATTATGGTAGAAGTTACTCAGACAAAGTCACATAACTGAGGAAGGGAGCAGACTGAGTGATAGGAAGGTGCTTTGTTCTGCCTTTAGATGTAGCTGGTTTTAAGTATTATATAAAAGGTTCAGTTCACAACTCTAAACACATTTGGGTTGAAATTTACTTAGAAACATTTGGGGGCACTGTGATTTTTCTTTTCCTCGGTTTGTTGATACCTCTTCTTAATCTCTGCCTTTATGGTCATATGGTGTTCTCTCTGTGTGCGTGACTCTTTACATGGCATTCTGTTAATAAGGACACAGTCAGATTAGGGGCCACCTCATTCCAATATGACCTCACCTTAACTCATTACATCTGCTATAACTCTATTTTCAAATAAGGTTCTGGGGTTGGCATTTCAGCTTACCTTTTTTGGACGTACACAATTAAACCTACAACAAATAGGTTTATCACTTCAAATCTTGTCACCTTTTGGCACAGGTAGATTAAATGTACCCATGTCTTGAATGGAAAGAAGTGTTTTGTCATTTAAATATTTTGCACATTTATTCAATTTCTAAAGTGAGTTTGCAAAAACCATTGAATTTTGTAAATTAGGAACATTCTATAATTTTGTGCCTATGGCACAGTTATCTGAGAAATCATCTTTTCATCTCATCTCATCTTTGTTAAACATCCTTGACTATAGTTTTTCAGGTAAACACATTTATGTAAAATGTTACATTGATTTTAGGAGAAAGGAGTGAGATTCATAACTAAGATTTCAAGAAAGAAAAATAGCCAAGATAGATTGGGAGAAGAGCTGAGGTGAAAGAGGCAAGATGTTTCATTCTGTGAGCACATCTCTTTTTTGGAGAAGCTCAGAAGGATCAAGGGAGTGGAAAGAAAATGGCAGGGTGGGAAATTAATCTATCACTGTGCTGCATTTTTAAGTCAATATTCAACTATCTTTAGAGCTATCTATTTTTTCTGTTTTATAAATGAGGAAACTGAGACTTAGGTTAATTGTCCAAGATTACCCAGCCAGGCACTTAGAGGCCTATTTGAAAGCCTAGTTTTAGAGCTAAAGAAACTTCAGCTTGAGTTCTGATTTCCTCATTTGTATACTTTAGTTTCTTCACCTGTAAAATGGAATTTATGACATCTACTTCATCCAGTTGTGAAAAGCAGATGAGACAATATATATAAAGGATTATTATTGTTCCTAGTATCAATTTTATATAGTCAAGAAAATATGTGTAGTCTTTATAATACTAAAAAATTGGAAGCAGCATATTTATTAATGGAGGAATGGAAAGTAAATTATCTGGCCATATATTGTAATATCATATAACAGTTAAACAAAAAGACCTAAATCTATACATATCAACATGAATGAACCTAAAACAATTATATAGTACATTAATATTATCACTTATTTAAATTTTGTAATACATTGTAATATTCTATTTTGATTAGGGTTTCAGACAGAAATGATAAAAATATAAAAACAAGAAGTAGAAAGTATGTTAACTGGCATCAGGGATGCAGGTGGGGTGATGTACACTCATGCATCACTTAATGCTGCTGTGTGTTCTGAGAAGTGTGTGGTTAGGCAGATTTGTCATTGTGCAGGCATCATAGAGCCTGTTTACATGGACCTGGATGGTGCTGCCTGACTACACACGTGGGCCATGTGGCTGTCCATTTGGTATAGCTCTATTACTTCCAGAGCTGTGATGAACAAAACAACATAAGATGAAGTCAAGCACAGGAGAAAGTGTTGCTATCAAGAGACAGGGTGTGCATGAGATGTATGAAGAGGCCATGTACTGATTTATAGTAAACTTTTTTTTTTAATAAGTAGATGGAATACACTCTAAAATAATGATTAGGGTATAATACATACATAAACCAGTAACATAACTGTTTTCATTATCAAGTATTATATACTGTTCATAGTTGTATGTGCTCTATCTTTTTACCCCTCACAGTGTACTAGGTTTGTTGATACCAGCTTCACCACAAACACATAAGTAATGTGCTACACTATGACATTAGGGCAGCTATGGTGTCAATAGGAATTTTTCAGCTACATTGTAATCTTATGGAACCAATATCATATATGCAGTCCACCATTGATTAAAACATTGTAATGTGGTACATGACTATATGATGTTTTACTTTTAAGAAATAATTTTATGTAAAATACATATATATGCATTTTGGGGGGAGTACTGGGGATTGGACCTAGGGACACTTGACCACTGAGCAACATTTCCAGCCCTTTTTCATATTTAATTTAGAGACAGGGTCTTGCTAAATTGTTTTAGGGCCTTGCTAAATTGCTGAAGATGACTTTGAACTCATGATTCTCCTGCCTCAGCCTCCGAGCCACTGGGATTACAGGCATGTGCCAACACACGTAGCATAACTTTATTTTATTTACATATTTTTTATGTGGTGCTGAGGATCAAACCCAGTGCCTGGCACATGCTAGACAAGCGCTCTACCACTGAGCCACAATACCAACCCCTATGCACAATTTTTTTTTAAGTGACACTGCTGCTGCACTTTTACTACCATCATAAGTAGGTCCCTTTGTTTATCTGTGTGGAAAGCCTATATTGGACCTGAGGACATTTGATCTCTACCACATTTTGATCTAGAGGATGGGGATACAGTCACAAGATGACCCAGCTACAGGGTTCCTGTGACAGCAGGAAAGAGGCTCAAGTAGTTCTCTTGGATATGTCTAGGCCCATTCTCTTCCTGAATCTGGTACTTGTCTGTGTTTTCTTCTGCCTATTACTATAGTCCAGAATGTAAGAAGAATTTGTAAATACTGCTGGCAGAGTAGATAGAGTCTCTGTGTGGGTCCCTTCTCAGAGTGATGTGACAATTAGTGTCTTTGTAGGGTTAGTCATGGATCACAGCCTTTCTTTTTTGTATTTAATGCTCTGAACTTGACTAAGTCTTGGGAATTTAGAGAGATCAACTTAATGTTCTGATTAACTAAGTATACAATATATTTGTTAACACTACATTGGTTAGGGAGGCTAACTTCTAACAAAAAGACCCCAGTAGAGTGAAAATTAATTTTTTTTCTTTGCATAAACATAAACTATCCAGGACCTTTCCAGATTGGGAGTGGGGTAGAACTCTCATCACACAGGTATTTAGGAACCTTAGGAGCTCTGCTGTCATAAATACGGCTTCCAAGGTCATCCTGGGCACTGCCATCCAGCCAATAGAAGGAGAAGGAATGGAGGGTATATGTTTTTGTTTTTGTATGATCCAGGTCTTGCAGTGACATATATCTCTTCTGCTCACATCCTCACTGGCTACAATCCATTCTGATGGTCACACTTCACTGCAAAAGAGGCTGACGAATGTCATCAGCTTGTTTGTCAAGGAGGAAGAAGAAATGTTTAGTGAACACCTAGCAGTCTGTTGACAAATGGCTTTTCCCCCCTTTGTTGTTGTTTCAACTCAATAGTACATTTTTTTTTAAAATTAAAAAAAAAACGGCTTATTTAAATTTTTAAAACTTCACAAAAGTTTGAAAGCTTTAAAGACGTGAAAAATTACATAATGCAATGTTTGCCTCTCATACCTGCCCCACATCTGCCTGGGCCCCCTGGGCTGTTATTTTGTTGTGTGTCCCTCCAGAGGTTTTTTGTTTTGAAAAGAGAACAAGTAAATAGGCATATATATTCTTTTCCTCCCTGTGACATCGCTGGGGCCATAATATCCACAGTGCCCTTATCTGAGCTTTCTCTTAAATAATACAAGATAATTATTTTGAATTTATA
The DNA here is from genome assembly GCF_047511675.1 of Marmota flaviventris. NCBI lineage: Eukaryota > Metazoa > Chordata > Mammalia > Rodentia > Sciuridae > Marmota > Marmota flaviventris. Next base: position 101,613,001 of record NC_092502.1, on the reverse strand, counting down.
TTATTCAATCTCAGTGACAAGATGGAGTTCTATTCTCAGGAATTTTTTATCCACTTTGGAAAAGTATAATCTACAGGGAGGAGAAGGAGGTACAAGTAGTGAAAGCTTTTATGTCTAAAAGAAAACACCTGTTACACACTGTATAGCTCAATACTACAATTAGAGGAAATGAAGAGTGCTTTTATACTTCAAATTATATTTTTAGAAAACTGCTTAAGAGAATTAAGCATGCTAAGTTAATTCCTGACACTTAAATCACATACATAATTAAAATTAAGGGACTAGAAGATTGTTTGTATTAGGAATTAGCGCCTTGACTACTTTTTTGGTGTGATTTCTAAAGCACTAAGTACATTTACTGGTAGCTAATTCTTTTGAATAATTAAATGGCTCCTATTTTGGTAATCCCATATGTTTGGAGTATTAATGGTTGTATTTCTAATTCATTACCCTGACCTAAATGATGAAGCAATAGAACGTTACATATTTCCTTCCACTTAACATTTAATTTATATCAGCAAAACTAAATGCCACTTTTAACTCCCTGGAACTACTTGAAATTAACGACTCTGAGAGGCTCTATTTATTCTTTGTGGTTTCCTATGTTCCATGAGTCTGCTAACACAGTGTTCCCCATGCTGACTGTGGTTTACTCAGCCTGATGGGATGCATTCTTGCTCATAAATGGGAAGGGAGCATGACAGTGGCACATAACTGAGAACTGTGATTGACTGGAGCTGATCCCATCCATGCCTTTGTCCTTTGCTCTGTAACTGAATGAGTGTGGAAAGGGGAATAGCTTCTACCAAGGGGAAAAAAATGAATCTTAGGGCTATAACCCAAATGCCTTCCCTGTCAACACAGATATATTAGCTAGCATTTATTGAGACACAGATACTAGGAACTTTGAGCTGCCCTCGGCTTTTTTCTACAGTACTGGAATTCTCAGTGAGATCTAGAACAGCTCAAATGCTTACAAGAAATGGCAAATTTCATTGGGGCTAAGGAGGAGGAATACAGGAGAGATGGAGAAGGAGATAAATTATTTTCTTGGCTCTCCTGCTTTATCTTTCTCCACCTTTATGCCTTTATTAGGGATTTTCAGAATATTCTTCCCCTCAGAATGCTTCCTATGGGAGAACTTCATTTCCTGTCAACTCAGTAACATAAAAACCTCCCTAATGAGAAGTAACTAAATATGTTGGAAGTATAAAGAGTTTCCTTTTAGGACATAGCTGAGCTTGTATATAAAAATTAATGGAGGAACTCAGGGAGCAGACTAGGAAAGGAGTGGAAATGGTGAATTGGCTGTCACTGCTGCTCTCTTGGCCTTTGCAGACCTTGAAAATCAGGATTGGTTTTTTTTTTAGGATTGGGTTTTAATTACTTTGTGGGAGACAGAATACAAGGACTTGGGTCTGTTTAAGTTAGGGAAACTTAGTACCTCACATTACCATAAAGCACTATAATCTCCAGAGAGAGCTGACAGAGGTTTATATTTTGGCTGGTCTCGTCACGTCACAGGGAATCGTTTTCAAGAATTCTTAACCCTAGGTCCTCTCTCACAGGTTTACAGTTCCAGGTTACAGAGTGTGTAGTCTGGCAGTTTCCAAGCTGTGAAATTTACTTAATGCAGTTTTGATTGTGCCTCAGACAAATATCTAGTTACCAAGTTAAAAGAAATACAAAAGAGCATTAAAAAAAATGAGACTAGAAAAAAAATTAGCTGGGCCTGATACCATATACCTCTAATCCCAGCAATGTGGGAGGCTGAGGCAGGAGGATTGAAAGTTTGAGGACAGCCTTAGCAATTTAGTAAGACACTGTCTTGAAAAAAGAAAAATTAAAAAAAAAGGACTAGGGAAGTAGGTTCAGTGGGAAGGCACCCCTAGGTTTAATCCCCAGTTTCGAAAAGAAAAGAAAAGGCGGGGGTGGGAGAGGGTGGGAGGGTGGCTGGGGTTGTGGCTCAGCAGTAGAGCCCTTGCCTTAAACGTGTGAGACCCTCAGCACCACATAAAAATAAATGAACAAAATAAAGATATTGTGTCCATGTATAACTAAAAAAATATTTTAAAAAAAGAAAGAAAAGGGCTTGGGTTGTAGCTCAGTGGTAGGGCCCTTACTCGCACAAATGAGGCCCTGGGTTCTATCCTTAGCACCACATAAAAACATAAACAAATGAAGATATTATGTCCATCTACAACTAAAAAAAAATTCAAAAAGAAAAGAAAAAGACAGAATAATAAAATATACCATCAAGAGTGTTCAGATTGATTTTAAAAAGAAACCTTTTTATTCATTTCACTATTTGTTCTTTTCCTGTCCCTTCTCCTTCCCTTTCCTTCATTCCCCTTTGTTTACTGCACTGAATTTCTATTCCCCACTCCCCCTTACTGTGGGTTAGCTTCCACATATCAGAGAAAACATTAATCTTTGGGGTTTTGGTATTGGCTTATTTCACATAGCATGATAATCTCCATATCCATCCATTTACCAGCAAATGAATGTGACATAACTTTGTACATATATGACTATATCATAGTGAATCTCACTATCATGTACATCCACAAGATTGGAAATCCTAATTAGAATAAGGTATATTCCATGCTTGTATAATTATATCAAAATGGACTCTACTGTCATGTGTAACTAAAAAGAACTAATAATAATAATAAAAAAGAAACCATCATATACAGTTTAAAAACAATGGATGGTTAAACAAGAATAGATGCAACAGTGGAAATGGTGGTTCAATATCCCTTATCCAAATTTCTTGGGATAAGGGTTCTTGGGACAGAGTGTTTCAGATTTTTTTTTTTTTAAGAAAATTTGCCTTTACGTAGTGATACATCTTGTTTTATAAATACCTCATACCCTATAGCCCAAAGATCATTTACATAATATATTTATTTTAATAATTTTATAATAATTTTACGCAGGAGACAAAATTTCATTGTATGATGTTTTCTACTTCTGGCATCTGTTAGTATTTGAAATGTTTCATATTTTTCATTATTTCAGATTTTTTATTTTTCAAATTAGGGATACTCTACCTGTATAAGATAATATATGAAAGAATTATCTAGAATGTAGCAAACTGACAGTGTGATAGATAATATGAGAGATTGAAAGACAAACCTAAGTAGTCAAACATAGACTTCATCAGATTTCCAGAAAAAGAAAAGAAAATTAGAATGGAAAGAAAACGTATTCAAAGAGATGATAGAGGAAGAGAATTTTTCATAATTCATGATAGATGTGAATTCTTAGATTTAGAAAGCATAACATATACAAAGTGCTATTGAAAAGAAACAAGAAATCCACATTTTTCTAAATCATAGTGAAACTGTATAATGCTACGTTGTAGATAAAAATCTTACAGAGAGCAAAGAAAGATCATCTGAAAACCAATTAAAATTATATAGCTTATTCACTTCCTAATTTCTTTGTGTTTCTTTTGCTTTCCTTTGGTGACTTCTTTTGAATTTGTTATTTTTCATTTTCTAACCAGTACCTTAGTACTTTTGTGTTTGTTCCTATTATTTGTTGTCTCTGTTGATTCTTAATCATCTGTTTTCTTTTTATGCTTGGCTGTCTTTGTTTATGTACTGGTCATATTATTTGGAAATTTATTTTGGGGAATAATGTGAAGAATGGAGTGAAGGTGCTTTTCTCTCAGAGAGAACTTTTATTTGCTTTTACCAGGTTGTTGGAGGCATTACTAATCTGGGATCATCTTTTTTTTTTTTTTTTTTTTATACCAGGGATTGAACCCAGAGGCTCTTAACTACAGAATCACATCCCCAACCCTTTTTATTTTTTATTTATTTTTAAATTTTGAGACAGGGTCTCACTAAGTTGATTAGAGCCTTGCAAAGTTCCTGAGGTTGGCCCGGAACTTGTGGCCTCCTGAGCTGATTGGGGGGACACCGACACAGATGTGTGCCGCTATACCTAGCTGGGACCATCTTCATTCAAGTTCAGTGTCTAAACTTTTGTAAGGACTAAAAGAAATGATGCTAAACACAATCAAAAGTTCACCCTCACTACAAGGCTCATTTTCTTTTAAATTTTTTTAGTTATAGATAGACACAATGATTTTATTTTGTTTATTCATTTTTATGTGATGCTGAGGATCGAAACCAGTGCCTCACATATGAGAGGCAAGTGCGCTGCTATTGAGCCACAACTCCAGCCCTACAAGGTTCATTTTCATAGCAAATTGTTCTAGCATGTCTTTTCTGTACAAAAGTAGCTTAGGCTCCTGAATTATTCGTCTGGGGTTTTGCTTTTTAAAAAAAAATTTTTATAGAGTTATTAGTTACCATTTTGTTAGTTTCTTGATGCTTTTATGAGGATAGTTTTATGTTTCATCTTGTGAGTAGGAGGGATGGTCTGGAAGTACCTATTCCCACCATTACCAGAAACAGAATTCATATTGCTTTTTTTTCAAAGACTCAGATTTGTGTACTAAACCTGTAATGAAGCGTAGCTGTCAGAAAACTATTCTGTTCAATGAATTGTACTCTGCTGGCAAAATATTGCCTCATTAGGACATGAGTAATGAAAATCCTTTAAAACTTGTTGGATAATTTACAATTTACCACATATAAATATTCAGAATAGCTCTTTCGAATATAATTTCATTTTAAAAAATGCTTTTTCTTCATGTCTGCACCATTTGAGCTATATTTGTGGATGATAGTGCATCCTCTTACCCAGTGTGTTGCTTCCTTTCCCTCTCTCCTTCCCTCCCTCTCTCATCTAACCCATGACAGCTGCTTTTATTTGTGTGTCCTTAATATGTCTTGAAACTGCTTCTTTCCATTCCCATATCCTTTCCTCAAGTTCAGGCCTTCAGTGCTGTTCTGGGTTTCTGAAACAGCTTTCTGTTCCTGCCACAGTTCTTAAGCCTCTCTAAGCTATTAGCCTTGGTTCCAGTTGCTTCCAAGATAGTCACAGCTGCTGTTTGGCCTGATTGCTCATGTGGCCACACTTACCTCTCATGTTCTTGTGGTCACATTTCCTCACCCTCACTTTCCATTTTCCACTAATTTTTATTGTTCTTCACTCAGACAATAGCTGTTCCTGGGAAGTCCACCCAGACCCTGAAAATTAGATGTACCTCCCTGTGTTCCCATTGAACCTGGATCATAGCTCAGTTATAATTTTATCACATTGTTATAATTAATTTTTTTTAAAATTTGTTACTTTTTGTCAATACAGTACAGCTCTTTAGAGTAGTCAGGGCTCAGAAAGTTCATAGTGTGAACATTAACCACCTTCTTCAGCCAGTTAGTTCTTAGATACTTAGTATGGTTCGTTGAACAAATGAATGGTGGGCATGAAAGGCAAATTAGATGGGTGCAGGTAATAATGCTTGGGTCTGAGGAAAACACTAAGGACGTGTGGTTCATGTTTCTAGTAGAGAATTATTTAGATAGAACGTTTAGTCATATCAATGACCATTGTATTACTTTCTGAATTTAGTTTGTTAATTTCAGTTATTTGTCTTTAAAGCAAACCTTTCAGTAAAAAATGGAAATCCAAACAGTCCTTCTAGCAGTTTTCATTTCAGCTGCTTTTCTACAAATACCCTTATGTTTGAAATGTGGTGCATCTCCCAGGCACTAACTGGTAGGTACAGACTCCATCACTGACAGTAACTATAGGTCACATGGTTTTTTAAGTGACGCACACAACAGATACTAATGTTATCACCCAGTTCATCTGTAAATGTGAAGGACTCCAGTGACACCTAAGTCCTTGGGTCTTTCATAGTAAAGAAGAATCTTTGTTATCTCCAGGACATCATAACCATTGTTTTCTTATTTTTTATTTTTGGCTTCTGGAATGAAATGATTCAGATGCCTTCTTTTTGTTGGTTTACATTGTTTAGAATCACACTTGGAATAATATCTTTATCATCGTTTATTGGATAGTGCTTCTTCCTATTCTGTTGCTTGTCGGACTCACCAAATCTCTTTAAACTAAAATAACGATTCCTGATTCTGGTGGCTGACATCTACTTTATTAGAATTTCTTGGAAGATCTTATAACTACTTGTTATTTAAAACTAATTTTAAGGTATGTATTTTATTTTTAAAAACTTAGAAGTCATTCATTTACATTCTGATCTGCATAGAGGAGATAAAAGTGGAATTAGAGCCACCCCAATGATGAGCAGTTTGTGATAAATGGTACCATACATCCTTTCACTCTCCCCCCATTCATTTAAATACCGATAATTAGTAATAACTTGCTTTCTTAATGTGTATTTTTAAAGTGTATTACCTTTTACAGGCTAAAATTTAAAATTTAAACCTGTCGCAACATAATGCTTCAAATTATCACTATCAGATCGTACTTGAGATTCCAGGACTAGTTCTCCTTACTTAATCTTTCCTTGTTCACTTTTCACGAAATACCTGTCTTTATATCTATGTGTTAAGGTTTGTCTACCCAGAGTTATTTCCAAACTTAATTTTTGGGTACAATTTCTCCCTTTCTTTTATGATGATGATGATGATGATGATGATGGAAGCAGTGAATATTTAATGAGTAGTTAGTATGCAGACAGCACTGTACTAAGTGTTGGCATATATTATTGAATTATTATGACACATAGAGTTAAGGCCCATTATTGTTCTTGTCTTTGATGGAGAAATTAGGGCAAGACTAAATAATTGGTCAGTGGCAGAGCCTGGATTTGAACCAAGGTCACCTGCCTTCTAAGCCCAAATTCTTAGCCTCTGAGCTATTTCTTTTCCTAGAGGAGGCTGGGTTGAACCCAAAATGATTCATGGTAAAAATGATGCTTTTGCCTACACTGATACTAGGTTAGAATAAAAGTTACTCCCTTTTTGCTTTTGCAGGTTCCCACCCAACTCAGCACAACCTTTTTAGTCTCTAAGATATTTAGTTTCATATCTCTTAAAAAATTTTTTAGCAGAATTCATAAACATGACTTAGGTTTTTCTCTTTCTGTATTTCAGAAAATATTTAATTTTGAGACAGTAGCTCTCTGTGTAGGCCGTCTTATACATTCACAGATGGCATTATTTTATCTGTCCTTAAACCATCTGTAGCATCAGCCTAGTCTATTCCAATTGGTGTCATCTTACATTTATGCAGGAGTGAGTTATTAAAGTAAAACTTTATATTTGTATCGCATTTTGGGTAAATGTTAGAGTAAAACATTGATTTATTTTATCACAACAACTATGCAAAGAAAATTTAATTTTTTAACCTCATCTTGATTTATTTTATATGAAGTCTTCAGAACTGAATTGAATTGAATTCAGCAACTATTTATTGAGCACATATTATGCTCCTGGAATTGTGGAGATAAGTTTATGGTCCAGCAGGAAAGACAATGGAGTAGTAAATACAATTGAAGAAGAAATACAATTATGATTCTCATTATGAAAAACCATTTCAGAGGAGTGGATAAAATGGAGTTTCTTAGGGAAAAGGGAGAGTCTTCCAGGCAAAGTAAGCAGCAAGTGGGAAGCTCTGATGTCAAAGCTGTCAGAGTGACCAAGATAGTAGAAGATGTTCAGTCTGACTGGTACTTAGAGTGGGAGGCAGAGAGTGACAGGGGTTTTTTGAGGCGAGACTTTACATTTAAGTAGGGACAGACACCTTGTAGGTCAATTAAGGATTCTGGATTTGAACTTAAGATTAATGCAAGTTATTGATGAACCTAAAGCAGAGGTATGGCACGAACAGAATTGGTTTTAGGAAGACACCTCAGGCCTCAGTGTTAAGAAAGGGACAGAAGTAGATGTGGGAATACTGATCCTCAGGAAGAAGACATGTGAGTTGGTTCGGGGTTGGTGGAGTCTCTTGGACCACTTTTTGCTATACTGTGTTGTTGTTGTTTTGCTGACAATGGCAGAAAGTGACCTGATATTAGATGTTGTGTTTGACTCTCTTGAAGTTACAGATAGCTCTGTATTATTTTCATTTTGTAAAATCTTTCAGGAAAGTTGGGAGGTTATTTTAGTAGACATTGAGAAAAATGATTTTTGACTTAAATCAGTGTAATGACATAGAGATGGAAAAAGTGGATAGATTCCAGGGCCATACTGCTGAGAATGGAAGAGCCAGTCTAGGTATATAGAAAGTTCCATTTTATTGATGTCTAATAAAATTTTACTGATGTCCTATGTAAGGAGAGTATGAGCCAGAGAAAAAATGGAACAAAAATGAAACCTGGAGTTAATATAGTAGCTCTGTATTGTGCAAGGCATGACCTCACGGTGCAGTTACAAGGATAATGGAGATATAAGCATTCTGTTGATTGGAAAGTACTGGATCTAACTGTCATCTAGGTGATATCCTGCTGTAAGGTTTGCTCATCACATGAGTGTGTGATAGTAACAGAACTTCAAGTGACAAACATGTTTATTTAGTGTCTGATGCCTCCACTTCCAAAAAAACATCAATTCATTCTTTGATTCACTTGCTTATTTGTTTTTAAAAACTTTACTGAGAGTCTACTATCCACCAGGCCTGTCTCTTCATCGCAGTCTTTAATATCACAAGTGGCCATATACCTAGTGCAGACCTTTTATGTTTATAAGTACTTATTGAGACATATCTCATTTAGGATACATTTAGTCAGGTTGACAAGATCTCACCACTTCTTCCCAAGTGGCCTGTTTACTCAGTGTGTAGCCATTGATAAAATCCTGTGACCCTAATCTTCCATGTCTCCTGATGTCATGTTCTCTGCACTTTATATTGCTACTCTGCAATCTTTGCTCAAGCTCCATTTTGGTCGAACATTTGGTTGGTTCAATCATCACCACCCCCACCAAGGCTTCCTGTTACTCATTGTAGGCTTTTCTTATTAAACAGTGTAATGCAAGCTGTTATAGCAAAGACAGCCTTAGTCTCAGTGGTTTAAGTACATTAGAAGCTTATTTCCTGTTATCATAAATTCATTTGATAACAGATGTAAGAATAGAGGGTTTTCTGCTTCACTCACGCACCCAGGCTGATGGAGTTAACATGCTGCTCAAAAAAATGTGCTTTGAACTCAATATCTAGCTGTCAAAGTGAGAGAGAGTGAAAATGAATATGAACACTCACATAGGGAGGTTTTTACAGGCTAAGGATTAGAAGTGGCTGGCATCATTCCTACCCACTCTTCATTACTCAGGTAATGACCATAGCTAACTGCAGGGGAGGCTGGGAAATACAGTCATATGTTTGCCTTGTGAACCAATCTGTGCCACACCAGCTCCTGACTTTTCTTCTGTGGTACCTGCTCTTGATTTTAAATGATAGGAAGAAGCAGAGAAGGACCAGAGATAGGAAAGTATCTCCTTTATACTTTTCTAAGTGGCTGTGTCATGGTCCTAGACATTAAAATGGGAAATGTCTACATTCTGAATTCTAACATATCTGATCATTGCTATTATTCTATTATCACAGGGAAATAAATGCCCGACTTGATGCTGTATCTGAAGTTCTCCATTCAGAATCTAGTGTGTTTGGTCAAATAGAAAACCATTTATATAAATTGCCCGACATAGAAAGAGGACTGTGCAGCATTTATCACAAAAAAGTAAGTGTGATAAAAATCAAATTATAGCTTATATTGTGCCCTAATATGAGGATACCAGATATTAATGGAACATCTTCTGATATTTCTGTATTATTTTTATTTTGTAATCTTGCAAGTAGCATGAGAGAGTAGCTAAACCCTCAGAAATCTGAATGTACAAATTAAGGTTGTTTAGTTTTTACATTTGTAAAAAGTAAAGTTTTGCCACTTTTTAAACTACATTAACATATATAGAATTCCTCCTATTATAATGCAAGATATTCTGTTTCATCCTCAAACTGCAAACCAGTATCAAAATGGGAAATTTACTTAGTCCTGCTACTTGAGAAAAGAGATGCCTTTTTTCTTTTGATCTTAAAACAACTTCTTTTTTTTTACTTAACCAAAGCGTTAAATGTAATATTTGTTACACTGGTATGACATTGGTGAGGCTGTTAGTATGCAAATAAATTTGGATGTTGAAGGTGAGTAAAACTATTATTTTGTTTTATATCATTAAGTTTCACAGCCTAAGTGATAGAGCACTGATGAGTTTTCCTCAAGGGAAATCATTTTATTTTATCATAAAAATATTCTTGAAATGTAAAAAATGATTAATTCATTATATTTATAATAATTGTTAATCAGGTAGATTTTTAAAGTGTATTACCTTTTGCAGAGTCATTCATGTACAATATATTCTTTGTTTCATGTAACAAAAACTATGACACTGAGAAGATATTATTTTATAACCTTTTTACTGCTAAGAAATTGTATATATTTATAATGTTGTAACAGCTTGTATTGCATTGGCTTCTGTGGTGCTACTGAGAGGATTAGTAACTTGCTAGTAAGTGACAGAATTTATGGTTAAACCTAGGTTTCTTCACTGCGTTTTTAGTGGCTGTCTCTTTTGGGTGCTACTATGTTTGATGTAGTTGTCTTGGCTACTCCATTGCCTTTTTTTTTTTTTTTTTTTAAATGTGGTTACTTCTTCACAGGCAAATTTTATTTTTTGCCCAAATGTAAATGCTTGTCAGTTTAATAATTTTATCATAGAACAATTTCTATAAGCCCTAGTTTTAGAGTGACCAATTTTCCTTTAATGTTTACTTTCTTAAGTCCTTCTTTCCCCATAAACTTTTACTAGAATGATAAGTACTGCCTCTTAGAACATTTGTGGTGTTCAAGAGGACTTATGTAACTGTTCCATATGCTTCGGCTAAATTTGAAAACAAAGTACAAACCAGATTTGGGAATACTGATCCTCAGGAAGAAGACATGTGAGTTGGTTCGGGATTGGTGGGGTCTCTTGTTGTTGTTTTGCTGGCAATGGCAGAAACCGTCCTGATATTAGAAAACATTGTGGTTTACTCTCTTGAAGTTACAGAGGGGTGCCAAACCATCTGTTATTTTGTGTCCTTGGCCAGTGCCTAACAATCAGTGCAGTACTACCCACATCAATCAGCAGATCTCCAAGTACCTTGCCTTCAGTATTTGAGAGGATTCACTGAAAGATTTCAGAGTTTTTTTTAATTTTCTGAAGAGAAAATAGGAGCAGAGCTAAAATTCTTTCAATTGCTAATCTAACAAGTAAAGTCAAAGTGTGGCATCAAGATTGCAGCGTCATTCCATGCTTCCGTGGTTTCTTACGCCTTGGTCCTCTCTTTAAACTTCACTTTGATGCTTGCCTTTCATTTGGTTTATGTATTTATAAAAGCATCCAAGCTCTAGTAAAAGTTCCAAAATAATTCATTTTAAAAGTGACCAACATGCAGTGCAAGAACGAGTTTCATTTTGGAATTTCAAAACATATTTTACTAAAGGAACTTATGACTCACTTAGAAGCTGTTTCTTTTTGCTGTTTTCATGTTTACACAAGAATATGCCTCAAGATTGGTTTGAAAGGTGAAAAATAAAAATGATTTTATAGCAAACCAGCTTCAGAAAGGCTTAGCACTTTAAACCATATTTTTATAGATTAATTAGCAGACTCTTGGAACACACCATCAAACACATATCTGTTCTTTATTACTACATTACTCTAAGTAAGCTTCTATAGACACCCAGTAATGAGTGCTATCCTGGGTACAGGTTGTGCCAATTATGTGATATTCACAAAATGGTAAGGAACACTGGCTATTATTGAAGTCACACATTTAGGCCTGGTGGCTGTATAGAAAGTGCCATTGGAATTTGCACAAATAGGTGTTTTTATGGTAATAAAGATAGAGAATCCTAACTGGCCTGGTCCTGGGATAAAATCAATATTTAAAAAAATAATAAAACTTCAAATCTTGTAAAATAGTGCTAGTCATAGGAACCCCTACTAACTTTGCTCAAAATTTGTTTTGTAAGAAATGATTGCTAAAGTTGGTGACTACATTTAAAGATAATAGCACTTTATGGATCAAAGACGTCAAAATTAGATCAGAAACCCTGTATATACTAGAAGAAAATGTAGTCCCACACTTTAACAGATCAGCCCAGGAACTGACTTCCTTAACAAAAAAGAAGCCTAAGAAGTAAAATCAATAGTCAATAAATGGGACTAAAAAAACCTCTTCACAGCAAAGGAAACAATCAAGAGCATGAAAAGAGAGCCTATAGAATGGGAGAAAATCTTTGCCACTTGCACCTCAGATAGTGCATTAATCTCAAGGATATACAAAGAACCCAAAAATTTTAACACCAAAAAAATAAACAAAAAACAGATAAACAATTAATTCAGTCAATAAATTGGCTAAGGAACAGAACAGACTCTTCACAGAAGAAGAAATACAATTAATCAACAAATATATGAAAAAATGTTCAACATCTCTAGCAATTAGAGAAATGTAAATTACACTGAGATTTCATCTTACTCCAGTCAGAATGGCAATTATCAAGAATACAAGCAGGATGTAGGGAAAAGGATTCCCTCATACATTGCCGGTATGACTGCAAATTAGTGCAACCACTCTGGGAAGCAGTATGGAGATTCCTCAGCAAACTTGGAATGGAATGACCATTTGACCCACTCCTCAGTATATACCCGAAGGATTTAAAATCAACATACAATAGTGATGCAACCACATCAGTGTTTATAGCAGCACAATTCACAACAGCTAAGTTATGGAATCAACCCACATGCCTTTCAACAGATGAATGGATAAAGAAAATGTGGTATATATACAAAATGGAGTATTATTCAGCCATAAAGAAGAATGACTTTATGACATTTGCCAGTAAATGGATGGATCTGGAGACTATCATGCTAAGTGAAATAAGCCAGTCTCAAAAAAGCCAAAGGTAGAATGTTTTCTCTTATATGCAGATGCTAACCCACAATAAGGTTGGGAGGGGAAGAACAGAAATTCAGTAGATTAGACAAAAAGGGATGAAGGGAAGGGAGGAAAGAAAGACAACAGAATGAATCTAACATAATTTTCCTATATACACATATGAATATACCACAGTGAATCCCACCATTATGTACATCCACAAGAATGAGGTCCTAATTAGACTAAGATATATTCCACACTAGTGTAATTTTATCAGAATGGATTCCACTGTCAGTGTAACTAAAAAGAACCAATAAAAATTTTCAAAAAAATAATAGCACCTTAAAAAGTTGAGAAAAGAGTGTTTTCCAGAATTTTGTGGGTGTGAATAGTTTCTTAGCCCAGCTGGAATAAACTCAAAGCCACATTTTCAGTGTGGCACTTGGGCTGTAGTCTTTGCAGTGCTGTGATGCTGTGCCCCTGCACTTGTGGGTCTGTTCTGAAGTACTCCAAAGAGAGACTTTGCTGCCAGAAGTGGATCTGAGCAGCCACCTTGGGAACCTATCCTCAGCCTTTCTGCAGCTCTTTTGAGTTCTTTGCATAAGAAATGTCAGAACAACCTGCCTTGTGCATTTAGGACTTGCTTGCAGAGCACTTCAGGTTTTCACTCTGTTCCTATGGCTGACTTACCTTGGAAACAGAGCTTACCTTGGGAAGTGAATTCCTTTCTTGCCTCTCAGATTACAGTAATTACAAGAACTATTCTTTGAAAATTATGTTTAAGATGTTTAGTTTTTTACTTTTGTTTGAATTAATTGACTAGCGCCTAAAAAGCTTCCAGGCTCCATACTTATACAAGCATTCCAACTTCCTTATTAGCAGGTGGTATTTTTCCCAGTATGCTGGGGCCTTTCTGGGGAAGAGATGCTTCATGGTACCTTTTGATCTCAACTTTAGTTCAGTTGGACCCTACTTATTTCACTTCATAATTTTTTTTTAAAGAGAGAGAGAGAGAGAGAGAGAGAGAGAGAGAGAGAGAGAGAGAGAATGAGAATTTCTTAATATATTTTTTTTAGTTTTCGGTGGACACAACACCTTTGTTTGTACGTGGTACTGAGGATTGAACCCGGGCCGCACGCATGCCAGGCGAGCGCGCTACTGCTTGAGTCACATCCCCAGCCCCTCTTCATAATTTGTTTAATTTCATATGGTTAATAATTATCTTTTAAAATAAATATTTAGCATTAATCCATTTTCTGTATATCACTAAATGTGCCTTATCATGAATTTAACCCTAAATTGTCTTCTTATAATAAGATATTTATTTTCATTAAATATTCAATTTTTTCTTGCAGAACTGTCTTCTAGAGCATTCTGACTGATCTGTTCTGGTTTGGTTGCTACCTCCTTGAATCCCCTTTACTTCTCTTGAGTTGAATCTTCTGCTTTTTGTATTCCATGTCTCCCTGTTAGTATATGCCTTCATTTTCATGTGTTATCCTGAGAAGCTTCCTGAGAAAGGGTGATGGAAATAAATGTTTTTCCCCCCCCATTCTCAGACTTGATTGGTAGTTTGGCTAAGAATAAAATTCGAGGTTATAAATTATTTTCATTCAGAATTTTGTGTTATACCAGTGTCTTTTAGTTGCACAGTATGAAGTCAATGTGATGCCTGATTCTGTGTGTGATCCTCCCTGCTTCCTTTAGAAATTGAAAAATATTCTCTTTATTCCCAGTCTTCTAAAATTTCGTGATGATCTGGCTTGATTTAGTTCTGTTTTTATCCATTGTGTTGTGACATTCTGGTCTAGCAGCTTAAATCCTGAAATTCTGGAGGATTTTCCTGAATTAATTTTTGATGATTTCTTTCTTTCTGCAACTTTTTTGTTTGAATTGATGTTTATCTAATTTTCTTCTGTGTTTTCTGTTTCCCATCTCTATACTTTTGCTTTACTTCCTTGGGGATTTCATCATCTTCTGTCTCTTCTGTTGAATTTTGTCATTTCTACTGTCATAGTTTAGAATCTGTGTGTGTGTGTGTGTGTGTGTATTGGTCTGAATGTTCTTTTAAAAAAAATCTTCCCATTTTTGTTTCATGGTTCCAGTGTCTTCGGTTTTATTGGGGTTATTATCAAATTTTTAAGTGTTTTTTCCTCTAATTATATAGGCTAAGAATTATTATTTTGGTCTTTACATTTCATATTAAAATGTTTTCTCAAGTATCTGATCATTCTTTTTAAGAGAGAACTAGAATGTTAATGTGAAGACCTATGTAGTCGAATGGCTTATTTTACAAAAAAAGAGGAAAGACCTATAAAGTGAACTTAGCTTGGCTATTTATTGGGAGGACTACTGCTATAGTTATCTTTAGAGTTTTCCTGTTGAGATACCTCTTTTCCTGATGAACTAATAATGTTCTGGGAGATGGAAAGGGACAATGTGGATCTCAACATCCAGTTTGCATTTCTTTAATCCTCTACTTTCAGTGGTACCCTCATCCTTTGCTGGGTCTGATGCTCATCCAGATACCCCAGGTTACTTTTTCCCTGGAATAGATCTAGACTTCTTTATAAGGCAGTGAAGTATTGGTTGCCCAATAGCATAGAAAAGTATAAGGGATCCAGGGATTTAATTGTTTCTTAAATGGCTCTCAACTAATTCTTCCCTACTCTAACTCCTTCCTACCTGCAAAGATCGTGTATGTACCACCTGGAACTTTTAAGATTCTTGGTGTAAATTAGGTTGTATCTCAGTTTTACATAAGGACAACTGTAGAGTCAAAACATTTTGAGACTTGTTGCTGATGTCTTTGAGTCATTCTTATGGTTTTATGCATTCTGAAAAAATGTTTTGACCGTAGTTCTGACATGGAGAGAATTTAGATGCATGGGTTCATCCCACTGTCTTTACCAGAAGCTTCTATAAAAAATTATTAATGTGTGTTTAAGAATTACAATGGTATACCAGAATGAGTCTTCCTGTACCACCTCCCCATACCTACTACCTAGAGGTAACCAGAGTAAGTTACGTGTGTGCCCTTCTAGAAATATGTTTTTATTTTTCATGTTTAGAGTATAATTCATATCATTTAAAGAATCACAAAGAAAATGTTGCTGTCTAAAGATATAAAAATATATATGTATATGACATAAGCATACTATTTATTTAGTATATGTTGAAATTATAGGGTTCTGTAGCAGTATATACAGGTTTCTTATTTTTAAACTATTTCATAGTATTACATCGTTTTGAGTTTTTCCTAATAAGATCCCAATTGATGGACATTTGTTTTTATATTATTATAAAAAATCACTACTCTAAATACAGATACACACATTTTTCCCACTACTTGAGTACATTTTGAAATAAATTCTAAGGAACTGGAATTGCGTAGTGCACTTTTTAATTTATTAAGATATGAGCACTTTTTAATTTATCAGGATATCCCAAGCTATTCTTCAAAAAGGTTATGCTTGTACTTTTAGTATTAGTTTTTTTTAAACACCTGTGTGACCTAGACTTTTAAATCTTTGACATTCTGATAAGTCACAGACGCTACCTTGTTGTTTCAATTTACACATCTTTTGTTCTGTATAGTTAATCATGTTTGTTAGACATTTTTTCTTATGAGCTACATATTTACTTTGTTTAGCCACAATTCTTTGGATTATTTATTTTTTTTCATGTCAGTTTGTAAGAGCTCATTATATTTGGGAGAAATTTGTTCTTTCACTCTCATGTCTTGCAGATATTTCCCTTAGAATTGTCCTTCATATTGTTGATATTGACCATATAGCAAAAAAACAAAAAACATGTTGTAAACATGTATTTTAAAATGAAAATTTACAAAATATTGGCTTTATTATCCCATACTGAAATTATCTTCTTATTACTTTAAAATATTTTGTTATGTAGTGTTTAGCTAGGAGCCATAGTGCATGCCTATAATCCCAGAGACTCAGGAGGCTGAGGCAGGAGGATCATAAGTTTGAGCAACAAGCATCAGCAACTTAGTGAGACTCTGTCTCGAAATACAAAATAAAACAGCGAGGGTTGGGGATGTAACTCAGTGGTAGAGTGTCCCTGGGTTCAATACTCATTACTGGAAAAAAAAAAAAAAATTGTATAGTGTTTAACCTCATTTAGAAACTAGCAGTGGCATTTTATTTGGACTAAATAGTTTAGAAATTTTTCATTTTTTTATTCTAATTTTAAAAAGATCACTAAGTAAACTTCATTTACTTGTACCTTATGCTGTGTAGATTAAAAATATTCCTGTTTTCAGTGTTCTACACAAGAGTTCTTCTTGATTGTCAAGACCCTGTATCATCTACAGTCAGAGTTTCAAGCATTAATGCCTGCTGTTAATTCTCATGTTCAGTCAAACCTGCTCCAGACAGTTATTTTAGAAGTTCCTGAACTCCTCAGTCCAGTGGAGCATTACTTAAAAATACTTAATGAACAAGCTGCCAAGTAAGTACCAGATCCTCAGTTCTTCCTTTCCATCAATGAGCATTCATCTAATACATTTGCCATTTGATGTGTGGATTTTCAGTCTTTGCTAGAGTACTGGTAGAAGGTGCTTGAGTGCACATGTACTCAGTTAGAAACATGATTAGATACTGAAAGTTTTACATTATAGCTGGAAGTTACACTTTATTGTCTAAACTCAGGCAGTTTATTATGTAGGACAGTTGACTGCTTCCCCAGGTGTCAGATGATAAAACTATAAAGCACAGGCAAAACCAAATAGTAGCAGTTTATTAACTTGAAAATGGATGTCAGATGGCGTTGTGTACTCATTTCCCAGATATCCATTGTGTACTCATTTCTTAGCTATCCAGGGATGATCTGTCTTATATTTAGATTCTGTAACAGCAAAGTTATCTTTTAAAGGATAGTTATTTCACAGTGCGTCCCACAAAGATTTCCATATTTAAAAAAAAAATTGACATTTACATTTGTCTTTATTTTCTGAATAGGCAAATGACTCTTATTTAATTTTTTCTCTTGGTTTCACCATGGGAATCATGAATTTGTAAAATTAAAATTATATTATGGTAATTTTGTCAATCCTCAGAAGTTCAGAAACATTCCCATAAATACTTAGTGGCAGAACTGGCATTAGAACCACATTTTCTTGACTTCTAGCACTAGGGTCTTTTATCATGCTACAAAATAAAATTGATAACTGTTCTAATAATATACTTAAATATATGTATTTGCATTTTTCATATTTCAGAATTGGGAATAAAACTGAATTATTCAAAGACCTTTCTAACTTCCCTTTAATAAAACAGAGGAAGGATGAAATTCAAGAAGTTACTGACAAGATCCAAATACATTTGCAAGAAATACGAAAAATATTAAAAAATCCTTCTGCACAGTATGTGACAGTATCAGGACAGGAGGTAATGTCAAACATGAATTTATTTTGCATCAGCTTGCCTTAAGTAGAAAAGCTATTTTAAAACGTAAATAAAAATCTGAGGATAGGATGTAAGTATCATTTTTTCAACTTTTTGTTTTGTTCTTTGGAAATAAAAATAAATTGTTTTGATAAGAAATATTTTAATAATGATATTGTATTAGTCTTTTGACAAACTTATGCAACTTAATGTTATATGTGTTTTATTGTTATCTGTTGGAATTATATTATGGAAAACTTTGCTTCTTATATAAGTAGTAATTTAGAGAATCCACTTGTTCTGAATCCAGGACATAGAAGTCATTCTTCAATCCTAGGCTTAGAGAAAATGAAATAATACCAAGTGGACCATATAATATTGATTGGATCACACAGTGATTATTATACGATGGTAGTTCTTTCTGAAGTTAGTAGTGTAATTGCTAAATGGGGGAAAAGGCACTCGTACTTTGCTGGTGGGACTGCAAATTGGTGCAACCAATCTGGAAAGCAGTATGGAGATTCCTTAGAAAAGTTGGAATGGAACCACTATTTGACCCAGCTATCTCGCTCCTTGGTTTACACCCAAAGGACTTAAAAATCAGCATATTGTAATAACATAACCACATCAATGTTCATAGCAGCACAATTCACAGTAGCTAAACTGTGGAACTAACCTAGATGCCCTTCAATGGATGAATGGATAAATGAACTGTGGTATATATACACAATGGAATATTACTCAGCCATTAAGAAGAATGAAATTATGGCATTTCAGGTAAATGGATGGAGTTGGAGAATATCAAGTTAAGCGAAGTAAGTCAATCCCCCAAAACCAAAGGCTGAATGTTCTCTCTGATAAGTGGATGCTGATCCATAATGGGGAAGGGGGAGACATGGGAAAAATGGAGGAACTTTGGGCAAAGGGGAGGGAGAGGTGGGAGGGTGCATGGGGGCAGGAAAGATGGTGGAATGAGATGGACATCATTACTCTAGGTACATGTATGACTGCAAATATGGTGTGATACTATATCATGCACAACCATAGAAATGTAAAGTTGTACTGCAGTTGTGTACTGTGAATCAAAATGCATTCTGCTGTCATATATACCTAATTAAAATAAATTAATTTACAAGTAAAACAAGAGTGAAAAACTATATTTAGTGATTATGTAACAATATTGTGTTACTGTTTTTTTATTTTATTAATTCTTTTTGATATATGACAGCAGAGTGCATTACAATTCATATTATACATATAGAGCACGATTTTTCATGTCTTTGGTTGTATAAAAAGTATATTCATACCAATTCGTGTCTTCATACCTGTACTTTGGATGTTCATTACATTCCACCATCATTTCTAACCTCATGCCTCTTCTCTTCACCTCCCACCCCTTTTCCCTATCTAGAGTTTGTCTATTCCTCCCGTGCTCCCACTCCCTACCCCACTATGAATCAGCTTCCTTATATCAGAGAAAACATTCAGCATTTTTTTGCGGGGGGGATTGGCTAACTTCAGTTAGCATTATCTTTTCCAGCTCCAACCATTTACCTGCAAAAGCCATGATATTATTCTCTTTTATTGCTGAGTAATATTCCATTGTGTATATATGCCACTTTTTTTTTAATCCATCTATTGAAGGGCATCTAGGTTGGTTCCACAGTTTAGCTATTGTGAATTATACTGCTATAAATGTTGATGTAGCTGTGTCCCTATAGGATGCTGCTTTTAAGTCCTTTGGGTATAGACCAAGGAGAGGGATAGCTGGGTCAAATGGTGGCTCCATTCCCAGTTTTCAAAGGAATTTCCATACTGCTTTCCATATTGGCTGCATCAATTTGCAGTCCCACCAGCAATGTATGAGTGTACCTTTTTCCCCACATCCTCGCCAACCCTTACTGTTGTTTGTCTTCATAATAGTTGCCATTCTGACTGGAGTGAGATGATATGTTAGAGTAGTTTTGATTTGCATTTCTCTAATTAGTAGAGATGATGAGCATTTTTTCATATCTTTGTTGATTGATTGTATATCCTCTTCTGAGAAGAGTCTGTTCATGACCTTGGCCCATTTATTGATTGGGTTATTTGTTTTTTTTGGTGTTTAACTTTTTGAGTTCTTTATATACCCTAGAGATTAGTGCTTTATCTGATGTGTGAGGGGTAAAAATTTGCTCGCAGGATGTAGGCTCTCTATTTACCTCACAGATTGTTTCTTTTGCTGAGAAGAAACTTTTTAGTTTGAGTCCATCCCATTTATTGATTCTTGGTTTCAATTCTTGCACTATAGGAGTCTTATTAAGGAAATATTTGGTGTTTTCAAACAGGAAAACACCAAATATTGAATTGTGTCTCTTGGTTGTGTTATTCAATCATGACCTTCTAAAGTAAAAATAATGCAAGGATTACTCTTCTGCCTCTTTGGTGAAAATCAGATGATCACAATTGCTTTAATAATGTTAATAAAGGATATAAAGTAGCAGAGTGGCTTCTTGGTATTACAGTGGGAAAGCTAAGTGTAAGTGCCAGTTCTACCAGTTACATGCTACTTGACCATGGAAGAGTCAACTGTACCTTGAGACTAGTGTGAAGATCAGTTAAGTTAAAATACATCAAAGTGCCTTCTAATCATAAAATATTACTACTAAATTTTAATGTGATGACAATAATAGTAATATAGTTGCCATTTATCAAACACTTTGTGTTTGATAAATGGCAACTATATTACTACTATATGAGTGTGGCAAGTGTTTTACATGTATTATCTTACTTAATTCTTATAACAACAGGAAAAGAAAAAGGGTTTATTCTAGTTTTACTGGAAAGAACCATGAGCTAGGTAAGTATGTTACCTAAGAGCAGAAGGTCAGTTTCAGCCCAGGTCTGCCTGGCTTCAGTCTATCATGTTATTATTTTGTTTCACTCAAAAATGTTAACCCAAGGAATTATTAATACCTGAGATATTATTTGATAAAATTAAGACATATAGAATCTATATTATTCAAACTAAGATAAAACTTCAGTCTTGGGATGATGGTCCTGGATTCAGTTGACAATTTTTAAGTAAACATGGGAGAAAAATCTCAAGAATTTATAAGAGATAGTAGATTGGATATTCATTATGAGTGCAACATTGAAGTTTAAGGAAAAATACAGCATGGAGATCAAGTATTTGTATTACAAATGATTTGGAAGGAAGAGAATTTATTTATTCTTTATGCCTGTAGTCAGTCAAGGTGATGAATTTGAAGAAGGAAATTTTTTAGTTATGAACAATGGGATAAATTTTTGTGTGTTTTTAATAGTTTACCCTAGAATTTTATTAATATATTAATGAAGTACTATTTTTGTAAATGAAATAATGATTCTGTTCAAATACCAGATGAATTCTAAATATTTAGAATTGTCACAAATTTTGTTTAAAAATAGATTAAAAGAATCGGCAAATTTAGAGATTATTAGAAGATTAAGACCAGACCATCAAATATGCTTATATAATTCTGAGAGAGGCAGGGAGGAAAACTTATTTTATGTATATGTATGCTTCTTATTTTATATCCTTCCATTCCATCTGACAATTTCCATGCATATAGCTTTTGCCACTAAGTTGCTTAGGCCCTCTCTGAATTGCTGAGGCTGACCTCTACTTTTTAATCCTCTTTCCTCAGCCTCCCAAGTCACTGGAATTATAGGCATGAGCCATCACATCTGGCATTGGAAATAATTTTCAGGAAAATGTTTATTAATTCAGAGCATGCAACACATTGAAATGTCTGTTTAGTGGGTTTAAAATATGGAAAACATTCTCTTTTTGATCTTCTAAATAAAAAAAATTGAACATTCTTAAGAGAGTGAGAAAAAAAACAGAGAGGGAAGGAGAGGGTTAACTGTGGTTTTGGAGAAACAAGCAGATTCTGGAGTGAGTTAAGAATTTCAGCAAACCTAGCAATGATGTTAGGCCGGTGATACCACAGGCTGTAGTTTGAGATCACTGTCATTTAACCAAGACAGAATTGGGGCCAAGGGAGAAGAATGTGAGAGATTGCTAGAATGAATCCAGGCCAACTTCTCTCATTTACATATAAGAAACACAGTCAGGAGCTGTAGTGCAGGGGAAGTTGCTATGAGAACTTTTTAAGGTTTCTGGAACATGTGCCGTTTTCCAATGTTCATTTTCTTTTTTTTAGCATAAGTCTTAAACAAAAAGGCCTGCCTGCTTATTCTTAGAATTCCTGAAAAAGGAAATAGCTAGAAAGAATTGTTCTATTCTATAGTTAACACAGACGAGGAAAAAAGCCAAGTGGATGACAACTTTGAAGAAGAACTTGGACAAAAAAATCCAAGGATATGGGAGTAATGTGAGAGCAGCATGTGACCACAGGGGCTTAAAAGATGAGAGGTCCGTTTGGGCTTTCCTCGATCTCACTCTATTTTCCATCCTGTATGGACTGTTAAGTGGTGGCTTTCTGAAGTGATGGTGGCCCCTAGAATAGACCTGTGATATTCACACACTGAACAGTTATGATCCAGCTATTCCAAAGTTGCTGTTGGTTTTTATTAACTTCAGAATTTCCAACATTTCTTAGGCAGTGACTCCTGTGGATCTCTCAGTATGGATCTGAATGTTTCCTTCCCAAATATCAGTGATCCAGTGTGTTTCTCAATTTTGCTATTTGCTGGAGGGAAAGGGAGGGAGAAGGGGAATAGCATGGATGGTGAAAGGAGACCCTCATCATTATACAAAATACATGTATGAAGATGTGAATTTGGTGTCAACATACCTAATATATAATCAGAGATATGATAAATAATTGTATAATGGTGTATTAAGAATTATAATGCAAAATAAATAAATTTAAAAAAAAAAGAAAATTTTGCTATTTGCCTTTGGCACTGTTCTTCCCAGAATTTTTTTTTAATTAATAAAAATGAACATTTATTCTGTTATTATTAAATTATATATAGTAGCACTTTACATATTGGAAATTACTGTACAACTTTATTTTTATCTTTTTATTCTTTCTAGATATGCATGACAGTAGAGTGTACTTTGACATATTATACATACATAGAATAAGTATAACTCATCCCAATTAGGATCCTGTTATTGTGGTTTGATATGATGTGGAGTTACATTGTCCATGTATTCATATATAAACATAGGAAAGATATGTCCAGTTCATTCTACTATCTTTTCTGTTCCTATCTTTCCTCTCTTCCTTTAATTCCCCTTTGTCTAGTCCAATGAACTTTTAATATTCCCCTAACTTTGTTGTGGGTTAGCATCCACATATCAGAGACAACATTCTGCCTTTGGTTTTTTGGGACTAGCTTATTTCAGTTAGCATGATAGTCTCCAGTTCCATCCATTTATTGGCAAATGCCATTATTTCATTCTTTTTTATTGCTTTGTAATATTCCATTGTGTATATATTATATTTTCTCTGTTCACTCACCTAGTTGATGGGCACCTCGGTTGGTTCCATAGGTTGACTATTGTGAATTGGGCTGCTATAAATGTTGAAGTGGCTGCATCACTGTACTATGCTGATTTTTTAAAAAAATTTTTATTGTTGATTGTTAAAAACATTACATAGTTCTTGATATATCATATTTCACACTTTGATTCAAGAGGGTTATGAACTCCCATTTTTACCCCGTATACAGATTGCTGATTTTAATTCTTTGATTATAAACCTAGGAGTGGGATAACTGGGTCAAGTGATGGTTCTGTTCCAAGTTTTCTAAGAAATGTTCATACTGCTTTCCATTTTGGTTGCACCAATTTGCAGTCCCACCAGCAATGTATAAGTGAATCTTTCCCCCTACATCCTTGCCAACATTTATTATTACTTATATTCTTGATAATTGCCGTTCTGATTTGGGTGAGATAGAATCTCAGTATAAAAATGCCAAAGTGTAACAATGAGCCCCATCATTATATATCATTATAATGCACTAACAAAAATAGGCAAATAAAAGGAGGGAAAAAAAAAGAAAGTCAGGCACGGTGGCACACACCTGTAATCCAGCAGCTTGGGAGGCAGAGGCAGGAGGATCCTGAGTTCAAAGCCAGCCTCAGCAATTTAGCGAGGTGCTAATCAACTCATTGAGACCCTGTCTCTAAATAAAATACAAAAAAAATTGAGCTGGGGATGTGGCTCAGTGGTCAAGTGGCCCTGAGTTCAATCCCCAGTACCGAGGGAGGGAGGGAAGAGGGGAAGGAAGGAAGGAAGGAAGGGAGGGAGGGAGGGAGGGAGGAAGGAAGGAGCCAATGTGTCTTCTCATAGAGCATGTTAAAATAGCAAAATTTAATGTAGTTTAAAAGTGATCTTATCTTTCCTATTAATTATATTTATTTTGTGGCTGTTTTCTTCAGTTACTTTTTAAAAAAAAAATTTTTGTTGTTGACAGTGGACCTTTATTTTTATTTTTTATGTGGTGCTGAGTATTGAACCCAGCGCCTCACACATGCTAGTCAAGTGCTCTACCACTGATCCACAACTTCAGCTCTTCTGCAGTTACTTTTTGTAGTCACAGGGCTTATTAAGAGTCTTTACTCTTTTTTTTTAATTTTTATTTTTTAATTAGTTACATATGACAGTATAATGACCTTGACATATCATACATTTGAATCAGATGGGATGTAATATCTCATTTTTCTGAGTATACAGGTTGCAGAATCACATTGGTCATGCATTCACATATATACACACAGTAATAATAATGTCTGTTTTATTCTGCAATCCTTCCTATCTCCCGCATCCCTCCCCTCCCCTCCTATCACTTCTCTCTACCTAATCTAGGGTAACGCTATTCTTTTTTTTTTCCTCACATCTTTGTACATGTATTTTGTATAACATTGAGGGTCTCCTTCCACCATCCATGCAATTCCCTTTTTCCCTCCTTTTCCCTCCCACCCCTCTTCCCTATGTAGAGGTAATCTTCACTCTTAACTGTATAACTGAGTGTGGCAGATTTGAAACTGCATATTAATTTATTTCTGTACAAGAAGACATCTTTAGTCCCCAAAAATTTTGCTAAGGATCAAAACTCTTTAAAATTAGCCATTAATTTCTGTTATAATTACTGTACAAACTATTGTGTTTCTATTAATGGAAAAATAAACTCTTAACCAGGTAGATAGTAATAATAATATGAATATCATAAATACATGAAGTTATATGCATATCATAAAACTGTTAAATGTGAAAAAAGTTCCCATAGCCACCTCAAAATAAATGATGGCCACAGAGCTCTGTGATTCATTGTCATGAAAAAATATTTTTAAAAATTTGTAAATACTAAAGTCCCCCCCTCCCCCCAAGAATTAGAGGACACTGAGACGAGGTGACTTGTAACTAATGCTAAACATGAAAGATATGATAGAAAAACTTGCTTTATGGCTGGTTTCAGAGATGCTTGCTTATCTGTGGGAGCTATAAAGATAGGATTCCTATATGTGAAAACATAAACTCTTATATAGGAAGAAATATCTTCTTCTTTCAATAGTTGGAGGAGTCAAGGAATTTTTTTTTTTTTTTTTTTTTTTTTTTTGAATACTGGGGATCTGGGGATTGAACTCTGGGGCACTTGCCCACTGAGCCACAACCCCAGCCCTATTTTCTATTTTATTTAGAGACAGGGTCTCAATGAGTTGCTTAGTGCCTCGCTTTTGCTGAGGCTAACTTTGAACTTGGGATCCTTCTGCCTCAGCTTAACAAGCCACTGGGATTACAGGTGTGTGCTACCATGCCCGGCTGAAGCCAAGGTTTTTTAAAAGGATGCTTTTAGAGAATTTGGGTTTCCTCAGTAGAAACTATTGGGGGGAAAAATCCTCTTCTGTTCAGAATAGGGGAGGAATCATTTCTCAAAATAGTGTTAACACCTAATAATTGAATATTTAAAAATTTTATATACTTACAAATTGAATCTTACCTGAGTAATAGAATTCTTAAGTGAATAATAATAAATGAAAGATGTTATTCATGAAAAATTACCATTCATAGTATGCATACAACACTATTATAAACATTAAAACTCCAAGTTACACCTTTATTATAAACTCTTTGCTCAATACAAATTGTACTTTACCATAATTAGTCAGATTTTACTGTAGTGACACACATATAAACTTTCCCAAGAACAATACTGGATTTATTTCAAATATTTAGAAAAAGATTTATTAAACCTGTTATACCACAGTTTTGAGGAAGCTTTAAAAATACATAATTGATACTTATTCAAACATCTAACTATTCATTTGTATTTATTTTAGTTTATGATTGAAATAAAGAATTCTGCAATATCTTGTATACCAGCTGATTGGGTTAAGGTTGGAAGGTAGGTTTAAAAGCAATTTTTTTCTTATACCTTGAGTTATAATGACATCTGTATACCTCTTTGCTACCAGACTGTTAATAGCGACAATCTTGAGAATAAAAGCAAGTTTCTCCCTTGGATATTCCTATGAAATTTTTAACCAAAGAGATAATTGTAGCAATTTTTATCTTTGATTTAAAAATATTTTTCAAAGGTATATCTTTGTTTTCCTTTTTTTGTAAGTTTCCATTTTATTCTTGTAGGTTATTGTACACAAGGAAAAAAGGTTGCAGAACCTTCAATTGTAAGATTAATTTGGTTGCTTGAACTTCTTGATGAATCTGTGCCTGACATTTCTTTTTAGAAGCTGAAATTTCATTTTCTACCTCACTGAACTTCACATTTCTTTATTCTTAATGCTTTCCTTGGCACATAGTTATAATAGTTCTTTACATCTTCTTTTTGTAGCTTATATTTATATCATGAATTGATGATATAAAAAATCAAAAACAAAATTAGAGAAACACATTGAGATTCTGTCTTTTCTCTTTGGTTAGCATTAATCTTCTAGAGGGGACTCACTTAAAATAGTATTACAGCAGTGTATACTCCTGTGAATAGTATCCGTTTTGGATTATTTGTTAGTGCTGTTATTAATAAGTTTGAATGAATCTGAGATGAAAATTTTTTTTATTTACCTAAAACAGTTTTAGAGAAACAAGTAGCTGGTAAACATATAAAGGAACTTGGTTAAAGATGAAGGGAAATTTTGACATGATGTGTGAATAATTATTAATTATTTTAATTAAAAAAGAAAACTATTTATTATCCATTGCCAGAACAATAGATGCTGAAGGCACATGCCTGGGTTTGTTTAGCTCTGATACCATCTTTTTTTCCTGTGTTATTAGAGGTGCACTATAGATATGAGTATTGCTGGTTTGGGGGAATTTTTGTTTCTTTGTTGGCCTGTTTTCCTGTATCTACTTTTGTTCTATATTACAGCTAATGAATGGCAATATGTTTTATGAAGAGACATTACTTGCAATCATGTTAGTCTACCTAGAACACTAACTGAAATGCCTCAGTAAATGAATTTTGTCAGAAGAGAAGGCTATGATAAATGTTTGCATAGAAGTCTAAATGATGTAATTTAAAAGCAACAAGGAAAACATAAATCAATGTCAGCATTTGTGAACATTCAGTGGTAAATTGAATGAACAAATAAAATGGTTTGGGGAAAGTTCATTGCCATTTTCTTCTGGTCATCAAGGTCTTGACATAATGACATATTAGAGTATTATTAGTTGGATTTTGAAAGTGAAAGATCCACACCCTATCAGCAATATGACAAATGAAAGATAACTGGGACAGTGTATTGCAGGAGTGAGGTAGCAAGCAAAGATCAGAGCTCACCCTCACCTTTTCTGCTTGAAGACCTATCATCCTAGTAGTGATGACATCACTTGCAATAGCAACCACCTAATACTTGTTGAGTACTCACAACTAGGTACTCTGTTAAGCACTTCTCTTTCACCCTCTCAACAGTATGAGGTAGATACTATTACAGTCCCCATTCTACAGCTGAGGAAAGTGATGTTTAGAGAAAGTCCATTCTGTTTGCCCAGAGTCACAATAGTTGGTCAGTGGCAAGATGGAGGCCTTTGCCTAGAGTCTTTTCCTGGGACCCCCAGCAGCCTGTATTGTGCTTTTACAACTTGTTAATGAAAAGGGCAGAGATTACACTCAAGCCCAGACAAGGAGTATGTGGTATTTCTTCCCAACCAGAACCCCTGGGTCCTGAAGAACTCCTTCTAAATTTATGCTTTGCTTTCTTGTGATGCTTTACATTTAAAAATATATATATATATAAAAAATATGACTTTCACCAGTGTATCTGTCTTCAACCTTTGTCACCTTGCTTTGCTGTATTTGCTTCTCATTTTTTTTTTTTAAGGTGAGCATTATCACTTAATATAATTTAAAGAAAAAAAAAAAAGCTTTTTTTTTTTTTTTGCCTATGAAATAAAAATTCTAAAGTCTGACTTTGCCATGCAGTTTGAAATACATTTAAAAAAGCTTCCTGAACAAGGTCATATTCTTAGGAATTAGTAGTTCAGGACCATAAAATAATTAAGGAATGTTCTCTATTTACAGCTATTTACTTTCAAAGTTCATCAGTGAATAATAAATAACTCCTTTAATTTTCTGAAGTGATGGCATTGCTGATTCTTATAACCTTGATTTCATATTTATGTTTTTCCCCCTCTTCTAGCACAAAGGCTGTGAGCCGCTTTCACTCTCCTTTTGTTATAGAAAATTACAGACATCTGAATCAGCTCCGGGAGCAGCTAGTCCTTGACTGCAACACTGAATGGCTTGATTTTCTAGAGTGAGTTTACAATGATAAAAATAATCTGACTTTTTGCTATGAGAAATAGACCGGAAAATCTTTCCATCAAAAAGAAAAGTAGAGATTACTGCTTGTGACCTGCTATAAAATAGTTGAGTATTTGTGTTCTTGAGTTTTATTTTTAATCCATTGAAACATAAGCTTGTCTTAGTCTTTGGTGAGACCAAACACACATTATTGTTTCTGCACTAACATTTTGTTGTTAATAATGTTTAGTAGAGTCACTTTGAAATTCTACCTTGGAATTTACCTTTCTTATTAAAGACTTCGTGTCTCTTTCAGAGATGGACAGGTTTGGGCTAGTTGCTTTGTTTTTATTATCTCCATTTAATTTTTTTAATGACTTTATTATGTTTGTTTGTGTGTGTGTGTGTGTGTGTTTATTTATTTATTTAATGTTGGGCTGAAGATCGAACCCAGTGCCTCACACATGCTAGGCAAGTACTCTAGCCCTTAGCCACATTCCCAGCCCTCCATTTAATTTTTTAAAAAATTTTAGCAGCCTGTGTTTTTTTTTTTCCTGCTTGTGGTTTTGAAGATGTTTAAGTCTACCAGAAAGTTGAAATGACCACCTTTATACCCTTTGTCTGAATTTATCAAGTTTCAACTTTTTTTTTTAAAGAGAGAGAGAATTTTTTAATATTTATTTTTTAGTTTTTGGTGGACACAACATCTTTATTTTATTTTTATGTGGTGCTGAGGATCGAACCCAGTGCCCCGCGCATGCCAGGCGAGCGCGCTACCGCTTGACCACATCCCCAATCCCAAGTTTCAACTTTTTGCTGCATTTGTTTTGTATATCTCATATGTATTTAATGTATATATATATTATATGTATATAAAACACATATATACACACATTTTTTCTGAACATTGAAAGTAAGTTTTAGACATCATAATACTTTATCCTTAAATAATTAAGCATAAATCTTCTCAGCATAAGAACATTCTGCTGTATAATCTTAAAACCATTACTATACCTAAAAAAAATTAATATTAAGAATATATTTGAATGTCTTGAATTTCCTGAACACCTCCCATCTCTTATTTTTCTTTCTTTTTTTTTTTTTTTTTTTTTTAGTGTTACTAGATATGAACCCAGGCATGCTTTGTCACTGAGCAACATTCCCAATCCCTTTTGAGACAGTCTTGCTAAGTTGCTGAGGCTGCCCTTGAACTTGCAATCCTCCTGCCTCAGCTTCCTGAGTTACTGTAATTACAAGCATGTGCCACCATGTCCAGCCCCTCTCCAATTTTTAAATGAAAGATCTAGTTAACTTTCACACAATGCATTTGGTTATTATGTTTCTTTAGTCTATTTGAATCTGTAATAGTTTGCCACCTTTTTTGTTTTCATAACATCACAAAAGAATATGATACTTATGGTATATTACTAAATGAAGAAAATGATGTAAAATAATATTGAAATATGATACAACTTATGTGTATAGTCATATAATGAAGAGCATATAAACATATTTTTAAAGATAGAGTGCATATATATGCTAGTGTATTAATTATTAGTTTGCTTATTGACCATATGTATATCTTAAAAGATATATGTGGACACACAAACACACAGTGGCCTTTAATTTGCAATGGGATCACATTCTGATAAGCCCATCCTAAGATGGAAATATCATTAAGTCAAAAATACAATTAATTAAAAAATACAGTTAATTCATCTCATAGCTTAGCATATCATATCTGCAGCATGTTCAGAACACTTACATTAGTCTGCATTTAGGCATCTTGACAGAGTATCACACCACATATTACTAGCCTGAGAAAAAAATCAAAGTTCATTCAAAATATAGATTCTACTGAGTGGTTATCATTTCTACACCATTGCAAAGTTGAAAATTTATAATTGTACCATTGTAAGTTGGGGATCTTCTGCTTGTAGGCTCATGATGTTAACTGATTAGTTCTAAATAGTGAGATCAGTAGTGATATTAAATCCTCTATTTTGCCAATACATGATTTATTACTTTAGAACTTTATATAATGTGCATATATTACTTTAAAAATAAAGATGTGCATTAAAGTTTTTATAAAAATAAATGTTGCCTGAATTTAGCTAGAGCATTTGCAGCTAGAGCCCCATTTAAAAACAACATTGATTGTTATGCACACTGTTTATTGAGCTGCCAGATGGTGTGAATATGATATCATAAAAAAAAGATTAACCTCAATGAACCTGACATCAGAGGATTGAATACCAGCAGTAAGTGTATTATCCCTGACTGAGGTACTAACTGTTAGGCATTAGTCATATTACTTTTGATAAAAATGCTACAAAACAATCAAGGCTATAAACACTACTGCCACTGAAATTCTTTCTCAAAATAGGTATCTCTTTTGTATTCTGGAAGATGAAATCTGGATTTTGAGTAATCTTCTCAATTGCAAATTTGTTAAATTTTCTCAGATAATAGTTCCGATATTTTAGAAATGAATTTGAAAGTAAAATGTAAAGTATTTTTTAATTCATATTAGCCCCCAATATTTCTGAGCAACATTTGATAATAAACTTCTCTAGTCATCATAATAGCTTTAAGTATCTTCACCTAATTCCCATAGACCCCTTAACCTCTTTGGGCCAGAAATTAATTCACTGTGCTTTGACTTCAGCCTTAAATTTATTGTGATAAGGTTGCATAAACCTGATCTTTAGGATTGTTATCTGAGTTGCCCATCTTTCAGCTTGTTGTTTTTCTAAGTATGGATTATCTTTGAAATTTGGTAAGGTGTTGAAAAATGGAAAAAAGCCAATAAATCAAACAAGACTTCTTTAATAAGAGTTATGATGATGTTTAAAGTTTATGATAATTTTCATTTATTCATATGCCTTATTTTATTCATCATTGACATGAGAAAGAACGTTATTGTCCATATCAAAATAATTATCCTTTATTTCTTTTTGTGTTTTATTAACTGAAATTGTACCCACTGAAAACTATGTTTATTGTTTCTATCCTGGAAATTAGAATATTATGAGAGACAGTTACCTTCAACAAATCAGGGTGGCTTGTACAAAATCTGAGTAGAGAGTGAGAGTAAAAAAAAACTTAGTGCCAAAATTCTTTGACACCCATGTCCAGAAAGGCAAAGGTAGAAACATCAAATATGACTGCTCTCTAGTAAGAGAGGGTCCCAGGATGAAAAGACCAGACCTATTTGTAATTAGGACAGGGATGGCATAGTCCAAGGGGTAAATGAGAGGTCAGTTTTCCAACCAAAGCCAGCTCAGGAATAACAAGGTACTGTTACTGGGCAGCCACCTTCCAGAGTTAGGGCCTTACAGCATATGGCATCTTCACAACTAGGAGGCTTGCTTTATGTATGTATGTATGTATGTATGTATGTATGTATGTTATTTTCCCCTCTTTCTATCCAGTACTGGAGATGAACCCAGGGACATTCTAACTGAGCTACAACCACAGATTTTTCTCATTTTAGAGAGAAAGTCTGGCTAAATTGCTGAGGCTGGCCTCAAACTTGTAGTCATCCTGCCTCAGCCTCTGAGTTGCTGGGATTATAGGTGTGCACCACTGTGGTGGGCTACTAGGAAGCATTTTTAAGGTGGCATCTGAGGACTTCCTGACTGATACTAGGGATGCATTCCCGTTGTGTTTGGGATTTACAGGCTCTTATACTGTTAATGGAATTCATATAATTTATTTTGATGAACTTTAATTCAGTGAGAAGTAGGTAATTAATTATGCTTTGTCTATTCAAAGAAGTGTACTGTGAATATATTTTTTCATTTCACACTTAGTCAACACAAAAATAAAGCTAAATACTTAAAATGTTCCCAGTTTTCAGAAAATATCATTTTCATAGAATATCATGATAATTTTAGAAAAATCAGGCGACAGTTTTTTTAAAAAATCAAAGACAGTGATCATTTATAGGAATAATTGATCATTGTAATAACAATGGGATATCCTTTTAAGCTATGAAACATTCTGAAAATGTTTAGAGTTAAGTAACAAATAGACTAAATCTCAACATTTCTGAAAAACGCTTTTTAAGAGAGATTTTCCAATGTAACTCCTCCCTCTCTCTCATAGCACGATATAACAAAGAGCTCAATTTGAATCTTGGTGTTGCTATTTAATAATTGTGAGACTGTAGGCTTTATTGCTTTAATCTCTCTGAACTTCATTTATAAAACTTAGGTAATTAAACCTACCTTAATGGTTGTTATAAAGAAATATAGGTGCCTTTCATAGGAACTGGTTAGTAAATATTGATTTTTCACTTTGACTTTTTCTTGGACCTTCTTTGTAGTTAACTTAGTTATCATTATATTCCCTCATTTTCCAGTCTTTGAAGAATTTGAGGCTTATCATCACCTACATTTAAAATTTTTTTAATTAAATAAAAGTTGTTAATCCCTCTTGGAAGCAGAATAATTATTGTAAGAATTTAAGCTTAGTTATATATTTTATCTTAAAAAGACAATTCATCCTGGGCATTTAAAAAAAAATAAGTTTTGGATCCTTTTTGTAGTATAATTATATGTATTTCAAATATCTATAACAGATCATTACACACAGATGTTCACAATTTATATAGTATGGTACACATTGAAATATAATACTATGATACAAGGTAATTGGGCAATTTAGGAAAAACAACAACAAAAACACCTGTACACATTCCTATACTTTTCCTGACCAAGTCTTTTAATAAGTCTTTTAAGCTTTTAGATCACCAGGTATTATAGTTTAACTGGCCAAAGATTTGAGACAATGACTATTATCTTTTAAAAAACAAATCTAAAATTAAATTTTTATAAACATTATTCATAGGATAATTGAAAAAAATTACTTTTTCCCTTTGCTTGTCTTTAACAACTATTCATTACCATATCTATTCTATAATAAGAGTGTGGAGTAGACACTAGGGGTACAAAATAGGTGAGTCTGCCTTTGAGAGGCTTTCAGTTCAGTGTGAGAGGTATTGAAATTGTTATTTTAGGTTTGCATGTTCATGTATAAGAGGAGCCCAAAGGGAAGCTCACCTGTCTGAGTAGCTTATGATGTGTTGGAGCTTAATGCAAATTATTTCTACATTTGTGTTCTTTATATATAAGTTGAAATATCATAGTCAGATGAAATGTATAATATAGTATAAATAGTAGGTACCTGTATATACAAGGTATATTAAAAATAAAGGTAGTTCAACCAAGTTCCCATCTGTCTTACTTGTTAGGTATACTGCTTATTTTGGGGGTACTTACATTAGCATAGCTCTTAGAGATCAAAGACATTAACTTGCTCATTTTGTTTCTGTTTCTATAGGAATTTCAGTAAACATTATCACGCTTTGTGTAAAGCAGTGCATCACCTAGCAACCATTGACTGTATTTTCTCCCTGGCCAAGGTCGCAAAGCAAGGAAATTACTGCCGGTAATATCTTTTATCTCTTCTCTTTATCATTGCTTCAGATAAAATTGCATTATTCAATTTATTCTAGTGTCTTTATTATAAAATATTACAGTTACTCAAATGTGTCAGATTCTTGGTAAAGTGAAATGTCATACACATAAAGCTTGATTTGAAAAATAACAAATTCCTTTCTTATTCCACCTATTAAATGAAAGCAGATGTTTCTAACTCTAGAAATGAATGTTATATTTTAATTTTTAAGTTTATGTGGTCAGTATATTGATAAAGTTTGAGTACCCTTTTCTTATGTTGACATTGATTTGAAGACTTTACATCATTTTAAACTTTATAAAAGCTTGATTAGGGCTCGGACTGTGGCTCAGCAGTAGCGCATTTGCCTGGCATGTGTGAGGCACTGGGTTTGATTTTCAGCACCACATATAAATAAATAAAAATAAAGATCTATGAACAACTAAGAAAAAAATTTAAAAAGAGAAAAGGAAAGCTTGATTAGCTAAAAAAAGGATTGAAGGAGAATGGACATTTCTGTGATTTTCTCTGTTCCTCCTGAGAGCCCAAATTCATCCCATTATTCTTTATTGGCTTTTAAACACTCCAACATGGTTTATTCTCCTTTCCGTTGTGGATGTTAGTATGAAATAAACCTAACTTTAAATCTTAGCTCTAACTTTTAGGAAAATTTTTTGTCTTCCAAAAGCTTGAGGGACACACACACACACACACACACACACACACATACACACCCTTCAGAAGAGTAAAAAAATATTTAGCTAATTGGCTTATTGTGAGGACTAAAAAGAAAGCCTATATATGACAGTGCCTAGCAGTATCTATGACCTACAGAGTTCTTAGTAGGCATATTTTGCTATTTATATTCTTTCATGTTTTGGTTTCTTCTTGTCACATTAGAGGGATTTGAACGAACACAGATTTGCATTGTCAGTCAGTTACCAATAGGCATTTTAGAACTGAAGCAGTGCAGTAAATGGGAAGGAAGGGAGTAGAATTATATATTCTATTTGTCATCTGTTATAGAAGGCTTAGAGTCCACAATCAGTTGACTTTTTGAAAGATTGAGGATTGAATCCAGGTTTACTATTCAACTATGTCTCCAGGCTTTTTTTTTTTTTTTTTTTTAATTTTGAGACAGGATCTCGCCTTGCTAAGTTGCTTAGGACACTAATAGTCTGGTGTTACTTAATTCCAATCATGGGTCGAGATGATGTATTCTTCTGTCTGATGAGCAGCCCTAGCTATTTCAGTCTAGCACATATCTGTCCACTGTTCAATATCCTAGGGGCTATTTCACATTGTTTTCAGTTATTCCAACTATGATATAAAAGCCTAAAATAAAAAGAAATCTGGAGAATCTGGAGAATGATAATGCAAAATGAGGGAAAAAATATTACCTTTTTGTTTTCTTATCATGTTGCTCAAAGTGATATACCATCT
Organism: Marmota flaviventris; assembly: GCF_047511675.1. Taxonomy (NCBI): domain Eukaryota; kingdom Metazoa; phylum Chordata; class Mammalia; order Rodentia; family Sciuridae; genus Marmota; species Marmota flaviventris. The sequence continues at coordinate 101,577,167 of NC_092502.1, read as the reverse complement.
TTGAAGAAGGTATAAAAGAAAAGCGCAGGTGCTAAAGTTGTAATCTGCTGATAACTTTCATTGGGTAGAGTTGAGAATTCAGAATTTTTCATCTTTCACCTATAATAAAAGGTAAAACAGTTGACAAAGGACCATTTCACAGTTAGTAGGTTAATCAGAAGATGAAGAGAAAGATAGTGTTCTAAATACTATTGACAATAAGGCATCTCCTATATAAACAAAATCTGCAATTATAAATGCTCATGTGACTATTTTTAGTCAATATTATTATTAAAAATTGATGTATCAATAATGTATTTGTAGGGCAAGATAAAATATGCTATTCTCATCCAGTCATTCCATATGAAGCATTCATCATGTAATATTTGGTGACTAGAAACTCGATAATCCTGTTTTGTTAAAAGACATCATGGTTTTCTGTCTTTCATTGTAGTTGTTCACCAAAATTTACTTGATGCAGTTTATAGGTGAACAGGTAGGAGGAGATTGAAAGGATATGGATGCTATAGAAATGAAAATATTAATTTGATTAATTATTCTAATTGGTGTCTATAAATCTAAAAATGAAAATGTTTTGTGGTTATGGAACAAAAGAGTTTTAGCTCTCCTTCCAGAAAATTATCAGTTTTAGGTAGTTTTGAATGCATTTTGTCTCTGAGAGTATGAGAAGAACCAGAACAAATGAACTAGAAACTATTAGAAGTTATTAAAATTTGGAATTCAGTATTTATAAATGAATGTATTTCAGGTGCATGCATGAAAGTTGATAATGCAGTTATATTCAGAATGTGTTACCCTATTTCAATTATATAAGCCTTGAAAACCAGAAAACTATGAAATAAAAATGTGACACTTGCCATTTTTAAATTCTTACTAAGGGTTTGGGGGGTATAGTCCAGTGGTAGAACACATGTCTAGCATTCATGAACCCTTGGGTTTGATCCCCAGCATGCCAAAACAAATAAGCAAACACATGTACACACACATATATAAGATACATATAATAATATGTAAAATTATTTATAAAATGGACTTTAAAATATTAAAAATAAGAGTCTGTTGGATCAGATGGTAATGGTCAAATTGATTTTCTTATGTGTACTGATGGTTTAAATACACTATTGAGTTAAAAATAGTTGTACAATGTTATATTACGATATATTTTTTAACCAATATGATGTGTCTATAAACATAAATTTATAGAGGAAGGTTGGGAATAGGAGACACCAAACTGATCTCAGTGATAACATCTGGGAGAAGTCCCAGCAGGGCTGGCTCAGGGGATAGGATAAATAGATAATACTGATAAGATATAATGGATGATAAGATATGAAGGCTTGGAAAACTGATAAGGTTCACAGGCTTAAAAAAAAATGAGATGCCTTAAAGATAGGCATCTCATTCTCAGATAAAACCTTTCTCACCTAATTACTCCTTACAAATTCTTTGACTCCCATCTACACATTATTTTACTCTAGTCAGGCTCCTCTCCACCCTGCCTCTTTTATTTCTCCTCCTTCTCCTCCTCCCCCCCCTCCTCCTCCCCCCCTCCTCCTCCTCCTTCTCCTCCTCCTCCCCCCTCCTCCTCCTCCTCCTCCTCCCCCCTCCTCCCCCCTCCTCCTCCTCCTCCTCCTCCTCCCCCCTCCTCCCCCCCTCCTCCTCCTCCTTCTCCTCCTCCTCCCCCCTCCTCCCCCTCCTCCCCCTCCTCCTCCTCCTTCTCCTCCTCCTCCCCCCCCTCCTCCTCCTCTCCTCCTCCCCTCCTCCTCCTCCCCCCCTCTCCCCCCCCCCACCTTGGGAATGCTAAACACATACTCTGACACTGAACTATGCTCCCAGCCACCCAAAATAATATTTATATAAAAAAAGTGAAAGATATAAATGATCATAGAAATTAAACAGAATATGAAAATTTTAGATCATTCCGTGTTCAGTCCAACACATGACATTATTAATACTAAGGTAATTATTAAATATAGAAATAATTTTATATGATTTACTTTATTATGCTCATTACTGAAAATAATTCAAGTAGTGATAATCTGAACTGTTACTTTTAGTAATGAAAATATGTTTGATCTTAAACAACAACAGAAAAATTAAAAGGGTCGTGAAAAGGTCATCTGTAGTCTTGGAGCCGTCAGAAGACTGCTAAGTTCGTGCTTCAGCGCACAGTTATTCCCAGTTATTATTTTATAGTTAAAATTATACTTTTATACTCAAAGCCTTATTCTGGCTCTTAATGTCTATGTTTAAGGTTTTGCTGTCTATTTAGTAACTGGGTACTGAAATTTTTCATGCTGAGAGATTTTTTTTTTAAAAAAAGCTATTTTCATGCCTATAAATTGAAATCTTAACTTTTTTTGCAGGCCAACTTTACAAGAAGAAAAGAGAATCATGATAAAAAATGGAAGGCATCCTGTGATTGACGTGTTGCTGGGAGAACAGGATCAGTATGTTCCCAATAGTACAAATTTATCAGTAAGTACCACATTTTAAGATTAAAAAAAGTAAAAGATGATAACATTGATTCCAGCTTTTTGGAATATCACATAAGTATTTTTTTATATTTATTTTGTAGTTGTACTTGGACACAGTACCTTTATTTTATTTATTTATTTTTATGTGGTGCTGCGGATTGAACCCAGGGCCTCGAACATGCTAGTGAGCCCTCTACCACTAAGCCACAACCCTACCTCCATAGATATTTTTTTCCCCATAAATATTTTTTATAATTTAAAATTATCCAGGTTTTAACTTTGGCTTTAAATGGACTAATCCTGGGTATAGTTTCATATTCACTATTAAATATGGAATTGATTCAAATTCCAATGAAAATTTATTCATAGATGGAAAGATTTAGCAACTGAAGAGGATTATCTTAGTTCTCCTAGGTAACACAATAACAATATTTACCAATACCCAAATATGCTGATGAGACTGGAATCACACCAGGGTTTTGTAAATTCCTATTATCATATAGTGTTATATGCTTTGTCGTGTGTTCCACTATTTTCAGATGCTCTGGGAAAAAAGACAAAACAAATGCTTTACCTCATTCCATGATAATTTTCATCATATGGGCTTGAGTTCTCTATAGAACATTAATGACCCTGAATACTTAACTCATTTAGCACATACTTAATGAGTGCCTCAGGTAGTTAAGTGAGTATTAGGAACAGAGAGTAGTAAGCTATTTGGAACTTCTCCCTGCCCTTGCAGAGCTGTGGCCTAGCAGAGAAGATGGACGGACTAATATAGTACAGCTTATTTAGTGCTAGAATGTTGTTAATCAATGTATTCTGGGAACAGGTAACAGCTTGACCTAACCTAGTGTGGGAAATATGAAGAAGGTTCCCCAAGGTGACATACAGACTGAAGAATGAGTCAGTGTAAGCTAGGGAGAGGGGGGAAATATGCTACATAGAGGAACCAACCTGGCAGAGACTGGAAGTAAGGCGGACCAGGGTGAACTTAAGGAACTGAAAGATATTAAGTGAGGTAAGGGCACAGAGCATAAGAAAAGATGTGTTTAAAGATAAGGAAGAGGCCAGTTTACTTATAGGTTTTGTTCAGAAATGTACATTCTTAAAAGATTGAGAATACTAGCAAGAGAGTGAATTGGGAAAAATATGAATTGTGGCAGGTGTGTGAGTTACATTGAAGTTACATTATCAGAGCTAAGCAGAGCCAAATACTAAAGTGGTAAGGATAGATTTTTATCCAGTAATATTGTTGTAATAAGGAAAAGAGCCCAGCATGACTTTGACTTGACTAATTTGTGCAGGGGCTAAAAGGAGAATGAGAAATTGGCAGGGGGGTGAACTGAAAGGGGTGGGGTGAGATTGGTTAATGTGAAACCTGTCTGAATTTGTTAACCTGTACTTATACCACAGTTCAGAGAGCTAGCTCTTATTCCCTGAGAGGACAGTCTGGGTGGTAAAATATATATATCTCAAAGAGGCAGAGAAATAATTTAGAATTGCAAGCTTTCTAAAGTAACTGCTCTAAGAAAGGCCTTAGTGGTCTATCTGCCTATCACCAAGTTTGTGCTGGAACAAATAGTAAATTCTCCTGGCAGCACTGTGTTTTCTCAGGCAGACACTGTAAGAGAGTCTGGTTCTTCTAAGGATGCTGTCTTGAGCTGTTGAAAACTATGCTAGTGTTCACGTATTTTTAATGAGGAGGGTGGACTAAATTATTTGTGTTCAGAGTTTATAATTATTGAGGCTGAAGTTGAGACCTAGTTGAGAAAAGGGCAGTGGTGCTGACTAGTGGTTGATCAAGGAGACAGCCTTCATCAACATTAAAATAATGTGCAATTGGGGCCAAAGAATATGTAAGAAATAATTGAGAGATTGTATCTGAGAATGAGGTGCCGGTCTTTAAGATTTCAGAGGTGGTATTCTTTTGGGTGATGGTAGGATCTAGGTAAGCCTTGGAAGGTGGGTAGCAGAAGGAAGAAGGTATTTGGAAATGAGCTCAAGAAAGAGAATTTGGGAGTCATCCATGTGAATGTTGAGATTGTCGAAGGTACCAAGGGATCTTTTGTGGAAGATGATAGTGATCCAGGTGTCAGAGATTATAGGGCATGGGCACTGGTGACATAAGGTTTCTAGGTGCCTTCAGTGAGGATAAACAGAAGTGGTAAGACCTAAAGAAGCAAAGAAAGACTTCTGAGTCCTAAGTTGCATTGGGTAGGATGTGGCTCAGCTCCCAAAGAGAGGACTGCAAGGGAGTTTTCATCTAAGTCAGTGTATGAAGAAAATGTTAAGCAAATGGTTAAAAATATACAAGTATCAAGAAATATTTCTGAAGACAATGAAGAATTAAGATGTAATGGGGCAGTCAGATAGTAGACCAGAACTTCAGGGAGTTGGGACTATTACAAAATATTCCATCTTGGACCATGACTAAGGGGGAGAGACATGTGGCATGGTGAATTTGGCTGGTCACAAGACTGGTAATCTAGTTTCATGTTGCATTTGATATTATACAAAGGCTTATTGGTAGTTTGTAACCTTATTATCTTAGTTGGTTCAGGCTGCCGTAACAAAACACCATAGATGGGGTAATTTATAAACAACAGAAATTTGTCTCTTGTAGTTGTGGAGGCTCAGAGGTCTAAAATCGAAGTCTCCGTATCTTGTGAGGCCCTGTTTCCTGGTTTGTAGATGCTACCTCACTGTGTCCTCACATGGTGGAAGACTTGACAGATCTCTCTTAAGCCCTCATGACCTAATCACTTCCCAGAGCCCCCCACCTTCTAATGCCATCATCTTGGGAGTTAGAATTTCAGCATATGAATGTGGGGGTGGCATGGAGACACAAATATTCAGACCATGGCAATCCAAGGACTACTGTCTGTAAATTGTTTACTCTCATTAGAAAATTTGTCTATTACTTAATATATCAAATAAGACAATAAGTACTGATCTTTCATTGTCTTTAGAAAGACATAATTCCCTTTTCAGTTCTCATAATAACAATGGGGTATAACTTTTCTTGAGTAAGTAATATAGTTCCAATAGATAATAGCTTGGTTTATATTTAACTTATTAGTCACATAAAAATCTTTTCCTGTTACTGGGTTCCCATGGCCATCAGCTAGATCCCAAGTATGTTATTCTTGACCTTCCTTCCTTCCTTCTTTTCTTTCTTCATCCCCCCTTAAAAAACAAAACAAAACATTACATTATACTATTTAATACAGAAAGATTTGAAGAACTAAAATAACCTTCTAATTACAAGGATGTTTTAAAGAAATATTGCACTCATATTTAAATCTTTACAAAATAAATGGAATGATTTTTTTTTAACCATCAGGCACCTCAGAATATTCCAGAATATTCATTTCTTTTACATATGCTTTTTCTAACTCGAGTAGGAGTTGATATAAAACTGTTGCTATGGTGAAGTGTATTCTATTTTTCAGGGTATAAATTTATATATAGGGATAATGTTGAGAAAGAACTTACTATGTGAAATTCACTGTATATTATGGCTATTAATTTATAAAATATGCCCTAAAAATAATTTCCTCAAAGTTGAATGGCATTGTTCCTTTGATAACCATTTAGTTTTAAGAAATAGTCTTCCATACATGTAAATTATAAATATGATTGATTTTCTGGATTCTGTATTATATGAAATTATTCCAGTGCTACTGAACAAACCAACTTTCTGCCCACTTTTCTTCTCCCCATTTTAAGAATGCTTTTTAAGCCCCCTGCCCCCTGCCCTTTTCTTCTTCCATAATTCATTGTGTAATCTAAGTATTATATTGATTTGGCAGCTTCTGGATCTTCCTACCTTCATCTTGCCCCTCTCCAATCACTCTCCACTCTGTAGACAGCCACAGGGCCTTTTCTGACCTGTCATGTCATTCTCCCATTTGAATCCATGCTTTATGTTCCAACCATATAGACTTCTTACACTTCCCAAGTATCTGTGGGACTTGGCAGATGGTATCTGCTGCCTGGAATGTCATTTTTCTCCACCTTCCCTCTTCTCACCCACACTCACAACCCACTCCACCCCACTCTCTAGCTAGCTCCTGATAATTCTTCCAGTTTTGTCTTGGATGTACCTTCTTACATGAAGCTTTCCCTCACCGAGGCTGGGATGGGCACCCCAATCTCATACCTACCTATGTTTCTATCTTGGTATCTATCCCACCAAATTATAATTTATTTTTTCTTTTTTTTTCATTTGTACTTCCCAGCAGACTGTAAGCTTGAAGAGAACAAGGAATATTTCCCTCTTTTTGTAGGTGTAATTTCACTATTAATCACACATCTCTAGCACATAACAGGAACCTAATCAGATTTGTTAAATAAGGATTAACTAGAAGCTTCAGCAGTCTCCAAGTCTCACTTTAAAATTTTGCCTTTTTGTTCCATAAAATGTTACTTTTCAGGATACTATGGAGTTTGGATCAGGTGGGGGGTGGGGAGGGTTTCACATTGCAGAATAACTGCCCTGTAGAACTAGAAGAAAAATTTTGGATTTTGTAGTACAACATCTCTTCATACTTGTGAATAAAATACATCCCAGAATAAGGAAATAACCTTTCATAGGTTGCCCAAGTTGGATAGTCTTAGACTCTTTCCCCAAGCACAGATGTATTCTACGGCAAACCAGTGCTTTCCAAACTTTTCACTTCACTGAACCTAGAAAATGGTAATATTTTGATGGTTCACTGGAATTAAAGGAGAAGGTAGAGGTTGCTCAGAGCCAAAGGAGATTGGCCCAGAGGCTGTGGTCACCCAGCCCCACCTGCCACCTTGAGGATTAATTGGTCAGAGTCATGACACACCTCCAGCACTATGAAAAACCAAGACATACTCCTTGGGAACCTTCACTATAAGACACTGCAGTCTCAACCCTCCGTGATTGTTTGTTTATTAAACCAAACAGCTTTCTTTCTATTAAATAGATTTTGATAGCAATTAAAATTGAGGATTTGTTTGTGGAGTTCTTTTATTTTGTTTTTAGCATAAGTAATATAATTCAACTTATTCGGAAGGGCAGTGGGGGTGGGACTGAGTCAAATGTGCAGAGTAAGAAGATTCCCAGGAAGCACTTTGAACCCTGTAGATATATCTACCCAGGGGAAGTCCACAGTCTGGATGTTATAGAGCTAGGACAAGGTGGGCACTGGGATCCTGGTCCCAGTTGTTTCTGAGATCAAGAAGTGGCCTGGGGCTTTTCTATCCCAAGTGCTGTGTGTGACACATAGTAGGTATTAATGTATTTGTTAGTAATGAGTGTTTGAAGCTGGTAAAGATGAGGACAGGCTTTCCAATTTCTTCTTTCATCCTAGTACATGTATACTTTTAGTTGCCCCAGAAATGCTTGCTTTGGTTATAGAAGAACTAAAAGACTAATTATAGTAATATTAATAAACTGTTGACTATTTGTACCTAATTACCAAGCAGAACAACAATAATGCATACCATAAAATACATCTAAGCTTTAAGCTTAATTTTGTTCTGTGGCTCAATTATTCTCATAGATTCTGCTAGAAATGTGTTTTTCATATGGCATGGTTATTGGATTATAAGTCCAAGGATAAAAGTTAGAGGAAATATTATGGTAATTGAGCACTGTGTTCTATGACTTCTCTCCTCTAGTGTCCCTCCCTTCCTTCTTCTGAAACAGTGAAATAGAAAAGATGATTTGTATGATAACTGATTTCTTTTCAAGTGTTCTAACCTATGCTGCTGTCTCTTTGCCCAGAATGTTTCTTCTCCTCTCTCTTACCCATCTCCTTTGATTGAACTCCTATTCATTCTTGAAGATCTAATAGAATACTCCCTCATTCTTAGAGCCTTCACCATTACTGTAGCCAGAAATAACCTTTTTCTCTTCTAGCACTTTCTTCTGGTCATGTACTACTTTTTGGCTCCAGGGATAATGGAGAAGTGACATGGTGATAGGAGATATAAATTCAAATCTTGTTCTGTTGTTTTACGGTCATGTTAGGACATCATACTCCATGGGATTTAGTTTCCTCAACCATAAAATAAAGGGTCTGGACTGTGTACCAATCAGGTCTCACATCCAGTGGAAGGTCAGGTGGGCAGCATTCAGGGGTCAAAAGGATTGACATCTCAACACACAGCGAGTGCTGCTGTCCGGGCTTGTGGTCCTCTTTTCTGTTTCTAGGTCTCTCTGGGCTAAATAGCAAAGATTTTGGCCGAGAGCTTATCTGGAGGAGGCTTTCACTGGAGAGTCTTTCACTGTAACCTGCCCTTGATTGACATTTTCAGGGAATAAAACACTTTGAAACTGCCAAATTTTTTCAGCGGCCTGCAGCTATTATAAAAATAGTTCTACCATGATTGTTCCTTAAAGGTAGATGTCAATATCTTTACCTGTCAAGGAAGAAAACATTATTTGCAGAAAATTAGCTGTTGCTCAAGTTTTGGAATTAACTCATGACTATCTTAAACTTTTTCTTTTCTACTGTGTGTCTTCTGATTTCAGGGATATTATGGCCAACTATTATCTAGTGTACCCAGTGGTGGATCCAAGGACCCTGACATAGGAGCACTTTTCTCCTTACTTAGCAGTGACTAAGTGACTATGATTCTCTGTCATTGAATAAGGGTCCCCTTTAAAACATCTGTCAGAGGATGAACTTAAGTTAACATTCCAAGTTTTCCTACTTAGTAATAGTATTATTGGTCAAAATACTTCTCCAAGCTTTTATTTCCTCACCTATAAGACAGGAATACAGTAATTCTAGTATTACCCTATCAAATTGTCATAAGAACTAAATGAGATGATACAAAATCATTAACACAGTGCCTGGCACTCATTAAACTGTGATTTTCATAAAATATTTTAAGGTTTACCTTTTATTTTTTCAACTTTTTAAAAATGTTCTCCTTTACCAAATAACGTGGCATTTAATGTTGAAGTTGCTTAGTTATCTCAAGTGTAGATTCACCGTTTTGATTCTCAGTGAACAATATTAAGATCTGATTGACTGATGCTATTCAGAAAGACATCATCCATACTAGGGTAAAAAGTTTACAGAATGTACTCCTAGCCTCTCCACAGGCTCATATGTCTTTCAAATCAGGGTGTCTCAAATACATATGGCTTTGTGATATTCAACAATATAGATATACCATAATTGCCTTGTAAATTGCTTTTATCTTGATGTTATAAAAAATTATGCAATTGTGCCTCAAAATACTCATGGTAGAAAACTTGGTAAAACCATAGGGAAAAACAAAACACATCTAGGTAATTAGATTTTTCCCCATTTTTGTCAATAATATGGTTTTTCTTTGTTACTCATTAAGTGATGTATTTCTCAATGAATAAATAATTTCTCTTGAAATTATTTATTGTCATATCTAATTTAATCAAAACTAACTTTTCAGGCAAGACAGATGGCAGCAGATTATATTGGTTATAAGTGTGTCCTCTCCTAATTTAAGTGTTAAATAATCTATCTGGATCTCAGTTTCTTTACCTAAAAAATGATGATAAATGAATATACATTTAAAATGATGCCTGGCATAGGGCAAGCACTGTATAAATGAACTTATATTTTTAGTTAATTAGCTAAATAAAATAAATTGATGCTAATAGCCTTGGAAAGCTGGGGAGTTTTATGTGTGTAGATTTTTAAATAGAGGTGGAAAGGGAAGTACCCCCCAGATGCACCCCATTCTTCCCCTACCCTCCTTCCTGCGCCAAGACAACTCAGCTGATGCCTGATATAGCACCTGTTACTTCCCATCTCTCTTTTGTCCAAGGCTTTCCCAACTCTCTTTGGGCTGTAGAGGCTATAGTTCCCATAGAAGGAAACTCCAGGAGAAGGACAATAGCTGCTATAGCTTTGTGAGGCCAGATGGGTGCCAGAACGTGCCAGTACCACCACAAGGGAGTCCCGATTTGGCCAGGAGACCATGTAGGACTCTTGTGGTACCCATGTGGGACTTCCTGGACTAGAAAGAAGGTATAGGGGAACATGGACTAACCCTCCAGTTTCCTTAAAGAAGGGCCACTGATGGTTCTGGAAGTTGGAGGGTTTTGGTGAACTGACTCTTATAGGAAATCAATCAAAACTCATACTGTATGTAGCTCTGCTACATGACCAGTAGACATCTGCTGGTCCAAGAATGGGTCATTAAATTATTGGATTGTGTCATGGTCTAGAATAAGGATGACAGATTTAACAAGTAAAAGTATATGATACCCAGTTAAATTTGAATTTTAGAAAAATAATTAATAGTTTTTTATTAACTATGTCCTATGCATTATTTGTTTTATGCTAAAACATTATTTATTATCAGAATTTTAGATTTTACTAACATCCTGTATTTGATCTAGCAACCCTAGTTTATCTAAAAGGACTTGGTAGAGGGTCCAGGATGGTAAGAGTAGCCTTTATTCAGCTCTGGGAAATTGCTCTTTAAATTTTACTCACTGGCTTAGCTTAGAGATGGATAAATATACCCCTAATCCCATTCATATTTAGGATTATGGTTTAATCACTTCAGTGATTTGAAGAGTCTAAAGAACTTCAATACATATTATAAATGTTCCTCTTAAAGGCTCTTGTAGTTTATACTAACACCCCAGCAGTATTGAGTGAAAATCTGAGGGAGGTAATTAATTTGACCTTAGTTTGTGTATGATTGGCAGCCCTAGTCTTTGTTAGCCTTCAACAAATTGGTCTTTGGGGGCACTGTCACTAGAGTGAGGATAGAATAACTTACCTTATAATATTTGTTTTCTAATATCCTGGATTATAAAACCATAGTAATCCATCCACAATCTCCACAGGGTGAGTTTTTGTTTGGAGTTTAGTTTTTCATCCAATAGCTTTCTTCACTTTCATATTTTAGTAGAAGCCAAAGCACAGCACTGAGTGTCTGGGGTCTCTAAGTGTCCAAGCAGCCATGTCAGTGGCTCTCCAAGTTGTAGCCTTTCAGCTTAACTTCTGACCAGAACAGCAGAGTGCAGTTCAAAACTGGTGTTTGGATCTGGAAGCAAACATGGTAGTCATGCTGGCATTTTAGAAGGCATGTTAGATATGAGCTTCTCCATATACTTGTCTTCTTAATATTATTTTTTGACTTTTGAAGGACCTAAATTTCCCATAAAGTACACAAAGCAATTTAAAAAGACATTAAATTTATTTACTTGAGAATTTGAGACATTTCATACATTAAGTGTATTGAACTCATAGAACTTTTAAATGAAAATATATTAAGTGTTAAAGGAGATTACTTAGAGTAATTTTTGTCTTTTTGCTTTCAATATGATGCCTTTTGAAGACCCAAAAGTGTTAATTTTAGTGCAGTGAATGTTAGTTCTTCCTTTTATGAGTGAATGTGTTTCTTCCTTGAGATGATGATAATGATGAAAATCATGGAGGGGTTGATGTGGTAAAGATGGTGTTGGAGTTATTTTGGCACTTGTTTTCTCTCTTTTTTCTTTTAAACACAGGCATGACAGGTTTTGAAAATTGAAGTAATCAGAAACTAAAAAGGCATGTTAGAGATTTTCATAAATGTGTGTTATTCTGATACCCACAGAATACCAGCCCAGTTAATGCTACCTGATGCATGTACTCACCACTAAACGAATTGCCTGTTCTTTAAAGATTTAACTTTGTATATTTTTTGTTTATGTGTGTTTGTGTTTCATATATATATATTTCATATGTTTACAATACAATTATATATATATATGTTTTAGAGTATACATGTACACATAAACATGATTTGCCAGTTACATAGAATCACATATCTTTCCAAGATTGGAGTTTTTCTGTTTATTGTTCATGGTATTTGGGGTAGAGTTGTTTTAAAATGTAATGTACTTGATTAATTGTATAATTTGTGGATAATATGGACATTTCTGATCCTGTAGTTTAATCCTATTTCTTCCACAAAATACTTTTTTTTTTCATATTTAGAATTTTTGGTCCACCTGTACTGGATAAACCTCTAGGGTATGATGTAGTAGATCACTCTTATTTACTTACCTGTTGTTACCAATCAATATATATATATATATATATATATCACTCGGTTTTCCAATTTTCTGGGAACATCCATCATGTGAAACATTCATGTGTTGTCATGGTTTCTTTCAGTATCTTTTTTCATACCATATGGTTCTGTTTTGTTACTGCTACAATATCATATTGTTTAACAAATACTGAATATTTCTCCATTGATATGGGGCTATGTTTATATATCTCAATATGTATTTTTATACTTTTTATCTCATGTATACTATTATAATAACTTTAAATAAATTTATCACACAACTTCTTTAAAAAAAAGAAGAAGAAGAAAGAAATTCTTTTAATCTCTGAGGTTGTAAAGATACTCTCCTGTAGGACTGGGGTTGTGGCTCAGTGATAGAACACTCACCTAGCATGTGTGAGGCCCTGGATTCAATCCTCAGTACCATATTAAAAATAAATAAATAAAGTAAAGGTATTGTGTTCATTATAACTAAATAAAAGTATTAAAAATAAAATACAATAAAATTTTAAAAGATACTCTCTTGTAATAACTTGGTAAAATTTCATTTTCAGATTTAGAGTTTTCATCATTATATCTTTCTGTATGGATCATCAGGTATTCTACACCAGTTTTTCAACAATTCATTCATTCCCTATCAATATACAGAATTATTAGTCACATATTAAGTTTCCATGTTTTTATGGGTCTGTTTGGGATACTATTATTTTTTACTGCTGCTTTTTGTGTTTGTTTTGTTTTTTTCCCGAAGCCAGATCACACAGTCTTACTTACTGTAGTAAAGTAATTATCCTTTACATCTGAAAGGGAAAATTCTCCCCACCAATTATTCTAGTAGCACTCGTTGACTTTTCTTTTACATTTAAACTTCTCCATTTCATTTTAGAATCAACTTACGCACTTTTTGGTTGGGGAGAGGTAGGCACAGGATTGATTTTTAGATCAGTTTGGGAAATGGTTGATATCGTTACCTTGATACAGATATGACATGTGAATATGTCATGTACTTCCATGAATGCTATGTACTTTTGTTTTTCTTTTAATCTTCTCAGTGAAATTTTAAATTTTCCTCTACAAAGATTTCTGTATGTTATTAGATTTATTGCTAAATGCTTTCTGTTGGTTCATAGTTCATATCCTTTTACAATTATGTTTTCAAATTATTTGTTACTCTTACAGAAAAATGCAGGTGATTTTGTAACCTGATTTTGCTATATCATGAATCTAGCTACTTTGCTAGATTCTCTCATTAATTATAATATTTTTTTCTAGAATTCTCTCATTAAATATAATATTTTTTCTAGAGAGTCCCTATTGTTTTCTTTGTAGACTATGTGACCTGTGAATAATGATAATTTTGTTTCATCCTTTGTAGTCCTTAGGCCTTTAATTTCTTTTTTTGCTGTGTTATCCTTTCTGGGACCTCAAAGAAAATGTGAGCATCCAGTCTTGATTGATTTAAAGGAAAGGCTTCTAACATTTCATTATTATGTCTGGTGTTTGCTGTAGGGATTAGGTAGATACTCTCTACCTGGTTAAAGAAGTTTTTAAAGGGTCATTTTATTCCTTCAGTCATTCACCACTCAGTGGTATGTAGTATAAAGGACAGAACTGTTTCCCAGCTAAATAAACATTGTTTAAATATTAAAACTATGAAATCTAAATGTGTACATAATATTTTTTCTTATGTACAAAGAATTAATATTGGCATATTAACTGGCTCCAACTCCTAAAGTTCAATTGAATTAGATATTATATCATCCTATAATAAATGTAGAAGAAATGAAATAAGAAACAAGTCAACAGTTTCTCTGAAGTTCAGTATAAAAGAAAAATGCCATTCCTTTTGTCATTGGGAAATGTCAGACTTGCATATTCACTTTGGATAATTCATCCATTTAGGTAACTTGTACACAACTTAAATTCAAAGGAGAGTAATACTACTATATGCGTAAGTGCCCTACACATAATTTCACTTAATGAAACTCTACAAATAAGTTTAATTTCTGACTTTTATATTTGACTTAGGCCAAATTTATTTTCATTTCCTATTTTCCATTTCCTTTAGTTCATTCCTTCTGTTTCAATTAATTAGTGTATCATATATTGGGAATTTTTCTTAAGGTGACTGTTTTAAGTATCTTATATTTTTAAGCAATAACAATTTACAAAAAAAAAAACTGTGATAGCATTTATAGTTTCAAAGGAATTTCATATTTATTTTGAACTTCATAAATTCACGTAAGGCCAAGATTTCTGGATTTACTCAATCTTACAGATGAGGAAGTGAGGTGTAGCTACTTAATGACAGTGCCAGAAGCAGAAGCCCAGATTTTTAGCACTAATGCTAGGGTGCTTTATCACTCTCTTATTAAAACAATTTATTAAACTAAGGTTTTAAAAAGTACCTTTTCAAATTACTGATTCTCACTAGATTACTTAAACAGTACGTTTAAGTAATCTTATCCCTCAAGGCATTGTGGAAAGGAACCAGGCTTTGACAAGACAGAAGTTGTACGTTTTTTCTGTGTGAGTGTGGTGGCCCTGTGCAGGCAGCTCCTTTAACAGTGTGGGCACAGTTCAGGGAGTCTGGGGATGGCACCTGCCTCCCTCCTTTGCTGTATGGTCCCTGCAAATTCATTCTTTTCTTCCACTCTCCGTTGTGTACTTTTCTCTATTGCTTTATTTCCGTGCAGTGTTCTCAAAGTTCCAAAACCACAATGTCATTGAGAAGTTCTGTGAATTTTTCCTAAGTTATGCAAATGTGTTCATAAAAAGTTACTTGAATGCTCCTGAGGATGATCCATGAAATAATTATTCTTTTGGTTTTTGTTGATTTAGTATTTCTTTTGATATTGGATTAATCTTTATTTTTTTCAGCTAATTTTTATTACTTACTGTAGCACTGGAAAAATGGCAGTGACACAATTTCTCTTATTGAATTTTTGCATCCATCAGGCATTCATCAATATCAACTATACAAGGTATAATTGTTTGTGATTCCCTAGACAAAGCCATATAACTTGCTCCATAAGAACTTATTAGTTTCTAGATTGAAAACTGTGACAAAAACCCTATCTTTTGAGGAGTTCATCATGTCTACATTTAAAAATCAAGTTACTTTTTTAAACACTAAACTAGTTTAAAATGTCATTATAGTATAAATGACATCAAAACACTATTCAAAATGTTTGAATAAGACATAATAAATTATTAACATCTATAAAACCCAGGGATGAGTCTATGTATGGTTTTTAATTACAGTTTCACACTAATATTTTGGTAGTATATCCCTCCCTTCCAACAGTCAAACTCTCCAATATGTCATTATTATTTCTTCTTCTTCCTCTCTCCTTCCCCTCCCCCTCTCCCTTCCCTCCCTTCCCCCTCCCCCTCCCCTCCCCCTCCTCCTGAATGCATTAGGGTTGATACTTTGTAATATTTACTTTAGGATTTTTTAAAGTAAATGAAGTATTACAGCCATAGCTAGGGTTGTACCTAATTAACTGCCATCCCTTTTCCTCCCTCCTCACTTCCTACCCTCTCTGATAACCATTATCCTGATATCCTTATGCATGGCTTTTATTCTTCTATTTGACATATGTATCTACTAAAATATATAATTACGCTTTGTGTATTTTTCAATGTACATAAATGTCCCTTTGAGCCTATACTACTGTGTTCTCCATCACAAATATTGTTTAGTAATTATACAAGCAGATCTATTCATTTTTCTAATGATAGAAAATAGATTATTTCTTTTTCTATTATGAATACAAACTATATTACATGAATAATCTTATAAGTGATGTTTTTATCCCTTGTGTATTTTTCTAGGGTGAATATTTTAAAAAGAAATTGCTGGTCATATATACCAGTATACAGAATTTTTAACTTTACCAGTCATTTCCAAATTGTTTTCCATATCTTTGCCAACATGCTTCGTAAAGTGACTTTTCACCTTTATTATAATCTGATACATGTGAAAAATTATCTTTTAAAATTATTCCTTTTTAAATTTTTTTTTAGTTGTTGATGGACATTTATTTATTCATTTTTATGTGGTGCTGAGGATCGAAGCCAGTGCCTCACACATGCCAGACAGGTGCTCTTCCACTGAGCCACAACCCCAGCCCTTAAAGTTATTCTTTCAAAAATCTCTATTCACATTTCTTTATTCTTTCTCTTTAAACTTATTTTTTACTTGATTACCATTGCCATTGTATACTTTATTCTTTATTTATTTTAGTATTATATATAATATTTGGTTTTATTTTGACAAAATAATACTTGTAAGGAATTTGATTTCAATTCCTACTTTCCTTATCACCTCCCTCCTGCTTTTTTTCCCCCTCTACTCTACTGGTCTTCCTTTCACTCCTTTATTTATTTTTGATTTGTGCTTTCTACGTATACATAAAGGTAAAACTCCCTGTGGTACATTTATGTATGCATATAACATGATTTTGTTATATTCATTTCATATATCCTTCCCTTTCCTATCCTTCCTCTCTCCCTCTCATTCTCTATCTTCTACCCCACTGATCATCCCTGTATAATTATTTCTGATCCATCCCCCACCATTGCCTTCTTTCCCTTATTTGGCTCTAGATTCCACATAATGAGAGAAAGCATTTGACCCTTGATTTTTCTGAGTCTGGCTTATTTCACTTAGCATGATATTCTCGGTTTCCATCCATTTAAGTTTATTTTTAATTGATACATAAAAACATAAAAATTATACATATTGATGGACCATGTGAGATGTTTTGATACATTTGTACATTGTGTAATGTTTAAATCAGGGTAAACATGTCTGTCTCCTCAAATATTTATCATTTCTTTATGGTGAAAACATCCAAAATCTTTTCTTCTAGCTTGTTGAAATACATAGTACTATTACTGTTCCCAGCCTTTGGCAACTACCATCCTATTCACAATTTCAGTGAGGTCAGCATTTTTAGATTCCACATATAAGTGTGATTTTGGTACCTGGCTTAGTTCACTTAACATAGTGACCTCCAGTTCTATTCACATTGCCACAGATGACAGGATTTCATCCTTTTTAATGACCAAGTGGTATTTCATTGTGTAAATGTAGCACATTGTCTTTATCCATTCACCAGTTGATGGACACTTAGGTCGTTTCCACTTTTTGGCTATTGTGAATAACGTAGCAATGCATATGAGAGTGCAAATGTCCCTTCAACATACTGAGTTTGTTTCCTTTGGATGCTTACCCAGTGTTCTTTCAGATAAGTAAGCAATTGCTTGTGGGACTCTTGAACAATGCTGCTGATTACATTTTCCTTTCCCTGATTATTAATATGCTTTTTGGTCTTTTGTGTTTCTTTCTCATCAAATATCCTATTCTTATCCTTTGCCCATTGTTCCGTTGGTTTGGTTTTAGTGTCATTAATAGGTAGGAGTTACTTTTATATTCAGGATATTATTAGCTTGTTGTATGCCTTTTTATTTTTTGTTTGGTGATTTCTTTTGACAATGATTTCCCTTTATGATTTACGTGTTTTCCAGTCAAAGAATTCACTGTAACTATATCAGATTTTATAATTTCTATTGATGCTGTTGTACATTTGTGTTACTTCCAGTTTGAGGCGATTATGTGAAGTACTGGTGTGAACAATCATTTACTTATCTTTTGTTAAGCATCATTACATTTCTCTTTAATGTGTATCTGAGGACAGAATTGTATTATTTTTCTATTTTATTCAATAAATCATTCTCTATTTTGATGTTATTAATCTAATCTTCTATGTTTTCTTCTAAAAGTTTTAAGTTTTACTTTTCACATTTAGTTCCTTCATCCATTAAGATTTGACTTGGGGGACTTTGTGTGAGAGTTACTTGCTCCTTTTCCATTTGGATACCCAGTTGTCCCACCATTGTTTATTGAATATTGCATCTTTTTTGGCTGACTTGTAATCCCACCACTGATGACATGCACCAGAGTGGTATCTATAGATTTGGTTAGTGGGCTTTCTGTGACTGCTCTGTCCGCATTTTTCTAAAGTTGTATCACAATTTTTATTTCCTATAGCTTAATAATAAAGTCTCCCTCCCAGTTGTACTTCTTCAAAATTGTATTGACTTTTCCTTGATTTTTTTCTCCATCAAATAAATTTCAGAATTAGCTTCTGGAATTATATTGCTTTTTAGATTAATTTGTGAGAATGACATCATTTCCATTCAAAACTAACCTTTATTGAAATATAACATGCACAGATTGTAGGTATCCAGCTTGGTCAGTTTTTACAAAGTTACTCAAGTGTCCAACATCCAAATCCAGAAATAGAACAGTAGAGTAGAAATGGTGCCCCTTCTGGTCGGGGGAGTTCCTTTGAGTACCTCCTTGCTCCCTTAAGGTATTGTTGTCCTAATTTATTTTACCATATTTTAGTTTTGTCTGTTTTTGAGCTTTGTAAAAATAGAAACATACAATATATACTGTGTATTTTTTTGATCCAACATTAAAAAATATTTTTAGTTATAGATGGATACAATAACTTGATTTTATTTATTTTTTTATGTGGTGCTGGGGATCAAACCCAGTACCTCACATGTGCTGGCAAGTTCTCTACCAATGAGCCACAGCCCCAACCTGCCCCAACATTGTTTTTGTGTGAGTCATTCACAGATTTTCCATGTAGTTTATTTCCATTGTCATATAGAATTCTTTGTATGAATATATCACAGTTTATCTGTTTCACTGTTGATAAACATTGGAATTATTTGCAATTTGAGGCTATTTTGAAAAGTAATGCTGTGAACAATCTTTCACTTACCTTTTGTTATTTATCATTTACATTTCTGTTTAAGATGTGCTTAGGAGCACAATTCTTTAGCTATATCTGTTTTAAGTTTTAGTAGATACTGCTAAGGTTTTTGGTTTTTTTCTTCTCTAAGGTTTTTCAAAATGACATACAATTTATTTCCCCAACATCTTTGCCAAAACTATTACATTGACAATTTTTGTTTTTAAACTTTAGCTGTACACATGGAGTTGTGGTATCTTTTTATGATTGGATTTGTACTTTCACTTTCCTAATGATTATTGAAGTTGGACACTTTTGCATATTACTAGCGACCATTTGTATATCTTCTTTTGTCATTTTCTTTTTAGTTTTTTCTTTTGATTTATATATAATATTTGCACATATATGTATGATTCAAGTACTTGGAAAATACATAATGTAATGGTACCTTCTGTTCTTTAGATTTTCAGTCTATTAAATGGTACCATTTATAAACGTAACTTCCTTATTTAACATACTCCAATTTTTCAGTCTTCTCCTTTATAGTCCTGTTTAAGAAGATCTGTTTAAGAAGTTGTTGCTTACATCAGAATCATATGTTATTGTTTTGATAGCCCTAATATTTGTTTCTGTATTTCAAACCTATCATCTATCTGGAATTGATTTTTGTTTACTAAGTAAGATAGAGAATCAAGAGTTCATATTTTTCAGTATAGACATTCTTTGACCCAACCCAAGTCATCAAAAAGACCGTCCTTTGTCAGAGCAGCATTGTCATCTTTGTTATAATCAAGGAATGATATACATGCCAATCTATTTCTAGATTCTGTTCTCTTCCACTGCTATAACATTAATTATTTTAGCATTATTAATTAGTATAGCATTACTAATTGTATAGCATTACAATATTGAGCCTTCCAATTCATGAACACAGTATCCTACTTCATTTAATTAGATATTCTTTTATTTCCTTCCATAATAGTTTTATAGCTTTCTGTATAACGATCTTATTCATCTGTTAGGTTTATTCCTAGATATTTGACTTATTTTGATACTTTGGTAAATTGTTTGATTAAAATATATTTATTTTTAATTACTTAGTGCTAAAATGTAGAGGTTAAAGTTGACTTTTGAATACTGAACTTGTATCTAATTTGATTTCACTAAATTCATTTATCAGTTCTAATCATTTTTGTAAATTTCTTTTTGGGAATACAACCATATGAATAATAATAGTTTCATTATTATCTTTCCAATTCTTGTACCTTTTGTATCTTTATCTTATTCTTTTCACTAGTAAATGTTGAACTTTAATGCTTTCTCTGTATCATTAAAGATCATCAGATAATTTCCTTATTCTGTTAGTGCAGCAAATTCTATTGATTGGCTTTTGAATATTAAACTAATCAACCAACCTTGTATTTCTTAGAAGCTCTATACCTGGTATTTGCTTATTAAAATTTTATTAAGGGATTTTGCTTTTTATATTTATAGGTAAAATTAGTCTTAAATTTTTCTTTCTTGTAAAGTTCCTGTCAGGCTTTGGTATCTATATTATATTGATTGGCCTTATGAAATGATTTGGGAAGAATTTCCTCTTGTTCTATTATCTAGAATTTTTTTTGTAATATTAGTGCTATTTCTTAAATGTTTTCAAGAACTTAGTGGGGATGTTAGCTGGTTTAGAGATTTTTTGGTGAAAGGGCTTCAATTACAGGTTTAATTTTTTAAATACAGTATTATTAGATTCTCCCTTTTGGTATCATTTTGCCATTTTTAAAAAATAAATATTAGCTTTATTTAAAAATTTAAAAGTACTTAGTTATACCAGGTATGTGGTTGTTTATTCATAGGTTTATTATTTTTTAAATCTCTGCAGAATTCATTTTATTTTTTATCATTAGTTTCACCATTCTCATACCAAACTTCCTTCCCTTTTCTTACTATTCTAGGCTCTTTCTGATTCACTCAAGTTCCATTAGTGGAGATTCATTATGCCACATGTTGCTACAAGAGAAGAAATTACACAGGAAGAACAGCATCCCTAGTACAGTTTGACATCAGGGAAAATGCGAATGTGTGGCTTATTAGCTTTAGGGATGAATTGCCCCCTCCCCCAAAGTGCTGAGATGTAATATCTTCCAGTGCCTTGTGGCCTGTTCTGTGATGCCTTACAATCTCTGATGCACTTATTAGCTGATTGAATCTTTCTATAGTTTCCAGTTAACTTCTAAGGGAGTGTTTAATTGGCCTATTCTGAGAAGAGCTTTTATTCTAGACTCATTAACCAGTCAAAAGTTGGACTAGGTAGGTGTGGCCAAGGTATGGGTTCACATAGCATAGAGTATGGGTGCCTTGGGATAACTTCTCTGCAGAGGGCTGCAGTTGGACAAACTCCCTTAGCAGAATCTATACATGGTATGTGCTATAATCGATTAATACAAGGAAGGTAGAAAATTAGGTCATCTAAGAGCTGTAGCTCATCTGCCTCTGCCATATATTTTGGTAAAATGCCAATGAATAATTAAGTACTGACAAAACTCACATCTAGAATTGATGTTGTAAATTTCTTTTAATAGTCTTCTACCTATGACTGAAAAATCTATGTACTACTAACCCAAAATATGGTTTTGGGCAATTGGATATGTAATACCTATAGTTTTTTCTTTCTTTTAATTTATTTATTGGTTCTATTTAGTTATACATGACAGTAGAATTCATTTTGACATAATTATATAAGCACAGAATAGATTTTATTCTAGTTATAATGTAACAGAGGCCACAGCCAGCATCTCATTGGAGGGTTTGTTTTTCTGCCGAGGAGGATGTAAGCCACCTGAAAACTTAAAGACTAAAATAATTAATGAAGAACAAAACACAAAGAGTCAGAAATGTATTTAGAAAAGTGAAGCTCTTGATACATCCAGTCCACACAATAGCTGGAACCAGACAAAGGAAAGATGGCTCCTGTGGTTTATTTAAGGGGTACATCAAAGACAGGGGTAAGGTTTCAAGGGTAGAGTCTTGCTTCCTGATGTCCTGCAGTCAGCAGGTTGATTGGCATCTTGGCAGGTGTACACCCATCTCAGGTGCTGTGTGGGTCATGGCAGAGCGGAATAGAAATTCACAATGTCTCTGGGCAGTTGACTAGAGAAAATGTCCACTGGTCATTCCCAGACACCAGGTGTTTCGATCCCACTAGGCTTCCATGTGTGGTGACCTACACACAACCCATGGACGGCTTGTGACACTAATGCTTATAGTTTTAAGATGGACAGATGGAAACTGACAGATTTTAAATAAAAGCAATATGAAGAACACTCAGATAGGCAGATTAAAGAATGTCTGATGAGTTCAGCTTTCTCTTTATTTCCTTTTTTAATACCTTGAAACAGCTATGTGTACTAAGAATTCACTTTTCTGCAATAGCGTTGTTCAGGCTGGTATTTATTGTGATATGTATTGCTGATTGGATGTTATTGTTTCCCAAAAGTTCCTGCATTGGAACCATTGACCCCAGAGTGGTGATATAAGAAGCAGTGGAAGCTTTAAGAGATGGGGCTGAGCAGCAGGGGGTACAGCTCAGTGGTGGAGCACTTATTTAATATATATAAGCCCTGGGTTCAACCTCCAGCACCAAAAATAAGAAGTGAGGCCAAATGTTAGGTAATTAGGCCAGTGAGGCTGTTGTTCTCAGAATAGGTTAATACTGGTCTCATGGAATGAGTTAACTCACACAAGAATGATCTGTTAGTTATAAAAAGAGATTTGGCCCCTACCAGTCTCTGGCTTCCTGTCTTGTGATAAGATCCCTCTGGCTTTTGCTCTCACCATGGTGATCCTGTCCACTATGAGGCCCTCACCAGACCTGAGAAGAAGTCAATGCCATGCTCTTTGAGGTTCCAGAACTGTGAACTAAATTAACCTCTTTCCTTTACAGATTACCCAGCTAAGACATTTTGTTATAACAATGGCAAATGGGTTATACAGTAACATATTTAAATGTCACAAAGGAATGTTTTACCCAATGAATTCCCATTTATGGGATAAATTATGGATATTACATAAAAATCCTTCTGGTATTATAAGTGAAATTCCTTTTTGATTTCAGGAGGACTCAGAAAGAGTAATGATAATCACTGGACCAAATATGGGTGGAAAGAGCTCCTACATAAAACAAGTCGCATTGATTACTATCATGGCTCAGATTGGCTCCTATGTTCCTGCAGAGGAGGCAACAATTGGGATTGTGGATGGCATTTTTACAAGGTAAAAATACTAGTTTTATTAAATATACCTCTGAAAATAAATCAAACTCACATGAATTTTCTTTTTATGTGTGTTTTCAAAATAATCAGAGCTGAGTAGCTTAAATCATTTAATCATGTATCTTAATACCAGAAGAGACATAGCAGGCCATTTTGCCCAGTGTTTTTTTTTTTTTTTTTTTTTTTCAGTTATTTTAATTTTTGTTATGGTATTAGAGTTACAAATTTAATAGAGAAAGAAGGGAAAATGAAAAGGAGAAAAATCATCTCAGGCAATATTTCTTCCCAAAGGTGGTTAGGAAGAAATAGAGTTATTAAGCAGAATATAAGTGTTTGTTAATACTTGGGGTAGGATCATGTCTGCATTGGCTGAAATCTGGAAAATGTATTGAGGAAGAACTAAATGGATCAGAGTGTCTTAATCAGTAGCCCAGTGAAGTAGTCTGGGTGAGATAATTGGTAGTTTGGACTAAGTTTGTGTGGCTAATTTAAGTGGAAAGGAGTCACATTTGAAAGATATTCAGGAAATAAATCAATAGGACTCTGATAGATGGGGGTGTGGTGGCTGACAATGTTAGAGGTGACAGTGGTTTGTGCATCTGGGTGGAGAATCCTGGCATGTACTGGTAGAGGGTCTTAGTCTCTTTTCTGCTGCTAAAACAGAATACTACAGAGTGGATAATTTATAAAGAAAAATAAATTTATTTCTTAAAGTTGTGGAGCTGGGATGTCTTGGGGCAGGGGATAAGGCATCACTTGGTGAGAGAGTATAGGGGAATTTTATCTTATGTCTATCTTCCTCTTCTTGCATAGCTACCAATTCCATCAAAAAGGGGAACATTCTCATGAGCTCATCTAACCATATTTCTTCCAAAAGGCCTCCTCCATATGTATATATTAGAATTACTTGCAGACATTCAAGGAGAGCTGCTGTGTGTGCAGCTAGATAGAGTTCAGAGGGAAAAGTCAAAGGTAACAATATATTTGTTGCCATCCCTCTTCATGTTAAATGATGATAGAAGTTCTGAGTGTACATGAGATCATTTTGGCAGAGAGGATAATGGAGAATGATGTTTCAAGACTGACTCTTAGAACTGCTGAGATTTCATAGCTACATTAGAAGAGAAGCTTGAAAAACCACAGAGGAGTAGTAGCCAGAGAGATAGGAGAAAACCAAGGACATTACAGTGATGGTGTCGGGGGCAGGGGAAAGAGTGCTTTAAGGAGGAAGAAGATGGGACTAGAGATGTGGCTCAATGGTGACCATTTATTTGCCTAGCATGTGCCAGGCCCTGGGTTCAATTCCCAGTATTGTAAAAAAAAAAGGAGAAGGAGGAAGAGGAGGAAGAGGAAGAGACAGCGGCGGTGGCCAGCAGCACTGAAAGGTTAGGTAAGGTGAAATCTAAAAGAAAAGCCACATTTGGTCTTAGCTAAGTAGATGAGTTTACAAGGATACGTAAACCTTTTCTTTTTAAAATGTGATCACACTAAGCATTACTATTGTGTAACTTGCTTTTGTTTTTTAATATGTGGGGCCCATATTTCCCTATCAGTTTATGTAGATTAGTCTCCTGCTTTTTAAGGGCTTCAGTGTCTCTACAGTACAGACATTCTTTGATCTCCTTAATCTGTTGAGGGCTGCTTTCTAGTATACAGGGCATGTTCCCTGTCCATTCCTCTTTCCCCTACTATCCACTTGTTATCATTGGGAAGGAATCTGCGTGAATCATATTACATATGGCCCTAGGATTTTACTAGGATATAGTTTAATATTATCCCCTTATAGTTTTCATTTATTATTAAATAATTCAGACATCTAACATTCCCCTCTGTATCTATGACCCTTCTAAAGGAATAAAGCATTACTGATACAATTAAATCCCTAATCCTCCCTAATCCCATTGCCCTGTACCCCATTCAGAATAACTAACCGTTTGTCCTTGACTTTGGTATCATCCCATGAATTTCTCTATATTTTTACCTCAAAAGTATGTTTTTGAAATAATGCATTTGGTGTGTGTTTATGTGTTCTGTATCACACTATTCTTCTTCAAATGGTTTCCTCCCCTCAGTGTTATATTTATGAAATTCATCTTTATGGGTATATATACTTCTAGTTCATTAATTTTTTCCTAATTATTATATTCCATTGTATGCATACACCACAGTTTGCCCTATTCCTTGACTATTATTCACCATGATTACAATTTCTTACAAATATAAACAATACTGGCACTTGTCTTGTATGTGTCTCCTAGGGCACATAAGTGGGTTTTTCTGAATCTAGGTTATATCCAGAAGCAGAATTGCTGGATTGTAAGGAACATGCATCTTTCATGTTCTCCAAGGAGGCCATACCAGTTTAGAATCAGCAGTGTGTAAAAGTTTGTCCTCATGCTTAAAATTAAATTAGAATAAGAAAATACCCTTTGATGATGTTTCTATAGATTCTCCAGATTGCTCGTAAGGACATTTTTGTTTCTATTATTTACTGTCCTTTACATGAAGTGCCATCTGGTAGATTCTTGTTGTTGTTGTTGTTAATGCTCGGGTATTTTTTTCTCTCCATGTGCATACTGTGCCTATTTACAAAAAAGATTTGAAGTAATTTATTGGCGTTCCTTGACAAACTGCCAGGCTTCCTGTTATTAGCCAATGGTTTCTTCCTCTTTAATTCCTTTTTGTCTCATCTGCCAAGACAGAAAGAGCTAAATTCAAGGCTCAGGTATGGAAACAAATTTGGTTTTGTTTCCCCTTCTTTTTACAAAGGACTATTTCTCTAGTGTGATTCTTAGAATATATGCTTGTTAAAAATGGTCCTTTCTAAACTTGAACCCATCTTTTTAATTGGAATCTTTAAGGCAATACCCAAGAACATTTTAAAATATCATGCTAAAATTTCTATCTCAAATTTGAGAACCTACTTGTTTGTGTTATAATATTAATTTCATGTTCCTTATAATTCTTCCATTAGAAATATGTTGCTATTCTAAATCACTTTAATCACTTGCTATTCAAAAATCCTGTTTGTAGTCAATGGAAAAATATTAAAATCTAGCAGAATGAGATATTCACATAAGAGTAGGCTCCAAAGTATCATTAAATTATTTTTATTTGTTTTATTAACTGGACATTTAGAATACTAGATTTAAATTTTGTAGGTTCCATAATTATTCATTTAATGCCTACTGTGTGCCATGTAATATACTATAAGAAATAGTGGATAGATGAAAAGGTGTATATAGAGAAAAAGTTAAGGATCTTCTTTCTGAATATTGTCACATCATGAGCTTTTTCCTGAATAAGATTTTTAAAATTTTTTTCTTTTAATATTTTTTTTAGTTGTCAATAGACCTCTATTTTATTTATTTATATGTGGTGCTGAGAATCCAGTCCTCACACATGCTAGGCAAGTGCTCTACCACTGAGTCACGACCTCAGCCTGAATAAGATTTTTTTTTTTTTGAGGTAGCATTTTGGCAAACATATATTTGGCTCTAAGTGATACATTTATATTGGTGTATGGTGATATATGCACTCGTGAGTGAAATATTTCTAGGTGCATATTTCTGAAGATCATTAACATCTTTTGAGTGCATAACTGAGATAAGACCTGTCGTTTCCTATCCTGATGAATGCAAACTTAAGCCTCATGCAACATTTTTAGACTCAGTAATCAAGTTTTAGAAAGGCAATGAATTATTAGGTTTGGGTAGAAAGTCACGTGAAAACTCAAAACATTGGTTCTGTTAGCAACAATTATTTTTATTTTATGCTAACTGAATGTTGGAAGAAAGGGACATTTGCATTAACTGGCCGGTAGTCAACAGTTTTCATGCTGTGCTCCCCAAATAAATTTCTTCTTTTGGCTGCCAGCTTCAGGGACTGTAGTGTACTTAGAATGGCACTAGGATATTTATCTTGAAATAGAATCGAAAGGTAATATAGTCACTCAAGTGCTTAAATTAAATTATTTTAAATGTTTGCTTTTGACTGTGTGGAGAATAACTAATTTGTTCAATTTAGTTTAATTCAGCAAATATTTATTGAGCACCTATTATGAAGTATTTGTACTCTATTCAAAATATACTCTTTGAAGACAGAAAGAAATCGACTTGAATCAGTGCAAATCAGAAGAAACTGGTAATAAATATTCCCATTCAAAACCACATGACAATTGACATTTTACTAAATGAGTAAGTTGTTATAATTTTATTGGCATCAGAAATGTCGCCTTATGAATGCCTGTGGTTTATTTAGTTCCTGTAGCTATGTGTAGTAAACATGAGATATCTCTTGTCATGTTTTCGAGGAGATGTAGTTGTATATATTGTCTATTATGTGATCAAAGTCACCTGAAAATTTGTTTTTTTGTTTTAAATTCAGATCCCAGGCAAAACCTCTGAATAGAGACCCCCTCACTCCCCACATAACTGTTAGAGTGGGTATGATGAAGAGGGGACTCTATGAATTCCATTATTTTTGAAATTTTTACGTTTTGGGAGCAGTTTTAAGTTCACATCAAAATTAAGAGGAAGGTGTAGAGATTTCACCATGTTCCCGTTCCTGTCCGTGTTAGCCTTCCTCATGATCAGCATCTACTGCCAGTGTAGTTCCTTTGTTACAGTTGATGAAACTACATTGACATATCATTGTTCCAAGTCCATAGTTTACACAAAGGCTGTACTCCCTCTTAGTGTTGTACATTTGTGGATTTGAGAGTCAACAGGGACACCACCCTAAAATCCTCTGTGTTCTACTTATTCACTCCTCCCTCTCCCCAACTGCTGGTAACCACTAATCCTTTTAAGTTGTGTTCATAGTTTTGCCTTTTCAAAATGTCAGATAATTGGAATTGTACATTGTATAGCCTTTTTGCTACATAGATTTCCTTCACTAGTAATAAACATTTAAGTTCCCACCATATCTTTGGGGCTTGGTAATTCATTTCTTTTCAGTGTTGGATAATAGTCCATTGTCCAGATTACCACAGCATACTTGTCCATTCACCTGCTAAAGGATATCATGGTCGCTTCTAAGTTTTGGCAATTTTGAATAAAGTGTAAACATGTAAACATCCAGGTGTAGGTTTTTATGTGGGCATAAGTTTTTAACTCCTTTTGGTAAATAATGAAGAGCAAGGGTCATAGGATAACTATGTTTAGTTTTGTTAAAAAAACAAACTACCAAACTATTCTCTAAAATGGTTGTACCATTTTGAACTGTCACCAGCAATGAATGAGAGTTCCTATTTCTCCATAGCCTCATCAGCACTTGGTGTTCTGGACTTCAGCCATTTTACTAAGGGTATAGTAGTATCTTGTTTTGATTTGCATTTCCATGATGACATGATTTGGAACATCTTTTCATATGCTTATTTGCCACTTGTATATTTTCTTTTTTAAGATAAGGAAAGTTTATTTATAATAGAAATATGTAAAGTAATAGTAACAAAATTAAGAGGGCCTGTGGAGTTGTGACACAGTGGTAAAGTACTTGTCTAGCATATGTAAGGTCCTGGGTTTGATCCCTAGTATTACCAAAAAAAAAAAAAAAACCACCTAAAATTAAGAAATTTTGTTTATTTTTTTCTGAAAATATTTTTGTTCTACATTAGGATTTTTATATCATTGTAAATTAACAACTTTAAGTTGTATAAATGTATGGGGTATAAAATGATTTTCTGATTTATGAATACAATGCATAGTCATGAAATCAAGCTAGTTAACATATCCATCACCTCAAATACTTGGTTTTTTTAGATGAGAGCACTTAAGATTTACTCATTTAACAATTTTGAACTGTGCAGTACTTTATTATTAACTGTATTCACCACGCTGTTCAGTAGAACGAAAAAAAATCCATATTTCTCATTTAAGATTCTGTACCCCCCCCCCCCTTTTTTAAATGATAGTGGGAATGAACCGAGGGCACTTTACCAATGAACTACAACCACAACCCCCCCTCCCCTTTTTGAGATAGGGTCTCCATAAGTTATTTAAAGCCTCACTAAGTGACTGAGGCTGGCTGATCTTTAACTTGAGATCCTCTTCCTATAGCCTCCCAAGACACTGATATTACAGGTATATGCCACTAGGCAGATTTTGTACTGTGGCCATCCATCTTTCCTTGCCTATTTTAGCCTCTATAACCACCACTCAACACTGTATCTATGAGTTTAATTGTTTTGAATTTCACATGTAACTGAGAGCATGTAGTATTCTTACTTTTTTTTTTACCTAGCATTATGTTCTTCAATTCTATCTATCTACATGGTCACAAATAATAGAATTTCCTTCATTCTAAAGGTGAATGATATGCCACATTTTCTTTATCCATTCATCACTGATGGTTAGCTAGCATAACCATTACATGGGCATTAATATGAGTGCTGGCACAGTAGGCATCTCTTTAAAAATGATTTCAAATCCTTTGGGTATATGCCCAGAAGTGGTATTGCTAGATCGTATGGTAATTCTATTTTAGTTTTTTTTTTTTTTTTTTTAGGAGTCTCCATACAGTCTTCCATAATAGCTGTACTAATTTACATTAACACCAGTGATGTGCAAGGGTTCCCTTTATTTCACATCCTCACCAACACTTACCTTTCATCTCTTTGATGAAAGCCATTCTGACAGGTGTGAAATGATATCTCTTTATAATTTTAATTTGCATTTCCCTAATGATTCAGTAATGTTGAATTTTTTTTCACATATCCTTTGGCCACTTGTATGTTTTCTTTTGAGAAACATCTGTTCAGATTCTTTGTCCATTTTTTTTTTAAGATGTTAATGGATCTTTATTTTATTCATTTTGTTTATATGTGGTGCTGAGGATCCAACCTAGTACCTCACACATGCTAGGCAAGTGCTGTACCACTGAGCCACAACCCCAGTCCATTTGTCTAAATTTTTTAATTGGGTTTTTGTTGTTGTTGTTGTTGTTTGTTTGTTTGTTTGTTTTGTTTTATTTCTATTGAATTGTTTAAGCTCTGTATTTTGGATATTAACCCTTTATGGGATGTACAGCTTGCAGATATTTCTCCTAATCTGTAGGTTGTCTTTGTACACTTCTACTTACATCCTTTGCTGCAGAATCTTTTTACTTGATATAATCTTACTTGTCTATTTTTGCCTTCATTTTTGTGAAGAAAGCTGGTTATTTAACCTGGTACTTTCTGTTTTTCTGCCTTGTCTTAACATAATGATACAATATAATATAAAATGGTCTTAAATGCATCATTTCTGATTTTTTAAAAATAATGTATTTTTCCAGTTAGACAAGTAATACTTGTTCATTGTGCAAATTTTAAAACTATAGAAAAACTCAAAAAAGGAAAAAAATGTAAGTCACCTATAATTCTGCCACCTGAAATTCATGTTGTTTAGGCCTGTGCTCTTCCAGGTATTTTTAAATGCACACATATAGTGGTACGTTGTGCTTTCATTCCCCTTATGGACTAATGTTATGTTTAAGTGCCTCATAGATTTACTATTTCACATTTTCATATCTTTCAAATACTATTTGGTATCTGCGTATCTTTTAGCAAGTGATATTCTTTTGTAAGGCTTTCTCTTATTGAACTTTATTTTATTGGTTTCTCTCTCTTCTTCTCTCCCTTTCCCTCCTTTCCTTTCCTTCCCATTCCTACCCTCCCATCTGCCATCTTTTTAAAAAATTAGAGTACTTTATTATTTAGTAGGGTTTTCTTTACCTTTGTACAATTTACATAATATCCCCAAAGCAAGAAGCTTAGGTATCCATACTAGATAGAATTCTGCATACATTTTAGCAAAGTGAAATAAATGGGAATATCTTCAATTTCAGAAAGAAAAAAAATAAGCTAACATTTTTAAAACCCTCTTATATACAGGTCAGATACTGCTTAGATACTAGAATAATTCAAATTCAAAAATAAATTCAAAAAGAAAATAAAAATAGAGGTTACTAGGGATTGGGAGAGGGGAAAGTAGGAAGTTATTTTTTTAATGGATGTAGAAATTCTCTCTGAAAAGTTCTAGAAGAAGAGAGTGGTGATGACTGAACAACACTGTGAATGTATTTAATCCCACAGAGCTCTTTACCTAAAAAATATTATAATGGGAATTATATGTTTTATCACTATTTGTTAAAAAGTAGTTGATATCAAGGAATCCTATTGCTTTCATTTAATGATTTTAAACTCCAAGTACTTATCATTCCATATGAAAAATCAATTTTGGGGCTGGGGATGTGGCTCAAGCGGTAGCGCGTTTGCCTGGCATGCGTGCGGCCCGGGTTCGATCCTCAGCACCACATACAAAGATGTTGTGTCTGCCGAAAACTAAAAAATAAATATTAAAAAATTCTCTCTCAAATAGAAGAAGATCTTAGAAGATGGAAAAATATACCCTGTTCATGGATAGGCAGAACTAACATCATCAAAATGGCGATATTACCAAAAGTTCTCTTTAGGTTTAATGCAATGCCAATCAAAATCCCAACGGCATTTCTTGTAGAAATAGAGAAAGCAATCATGAAATTCATATGGAAAAATAAACGACCCAGAATAGCAAAAACAATGCTAAGCAGGAAGTGTGAATCAGGCGGTATAGCGATACCAGACTTCAAACTATACTACAGAGCAATAGTAACAAAAACAGCATGGTACTGGTACCAAAACAGGCGGGTGGACCAATGGTACAGAATAGAGGACACAGAAACCAATCCACAAAACTACAACTATTTTATATTTGATAAAGGGGCTAAAAGCATGCAATGGAGGAAGGATAGCATCTTCAACAAATGGTGCTGGGAAAAGTGGAAATCCATATGCAACAAAATGAAACTGAATCCCTTTCTCTCGCCATGCACAAAAGTTAATTCAAAATGGATCAAGGAGCTTGATATCAAATCAGAGACACGCCGTCTGATAGAAGAAAAAGTTGGCTACGATCTACATACTGTGGGGTCAGGCTCCAAATTCCTCAATAGGACACCCATAGCACAAAAGTTAATAACTAGAATCAACAAATGGGACTTACTCAAACTAAAAAGTTTTTTTCTCAGCAAAAGAAACAATAAGAGAGGTAAATAGAGAGCCTACATCCTGGGAACAAATCTTTACTCCTCACACTTCAGATAGAGCCCTAATATCCAGAGTATACAAAGAACTCAAAAAATTAGACAGTAAGAGAACAAACAACCCAATCAACAAATGGGCCAAGGACCTGAACAGACACTTCTCAGAGGAGGACATACAATCAATCAACAAGTACATGAAAAAATGCTCACCATCTCTAGCAGTCAGAGAAATGCAAATCAAAACCACCCTAAGATACCATCTCACTCCAGTAAGATTGGCAGCCATTATGAAGTCAAACAACAACAAGTGCTGGCGAGGATGTGGGGAAAAGGGTACACTTGTACATTGCTGGTTGGACTGCAAATTGGTGCAGCCAATTTGGAAAGCAGTATGGAAATTTCTTGGAAAGCTGGGAATGGAGCCACCATTTGACCCAGCTATTCCCCTTCTTGGTCTATTCCCTAAAGACCTAAAAAGAGCATGCTACAGGGACACTGCTACATCGATGTTCATAGCAGCACAATTCACAATAGCTAGACTGTGGAACCAACCTAGATGCCCTTCAATAGATGAATGGATAAAAAAAAATGTGGCATTTATACACAATGGAGTATTACTCTGCATTAAAAAATGACAAAATCATAGAATTTGCAGGGAAATGGATGGCATTAGAGCAGATTATGCTAAATGAAGCTAGCCAATCCCTAAAAAACAAATGCCAAATGTCTTCTTTGATATAAGGAGAGTAACTAAGAACAGAGTAGGGTCGAAGAGCATGAGAAGAAGATTAACATTAAACAGGGATGAGAGGTGGGAGGGAAAGGGAGAGAGAAGGGAAATTGCATGGAAATGGAAGGAGACCCTCAGAGTTATACAGAAGTACATACAAGAGGAAGTGAGGGGAAAGGGAAAAATAATACAAGGGGGACAAATGAATGTCAGTAGAGGGGGCAGAGAGAGAAGAGGGGAGGGGAGGGGAGGGGAGGGGGGATAGTAGAGGATAGGAAAGGCAGCAGAACACAACAGACACTAGTATGGCAATATGTAATTCAATGGATGTGTAACTGATGTGATTCTGCAATCTGTATATGGGGTAAACATGGGAGCTCATAACCCACTTGAATCAAAGTGTGGAATATGATATATCAAGAACTATGTAATGTTTTGAACAACCAACAATAAAAAATTTAAAAAGTGAAAAAAAAAATTCTCTCTCTCTCTCTCTCTCAAAAAAAAAAAAAATCAATTTGCCTCTGTTGCAGTATTTCTCCCTTATACTAGCATTTCCCTTGCTAAAGGCTCAGAAATAGTGATTTGAAGGGACAAAGCCCCCCCCACCATTTGCTCTGATTGAGAAACACATAGGTCATGATCTCATGAAACAATTCCTAATTAAATTTTTATGAAAATATTCTTGATTTTAGAAATTGACTCAAAAAAGTAATAATTTCTTCTCTCCATTTATGTTTTATTAAGCTTTGTTGACCTATATAAGGGTTATAGGCAAGCAGGGAGTAGGGGGATTAGAAAGATTAGTCAGCCGCCACTCCTAAAAATATCAGTGATTTTTTTTTTTCTTAATCACATAACTGTAACCTTCTGTCTACTCAGAGCAAACTAACTCTAAGATAAAACCTAGAAAAGGTATTTCTCCATTTTTTACTACATTTGAATGTATACACAAATAATTACATGTATCCTAGAATTCCTTAAATTTCAAACATCTTTTAACATTTAAAAAAATTTCAGAATCATTGTCTAGTAATGTCTTGTGATTTTCAATTTAATATGAAATTATCGAACATCTTTTAAAAATTATTTTAAATTTTGTCCTCCAAAATATTATTTCAGGCATTTTACTGAGACCCATAAAATATAGAAGAATGATAAGAGAGAATGTTATCCAAAGATGTTCACTCAAAGAGAAAATAAGGATAGAACATAAGGTAAATGTAAGGCTTCTATTTTCTGTTATAAGGTATTATTCAGTTTTCCAGTAACCAAACTAGGATAAATAAACTATACAATTATTAAGAGGGAAGTTCACAGAAAATATTTTTATCAATGAACAATTCTTACAGTTGCAATTTACATACTTCCCTATAGCATCAGTGACTGGTTCATGAGCCAGCATTTCTACAGTGTCTGCTAGACATGTTGTCAACTTATCATCAGGTAATTGGGAAAAGTAGAATTGTAATAGAAATTGTGTTGGCTCCTAATGCGGTGACTTTCAAACCATTCTACATGTGATGCAGAGTTTTTATGTAAAAATTTCATTCAAACAAAGGATTTAATCACAGCTAAAAAGATATTTGAAAACCACTGGCCTAATAATAGAATCAGGATCACTGCATAATAAAAATACATCCAAGATCCTCTGAAATCTGGGCTGGCCTTCTTAAGATCAGAAAGCCTGTAATACCGTGAGACATATTGGAGTAACTCAAAACATCCCAGCACAGGAATCGGAAGCTACCATAGATTAGCCCTGTCACCTTGGCAAAGAGACATGACCTCTGAAATGTCTTTCATCCCATCTCATTAGTTAAAATGAGAGTATAGCATGATTACTAAGAACTTGGCCAGCACCAAGGGTTTTTTGATTCTCATTTTGCAAGTTCTTTGCCATTGGGCTCTTCCCTTCTGTTAAAGGAGAAGGACCATTGAAGAAAGGAATGACCAAATTCTTTGTAGCTAATGTAGCATAGAAAATAAAAATCAGGGGAAGTGTGGAGCCCTGTGGAGAGCAGTCCCTTTTTGTTGCTTGCATTCTCCTAGATCAGGGAATATTATAGGAAAGTTTAGTGAAAACGAAGGCCTTGGATGAAAGGTGACCGAGGGGCAGTCTGGACTTTGATGCTAGGGTTGTCAGAAGCATCTACAACAACTGGTGGTCAACAGTTTCAGAATCTAAAGAAGGGGCAGGATGGCAAATGGGTGATCTGTTAGTCTTGCCAGTGAGGAAGTCTTTGAAGATGTAAGCAAGGGAGTTTGGATAAGCAGAAGGATAAAAACAAAATAGGTGATAGCATTTTAAAAATTGTACTTTATTCGCATGGGTTGGACTTTATCACTGACAATGTGGGATAAGAAAGTCATTTTTCACATTCAGTAGGTCATTATAAAAAATTAAATTTGGAATCCCTTT
Organism: Marmota flaviventris; assembly: GCF_047511675.1. Lineage (NCBI taxonomy): Eukaryota > Metazoa > Chordata > Mammalia > Rodentia > Sciuridae > Marmota > Marmota flaviventris. The sequence goes on along the minus strand of NC_092502.1, from coordinate 101,541,390 downwards.
TTAACATACTGTTTTTTAACTGAGCAGAAAATGTCAATACTGTCAAGGCTGTGTGCCAGTCTTTAATTACTAAGTTTCACATTATGGTAATAAGTTTTCTATGAAAACATTAAGTTACTTTTTTAATATCCCATTAAAATTGAGAATCTCTCATGTGTCTTAGGATCATGTGTATTGTAATTTTATATTTTTAGACTAAACTCAGCAACAATATACAGGGATGCTGTAATTTTTATGGAAGTATAAGGGGAAATTATAAATTTAAGGTCTTTTGTTTCTTGTAAATTTTCCCACAAATGATCAGTAAGTTCTTTTTTTATTTTAAACTTCAATTTTGGACATTCACTAAATTGTTAAGTATTGAGAGATTTGGTATTAAGTAAATTATAGTTTTGAGAACAAATAATTCATGTAATCATGGAATTATTGTTCCATCACCTTGTTGTTATCCGTTGGTTAAGAGCAAGCCACACATACTCATGGGGAGGGAAATCATGCAAGGAGATGACATAGTATGTTTCTATCATTTCTCAATATCAAAAATTCTAATATACCACTGTATTAGTTGCTTTGTTTTTCATCATGATATATATTTTCTCTTACTCTTGAGCATTTGGCTTTTCCAACTTTTCATTAAATAGCCTTATTAAGAACATATTTGTGCATGTATTTTTTTTGCACATCTGGGATAATTTCATAATGATTCCTAGAGTGAAATTTATGGGTTATGAAATATATTAATAGACACTGCTATATTATCTTTTGGAAGATTGTAACAACTCTTAATCTCATAAAAATACCCTTCCATCCCCACACTTGACAACAGTGGGTATTATTCTTTTTAATCTTTGATAATCAACATATGACTTCATTCCTGTTTGAATTTATATGTTTAAACATCTTCACAAGTTTCTTTTGCAAATTGACTGTGTCCTTTTCCTATCTTTCTCTTAAAATATTCACCATTTTGTTTTGCTTTGTGAGACTCTTTATTTTGGGAACATTAACCCTTTGTCAAATATGTTACAATTTTTTTCTCAGTTTATAGCTTACCTTCAACTTAAAAAAAAATTCAGTATATAGTTGTAACTTTTTTGTTTAATAGTTATCTTTTTATTTTTTATTCATTCTTTTTAGTTATATATAATATTAGGATTCATTTCAACATAATTATAAAAGCATGGAATATAATTTTCTCTAATTCAGGCCCAGTACTTCCTCTTTTTCTCTGCTCCTCCCTCCCTGTCTTCTCTTCTCTTTGCTCCACTGATCTATTTACTTATAGTTTCTTTTTTTTATTAGTGCCTTGTGGAAATACATAATGGCGAGAGTCACTGTAATACACACACACACATACACACACACACGTGATATATATGATTGATATATATATAAATGAAAGTTAGGTCAGATTCATTCTACAGTGCTTCCCTTAACTCATTCCTTCTCCCTCCCCCGCAATCCCCTTCCTCTACTCCACTGATCTTTCTTTTATTTTGATGGAAACCCCACTCCTTTGTTTTTTCTTGTTTTGGACTAGCTTCTGCATATCAGAGAAAACATCCAGCCTTTGACTTTCTGGGTCTGCCTTATTTCACTTAGTGTGATAGTCTCCAATTCCATCTGTTTACCAGCAAATAACATAATTTCATTCTTCTTTTTGGCTGAGTAATACTCTGTTGTGTATATACCATATTTTCTTATCCATTCACCTGTTGCAGGGCACCTAGGTTGGTCCTATAACTCGACTGTTGTGAATTGTGCTGCTATAAACATTGATGTGGCTGCATTACTATAGTTTTGCTGATTTAGTTCTTTTAAATATTACTGAGGAGTGGTATGGCTGGGTCACATTGTGGTTCCATTGCTATTTTTTTGAGGAAATCAAAAAGTTACTGCTTTCCAGAATGGTTTCACTAATTTTTAATCTTACCAACAATGTTTGAGTGTATCCTTTTCCCCCCATCCTTGCCAACACTTATTGTTATTTGTATTCTTAATAATTATTCTGACTGGAGTGAGATAAAATTTCTATACAGTTTTAATTTGCATTTCCCTAATTGTTAGAGATGTGGAACATTTTTTTATATAATTGTTGACCATTTGTATTTTTTCTTTTGAGAAGTGTCTCTTTAGTTCTTTTGCCCATTTATTTATTGATAAGCAAGAAGTTTTGGTATACAGGTATATTTATGATTATACATATGTGAAATATAATCATATATATTGCACATATGATTATATGACAATGCATTTCCATTCATGTTTATGCATTAATATTATATAAACTTATGTAACTATGCTAAATGGGATTATGTGTTATATTTATTAATTAGCATATACATATACTAGGTAATTGAGTGTTATAGGTTAAAATTTGTATAAATCTGTGTGCTATTTGCATATTATATGATTTGAGTTCCTACAATAAATCATATCAGCAATTTTCTTGAGTTCTTTGTATATTCTGGATATTAATGTCCTATCTTAGGAACAGGTTGCAAAGATCTCCCATTCTGTAGGCTTTCTTCACACTCTGGTTTCCTTTACTGTGCAAAAGCTTTTTAAATTGATGCCACCCACTTATTGATTTTTTTATTTTGTTTCTTGCATATTAAGGGTCTTGTTAAGGAAGTTGGTTCCTGTGCTAACATGGTAAAATGTTGGGCCTACATTTTCTTGTAGCTGGTGCAGGGGTTCTGTTCTAATCTTTAGGTCTTTGATCCACTTTCAGTTGACTTTTGTGCAGGGTGAGAGAGAGGGGTCAAGTTTCATTCTTCTACATATGAATATCCAGTTTCCCCAGCATCGTTTGTTAGAAAGGCTCTTTTCTCCAACATATGTTTTTGGCATATTTGTCTATTAACTATTTATGTGAGTTGGTCTTTGTGTCTTCTATTCCATTGGTTTTCATGTCTGATTGTGTAGCAACCATGATATTTTTGTTACTATAACTCTGTAGTATAATTTGAGATCTGGTATTGTGATACCTCCAGCATCTCTCTTTTTGCTCAGAGTTGTTTTGGCTATTCTAGTTTTTTTATTTTTCCAAATGAATTTATAACTACTTTTTAAAGTTATATGAAGAATATCATTGGTATTTTGATATGGATTGCATTAAATCTATATAATGCTTTTGGTAGTATGGCCATTTAGACAATATTAATTCTGCCTATTTAAGAACATAGGAGATCTTTCCATCTTCTAAAGTCTTCCTCAATTTCTTTCTTCATTGTTCTGTAGTTTACCTTGTAGAGGTCTTTCACCTCCTTTGTTAGGTTAGTTCCTAAGTGTTTTATTTTATTTTTTAGGTTATTGTGAATGGGATAATTTTCCTAATTTCTTGTTCAAATTCGTTATTGGAGTATAGGAAAGCAATTGATTTATGCATCAATTCTTGTATCCTGTTACTTCACTAAATTTACTAGCTCTAGAAATCTTCTGGTGGAGTTTTTGGGGTCTCTTAAACATAAGATCATGCCATTAGGAAACAGATATATTTGACCTCTTCTTTTCTTTTTCCTATCCCTTTAATTTCCTTCTCTTGCCTGATTGCTTTGGCTAGAGTCTCAGGGATTATGTTGAATAGGAGTGGTGAAAGTTGGCATCGTTGTCTTGTTCCTGTTTTTAGAAAAAATATTCTCAGTTTTTTCCAATTCAGTATGATATTGGCCTTGGATTTGTCATATATAGCCTTTACAATGTTGAGATAAGTTTCTTCTATTCATAGTTTCTCTGGTGTTTTAAACATGAACGGGTGCTGGACTTTGTCCAGTGTTTTCTATTAAGATAATCTATGTGATTCTTGTCCTTAAGTCTATTTATGTCGTGAATTGCATTTATTGATTTTCATATGTTGAACCAACCTTGTATCCTGAGATGAAACCCACTTGATGATGGAAGTGTGTTTTTGTATGTGGTGTGTGTGTGTATATATATATATATTGGTGTGTGTGTGTGTGTGTATTTTTTTTTTTTTTTTTTGGTGTGTGGGGGAGCATTGGGAATTGAACCCAGAGGCACTTTATCACTGAGCCACATTCCTAGCCCTTTTCATTTTTTATTTTGAGACAGGGTTTCACTTAGTTTCTTAGGGTCTGAATTGCTGAGGCTGGCTTGGAATTTGCAGTCCTCCTGTCTCAGCCTCCTGAGTCGTTGGAATTACATTGGAATGCCATTGTGCCTGACTGCCATTATTTTAATAAGATTTTTGGCATCTATGTTCATTGAAGGTATTGATTTACCTTTAACTTTTGCATTATGTGTTTTTTTGCTAAACACTTGGTTTGGTACCATGTATATAAAGCCACCTATTCACCTATCCAAAGATTAAATTTCATCTAGTTAGCTTGGTATATTTGTAATTTCTATTTTTCCATTAAATTTTTAAATCCATATGCCTTATTTTAGAATATAATTCAAATAAGGACATATTTTTTCTGAAATAACAAATCACCTAATATAATTTTTATTGATTGATCATTCATTTTTTCCTCTCTAATTTGAAAACTTTAATATACCAAACATTTTATATGTATATGTGTATATCTGCCTAAGAATAACTTCCCCAAGAGTAACATATAATTCCTGAAATTTTTAACTAAACCACTCTATTACTTTACAAAAACACTTAAGAAGACTTAAACTTCTGTATTAAAATCTTCTTTTTTTTTTTTTGGAGGGTGAGAGGGACCAGTGATTGAACTCAGGGGCACTTAGCCACTGAGTCACATCCCCAGCCCTTTTTGTATTCTATTTAGAGACAGGGTCTTACTGAGTTGCTTAGGGCCTTGCTAAGTTGCTGAGGCTGGCTTTGAACTCGTGATCCTCCTGCCTAAGCCTCAAGCCACTGGGATTACAGGTGTGCACTACCTGTGTTAAAATCTTATCCAGTTCATACATTTTTTTCCTAATTCCTGGGAATTGAAAACTCAGAATATTTCCCTCATCATAGCATTTTATTGTTGATTAAAGATTTTTTTTTTTTTGTCAGCTCACAACCTGGCCGGAATAAAAGCAAACAGTGGCAAATAGAGATCAAATGTGATTCTGAAGAATGCAGAGTTGTTTCAGAGAAAAGAAATTTTAACTTACTTGTTTCATGGCAGGAATGAGACATTAGTAAACGCTGGAAATTGAGGCAGTATTTGAACTTTGAACAAATATTTAGAATGTTCTTAACTTAGCATTTCAGAAATTGTTTTATATTTATTGATTTTAAAATGGATGAAATTGTCAGTGAGTAAATTTATTATTAATTCCATCATAGATATAGTTAGAGTTTCAAAAGTAATCACCAGAGCAGTTATAAGGTCCCCTCCCATCTGGGGACACTTTGTCTCCTCTGCTATTGTAGGGCTGAGGCCACACATCTGATGAAGGCTCACTTTAGATATGAGTTGATCCAGAAATGAAAGGTATATTATGGTGCTATAGGTCATGTGTGAAGTATGTGCTCTACTTACTCTGTGAACTGTGAACAAAATTGATGAGGAGATTTTGCAGAGAAAATAGTTCCCAGGATTGACACAAAGCTGGCTAGCAGGTTAAAGACTTGAATTTTAGATTTTGCAATTAAATAATGACCTTAAATGGTATTATCTAATTATTCCTTATTCTTCTTTCCAGATTCTTTTTGCACTTAATGTGTGTTCTCCCAAAAGTGTCTGTAAAACATTATTGCCTCTGGTGCTCTAGAAGAAATTTTAGGGGTCCATAGTTAAATGAGTTAAAGAAATGCTATGAACTAGACCCATCTTTAAGAAATACAATGTGTAGTTGAATATTAAATGCTCTAAAAAGTCTTACTGGAAAGAAACCCTTAAGTCTTTTAGACCCGTTTCTTGACTTCTATAGGAACTGTGTTCACATTGGGAACCTCTCTGAGCTGCTGCCCAAGGTTACTACTAAGCATCTATAATTCTAGTTCTAGTAAAAAGTTTTATCATATGTAATAGGTTATTTTGTCCGTGGTACTTTAATTTGCAATAACAATGTGGAATTTTCTTCAAAACAACCCCACTCAAACCCCCCACCTTAATTGTACAGGATCCTACTATTCATGGATTTTTAAGTGTGACAACAATGAATATTAAGACTTTGCTTTGGAATTATTGGTAGAAAGAAAGCAGGGTCAGGAGTTTTCCTACTTTTCAGGAGTTCTTTTCAATATCTCAGTCCTTCCAGAATGTTTTTACAAGGTGCAATTTGTTTTTAGGTGCTCTTTGCATCCAACATAGGATTTCTTTTGTTTAATATAATTTTAGCTATTGTTGGCTCAAATATCTTTAATAGGTCGCTAGAGAGCTTTTATATTTATTGTTTATAAAATAAATTTTGGCTTTATAATAAGAAAGTTCCAAGGAAAGTCAAGGTGTTTTCATCTTACTTGTAGGATGGGTGCTGCAGACAATATATATAAAGGACGGAGTACATTTATGGAAGAACTGACAGACACAGCAGAAATAATCAGAAAAGCAACATCACAGTCTTTGGTTATCTTGGATGAATTGGGAAGAGGGACGAGCACCCATGATGGAATTGCCATCGCTTATGCCACCCTTGAGTATTTTATTAGAGATGTAAGTATCCTACATACTTTTTTAAATTAATTTTTTGTTAATATTGTTTTTACTTGATAAGTTATAATAGTGTACATTTATGGGATACATTATAATATATTTTGATATATAAACAATGTGGAATAATTAAGTCAAGCTAATTAACATATCCATTACCTAACTTTTTTGTGGTGAGATATTTGAAATTAGTTTCAAAATCTTAGTTATTTTGAAATATATAATAGGTTATTATTGATTATAGTCATAATACCTTCATGCATACCCTTTTTTATATGGATGCTACATACTATACAAAATTATTTTCTTGACCTCCATCTCCAAATACACAAAATTACCATTGTTATAATTTATCTATCCCTGTGACTGATCATTCGAATGCTTTACTCTGTACTTAGACTGGCCCTAAGTAAATTTCATAGTTTCCATGAGTCTGTCTTCCTTTTGCTACACCTGGTTCTAGGAGAAAGGCCTCTCTGGCAATATTCCCACCCATAAACTGTATCTATCTATATCTATATATCTATATCTATATCTATATCTATAGATATAGATATAGATATAGATATATAGATATAGATATATATAGCTGGATCAATACTTTTATTTTATTTATTTTTATGTGGTGCTGAGGATTGAACCCAGTGCCTCTCATGTGCTGGGTGAGCACTCTACAGCTGAGCCACAACCCAGCCCCATAACTCTATCTTATTATTATTGGCAAACTAAATCAAGAGTAGGGATCACTCACCTAAGCCATTTCCTTGAGGAAAGACAAAAAGACAGTGCCTACCCTGTGAAATGTTTTTCACTGATGTCCTAGATCTTAGTGTAACACCTTTGGTCTCATCTCTGTCTCTCTCTTGTTCAGTAACATCCCTCCTTCAATGCATACTTCTTTATTCAGAGTGCATTTCTAAGCACCTCAGTGTGATACTCTGTGTTCAACTCTCTACCCCTGTCATCTCTCCCTTTTTCATTACTCTTTGTTCATTTTTTTTTATTAGTTACACATGACAGTACAATGATCTTGACAATCTTTGTTCATTTTGATCTCTTTTTCTCTCTTCCTCCTAGCATCTGCTTCTTCTGCAGCCTCATGTCTTTTTCAGCCTTTCTGTTTCTGTTTTACCTTATATTTTCTTATTCTTTTGTCTCCATCTTTCCTTTATTTTCATCTTTCCTCTCTTCATTGAATAGCTAATAAAAGCATATTTTCAAACTAAAATTCCTTTCTTTTTTAACCTTTTGTGGCTCTCGGTTTTTGGTTTGTTTTTAAAGTCTAATTTTCCTTTATATCCCTCCCCCCCCCCCCCAGAAGATAGCTTTCCTTTGGTCCTTAAGGACTCCATTCTTTACACTGCTCTGTGAGGGTCATGGGGCAGCATCTGTGGTCTTAGTTGGGCTGGGTTATTTGGCTTCACAGGACTGATTTCCTTGTTACCTTGCTGTGAATGGCACAAGTGATACAATAATGTACAGTCATTGGCCACATACATAGTAACCTTTCAGTCAGCCAGCTACCAAACAGATTACAATGATCCTGTAAAATTATATTGTCCATGACATCTTTGCCATCTTAGTTTGTGTATGTATACTTGATGATATTCACAGACTGGACAGATTACCTCATGATAGGTTTCTCAGAACATATTCTCTTCATTAAGCAACATATGACTGGAGTGTCACACACAGCTTGGGAAGCTCCTCAATGTCATAGATACTCACCATGGAAATATCCTTGATGGCTATAACCTCTACTGTGTATCACATAAATGGACTTAGTGGTTTTATCCTTGGGCATGCTCCCAGTGATTGCCATTTGTGCAGCAAACAACTGCACATGGCCACAGTCCTTTGGCATGAGTGTTGTTCCTTCTTTTACATGTCATCCTAGAAGTGAGGACCCAAGAGAGACCCAGATTTTGTTTAAACATTTATTTAGATTATATAGATAATGATGGCATGTTTTCTCCATAATAAATACTTTTTATTATTCTTTTTTTTAAAAAAAAATTCTTACTTATTTGAAAAACTACCTTAATCATTATGGAAACTACATATAATGGAAATTTGGGTAAACTCCTGTCAGTGCCGCCCAATCCACATTTTAAACGTTGATTTAAGAATCTTTAGGAATAAATTATGACAGAACTGAACTTGGTACCCTAGAGTTGGATTTCATAGTTTCTGCTAGATAATACTGTTAGTTATATGACTGTGTAATAAATTATGACCTCAAACTTAATGTTGTAAAAGGATTCTCCAGAAACAGGAGATTTAACCTTAAAAAAAAAAAAAAAAAAAGATATTATTTCTTAAAGAAGTTTTAGTTTCACAAGAAAATTGAAAGGAGATTGACAGAGAGATTTCACAGGTGCCCCTGTCCCCACCCTTTCACAACCTCTACTATTATCAATATCCCACCAGAGCAATCTATTTGTTACAATTGATTAACATGTCAGTATCACCTAAAGACCACAGTTTACGTTATGGGTTTGGTCAAATGGGTAATGACATATATTCACCATTTTAGTATCAGAGTATTTTCACTGCCCTAAAAAATCCTGTTTTTGCCTTTTCATTTCTCTTCCTGGAAACCCAGTAAACCATTAATTATTTTACTGTATCTGTACTTTTGCCTTTTCAGAATGTCATGTAGCTGGAATCAGTATGTAACTTTTGTAGACTGGCTTCTTTCACTTAGTAATATGCATTTAAGTTTCCTCCACATCTTTTCTTTTCTTGATGCCAACTACTATTCCATTGTCAGGGTTTATTAAAGTTTATTTATCCATTCATCTACTGTTGTATATCTCAATTGCTTATAGTTTTTGGCAATTATGGATAAGAGACTGTAAACATTTGTGTGCATATTTTTGTGTAGACATGTTTTCAACTCCTTTGAGTAAATACCAAGGAGCATGATTGCTAGATCCTATGGTGAGAGTATGTTTAGTTCTGTAGGAAACTGTTAATTTGTCTTCCAAGGAGTCTATACCATTTTTTGTTCCCATTAGCAAAAAATTAGCATTCCTATTGTTCTGCATCCTGGGCAGCATTTGGTATTGTCAGTGTTCTTGATTTGGGCCATTCTTAGAACATTTAGTGGTATTCCATTGTTTTAATTGATACTATTTAATTTGCATTAGTACAAATTAAAACAGGTGGACTATTTTTTTTCTGTGCATATTTGCCATCTGTATATATTCTTTAGTGAGATATCTTTTAAGGTTTTTGGCCCATATTTTATCCAGATTTTTTGTTTTCATGTTGTTGAAACATCATGAAAATTGTTTAAGGATGACAGGTCTTTTATCAGTTGTGTTGTTTGCAAGTATTTTCTCCCAGTCTGCCATGTCTTCTCGTTGTCTTTTGCAGAGCAGAATATTTTAATTTTAATGAAGTCTAGCTTTTCAATTCTTTCCTTCATGAATCATGCTTTGCTGTTTTATCTAAAAAGTTATTGCTAAACCCAATCTAGACTTTTTCTGCTATGTTATCTTCTAGGAGTGTTTATTGTTCTGTGTTTGACATGTAGGTCTGTGATTGATTTTGAGTTAATTTTTGTGTAATATCTGTGTCTTGGTTCATCTTTTGCATGTAGATATCCAGTTATTCCAGCATCATTTGTTGAAAGGAATATCGTTGTTTCATTGTGTTGGTTTTACCACTTTCTCAAAGATCAGTTGGCTCTATCCATGAGGGTCGATTTCTAGACTATTAATGTTTTATTGGCCAATTTGTCTAATTTTTTCACCTTTGCAACAAAGTTGTCGTTGTTGTTTTAACTTTATTTTATTTACTTATTTTTATGCAATACTAAAGATCAACCCAATGCCTCACGTATGCTAGGCAAGTGCTCTACTATTGAGTTTCAACCCCAGCCCTACTACAATGTTTGGATTACTGTAACTTTATAGTAAATCTCAAAGTTGAATGGCATCAGTCCTTCAACTTTGTTCTTTAATACTGGGTTTTTCAGGTTCTTTTGCCTCTCCATGTATACTTTAGAAATAATTTGCTGATATCCACAAAATATCTTATCTGAATTTGTTTGCTATTGCATTAAATCTTTATCAAGTTGTGAAGAACTGACATCTTGACAGTTTTGAGTCTTCCTACCAATGTGATTTATCTTCTATTTATCTAGCTTTTTTTTTATTTCATTGGAGTTAAATAGTTCTGACATGTAAATCTAGTACATATTTTGTTAGATTTTTTACCCAAGTATTTAATTTTGGGAGTACTAATGTAAATGGTATTATATTTTTTGTTTTAAAAATTTACTTCTTCATTGCTGATATGTAGGAAAGCAGTTGACTTTTTGTATATAAACTTATATACTGCCACTTTGCTATAATTACTTATTAGTGTTAATGTTATAAAAGACAAAAAAAGATGGAAAAGAGCATTATTGGGACTTTCAGGGGAAAATATGGACTAAATGTCTTATAATAGTAAGCTTCTTGAGTGTAATAATTTTATTCTGGTTATATATTAAACTGTTTTTGTTCTTAGAAGATAAATGTAAGTTTTTAGGGATTATGTCTGCAACTAATTCTCAATGGTTCAGGAAGAAGTGTGTATATGTCTCTAGGGAGAAAGGAAGGAAGGGAATATGACAAACTATTAACAATTAGTTGTTTAGATAAAGACTATATTGTATTTTCTTGCAATTTTTATGAAGATTTGAATTTTTCCAAAAATATTGAAGAAAAGCTTTAATTAAAGTAAAATTTAAAAATAAAATAACACTTACTATATATCTTATTGCTCTAGGTGAAATCCTTAACCCTGTTTGTCACCCATTATCCACCAGTTTGTGAACTAGAAAAAAGTTATGCACAACAGGTGGGGAATTACCACATGGGATTCTTGGTCAGTGAGGACGAAAGCCAACAGGATCCAGGTATGAGATAATCCTGCAGTAGGTATAATACTGGTTTTCATGTTTGATAACTCAGATTTTACAGGAATATGAACTTACTGCTTATTAATAATGAAAGTTATGAATGTCAGTTATAAATAGCATTTGTCCAAATTCATTTCCTCTGAGCTTTGGGTCAAGCAAAGTATGTATTTATTTATTTGTTATCTTTGATTTCTTTTCTGATCCTCCTCATGAAGTGGCAACTCTTTTTCCAGATGTAATGGTTAAAGATGAAGGTGACATTAAGGTTCCTCTTTGTTCCTTACATTCTTACATGATTCTTACCATCCCGGGAAAGATGCCTTGATAGTCGAGTGCAGAATATTATTAGTCGCCTTCAAAAATAACTAGTATTTTCCTCAAACTATTATTTAACATTAATTACTAAGGACTATATCCTATACTGGATATGTATTTTATTTTTTTATAAGGAAACTGAATCTCATTCAGGTAAAGTAGCTTGTTCATGTCAGCCATATAGGTAGGAGCTAAACAGCCTAGAATCCATGTTTTTTACTTCCAGATCCTCTTTACTTTCACTCTGCTAGCTCTCCAGCAGGGGATCTACAGTATTTTTTCTGGACTTTGCAGTTATTGCTACTGTCTCAGAAATGAGACATTTTATGAAAAAGAACACCATTAGCTAGTAGAAATAAATTCAAGTTCCTTAAGTAATCTAGTAGGCTTTAACATATGTATATTTTTTCCTATCTAGTAGTAGTTTTTTTAAGCTGTCAGCCTGTGGTGCTTTGCAAAATTGGGGAACTATAATGGATTTTCCATTATCCAAGATACTCCAAAGTCCAAATTTTATTTTGGAAAAGTAATAAGAACAAACCTGAAAAAGAAATCAGGCAACTGGCCCAAATAAAACAAAGTACTGGACCTAAGATAAATTTAATGTTAGACAATTCCTGCCTTTTACCACCAGGCAGACTTGAAAAAACACATCATAAATTCTCTCATGGAAGTAATTTCAGATCTATTAATCTGCATCCAATATGACAGAAGAAGACTTATAAGCTAAAACCCATGAGACAAATAAAATAAAGTTCACCAGCAGGGAAGAAACAAAATCAGTGCCACTAAGCATTTGATGTGAACTGACTGCTAACCTAGAGCATTATCCCTTCGCCTTAAGTGTTCTGGCATTTTATTTTATTGATTTAAAAGTTTATCCATGAGCATAATTCTTAAAATAAAATGATAGTAAAGGCTTCTGCTAACAAGTTTCTGTCCCTTCACTCCATGGCCCCCCCCAACCCAAGTCCAAGGCCTTTGAACTCATTCTTCCATTTCTGTCATATTTCTAAATAATTTGCATGTTTTCTATCCCTTGATCCATCAGCTTGACACATAATTGATGGAACTCTCATTGTGTTAGTTGGGACTAAGCCTTCCCTTCCTCTGATCCCCTCCAATATAGTCGTTCCACATTTTTTCTATTTCATTCATGTATGTTGTTTTAACTGTTATTGCAGAAGAAATATTGTCTACTGCTGAGCCAAGTATGGAAGAAAAGTACATTTTCTTTCTTTTAAAGGCTTCTATTTTCTTAAAGATAAGAATTGCTTCATTTCTATTTATGTGTTTTGTTGTTTTCTTTGAGTCTGTAGCTGAATCTTCTTCTACTTTCCAATAGCTTTGTAAAATGTCTCTCTACACATTTTCCCACATAATTGAATCTATTTTTCCTGCTGGAGTGCTTTGTCCTCCTATTCATTTGAACAAGTTGCTTTCTGGGCCTGCCGCACAGCTATTGTCCTAAGGCTGCCTTTGTCCTGGGAGTTCTCTAACCCTCCCTTCTGTGCATTTGATTGCAAGGAACAACACAGTGGACTCATAGTGGCTCAAACAAAAGATGATACTCTATGTAATCTCACATTACAGGATCCTCTGAGGAACATAGGACCTCCCCATTCCTCCTCTTTGCAGTTCTCTAGGCTGTCTTCTTTGCCTGGCTGATTCCATCATCAGACTAGTGGCAAGATTGCTGCAACTCTTTTAGGCATCTCATCCAGAATTGACCATGTCCACCAAAGGAAAAGGAGCTACCATTTCTTCTATTTTATCTTATTATTTTATTTTTTAATTGTTAAATTTTACTTAATTTTAATTTAGTTGTATTTATTTGATATGCTAGGAATTAAGCCCAGGGCCTTTTGCTTGCTAATCACCCACTCTGCCACTGAGTTACACCAGCAGCCCCTCCTATGACTCTTTCTTAGAAATGAGGGAACTTTTTCTGAGTTTGCCTTTTATTGTCTCATAATTGTCCCATCCCATTTCAGAATTGAATCACATCTTCATTGTCGTTTTGTTTTTGTTTTTGTTTTGTGCTGGAGATTAAACCCAGGGACCCTGTACCATTGAGCTACACCCGTAGGCCTTTTTATTTTTTGTTTTGAGGCAGAGTCTCCCTAAATAGCTGAGGCTGGAATTTACAATACTTCTTCCTCATCCTCCCTGAGTTGCTGGGATTATAGGCAAGTGCCACTGCACCATGATCCATCTTCATTCTTTTTTTTTTAATTGGTTCTTCTTAGTTATTTTGATAGTAGAATCCACTTTAATAAAATTATATAAGCATAGGATATCTCTTATTCTAATTAGGACCCAATTCTTGTGGGTGAGCATGACAGTGGGTTTCATTTAGGTATTTTCATATATATAGGAAAATTATGGTAGATTTGTTTTACTGTCTTTTCTATTCTTTTGTTGTTGTTATTGTTTGTTTGTTTGTTTATTGCACAACTATTCAGGCAAAGCTTTAATTGAGGGCAAAAAAGAGAAAGGAAAAGGGAGCTTTATGACCAGGTGAAGGGAGCAGCTCTGAGTGAAAGAGAAGTCAAAGCTGCCCCTTATTTGAACCATCTAAGAGTTAGTTGTAGACATGATTATACCTCATTTCCAAACAAGTGTGCATCAATGCAGATCACTTAATAACAAGAACATAACCACATTGAGCACTTGTAAATGAAAATACAAACTATTTTTTCTCTCTACTGTCACATTCAATACAGCACAAAATATTTCATTTCTTTTTTTTTATATTTTTTTTAGTTGTAGATGGACATAATACCTTTATTTTATTTATTTTTATGTAGCATTGAGGAGGGAATCCAGTGCCTCACATGCGAGATGAACATTCTACCACTGAGCCACAACCCCAGCCCCTAATTTCTTTTTTTTTAATTTGTTCTAATTAGTTGTACATGACAGCAGAGTATCTTTTGGTTCATTGTACACAAATGGAGCACAGCTTTTCATTTCTCTGGTAGTATATGATGTAGAGTTGCACCATATGTGCAGTCATACATGTACCTAGGGTAATGATATCCATCTCATTTCATCATTTTTCCTACCCCCGTGTCCCCATCCCTCCCTCTGTTTTGCCCAGTCAGAGTTCCTCCATTTTTCCCATGGTGTCCGCTTCCCCCATTATGGATCAGCATCCACTTATCAGGGAGAACATTCAGCCTTTGGTTTTTTAGGATTGGCTTACTTCAATTAACATGATATTCTCTAACACCATCTATTACCTGCAGATGCCATCATTTTATTCTCTTTTAATGCTGAGTAATATTCCATTGTGTATATATAACACAGTTTCTTTATCAAATACATTTATATACATCAGTGATGAACCCTCTGGAAGAGAAATTAGGAAAACAACCCCATTCACAATAGCCTCAAAAAAAAAAAAAATCTGGAAATCAATTTAACAAAAGAGATGAAAGACCTATACAATGAAAACTACAAAACACTAAAGAAAGAAATTGAAGAAGATCTTAGAAGATGGAAATATATCCCATGTTTTTGGATAGGCAGACTTAATATTGTCATAATGGCCATACTACCAAAAACCTTATAGAGATTTAATGCAATTCCAATTAGTATCCCAACAACATTCCTCATAGAAATAGAAAAAGCAATCATGAAATTCATTTAAAAAAATTAGAGATCCAGAATAGCCAAAGCAATCTTGAGCAAGCAGAATGAAGCAGGAGGCATCCACAATACCAGACTTAAACTATACTACAGAGCGATAGTAACAAAAACAACATGGTATTGGCACCAAAGTAGACCAGTGATACTGAATAGAAGACACAGAGACAAACCCACATAAATACAGTTATCCCATATTTGACAGAGGTGCCAAAAACATATGTTAGCGAAAAGATAGCCTCTTCAATAAATGGTGCTAGGGAAACTGGAAATCCATATATAGCAAACTGAAATTAAACCCCCATCTCTCACCTTGCACAAAACTCAGCTCAAAATGGATCAAGGACCTAGGAATTTGACCAGAGACCTGCGCCTAATAGAAGAGAAAGTAGACCCAAATTTTTATCATGTTAATTAGGTCCTTAACAAGACTCCTAAAGTGCAAGAAGTAAAATCAAGAATTAATAAATGGGATGAATTTAAACTAAAAAGCTTCTTCTCAGCAAAAGAAACAATCAACAACGTGAAGAGAGAGCCCACAGAGTAGGAGAACATCTTTACAACACGCACATGAGATAGAGCACTAATTTCCAGGATATATAAAGAACTTAAAAAACTCTACACCAAAAGAATAATTAACCCAATTGATAAATGGATCAGGAGCTGAACTGACAATATCACAGAAGATATACAATCAATCAACAAATATATAAAAAAAAGTTCAACTTCACTAGTAATTAGAGAAATGCAAATCAAAACTACTCTTAAGATTTCATCTCACACCAGTTAGAATGGCATTTATCGAGAATACAAGCAACAATAAGTGTTGGTGAGGATGTGGAGAAAAAGGTACACTCATACATTGCTGGTGGCACTGCAAATTGGTACAACCACTCTGTCTTTCCTATTCTTAAGCCAGTCCTTACAAGTGAGGATTGCAAGAATGACTTTGATTTGCCTAGATTAGTCAGGATCAACATTTGGAGCTGGATATGAGGACACTATCCCCTGAGTTAAATGGTCATGGAACTAATTCCTTATACTAATATCAGGGTTTTTATTTTTTTAGAGGTGGAATAGGTTTTAGGTAGGGCTTGCTGACATCAACCGAACAAGGTAAAATTTTTGAGACTTTGCATGAATGAAATGTCTTCATTGTATCTTCATATTTGACTTGTCATTGAGCTAGGGCTAGAACTTGAGGTTAAAAGTAATTTTCACTCAGAATTTTGAAGGTTGATTTATTGTTCCCTTCCAGTATTGCTCCTGGCTATATTTATGCTTCATCTGTTAGCCTGTTAGTCCTAATCTAATTCTTCTTCTAAGTTAGAGGTCCTTCCATAAGTCATCAGGAAAGTTTCCCAAAGTTTCTTTTAACTGGCTTCTAAGATGTTCCCTATTTCTGTTGATGTGGTAGATAAAGTAATGGACCAGCCATCAGGAAACCTGTGTTTTTGTCTATTGCAACCTATAAAATCTTAGACAAGTCAGCTAACTTTATCTATCTTTAAATTTTTGTGAATCTATCCTAAAAGTGTCTTCGGGAATTATTTGATCATCAGCACACATCTTTTTAATAACTTTTAAGGAAGTTTGGCTTCAAAATAAATATTGCTATTTTCTTATAATAAGCAGAAACTTGAATTATTACATTCATTAATTCTAAAAAGAACCAAATGTGTTTTCAAAATATCCACTTTAGAAAAGGGCATAGCTCATCAGTAGAGTCCTCACCAAGAACTTTTGTTGTGAGGTTATAAAGAAATGAGTTGTTTTTATTTATCTTCTCTCCTCCCTGGTTCCCTCTGCCTCTATGTCTCCATCCTACACACACACCTCCACTCAAGGAGAATAAAGGAGTCTTGAGGCAAAACATAATGAAAAGAGGTCCCCGAGGTGATTAAAAATGGCCACATTCTTTACCTGGTGTGAGAACTACAGTAGTTAATACTATGGTGGAGACCAGCATATGATGACAAGATTTAGTTTGTGCTGAGGTATGTGAAGGAAGGCATTAGGACAGTATAATACATTATATAATTTAGCTGTGGTTTATAGCTATTATATAACATGCCTGTGTGTATGTGTGTGTGTGTATGTGTGTGTCTAGAGATAGAATAGGTTTTCAGACTTTGTATAAATGAAAATATCTCCATTATACCTTCATATTTGATTTATAATTCAGCGAGGGCTAGAACTTGAGATTGAAAGTCATTTTCATTCAGAATTTTGAAGGACTACACCAAAAAACATTTTGCTTTCTTTTGGTGGCCTGCTGCTGTTCACTTCACTATTTGTCTTGTGAGCATCAAAGCGAAACACAATCATCCAGGTTTGCGGACACTGGTTTCTGCATACATGTGTCTTCCCTAATCTGTCCCCACCCACTTCCTCACCTGTTCTTTGTGTTCCTTAAGTTTCATTTGAAGCAAATGTTATTTTTAGTGGTTTGTAATACACGTTGGAGTCTGTGTACTCCTGAGCACATCAGTATTCTTTTTAACTCCCACTTCTAGCAGCCACTCTTAGAAAGCTATTATTTGTCTGCTGCCGAGTTCTTGGAGGAGGATAAGGAAAATTCCATCGTATTTTTTCACTGTTGTGTTCAGTCTTTTTTTTTTCCCCCTTTAGTGATGAAAAAATAAAAGCATACACATTTGACAAATGAAATAAGAAAAAGCTCTTGATAAGCTTATAATCGGTGCTAGGGTCACAAAATCATTATAAATTGGGTCCGTTTTGGACATTTTTGCCACACAGTACAGTATACTGAATTTTATTTAAAAAGCTGCATAATCCTGTAGTGCATTAAGTTTAACAAAGGTTAAACTGTGTGCAGTTTTATCTTCATATTATTGTACTTCATTATATCCCAGTTCTTTAAAAGTTTTAAATTCATGCGTATGTATTTGTGTGACACACTGGGTTCCCTGGGAATCAGATTCTGAGGTTTGCATTCAGGAATTTTATTGGAGAATGTCCTCATGATCAACCCAGAGGGCAGGACTGAGAAGTATTGTGCAGGGTTGGGTCTTAGGCTTTAGAAAACTCAGCAGAGAGCTCGGAGGCTGGGTTGGTCCTTAGGAATTACTTCACCTTAGAGTTATAGGGCAAGGTCTTTATATACCCTTCATTAGTTAGCTTTATTAGTTTGAAATAATTTGAAAACAGTGTATAATAAATCATATAGTGGCTTAAAACAACAAAACACATTTATCATCTCTTCATTTTCATGGTTAGAATCCAGGGGCAATTTAACTGAGCACCTCTGAGGTCTTTCAGAAAGCTACATCAAGGTACAGCTCAGGACAGCAGTCACTGGAAGCCTTGATGAGATAAATGGCTTCCCAGCCCTCCTACAGCTTTTGGCAAGCTTCAGAATGCAGAATCTACTTGTAAGCTCACCCATATGGCTGCTGGTAGTCCCTCGCTGACTACTGATGAGAGTAGTTTGCATGTGAGCTTCTTCACAGAGCAACTTACAACGTAGTAGCTGGCTTTCCTCAAAGCAAGCAAGAAAGTAAGAGCGGCCAAGACAGAGGGCACAGTCTTGTGCAACCTAATTTCTACAGTGACATCCTATCACTTTTTATCATATTCTGTTTGTTAGAAGTGAGTCAGTAGGTTCAGCCCACACTCAAAGGGAGAGAATGACACATGGGCATGAACACTAGAAGACAGGAATCTTTAGTGGCCATGTTAGAGGCTACATGCCTATCCCTATAGCAGCCAGTTATTGGATGCCCACTGCCCCAAGAAAGGAGTGTACCCTTAGTGAAGCAGCTCTCTTCAGCTGCAGTCATTCCCCTAAAGAGGCCCAAAGATAGGGTTGCAGGCTAACAATCTTCCTGGCTAATGATAGCTGGGGCATAAACTCTTCAGTCCTAAGTGGCATCTAGGTAGTACTCAACAGCCTCCACTTCAGTATGTATATCTCTTGGGCAATCAGAATATTTAATAAACCAGAACTTTTCAGTCTCATTATTTAGGCTATGCAACATGTAATATTTCCTTATCTGATTTAAAAGGAGAAAGAAATTATGTTGTATCATGTATCAAAACCATTGTTTTTTGATATAGAAGTTCAATTAAAATCTTGCAACAAATAATTGTTAAAAATTGTTTTAAGTGAATAAAGATCTTAAATGCAAAAACATTTTTAAAAAATTTTTTTTAGTTGTAGTTGGACACAATACCTTTATTTTACTTATTTATTTTTATGTGGTGCTGAGGATAGAATTCAGTACCTTGCCCGTGCTAGGCAAGAGCTCTACTGCTAAGCCACAACCCCAGGGCCTTAAATGCAAAAACATTTTTAAAACTCTATTTACCACTTTTCTAGATATGTAAAATTGATTAAAGTACCTAGTAAATGGCTAGGATCAATAGATTCTTTTTCAGATTGTAAATTTTTTTTGTTTTGTTTGTTTTTTTGTTTTAATTAGTTACACATGAGAGTATAATGATCTTGACGTATCATACATTTGAATCAGATGGGGTATAATTTCTCATTTTTCTGAGTGTATAGGTTGCAAATTTTAATAGAATAAAATTATAAGCACTTACATCTCTTCTTTTGTCCCCTAATATGTCAATTTTCTGGTGTGATTTTGATCACCTATTGTTTTGTTCTGGTTTGTTTTTTTCCCCTAGGTGAAGAAGAACAAGTGCCTGATTTTGTCACTTTTCTTTATCAAATAACCAGAGGAATTGCAGCAAGGAGTTATGGACTGAATGTGGCTAAACTAGCAGATGTTCCTGGAGAAATTTTAAAGAAAGCAGCTTATAAGTCAAAAGAACTTGAAGAATTAGTAAATGTGAAAAGGTCAGAATATTTGTGCTGCAGTTTTTGGTTTATAATGAAACCTTTCAAGTTGCCCAAAGAAAAGGATTATCCTGTAAAGTTAACATCAGATCTGCTTTTAAGCACATTTTCAAAGATTCTCAAATATTTAATTAAAATGAAGTGAAAACAGTTCTTGGCAAAACTCAGGTGAATTCAGTCCATGTTTATCATTTTCAGTTTATCTTTATTGATCAATCAGTTCTTGATTAAAGTGCAACATTGTTTTTCAGTCATTTCCCTGAAGAATTAAGTTAATTCTATGTATGACAACGTATTAGCTGCTAAAAGCATTCAATTCTATACAGTTACTGAAAGAAACTTCAATATTTAAAACCACAGAGGACTTCTTTTATTCATAGATTTCATTCAGATAGGCAATGATTACATTTAAAAATGAAGAATTTTGTCAGAATATGAATGAAACTAATAGTATTATGTGATCATGGACTCACCATGTATCCACATTTCACTTGTTTGGGGAATTGTTTATGACAAATTTTTCATTGTAAGCTGGCTTCTGTCACCTAAAATGCTTATGTGAATGTTTTCTACCTTTTCACCCTTGATACCCAGCTAGTAGGTAGTCAGTATATAAGTTAATCTTAATATATACCTGTTTATACTTCAGAAGGGAAATGGTTCTAAGAAAATATCATATTAGTAAATAGCATCTTTTTTTTTTTTTATTGTTGGCTGTTCAAAACATTACATAGTTCTTGATATATCATATTTCACAATTTGATTCAAGTGGGTTATGAGCTCCCATTTTTACCCCATATACAGATTGCAGAATCACATCAGTTACACATCCATTGATTTACATATTGCCATACTAGTGTCTGTTGTATTCTGCTGTCTTTCCTATCCTCTACTATCCCCCCTCCCCTCCCCTCCCCTCCCCTCCCCTCCCCTCCCCTCCCCTCTTCTCTCTCTGCCCCCTTTACTGACATTCGTTTGTCCCCCTTGTATTATTTTTCCCCTTCCCCTCACTTCCTCTTGTATGTACTTTTGTATACCTCTGAGGGTCTCCTTCCATTTCCATGCATTTTCCCTTCTCTCTCCCTTTCCCTCCCACCTCTCATCCCTGTTTAATGTTAATCTTCTTCTCATGCTCTTCGACCCTACTCTGTTCTTAGCTACTCTCCTTATATCAAAGAAGACATTTGACATTTGTTTTTTAGGGATTGGCTAGCTTCACTTAGCATAATCTGCTCTAATGCCATCCATTTCCCTGTAAATTCTATGATTTTGTCATTTTTTAATGCAGAGTAATACTCCATTGTGTATAAATGCCACATTTTTTTTATCCATTCATCCATTGAAGGGCATCTAGGTTGGTTCCACAGTCTAGCTATTGTGAATTGTGCTGCTATGAACATCGATGTAGCATCTTATAGCCTTTTGTATCCTAAATATAAATTGTAAAACAACATAAGCTCCCTGTTCCTGTACCTCTGCTTTGCCTGGAGAGTGTCATCTGCTGGGGACAGGACAATACTGCCCTGGTTGATAGCCACATGACCATGAGTGGACAAGATGGTTGATCAAATAGAAAGTCTTGGTTGGCCACCAGTGGTCCCTGTGTTACACTCCAAGCATATTAATTAATTCTGGAACTCTTTACCATATGTCAGTATTGACCTATTATTATATGTAGTATTGGTTGAAAATTAAAGAACAGTTGCTAACTTCTGTTCTGAAGTGGAGTCGTGCAGTGCAATCAGCTTCTCTCTCCATTTCCCTCCCCTGGTTCTGCATACCTTGTAATGGTGTGATGGTTGTGTTGACCAAGTCCAGAATACTGTGAATGCTGCAAATGACACTTAGCCTCCTCTGTTGACACTCTCTCTAGATAATTTCCATAGTGCCAGATCAAAAGCAAAGTGGCATCATTGGTTTCAATCATTTTCTGTTACGAGGCAAATTAATGTAAAAGTTTTCCAGAGAGCAGATTTTATCTATGAGAATTTAAAAATAAATTTAGCCTTTAATCATCTGCAAATTCTAAATCCTTTCTTGTCATCTTTGTTATTATTGGTTTTTTTTTCCCTAAAGAAAGTTGTGCCACAAAGGATACATGTACAAGCTGGCAATATTTAGTTTATATTTGTTGCTTTCTACATAGCCTATAAAGCAAAAGCAAGAAAATTCACACATTGCTTATAAATATTTTCACTCTTCTGACTAGTGTGAGGCATTTATAAAGTTATCTTGATAAGATTAGAGAATTATTGAAAGAGGTTGCATTGAAATAAATCAGATAATTTATCTGGACACTATTTGTCTTGCCCTTTTGCTGAAATTTTGTGCCTTCCTGTGGATTTTTTACAGTAGTTAATATATATTGAATGGTTACTGTGTGCAGAGACAAGTGTGAACAGTCATTTGTAGCAGCCTGGACACTCACTCATTACTGTTCTTACTGCTTTATGTACATTAACTCACTTAAACCCTGTGACAACCTTGTGAGTTGGGTAGTTTAGAGAAATGAGGCCAAGTGAGGGAAAGAATTGACCCAGGGTCACACACCTAATTGGAGATGGGGCAGTGATTGGAACTCAGGTTCTCCAGCTCCAGACGCTGAATACTTAACTGGGTTGCTGTTCTGCAGGAAAAATTTAAGTCTCAGTAACGCTGACATTTTCCTCTTTCATTAGGCAGCTTTATTTTATTAAATCAATTCCACTTTTGGAACTCTCAGCAGGAGTGCTTTTGTTGTCAGGTACAGATAGGCACACACACACACACACACACACACATACACACAGTCCCCCTCTGGCAGAG
The DNA here is from genome assembly GCF_047511675.1 of Marmota flaviventris. Taxonomy (NCBI): domain Eukaryota; kingdom Metazoa; phylum Chordata; class Mammalia; order Rodentia; family Sciuridae; genus Marmota; species Marmota flaviventris. Next base: position 101,518,301 of record NC_092502.1, on the reverse strand, counting down.
TTAAGAGGGGAGAAAGTTGCACTGTCCCCTCTCTACAGGGAGGGATTGTAGAAGGTCACATGGAGGCAGTGGTGATCTATAACTTCAATTCCTTATTACAGCAGCAGCTCTGCAAGGTTGGTGCTGACACAGTTTCCTAATATGGAGCCTACTTGGTATTACAATGGCATAGGTTTTTCTTAGCTTTCCATGAGATGTATTGTCCCTGACAATTTCATTTCTAAATTAAGTATGTTGTTTTTTTTCTCCAGGAAAACACTAAAGTATTTTGCAAAATTATGGATGACCCATAATGCAAAAGACCTTCAACAGTGGACAGAAGAGTTTGAAATGGAAGAAATACAGACTTCCTGATTGAAATGAAGACTACTTTTTGAACAAAAAAAGGAGAATTAAAAATACAAACTGTACAAAATAACTTTCCAGTAACAGCCCGTCTTTGTGTGACATGTGAGCATAGAATCATGACCATGGCATATTCCTTGGGAAGCAGACTTCTTCCTCTTGTGAAGAAAGTGTTTTTCAGGTTTCTGACCTACTGCATCTTTAAAGGATAAACACTTTTGAATATTAAGGCTTCCGTATGAAAATTAGAAAATTCACTGAAGTTTCACATAAAGTCAAAATCTTCCAAATAAAGTCTACAGTGGTAGAACTGAATACATGAACATTTGGAGAGTGATACAAAATTTTAATTCATATTTCTACTTGTTTCATTTCAGATAATTGGCAACAGGGTAAATCTGGCAGAAATCTACCTTTCTTTTTGAACTAAAATAATTTTATAATGCCACCAGTTTATTCACCATGAACATAAGCAGTTTTGATAAGAAATAGAACTTCTAAGCTTTTAGAAACTAGTGCACAGAGTACAGAAAGAATAAGAACATATGAGATGTAAAGAGTTAAACATTGTAGTTAGTCTTAAGATTGTTGGATGAAATTATTTTGTCATTCATTCAAGTAATAAATGTTTAATGAGTACTTGCTGTAGATTATGGTATATCCTGTTGAATACAGACATTGTTCAGTTGTCATTTTTTAGATTTAACTGTGAAACCACGGTTGCTGCTCATAACAAAGCAATATTTAGAACAGAACTTGCTTATGTTGCTTATTATTGTTCGGTCAACCGATATAACACTCATGTGAGCTCCTTAGTGTTGAACTGTATAGCTTTCTTGATTCACAGTAACACTCCCTCCCTGGCAGATTAGGGTGACACATGCTCAACTATGTCCCTGGGTTTTTTTTTCAGCACTTACAATCTGGCTTCTCATATCCATGTGTTCTTTTGGTTTCTAAATATGTAATTCGTGTAAAGACTCTCCATACTATTTCCCACCCATTTGTTATTCCTGCTCAGTTAAATTTCTTCCCCACACTTGATGAGCATACCTTTAACCTTTTCTAGATTGTTAATGACAGTGACCCTAACAGAGACCCCAGACTCAAGAGTCAATACCGTGTCTATAAGCTGACAAGAGTGTTTTTGTTGCCTCTTTTTAGTCACTCTCACTTTAACTCTCCAATTCCCAACCTTTTGGAATCAGGGAATGCTTTCCTTGGTTGATTCCACCCCTCCAGAAATACTAATGTGTAGTGAAATTATCAAAAATTTCTCAAACTAGAGTCAGGTTAAAATGTACTCTTCAAATTTTAAAAAGAACAAGATGATTTCAATACTTGATAGGACTGTGAGTGTTTTACATTATTTCTAACAAGATTTGAAAGATACTGTTGTAACTTTACTGTCAGGCCAGAGAGAAAAAGAGTTGAATCCAGCCATGTCATGCACATGCCAGAGGGACATGCAGGGACAATCAGTCGCTAGTAATGTCCAAGTGGACATTTGGGGACAACTCTGCCTCTGACTGGGCCAGGGTTCAGGCCAGCATCAGCATTCAAACAGACAGGGATACCAGGAGCAGTGGCAGTGCACACTGTCTGGCAGCTGACAGGGTGAAACATTGCAGGTTTCACATGCTGGATTTTCCAGCATGAAGCAGGATATCAGCCTGCCAGCTCGAAGTAGATCAGGCCCTGCTCCACGCCAGTTACTGAAGATTACACTGAATCCCTGTCATAAAGACTACACACATGCCATGGAGATGCACAGGAAAGCTGCAGTCCATTGAGTCTGTGTTCAAGATACCTGACTTCAGAGCAGCAGTTCTAACGTTGGCTATAATGAACATTCGTGGGAGTGGGGGTTGGAGTGTATTGCCAGGAGTCATATTCTCTCAGGCTCGGGTAGGAGCATTGAGCCTGGAAGCTAAGTGTCCTCAATACTTCAGACTGAGGCTGATGGCTAGTGTACAAAGGAAAGTAAATTGGAAATGATATATTCAGTGACTTGGCTCTTTTTAGCCACTAAATAACAAGTTAAAAACTGATCATTCTACAGTTACAACCATCAGATCCTCAAAAACCTAAACATAGACCCGTCTGTTCAATAACCCCAAAATCAAAAAAGAAAAAGGTCAAGGCTGGGGCTATAGTGGTTGAGCATACACAAGGCTCTAGGTTCAATCTTCATAACCACGAGAAAGAGAGGGAGACAGAAGAGGAAAGGGAAAAAGGAAAAGTCAAACATTTTTAACCAGTTTCAACTTTGACTTCCTGCTGTTTCATCTCTCATCAATGCTATCTGTGCTTACTGTTTTTAAAATATTTTCATTGCGTTAGCTTTTGTAGCTGTGACAGATACATGAGGGAAAACTTAAAGGTGGGGAATTAATTTTATTTTAGCACACAGGTCCAGAGGTTTCCATCCACAATTGGCTGACTTCTTTGCTTTGGGCCTGAGGTGAAGCAGAACACAGTGGCAGAAGGTTATAGTGGAGGAAAACTGCTCAGCTCTTGGCAGACAGGAAACAGGGGAAGGTGTTCCACACAAGAAATACTCTCCTAGGGCATGCCCCCCTGAGACCTACTTGACAGCAAGGCCCTACCTCCTAACACTTCCACTACCTCCCCCATATGCCATCCAATTATTAATACCATCAGTGAATTAATCCACCAATGAAGCCAGAGCCCTCATGAGCCAGTCACTTCCCCAGAGCTCCACCTCTGAACATTGCTATTGGGGAACAAGCTTTCAACACATGAATCTTGGGGGATACTTCAGATCCAAACCATAGCACTTATAGCTACTAATAACTACTACAAGAATATTTTTTAAATCCATAGGACTATAATTCATAATTTTAAAAAGAAAAAAAGGAAAGGAAAATGAAAACTGTTCATTTTAAAATTTTTAAAGAAAAAACGTAAACACCTAAGCATTTGAGTTATTCATTCTATCTCAGTGGTTCCCTGTGCGAAGTATTAAAATCATGATTTCAGGGCTGGGGTTGTGGCTTAGCGGTAGAGCACTTGCCTAGCACGTGTGAGGCCCTGGATTTGATCCTCAGCACCACATAAAAATAAATAAATAAAGGTATTCTGTCCAGTTACAACTAAAAACAAAATTAAAAAAAAAAAATCATGATTCCAAGTTACTGCCTGAACCAAGGGAGCTAGACCCAAGCTTAGTATTTCTTTTTTTTTTAATACTTTTTTTTTACTTGCCAATGGACCTTTATTTATTTATATGTGGTGCTGAGAATCAAACCAGTGCCTCACACATGCTAGGCAGGTGCTCTGCCATTGAACCACAACCCCAGTCCTCAAGCTTAGTATTTCTGAACAGCTTTATTGGCATTAACTTGCATACTGTACAATTCTCTCATTTAGTATATACAAATAATTGGATTTTCCTTTATTCATAAAGCTGTACAACTGTGAATCAATTTGCAAATGTTTGAGAATCACCCTGGAAAAGAAATCCTGTGATTAGCAATCACTTTTCATTCATCCCCAAGATCCCTGGTCCTAAACAACCACTAATCTGCATTTTGTCTCTATAGATTTGCCAGTTTTGAACATTTCATACAAAGGGAATTGTACAATGTGTGGTCTTTTGTGTTTGAATTCTTTGACTTAGAATAGTGTTTTCAATGTTCATCCATGTAGCACAAGTATTTCATTCCTTTATATTGATTCATTCTGTGTTCATACCACATCTTATTTTTAACATTCATCAGTTTATAATCATTTAGATTATTTCCATTTTAGGCCATTTTTAAATCAAGTTTCTATGTAATAAAGCATAGTAGTGTTTTTTAAATAGTAGTGTTTTTTAAAATTCCCCTAGTAATTCAAATGTGCAGTCAGGTTTGTGAACTACTAATCTCAGTATTACGAATGACTACACAATATTTAAAATTGGGCTGATCATCATTTGTTCCATCTCTCCTCACTTTATCTGTTATTTAGGACATGGCATACAATAGATATTTGTTAAAATAGAAAATAAAAACAAACACTTTCAAGTCAAAAACTCAATGAAAAGATGCTTCTTTTCATTAACAAGACACCATTTTACTAGGGATTCAAAATCCATAAAAAATATACTCTTTTTTTGCGGGGGGGTGGGGGGTTGTAGATGGACTCAATACCTTTATTTTATTTGTTTATCTTTTTATGTGGTGCTGAGGATTGAACCCAGGGCCTCACATGTGCTAGGCAAGCACTCCACCACTGAGCCACAACTCTAGCCCCCAGAAGTGTACTCCATCTTAAAACAAAAAACTTTTTTGTTTTTTTGTATTCTGACAATTTGTCCCAGGTTTGAGCCTGTTGTCCTGGTGGTAAGGGGCCTGGTGAAACTGCCCACTGAGTGAATTCCAGAGAAAGACTAGACTGAATCCAATGTATTCTACAAATTAATGTTGATCTTTTGTAAGTTCCAAGATTAATATTAATTACTGCTGTGCTGTGTAATTATAAAAGTGTTCCTGGCTATTTTCACACCAAGTATCTGAGTGGAGCAAGAAAGAAACTGTATTAGCACCATCTGTGCTTTCTGACCTTGTGATTAAGACCAGCTCTTCTGTAGAACATTGTAATTCATTCCCATGATTATTGTTAAGTTTATTAACACTCAGGGAAGCTTTATTAACATAGTTTTATTAACATAGTTTTGCTGGTATTTTTATTAAAAGCCTCTTTTACTCAGAAGTGTCCTGTTATATAGTTACACTCATGACAGATGCTGTTTAATTTTTTTATATCTTTAAAAATCCATTATTTTCCTTGTCCATTGGATAAACTGATTTTCCCCAAAAGGCCCACCATTTTTTTTTTTTTTTTTCCTGTTCTTGGTAAGTGCTTTATATTGTAGAATTTAGAAACTACAACTCTGCTAATTGGTGTGTTAGCTCTTTACCACCTATTTTATTTTTGAGACTGAATCCCCAAAGATAACTTGTCATCTGCCTGTTTCCATGAAATCCTGGTGAAGAATGTGCACCTCCATGACTTCATGAGACACGTAGCAAGGCTGCCTCTTGTAGAAATGCTTATTGAGCTTGGGAGTAGGAATCTTTTTTTTCTAGTGGTTTTGTATTTTGTTCAAATCCTTTCTTCATTCCCTTTGGCTATCTTTTTAAAAACTATAGAGAGACCCTTTATCAAATTTAAAAAAAATAAAATAAAATAGAGCTAGGATATGACTTAATGGTTAATCATTCCTAGGTTCAATACCCGGTACAAAAAAAATCCTATATATTTTTTCACAATAGTCTTTTTTTTCCCCTTGTATCAGAAACAATGTGTATCATTTTAACTCCTGTTCAGGTTCAAGCCCCTGCTCCTTATCCCACTTCCATGAACCCCCGTGTAGGACTTGGGATGTACCTTGCAGCCCTCTATCAGAATCACTGGGGTTTTTAAATGCATATTTCTGGGACCTACTCTAACTGTTGAGTCAATCTCTGAGTTGGGACATAGAATTATCAGTCAATGTGAGTTTCTGTCCTCATTTCTTCATCACTTTCCCCTTTCCCTTTCTCATCTCTCCCTACTTGGTCATGACCTAATCTTCAAAGAAATTTGCTAAAAATTCCATTCCTTGGTTCATCCCCGTTTCCATGATTCCATAGAGCCCAGAGAGCTTTATTATTTTTTTTTAAATAGACTATTTCTTAAAACAACTTTAGATTCATAGAAAGATTGGAAAGAATTGAGAGTTTCTGCATCCTGAAAGTGGAGGTCATTTTTCAAAGTTGAAAGTGAGAAGACACATAAAGCTGCATGTGCCTTTGAGGGGAAGCATTGAATGTGGAGATGATCCCACAAATAAAATGTTTAGAAATGAAAAAAATAAGAACTGAGAGTTTCTATATATTTCTTATCCACATACATAGCCTCCTCCAATATCAGCATCACCACCACAGTGGTATATTTGTTACAGTTAAACCTGCACTGATACAGCTACCAACCAAAGTCCATAGTTTACCTTAGTGCTCACTCCTATACTTTGGTGTTGTACATTCCATAGGTATGAACAATTGTATAATGACATGTACCCGCCATGATAGTGTCATACAAAGTAGTTTTGCTGCCCTATAAACCTGTTCTCTGCCTATTCATCTTTCCTTCTCCCTAAACTGGCAATCACTGATCCTTTCACTGTCTCCATAGTTTTGTCTTCTCCAGAATGTCAGATAGTTGGAATTATACAGGATGCAGCCTTTTCAGACTGGCTTCTTTCACTTAGTATTGTGCATTTAAAGTTCCTCCATGTCTTTTCATGGTTAGGCAATTCATGTCTTCTTAGTGATGAATAATATTCCATTGCCTAGCAGTACAAGTTTATCCATTCACCTACTGAAGGACATCTTGGTTGTTTCTAAGTTTTGGCAGTTATGGATAAAGCTGCTATACTAATTCTTGTGCTGGCTTTTGTGTGGACATAAGTTTTCAGTTCCCTTGGGTAAATACCAAGGAATGAAATTGCTAGATCATGTGGTAAGAGGATGTTTAGTTTTGTAAGAAACTGCTGTCCTCCAAAGTGATTGTGCCATTTTGTGTTGCCACTAGCAGTAAATGAGAGTTATCGTCCTTGCCAGCATTTGGCACTAGCAGTGTTCCAGACTTGGGCCATTCTAATAGTGTGCAGAGGTATGTCTTTTTATTTGCATTTCCTGGTGAAGGATAACATGAAACATCTTATTTTCCATTTGCATATATCCTTTGGTAAGGTGTCTGTTAAGGTCTTTGACCCATTTTTACAATCAGGTTAGTTTTCTTATTGTTGAGTTTTAAGTGTTCTTGTACATCTGGAATAACAGTCCTTTATCAGATATGCCTTTTGTAAACATTTTCCTCCTGACTGTGGCTTATCATATTCTCTTGACAGTGTCGTTACAGAGTAGAAGTTATTAATTTTAATGAAATCCATCATTCATTCTTTCATGGATCATGCCTTTGATATATCAAAAAATTCATTGGCATGCCCAAAATCATCTAGATTTTCTCCTCTGTTATCTTCTTTGAATGTTATAGTATGCATTTTACATTGGTTCATTTGAGTTAATTTTTGTGAGGGTATGAATATATATTTAGATTATTTAAGGGAGTATTTTTTAGAGCACTTTTATATTCACAGTAAAATTGAGCAGAAAATACAGAGAGGAGGACACTATTTTCAAACTGTGTATCCTAAGTGATCACTATGCAGATAAAGAATCAAACTTGAGAAACATGACCGTAGTGCCTTCAAATTGTTATTCATCAGAAGAAGCCACTTCTGAAAATAATAAATAGTGGCCCTTTAATTTCTTCAAACACTTTGGAGTTCTTTTAAACAGAATATCAAGCAAAAGCAAGCATTTAAAATTGCAGTTTTGTGTTACAAGATTTAAAGGAATGCCTCAAACTGTTCATAAACTCTGGTATTCTATATTCTAAAGAGTATTCAAACTAACATATAACATTAACAGGAAATATTCTAATTTTCTATTTCTAACTAATATGTAACATTATCAGGAAAAATATTCCCACACTTAACTGCTTAATAACCTAGAGCATTACAGTTTTCTAGTAATCAATAGCTTTGATATCAATATACAGGCTAGGTTTCTAAGATGTTCTTTCACTGTAGGTACAAAAACATGATGGACCTAGAAAAGGTTTGTTGATAGGCCTGGGAATTGATTCATGCTTTGTAATCAACAGGCAAACAAGACCCTCTGTAAATGAATGGTAATCAACAGTGGGTTAGCCTATATTACAGTCTTAGATGCTCCTGAAATAGCCATTCCTGTGGCAGATAGAAATTGTAGGAAGGAACAAGTGAAAAATACCAGCTTTCTACAAAAGTTAAGGACCAGAGATTTCAAAGTATTCAGTTGAAATGTAAATAATAATAATAATACTTTTATAACTTGCAGGTGAGTCTAGGTAGTCAGTTGCAAGATACCTAATTATATTCAGGCAATTTGTGACCAGCCCTATAGAAGAAATAAAATGTCATGTAAATGGCCAACCATAGCTATGACCTTGTTAAACTAAAATGATCTCTCCAGAATGGTCATTTATCATAAGTTCATTGATCTAAGTGAAAAATTGCAAGTTTAGTTAATATTGATAACATTTTTAAAGTTGCAAGAACAGAAACACACTAGAAGATACATCAACAAGGAAAGCAAACAGCAGCCTCACCTGGACTTGGAAGAAGAAAAATTGTAGTTGTTTTCAGAACACAGCTTAGTTCTGTGTCTGTTGTCTTTCATCAGCATCACTGCTCTGTTATCTCCCTGTTCAGTGGCTCTTCTGCCATGATAGTGAATCAACTTCTTTGTCTTTTGCTGCTTCTGCCATTGCTGACTCTGCTCCTCTTGTTTTCTGACCTTATGATATCCGGTGGCTTGTACTTACTGCCTTGTCTCCAAGTGGGTCTGTTCCTGTCTCACCTTCCAATTTCTTACCCCCTTTGTCCTCTTCCTGTTTAAGAAGGCAGGTCTGGGTGACTGGGGGTGTAGTTCAGTGGAAGAGCACATGCTTGGCACACAAAAACCCAGGGTTGAATCCCCAGGACCAAAAGTAACTAAGAAAGAAGGCAGACCTGAATGGTTCAGTTAATACGGTTATTCCTGTTGGGTAGTTTTTGTCTTGGGCCACCTCCTGGGCAGTGGCTAGCCTGGAAAACTGCAACTTTTATATTACACAGCCGTCTATTCAGTCCTGTCCACAGTGGCAGCTTCACTTCACTTTGAAGGAGCTGTGAGTTTGGCAGCAACTCTGAGCACCAGTACAACTGATTGATCTGGTGTCAAGAAAGTGCTCAAGGTTTGTGCAATATAAGAATACACCGTGGAATTGACCTTCCAGAAACAAAGAACCTGGGGAGTTCAGCCAAGTATGTCTAAATTCATGAAATACATGAATCAGAACATTTTACACAATACACTTGTAGATTCAAAATTGAAGGGAGAATTGTAACTAGAGTAAGTGAAAAAAAAAATCTAGTCAGTATGGGAAAATATGAGAATATTTTTCCACTACCATAATATAGACTTGACGAAATGTTAGTGCTTCCATAAATAATTAAGGTCTTTAAACAGTGAGTACAAAATTAACATTGAGATGTATATGTAAAATGACACATTAAAACTTTCTGCAATTTTAGGAGAATGGAATAAGACTAGACACTATGGGAAATAATTGTGCTAATGATAATGGGAAATCCCTATACTAAAAGAATTTAAGTCTCTGTTGAATGATTATAAAAAGAAAGAGAAACTACCCCTGGAGGTCAAGCTCATGGCCCAGATCCACCTACACTAGCCTGTGCAGGTCCCAGGCTCAGAGCAGCACCCCCATGTTGGGCAGACACCCACCAGAGCCTAACCTCTGGCACAGGACTGCCCCTTCTGACCAACAGACTACCAAGGAGATCAAGCCCTGAGGCCCAGATCCACCCACTCCAACTTGCACAGGACCCAGATCCAGGATGCAGTAGCATTCATTAAGGGACACCAGTAGAGTCTGGAAGCCCAACATCAAGGCGAGGTACAGACAATCTGCATGGGTACTGCAAGAACACAGGGAATAAATTGTAATATCTCAGTTCCACAATGTAAGAAAGGAAGGCACATAGACAACATGAAAAACACAAGGGAGGAAAGTGCCCCAAACAAACCAGGACACTATAATAACAGAACCTATGGACAGTGAAGTTGGTGAAATGTCAGAGGAGGAGTTCAGGAGGTTCATAATTAAAATGATCTGTGAATTAAAGAATGACCTAAATGAGCAAATACAGGCAAAAATTGATCACTCCAACAATGAGAAAAGAGAGCAAATAGAGGTAGCAAAAGATTACTTCAAGAGAGAGAGAATGACTCTGGAAAAAAAAAACTGAGAAATCCTTGAAATGAAGGATACAATAAGTCAAATTAAAAACTCAATAGAAAGTATAACCAATAGACTAGACCACTTGGAAGAAAGAATGTCAGATAATGAAGACATACAATCTGGAAAATAAAGTTGACCACACAGTGAAGATAGTTAGAAACCATGAACAGAACATCCATGAATTATGGGAAAGCAGCAAAAGACCAAAACTAAGAGTTATTGGGAAAGCATAAAAATAGGAAAAGAAGAACTTAAATTATCACTATTTGCGGAAGACATGATTCTATACCCAGAAGACCCAAAAGGGTCTACAAGAAAACTACTAGAACTAATAAATGAATTCAGCAAAGTGGCAGGATATAAAATCAACACGCATAAATCAAAGGCATTTCTGTATATCAGCGACAAAACTTCTGAAATGGAAATGAGGAAAAACACCCCATTCACAATATCCTCAAAAAAAATAAAATACTTGGGAATCAACCTAACAAAAGAGGTGAAAGATTTATACAATGAAAACTACAGAACCCTAAAGAGAGAAATAGAAGAAGATCTTAGAAGATGGAAAAATATACCCTGTTCATGGATAGGCAGAACTAACATCATCAAAATGGTGATATTACCAAAAGTTCTCTATAGGTTTAATGCAAAGCCAATCAAAATCCCAACGGCATTTCTTGTAGAAATAGATAAAGCAATCATGAAATTCATATGGAAAAATAAAAGACCCAGAATAGCAAAAACAACGCTAAGCAGGAAGTGTGAATCAGGCAGTATAGCGATACCAGACTTCAAACTATACTACAGAGCAATAGTAACAAAAACAGCATGGTACTGGTATCAAAACAGGCGGGTGGACCAATGGTACAGAATAGAGGACACAGAGACTAATCCACAAAGTTACAACTATCTTATATTTGATAAAGGGGCTAAAAGCATGCAATGGAGGAAGGATAGCATCTTCAACAAATGGTGCTGGGAAAACTGGAAATCCATATGCAACAAAATGAAACTGAATCCCCTCCTCTCACCATGCACAAAATTTAACTCAAAATGGATCAAGGAGCTTGATATCAAATCAGAGACTCTGCATCTGATAGAAGAAAAAGTTGGCTCCAATCTACATATTGTGGGGTCGGGCTCCAAATTCCTTAATAGGACACCCATAGCACAAGAGTTAATAACTAGAATCAACAAATGGGACTTACTTAAACTAAAAAGTTTTTTCTCAGCAAGAGAAACAATAAGAGAGGTAAATAGGGAGCCTACATTATGGGAACAAATTTTTACTCCTCACACTTCAGATAGAGCCCTAATATCCAGAGTATACAAAGAACTCAAAAAATTAAACAATAAGATAACAAATAACCCAATCAACAAATGGGCCAAGGACCTGAACAGACACTTCACAGAGGAGGACATACAATCAATTAACAAGTACATGAAAAAATGCTCACCATCTCTAGCAGTCAGAGAAATGCAAATCAAAACCACCCTAAGATACCATCTCACTCCAGTAAGATTGGCAGCCATTATGAAGTCAAACAACAAGTGCTGGCGAGGATGTGGGGAAAAGGGTACTCTTGTACATTGCTGGTGGGACTGCAAATTGGTGCGGCCAATTTGGAAAGCAGTATGGAGATTCCTGGGAAAGCTGGGAATGGAACCACCATTTGACCCAGCTATTGCCCTTCTCGGACTATTCCCTGAAGACCTTAAAAGAGCATACTACAGGGATACTGCCACATCAATGTTCATAGCAGCACAATTCACAATAGCTAGACTGTGGAACCAACTCTGATGCCCTTCAATAGATGAATGGATAACAAAAAATATGGCATTTATACACAATGGAGTATTACTCTGCACTAAAAAATGACAAAACCATGGAATTTGCAGGGAAATGGATGGCACTAGAGCAGATTATGCTAAATGAAGCTAGCCAATCCCTAAAAAACAAATGCCAAATGTCTTCTTTGATATAATGAGAGCAACTAAGAACAGAGCAGGGAGGAAGAGCAGGAGGAAAAGATTAACATTAAACAGAGACATGAGGTGGGAGGGAAAGGTAGAGAAAAGGGAAATTGCATGGAAATGGAAGGAGACCCTCATTGTTATACAAAATTACATATAAGAGGTTATGAGGGGAATGGGAAAAAAAACAAGGAGAGAAATGAATTACAGTAGATGGGGTAGAGAGAGAAGATGGGAGGGGAGGGGAGGGGGGATAGTAGAGGATAGGAAAGGTAGTAGAATACAACAGTTACTAATATGGCATTATGTAAAAATGTGGATGTGTAACCGATGTGATTCTGCAATCTGTATTTGGGGTAAAAATGGGAGTTCATAACCCACTTGAATCTAATGTATGAAATATGATATGTCAAGAGTTTTGTAATGTTTTGAACAACCAATTAAAATAAGAAAAAAAAAGAGTTATTGGGGATAGAGGAAGGCACAAGAGTTTCAAACCAAAGGAATGCACAATCTCTTCAATGAGTTAATATCAGAAAATTTTCTAAGCATGAAGAACGAATTGGAAAAATCAAATACAAGAGGCTTACAGGACACCAAATGTAAAAAATTACAACAGATCTACACCAAGGCACATTATAATGAAAATGCCTAGGATATAGAATAAGGATAGAATCTTAAAAGGCACAAGAGAGAGGAATCAGATCACATATGGGGGAGACTAATTCGTATCTCAGCAGATTTTTCAACCCAGACCCTCAAAGCCAGGAGATTGTGGAGCAATATACCAAGCTCTGAAAGAAAATGGATGCCAACCAAGAATCTTATATCCAGCAAAACTAAGCTTTAGATTTGATGATGAAATAAAAGTCTTCCATGATAAGCAAAAGTTAAAAGAATTTACAACAAGAAAGCCTGCACTACAGAACATCCTCAGCAAAATATTCCAAGAAGAGAAAATGAAAAACAATGATGAAAATCAGCAGAGGGAGGGATTACACTAAAGGAAAATCTAATTCGAGGAGAAACCAAGTCATGCTAAATACCAAAAATAAACGAAAATGGTTGCAAATACAAATCATGTCTCAATAATAACCCAGAATGTTAATGGCCAATCAAAAGACATAGAATGGCAGATAGGATGAAAAAAAAAAAAAGACCCAACAATAGGCTGCCTCCAAGAGACTCATCTCATAGGAAAAGACATCCACAGACTGAAGGTTAAGGATTGGGAAAAATCATACCAATCACATGGACTGCAGAAGCAAGCAGGGGTTTCCATCCTCATATCAAATAAAGTAAACTTCAAGCCAAAGTTAATCAAAAGGGACAAAGAAGGATACTACATACTGCTCAAGGGAACCATACACCAACAAGACTTAACAATTATGAATATATATGCCCCAAACAATGGAGCATCTACATTCATCAAACAAACTCTTCTCAAGTTCAAGAGTCAAATAGACCACAACACAATAATTTGGGGGACTTTAACACACCTCTTTCATCATTAAATTGATCTTCCAAACAAAAGCTGAACAAAGAAACTATAGAACTCAATAATACAATCAATAACTTAGACTTAACTGACATATATAGAATATTTCATCCTTCAATGAGAGAATACATTTTCTTCTCAGTAGCACATGGATCCTTTCTAAAATAGACCATATACTATGCCACAAAGCAGCTCTTAGCAAATATTTTAAAAAGTAGAGATACTACCCTGCATTCTATCAGATCATAATGGAATGAAATTAGAAATAAATGATAAAATAAGAAATAAAATCAACTCCAACACTTGGAGACTAAATAATATGCTACTGAATGAACAATGGGCTACAGAAGACATCAAGGAGGAGATGAAAAAGTTTTTAGAGGTGAATGAGAACACAGATACAACATATCAAAATCTCTGGGACAGTATGAAAGCAGTTCTAAGAGGAAAGTTCATTACATGGAGTTCATTGCTTAAAAGAAGAAAAAGTCAACAAATAAATGACTTAACACTATATCTCAAAGCCCTAGAAAAAGAAGAACAAATCAACACCAAAAGCAACAAAAGACAGGAAATAATTAAAATCAGAGCTGAAATCAATGAGATTGAAACAAAAGAAACAATTGAAAAAATTAACAGAACAAAAAGTTGGTTCTTTGAAAAAATAAATAAAATTGACAGACCCTTAGCCATGCTAACGAAGAGAAGGAGAGAGAAAACTCAAATCACTAACATAAGTGATGAAAAAGGAAATATCACAACAGACACTACAGAAATGCAGAAGATAATTAAAAATTATTTTGAAAATTTGTGCTCCAATAAAACAGAAAATATCAAAGGCATCAACAAATTTTTAGAGCCATATAATTTTCCCAAATTGAAGCAGGATGATATACATAATTTAAACAGATAAATTTCAAGTGATGAAATAGACGCTATCAAAAGTCTACCAACCAAGAAAAGCCCAGGACCAGATGGATATACAGCTGAGTTCTACAAGACCTTTAAAGATGAAGTAATACCAATACTCTCCAATTTGTTTCAGGATCTTCTAATTTTTGACTAGTTATTTGGACAAACGCATGTGTGGCATTCATATTCCTTTGAGGGGCTGGAAATGAGAAGTTCTGACCAACTCAAGACTGCCATACTCACCGAATCAAGATTTCTGTGTCCATGGCCCTGAGAATTGGTGATAAAAATGTCCTACCAGGAAAAATGCACCTATTCCATTTTTCTCTACTTCCCTATGCTGTCCCTTCTCTCTTGGTGAATAATTCACAATTTCCTGTGTGATGTGCTTTGTACTTGCCTGTACTCATCACTCTCTCATGTGCCCTTACCACTCCTTCATCCATCTTACTGTCCCAAATCTGTGATGTTCACTTCTCTAAAATCCCTCTCTCCTGGCTTCCCAATGAATCTGAATTTGTTGGGCAACTTACAGCTTTGAGTAGAAAGGGGATCTTGGCTTTCCTTCACTAAGTTGATTGCCCTCGGGAGGTGTGTGTTTATGTGTATTATAAATCATTAAGTTTAATTTTATTTTATTAAGAGGAGGATCCAAAGGGAATGAGAAAGGCCATTTTCATGACTTCTGCTATTCAACAAGGTAAGGAAAAGATACTCTCCTGGCTTATGTCTTCTACCTGAAATGATGGTGTACAGAGATGCCACTAAGCCACCTTTCTTTAGGTTCAATAGATAGATACTCATCAAACTGTCATAGTATATGATGGCATTGAACTGAAGCTCTATGGTTCAGTGCCAACAGCACTGGACAGTCCACAGACCATTTCTGGTGCTTGCCCTGCCATTTACTGTCTTTTAAGAAGTCATAAAGATTTCTTCTTTGATATAAAGGCAAGGCAGTTTTAAAATCTTCTAGCACTGGGGGTTGTATTGACCAAGATTTTAGCTGTGGGCAATAGAGCACACTCTGCTAGCTTATGAATAAAGTGATTCACAATAGAGTCAATTTAGTTTTCAGGATTTCTCAGCTGGGAACACACCTAGATGTGTTAATGAAAAGTGATATGGCCAGGACAAATGTTCCACTGCACCTCCGGACTGTGCCAATAAAAAGTCCATTGCTGACACTTTCCTCCTGTCCCTGAAGATAATGACCAGACATCAGATGCTCTGCTATAACTTGCAGAAAAACCAAACTCTGAGATGATACCTGCCTAAGGAGCCACATGGTCTTCACCTTACAAAATTTAGTTCTGCTTCCTGGTCTCACATAGACATGTCCAGGTGAACAGCAGTCCCATTCAGAACCTTGGCTTCAAGGGAGCAGGAGAAATATAGATTTTGACATCTAGCTCTTGTCCACAGAAAGGGATGCTGCAGATGAGTTGGAGACCTATTGATTTTGAGCCAATCTGCAGTATCTGGAAAATAAGTTGATTTGTTTCTACTTGTTATTGAATTTTGTTTCATTGTGGTTATAAAATATCATCTATACTGTTTCTACTCAGAATATTATTACATGTTCCATTTTCTAAATGATACAATGAACACATGAATAAAATGCACACTGCCTGTTATTATAAATGAAGTTTAGCTGGAATACAGCCAGAACCATGTGTGGAAGTTCCCTGTGTCTGCTTTAGCATTATGGTTGAACTGAGTGTGCCAAAGATCATATGGTTCACAAAACCCAAATATTTACTATCGATGAACTCTTGTAATAGATTCTATGCAAATTGGTATTAATAATATCCTCTGTTCTGTTTTATAATAATAACTTTAATTATATTATAATTTGCAGATTCATTATATAATTTCCTACCCAGATTTGTTTAATCTGTCTAAAGCTGGGAATGATATTAAACTGGATATTTCCTTATATATGAAGTTTTTGGTGTGTATACTTTAGTGAGATGTCATTTGTCGCATAAAGGATTATGACAGATATCTTTGTTATGGGTTATAGACTTCTAAAGTGGCTCATATTTTTCCACGTGAGGCTTCTCGCCTTCAATTTAAGTTTGCCTGATATTAATATGATTAAACCACTTGGGATTTGAGTTTGTTTTAGTTACACAAACCCTTATATTTTGTGAGTTGTAGTGATTTAGATAGTCTATCTTATAGATAGTAGTCTTGGGATTGCCTTAATAACTGAAAACAATGTGTTTAAATTTCTTTTTCAAAATCATCACAGAAAAAATATTTGGTGTCAGTTTTCTTACACTGCCTTCTTCCTCCCTCCATTTTCTTTTTGTTGTTGATAATATATTCTGGAATTTTCCTGGCTCTATTATCATTAATTCTTCTCTCTCTTTTTAACATTGTTTAGCTTTTCTTCCAAAAAAAATTTAATAAATATATTTCTATCCTTATTGACCACATTTTTTTGTATTTATTTTTCCTTTAACTAAAAATGATATTTATTTCCAGCTTTTCCATCCTGGAGTTCCTATGAGTTCTTTGTTCTGATGCATTACCTTAGCTATATTTTATCTTCAACAGTTTTTTTAGAAAAGAGTTCATGGTTGCGATGTTTCCTGAATTTTTGTGTATGTGGGCATGTCTTTCTTTGGCATGTTTGGGTGAGTGGGAGTGTGGCTCTTCAGAGTCTCATTGTTTGATTCCAACACTGTGAGCTTTGTTTCATTGCTTTTTGGCATCTGGTGTTGCTGAGGAGAAAAGTGGGGTCAGTCTGATTTATTTTCCTTTGTGACATTTTTCATATGTATAGATACTTTTTATTCTTTTTTTAGTATTTTTAATCATTTAAGTTATTTACTGTATTTTGATGGTATCAGATACTAAATTTAGAGTCAAAGAGTTATAAAATGCTTTTTCCACATTTTTATTGGTGTTATTAAATTGTACATAACAATGGGATTTGTTGTTCATTAGTGCATACAATATAGCTATAATTTTGCCAATATTACTGCCCAGCATTTCTCCAGTATTCTTTATTCCAGATATTCTTTATTCTTGAACTCCAGCAACATAATCAGAATTTGTTTCATTGATAACCATATTCTGTTAACTCTTTCTGTATATTTGAACCCTTTCAGTCTGCTTATTCTAGCCTTCCTTTCATATAGAAAAACTTTATATGTTTGAGCATGTTCCCCCCCCCCTTCTTTAGGAAACTGTTACCACACACGTTGACTCTTTCAATGACATGGCATTTTAAAAATAATTACAGATAATCTGCATCTGCTATTATTTTCACATCCTCCATTTTTGTCCTTTTCTCTGTTCATTTGTTCTCCTCAGATCTATGATAGCATAGAGAACATTTTCCCCTAAAGTTTATGTTTCAGAAAGAATTTTTAAAGGCATAGTCTGCATTTATCTTTCATATCTTAACCCTTTTCTTAGTTACATAAATCATTTTTGCATAGGTTATATAACTTTGTTTTTCTTTTCTTACCCTTGAATGGGGGCAGTTCTACAAAGGCCTGCTATTTGTCCAGTGTAGAAACGTAAGGATTAATTCTGCCTTTTTTCTCATGTTTTGTCTTGTAAACTTTATGCACTCATTCAGTTTATTTTCCTCCCCCTCAAGGGGGAGGTAGGCAGGGAGCAGTAATGTTGGGCAGTAGGAAATCAACCAGGTATTTCATTTGCAAGCACAAAATCACCATGTCTCTTCCATCTCCTATCACTGGGATGTGTTTAGTGTGGTGTGAGGAGAATGGTGAACAACCCTGAGTTTCTGTGCCCACTGACCATGAGTTGCAAGACATTGTGGGGCCCTGTGGCTCACAGGCCATTTGTTTAAGATTCAGTCTTATCTATTTCCATTCAGTCATCTTTGCATTTCAGTAAGCTGATTCCCTCTGCTCCTTATCTTCTAGCCTCTCTCCCTGGTTAGGAAACCAAATAGGGGAAGATAAAAGTGGCATGACCATTAGATAATAACCATATATACTATATAATTCCATGTGTGTCAAGTGCAAATGGAAGCAAAACCCATCTACACTGTTAGCCTTCCTTGATGAAAGAGAAGGCAGCCTTCTGTGGCCATGGTAACGTCTTGAGATGATGCTAATGCATAGTGTGTCCATGTTTCTATGTGGCTACAGTTCAATGAGAAGGTTGGTTTTCTTTTAAAAGCAGGCTGATCAGTCATCCTTCAAACCTGCTTCCTCTTCAGGCTGTGTATAGAAATGGTGCTCTTGCTGGGGTTATCCATGCTGCTGTCTAACCACATCCAACATCAGCACCATTCACAGGGCTCACACCACCCTCTTCCAAACCTGTATCCTGCTTATGATGAGACAGGATGTATGTCAAATCTCAGCATCCTTTTTCAGCTTCTCTGGTCCCAATTTCATTGTACTTAACAAATGTTTTTCAGAGTATATTCAATGGAATTGTGGCTTCTCTGATTTCATTATAAATATTTTCTTCTCATTCTATGGTACTATTTATTCTGAGTTTCAGTTGGTGGGTAAAGTGGAGTGCTGCAGTTTATGTTCCTCCATCTTTCCTGGAAGACATCTTTTTTCTTAAAAATGATTGATTTGAGGCATGATTTTAACCATAAGGCTATTTTTAGGCATCCTTTGGGACATGAGCTTATTTTTAAAAAATAATAAGTTAATCACTATTTCTACTGGTGAATTTTTAAAATAGGTACCCAATTCATGTTTCTGAAGACTGCAAGGTGTGTTGGTAAGAAAGCCTTTGTTTAGAAATTCCTTGTTTGTCCTCTACTGTCTCTTTGAAGCTACAACTTGTGTGGAAGAGAGAGCAACATACAGGGTTTTTTCCTTGTATGTAAAACATGCAACTAATTATTACAGTGTTGTGAATTTTAATGATTATTTTGTTTTGTTTATGCTCTGAGGTATACTTCTTGTGAAAGTTGTAATTTTATGAATCAAAGTGAAGTAGGGCTTTAACAGTTTCTGCTGACCAAAACCAACAACAATAACAAATCTCAATAATAAGGAAATCTTAGCTCTACCTTGGGAGCTCACAATTTGTATAAATACTAATATATTGATAATTACTTCAACAATATCTAATGTTCATAAAACCAAGAATATCATATACTCCTCCTCCTCCTCCTCCTTCTCCTTCTCCTCCTCCTACTACTATGTATATTAAGGTAAATTTATCTTACTACCCACAGTAGTAAGGTAAATGATTTTTATTTTAAAAGTATCTAATTACTGTTCTGCTTATTTTCTCAACTATATCTTGATTGAGGAAAATCATGATGTTGCTTAAAAACTAAAATAAGAATTCAGAATTTAACTTCCAGTTAAAATGCAGTAAGCACACACCATTTTATCTTTCCCAATGATTATGACCAAGACCCTGGAAAGAAAACATAAAGAAACTAAGAGTCTCAAAAGAAAATAATAGCAGGCAAATTGAGGTGGAAAATAAAAATGTGAGGTATGATTGACAAAGTGGTGAAGTCCTGGGTTCGTATTTTCCTCATCCCTTATCCCCTGGCCTAGGCTCAAAAGCTGAACTGCCCAGTGGGTGTGAACAGAAAGTTCTAAGAAACACTCTTGTCAGAACCAGGAGGGAAGATCCCCCATGGGACAGATGTCATCTAGGAAATCCTCTGAAGGTTTTTCTCTTCCAAACTTACCCCAAGTCAAACCCCAGTCCCTCAGCTTCATTCTTTTATTTTTTCCTTAGCCAAAATTTAATTAACTTTGATTATTAAGTTATTATTTTTGTTATATTCACATGAAATTTGCTGATCTATGGGCTGTCTTTTTAAAGATCTGTCTCCTTCCTTGAAAATGTCTAAACTCTTCCCTGCAGGAAGAAGGTAAAATAATTGCATACTTCTTTTAGTCATAGAATTTCCAGAGAGAGAGAGAGAGAGAAATTCTAATACAGCAAGCATTTGGCCCTTTGTTCCCTTATTTATGAAGTTAGGAAAATTGCATTACTTATAATTCTATGCCATATCTTCCTTCACTATGACTCCTTTTTATAAATCATTTTTAACCTAAATTTATTTTTTTAAATTTTTCCATTTGTTCTTTTTCATTATACATGACAGTAGATCAGCTTCATTCTTGCAGTGACAGAGGTGGTACTGGTGGCAGCAACAGCAGACGCATGGATACCTAAAGCCCTGAGGGGAAAATGCCCTCTCTCTAACCACAGGAATGGGCAGATAGAGCTCCATTATTTTTTTCACTCTCTAGTCTTAAACACTTTACAACAGAGGTGGGTTCAGCCATGAAAAGTCACACTATAGTGCAAGGAGATTAGAGCCTTGAATGTCTAGTTTTCTAGCCAGGCAACAAGAGGAATAGGTTTTTGGCAGCAGGAGAGTATGAGAGAGGGAAATGGAGAAAAAGATCTTGTTAAGCTGTGTATAAAGTCCTTGGCTCAACTCCAGATGCTCAAGCATGGAACTGACTCAAAACAAAATATCAAAGGTTCTGAGAACTAACTACAGTGTGGATCACCACCAGACTGATATCTGGATGGCGCACACATAAGGTAGCTCCAAGTAGCACTGCACAGGCCTTGAAAACACAACTGATGTTAAAACCACAGCCCAGGGAAGGCACATCAGAACCTGGTTTGCCCTGAACCAACTAGCTTGATCAGCAGCTAAAGCAACAAAATAAACATTGACCAAAGGACTTGGACAAAACTCAGAAACTTACAAGATAAAGTGTTCAGGAATATCCAAAATTGCACAACCTGTAAAAAGCCAGGAAAAAATTCAAAAACTCACAAGAAAGCACCAACTACAAAGTGGACTTACTACACAATGACTTTAAAGCAGCTATCATTGCAAAGTTCCAGGAAGCAAGAGAGAACACTCTTAAACAGAAAGTTAGAAATTCTCTTCAGAAAAATAGATAGTATGAGAAAGAATCATAGAGAAGAGGGAATGAGGATTTGCTATTCAATGGGTTTAGAGTTTTAGTCTTACAAGGGAAAAAGATTTCAGGGAATTGGTTGCACAATAAATGTACTTAGTATAGCCTGTTAAAAGGTAATAAATATTATTTTTTTGTTGAAAAGATAATAAAGGAATACTTTGAGCAAGTCTATACGTAAAAGTTCAACAACTTATAACTTAGCTTTTTTTGTTTTTTATACTGAGGATTGAATCCAGGAATGCTATATCACTGAGCTACATCCCCAGCTCTTATTATTTTTTGAGACAGGATCTCACTAAGTTGCCCAGGCTGGTTTCAAATTTGCCATTCTCCTGCCTCACCCTACCAAGTGACAGGGCTTACAGGCATATGCCACCATACTCAGCTCAACAATTTTAGATAAAGTGGATTGTTGTCTTGACAGATAATTAGCAACCAAAGCTCCCACAAGAAGATATAGATAATCTGAGTAGTCCTATATCCATTAAAGGAAATGAACTTTTAATTAAAACCTTCTATCAAAGAAAATTCCAGGACTAGATTTAAGGAAGAAATTATACTAACTCTATACAATCTCTTCCAGAAAATAGAGAAGGAAGTAATAATCATTTTCAATTCATTTTAAGAGCCCACATTGCCTCAATATCAAAACCAGAGGAAAGACTTTTCAAAGACAAGACAATCTTGAAACAAACATAAAAATCCTCAGCAAAATAATACAAACTAAATCCAGCAATATAGAATCAGAAAAATACATTGAGACTAACTTGGAGTTTCATCCAGGAATGTGAGCCTATTCCCACATTAGAAAATCAATGTAATCGCCATATTAACAAAGCATAAAAACAGCATGATATATTGTCACATGATCAATATGTCAAATGGAGGCACAGTTGACAAAATTCAACATTCTTGGTGAAACACAAAGCAAAACAAACTAGGGTTATAAGACCACATCCTTAATTTGATAAAGGGCAACTACAAAATGCTGACAGCCAACACCATTCTTCATTGATTGCTTTCCTCTGAGACTGAGAGGAAAGCAAAAATATCTGCTTTTAGCATTTTTATTTTTTTTAATTTTTTTTGAGAGAGAGAGAAAATTTTTTAATATTTACTTTTCAGTGGACACATTTTTTATTTTTATGTGGTGCTGAGGATTGAACCCAGCGCCCCGTGCATGCCAGGCGAGCGCATTACTGCTTGAGCCACATCCCCAGCCCAAGCATTTTTATTTAACATCATACTAGAAGGCTTGGCCAGTATAATAAGGAAGGAAACAGAAGAAAGTGACATACAGATGTAAAGGGCAAAACAAAACTTTATCTGCTCACAAATATTGTGATTGTCTATGTAGAAACTCCAGAGGAATCTACGACAAAGCCATAAAAACTAGTCAATTTAGTGTAGTAGGCACACAGGATATATGGATAACATACAAGCCAATCGGATTGCTGTAAGAAGTGAGCAATTAAACTTCAAAAAGTTTTAAAGAATTTCTATTTACAACTGTTTCCCACAAAATGAAATAGTTTGATTTAAATCTAACAAGATGTTTGCAGAATCCCTATGTAAAAACTAGGAACATTGATTAAAGAAATCAGTGAAGATCTAAATAAATGAAGAGAAACTATTCATGGATTAGAAGATTTCAATATAGTTAAGATTTTAAATCTTCCAAATTTATCTATAGTTTTAGTGAATTCTAACCTAAATCAGCAAGATTTTGTTATAGCTACAGACAAGATGGTTTTAAAATTTATATGAACAGGCAAAATGATTTTGAAAAAGATAGAAGACTTCACTTACCTGATTTTCATAGATACTCTACAGGTATGAATATCAAGACAGTGTGATGCTGACAAAATAGATCAATGGAACAGAGCAAAGTCCAGAAACAAACCCACACAAATATGATCAATTCATTTTTTATTTTTTTTTACACCTTTATTTTATTTATTTTTATGTAGTGCTGAAGATTGAAAACAGGGCCTCTTACGTGCTAGGCAAGTGCTCTACTGCTGAGCAACAACCAGCCCCGTCAATTCATTTTTGACAAAGAAGAAAAGGTAGTTCTTTAGAGAAAGGATAGTCTTTGCAACAAATGATGTTGGAACAACTGGGCATCCATATGCATAACAATGAACCTGACGCTGTACCTGACTGCAAAGGAATTAACTCCAAATGGACAACAGACATAAATGTGCAATGCAAAATATAAAATTATTAGTAGAAAACACTTCATGACTTTGGATTAGGTAAAGTTTCTTTATGTATGACACCAAATATCATTTTATAAATGGATAAATGTGTCTTTGTCAAAATTTAAAAGAAAAAATTTTGATCTGCAAAGTACACTGTTAGGAGAATGAAAAGATCAGCTATTGAGAGGCTGGATGTATATTTCAGTGACCAGGCACTTGCCTAACATGAATGAGGCCTTGGGGTCAATCCCAGCACTGAAAAAAAAAATCTTTAAACTGAGAAAAAATATTTTCAAATCATGTATTCAACAAAGAACTTGTAGCCATAACATAAAAAGAACTCCAAAAACCCAGCAAAAAGGAAAGAACTCAATAAAAGAAAGAAAAAAAGATGTGAACAGTCACTTCATCGAAGAAGATTTATGAATGGCAAATACATGAAAAGATGTACAACATCATTGGTTACTAGAGAAACGAAAAGTAAAACTATAAGATACCACTGTGCATCTATAACACACATCACACACACACACACACACACACACACACACACAAACAAACAAAACTAATAATACCAATACCAAGTGCCCATAATGATATGGCCCAATTGGCCCATTGTTGGTGGGAGTGCAAATGGTATAGCTGTTTTGCAAAACTGTTTGGCAGTATATGTAAAACATTCAGTTGCCAAATGAACGAGCATTTGCATTCCTACCTATTTGCCCAAGAGAAATGAAAACATTCACACAAAACCCTCTACATAAATGTTTATAGCAGCAAGATTCATAAGAGCACACAACCAGAAACAACCCAAATATCTTTCAACTGGTGACTGGCACACTGTGGTACCTGTATATAATGATACTTTTCAGCAACAAAAAGGAAAAACTATTGATACATAGACCAACATGGTTAAATAGCACATGTATTATACCAAGTGAAAGAAACCATTGGCAAAGGGTTACACACGCTGATTTTATTTAGAAGACATTCTAGATATAGCAAGCTATATATAGGAAGGAAGAACTGAGTAGTCATTGTGTGGAGTCAGAATTTGGGAGATATAATAAAGAAATTTCTGAGATTTCTATATTCTGATTATATGAGCTTATACGTATATTGAAACACATAGAAGTGTACTTCAAAAAGCGATTCTGGCTGTATATAAATTTAAAAGAAAACAAACATTTTTTAAAACAGTGAGATTCATTTTATTTGTTTACCCTAAATGATTAAAGTTAGCATAATTTTATTATTAACAAAATAAAACAAAACAAAAACACAAATTAAATGCTGGCAAGGATGAGAAGAAAAAGGAACTCTTATATAATGAAAATCATTTCTGATATATTATCACTTTGTCACTTTAACAGTTAATAAAGTTTAAAAGGAAGGAAATTATGACATATGCTACAACCTTGAAAATAAACCAAGTTAAGTAGGACAGTCATAGAAAGACAACTGTTATAAGACTCCACTTAGTTGAGGTGTCTGGAGTAGAAAGTACATAGAGACAGAGTGTGGAATGGTGGTTGGGGAACAAAAGATGGAGAGTCAATGTCTGAAGTGTTTAGAGCTTCTGTTTGAGACAATGACAAATTCTGAAGATGGATGCTGTAGTGTCGGCACAACAGTATGCACATTATTAATACCACCAAACCAAACACTTAAAAGTGATTAAATGGTAATTTTGATGTTATATACATTTCATCTCAATTTTTAAATTATTAGGATGCATAATGTTACTTAAACATAGGTCTTGACTTAGAAATGCTGGGGAAAATGTTCAAGTTCATTTTGAGTTCTTTGAAGAACACAAAAGGTTAATCTATTAACTGTTTCAAATAGTCCTATATGATTTCTATATGATATGTTTCCATAGAATTTTTGTTATTCACAAAACAAGTGAAAATAAGCAGTAAACTCAAAAAGCTTGCTTCAAATTCTTCCATAAAGCCACAGGAAGCAAGAAAAGCAGTTTCCTCTCATTACTGCAGGGGAATTACAAGGTAATAGCATAACTGCCTTCATTCTCATCCCTTGGTACAGGGGCTGTATGTTCAAGAAAGAGAGCTCTGGGAGACAGTTGCTTTGCCAGGAGTGTACCCACTTGTGTCCTGGGAGAACTAGAATAGAGCTTAGAAGGGCAGGTTTTACCCCCAGTTTAAACTAGCTTTTTAATAATAAAATAATTACATTATGATTTTTCCTTCAAGTCCTGTGCGGTTAGGCTGTTGCAGTTGTGCCAGAACTATCCCTCAAGTCAGCTTAACTCTATATAAAACGGAACAGGAGATGTTGAGAGGATGGTTAAAAGTCCTTTCCGTGCTAAGAAGGGCTTCAACCTGAGGGAGGGAAAGAGAAAAACCAGGAAATGGGATTTTTTAGTGGCTGTTTTAAATAGGTTTTAATATCAGTATATTGTTTGTTCTATTGGAAAATTTTGATACAAAAGGCTAATAACACATGCTGTTGTACATGGACTTTGTTTTCCAGGCAGAATGTCACCATAGGACAAATGGTAAAAAGTCTGCCTGTTGTGCTTTCGGTGACAACAATAAAACTCAAGCAAGACTGCAGTCTTACAGAAGCCTAATTGGTGAGTCACAAATGTGCATGACTTTATCAAAGTGAGTACTGGCTAAATAACACATCCATCTTTTTGGTGTGGTCTCTCCCTGAGCTTGACTTCCTGCAGGAGGATCATACCTCCAGGGCTGTTAAACATCTGTATGGCAAAATGGCTTGCTCTGAGCAATAAATTGTGAGCACAAGAGACATATGTCACCTTGGAACAGAAGCATTAAGAACCAGCATCTGGTTAACCATGTCTTTTAGTCCTTTGCCACAAACCCAACAATATCCCAGGCAGAACCTGCTTCATGAACCTGGGTCTATATGTGGAGCAGAGTTATCACTGATCTGTATAGACATGAAACGTGATGAGTAAATAAGCCTTTGTTTACCTGCAGTTGTTTGTTCCTGCAGCATTACCTCAACCTATCCTGATTATTGCATTTTTTTCCTAGTAAAATAACAGCAGCATTTTAAATATTTATGTAATTATATAACATTTTGCTTGAGCTTCTTAGTTACATCTTTACCCTTTCCCCAAAGCCAAGTTTACACAATTTTCTTTTTTTCCTCTTTAAAACAGAATCTCAACTTCATTGTAGCTACAACCCTCGCAATGTGTCCAGCTCCAATTCAAACATTTTTAGCCAATCACTATTCAGTTTCCCCCAGAAAGCAATTAGTCTAGGGGTGAACAGCTGTCCTGAACAACCAGATCTAAGGGGAATATGCTCAAGAATTCAGGGGATGTTTTCCTTTTTAAAAAAATTTGTTCTTTTTAGATACACATGACCTTAGAGTATATTTTGACATATTAGACATACATGGAGTATAACTTATTAGGATGCCATTCTTGTGATGGTACATGGAGTTTCACTGGTGGTGTATTCATATGTGAACATATGAAAGTTATGTCTGATTCATTCTACTGTGGATGTTTTCCTTTCTGGTATGCAAAGGTAAAGCCTTTTAAAAATCTCCTTCCCTCCACTTTCTGCTTTGCAAACTGTACTGTAAGAAGTGATGCTTGAGCTCTGCCATGATGATAGACACCTGCACACCAAGAGCAGTGGAGCTGAGGACTGAAATAGCTGCAGTCCTTGATATCTCTGAAGCACCAAATCATCCTTTGGACTGCCTACTAGCCCTCTTAGTGAACTGTCAGTGTCCTAATAGTTTAAGCTATGTGTCTGATTTTTCTCTTTCTTGTTGCCAAAAGCATCCTGCCTGATACATGTGTAGAAAAAGCATTACTCACTTGGTCTGTTTCACAAGGGTTCATTTTTATGACTAGATAAGCCTTGGATTTACCAATTCTTTAAACAGCCATAATGAAAATCAAGGGAATTGCGGAGGAGCGGGGGTGTTAGTTAATTTGACTACCCTGGCACAGCTTAAATGGAAGCGCTCAGCTCCTTGTGGTTGTTTGTGGTAAGTTCTTATATCTCTAGGTGGTTCTAGAAGCTCCCTTGGCCTGGGTTTTTCCTTAGGTGTCTACCACCAACTCCAATGTGCATTTTCTCCAACAGAGAACTGTGAGAAGAACTCAAGCCAGAAGAACTGCCAATGCTGTTGTCTTAAGCCTTTTTATTGAACCCTAATGCTGTGGTTTAAATGATTGAAGGGCGGCTTCATGGCTTAAGCTCCAAATGCTGCTTACTATGTGTGTGACTCTTCTGAAGCAAGGGCACCCCCCACTCTCACCCCTACAGCGGCAGCTACCACAGGGAAAATCATGGATTCAGGCAAGTAGCTCTGCATCTAAATGCTCAACATAAATTTGGTTTTTTCATAACTTCTTGGAGCAGTCTCCATTTTGGCATTCTGTTATCATCCATTATTTCCAGATGTTCTTTGTTTTTTCACACTAGTTTTCTATTTCACAAATCACGTGCTGCTACTTTTAACCTTTTTTCTTATGTCTTTGCTTGTTGATCCTAGAAAAGAAACCAGAAATGTGATCGGTTTTAATTTTTCTTGGTATTTTTTCCTTTGTTGTCATAACAGTGTAGTGTCTGGACTTCATGCAGGAGCGTTACTTTAATTTCAGGTTTCTGGAAACATACAACAAATACCTCAATTGTTCTAGAACGGCTTTCTTTTTACATATATTTTAATTTTGTGAAAATGTTCTTTGGATACTTGGGGTCCCTTTTTACTGTCTATGCCTTTATGTACTTTTTAAAACCTTATCAATGAAAGAGAAATATACAAAACTTGTCTTGCAGAGCATATACTGTTTCTTAAATCAAACTTGGTAGCTGCTACAAATTTCTTTTTTCCCTAAGAACAGTTAAGCTGCTGTTAAGGGAATATGGTGTTTTTCTAAATTTCCCAAATTGATCTTTATCAAAATAACTTCTATTTTTAGTTTGTACTATCTCATCTTAATTTCTTTGGTATAAATTAGGTAGCAATTGACTATGAGGTTTTTGCGTTTTTGTCCACTTTCTCCATTTTATAGTTAGAGCATCCCTATGTCGAGTTTTGCTGCTGCTGGACACCTAGGAGTTCTTAGCATTCTTTCTTAGATTTATGCCTTGAATTAGAAAAACTTCACTACAAAAACCTGTTTCTGCATATTGCCCTGTAAAATTTTCTTTGGATAGACTAATGTACCAAGCTTTTACAGAGTTTAATGGTTATTTCAACTTGTTGATTTTTTTGTGGGTTTTTTGGTTGGAGCATTTCCATCCTTCCATCAGCTTACAAAAACCTTGAAACATCTGTGCTTGGGAGAAGGGTGGTGGTTACATGGAAGTGAAAAGCACATTTAACTGCTTTGTTGCTGCATATCATGTGGCATAGAAAGTCAGAGGCCCTCAATGTTCCAGGCAGCCCGTGGAGCACAAATAGCTGTATTCTAACAGTCTGTGTGCTAGCTGGTTATTTCAAATGCATTTCCCCATGGAAACAAGGTTAAGAGAAGCACCTAGGTTTCTAGGTTAGTTCATAAAAGCTTATTTCACCCAGAATATAACTAAAATTCTGTGCATTGCAATGAATAAAAGCGGAGTGTTGTTGTAATACCCGTAACCCTTAAGTAGTCAAAAAGCAACATGAATAAGAAAGAAGCTTTAAAAAGCATATATTGATGCTGATTGTCAAGGGAAAACAAATTTAACTAGATGAGGATACAGAGAAATATGTTTCTTACAGGGACAATGGAAGGACAAATGGTTCTAGTTTTATTTATTATATCTGTTTCTTTTTAAATAAAAATAAGTAGCTTGACATAGTTCTAAACTATTCTTCAATAAGTATTTCTTTTTTAAAATAGTTGGGTGAAAGATGTTAATATTAATAAGTTTAAAGAAATGAAAAACATCCTGGTTTTCTTCTTGCTTGAGAAAGTTATATCAAAGACATTTAAAAAATTTTTTTTTTCATTTGGCTGGACACAGTACCTTTATTTTATTTTATTTTTTTAAATTTTTACTGGTGCTGAGGATCGAACCCAGTGCCTCATACATGTGAGGCAAGTGCTCTGCCACTGAGCCACAATCCCAGACCTCAAAGACATTTTTTAATTAATTTATTTATTTTATAGTAGAACACATTTTGACACATTGTACACAAATGGAGCACAACTTCTCCTTCCTCTGGCTGTACGCAGTGCAGAATCACACTAGTAGTGTGTAGAGTCACACCATAGTGTAATCATACATGTATATAGGGTAATAATGTCTGTTTCATTCCACCATCAAAGACATTTTTTTTAGATCCTTTATCAACCTTGATGTTAGTCTCCTTTGGTCCTTTCATTAATTGGTTGGGTGAATGAATATTGATTGTCTTCCGTGGCAGGTGCTGTTCTAGACTCTTGGTGGGCAAAGAGACCAAAGTCTGGCTGGTTAGTTTGTAGAGAGACTGAGAAACATCTGTGGGAGAGATTTTCCTGTGAAAATGCAGCCAGAAAGAAGGTGAAGGAGGAAAGGAATTGCTGAAGAGGTGGATGAGAGAAAGAGTTTGTGAGAAGGAATGAATTGAGCTGGGTCTGGGAACGGACTCAAGGGAGATAGCAATTCCAAAATGTTGGACTCACCAGGAGGAAGAAAACAGGGAGAATTAAGATCAGAGGTAACCCAAGCCAAAGGATGACTCTCCCCACCCCAAAACAACTTCTTGAGACCTAAGGTAAGACAAGTGAAGACGGGGTGGGGAGCCAACTTCAGCATATGGGAAGGGACCATTTGTCAAGATGGATGTTAGAAACTGCAGACCACAGTGAATGAAAAGATCAGACTGATTTGGCAGAAATTTTGCTCAGATATATTCCATGCTTTCAAAGATGAAATTATAAGGGATAATTTGGGAAATGTCCAGGGGTTTCAATTCAGACCTATTTCTGCACAATAAAATGGTATTTTCCCAATTCTCTGAAAAGACACAATAAAATGCTATTTAATGTTTATTTTAATGTGATAGTGTGTGATTATAAATTGTCTGATATATTTGGAGACAAAGTTAGGAAAAGCCAAGAAACCAGGACCCTATAAGAGAGTTAGTAAATTAAGAAGTAGAGGTAGGAGATAGGCAGGAGCTGAGCTCATAATTGATACCTCGTGCACTTCATTCCTAGTTTCCTTGAATTGCATGTATTTTCGCTGATATAGTCTCCTTTTTACTTTAAAGAGTCCTTGGCATTTGTTGTAAATGTGTTTAAAGGAATACAGATTCACGTAGTTAAACCTGTGCTAGTCCCTTCACCCCTAAAAAGATGCCCCATCATGTAAAATTCCCACAATGGTTCAGAGAATCACAGGGATTAAGAACAGAGACTGGGGCTGGGGCTCAGCAGTAGAGCACGTGCCTCACTCACACATGTGAGGTGCTGGGTTCAATCTTCAGTGCCACACACACAAAATAAATGAAGATATTAAAATATATATATATAAAAAAAAAGAAAAAAGAAAGAATAAGGACTCCAGTGAAAATGCTTAGATTTGAATCCTCGCTCAAATGAGTCTTTTCCTAGCTGTGTTTTGTGATATTGGATGAGTTATTTACCTTCTCTGAGTCCCAAGTTTTCATATTGAATATTATATAACAGTACCTAGATCATTAGGTAATTTGAAAATTGAGTAGGTCAATAGATATGAAGCTTTTAGAAAAATGCTTGGCTCCAACTAGTGTTAGCTTTGAAAAGCAAAACAAACACAACAATATCTTTTAGTAAAATTTCTGTACAAGTTGCTCATATTGACAAAAATAACATTATTTGTTGTCATAGGCATATTCATTTGCCTTCGGAAACTGTTATAGGTTAGATATTAGGTGTTCCCCAAAACTCATGGGTGAGACAATGCATGAGGGTTGAGAGGTGAAATGATTGGGTTATGGGAGTTTTAACCTAATCAGTGCATTAATCCCCTGATCGAGATTAACTGGGTGGGAGCTGTAGACAGGTAGGGTGTGGCTGGAGGAGGTGGGTCACCAAGAACATGCCTAGGGTATAAATTTGTACTTGGTAAGAGGAGAAGCCTTTCTCTTTCTGCTTCCTGGCACCACATTGTCCCCAGCTGCTTTCCCTTGCCTCGTTTTTTTGCCGTAATGTTCTGTCTCCCTCAGGCCTTGGGGAAAGGAGTTGGCCATGTTTGGATTGAGACCTCTGAAACCATGAGCCCCAAATAAACTCTTCCTCCTTACAATTGTTCTTGTCAAGTCTTTTGGACACAGCAGCAAAAAAACTGATGAAAATAGGAACGTTCTACTAAATGCTTGCTATTTGCAAATGGTCAGAAGCTGGCTCAGCGGCTCTGGCTCAGCCTACTTCTTAGCACCACTGTCTGAGGAGCTCTAAACCTGGCTCACTTCAAGTCTTTGATGAGACCAAATTTGTTGGTCACACTTTGCAATGGTACTTTTAGAAACTGCATATGCAAGTGCTCCAGGTCTTCCTACTCCAAGATGGTGATGACTTTTATCTGTATGTGGATGACGCTAATTTTCTTTTAAGTAAGTCCATGGAAGGGGAAAGAAAAAAGGAAGGGGAAAAAAAAAAAAAACCTTTCAGAACTTTCTCCTTCTTTGGATGGCTTCCTTCTAGCAGATGTGAAGTGGAGCAAAAAAACTGTCTCTCTAGCCAGGTCTGGCCCTGCACAAGTCAATGATGTAATCAAAGTTCATCCTCGGGGCATTTCCTACCTGAGCTTTAACCTGTAGCCAGATCCCTGTCACTGCAAATACCAGTAACCTCCCTCACCCTCAGCTCTGTCCCAAGGACATGTTTTAAACATTTATTATGTTAGAGGGCCAAGGTACAGCTCCCATGCTCTGAATAGTCCCGTCTCTTCCTCTTCTCCCATGGAGGGCTTCCTCTCCTTCCTGTCTTTCTACATTTAGATAAAATAGGCTTAATTTCAGAAGGATTTTTTTTTTGGAGGAGGAGTCCCCAATAATGTGGCAAACATTAACTGGAATTTTTGAAAAATCAAAGCTGGGAGAGGAACAAAGATGGGAAAAAAAACAAGAGCAAAATAGAGGGGGAAGCCACAGTAGAGAAGCCATCAGAAAAGGAGAGGGAATGAGCAGGTGTAGAACAGAGAGCTATGGCTTTGTGGTTGGTAGCATGAGAAACAAGTTGTAGGACTGAGGGAAGGGTTCACTGGCAGGTTTAGGAAGTCTGGTAGAGAGGGTTCCATAATTTATTAGTGTATATTTAATAAACTTATATTTAATTAATTACCAATAATTAATTATTGTGAGAAATAAAGCCAGAATTTAAACCCTTACATTCTTACTCCAGTGTCCTTACTATACTAGTTGTCTACATGTCATAACAATATCACATAATGGCACCTGTGACAGATATATGTTTATATATATTTATATATAGAATAGGAGGGACATTTGGGAAATACACTTAAATAAAAACTGGCTTTAGGAACAGGGGAGAAATTCAGGGAAGTCACGTGGCAGAGGTGGCACCTGACTTGAGTCTTGAACCAGGATAAATTAGTCATGGAGTGTGTATGGATGACACCACAAGCTTAATCTTGCAGTGCTAGGGGAGATCTGAGGTGCTCAGATACTTTCCCCTCTATTTCTCAGATTCTAACAGGTAGATAATGGACTCAAAGATATAAATGAGGACCAAAGCGTGATTTTTATCTAATTCCTTCCATTGCACAGAGCTTCCTGGTGGAATTTTAGAAAATGCAGTTAGCATGAGAGATCAGTCATGTTGCTTTCACAGTCCTGCATTTCAGAGATGACATTTCAGTTCAGATGCTGGATACAAGATCAATAGTCAATAAAAATACAAAGTCTTTGAGAAAATCTTTCCAAAATAAATCCACTAATGAATAAAAATACTTTATAACCAAGAAGAATTTGTTCTAGGAATAAAAGGTAAATTTAGCATTTGAAAACTAAGCAATGTAGTTGGCCATGTGAAAAGACAAATAATAAAAACCATATGATAAGACTTGGGGTGTAGCTCAGTGGTAGAGCATTTGCCTAGCACACACAAGGATCTGGGTTCAATCCCCAGAAACACCGAAAACACCCATATGATCATCTCAATAGACACTGAAAATCATTTGTCAAAATGAATTTATTCTTTTCTTCTTGCCATTATTTTAATTGTATAAATATATGGGGTATGGTGTGATAATCTGACACAAAGTATACAAATATAATGATCAAATCAGGGTGGTTAACATTTTCTTCTTCTTAAGCATTAAAATTTTTTCACTAACACATAATAATTGAAACTATTTATGGCATACAAACAATACATATATATGTATATATATATATATACACATATATATATGCTGATCAAATCACATAATTAATTTTTTCACCTTTTTATTGTTATTTCATGTTTGGAGACACAGAACTCCTTTCTCTATATAATAGATTACTATGAACTGTAGTCCACTCATTGTTCTGTAGAACACTGGAACTTAATACTTCGTCCTAATTGTATTTGGGTACTAGTTTTCCAGCCCCCTATTCCATACCATTCCCAGTTACCAGTAATCAGTATTATACAACCCGATTGAGTTTTTACACAACCACATAAGAGAGAATATCTGGTATTTGTCTTTCTGCATCTAACTTATTTCATTCAACATATTGTCCTCCAGTTCCACCTGTTTTGCTACAGATCATATCATTCCTTTTTTTTCCAATGTGTGGCATTTTTTTTTAATATTTATTTTTTAGGTGTAGATGGACACAACACAATGCCTTTATTTTTATGTGGTGCTGAGGATCGAACCCAGGTCCCGCCTGTGCTAGGCGAGCGCTAATATTCCATTGTGTATATCTGGGTGTCACATTTTCTTCATTCAGTCATCTGCTGATGGACATCCATGTTTGAACTCTTGTGAATAGTGCAGCAACAAACATGGGCACACAGGTGTCTCTTTGATAAACTAACATCATTTCTTTTGGCTTTATACCCAAAAGAGTGGGATAGCTGGATCATATGGTATATCTATTTTTAGCTTTTTGAGGAACCTCCACACTGTTCTTTCTAATAGCTGTACTAATTTATATTCCCACCAACAGTGTGTTAGAGTTCCCTTTCCTCGAACTCTTTGCTAGCATTCTTTATTTTTTGTCACTTTGATAATGGTCGTTGTAACTGTGGTGAGATGGTATCTCTTTTTGGTTTTGATTTGCATCATCCTGATGATTAGTGATGTTGATCATTTTTTCATAAACTTTGTGGCCATTTGAATTTCTTATTTTGAACAATTATCTCTTCATACTATTTGCTAAGTTATAACTGTATTGCTTGTGGGATTTTTGTTATTAAGTTTTTAAATTTTTGTATATATTTTGGCCGTTAGTCCTCTGTCAACTGAATGGTTTGCAAGGCCTTTCCATTCTGTGGGGTTTTCTTCATCCTATAATGGTTTCTTTTGTTGTGCAGAAGCTTCTTAGTTTGATATAATCTCATTTATCTATTTTTGCTTTTGCCTCTTATGTTTTGGGGGACTTATCCAAAAACCAATTGTCTATACTGATGCCTCAAAGTATTTCCTCTATGATTTCTATCAGTTATGTTATAGTTTCAGGTCTTACATTTGTATCTTTGATCCATTTTAAGTCTATTCTTTAGTACCAGGGATTGAACCCAGGGGTACTTAACCACTGGGTCATATCTCCAGTCCTTTTTAGTATTTTATTTAGAGACAAGGTCTCTCTGAGTTGTTAAGTGCCTTGATAAGTTGCTGAGGCTGTCTTCGAACTTTCTATCCTTCTGCCTCAGCCTCCTGAATTGCTGGGATTACAGCTGTGCACCACTGGGTGCCTGGCTAGAGTCTACCTTTGTATCGGGTGAGAGTTGGAGATCCAATATTAATCTTCCATACATAACTATCCTGTTTTCCTAACATCATCAAAATATTTTCCCAACAGCATCAAAAATATTTATTATTATTTGTATTCTTAATAATTGCCATTCTGACTTGAATGAAATGAAATCTCAATGTAATTTTTATTTGCATTTCTCTAATTGTTAGAGATGTACATTTTTTTTCATATATTTTTTGGCCATTTGTGTTTCTTATTTTGCAAAGTTTCTCCATTTTATTATTTTCCCCATTTATTAATTGGGTTATCTGTGGGGTTTTTGTTTGTTTGTTTTGTTTTGTTTTTTGTTGTTAAGGTTTTCAAGTTCTTTATATATTCTGGATACTAATGCCCTGAGGAGCAGGTGACAAAGATCTTCTCCCATTTTGTAGGCTTTCTTCATGCTCTTAATTAAGAGCCTGTTCTTTCCACAATATATATTTTTAGCACCTTTGTTGAGAATCACTTGTCTGTAAACAGAGAAGGTTATTTCTGGGCTTTCTATTCCATTGGTTTCTTTGGCTGCTTTTATGCCAATATCATGCTATTTGTAGTATACAGTAAAATCAGGTATCGTGATACCTCCAGCTTTGTTCCCTTTGTTCAAGATCACTTCAGCTATTCAGGCTCTTTTTTGCTTCCTTATGAATTTTAGGGTTTTTTTTTCCTAGTTCTGTGGAAGAATGTAATTTGCATTTTAATGAGGATTGCATCAGATCTGTAAATTGCTTTGGGTAGTATGGACATTTTAAATAATATTAATTCTTCCAATCCATGAACATGGGAGATCTTTTCCTTTTGTGTGTGTGTCCTTTTCAATTTCTTTTATCAGAGTTTTATAATTTTCACTGTAGAAGTCTTTCACTTTCTTAGTTAAATTTATTCCTAGGTATTTGAATATTTATGACTATTATGAATGGGATTCCTTTTGTGATTTATTTTCCAGTAATAATGATTGCTGTATAAAAATGCTACTGGTAGCTGAGTGCAGTGGTGCACTCCTGTAATATCAGTGGCTCAGGAGGCTGAGATAGATAGGAGGATCTTCAGTTCAAAGCCAGCCTCAGGAATTTAGCGAGGCCCTCAGAAACTCAGTGAGACTCTGTCTTTAAATAAAATACAAGATAGGGCTGGGGATGTGGCTCAGTGGTTGAGTGCCCCTGAGTTCAATCCCTGGTATCCCGCTCCCCCCCCCCCCCAAAAAAATGCTACGAGTTTTTAATGTTGATTTTGTGTCCTATAAGTTTACTGAATTTATGTGTCAGTTCTATAGTCTTTTAGTGGGGTCTTCAGGTTTTTCTAAAAATAGAATCATATTCACAAACAGGGATAATTATACTTCCTCTCTTCCTATTTGTGCATTTTTAATTTTTTTCTCTTGCCTAATTGTTCAGCTAAGACTCCTAGCACCATGTTGAATCCAAGTTTTAAGAGTGCCATCCTTGTCATGTTCCAGATCCTAGCTTTTCCCCACTCAGTAAGATGTCCATTGTTTATCGTATAGAGCCCTTTGTTATGTTGAGGTACAACATAACATAACTTAATTTGTTCAGAGTTTTTGTTATAAAAGGATGTTGAATTTTGCCAAATGCTTTTTCTGTATCTATTCAGATAATCCTATAATTTTGTTCTTTGTTTTGTCAACATGATATATTGCCTTTATTGATTTGTGTACAATTGAACCATCTTTGCCTTCCTAGAATAAATCCCACTTGATCATGATAAATGATCTTTTTGACATGCTGTTGGATTTGATGTCTTAGTATTTTATTAAGGATATTTGTATATATGTTTATTACAGTTTTGGTCTATATTTGTTGTATTCTTGTCTGGTTTTAGTGTCAGGGTAATTCTGGTCTCATAGAACGAAATTTGGAAGAAATATTTGAATCGGTATTATTTTTTCCTTGAAATTTTGATAGAATTGAGTCATGAAGGCATCTGGTCTTGGACTTTTCTTTATGGGAAAACATTTTGTTAGTGATTGAATCTAACTAATTTTTATCAGTCTATTTAGGTTTTCTACATCTTCAGGTTCAATTTTGGTGGATTATATATGCCCAGAAATTCATGTATCTTCTAGGTTTTCCAGTTTGGAGGTGTGTCGTTGTTTGTAAGAGTCTCTAATGATTCATTGTGTTTCTGTGGTATCAGTTGTAATGTCTCCTTTTTCATCTCTAACTTTGTTTGGAATTTCTTTTCCCCCACCCTTCAGTCTAGCTAAAGGTTTGTTGATTTTGTTTATCTCATTTTCTTTTTTATTTGATTCTTTTTATTTATACATAACACTAAGATTCATTTTGACAAAATATAAGGGCATGAAATATAATTTGTGCTAATTTAGTGCCCAGTACTTTCCCTGTTCCTCCCCTTCTCTTTCCCCCTTTTTCCTTCCCTGTACTCTACTGGTCTTTCTGCTACTCAATTTTGGATATACATGATGTTGAGATTCACTGTGGTGTATTCATATATGTACATAGGAAAGCTAGATCAGATTCATTTCACTATTATTCCCTTATCCCATCCCTTCTTCCTCCCTCTCAATCACCTAGTTCACTAATCTTGCTTGTATTTTAATGGAATTTCCCCACCCTTCTTTTCCCTTTCACACCACCCCCTTATTTTGAACCAGCTTCTGCTTTTCAAAGAAAACATTCAGCCTTTGACTTTTTGGATCTGCCTTATTTCACTTAGCATAATCGTCTCCAGTTCCATCCATTTACCAGCAGATGACATAATCTCATTCTTCTTTATAACTGAGTAATATTCCTTTGTGTATAGATACCACATTTTTTGATCCATTAATCTGTTGAAGGACACCTAGGTTGGTTCCAAAATTTGACTATTGTGAATTGTGCTTCTATAAACATTGACATAGCAGCATCACTGTAGTATGCTGATTTTAGATCTTTTAGATATATACTGAGGAGTGGGATAGCTGGGTCATATGGTAGTTCCATTCCTAGTTTTTTTGAGGAATCACCATACTGCTTTCTAGAGTGGTTTTATTATTTTTTAGTCTCAACAACAAAGTAAGAGTATACCTTCCCCGCCACATCCTTACCAATATTTATTATTATTTGTATTCTTAATAATTGCCATTCTGACTTGAGTGAAATGAAATCTCAATGTAATTTTTATTTGCATTTCTCTAATTGTTAGAGATGCACATTTTTTCATACATTTTTTGGCCATTTGTGTTTCTTCTTTTGAGAAGTATCTCCATAGTTCTTTTCCCCATTTATTAATTGGGTTATCTGTGAGGTTTTTGTTTGTTTTGTTTTTGTTGTTAAGGTTTTCAAGTTCTTTATATATTCTGGATATTATTGCCTTATCTGAGAAGCAGGTGGCAAAGATCTCCCATTTTGTAGGCTTTTTTCATGCTCTTAATTGCTTTCTCTGCTGTGCAGAAAATTTGTAATTTGATGCCATCTCATTGATTTTTTATTTTATTTCTTGCACATTAAGAATCTTGTTAAGGAAGTTGGTTTCTGTGCCAACATGCTGAAGTGTTGGGCCTGCATTTTCTTGTAACAGGTGCAAGGTTTTTTGTCTAATTCCTAGGTCTTTGATTCACTTTAAGTTGACTTTTGTGCAGGGTGAGAGTTAGGGTTCAAGTTTCATTCTTCTACATATGGATTTCCAGTTTCTTTAGCACCATCTGTTGAAAAGCCTATCTTTTCTCCAATGTGTATTTTCAGATAACTGCATTTATGTAGGTTTGTCTTGTGTCTCTGATGATCCTTTGTATTTCTGTGGTATCAGTCATAATGTCTCCTTTTTCATCTCTAACTTTGTTTGGGCTCTCTTGCTCCCTATTCCCACCCTACTGCACCCCCATGCACACAGGTATACCCCACCCTTCGGTCTAGCCAAAGGTTTGTTGATCTTGAAAACAAAAATAAACAAACAAAACCCCCTAACTCTGTTTCATTGATCTTTTGTGTTATTTAAATAGTCTCTATTTGTTTGTTTCTGCTCTGATTTTTGTAATTTATTTTCACCTACTAATTTTGGTCTTGAGATACATTGTTAGGTTGTTTGACACCTTTCTACTTTTTTTTTTTTTTTGATCCTGGGAATTAAACTCAGGGGCACTCTACCACTGTGCCACATCCCCAGCTCTATTTCATGTTTTATTTGGAGATAGGGTCTCACTGAGTTGCTCAATGCCTCGTTTTTTGCTGAGGCTGGCTTTGAACTCAAATTCCTCCTGTCTTAGCCTTCCGAGCTGCTGGGATTACAGGCGTGGGCCACTGCGCCGGGCTCTCTACTTTTTTAATGCAGGAGTATACTGCTGCAAATTTTCTTCTTAGTACTGCTTTTGCTGCATTCCACTGTTCATTTAGTAGTATGTTACTGTTCATTTAGTAGCATGTTACATCTGCATGAATTTGTATGATTTCTGAAGTTTCTTTTGTTATTTACTTCTAACTTTATTCCATTGTGGCCAACAAAGATACATGTTATAGTTTTGATTTTTAAAAATTTGTTGAGCATTGTTTTGTGGCTTAATATATAGTCTATTCTAGAGAATGTTCCATGTACTGATGAAAAGGATGTGTGGTTCCACAGCTATAAATGTCTTTTATATCCATTGGATTCATACTGTAGTTTAACTCTGATGTTTCTTTGTTGATTTTTTGGTCTGGATGTTTTGTCCATCAATAGAAATGGGGTGTTGAAGTTTCCCAATATTATTATATTGGATTCTTTTTCTTCCTTTAAATCTAATAATGTTTGTTTTTTTAAAATTGGGGTGCTCTGGCATTAGGTGCATGTAGAGTTGTAATTGTTATATCTTCTTACTGAATCAATCCCTTGATATCATTATATAGTGAACTACTTTGGATAATAATGTCCATCATATTCCACTATGATTTCTAACCCCATACCCCCTCCCTTCCCCTCCCACCCCTCTGCCTATCTAGATGAAGTGACTTTCTTGTAGGCAGCATATCACTGGCTCTAGTTTGTGTATCAGTTCAGCCAGTCAGAATTAGGAAATTTGGTCCACTTACATTCAAGGTTATTATTGATAAGTAAGAACTTGTTCCTGTCATTTGTTAAAATTGTTGTTTGTTTTGAATATCCTTTGTTCTATTCTTCTTCTGTTGTTCATCTTTGTAGTTTTGTGGTTTATTGTATTGATAAGGTTTGATTCTTTTCTATTTCTCTCTATGTGTCTACTCTTCCAGTGGATTTAATGCTTTCGTATGTTTTCATACTGGTAATTATATTTTTTTTGCTTTTGAATATAGGATTCTCTTAAGCATTTTTTGTGAAGCTGGCATACTGGTGATGAATTCCCTCAGTTTTTGCTTGTCTTGAAAATTATTTTTCCTCCATTTCTGAAGGATAGCTTTGCTGTGTGTGGTATTGTTGGTTGACAGCTCTTTTCTTTCAGAACTTGGATATGTGATTCCATTTCTTCCTGGATTGTAAAGTATCTGCTAAAAATCCATTGTTTTGTCTAATGGAAGGTATCCTTTCTATTAGATGTTCTTCTCTTCCAATTTTTGGAATTCTTTCTTTGATTTGTATTTTTAAAAAATATTTTTATTAGTTGTTGATGGACCTTTATTTATTTATATGTGGTGCTGAGAATCAAACCCAGTGCCTCACACGTGCTAGGCAAGCTCTCTACCACTGAGAGTTTGACTATAACATGCCATGATGAGAATATTTTCTGGTCATGTTTATTTGGGGTATTATGGACCTCCTGTACTTGGATGTCTCTATCTTCCAAGATTAGGGAAGCTTTTAGTTATTATTTTATTGAGGTTTTCTACTCCTTTCCCCTTTACTTTCTCTTTGGATATGTAAATATTTGCTCATTTGATGGTGTCCCTAAGGTTTTCTAAGCTGTCTTCTTTCTTTCTTTTCTTTCTTTTTTAGTGTGTGTGTGATTGATGTTTTATTTTGTTTTTCTGAGACATTTTTAAAAACTTGTCTTCAGGGCCAGGTTTGTGGTTCAGCGGTCTAGTGCTTGCCTAGGATGTGTGAGGCACTGGGTTTGATCCCTGGCACCACATAAAAATAAAAACAAATGAAAAAAAACCTGTCTTCAAATTCATATATTCTTTTTTTCTGCTTGATCTAGTCTGTTTGAGGCTTTTGACAGTGATATTTCTTTATTTGACTTATTGAACTCTTTGTTTCCAATATTTCTGTCTGGTTCTTTTTCAAGATCTCTCTCTCTCTCCCTCCCTCCCTCCCTCATGAATTTCTTATTCATATCATACATTTTTTCCTAATTTTGTTCAACTGTCTGTGTTCCCTTGAATCTCCTTATAATCATTCTTTTTTTTTTTTTTTTTTGGTATTACTGGGGATTGAACCCAAAGCCTCATTCATGTTAAGTAAGTGCTCTGCCACTTAACTATATCTCCACTTCATTTAAAATAAATTTTTGTCAATATAATTTAATTCATCAATTTAATCATTTCATCAATATAATTTTCTTTGGAATTTGTAGAGAATTATTGTCTTCTTTTGGACACATATGTTATCTTTTTTCATTTTTCTTTGACATATTGAAATTTAAACATTTGATGCATCAGTTATCTCTACCATTTTTTTAAATATTATTTTTGGTTGTTGATGGACATAATAAAGATATTTAATACCTTTATTTATTTCATTTTTATGTGGTGCTGGGGATCGAACCCAGTGCCTCATGCATGCTAGGCAAGCGCTGTACCACTGAGCCACAACCCCAGCCCCTCTACCATATGTATAAGGTGGCTTTTGTAACAAATGGCTTTCTTCTGAAGACAATCTTGGGATATGCTGTGTTTCCAGCTGGGCACCATAGCGTAGTCTCCCTATATCTTCCATGGTTTCAATTAATGGCTTTGGGTACAGTGCATGCTGGGATAGCATCAAAGAGACCCACTGTATCTGAGGGTCATGGGGGCATGGGGATACTCTAGTGGTCCCAGTGGGCGTGGTGCACACAATAGCTGGTTTTCTCTGGCAATGCTGGGGAGACCTCTGCTGCCTACAAGAGCCTGTGGCACTGACAGCTCCAGCAGTTGTGGGGAGCTGCAACATCTGTCCTCAGTCTTGCCAGTGGCATGGGCTCACACAAAGTGCAGGAGGAGCTCACTCAGAGTGCAGGGGGAGGTGGCAGCAGGAAACGACCATGTCCACTCTACAGGGCTTACTCTCAATCCTGGCAGTTACACAAGCCCACACATGGCTCCAGGTCCCAGAGGATAATTGTCCTGTTCTCTTAGTTCTTAAGAATGACACCCCCTCATAACCTTCTGGGCTGAAGCACCTGTCTCCTATTATGCACGGCACCCATGGGATTGGGTGCTGGAGTCACAGTTATTCTGTGTCAGGTTGGACTCAGGAGGCTGACTTCCCCTGTGCTCATGTGATGGACTCTCTGTGGGCTATCAGGAATGGGGATATGCAGAGGTTTCTGATTCCTAGAGCAGTGTGAATTTGTATGATAGTTCCCTTCTGAAGATGGCGCCTAATTATAGATGCCTGGGTTTCGGGGTTTGACAGGGAGATAATGTGAATTCCTTCTCCAAAGCAAAGCTACTATTCAGGCTCTAGGTTGCTCCTAACTGGGCTGCAAGCCTGTGATGACCAAGAAACTTTCCGGGGGCTAGTATTACCAGAATCTGAGCCAGTGGAATTTGCTTGAACTCTCCCATTCACTCTTTCTAGAGTTCCCCCAGTTGGGGAGCTAAAGTCACAGTTTCCTGGGTACTTTTTCTTCTTCTTTATATCTTGCTGTTCCAGGTCTCTGAGTCTTGCATAGTTCCTGTCTCTCCATTGCTGAATTCCAGTATTTTCTCCCAGTTACTGACCACAAAATGCAGGTATCCACCTGCTGCTTTGTTTCTTCTTTGTGAAGAGGTGAGTGCTGGGTGGACTCTTCATCCATCTCGGAATCTC
This sequence comes from Marmota flaviventris, assembly GCF_047511675.1. Lineage (NCBI taxonomy): Eukaryota > Metazoa > Chordata > Mammalia > Rodentia > Sciuridae > Marmota > Marmota flaviventris. Next base: position 101,474,736 of record NC_092502.1, on the reverse strand, counting down.
TGCATTTGTCCCAATTCAACATCCATCCATGATAAAACCTTTCAGCAAACTAGGATTAGAAAGGAACTTCCTAAATCGGACAAAATGTATCTCAAAAAATATATAACTAATATTCTTACTTGTAAAAGACTGAATGCTTTCCCCGTGAAATCAATAACAAGGCAAGAAGGTCTGCTCTTACTACTTCTGTGCAATTTCATATTGAAAAATAAAAGGCATACTTATTACAAAGGAAGAAATTAGTAGGTGATGTAGCTGTCTTTATATAAAACCCAAAGAAATTTACAAAGAAAAAAAAAAAAAACCAACCCTAGAGTTAATAAGTTAGTTTTGCGAGTTTTAGGATACAAAGTCAATATACAAAAACCAGTTGTATATAATTTTACACAATTTTTTCATAAAAAATAAAAAATTAAAGGCTAGTGCCATTTACAATACCACTAAAAAGGAAATACCTTGGTACAAATCTAATAAATGTATACAATATATTCATACTAAAACTACTAAACATTTTTGAAAGAAATCAGTGGCCTAAATACATGGAGAGATGCTGTGCACAGGGCTTGAAAGACTCAGTATTGTCAGATGTCATTTCTCTCCAAATTAATCTACAGATTTAACACAATCACAACCAAAATCATACCGAGTATTCTTGTACATATTGACAAGCTGATTCTAAAATTTACATGAAAAGGCCAATTTTAAAAAGAACAAAACTGAGTGATTTGATCTTAAGGTTTGCTAGAAAATGACAGTAGTCAAGACGATGTTACTGGCAGAAGGACAGACACAGATCAGTGGAACAAAATGTCCAGAAACAGATGCCACATGAATATAGTCAATTGATTTTAGACAAAATTACAAAGTCAATTTAATAGGGAAAGGATAATATCTTCAAGAATTTATGCTGTAAAAATTGTATATTCATTTTCCAAAAGACAAAAAGAAAAAATAATTTACAAATACATTACTCATGTCTTAGAGAAAAATTGACTCAAAGTAGATCATAGTCCTAAATGTAAAACATTAAAATTAAAACTTAGAAGAAAACATAGGAGAAAGTCTTACGACTATGAGTTAGGTCAAGAATTCTTAGATATGACATCACAGCATGACCCATGAAAGAAAATTTGGGTAAAATTGGGTAAATTTGCGAGTTTTAGGATACAAAGTCAATATACAAAAACCAGTTGTATATAATTTTACACATTTTTTTCATAAAAAAATAGAAAAACTAAATTAAAGGCTAGTACCATTTACAATACCACTAAAAAGGAAATACATAGGTTCAAATCTAATAAATGTATGCAATATATTTATACTAAAACTACTAAACATTTACTTCACAACTTAAATGGTTACATTTTACATTCCCACCAACACTATTTGAGGATTCCAATTTCTCTACCATCCTTGCAAATTCTTGTTATTTTCTGTTTTTAGAAAAAGTGTAACCATTGTACTGATGTGAAGTAGTATCTCATTGTCATTTTGATTTGCATTTCCTAAGGCAAGCACTCTACCAACTGAGCTATATCCTCAGCCCCAGTATATATATATATATATATATATATATATATATATATATATATATATATATATATTTTTTTTTTTTTTTAAAAAAAGGTCTATTTTAATCCTTTGACCACTTTTTAATTAGCTCAGCTTTCATCGTTTAGTTATACATGTTGTTTATATATTGTAGACACCAGACCCTTAAAAGACATATAATTTGACTGAAGGTATAACTCAGTGGTAGAGCATGTGCAAGAGCCTTGGTTTGATCCTCAGCACAAAAAGAAAGGAAGGGAGTAAGGAAAGGGAGGGAGAGAAGGAAGCATGATGGTGCCTACTTGTTGTCCTAGTTATTTGGGAGGCTGAGGCAGGAGGATATATATATATCCTTCTAAATTATATATATATATATATATATATATATATATATATATATATATATATATACATACTGTAGAATTAGGAGTTTGGCTGGACTTTCCCAAATGATAGGAGATGTCATTGTTATTTATTGGAGGTACCTAAGGTCACACAGTAATTTTTGCTCTGGAGATAATTCATGGTGGGCTCCTTAAACTAAAACAGACTGAATCTCTTAGATAAAAATCATTGAATCAGATACCTTTATTATGATTAATGGAATTATATTCCTTCCCATTCTACATTCAAATTTAGAAACACTATAAATTGTGTTTAAATAAATGTTTATGATTGGCAAATATGGTAAGTTCATCACAGTCTTTTGGAAAAACCCATTATATATCAAAGACAATTTTTGTCACCTTAGTCCAAGAAAAAGAAGTCAAACTCTAAAGCTCTCTTTCAATTTATTTAACTATTCTGCTATCTATTCTATTTTTGTTTGTGGTACTGGGGATTAAACCCAGGGACTCAGGCATCCAGGCAAGCACTCTATCACTGAGCCACATGCCCACGTATGTCCCTTTTTAAGAAAGAGCTTTGATAATTATCTCCTCCTCTTCCTCCTCCTTTTCCTCCTCTTCCTCCTCCTCTTCTTCTTTTTTCTCTTCCCTTTCCCCTTCCCCTTCCTCTTCTCCTTCTTCTTTGCAGTTTTGGGGATTGAACCCGGGTCTCTACACATTGACTATGTCCTTCTAAATTATAAAGGCTGGCTGTAATTCATATTATATAGCAATGCCTTAGTTCAGTCTGTTATAAGAGGCAAAATATGCCTTTTTCATGTAAGGAAAATGTTGGTTTGGATTATAGGTGCAATCATCCAATAACATCAGTAGGAAGCATGTATACTTGACCTTCTTCCATCTGCTTGTTAGACACTCAACATTCAGCAGGAATTGCTATCTATAGAGGGAAAAAAAACCTGTGGTTTATCTGGTGAACAGGACAACTTCACTGGGTTTTGAAGGACATTTCCTAGCTTGTGCTAACAGAGCTGTCCTCCTAGCTCTGCAGTGCTGTCCACTCTGCCCACCCCCCACCCCCCCCTTATTTTTCTTGTTACCTGGGCAACATGATGACATGATTTTGAATACTGAGTCTTCCAGATACAAAGAGAGAAACCGTCAGTTTAGGTGCACATGGCAGTTTAGGCTGATGATTGCAGTAGATTCTTGTGAATTTCCAATACTTTGACTTTAATCCCTTTGCCTTCAAAGATCGATGAAACTGAAATAAAAAGATAGCAACAAACTAACCAAAGGAAAAGCCTGTCATTCATGTTTAACATCTCTGAGGGATCCCTGTGGAACTATGATAATGTGAAGGAATTTAAGAGGTTTTCAAGTGCTTTATTGGTGCATTATAATTCTACATAATGATGAGGTTTATTGGGATATGGTCATGCATGCACATAACATAATTTGCTCAGTTTTATTCCCCAGTACTTACCTTTTCCCTCCTATTCTCCCTTCCCTTGATCCTTTTCATCTACTCTACTGGTCTTCCTTCTATGTATTTATATGTAATTTAAGTTGGTGCTGCCACAGTCTGGCTGGGCACAAATCATGAGCCACTCAAGCAGGAACAAACTTTATTTCCGAACTCCCCCAACGCCACCCAAGCGGCCCTCCCAGGCACACCACACACCAACCGGAACTCCCTCCACCAGAAATTCACCAACCAAGGCGAACTCCTCAGGAATCCCTGCGAGAACTCCAAAGTAGCTGGCACCAGAGGCGGACAGCAGGGGTCTATATACAATTGAATACACAGCCTGTTTCAATCCAGGATCATCCAGTCACAGCAATTATACACAGCTTAACTTAATTATCATCATCTTAATGGCTCGCCTCTCAACCATTACTTCTGGCAAAAATGCCAGGGGCCATTCCGACTCTGAGAGCTGTGGCTCTCAATAGGTGCATTATAATTGAACATAAAGGTGGAATTCATATTATACACTCAAACATGTGAAAGCATAATTTGGTCCATTTCATTCCCCGCTTCCTTCTCTTTCTCTCCCCTCCTCTCTCTCCCTGGAGTCTCCCGCCTCTACCGTAATGATCTCCCTCATAAACAGAAAGGAGTTCTACTCAGCCATAAAGAAGAATGAAATGATGTCATTTGCTGGTAAATGGATGGAAGTAGAGAACATGATGCTAAGTGAAATATGCCAGACTCACAAAGTCAAGGGTTGAATATTTTCTCTCATATGCAGAAGCTAGAGGGGAAAAAAAAAAGAATAAAAGGGAGGGAGGGAGAGAGAGAGACAGGCGGAGGATAGAGAGAGACAGGGACACACAGAGGGAGAGAGAGAGAGAATAGGAGATCTTATGTGTTTTAAAGAGAGCTCTTTATTATTAATCAGTTCTTCCTAGGTAGTAGATGACTGGAATTTTTATTTTATTCATTATATTTTTATACCATCTTTTTTGTGATGATTTAATTGGGGTAAAATATAACAAACATTTTTTTAATTAGATAATTTGTTTCAACTCTGGAATAACTGAAATTTTTATCCATAGGATAATCTTTGCTGTGATTTGCAACACATGGGGCGTGATGGAGGAAACATACTCTGGGGATCTTAACTGCTTTTTAAAAAAATTGAATATGAAATCATCATGCTTTGTTTCTGGTTAATGTCCATATAACCTCTCACTCCCCTCAGCGTTTTCTAGGGTTGGTCTCTCAGCCTTTATGGATGTCAGTTTTCTGGTCTGTAAAATGAAGCAATCCTTACTTTGTTGTGAGGTTTAAAGCACTCCATAGGGTGCCTAACACATTACCCTACATTTCTTTTCACTCTTTTTTACTGTTAAAATCAAATCTCAAAATACTTTATTACCATGAAAAATAGACTGCCTTCCATCTCCCCAGTAGATGTTTTCATTTTGAATGGAGGTTGCTCCAATCACAAAAACAAGCATTTGTTGAGAAACTACTGGATTCAAAAGACCAGACATTGCTGGAGAAAGAAGGCACAAAGATGGGTCCTGCCCAGGCAAGATTTTTAATGCAATGGAGACTGCAGCATACCCAAATTTACCTAGATTCAATGTCACTTACGTAAAGAATAGATTAATGGATCAGTGTGCTTTTGTTTTGTTATTTTTAAAGGGGACTTAGAGAGCAAAGGGAGACTTGGATTGCTGTTAAGGATATATTTTTTAAAAATTCTGCTATCTATAATCACTATCATTTTCTATTAAAAGGATATCTTAATTCCTAGAATAGGAAAAGCAAAAAATGCAGAACAAAGAAGGACTCTTTGATTTTTTTCCCCCAGTGCTGGAAGTTGAACCCAGGGCCTCACACATGCTAGGCAAGTGCCCTACCACTATACTACATCCCCAGTCCTTATATTTCAATAAACACAATTATATAACAAACATACTACATCATCCTAATTTTTCTCTTTTTAGAGAGGACCACTGAAATTTTTTATAAACCAATTTTTTGAGAAGCATCATCTAAATGACTTCCTAAATGTTATTCCTGCAAAATGACATATGGTCACATTTTGATATTTTTGAAATAAAAATACAGAGAAGTGCTACTGCACTTCATTGTCTGAGCAGGGACCCACCAGTTACTCTAATTGGACTATTCCAAAGGTCCAAGCTTCAGGACAGGCTTAGACTGGTGCCATCTTTGGAGCTGGGTGTGGTCCAGAAGTCCATCTATTGAAAATGCCTTTGATACAGAACTTTATTTTTTTTCATTGGTTGTTCAAAACATTACAAAACTCTTGACATATCATATTTCATACATTAGATTCAAGTGGGTTATGAACTCCCATTTTTACCCCAAATACAGATTGCAGAATCACATCGGTTACACATCCACATTTTTACATAATGCCATATTAGTAACTGTTGTATTCTACTACCTTTCCTATCCTCTACTATCCCCCCCTCCCCTCCCCTCCCATCTTCTCTCTCTACCCCATCTACTGTAATTCATTTCTCTCCTTGTTTTTTTTCCCATTCCCCTCATAACCTCTTATATGTAATTTTGTATAACAATGAGGGTCTCCTTCCATTTCCATGCAATTTCCCTTTTCTCTCCCTTTCCCTCCCACCTCATGTCTCTGTTTAATGTTAATCTTTTCCTCCTGCTCTTCCTCCCTGCTCTGTTCTTAGTTGTTCTCATTATATCAAAGAAGACATTTGGCATTTGTTTTTTAGGGATTGGCTAGCTTCACTTAGCATAATCTGCTCTAGTACCATCCATTTCCCTGCAAATTCCATGATTTTGTCATTTTTTAGTGCAGAGTAATACTCCATTGTGTATAAATGCCACATTTTTTAATCCATTCATCTATTGAGGGGCATTAGGGTTGGTTCCACAGTCTAGCTATTGTGAATTGTGCTGCTATGAACATCGATGTGGCAGTATCCCTGTAGTATGCTCTTTTAAGGTCTTCAGGGAATAGTCCAAGAAGGGCAATAGCTGGGTCAAATGGTGTTTCCATTCCCAGCTTTCCCAGGAATCTCCATACTGCTTTCCAAATTGGCCGCACCAATTTGCAGTCCCACCAGCAATGTACAAGAGTACCCTTTTCCCCACATCCTCGCCAGCACTTGTTGTTGTTTGACTTCATAATGGCTGCCAATCTTACTGGAGTGAGATGGTATCTTAGGGTGGTTTTGATTTGCATTTCTCTGACTGCTAGAGATGGTGAGCATTTTTTCATGTACTTGTTGATTGATTGTATGTCCTCCTCTGAGAAGTGTCTGTTCAGGTCCTTGGCCCTTTTGTTGATTGGGTTATTTGTTATCTTATTGTTTAATTTTTTGAGTTCTTTGTATACTCTGGATATTAGGGCTCTATCTGAAGTGTGAGGAGTAAAAATTTGTTCCCATGATGTAGGCTCCCTATTTACCTCTCTTATTGTTTCTCTTGCTGAGAAAAAAACTTTTTGAATAGTTTTTCCCCATTTTTTCTTTACTATAGAACCATCTAGGAAAGAAAATTCTCAAGGGATAAAGTTCTCTGTCATATAGCAAAGTTAGCAAAAAACGTTCCAACAGGGGCTTACTATCTGGAAATTCAAAATTTCCTAACTTCTCAATATCTATTCAACTGTGCTGATCCTAATCAGCAAAACTCCCACTCCAGGGGGCTGTAGCTGTAGCTCAGTCTTAAATGGCATTGCTTAGCATGTGTGAGGCACTGGGTTCGATCTCCAGCACCACATACAAATAAGAAATGAAAGCATTCTGTCCATCTACAACTACAAAAAAGAAAATTAGAAACAAAACAAAACAAAAAAACCCTCCCACTTCAAACACACTGAAGTTCATTCTGTGCAAACTTGCACAAATCCAGCTTTTTCCACATTTTTATTTCAAAGCAATTTCAATATTAATTTTCATTCTTTAACATAGCAGTGAGTATATTTTAAAAGTTCCCATGATATTTTAACTTTATTCCCTCATTAATCTGAAAAGCTACAGTAGAAATAGGAAATAAAAACAGAAGAACTAAAAATCAACTCTTCAACTTCATACAACGATATCATTAGAATTGAGAGTGGAGGCAATCATTAGAGTGGGGTATGTCTTAGTTGATTCCCGTTGCTACAACAAAATACCTGAGACTAGGAAATTTACCAACATTAGAAATATTATTTCTCACAGTTCCAGAAGCTGGGAAGTCCAGGCTAGCAGAGTGGTATCTGGTGAGATCTGTTCTCTGCTTTTAAGATGTCACTTTGTTGCTGTGTCCTCTGGAGGGGACAAATGTCATGTCCTCACATGCTGAAGAAATGGAAGGGCATTAAAGGGTCTGGCCAGTTCCTTTCAGTCTTTTTGTAAGGGCATCAGTCTGGTGTAGGGCAGTACCCTCTTGACCCTATCACCTCTTAAAGGCTCCAATTCTCACACTATCACGTTGAAGTTCATGTCTTAATACGTGAATTTTGGAAAGAGTATACATTCAAACAAAGCAAGGAAATTTCTCAATTTTCCTTAGATGCTATTTAAAAGTAAGGCTTAAGATACCACCAAGATGATTTGTTTTCATAAAGCAGTCTACAATCCAGCTCCCTTGCTCTTCCACAATTACAGTGCTTGCCAATTTGTATCTGAGATTAAAATAACATAAACATAGATGTACTCTGTGAGTGAAAACCTGCTGGGTTTACCAACACCAGCTAATTTTGTCAAAAATAGTGATCACAGTGGTAGACATCAGCACCATAAGAGTCATATAAATAAACTCATTGGCGGTTAACTTCACATAACACATGCAAACGAAAAGCAACAAAAGTAACTAAAAATGTATATGTGACACGGTATAAAAACTTTCAGGTTTGCACTTTCTGAAATTATTTCTTTGAGCAGCCCAGTGAACGTGGATTTCTGAGGCTTGCTTTCTAACTCTGGTTCTCATTGCCTTCTTAATAAAATATCACAAAATTTATAGGCTGGGTCAAGATATAGAGATTGCTACTACACAGAGACTACCATTTTACAAAATGATGTGCATTTCAGGGCTAATTTTCACATTTGATTCCAGCTCTAAAGGAGAGCAGAGCTGTAATTTGAATGAAATATGACTATTGAATCCTACAAAAGAAAATGAAACACACTCCAGGTGCCAACTGCCAGGCAATGTTTCTGGCTCCAGAGGACAGCCTAGGGCAATGCCAGATGGTCCTTCCCAGGAAATTGAGCTTGTCCCCAGCATAGGGAACTTGAATGACTCTATCCCACAGGAAATGCTTTATTGTCTATTATCACCAACCTGATGAGAAATAAAAGATTGACGGCGGCAATAGCTAGATAATGATCATAGAAAGAAGTCTGTTAAGAAATGATTGAGGACTTTGCTGAATTTCTTGGCATTTTGGCTAAGACCGGGGATTGGGGGTGGAATAATGATAGTGAACTAATGTATACATGTTATGTGCCCAGCACTGTGTTAAAAATTTACATTCATTAATCTTTATGCCAACGCTATGAGGTCTGTATCATTGTTATTATCAGTCTCATCATGGATACTTGCCTTCAGATATGAACATCAATGGATGCATTTCCACTGAATGGTGAGGTGCCAACTCACCATTGGTTGTCCAAAGTCTTATATCCAACTTTAAAGTCTGAGATTGATATGGTGAATACTAGCATCAGGACCACCCTAGTTCTTGTCTAAACCAATATGTCTAGATGTGCCATCTTTACAGTGTTTGGTGGTTCCATTGTGGTTTGATCTTGCTCAGATGACATTTGTTGGGAGTTTGTCTAACTTACTTTTTGCTTCTCAGATGCTACTGAGGTGTCTCACTTAGGCTTGTCTCCTAAAGGTGCATCTCTATAACAATTCTGCCCACAGCCCTATCAAATTTCCTTGTGTCACTTCCCATAATAATGTATCAGGAACGCTGTCTTTAGGGCACTCCCTCAAATAAGCAAAGGTGAGATTAGAAATTTTAATTATCTGGTAGGCTTTGAGGCAGCTAATTTGGAGCCTAATTTATTAATATGACCACCTCTGAATTTATCTTTATTCTCTCATGTAAGACCTATTTTGATAAGTTCAGAGGCCCTGGAAATGAGATCACATATCCAGAGTGCTGAGTTTGGAGAACGTGCTATGGTTCAGGCCAGCAGATTCTCTTGGACCCATAATCCCCAGAACATTCCCCTGCCTAGTCATTGGCACATTTTCCAGATACTGAGGGTGCACTTCATTCCCACCATGTTGTGACACTTAAGCTCAGGCAGAGAAACTGACATATCTGGAGTGCACTCACAGTCAGGCTCAGGGGAATGTGGATTGTGGCCATATAGAGTTTCATTCACTTAACAGAAAAGGCTAACTTTTCACTGATTTCTAGCACAGAGATGAGGCTTCATTATGGATCATATAGTCAAGACATAAGATTCCTAAAATCTTTGCCAGATCTTTGTCACAAATATTACCCTATCCCATAAGAAGTGAAAATGACGTGCAGTTCAATACCATCCCATAAGGAAGGACATTTTAAACCCCAAATCATCAAATTACTACCTGAATAAAAATATAAATGTCAAAGATTTTATTTCTCCTCCTTTGCCCTTCATTTCCCTTCTGACCTGACATCCCACACATGGCTTTAGTTTTGGACCTTCAATTCAAATGATATATGCTTTGTTTCTGCTAACAACAAGATTATGTCCACTCATCGTTTTTTTCAGTGGCTTCAGCAGTGACATTTCTCTTCTGTTGAAAGGGCCTTTTAATTTTCATGCTGCTGTAGAGGAGCCACAGCGAGGCTTGAGAAAATTAAAACATAAAGTGAGCCAAACCCTATGATTTCTAATATTATTTGGGCAACTGAATTCCTACATAAATTCTGAAAGCTGATAGGCAGGGTCAGGTCTATAAGATGCTCAATATGGGGTCTGCAGATGTAAGAACAGGGACTCATTTGAGTCATAGTCCCTTTGCCTTCCACCTTTCTCCAGCAAAGACCCTTTTCTCTCATGTTCAAAATCGGGTTCCTTCTCTGATGGTCTGAGACCTGTGGTTTCTGGTGAACTTTAAAAAGCACTCTATAGTTAGAAATAAGAACAGAAAAAATAGTAAGGATAGCTAATATGCATGGTGTACTTAGTATGTTGTACTAAAGGTATGGAAATTATTAATTACTACACTTTCTGGAAAGTTCTGTATTCAAGAGCAGTGGAGTAATTCTCTTGAATCTCAGCTAGCAAATGGCAGAGGTGGAATTTGAATATGAAGCCCCAAACAAGAGCCATCTGCCCAAATCCATGTGTCTAAAAGTTTCTAAAGACTATGCCTCTGGTCCAGGTCCTATGCAACACCCTGTAGGGACAATAGATCCATCAGCTATGATCACTCTTCAAAATTCCACAATCTGGCTGGTGAGATAAACTATAAATACATAAAAATGATTGAATGTTGAAAAGAAAGTTGTCATATTTTGAGATGTTGCTTGGAAAACAAATGGGCTTGTCAAGTACATCTTGCCCTAATTGCAATAGGAGTCCATAGGAGGCTGGGGAGAAGAATCGGGTTCAGGATAGGGATGCCTTGGGAGAAGAAATAGAGTTTCATTCACTCAACAGAAGAGATTCCATTTCTCAGAGTTGTCAGGAGGTGGGGCTTCCCAGGTAAGAACAGAGCCAATATCAGGGGTCAGGTCAGTCAGAGCAGCACACTGGCGCACAGGGCTGGGGCTGGACTATAAAGATTCTTGCAAGATAGTTTAAAGAGCTTTAGTCCAGTTTCTGTTGCTATAACAGAGCTATAATTTATAAGGAAAGAAGTTTATATGGCTCATAGTTCAGGAAGCTAAAGTCCAACATTGGGCAGCCATGTCTCGCAAGGGCTTTGTGCTACATCATAACATGGTAGAAAAGCAGAAGGACAAGCAGGTATAAGTGGAAAAGACAAAACCTGAGGAGCAGCTTTACTTTATAACCGTTAAGTCTTTTTAAAAATTATTTTTTTAGTTGTCAATGTACCTTTATTTTATTTATATGTGGTGCTGAGAATCAAACCCAGTGCCTCACACATGCTAGGCAATTGCGCCACCCCTGAGCCACCACCCCAGCCCTTATAACCATTAATTCTTGTGGTAACGAATCCAGTCCTCCAGGAGTGAGAATTCACTCACTCCCTGAATACAGCATTAACCCTATATGCAGATGGAGCCCCTCTGACCTAAACACTTCTTAAAGGCCCCACTACCTTGGAACACTGCTACATTCCGGACATATTTCAATGGGAGAAAATCATATTCAAACCATAGAAGATATTATCCTCCTGTTTATCAAGGACCACTGAATACTTTGGCCAGGAGACAGACTATGAACACAATGATTCTTTTGCTCAACTACTTTACAGAGAATGGCAATAAGAACTCAGTTATATTTACCATCTGCGTAACTGTACATTGTAAGTCAATCTTTTATTGAAATATAACATGCATACACCATAAACAAATAGCTTATTGAAGTTTTACACCAAAAATAAATGTATAAGCAGCACCTATATCCTTATTTAGAAGTATACCAATACCCTAGAAATCTGTTTCATGTAGCCTCCCAGTTAGTAATTCCCCAAAGGTAACTATTCAGATTCCCATCACCAAAATATTAGTTTTGCTTGCTCTTGGATCATACAGTACATTCTCTTTGGTGTTGACTAAAGCAGGTGTTGGGCTTTTGTTCTTACCATAATGTTTGCCAGATTCATTCATGTTCTATTCATGTTTTCTATAATTATACATACTTCATTTCATTGCTATATATTATTCCATTGTATAAATATACCATAATAGATTGATCTATCTGTTTTAATGTTGATTTTTTTCTCCCCAAATTGGGGCTAGGATGACTAATGTTGTCATGAACTTTCTGTGCCCAGTACTTTTAGCAAATCCCTCTGCGATGAGGACAGTCCAGGGTTATGAGCACTGCCTCTCTAAACCTAATTGCCCACATGCTTTGCAGCACCGGCATGTGACCTAAGCTCTGCCCTTAAGTGTGCCTGCCCATACTTTAGTTTGAAGAGAAAAAAAAAATCATAGGGAAGAGTGATGGAGAATGGCCAGGGGAACTTTAAATGGCTAGGTGTTTTAGTCAAATTTTTTGCTGCTGTGACTAAAAGACCCAAACAGCACAATTGTGGAGAGGAACAGTTTATTTTGGGGCTCACAGTTTCAGAGGTCTCAGTCCAGGGACAGCAGTCTCCATTCCTTAGGGATCAAGGTAAGGCAGAACAACATGGCAGAAGTGTGCAGAAGAGGGAAACACCTAGTCTAATGACCAGGAAGCAGAGAGACTCCACTCTCCAGATACAAAATACATACCCTATAGCCATGCCCCCAATGAACCACCTCCTCCAGCCACACCCACCTGCCTGCAGTTCCTACGCAGTGAATCCCATCAGGGATTCATTCACTGGTTAGGTTAAGGCTATAGCCCAATCATTTCTCCTCCAAACCTTCTTGCATTGTCCCACATGTGAGCTTTTGGGAGATACCACATATCCAAACCATAACACAGGGGTGGAATGGCAGTAGTGATATACTCTGGAGGCCAGTAGCAGAGGAGAATGTGTGTCCAGGAAAGCCTGGGAAGGCCCAATCCCAGACCCCCAACCTAAAGCCCGATTCTATCAACTTCACCAGGATTTCCCTTTATTAAATTCCTATTCTGCTAAAAGAACCTAGAGTGAGCCAGGTGCAGTGGAACATGCCTCTAATCCCAGTGACTAGGAAGGCTGAGGTAGGAGGATGGTAAGTTCGAGGCCTGGTGCGCAACTTAGTGAGACCCTATCTCAAAATAAAAACCAAAAATGGCTGGGGATGTAGCTCAGTGGTTAAGCACCATGGGTTCCCCTGGGTTCCATCTCCAGTAAAACAAACACACACCTATAGTGGCTCTCTTATTCCTGAAGAGAAGGAACTATAAGAACAAGACTAGGTAAGCCCCATTTGACAATAAGGGAACAGGAGATGTAGTATCCTTTCAGAAAGATGAACATACCCCGGAGAGTACTTGAAAGCATCAGTTCTAGAGCCAGACTGCCTGGGTTCAAATTCTGACTCTATGACTTATGAACTGTGTGCTTCTTGGAAAAATTACTCAGTCTCTCTGTGCCTGAGCTTCTTTATAGTAGAAAAGTGATAATAATAAAATGTAAATCCAAAGGTTGTGAGAATAATATGAGTTAATTTATGAAAGCGATTTCGGCACAGAATGAGTAGGTGCTATGTGTTTGCTGCTATTGTCACAATTATCCCCTGGGATGCTCCTGGACCCCTGGGCTTCTTCAAATGAAACCTTAACCAGCCCCAAAATGCCAGGAAGGCCTGTGACTCAACTGAGCACTATCATTGCAAAGACAGGATCTGCAGCTTGTTTAGTTCAAAAGTATCAAGAGAGGGACATCAGTGGTTAAAGTCACCTGGCAGTGATGCCCTTGACCCCCTACCAACCCCACTTCCCAGATGTTGAAAGCTTGTTCTGGACAGCAGTATCTGTTTTCTGTACCTGAAATGAAGAATGGGCAGGGTGTAGCTGACAGGCTACACCTATAATCTGGGATTCTTACAGGTTAGTTGAAGACATTATTTTTGGGGTCATTTTAAACACCCAGAGAAGGAAACTTCTTTGAGGGATACAAAAAATTTGCTTAGCAGATTTTTGCCTCTGAGGCAGGAATGTCCTTAATTTTGTGGGTAGATGAGCTTGCAATAAGAAAATTCAGAGAAAATATCAGAGACCCCTTGTTGTGAGCCAGGATTGGAACCTACCTGGTAGCGGGGTATGTGCTATGTCTTCAGAGATTTGAACAGGTCCAGGATTTGGGGAGGAGTCGGTGTACTCCTGTCTCTGAGCTCCTCTCTCTGAAGTGAGCGCCTCTGCTCTGACTCAGACTCTCAGTCGCAAGTGAGTAGTAGAAATTCAATAAATGTTTGTTGAATTGACCTCTTAATGTTCTGGGTCACAGACCATAATCTTATTTCTAGTTTTGGAAGATTGGGTCAGGAATATAAGTTTCGAAGTTCAGGGCTGGAGTACTTCAACAGTCAGAGCTCACCACAAGGGAAGTAGGGCAGCCCTGAATGGGTCATGAAGCAGAGAAACAGTTGCTGGTGTCTGCAGATCTTGGGCTTGCTTGCTCTCAGGTCCACTTTTTGCCCTCTCCTTGCTCTGGTTCTGTTTTCCAGTCATTGGCTGAGACCAGCCAATGAGAGGCATTGGAGGACAGGAGAGAGAGGCTGATTCTCTCCTCTTCCACATGCCATAGTTTGAATCTCGAATGTCCCCCAAAGGTTCATGTATTAAAAGGTTGACAGTCAGCCTAATGGAGGTGGTGGAACCTTTAAGAGGTAGGGCCTAGTGGGAGAAAGTTAGGTCATTGGGGGGTGTGCCCTTGAAGGGGATACTGGGACCTCAGCCCCTTCCTCTCTCTGTCTTTGCTTCCTAGTTTCCATGAGAGGAACAGGCCTCCTCTGCCATGCACCCCACCATTATGTACTGGGCAAAAGCAGATCCAACACAACAGGGCCTGCCAGGTTTCTGTTCTCATGACTAAAAGGCTCAGAGGTCACTCTAGTTAAACTGGGCTAACTGAGCTGCATGAAATAACCACACAAGAGACACAAATACCTTTTTCTTTGGGGTCTCTGTGACGGCTCCTCTGACCTTAAGGGTCCACAGAAAGAGAGAGCGAGCGAGAGCACGCACGCACTGACCTGCCGCAGTCTGGCTGCAGCAAAATAACCGGGGGGGGGGGGGGGGGGGGGGGGGGGGGGGGGGTGACGAAGAACTTGTGTAGATTCATACAGCAGGAGTGGAAGCCGTTTATTGCAGGACAGGAGCAGTATTTATACATTCCACACAGCTTATCTAATTAGCATAAACTAGATACATCAGTCAACCAATAAGGAATCTCCACACTTAATGGCTCTCTGGTGTTACTTCACAAACCACTCCCTCTGGCATTTTGCCAGGCACCATCCAGACTTGTTTACAGACTCTAACACTGACCCCTTTTATTGAGGGAAGCTATTCAAATGAGCCAAGGGGTCATGTTTCAGGGGACTGAGTATCTTCATGATGTCCACTGTCAGCAGGTTGACTGACACCTGGGTAGGCCACACCCAGGGGCACAGTAAGAGAAGGGGACACACACAAGGCACTTCCATGGAAGATTCTATCCTAAACAGGGCAAGGGGTTATATTACAAAGGAACAGATGAGCATAGCTTCACCCATGGGGATGTAGCAAGACACACCCATGCACAAGACACCAACCCTTGCACCCAAGAAGGGTGCCACATTTCTGCGACTGAGAACCTCAGCACCCAGCTGGGGACTGTAACTCAGTCACCTGTAAGGTTGGCTTCCCACAGAGCCAAGCAACCATGAAATGAAATCTCTGAAATTGTGCATCAAAATAAATCTTACCTCCTTATAAGTTAACTACCTCAGGTATTTTGTCACAGTAACAGAAAGCTGACTGACACCCCATTTCTACCTTGTCTGGTGTCTGAAGCCATGGCCAAGTCTCTCTGTGGCTTCAGCTCCTACCAGACAAGTCTACCACGATTCCACCCTCTATCAGGTGACTCTGAATGCACAGGTATTAACTTTATCCCTTTGTCTCTCCTGTCTACGAGTTGCTGTCACATCTTGCAGTTCCTCATTTCTGAATTCCAATCCCAATTCCTTTTGGCTTCTTTGATCTTCCACCCTCGAATTAAGTTCTGTCTGTTTAAACACTTGACTGTTATCTGACTGCTCTAATTTCTCCTGGTCAGTCTCTTCTCCCCCAGATCTTTCAATGACATTATTTTACCTTCATCTGCTATTTCTCTGCACCTCTTTCCCTTCCCTCCATACAATTATCCCTCTTTTAGATACAGGGCTTTCATGCTGCTCTGCTCCTCTTGTTAAGAGAAACTTGAGCTGATAAAACCATTCTCACAAAGATGGGCATCCCTATGGTGAGTATGCACTTAAAAGAATGCACAGCAACAGTGATATGCTCAAAATGGTGACTCCCACATGGTGGGATTTCTCTTTCCCTGGTAGGCTTCAGAGGCCTTCATAGACTCCCATGCATTCTGCCACTTAGAGATTTTGTGTGAACCAGTGAGCCTCGCTCTGTGCCTCTATGGTGTTGTCTGGTCCAGATTTCTCTCCATGAAGTGTAGATGTAGCATTAAGTCCTTTTCTTGCACTGGAAAATCAACTCAAGGCATGTATTTTGCTGGAGAGGGTAATTTTTTTCAATTTTAAAATATGTTATCCTTTATACATTTATTTATAATTTGTTCCAAAGCATGCACAAAAAATAATAATTCACCTTTTTAAAGTATCTTCCCATACTGCTTGAGAACTAAGACCACAGAGAGTTGCATTTTGTTTGCCTCAGGCAAACATATGCTACTCTATGTGTGTATGTGACTCTGACACACTGCCTCAAAATGTAAAAAGTTTACTGTTCAAAATAAACTAGGGAAAGTTAACTGCATGACAATTTGATATTAAGCTCCAGCATGTAGATCTTAGGTCATCTGGGAACCTGTCCCTTCTACCCTCAAGTGTTCAGAGGGATCTAAATCTTGAATGTGCTTGAAAACAGCTCTTGGAAACAAAGAAGTTATGCATTGACACTCGGGGTTAGGAGTCCAGCCATCCCGTTTGTTGGGGAACAAGAGGTTTTCAGGACACAGGATTTTCAATGCTAAAACCTGGGGTTTGCTAGAAGTCCTGGGCAATCTGAGACATGCTGGTTACCCTATGGTGACCAAACTGCAGGAGAGAAGTAAGGCTCTAGATTTCACGGGCAATGCATTATGGATGGCCAGGTTGCCATCTAGGAGTCAAGCATCTCTGATTGGCTGTCCCTGGCTATGGAGGAGTAACCTTTTAGCCCACAGAGCTGGGGTCAGATGAAACACCCCAGTAGAAGAGACCAGTGCTCACTTGAAAAGGAGTGGGTAGTGAGAGAGTGTCAGAGGAGCAGTGGTCACCAGACATCCTGCAGGGGCCCTGGCAGAGGAGGAAAGGAACTGAGGAGGAAGATCAGGAGGAGCAATGTGTGCACCCAAGTTAGACAAGTGACTTTTTATAGCTCAGAAGTATATACCTCAAAGGTCTACAGCAGTGGTTCTTAACTCTAGCTGGCCATTAGAATTACGTGGAAACTTTTGAAAATGCAGCTGCCTGGATATACCCCAGTTCAATTTGAGTTGGAATTTTTGTCAGAAGGCACAGCCATTAGTCTTATTTATTTATTTATTTATTTATTTTTAAAACTCCCAGGTGTTCCTCAGTGGGGGAATGCATTTTGATCTCAACCTAAAGGATGGCAATGGGAACACTCAATGGGCCTAAGTGTGTGGGGGCTCATGATTGTGTGTATTTGTGTGTGTGTAACTGTTGTCTAGTTACTAACATTCAGGGGTGGTAAATAAGGAAACATGCCTGTTACTATCTAGTGTAACTGCCACACTTCCACAGCTCCATCCAGTTGCCTACAGGAACTTTACCCTCTCCAAGTGTTTCCTGATTATTGTTAAAAGGCCACGAGGGTGCTTCCTTATAAGGATTCTTGTTCCAAACTCCTCACTGAGTTCCCAGCTGCAGGGACTGTTGTCTGTTGCCCCCTTCAGCTGGAATCACTTCCAAGCAATTCTGGGCCACTGTCCTCCCTAGCAATGGGGATCCCCTTCACTAGCCCATTGCAAGTATGGAATAGGATTTTTCTTTAATTTCCCTCAGAATAGCAGAGAACTGAGAGTTCAGGAAAAACAGAATGTGGATGCTAAATAGGATGACTAACTCAGGGGTTTCCTACTACTAGAAAGAACTTCCTTCTTTCTTCAACCCAAGGCTTTTCTCTACAGTTCTTATTTCTTGTCAGAGAATCAGCCACCTTGCAGGAAAATTTTTTGGAAGGAAGATTCATTCTTACTAGGTGAAAACGCATGCCTCACCCCTGGGGCCTGCTTTAAGGTTCCACTGGGACTTGACAATCCAACATGAGCCACCTAAATAACACACCTCAGGTGAGGAAAACATCAGGTGTGTCACAGGTCCTTTGCAGTCCCTCCTCTGTGTGGGCTTAAGGTGCCTGTTATTTACTTTGAAGATATCCCACTTACATTAAGGCAGCCCTTCCTCTCTGTGAGCAATGTCAAATAACTTCTCAAGAATAAAGACAGAAAGATCTCTTCTTCCTTTAAATGACTAAAAAACAAGACAAAATATATGAAGTGATGCTGACAGACATGAGATGATTGACAGTAAAGGGACATGATGCTCGAGTATGGGAAGCATTTGAGTCCTTCCAGGTGCCCCAGTTCACAGCCTGAAGAGAAGTGCCAGGCTGCTGTGCAGAGAGGGAGAACCCAGCAGGCCCTGTTGGCCTCCTTGGATGGAAGAGATTAAGTGTAGAGTCCAAGGAGGCCAGTGGCTGGAACACCCAGGACAGACTGCTGGGGAGGGGAGGGCTCATGCTCCATGGCTACAGAAGGTCCCTCTAGGCTTGGACTGAGTCCTAATCAGCTCATGCATACAAGGAGATGACCAATGCCAGGAAACGAACCTTCAGAAAGAAGCAGGAGGAAGAATCTCCAGGGTTATGTGACTTCCTAGCAGTCAGAATGGAAAGGTCTCCCAACACTTGGAGTATGAAGTCAAGTCAGGGGCCAAATGAACCTGGACCACAGGCCGTTTTGAATCCACCTCGCGAAGCTTAAAAGCAAAGCTGAAATGGACGAAGCCATTTTCAAGTTACTGAACTGAGTTTCAGAACCAAGTTGAAAATAGTTAACAAAACAAACAATAACACTTAGAAACTCCAAAGATAAAAATTCACAGTGTGTCATCTAATCAAAAGTGTCAAAGAAGCAGGAAATGTGGCTCAGAGTGAGGATAAAATACAGTGCAAAAGAGCAAGTCCAGAAATGACACAAATGACAAAATTAGTAGACAAGGACATTAAAACAGCTATCATAATTATGCCCTGCGTGTTACAGAAAGAAGCCAAAAGCATGAACATGAAGGGAAGAGAAGTGGAAAATAAAAAGACCCACACCAAACTTTTAGAGAGGGAAAAATAATGTATGAAAGAAAAAAAGACACTGGATGAGATTAATAGCAGATAATAAACATCATAATGAAACCGAATTTATCCCTAAATTAATAGTTATTACTTCACCATACTGACAGGTGGAAAAAGAAAAACCACATGCACATTGGAGAATGCATTTGTCAAAATTCAATATCCAATCATGATTAAAAACTACCAGAAAAACCAAGAATAGTAGAGAATATTTTTTTTTACCTGATCAAAGGGATCTGTAAAGAGTCCACAGCTAACATCACACTTAATCATGGAAAGATTGAATTCTCTCCCACTATAGTCAAGAACAAGCAAGGCTGTGCACTCTCAGTACTTCTACTTAACATTTCTTTTTTTTTATTATTTTATTTTTTATTTTCTGGAGGTCCTAGCTGTAGCAAAAAGCAAGGAATAGAAATAAAAGGCACACCAGTAAGAAAGGAATAAAGAAAACTATATTAACAAAAAAATAATGGTCTAGGTAGAAAATCTTAAATAACCTACAAAAAGATGATAAGAACTTATAAGTGAATTGAGCAAGGTTGCAGAGTAGAAGATCAGTATATCAAATAAATTTTATTTCTGTATACTATCAAAGAACGACTATAAAATAACTTAAGACATACCATTTACTACTGCATGAAAATACAAAACCACATAGAAATATGTCTGGTAAAAGATAATGTAAGACATGTTTACTATAAACTATAAAACAGAGCTGAGAACTTAAAGATGACCTAAACAAATGAAGACAGAAACTTGATCATGGATGGGAGGGCTTCCAGATTCAAGCCAACTCTGATCTAAACCCCAGCCTGATTTTTCACATAGAAATTTACAAGCTGAATCAAAAATATGTGTAGAAACACAAAAGACTTAGAATAGCCAAAACAATTTGAAAATGAAGAACCAAGCTGAAAGTTTTAAACAACTTGATGTTAAGACTTTTTAGAAAGTTAAAATAATCATGGTACCATGATGTTTATATAAAGTAGACATCAAAGGAATGAAATAAAGTCCAGAAATAGACCACACATGTAAGGTCCATTGATGTTGGACAAGGATGCCAGGGAGATCCACAGGGAGGGAACGATCTTTTCAACAAATGATGCTGGAATAGTCACATGCAAAAATAGGAACCTAGGAACTCATACCTCACGCCATCAGATAACAGGACTAAATGTAGGGCTAACACCAGAAAATTGAATAATAATAAAAAAAAAAAAAACAGAGGAGAAAATCTGAGCATTCTTGGGTTAACACAAAGGACAAATAGGCATGGTATGCCTGGCTAATATATTACAGTACAATCACATACTATTCATTAGGAAAAGGAATAAACCACCAATATACTCATCAAGTTAAATAAATCTTAAAAATCATCATGTTAAATGAAGGAAGCCAAGCAAAAAGAGTGCATACCAAATATTTAAAAATCTAGAAAATGCAAACTAACTCACAGTGATAAAGTAGACCAGCAATTTCACAGGGTGAAGGGGAAGGAAAGGTAGGAAGGAGAGATTTTAAAGGAGAATGAAATTTTTCTGGGAGTGATGGAAATATTTCTTATTTTGATTGTGGTGATGACTTAGTGGGCATACAAATATGTTGAAACTCATCAAATAGTATTCTTTAAATATGTTAAGTTTATTATAAGACACGTGCACCACAATTAGCTTGTTTTTTTTTTTTTTTTTTTTTAAGTGCAAAGAATGTATCAGGGGAGTGTGGCTCATTGGTAAACCACATGTTTAGCATACACAAAGCCCTAGGTTTAATTTCCACCACCATCATCACACCATCAACAACGAAAACCCCCTAAGATAGAACTTATCATCTCTAATTTAGTGATAAGAAAGCTGAGCCTTGAAGAGATTAAGTAGTGGTTTGGTTAAGGTTCCATAATTAATATGTAACAGAGGAGGAATCTGACTCTACACATCTGATTCCAGAGCCATGATCTTATATACTCTGTCATTCCTATGATTACACATCTGAAAGGAACTCAGGAAGGTCTTCCTGGTTTTTAGTTCAGATCCTAGGGGGCAGCTCATTCTGGTGCAGCTGAATGAGGTGCCCAATCTTAGAACAATCACTGTGGCCATGTTAGTAGGATCTGTAAAAAGATGGCAGCTCCCATTTGAACCAGGTGTTCTAAAAGGAAGAAACATCATGGGCAGAAGAAAGAGGGAGGAAGATATGCAAAACTGCAAGACCACTATGCTTTGCTGTTCTAAAACCTTCTGTTGCACCATATTGATGTGATCTTGGTGAGGTGGCTCCATCCGGCTAAGGCCAATTTCCAGAAAGGGCCAATTGCCAATAGACATTCTAAGTGCAAAGTTTAGAATGATGGGAGGGTGGGGAAGTGGGGAGACAGAATAAGCCATTCAGTCCCAAAGGAGGATACCTAGGAGTACTCCACAGTCTCTATTATACTCTGGAATCACAGGAACTCCAAGGAATGATCTAGATTCTTCCAGAGGCTAAACTTGGAGTGGAGGAAGATTGTGAAGTGTCCTGAGGAAAAGGGATAAAAGAAAGTTAAAAAGCAGGATAGATAGTATAAGAGCCAGTCCCAGAAAGAATTAATGGAAAAAATTATTGATGTGGAAAAGAAGTTTCTTTTCTCTTCCCTGGAAGTTAAATATCCTCATGGATGTCATTCTGTCTTGATATTCTTTCAACGGATATTTATGGAAAGTTACTATCAGTCAGTGATGTTCTAGGTGCTGTTTGGGAGGCAGGAAATATCAACAATCAGCCTCCGTATTGGAATGTCTGGTGGTGAGGACCTCCAGAGGGAAATGAGGATAAGGCCAAGAGTTAAAGACGTAGAGTGTGCTATTGTGGGTGGGCTGGTGGGGGGCAGGCTTCTAAGGAAGGGGTGCTGGACAGGAGCCAGTCATGTAATGGGGAGGGGCATTCCAACTCAGAGAACAACCAGGACAAAGGCCTGGGCTCAGGACAGAAAAAGTGGAATGTGGGGAGGGAGCCACAGGTGGGACTTGCAGTACTGTGGTACGGAGTCTGAGTTTTAGGTGTATATGGTGGGGAGATGTTAGAAGGTGTTGATCAGAGAAGAGGCTGGCAGCGATTTACATGTTCAAAGATGCTCACCAGCTGCAGAGTAGAGAACAGACTTTAGGATAGTAAAATTTAACATAGGGAAATGAGTAGGACACAGCTCCAGGGGTCCAGAGGAGAGATGGTAATGATGGATTGGGTCAGGGGGTACCCAAGGAGGTTGTGAGAAGAGGTTAGATTCAGAATATTCTTTGAAGGCAGAGCTGAACTGGGTGTGAGAGGATGAAAGGATTTTTAGATGACTTCAAGATTTTTACTTCAGAAGCAGAAGGAGGATGAAGTTGCTGTATACCAAAAGGAGAAGACAGTGGGAAGAACAGTTGTTTCTTTATAGACAAGTTCAGTTTTGAATGTGTTGAGCTTGAGATGCCTATTAGATATCCAAGAGGAGACGTCGAGTAGGCAGATACACAAGAGGGAGGTGGAGAGACTTAGTGTAACGCCATGGGATTGGGCTGGGGGGTGTAGCTCAGCAGTAGAGTGCTTGTCTAGCACGAACAAGGCCCTGGGTTTAATTCCCAGCACTGGGAAGGAAAAAAAAAAGCCATTGAATGAATAATAATAATTTTTAAAAAAATGTAAAGAGAAGACAGCCCAGGAGAGGGCTCTGGGGCAAACTACAACTCAGAAGTTAGGAAGAGGAGATGAGAAAAGGAAGAGGTGTTAAGAAAGGCAGGAGAGTGTGGTGACCCAGAAGCTAAGGGAATAAAATGTTTCAAGAAAGGAGATAGAAGCAGTGATCAGCTGTATCAAATGCTGCTTTGATGTCCAATCAGCGGCAGACTGAAAACTGACCACAGAACCTGGCAACATGGGGACTGTTGGTGACCGTGAGAATAGTGGTTTCAGATGGGTGGTGTGGCTCAGAGGACTGAATGGTGTGGTTCAGGAGGAATGCAGAGAAGGATCTGCATGTACAGATTGTCAATTCAAGGGAGAGTTTTGCTATGAAGGTGGGAAGGGTCGTACTTTTACTTACCACTAAATCACATCTTAGGTCTTAAGAATTCCCTGTGTATCATAACTTACTTAACCATTCCTCCATTAGTGAACAGTTGGAGTGTTTCTAAATTTGCTGTCATAAAGACCATTGTAAGGAACATTATATGGTTAAACAAAGTATGGAACCTTTCCTTGACCATCATTAAGGTCAAAATCTTCTCATTTATGTTTAATAAGTTTATGTTTCACAAAGTTCTTTAAGCTGGGTGGTCTGGTCTCTGAGTCTTCAAGAGATCAGAAGATGACAATTAGAAGGTTGGGATGGAGTTAGTGGGAAGGAAAAGACTGTGTTTGTGAACAGGCATGGAAATCCAGAGGAAACTGCCACTCACAAGCACTTGGAAGGACACAGCATCTGTCACCATGCTCAGTTGTTTAGGTCAGTGACCGCACAGAGCTTCCTGCACAGATCCACACCCATTCGGGGGAAGGGTTACCTCTTAATCATACAAAGGCACCATCCACTTACCAGGTTCAGGTTTTCAGGGCTGTGTGCACACACAGGGACAGTCTTGCCCTCATCTATCATCCCAGAGGGTGTGCCTTGTTCTAATTTGCATAAAAGAAACAGGCTAAGGACAGCTGTGCTCTAGATGATAGTGTTAAAAACACTGACCTTAAATTATCAAGGAAATGCTAAATTATCTTAGCTTTTCAGTAAATATGCATGGCTTATTTATTTTAGTATATGAAGGATAAATTTGGGCTATCCAGAAGGTTAAGTTAGGTGAAACATCATAGGCACCAGATTAAGTGGTTTTATTGGCTCTGAGTAATTCAGTTTTTATTGGCTCTGAGTATTTTGTATCTCATATTTGATAAATAAGGGATTCTGCTTGGTTGAAAGAATACTAGGGACAAGAAATAACTAATCCTTTTAGGTCATACATATTTAGGGAAGAACCCAGCTTTACAAGTAAGTATAATAGACAACACTGAAATGGATCTGCCCGCCAGGCGCTGTGGCGCATGTCTATAATCCCAGCGGCTTGGGAAGATGAGGCAGGAGGGTCACAAGATCAAAGCCAGCCTCAGCAATGGTGAGGCTCTAAGCAACTCAGTGAGACCCTGTCTCTAAATAAAATACAAAATTGGGCTGGGTATATGGCTCAGTGGTGGTCGAGGGCCCCTGAGTGCAATCCCAGTACCCACCTGCCCCCCCCCCCCAAAAGCGTGGATCTGTGCAGAAGAAGGTAACATGTATCCTTTAGAACCTGCCTGGGATCTTTAGTGATCCTGCATTACTAAATACCCTGGTTTCCACATTTAAAAGCCATCAAAATGACAATTCCCTAAATGACCTTTCAGGCCAAGAAAAGGATCTTGGTAATACTTTGCCTTTGCTTAATATTGTTGGGGTGTAGCAAATGATACCTCCAAAAACCTGAAAAGGTCTTAAAAACAGGCTCAGGTCTGTAATCCCAGAAGGCTGAGGCAGTAGAATCCAAGTTCAAAGCCAGCTTCAGCAATTTAGCAGGTCCTTAAGCAACTTAAAGTGACCCTATTTCAAAATAAAAAAAATAAAAAGGTGTGGAGATATGGCTTAGTGTTTAAGCACTCCTGGGTTCAATCCCAGGAACAACAACAACAACAACAACAACAAAAAAAGCAGGAGAGCTTGCTTTGGAATTTCTGTACATGCATTAACATCTGACTGCAAGAGGAACACAACTGCCTTCCATCTGCACCTGTCTCTGGAGAGAAGCCTGAGGAATGTAACCACACCTGGACAGAATTCCTTTATAAGACAGCATCTGGGGGCTGGGGTTGTAGCTCAGTGATAGAGCGCTTGCTTGGCATGTGTGAGGCACTGGGTTCAATCCTCAGCACCACAAAAGAATAAATAAATAAAATAAAGGTATGGTGTCCATCTACAGCTAAATAAATAAATAAAATAAAAAAGAAAGAAAAAGAAAAAAAGACTGTCTGTCCCTGGGCATATTCAAATTTTGAAGATTGTTTCTGGAACCATTCATTCTCCTAGCAAATTTAGACGCTTCAAAATTGTCTACATTTCTCATTCTCACCCTATCCTATAGACAAAGGGGGCACATAAGCTTCTGAAATATTTTGGGCTAGTGGTTAATTACACTATGTCATTGCCTATGTGCACGAAATAAATTTGTATTTTTTCTCCAATTTTTCTTTGTTTATTCCAGTAAAACTTCAGAAGGCAGAAGGGAAATTTCTCTTTGCCTATAAAACATATTTCTCCAGGAACCCAGTGCTGAAGCATTTATGATTTACAGAAACCATAGGGAAAGGTCACTGCAAAAACTCTTACAGCCCAAAGTTCTACAAATAAAACAGTTTAGGAAAAGCAAAAAAATAAAATAAATAAATAATAATAATTAAAAAAATTAAACCTACCTTCTGTGTCTGAAAGATAAGGCTTGAGTTTGGGATTTTGAAAAGCTGTGCATTAGGTTGTACACTTTTCACCCAGCAACCTGAGAAGCTTTGGACAATTCAGATACAATTTCTCCTTCCTTCCTTTCTCCCTCTCCTTTCCCCTTTCTCACTGTCTTTTTCTCCTTCCTTTTCTTCTTTTTTAAATTTTTATTTTCTGTCAAATTATCCGAATTCTACCTTAATCTACAAGTAGTAATTAGGATTTCTAGACATGGCAACTCATTGCTATTTTCCCCCTTTATTTTTTTAATTTTTTAATTTTTTTATTATTAGTTGTTCAAAACATCACAAAGCTCTTGACATATCATATTTCATACATTTGATTCAAGCAGATTATGAATTCCCATTTTTACCCCGTATACATATTGCAGATTCACATCGCTTACACATTCACATTTTTACATACTGCCATACTAGTGTCTGTTGTATTCTGCTGCCCTTCCTATCCTCTACTATCCCCCCTCCCCTCCCCTCCCCTCCCATCTTCTCTCTGGACCCCATCTACTGTAATTCATTTCTCTCTCTTGTTTTTTTCCCCCTTTCCCCTCACTTCCTCTTATATGTAATTTTGTATAACAATGAGGGTCTCCTTCCTTTACCATGCAATTTCCCTTCTCTCTCTCTCTTTCCCTCCCCCCTCTCGTCCCTGTTTAATGGTGATCTTCTTCTCATGCTCTTCCTCCCTATTCTGTTCTTAGTTGCTCTCCTTATATCAAAGATGACATTTGGCATTTGTTTTTTAGGGATTGGCTAGCTTCACTTAGCATAATCTGCTCTAGTGCCATCCATTTCCCTGCAAATTCCATGATTTTGTCATTTGTTAGTGCAGAGTAATACTCCATTGTGTATAAATGCCACATTTTTTTTTATCCATTCATCTATTGAAGGGCATCTAGGTTGGTTCCACATTCTAGCTATTGTGAATTGTGCTGCTATGAACTAGAAAAGGATAGAGAGGATACCTTCACTGTTGTCAGTGAGAAATGCTTTGTTGCCCTGAAAAATGCTCTTAAACTGGTCCTCTCAGAAAACAAACAATGACTTCACAGAGGAGCTTGTTCCCACCTACTTGGAACACTGTACCTTTTACCTATCAGCTTGATTAGCTGAGGGAAATCTCATTTTCATAACCACATGCCCTTTGTGTTTCAGGATGGCCCCACTCCAAGGATGCAGTTTCCATATGAAAGAAGGACAGAGGCCCTCCAGACACTGGATATCATTTGTCCAGATTGTCCACAAATTTCTGGTTGTTTTAATCTCTTACCACCTTGCAGAACGATGTAAATTTGCAAATGTTTGTACCCTCTTCAACAATTTAATGACCAAATATTAAATTAATTTAAGTACTAATTAAAATTTAATTTAATTTAATTCAACCACACAGGTGCCTACTTTCTTTTTTTTAAAATTTTTATTGTTGGTTGTTCAAAACATTACATAGTTCTTGATATATCATATTTCACACTTTGATTCAAGTGGGTTATGAACTCCCATTTTTACCCCATATACAGATTGCAGAATCACATCAGTTACACATCCATTGATTTACATATTGCCATACTAGTGTCTGTTGTATTCTGCTGCCTTTCCTATCCTCTACTATCCCCCCTCCCCTCCCCTCCCCTCCCCTCCCCTCCTCTCCCCTCTTCTCTCTCTACCCCCTCTACTGTCATTCATTTCTCCCCCTTGTATTATTTTCCCCTTTCCCCTCACTTCCTCTTGTATGTAATTTTGTATAACCCTGAGGGTCTCCTTCCATTTCCATGCAATTTCCCTTCTCTCTCCCTTTCCCTCCCACCTCTCATCCCTGTTTAATGTTAATCTTCTTCTCCTGCTCTTCGCAGGTGCCTACTTTCTTATGGTTGGTTCTCAGAACTGGAATGCACCCAAGAGAAGGAAAAAAAAAAAAAAAAGGCCCCCTGAGCCCATCACCATCTCCCTTGCAATTGGCCCAAAACATTGTGCAGTCTCTGTAACTTGTCTTTCTTCCACAGAACAATCAATGTCAGATCCCAGCTGGGGTAAACCCAAGCCAGCACAGCTCTGTCCTTTAGATATGTAAAAATATGTAAAAAGAATGACCACTGTTCTCACAGAGTCACTTCAAAATGGCAATTTTTCTATTATGCAGTTTTTAATGGTGAAAGTTTTTCTTGACAGTAAGATGCAAAAACCACTCAGCTGCTCAGTGAGGCAGAGTTAAAATATTCTGCAAAGGCAGCCTCTACAGAACAGGCAGAACCCCGCGGCTACCAATTTGTGAAAACATAACTAGAGGGACAAGACAGGTGTATTGACACAGAGTCACTGCCCAGAAAAGCATTTTATTATAGTTTACTTTAAAAATAAACACGTTATGGCAAACTGTTTTAATGGTAAGTGACTAAGGGGAATAAAAATTGTGTAGCAGAATCAAACACCAGGCCCTCCTTGGGGTTGCACTAGCTTTCTCTCAAAGCTGTGGGCACATCATTTCTTTTTCCACTTATATATTATAGGGGTGGGGGTGGGGTGTCCTTGGTTCTGTAGCTATAGCTCTGAAATTTGTTAATCAAATGAATTCCTGTCCTAGTATCCAGTGAGCCTGATAGCTTGGCTTCTGGGGATGGATTCTGCCCCGGCCAGTCAGTAATGTCTCCCTTGGTGGTATTTTTTCCTGTTTGAAAACTCTGCACTGAAAATTTAATTTCTTTTATTTTAATCCTGTAAAAAACAGGATTGCTGTGTCCAAGAGGAAGAAATATATCTGATGACTTTTGGGAACACGGGGCTGCTTTCATTAACTTTCCCTGTTCATCTAAAACACTAAAGTGCAGCTACAAGCAGAAAAGCCCAAGTTGCCATTTATAAAAAGCCACATTGGGACTCCTACTGCCATGGGAACATACCTGTGGGAGTGAGTGTGGGCATGTGGTGTACTAGTGGGTCTGTGTAAATTTATGGATTTGTGTGAATTTGTATTTATCTGTTATGTGTGTGTATAAGAATTTTGGGGTTGATGTGTTGTACATGTGTTTGTATGTGAATGTGTGTATGTGTATTCATTGTATATGTGTTTATGATTGCTTGTGTGAGTCTGTGTATAACAAGGTGTTTGTATTGTTTGTGAATAGGTTTATATGTCTGTGTTGTTTATGTTAATGTGTATGACTGCAAATGTGTATATGAGTATATGTTGTGTGTGAGTTTGTGTTTGAGCCAGCATCTCAATGCAAGCATGTGTGTTGTTACCTGCATAACAGTGTGTATTTGTACTTTTGTAAAAAGAAGTGCACACTGTGGGTGACATTTTCTATATGTGTATTTTGTGTGTATTCTTGTTTGTATTAGTGTGACCATTGTGTAAATGTGTATTTGTGCAAATGTATACTGTGAGTGTGCGTATGTATGTGTCTGTGCATGAATGTTTATTTGTATGTGTGTATTTGTGTGTATGTGCGCATTGTGTTTGTGTGAATGTATTGGTCTAAGTGTGCATTTTGTGAGTATGCATTTGTCTGTGTGTATGTAAGTGTATTTGTTTTTTGTGTGTGTGCGCTCACGCCTTGTGCGTGTGAGCGGGTGTGTGGTGCCTCCTGGCTCCTCGACCTTGCAGCTTTCTGCCCCATCCGGGCGGCGCTGGGGCACAGGCCTGGGCCAGGGCAGGAAAGGGAAAAGCCCACACTGGGGTGAGCGCGCTGTGCCACCGCCGCCGCCACGCCACTGCGCCGACTTTGCCCTTTAAATCGGTCTCCAAGCCGATTACAGCTGATCTCCCACGTGACGTTTTACCTTCTGTCTCCCGGAGCGCGTTGCCCGAGGACAGTCCTTCTCTGCTGCCGCGCATCGCACCGCCCAGCCCGCCGCGGGGGCTCGGCTCCCGCAACTTTGGGCGAAGCGGCGGCGGGTTCCGGTGCGCTCGGGGACCGCTCTCCACCCAGGCGTCCCAGGCTCGGCGACTTTCGTCTCGAGGGTAGGGCGGCGATCTGGGCGGAGAACGTGTCCCAGACCCTGCTCTGCGCCTCTTAGACCCGCGCGCGGCCGCTCCCCGGGGACCGGCAGGGTGCCCTGCGCGCTGTGTCGGGAAAGGGGGCGCCCTACGCCAGCCAGCACCAGAGCAGGCGTGCCCTCGGGGGAGACTGCCGAGCGATGGCCCTGAGGCTGGGGTGAAGCGGGAGGCCAACCGAACCTCCCTAGCCTTCTCACCATGCAGAAGAGCGTGCGCTACAACGAGGGGCACGCCCTGTACCTGGCCTTCCTTGCGCGCAAGGAGGGCACCAAGCGCGGCTTCCTGAGCAAGAAGGCGGCGGAGGCGAGTCGCTGGCACGAGAAGTGGTTTGCTCTTTACCAAAATGTGCTCTTCTACTTCGAGGGCGAGCAGAGCGGCCGCCCGGCGGGCATGTACCTCCTGGAGGGCTGTAGCTGCGAACGGACACCCGCGCCACCCAGGGCAGGCGCCGGACCTGGAGGGGCCCGGGACACTCTGGACAAGCAGGTACTATACACCCTCCCTTCTCAGTCTCCCAGTCTGTAACCTCGGCACTCCCAAGCTGTTCTAACCCTAGGGAAGCATGTATGTGTGTGTGGCTTGGGGGTGAGAGGGGGATTTAACAGAGCTCAGGGATGGTGCTCCAAGATCCCTCTGCAGAGTCTGTGGCAGGACATCTCCTAGCGTCTCCCCACCTGCATACAGGGATTCTCCCATCTTCATCTCTCCCACCCCACGACCAAGTGATCAGTTGGAACAGGGTCCCGGCTTTTTCCCAGTCCTGATGAAGGTCGGGTCGTTTCAGTTTCTCTGCTAACCATCCGGTGCTTTTCTAGAACTTGTTCAGAAGGATTTTGTGTGGTGATGTGTTTTGACACCTGTTGGATTTAGATTGGCAAGACCCAACTAACTTATTTGGGAAAGTTTGGTTTCTCCCTTACCCGCGGGCGCGTGTAGATTTCTTTACCTGCGGAGGATTGACCGCTGGCTGTGCTGGGAACTAACGGTGTTCTCAAAACCCAGAGACACTCCTGTTCATCATTTTCCGTCAGTCTTTGTGGTTTAGGTCAGTTTACTTTGCTAAACATTTGACCTGATGGGGTCAGTTATGAAGGTAAATGTGTATCCATCCATTCTTCTTGGGGTTAATATTTGGTCGGCCACATTCTTGCTGTGTCAAAATGTGGGCATTTAAAAAGGACGCTTCTGTACTTTTAAATGAATGCTTTGAAATTGAGTGCGAGCTTTAAATTCTGGGTCACAATTTTGTAAGTTTTGTGGTGTGCGCAGAGGGTGGGGAGGAGGGACCTTCTAGATTTAGTAACCCCTGTCCCCCATTTCTGCAAATACAAAATATTTCTTTTCAATCACCGTTTGGTTATTAAAATAAAAGCAGACTAATTTTGTGCTCCCAAATGTTCTCACTTTGCTTCTAGATCCAAACCTTGTGGATAGGGGTGCGGGGGGACTGATTGTCTTAGCTGTTGAATAAAAATATTTCGTAGCTGAATTTTCCATGCAAGTCAGACCAAACTGTATCTGCTGCAGACTACAGAGGCTGTGGGAGGCGCTAGCCAGGAAATAATGCAGAAGATACTTACCTAACCTCTTGGGGCTCATAAAACAATGTGTAAAATGAAAAAGAGTTAAAACTAGATCATTCAGAAGTTTCATTTTTTTTTCCACTTTGGTGTCACTGTAAATCATTAATGAACTTAACTGATTACACTTGTTATAACACTTACAAATCCGAAATTTTAAAAATATGCCCTTTGGTGGTTGAGGGTATGTTCAGAGTCATTTGAAAAACTGATTTCCAACTTGGTAGGTATAAGCACTGGAAATATAAACCTAAATTTCAAGTTGTGCATTTTAGAATTTAAATTAGAAGAGTTTTTGAGGAAACAGATTTTTTTCTATTGATGAGATTCTTTTTTTTTTTAAATCGTGTATACCAATGCCCCACAGAAAGCAAAACAAATAGGTTTTTAAGTTATTGTGTCTAAAATAAAAGAAGGTACTTTAATTTCTCTTTTTCTTTTTAGCTCTGGGTGGGGAGCTGTTACTTGTTACAACCTATATAGCTCTCTGACCTGTTGTCATTATATGTAAACCGGTATTTTTCTACTTGGAAAATACTGGATTCTTATCTTTAGGACAGTTTTTCTTTAAGTCAGACTTTAATAAAGAAATGGAATTCTCAAATAGTTTGACTTTCATGTGGAAGTTCTAAAGAGGTCTTATGAGAAGTTTTTTCTCTTTTTACAATCATGTGAGTTATGATCATTTCTCAGTCATTTTATGCATCTTTAATATGAAAGGTTCTACGTAAGAAATTAGAAGCTTTCATATTTGAATCTAAAACTAAGATGTAGAGAAGCCACCATTCCAGAATAGATTCAAAGTAGGATTGGGAAGTCTCTTAAATTTTGTCTTATGTTAGACATGCTTTGGTGACTTGGGTTAGCCCAGCAGACTAACGCTTAATCTGTGTGTCATAATAAGGCTGCCTATCTGGTCGTGTTTGAAGAATTAATAAGATAATGTTGTGGAAATAAGAAAGAAGGAGAAACACTATATTAAATCTACAGTTTATGCCATTGGTTCCCCTTGGGTTAATTGTGTTTCTGTTATGATTGAATCCTCCCAAACTCTGAGGAGTCATGGACCTGAGTGACTGGTGAGCTTGAGGGAGGATGTGATCTCAAGGTCATCTTCTCCACATATGTTTCTAGAGCTTTCTGTGTAACTCTATCCTCACCCCTATAACCCTAGTTGAAGGTAAGAACTTGAAATAAGATTTCAAGAGACAGTAGTTTTCCTCCACCATGTTGCCTTGTGACTCTTTTAGGCAGATCTCTTAATGTTTCCTCCGTCCCCACCCTGTGAAATCTCTATGTCGTAATATGTGAAAATTAAGCATTTGGAAATAACATGATTTTTAAACTGCCTTCCAATATTGGCAGTTTCTGTTTCCAAGGTTCAAATGGATGGCATGAGCTTTTTGCCTGTGGGGGATGTGAAAGGCAGTTTCACAGATTTAAAGATTATGGGAATCTGTAATAAACAGTGCATCTGAGAAGCTGAGGACAAGCAGGTGACTGAAAGGGACATTCTGAAAAATCAGGTCAGCAGATATGCAGAGTTAGAGTAACATCATTGACAGAGATTTTTTTTTGGTAGTACTGCAAGACTGAACCTGAGTACTCTACCCCCGAACTACTTCTATAGCCCCTCTTATGTTTTATTTTGAGATAGGGTCTCTCTGTGTTGCCCAGGCTAGCCTCAAACTTTCAATCTTTTTGCCTCAGCCTCCTTAGTAGCTGGGATTACAGATGTATGCCAGCTGAAAGACATTCTTATCTTTTCCAATGGATGAAGACATATAGTGTCTTCAACAGTTACAATGATTGATGTAATTCGTGGTATACATTGTCTCTAAACATTTTTAAGAGTTTAAATTCTACTTCTAATTTTAAAATTATAATTAATTGTGTTTTTATGGTAATTACACGAAAACACTCATTATTTTGCTTTATTTAAATAATGATTCAAAGTAAATTGGTTGGCCAAAGAAAAGAAAAAATCCAAAGTTTTTTCTTTTTCTATTTTTTTTTAGCTGTTTGTCTAAAACTGTTTCCAGTTATGTGGGAAAACAAAAACAAAACAAACAAACAAAAAATGAAAGGTATTTGTCACTTTCCAAATATACACTGCTTCATGCATTTCTTAGTGTTTCAAGATTTCCCTTGAGACTCCTTGGCATATTGCTAGGCTCTCTTATCAGCCTTATAAGGTGACTACTTTTTTTGGCATAGTAATAGTGATATAATCACAATGAATTTGGTTTTCTAAGTGGTTCCTTTTCGCCAAAATGATGTTTCTTTTCTCCAAATGTGTCTGGATAGCACTTCTTCTTTTTTTTTATTTATTTTTTTTATTGGTTGTTCAAAACATTACAAAGCTCATGATATATCATCTTTCATACATTTGACTCAATCGGGTTATGAACTCCCTTAGCACTTCTTCTTAAGAAAGCTCCATTTAATGGGAAATGAAAAACTTCCCTCTCATTATAGGTAAGGGTGTTAAGGAGAAAGGGAACATGCATTTCTTAAGTACCTTCTGTATGTCTGACTTTGTGCTTGAAATATTATCCTCCATCACTTCATCTAATTTAAACTTCACTTTAGTTCTTGGAGATTGTTGTCATCATCATCATTTTTATTTTTTACCTATGTTAATACTGAGGCTAGGCCAATTCTAAGTAGCTAATTAAAATCCAACTCCAGATATGAATGCTAACTATGCCATAGAGTGCCTTGCTAAGGAGATTATATTTAAAACTGATTTTTAAATTTTTTTTTAGTTGTAGATTGACACAATACCTTTAATTAATTAATTAATTTTTATGTGGTGCTGAGGATCGAACCCAGTGCCTCACACGTGCTAGGTGAGCACTCTACCACTGATGTTTAAGAAATGGAAAATGTGGATGAGATGGGAGTCGGGAATGTAATGTGTGAATCACTATTTTGTTCATTTATATTACCCTTTGAAAACTATTTAAATGACTATTGTTAATTCTTGAGAAATACAACTGTAGACCAATATATGTTCATAGAAAAATTTGACTTACTTGAATTAAAAATTTTTTTTTTTAGTCATTGTAGTTACATATAACAGTGGGGTTCATTTTAACATATTCATAAATAAATATAACATAGTTTTCCCCATTTCCATCCTGGTACTATTCCCTTCCTTGCCCTCTTCCCTCCCCCTGGGATTTACTTTTAAACAAACAATTTCATTGGGAATTCCTTTACTTCAAAGATGGACCTTTGTAGATACTTGTACTTGGTGTAAAAAGTACATATTCTGTGCCTGTGGCTGTGGCTGTGGCTGTGGCTTGGTGGTAGGGAGCTTGCTTTGCACATGTGAGGCACTGGGTTCTATCCTCAGTATCATATAAAAATAAATGAATAAAGATATTGAAAAATAGATATTATTTTTTAAAAGCACACATCCCAGTTAGTCTGGTATGTTTAAGTAGTTGTCTTGCCTGCTAGCAAGAGATGTGTACAGCAACAAAGCCTGCTTTCTTCTTCTTCTTCTAGTGATGTTAAAGTTTCTATAGCCCAACTGCCTTGTTTGGTGTGTGTGGGGTATCTCCTTAGCTCTGCAAGTGTGTACTGTAGATACTTGTCATATTTGTGATGAATTAAACATATTGATTTAATCTCAAAAGGGATTCACATTTATATTATTTTCCTATCACCTCATTACTATTATTTCCTATCACCTTATTTTAACTTTCCTAACTTGATTACAAGAAAAAGACTTTAATCCTTTTATTGAATTAGACAGAGTTACATGCAAACTCTTAAATATTTGCAGGGGGTATATAGTGTGGATGGTGGATTTTCATTTTTGTTCATGTTGTTTAATTGATGTTTAATAATCAAATCCATGTTTTCTTTTCAATCTTTCCTTACTAACCACAAATAAAGGGAAAATGGAATAAATTTATGTGCTAAGTCATATAAGATGTTTAAAAATATAACATTATAAATTATTCTGGAGAACCAAAATAATTTATTACTTATACTTTGTAATTGTTCCTCCATTAAACAAAGAAAAGAAATTCATTGATTAGTAAAATTTAGCTATTTTAATTTTGACTACACCAGACCTACTGTTTTCAGATTATTGTATTTATTATTGAGAATTCAACATAGGAAAATCCATCTTTGATGTGATAGATGTACTCAAAACTATATTTTTCTTTGATAATTATTTTTCTGTGGGTTTATTAAGTAACAACTATTTCAAATTTCAGAGAAAAATTGAGTGCACTATTGAGTGATGAAAAATATGTATGATAACTTTTTTATTTCTTTTGGAATTGAATAATAGAGACCTTACATTGGATAATAAACCTAGAGTATTTGTGATGGCCAAATGTTTTGTTGTTAGCAAGAAAATTATTTGTAGCTTATTATAAATTTTTTAAGTTGAAAATTAGAAAAATCATAGTTTACTAAAACAATTGTATTGCTATCTATGTAATACATATTATATTTTTAAATTGATTAATCCACATTCTCCAATACTACTTAAAAATGTAGTCAATATTATAGTCAATATAATCTAAATTTTATCGAAAATAAAATCTTATTCTTTAAGGTTATTTTTTGATAAAATAAAGCAGATTGGCAAATGGATTTATTTGGGCCTTAAATCCTAATTTTTACAACTTTAAAGTTACTTGGTGTTTTTATGCCTATTTATTTATCCTAAAAGAAAGGAATGTGTGTGTGTGTATTGTTTATTAAGATTTTTACATTCAATCATTGAATATTAAACTGTTTATGCAGTTATATATGATGGGGGTTTGCAGATTTTCTGTGTATCATTGACATTTCAAGAGGTGAGTTACAATCTAATCTGTATAGTTGAGGGAGCTTTATTTTTCAGGACTAAGGACGTGTAATGATTCTATTATATTAATTACAGAAATATAAATTCTTCTCTGGAATCTGTTTACCTTAAATAAAGCCCTGTAAATAGCCCTGCACTGCATAAAGACCGTTGAATCAATGATGGACTGCGTACCCCACAGTAACTGTAGCACACAGTGTGGGTTTGCAGTGTGCTATACCATCTAGGTTTATATAAGCACACTGTAATGTCCACTAAATGAATTCACTGAATGATGTATTTCTCAGTAACGTGATTGTGTAAGTAACATCTTAGTAAATGAAACTAGAAATAATGTTTGTTAGGTATGGACGTAGCACTGTGTGAAATATTTGACTATTTTGTAATATTTGGCCCTTCTAAAAACTCACCAGTCTTCCAGATTATTCATTATATTTCCATTGGTGTAACATTTAAATTTTAGTTGATTGAGTTAAAATACATTAATTTGGCACCACTAAAGGATATATGTTACTATTTTTGCCCAAGGAGTTAAAATATGATTGTGATATATATATATATATATATATATATATATATATATATATATATATATATATATATATATATATATTTTTTTTTTTTTTGGAAAAAAAAGAACAGTAGCTGTTTTTGTGTTTTTTTTTAATTGTTTTTGCAGAAAATATTGGCATCGGTAGATGGAACAGAGATGCAGAAAGCACATGTTTTCATAGTTTTCCTTTTTACTGGCATTTTAAAAGCTTATGATTCAATGAAAAATAAAGGTTCAAATAATTTTCCCTGAAACTCCTCACAGTGACTGCAAAATTCTCCAAATATAATTTTAAAGAAAAGGCAGAAATAAACCCCCAAATTTGAGTTGATATGCATTTATTTAACTATTAAGCTTTTTGTTGTTGTTGATTTTGAACTGTGAAGGAAGAAACAATAAAGAAAGTTTGGGTTGTCTAGCTGGGTGCCGTGATGCATGCCTGTAATCCCAGTGGCTTGGGAGGCTGATTGCAAGTTCAAAGCCAGCCTCAGCAACTTGGCAAGGCCCTAAACAACTTAGTGAGACTCTGTCTCAAAATAAAATATAAAAAGGGCTAGGGACATGGTTCAGTGGTTAAGTGCCCCTGGGTTCAATCCCCCCCCCCAAAAAAATGTTGGGGAGGTTTATATAAGAACAATTATAACATCAGAGTTCATTAAATTGAATTATAATTCTCATAAGATTTAAGAAGATACAAATAAAATGAGGTAAAACAATCTATGCTTAAAAATAAAACTTATTGATTATCTTGTGCTTCATTTTAAAGAACGTAGTCCACTGTTTCACTTTTCCAATACTTGCGATAGGACATTGCTGAGGCTTGTGATAATCATACAGCAGGGATGTGAGGGATTCTAGCTCCTGGTATTTAGCATTATTTTCGGGTTCCTGAGATGTTTTATTCTGTCAGTGTCTGATTTAATTTAGACAATGCCTGAATCATTTCCTGAACTGTGTTTATGAGCCCATGCCATTCTTGTGACTAATGAGAACAGTGGGGTTAGTCCTTGCAAACAGACGCCTGTTTGAAAGCTTGGAGCTTTCCTGGGGTTAGCAATGGGGGAACAGGGAGGTGATAACTTGGTCTCCCATTATGTAACAGTGTCACTCATTACAGAAGTATCATGATGAGACAATGCTAGTGATTCACAGGAATTGAAGGCCACTCATATCCAATATGAATTTGCTTTCTTTTACCTTTAAGGATATTCATGTCCAGGTGAGGTGAGATTTATTTAGGAGTTAAACTGTGTAGCCTTCAGTCTTGGCTCCACTACTTTCAAGAGACATGATCTTGAACAATTTCTCTTTCTAAGCCTGATTCTTGGGCTGGGGGGTGGGGATTATGACCTCACTGACCTCACCGGGTTGTTGTGAGGCCGTGGGCAATAATCCAGGCCAGGCTCCTAGCATAGGGCCTGGCACAGGGCAAGCAGTGAGCACATTCGTCAGCTAGCATTTTTGTTACTTACTTTCCAATACAATTCTTCTCTGATTTTCATCTTTTTTGCTTTCATTATTAAGAACACTTAGGAAGTTTTTTTCCATCCTTCCACTTTAAAAAATTCTTTAACACATACAAAATAGAATAGTTTACAGAATGTCATCATCCAGCTTCCAAACTCTTCAGCTTTCTGTCATTTTTTATTATGTCTGTTTCCCTCCACATGCACTCCCCCCCCCCCCATTATCTTAAGGCAAGTCCCAGACATTGTGTTATTTCACTTGTACATTAAAATTTTTTTTTCTTTTCCTCTTTGGCATAGTCTTGTTTGGCAATGAAGATTGCACTAGATGTAGCTCTGAAAAGAACTCTCTTGGAAAGAGTTTGTCATGTGTTTCTGTTAGAATGAGTGTTATCATAATGGCAGTCATCTTTTTGTTTCTTTGATGCTATAATAAAGGAACAAACCAAAGACAGTTGTTGTGAAGATATAAAATGGTAGAATTAACTTTCCAATAAATTCCAGTGTGTCAAATCCTAAAGAAAAGAAACGAAGAAGTCAGTTGTTTAACCAGGATCACAGTGAAAGGATTTTTCATAATTTGACCCCATTCTATGGGGGCAATTAGATTATTGATGATCTCTCATTGAAAGATCTCTTTTTTTAATTGGAGTCTATTCACCAAACTCATCGAGTTGTCTTCCATTTAGAGTCAAGAATGAGTTTTGGCCACTGTTGCTGTGGATGCTGCTTCTCACTCAGTGCTTTGCACAGCTTTGCAACAGTGAGGACGTTATCCATGAACCAATGTTTCATTCATTTTTCAAATCAATCCTGAGGACCAACAGCTAGACAATGTTATTTTAAGGCAATTGCCAAGGCTTCATTTATCAAGAATGGAGTTCATTTTTCTAGTATTGGCACAGTTTTTAGGGTTAATTGGTTTCTTGTATATGATGGATCGTGTTATGCCCTTTTGATTGCAGGGGAGAAATATGAACTCAGATTGTCTTAAATAAAGGTCACATCTCAGTGTGGGGGGACAGTGAGAAATATTGTAAGGTAATCTAAGGGTGAGTGGTTCTCTACCTTATTGGGACTTATCTCTTCTTTGGACGATGCTCCCGATTGATTTGGTTTTCAGTGTATTGATGTCTTGTTAGTCCCCACTGTTTCTGTCTCCTCATAGCTTCTGCTTCCCCAGATTTCAGGTTGCCATACCCACCATGGTATTGATTTCAACGTTTTGATTCCAATTTTCTTGTCTTTTTTTTTTTTTTTCCTGGATCAGCAAGTTCTTCTTCCTTCAGTGGTGAAGTCAAACACCTGATGTGGCTCATTTCCAGGGGAGAAAATGGCCCTGCTTTTTTTTTTTAATTTAGTTTTTACCATAGCACATCTCTATTTATTTAGTCTCATATTCTTGTGAGATAGAATCTGATTGTTCAGTTTATATGTTAAGGTCAGACAAAATCACTGGCCTATCACCGATCTGTGAATCAACTGCGAGACAGTGGGTGCTGTGGATGAGGGAGTTTCATGGAAAGTTTGGCGGGTTTGATAGACATAAGTATTGACCCATCTAGTTCCTTCATCAAGCTAGTAATTTTATTTTCACCAACCTAATATTTGTTCCTCACGATAAACCACATTGTCTCCTTTCAGTAGCAACTTTACACTCTCACCTTATCTGCACCACAATATGATTTCTGGCCTCTGGTCATGTAATGCCCCCAGTACTATTCAAGGATCATATTTGTAATGATTCTTTACTTTTTAATATTTTAAAGATTATTTAAATACTGTTATTTTAAAGTAAATTAAAACAAAACTCTTTTTTTTTCTGAGTGTAGTGTACATGCAGAAAAGTACATAAATCACAAGTGTGACACTTGATGTATTTTCACAAAGTCAATAAATTTTTTGTGATCAGCATCTAGACTGAGCAATGGACATGATCAGCCCTCTAGAAACTAACCTCAGGGGTACCCACCATTCTTCCTTGTGACACCATTAGTTACTTTTTCCCAGTTATGAACTTCATATACCCAGGCCCACACTGCATTTTTTCTATGTCAGGCTTCTTTTCCTCAATAAGATTCATCCATATTGTTAGATGTTGCAGTTTGTTTCTTTACATTTCTTTGTTTCTACTGAGTGAGTATACAACACTTTCTTTATCAGTTTTACTGTTGATG
Organism: Marmota flaviventris; assembly: GCF_047511675.1. NCBI lineage: Eukaryota > Metazoa > Chordata > Mammalia > Rodentia > Sciuridae > Marmota > Marmota flaviventris. The sequence goes on along the minus strand of NC_092502.1, from coordinate 101,434,090 downwards.
GACATTTGGGTTGTCTTTAATATAGAGTAATTACAAATAGTACTATGAAAATTTGTACATAAGTCATTTTGTGTACATATATGTATATCTTTTGTTGATTATGCATACTCAGAAATGAAGTTGTTCAAAGGATATATGTATTTATGGGTATGTGTGTGTGTGAGTGTGTGTGTGTATATATATATATATATATATATATATATATTTCAATTTCAATATTATGGATGAACAATTTTTAGGGTTAATTGGTTTCTTGTATATGATGGATTGTGTTATGCCCTACATAGTTCTACAAGGATGCTCCCACCAGCAGCATGTAAGAATGCCATTCTCTTGAACAAGACAAGGGTGTCCTGTCTCACTAGTTCTATTCAGTATAGTATAGAAGTTCTAGCCAGAAATTATGCAAGAGAAGGAAATAGAATGGATAAAAATAGGAAAGGAAGAATTCAAATTATCACTGTTTTCAGATAATATGATCCTATACTTAGAAGACCCAAAAAGCTCCACCAAAAGACTGCTAGAGCTAACAAATTCAGCAAAGCAGCAGGTTACAAAATCAGCATGCAAAAATCAATAGTTTTCCTATTCACCAATAATGAACCTGCAGAGAAGGAAAACAATCCCATTAATAATAACCTAAAAAAAAAAAAACAAACCTGGAAATAAATCTAACCAAGGAGGTGAAAGACCTCTTAATGAAAACTGTAGAAACTTAAGAAATTAAAGAAGGCAGAAGAAGACAGAAAGACCTCCCATGTTTGGGTAGGAAGAATTATTATCATTAAAATGACCACATCACCAAATGCAATATACAGATTTAGTGTAATTCCCATCTAAATACAATGGCATTCTTCACAGAACTGGAAAAAAATGGTTCTGTATTTTTTCTAGATGGAACAGTTCTTTTATTAATTTACAACAAAAGGCCCAGAATAGCCAAAGCAATTCTAAACCAAAAAAGTAAAAAAAAAAAAAACAAATAAAAAAACCCAAACAACAATACTTGGAGGTATCACAATTCCTGATCTCAAATTATAACAGAGCTATAATAACAGAAGCTGCATGGTACTGGCATAAAAACAGACACATAAACCAGTGGAACAGAATAGAAGATACAGAGACAAACCTGCATAGGTACAGTGATCTGATCCTTGACAAAGGTATCAAAAAGACATGTTGGAGAAAGGACAGTCTTTTAAAATGGTGCTGGGAAAACTGGTTATCCATAAGAATGATACCAGATCCTTCTCTGATCCTGCACAAAAGTCAACTCAAAATGGATCAAAGACCCAGGAATTAGATAGAAAGTTTTAAACTCCTGAAAGAAAATGTGTCTCCTTTCAGTAGCAACTTTACACTCTCACCTTATCTGCACCACAATATGATTACTGGCCTCTGGTCATGCACATATAGGGGCAAACAACAACTTCTTCATCAAGAAGCAGCAGCTTAGGAAATAATACCAAGAATTAATAAATTGGATGGCATCAAATTAAAAAAGCTTCTGCACAGTGAAGGAAATAATTTAGAATATGAAGAGAGAGAATGGGAGAAAAATCTTTGCTAGCTACTCTTCTGACACAGGATTAATATTCAAAAATATATAAAGAACTTAAAAAACTTACCACCCAAAGAAATAACCCAATCAATGAATGAACACATGAACTAAACACTTCTCACAAGAAATACAAATAACCAACAAATAAAATTTAAAAATTATTCAACTTCTTTAGCAATAAGAGACACAAATCAAAATGACACTGAGATTTTTATCATATTCCAGTTAGAATAACAGAAATCAAGAATACAAATAACAGTAGATGCTGGAGAGGGCATGGGTAAAAAGTTTTACTTTTACATGTTGCTGGGATGGTAAATCAGTATAACCACTATGAAAATAGGTATGGAGGTTCCTCAAAAGATTAGGAATGGGGCCACCATATGACCCAAGTATACCACTCCTCAGTATTTGTCCTGAAGAATTTAAGTCATCATACTATAGTGGTACATGCATATCCATATTTATAGCATCACAATCCACAATAGCCAGTCTATAGAACCAGCATAGGTGTCCATCAGTGGACAAATGCATAAACGAAGTATGGTAAATATACACAATGCAGTTTTATTCATTCATAAAGAAGAATGAAATTATGTCATTTTCAGGAAAATAGATGGAACTTGAGACTGTTATACTAAGAGAAAGAAGTGGAACTCAGAAAGTCAAAGGTTGTGTTTTCTCCCATAAGTGGAAACTGAAGAGGTTAAAGGAAAAGAAAGATGGGAGGATGGGATTTCATGAAAAGCCAAAGGAGATCAGTAAAGAAGAAAAAAGGGACCAGGGGAGGGTGGGGTAGAGGGAAAGGGAAATACTGAGGAACAATTTTAACAGATTGTATTGTTATATCCTGTGCAGGTACATATATGTAATGATAAATTAGATTCTACTATTATGTATCCAGTAAAAAAAATATGGAAAAGGGGCTGGTGATGTAGCTCAGTGACCTAGCATGCTCAAGGCCTTTGGTGCAATGCCCAGCACCTCAAAAAAATAAAAAATAAATAAAAATAAATAAAAATCCAAATCCTCTACATTCTCTCAACTCTTGATATTACTTGTTTACTGTTTGGCTATTCTCTGTTTTAAAATGCTTATTTTATCTTTATCCACTTTTTATTGAATCGATTTGTAGGAGTTATAAGTGTTAAGGTAATGAATTATTAATTTTGTACATCAGAAATGGTTGAATATTAGAATTTTACACACACACATACATACACACAAACACACTCATACACGCATACATATAAAATGAAGATATGAGTCCTTTGTCAATGATGTGTGTTAAAGATGTTTTCTCCTAGCGTCTTTCCTTTCTACCATCTCAGTGTTTGTCTTTGTTATTGTTGTGTCTGTTTTGTGGGTGGGGGATTGAACCCAGAGCCTCACTTATGCCAGACAAGTGCTCTACCACTGAGACACACCACACCCTTCATGGTGTCTTTTGATGAACAGAAGTTACGAACTGTATAGTACAAGTTGTGTATCTTTTTCTTTGTGGCATTTGTCTGCGCATGAAATGAATGGGGATGAGGACAATGTCAGGAGCTGCCCTGTGTGGAAGATGCAGGAGTGGGGCCCTCCCTGCTGCTCTGATATATCCATGTGTTCAAAGCCATCAGATAGGTCCCAGAAGACCCATGTAAATAGCATGTGTATCTTATAGCAGTTTGAGATTGCCACACCAGGGTGGATGTTTTCCTTATGGAGGAAGGTTCTCAGGGCAATTGAAAAAAAAAATTATAATATTCTTTCACCTCCAATCTTTTGGTGTTCCTTCCCCAGAGCCTGGGTTGTTGCTTTTTCCTCATCTCCACAAAAATCCGGGCATTTTGTGGAGGTGGAGGAATGTGGGTATCTAGCTCCAACTTTACCTTCTTCTCTACTTACACCTAAAACTTTCATCTGGAAGGGTCCAGCACAAGAGAAACAAGGAAACTTCATACAAGTTAACCAGAGTTAAATATGAACCCCTGAGGCCTCTTTCAGCTATGCTGCCCCCTGGAGGGTGTGCCCACCAGGCTGGCCTGGGCTTGCTATTAGGGAAAGAAGGTGGTTGGTATCCAGCATTGTTGGAGGCAGAATCCTCAGTTCTCAAAATAGGTCTTTGCAATACTCCGTAATCATCCTATAATCATTCTTCCCACCCCTTTATCTTGATCATTATTCAAAAGTGGCCAGGAAGAGGATATCTTCTCAGCGGAATTCAATGATTAAAATGCCTTACTAAAATATGTAGAAACAGATGAAGGAGAAAAAGTAGGGCAATCAGTCTATTGTTAGTTTCAAGGACCACAATGGTATGGCTGGACACAGATGACCAGTCACCTGATAAAGTATCAACAGTAGTGAGACAACCCTGAGAGCCAATCTCAGGAGCAGGAGGGTATTGCTTCTAGCAATATGACCTCTCCTCTTGTAAGAAAAATGGTCAGCTTTTGGTAGGAGCCCCCAGTCTGTCACATAGTGGTGTCCCCTGTATTAGAAGGAGAGCCATAATGATCAGCAGCTTGATTTCACTTGATCCCATCAAAGAATTGGTCCTTACTGGGAACATCTACATATGCGTTCAGTTAGCAGCCATGATTTGTTTCCAGGGTTGTTTTGCCTTGGAAGGGTCTCTTTAATCTGCCAAGCTGCAGTTTTCCACGTGGCAGACCAAACAGCCATGCTAATTGTCAACTACCCCAAAGTCTGAGCTTTTTCCTCTGAATGGAACAACAGCATCTGCTTTTGCTTCTGCATGGCCAGTACTGAGGCTGAATAGCTGTAGCACCCCAGGCAGCATCTCTGGTCTCAGCTTAGCCTAACCATCAGGCCCAGGCATTTAGGGAATCGATCTCCAGGAGTCAAATGGCTTTGCTTCCAGTACCAGAGTAGGGAATCCACTCAGAGGGACTCTTGCTACTCTTTTTTTGCAGGGTGAGGGGCTGTTCCCACTAAGTTGCTAGGCTGGCCTCAAACGTGCAATTTTCCTGCCTCAGTAGCTGGGATTATTGGCATATGCCACCATGCCCAGCTTGTTTTTTAAAATGTAAAGCTGAAATGCTGCTGGAGCCAACCCAGCTATATCCTTGAATATTTGTCATTTCCTTTTGACAAGCAAATTTTGGCCCTCCCACATTTGTAGATCTTTGTAGGGATTTTAGGACAGAGAGTCACAAAGTTTCATCATCAGTTTCAACAAAGGCTTAGCAGCAAACCTATTGTTGCTTGTATGCCCTGTAATTTTGATTGAATGCTGGACATTGTGTATGAACAGTAGAAGTCCTTTGAGGCCCTGGATGATTTTATTTTCCTCCAGAGGAGGTTTACTTGTGCTTTCTTGCAGGCACTAGTGTGGGGGTTTATTATATTAATCCATTCTAAGATGAGCTGTCAGCTGGGTGTTGGGCTTTGTGAGAGCTTGTCAGCGGCCGGTTTGCTCCAGTTTCTAAAGTCAAGTCTTTCCAGTGTCCTATCTGGAATTCTAAGATGTTTACACAATTCTTCCTCCTTCCTTTCCTCAGCCCCGAAAGAGTGCCAAACATGCATCACTGGTTCCCAGCCTTTTAGCTACACTTTCTGCTTGGCTTTTAGCCTCTTGGCTTTGTAAACCTATAAGTTGGCAAATGCTTTGAGAGGAAGAACTTCCCAGATTGTCGACTCAGTAGTTTATCTCCTTTCTCTCAGGTGGCTATCTCTCATGGCTTGGCTGTTTGCCCAGTGATACTTTCAGATACCCCCTTTGTGTGTGTGTGTGTGTGTTGTTTCCAGCTTTTGAAATTATTCTGTGTGTGTGTTGGGGGCGGGGAGAGTGGTGGTTTCTGTAACAAGCTACTTGGCCATTTACTACTTAGCAATGAATTTTTTGTCTTTGTTTTTAATTAATTTATTTCTTATGTGGTGCTAAGGATCAAACCCAGTGCCTTACACATGCTAAGCAAACGCTCTGCCACTGAGATATAGCCCCAGCCCAGCAATGAGTTTTAATATTGAGTCTAACAATGTGTGAAACTCCTTGCAGAGCAGTGAAGAAATGATCTTTTTATTCCCCTGGAAACTTGTATGTTAATTACATTTAGTTCAATAGTCAAAAATTACTAAGAAGTGATAAATCACTAATCCTTATTTTACCAATTTAATTCGGAACATCTTTGATACTAGATATTTGAACCAAATAAAACAAATATAATTTTGTAGTTATAATATTATTTTTATAGATGTTTACCTTCTTGTTACTCACAGGTGGTGAGGTGTCTAGGTATACAACACATATATGTACACACACACACACACACACATATATGTATGTTTTTTGTGATGCTGTGTGGGGATCCAATCCAGGGCCTCACCCATGCTAGGTAAGTGCTCTACTACTGAGCTACACCTCTAGTGTAGCAAGGTGTCTATTTTGATGATACCAAGGCACCATTCCCATTCATTCTTCACACGGTGAATTTAAATTTTGCTTTTTAATAGATTGCTCATATCTGATGGCTGGCTGGCTATGTATATCTATCTGGCATCTATTTTAGTTGGTGAACATTTATTTTAAAGCCATTATCTTTCTGCAGGTATAAGTCAGCTCTTCTTAGAAAGTAAAATAAAATTAAACGATTTCATTTAGGACACTAGCTTTTAGCTTTTTGTGAATATTGTTTTATATTATACTATTGTAGAAGTCATCGTTAATTTAATGCTAAGCGCTTTACAAATATTATCTCACTTAATCTTCACAATCTTGAGATGATGCTGACTTGATTATTTTGCAGAAAGACACTGAGCTTGGAGTGGCTTAGTAATTCACCCAGATCAAACCTTTACTAAATGGGAAACCTGGTTAATAGAACCAGATTTAGTAAGTTAGTATTTGTTGAGCTTGAGCCTTAGCTAGGGGCTGGAAATATATGACCTGAGGAAAGCCTTAGAGCTAGTTTAAAAACCTCTGATTCCTGTGTTCTGGGCCCTGTGTTGAGGCCCTGAGAGCGAGGGCATGACAGGGAGTGGGGTGCTAGTGAATAGTCAGTGTGGAAGAACCCTCTCTCTTCCTCCCTTCCTTTATTTCAGCGCTGGGGATTGAACTCAGGGTCTTGTGAACATTAGGCAACTGTTGTACCAATGATCTACACCCCAGCCTGAATCCAATGCCTTTCTATGGTGCCTCTTGATTTGCAGTTCAGGTTTCTTTCTTGTTGTTTGTCCAGCACCATAGGCACTGAAGATATAGAAGACACAACCTTCTGCTATTTTGGTTTGGATATTGAGGTGTCCCCCAAAAGTTCATGTGTGAAACAATGCAAGAAGGTTTGGAGGAGACGTGACTGGGTTATAGCCTTAACTTAATTGGTGAATCAATTCCTGATGGGATTAACTGAGTAGTAACTGGAGGCAGGTGAGGTGTTTCTAGAGAAAGTGGTTCATTGCATGTGGGGCTATGGGGTATACATCTTGTATCTGGAGAGTAGAGTCTCTCTGCTTCCTGATCACTGTGTAAGCTGTTTCCCTCTGCCACACTCACATCCTATATCATCTAGATTCCACCCCTACTCCCAATAGAGCCTGCTCTCTATGGACTAAGATCTCTGAAATGATGAGCCCCTAAATAAATGTTTCCTCCTCTATAGTTGTTCTGGTTGGGCCTTTCAGTCACAGTAGCAAAAAAGCTGACTAAAACATCTGCCATCTCAGACCTTGCCTATGCCATATAGCTCTTGACACTGAACAGAAATTTTCTTACGTTTTAATGCCAGTTTATGTCCTCGTTGCTTTGATTGATGGTACCACTTTTTGGCCACTAGGGCTAACTAGATTTCGGTCCCAGAGCACTGAAGGCTGCTGCCTGGAATGTTGGGGAAAAAAGGATCATGCTTGCAACCTGTGCCTTTAGCGTGCATGTACTTATGTGATATTGGGCCTTCCTCCGTGCACAGTCTTGCTGTTTTGGACCATAGTATCCTCTTGTATTGGTTTGGTTGGCAAGTTTTACCTTCTGTTTGGACTCATGCATTCAAATGGTTGAACAGTAACATCCTGTTGTTGTAGATCCCCAGGGAACAATTTCTTCCTAGAATTATTATTATTGAAGTCCAGTTTCAGTATGGCAGTTTGGGCTGAGACCATCCTCCTTCCTGATCCCCTGTCTTATCCTTTGTCTTAACGGTACTGAAGACACACTGCAAATGGCCAGGATATTGAGGCCAAGTTCCCAAGTTCCATTCTAGATCCACCTTTAATAAGCTGTGGATCCTTAAGCTTAGTCAACCTACCAAATAGGGATAATATTTCTACCCCACAAAGAAAGTGAAAATATTAAACTAATTGAGGTAATTTATGCGAAAAGTGCTCTTTCGTAAGCTATAAAAACCTACAAAGATGTTATTCTAAATCCTTAAAATTTTTTTTTGCAATTTTTCTTCATTTAAATGAAAACAATTTAAACAGCAAACTAGTTGAAAATTTTGTTACTGGGTATGGGTATTCTCTCATTTTTATGATCCACTTGGAGAAGAAGATAGCTTATTTATCTACTTTGTTGGCATATTTTTGAATCTGTGGTTTGTAATTTTTATGGAGACTATTTAGTGGATTGTAAATTCCTTAAGAAAAAGTTGAAAGATTACTTTTACTAATTATAGGTAAATATCAGTGGGTAAAGGATACATCAGTGAAGGGGATTTTTCTTTGTCTTTTTTTTTCTTTGTAAATACTTTCTGTTTTTTAGACCCTTAGTTAATAAATATGTTAAAATGTATTAGAGTCAGAATTCTAGGAAATTTTTTTTTCAGGAAAAAATGTGACTAAATTAACGTTTGTGCTTTAAAAGTGTAATTTGTGCCAGTTAGAGTGGCACACGCTTATAACTTAGGAGGCTGAGGTAGGACGATTACAGGTTTGAGGCCAGCCTCAGCAACTTAACAAGACCCTGTCTCAAAATAAAAGATAAAAAGGGCTGGGCTCAATCACCAATACAAATAAACAAATGAATAAATAAATAGGTGTGGGGGAGGAGATTTAACTTTACAGAGAATGTCTAAAGTGTATACTAAAAGGAAAATCAGGTAAGTCCTTGGCTTGAACATGTTTTTCTTTTTTTGGTATAGAGTGCTATCTGTAAAGAATCTTGAAAAGCAGTTTTTCATCTATAAAAGCAGGGTTTATTGTGTAAAATTTGAAAGTCACAGAGAACTATTAAAGACAAATATCAAACTCTCTCTCCTGAAATTCCATCCCTCAGAGAAAACTGAATATTGAGTTGTTGGAGAATTTCCTTCAAGTGTTTATTGTTTGTATGTTTTTCTGTGTATGTGTATAATACATAGACATTTGTAAAAAGGCCATAATTGGGATCATGTTGCATACCGAGTTTGGGTCCTGATTTTTTACTGAACATTATATTGTGGGCATTTGACTTGCCTGTGAATATTTCCTTGAAAACATGATTTGTAATGACACTGCAGCATTCCCCTGTAGTTGAGTGCTTAGGTTGTTTCTGTATCATAACCTTTCACTTTCACAGGGTACTGCAGTAAACATCAGGATGGCATTTGTGAGTGAACTGGCAGGGTAGGTGGGGTGCATGCAGACAAAGGAGCAAACAGAAAAGTGGGAAATGAGAGTTTCTTTTTTATTTATTATTTATTTATGATGCTGGGCATTGAACCCAGGGCCTTGTACATACTAAGGATGCATCTACCACTGAGCGACACCTTTTAATCACTGTGATAAGGGTAATTTTTCCAACTTCTTCACCTTAATAAGAAACTTTTCTTTAATGAACACTCTACTTGAATTTCGAAGTAGTTTTCTAACTGATTGAAAACCCAACCTAAAATACAAATTCCTCGAATGAAAATGCCAGTTAGTCCGTGAACTAATATGCAGAAATAAATATGGCCAAATACAGTAGAGTAGTTTCTGAAAATAAAACTAGGTTATGAAGGCTTTCTGCAGAATTTGCTCTTCTTAAGGAGTAATATTTATTATGATTAAAAGAGTCCACAGTTTTTGAGCTCCATTTTTATGTGGAAAGCAGAAATGCCTAAATTTATCATCTTTCATTGCTAAGAATTCTTGCATATTAGTATTTTACTGGATCATGTCATTTTTTAATCATTGTGTACGTTTCATGGATATGGTATTTTTTCCTTAAAAACTTACTAAATTATGTTGCATTTTACAAAAGCCTTTTAGAAACAAAGAAATGTGGCAGCTCCAGATAAGAGCTTGACATTTATTTATGTTTGCAAGGTTCATGTATATTTGGAAGGACATACGGGGATAAGACTGTCTATCCTGCCTCATAGGCTATGGGCTTTGACCTTTTGATCATTAAATCCAAAGATGGGAAAAATCATGACCATAAGAGAAAGAAGAAAATTTAGTGCTTGGCTTTTGAAGGGCTTCCTCTGAAAACCTACTTGGCAGATAAAAGTACAAGCCCAGTTTTATCCTGATTGGTTTTTATCTCTTCAAGTAGCCCCTTTGGGCCTGAGAGCATTACTTGCTAAAAGTCCAGATGCTGCTGCTATTTCTTGATGCAGTTATATTATTTACTCATTTGCAGTGGGTTTTCACTTATTCATATATTTCATTGTGGTTAGAAAATGGTAAATTTGACAGTTTGGTGATTTTAGTTAGCCTATGTTTATATTTGGTTATGATACCTTTGTGATTTAAAAAGACCAAAACAATTAAGCTTCCCGGTGTTAGGGACTCATTCTCTCCGACCTTGATGTTGGTAACAGCTGCCTTGACTCCTTGGGCTGTTGTTGTTCTCTCCACCCAGAACATTGGGTCCCAGGGGCCCCACCAGCCCTTCCTTGTCAAGAATTTCCATGCAGCCTGTAATAATGAAGGTAATTTTAGCCACAAATTGGCCCTTGAAAGAATATTGCTGAACTTATGCCTCTACCACACCTCTGTTTTTTAAAGCTTCTACCCCATGATGAATTTGAATAAATGCAATTTCCAAAGTTGATGTTTAGACAAAACTTTTTATTTGAAAATTATTTTGTGCTCTAGGATTGTGGCTCAGAGATAGAGCGCTTGTCTAGCACGTGTGAGGCCCTAGGTTTGATCTTCAGCACCAATTAAAAATAAGTAAAATAGGCATTTGCAGGTAAATGGATGGAGTTAGAGAAGATGATGCTAAGTGAAGTTAGCCAGTCCCCAAAAACCAAATGCCGAATGTTTTCTTTGATATAAAAAGGCTGACTCATAGTGGGATAGGGAGCAGGAGCATGGGAGGAATAGATGAAATCTGGATAGGGCAAAGGGGTTGGAGGGGAAGAGAGGGGGCATGGGGTTATTAATGATGGTGGAATGTGATGATCATTATTATCCAAAGTACAGGTATGAAGACACGATTGGTGTGAATATACTGTGTATAAAATCAGAGAAATGAAAAATTGTGCTCTATATATGTAAAAAGAATTGTAATGCATTTTGCTGTCATATATAAAGAAAACTTACATAAAAGTAAATAAAATAAAGGTGTTTTTTAAAAAAAAAAGAAAAGAAAAAAATTATTTTGTGATGTTGGAAGGCAGCCTTGTTGGAGGCATCTTTGCATTTCGAGTAAGGAAAGACAGTGAACTGGCTCTTCACCTGGCAGCCTTATTGGCTAGAGAAGCGGGATTTTCCCAGAGCCCACCCAATAAACCCTCTGTAAGCCCATTCTCAAACTCCTTAGGATTGCTGCTAATGACATCACAGTGAAATCCAGGCAGGGGTTTTCTATATCCTTTGTGATCTCTTTTCCACATTTGTCTAAAAGCCACTTAAAGTTATGGAGCTGTTACCATAGTTTCAATAAACGAATGCTAATTACTTAGACAGGCTCTGTAAAGCAGTGAAAACCTTTTATTGTAGATATTATTAAGGCTTTTGCCATTGTTACTATTATTAACATTGTTTGGCTTTTCATTGCTTAATTGATACCATAGCATAGATTCCAAGTTTTTCAGGATGATATTGGTTTAAAATATCCTGTTTCTACAACCCCATACATTTAGAGTTTTTTGATCATGGTATCATGATTTGCTTTGGAACTTATAGTATATCTCTATTTCTTGATAGCTTTAAAAAAATTTACAAATCTAGGGTTAGAATTCTAAATGAATTCTCAGTAATCCACTTGGTGCCACTGAGATGCAAAGAGGATTTCTTACAGCAAAAGTTGTTTATTTTGTTGAGGTCTGTGAACACATGCATGTGTGTGTGTGTGTGTGTGTGTATGCATGTAGCAGTACTTAAAACCTAAAGTCCTGTTTAGAGGTATTCCAACATTTTTCTTCTCATGCTAATAAGTGTTTTTTAAAGGCAAAGCATCTAGTCTCATTGGGAAAACTATAGTGTATTAAATTTGCATTTAAAGAAAAATTATATGAATTATGGAAAGAATAGAGTATGTTGTCATTGCTGGTGGGACTGCAAATTGGTGTGACCACTATGGAAAGCTGTATGGAGATTCCTCAGAAAACTTGGAAAGGAACCACAATTTGACCAGTTATCCCCTTCCTTAATACAAACCCAAAGGACTTAAAATCAGCATACTATAGTGACATGGCACATCAATGTTTATAGCAGCTCAATTCACAAAAAATAAGCTGTGGAATCAACCTAGATGCCCTTTAACAGATGAATGGATGAAGAAAATCTATATACAATGGAATATTATGGTATTTATACATAGTGGAATATTACTCAGCTTTAAAGAATAATGAAATTTTGGCACTTGTTGATAAATGGATGGAACTGGAGACTCTCATGCTAAGTGAAATAAGCAAATCCCCCCAAACCAAAGGCTGAATGTTCTCTCTGATATGTGGATGCTACCACACAATAAGTGGGGAGAAGAGAAGTTCATTGGATTAGACAAAGGGAATGAAGGGAAGGGAGAGGAAGGAGATGGGAATATGAAAGTCATGGAATGAATTGGACATAACTTTCCTATGTTCATATATGAATACATGACCAGTGAAACTCTGCATCATGTACAACCACAAGATGGGAAATTATACTCTATGTATGTATAATGTGTCAAAATGCATTCTACTGTCATGTATATCTAAAAAGAACAAATAAAAATACAGAAAAAGAGAATAGAGTATGTTGTAAAAGGAAGTAGAATTTTGAGCATGAATTGATTAATTATCAGTGGAGTGCTACAGTGATGTATCTCATGTCCTAACATGATGGATGAGCACAGGTATTGCTAGGCTTTTCTGCTCAAGAAGGTTTGAATGAATATCCTTACTTATGGTGGCTTTTAGTAGGTCTCAATGTGTTCACAAGCTGGACTCACTAGTCAGAGCCTGGGCATTTCATTCCCTCAGGTATTCACTAAGCAGGTTTTCATCTTTTTCTGAATATTAAGTGCTGTACTGAGGTCTATGAAAGAATTTGCAGGTTTCATCTCTGCTGTCCTGAAGGCCTGAATCTGTGGAGATGTTCTCCAGTGACTTGGGAGATAGAGTAAAGGCTGCCCATGGCCCTTCTGGCTTTGTGGTCAGGCAGAGTTTCAGAAGCATTAAGGTTATAAGGACCTGAGTTTAACTGAGATGAAGAAGGAAGAAGAACACTTAATTTCAGGTCAATTTGGGTTCAAGTTGGAAAATGACATTTGGACAAGGCTGGAGAGGTGGGTAGGACAGCTGTGTGACTCAGGGTAGCTGGTGGGATAGGAATTGGTCCTATTATCAATAAGGTTCACTGTGGGGAATATTTTCTGATAACAAGGCTGAATAAAATTTGTAGTCAGTTGGGCCAGGTGTCCCTCAAAATACAGCATGTGTTATGAGGAATATCTACTTGTATGTTTTGGTGCTACTTAAAATAGGTCCACTGCCAGAAATGTGTGGGAAAGAGCTGGGTGACACCAGGTAAGGTGGTTTTCTGTAGGGCAGGATTCCATAGAACCTTCACTATGCAAAGGTTTTTGTTGATCTTCTCTTATATGAGAGTCTGTTCTCAAAGCAGGGCCTGTACTCTAGTGACCGTTGATGAGCTGGCACAGGAGTGGTGGACATAGGGCATCCCTTTGTCCTGATCCCCTTCTGTTCCCAGAGCTGTCCCTCAGGCCAGTGGCCACATCTTACTGCTGCTCACAGTCTGCTGTCGTCACCAACAACACCTTGGGGTCTCTGCTCTGACAACTGCAGGGTGCTGAACGGTGCAATTTCCACCCTGACTCACAGTTGTCGAGTCACCTCCCTTACAGCCACATGTCCATGTTGTGGACAGTGGGCTCTCAGGAGAAAAGACAGGGACTCCCTGAGATCCAATGATACTCACTGACTGATGTGGTCCTGCTTGTGCTTGGTCCAGTCTATCTTCATCCTGAAAACATCTTCATCTAGAGATTGCACACCACCCTGAACCTACATGATATCCTTGATTCTGATTTAGGGCCTGCAAAGCTTGAAACATTCACTGTCTGACCCTTTACAGAAAAACATTGCCAACCCCTGCTCTAGACCTGTCAGTTCATTACAGTTGCCACTAGCCACGTGTGGCTTTTCAGCACTTAAAATGTGGGCTGGTGTTAACAGTTAAAGATGCTAGAATTTGAAATTTGTACAAAAAACAAAGCAAAACCAAGCCTGAATGAAGAAAAACTAAAACAAAACATAAAAGATCTCAATAATTTTAAAAAGTTTTAATTTCATGTTGAAAAGATATTTCAGATACACAGGGTGAAATAAAATGCCGTTTGAAACTTAATATCATCTGTTTCTCTTTACTTTTTTTCTTTTGTGTGGCCACTAGCAAATTTAAAATTCCATATGTGGCTTGCTTTTGTGGTGCATATTGTATTTCTGTCATCCAGTGCTGAGCCCTAGGATAGCACGGATGTGGATATCCCACTGGGTTCTTGCTTCAGGGAGCCTCTTGAAAAAAACCTAGCTGGTTCTTCAGGAGGCACACGTTTAGTAAATGTGACCAAACCCTAAACATATTATAATTTGGGGTTTGTGTTTTATTGTCAGCCAAGCTATAATTTAATAGATGTAAACTCTTACCTTTAAAGAAGGATATATAATTTCCTTTGTGTTTTTCCACAAACAGATGTACTTATCTGATTTATTTTATTTATTTTTTACTTTTGGTTCTGAGAAATGAATCTAGGGTCTTGCACAGTCTCCCCCAATCCCAGAGCTATACCTCTAGCCTCTGTTTTATTTTAAATCAAGTGTTCCTATATTATGCTTCTATGATTCAAGTTTTAAAAAAACCTAGCAGTTATCTATTTCTGTATTGCAAAAATTGTGACCTTATTGTGTCTGGTCTTTGATCTAGCAACTCTACTTCTAGGATTCTGTCCTAAGGAAATATGAATGAGTGGGTAGACATATGTCATGATAGAATTGTCACTGACGATTGAACACCAGATGCAACCTCCATCCTGCCACAGTTTGGACCTCGAATGTCTCCCAAAGGCCTGTGTGTTAAAGGCTTGGTCCTTAGACTGGTGCTACTGGGAGGTGGTAGAACTTTTAAGAGGTGAGGATTAGTGGGAGGTCTTTAGGCCTTTGGGGGTGTGCCTTGAAAGAGGATTATGAGACCCTGGTCATCTCCTTGTCCTCTTTATCCTCCTCTTCCTCTCTTCATCCTCATTTTAACCTCCTCATCCTCCTCTTCCTGACTTGTGATGTAATCAGAGTTTGCTCTGCCACATGTTCTTTGTCATTGTCATCTGGAGCCTCCACCAAAGACCTAAAAGCAGTGGTCACCTGGTCATGGACTGAAACCTCTAAAATCATAGGCTAAAATAAACCATTTTTCTTTATAAGTGAATGATCTCAGATATTTGTTAGATAGAAAACTAACACGTTGTCCAGCTATAAAGATTGGCTATTTAAAATGTGGAATATTTACCTAGATATATTGCCAATAAAAATCACAGCAAAGCATTACTAAGAGTATTTATAGATGATCAATATTTTAAGGAGAAATATATGAATTTATACTTTTAAAAGCTGAATAGTTCTAACAATTCATACTAGTGCTCTTGGGAAGTTTTGGGTTACTTTAATTTTCTTCATGTTTACTTGTGTGACTAATTCTGTAATACACTTGTATATATTATGTAATTAATTAAAATAATTTTATAACTGTATATATGAAATAGCTACATGAAAAGTTCACAATTCCAAGCGCAGATAATTTTGTGTCATGGGAATTCATAAAAATAGACTTTTCATAATGAGGAATGTTAGATGAAGAGTATTTCCCCCAATATTAGTCATATATTGCAGAGAAATTGTTCTGATGGGTAAGGAGTGATCAGTAAAAGGTAAAGGAGTTTGTAGTATCTAAATGATAAAGTCATTACTTGAAAATCTAAAATCTACCATGGGTTCTCCAGTTCACTACAACTGTGAAGGCTAGTGATTTTTCTACTAAAATAATTTCCTGAACTCTTGAGTACTTTGTGGCTGGTTATTTTTAAGTGACCCAGCACAGGAAGGATGGGGTGGAGTACTATGGGAACTTTTGCCAGTTAACGGAAAAATGGTTTGAAAGTGAATAAAGTTACCAAAAAGAGTGTAAACAGCATTATATTTGAACCAATTTCTTTATTATGGCAAGTAAATGGAGATGTGTGCTTGACTAAGTAGATCTTCGGATTTTTTTTTTTTTAAAAGTCTTTATTTTCATGGTGAAATTCAATGCTAGGAATCAAAGTTGAAGCTTTTAAAAGCAAGGCAATGGCTTTCATCATAGTGGAGCAGAGCTCCAGAGAGGGATTCACCTTTAACTTTCATAACATTACACAAAATTTTGTAGAATCCATCTTATGTTTAATATCTGAAATGATATGTTTTTGACATTTTATGTATAACTTCAGCTAAGCTAATGGGAAACATCACTGGTAATATGTATACAATTTGAAAAACTAGTGATGGGTCTTCTAGATTATTAATATTCATAAAGATTCTAGAGATTATAGATTATTCTAGAGATTATAGATTATGGTCATAAGGTTCATAGAGATTCTAAGATATTCATAGAGTTGCCTTTCCCATCCTAACTAAGAAGATTATAACCATCCTCTGGCGTCCATCTCCCCATATATACCTCCTGCAACACTGGGATGGTCGTGGGGTTATCTTTCTGTGTATCTATCTGTCTTCCATTAACCTCTGACCTCCTTGACCACCACAACTATGTCCCACTTGTTTTCATATCCTTAACTGGCAGAGGGCATGCGGTTAGTGCTGAATCAAAAAAGGAAATAAGAGAGGACTGTTCTGGATAGTAAAAGTATTAATTGGTCCCTGCACTCAAAAGGCACTAGACTGAATTGTTCCATGCTAGATGCTTTGTGGATGCAAGAAAATCCAATAATCACAAATTCAGGGACTTTAAGCTACATTTTTCAGAGAGAAATCTCCTCAAGGCTGAGCAGCCCTAATCTGAAACTTCAAAATCTGAATTTTTTTTTGAGCATTTGACATGGTTCAAGAAGTGAAAAATTCCACAGTACAAAACTTTGTTTCATGCACAATGATGAAAGATATTGTATTACATTATCTTCAGAAGATGTATACAACATGTATGTGAAACATAAATGAATTTTGTGTTTAGACTTGGGTCCCATCTGCAAGGCATCTCATTATGAATATGCAAATACTGCAAAATCTGACAAATTCAGAAATCTGAAATACTTTTGGTTCTAAGTATTTTGGATAAGGTATTCTTAATTTATACTAGTATCTGGATGAAGTTTCTTCTTTCAACTTTCCTTTTAATTTCAGTTCTCATCAGCTGAAGTTCTTCTAGACCGCCTCTGTGCCTCCTTCCTGTTCATTCTCCACATATCTATCATGCTTGTTTCTCTAAATTAGTCTGATATTATTATTCTCCTGCTTATTGTCTGTAATCAGCTTCTTGCAATAGCCAGATACTCCATCTACTTTGTAGGACATTGGAGCTCTCAGTGGTCTCCCCCCACTTACTGCTACTGTCCCCATATCTGGATCCTTGTCACACCATACAGAACCAGTTGTCATCTTTTTTGGTGTGTGTGTGTGTGTGTGTGTGTGTGTGTGTGTGTGTATGCTGGGGATTGAACTCAAGGGCACTTGGCCACTGAGCCACATTCCCAGTCCTATTTTGTATTTTATTTAGGGACAGGGTCTCACAGAGTTTCTTAGTGCCTCACTTTTGCTGAGGCTGGCTTTGAACTTGTGATCCTCCTGCCTCAGCCTCCCAAGCAGGTGCCAGTTGTCATTCTTTAACAGACCATGTGCTTTGCTATTTTCTTTGCTGGAAATGTTCTCCAGCTTCCTACTTTTGCCAGAAGAGCTCCTCTTCTATAAAAGACCAGCTCTCCAACCCCTCCATAGAGTTTGCCTTGCTCTTGCAGTAATTCCTATCTAGTGCTTACCAGGTCTTTGATTGATAATGGCCTTGTGTGTCTGTCCTTTGCTTCTGGATTTCTGCCTCTCCCAGTTTCCATTGCTCTGTCTCAGTGCTCAAGGAATGCAAGCTCCCCTCTGCTGAGTGCCAGCCAGGTGCCATGCATTTGGTAGACTTGATTCCCACTGGATTAAAAAGTTTTGGGGGCCAGGAATCACGGTTTACCCTGGGCTGAGCATCTGATTTGGTAAGAGCTCTCTAAATAAAACATAATTGGTTGGATTTGGACCTCTCCGTGGCCATTTTAAAATGGACAGGTAGACTAAGTCATTTGAATTCAACACACATACACACATTTTATTTCAGTTTCATGCAAAGACTTTTTGAAAATAAATGGTGGGTAATTTGTAATGACATGACTTATTTACTTTTCTTGTTTTTTTTTTCTTTCTTTTTTAGCAAATCATTGAACACTAGCAGGAGGGTAGATCAGGGAGAGAACATAGGAAATGGTCTTCCACTTAGTACTTAGAACATTGCAGAGAACACTGAGATGAAAGGGAACAAAGCCAGAAGGGAGATGAGTATAAATGTAGGTTCTTGATGAAAGGAAAGCCATGGTGAAATAGCTCATCACAGTTTCATAAGACTTAAAATATTTTGTGGAAAACATTCTATTCTAGAGCTGCCATCTCCTTCTCTCCTGTTAGGTTTTGCCTCTGTTTTGATCGCGGTGTGAAATTCCTGTCTCCTGTTATTTTGCTGATCTATAGCAGTGTTTCCTTAGAAAGCTGCCTGGGGATCTCTTACACTACACCTCCTATTAGAGCTGTCGTCTTTCTCTGTGTTTCAATTACACAACTTCATCAACTCATGTGTAGTTTTGAAATAAATATATTTTATGTATTTTTTTTGTCTCTGTAATTAGTTTGCAAATTCCTTATAGCCAAGGACTCTTATTTTCCTTTTAAATGATCCAGTGTGCTTAGTAACATTCTGCAAAGATTGTTAGCACATACCAGAATATTTCTGCATTAAGTCATTGTTAAGTATTTAAAATCTTAGTTGATGTGTATAGTCCAGATCCTGACGGATGCTTTTTATACTGTATTCAGCAGCAATTAAAAGAGAAACACAGGTTTGGCTTCAGATATTCACTTTGCTACATATTAGCAATTGAACCTTTAAAGTAACATCTACTTCACAGGGTTGATGTGGAGATGTTGTTGAGAGAAAGCATATGTAAAGGCCAAACCATGTCTGATACATAATAAATACTTGACAGATATTAGCCCTTATGTATAGTGTATACGTACAAACAGAAACTCTACAAAATGTGTATAGTTTGTACATATATAGTTTACTCTAGTGATAGGAAAATTTACTTATTAAATGGCAGATGTTAGAAAATTAAGGTAATAGTAATTGTGCATTAGAAAGTTGAACATTATGACTTTTTTGTTTGCTTATTTTGTTTCGAGTGGGATTGTTCATCCTGGGGATTAAACCCAGGATCTTGTATATGCTAGGCATACCTTCTACCCCCCAAGTCTGATTGTTATGTTTAAAAGAAATCTTTTATTGTGTGTTGATATTCAAAATTATATCAAGTCCTTCAAAATCCTATTAAGTGTGCTATTTAAAGTCTAACTGAAAGACACTATATGTTAAAACAATCAAGCAAAAACATAGTTATGGAAATGCTATTCATGATTCTGTCCATATCTGTGCAGCAGTTTTAGTGTAGATTCCACTATAATGGGGGTTGCTTAAAGACTCCTCTGTGGGACATTCTGTACTGGAACAAGTTTTATCATTGAAACAACTAATAATGTTATTACAGAGTTCGTAGCGATTATTGTAAAGTGGTGAAAAAGTGTTTTCATAAAATGCCACATCCCGTTAGCAAGTGAGATCTGGAAGATGGAGATGGACTCTGAGCAGAGGGTTATCCTACCCCTCCTGTGCTGAGGTAAACCCTTCCACTTCTGAAGCATGGGCTTTATTATACTCTTGGAGTGTGAAATGTATACAGTTTCAGCCAGCATGAGACAGTGTAGTTATACTCTAGTTAATCATGCCATCAGTCAATTTATAAATCTCAATATAATCATTTCGTAGCAAAATACAATTACAGTAAGAGTTATAATGAGATGAGAGAGATGGGAGCACCTCTGGGAGCCATTTTCTCACTTCCAGAATACTGTTCTTTGGGTTGTTTGTTTATTGGATTCTGGGTTACTTATATTTTCTGTTTGGTTTTTTTTTTCATTTTTTTCTTTTTTAAAATTCCTCCTTCTTCTACTCTCCCACTTACCTCAGAGGCTGCCGAGGTGGGTAGGGCATATGGCTCTGTGCATGAAGGTTGCATACATGTGCACACTGGGGGATGAGTGGGAGCTGTGTCTCCTGGAGGAAGAAGGCCCATTTTCTAGCACACAGGCTTTCATTTGCTTCGTTCAGTGCTCTGTCATCCCAATAAAGGCTTCTTACTGATTTGACTGCCAGTGGGATTATTTTCCTATTCTGCTGAGGGAAAAGAAAAGAAAAAAAATCCCTCCCAGAGCATCATTGTCTAAATTGCACAAAGGCACACTGTATTAAAATGTGTTGCCTACTGATGGCTTGATTTCCAGGTCGGGTGGGAAGTAGGTGAGCTCCCTCCTGGCTGCAATTTCATAGCCAAGCTACAGCCAGTTCTTGGAGCCCTGAGAACACTTGGGCGTGCTTAGTCTTTTTCCCAGTGAAAGGAGTAGGGCAGGAGCTCCAGGCAGGTGCAGTGAGGACACCTGTTGCTGGGGCAAAGGAATTCTGAGGCTGAGACTTCCTGTTTGCTGGGACATTTTCCCTTCTTTAGTTGGCTGGCACTAAGAGCTCTTTGTGGCAGTGGTCCTGCCTTCCCAGCCCCTGTCCCTGCTGTCCCACAGCCCCAACTCTGAGCTCCCAGATACTCTGGGCTCCTATTTGGTGTCATCCCTTCATACTTCCTGGGTAGATTTTTCCTTCCCTTGGGTCAAATCTCTGGCTGGCCGGCTAGCTGGCCAGCATCCCGTCATTATGGTGGTGTCTAAATGCTGTTCTGTGGGAATTGCTTGATACATATAGGTAAGTAGAGTGAGTTCAGCTTTCTATCAGACATTAAAAGTGCTGACTTCACAGTACATAAAGGTACACAAGTATCAGCCGTGTAACTCAGGTTAGTGATTGTGCTTTTGTGGGTCATAGGAGTTTGTAAACTTGTAGGTTGAAGGAGTGTGTAAATTTGTGAGTCATTAAGTGTTTGTAAATTAGACTGGAGCAGGAAAGTTATTTACCTCAAGTCATGGAAAATCTAATTTTCACTTTGCTGTGGATGTGTGGGATCCCTTGTTTCTCCTGGAACCTCCTCATGTTCTGTGTTCACTGACAGAATAGCTGAACCTCAAGTATCCTCAAGTACTTTAGAACAAGGACTGGTGAACCTTACAAGGGTTTATGAGTCACCTGGGGACCTGCAAAAATGCTGACTCAGGCAGGACCTGAGATTCTACATTTCTAATAAGCTCCAGGAAGACCTTATAAGACTTCTCTCACTCAATAGGAATTTGGTCTTTTATACCTCTTTCCAGTTTTACCTCAAAATTCCATGTACACTCTCATTTTTATTTTATTTTTTTATTTTATCAAGAGTCCTTTCTGGTGTGTCTGTTTGCTTTGGTATTATGAAGACGTATATCAATGTACATTAAAAAAAATTTTCCGAACTATTGATGTGTTTCCAAGATAATACACACCTTACAAGTTAGTTGCCTTTATTTTATTATTTTATTTTTTTTGGGGGGGAGGGTACCAGGGATTGAACTCAGGGGCACTCAACCACTGAGCCATATCCCCAGCCCTATTTTGTATTTTATTTAGAGATAGGGTCTTGCTGAGGTGCTTAGCATCTCACAGTTGCTGAGGTTGGCTTTGAGCTGGGGATTCTCCTGCCTCATCCTCCTGAGCTGCTGGGAGTGGTGTACACCACTGCAATTTTTAAAATTTTCCTGTTTAAGTTGTGCAAGCCTTTTAAATTTTACAGAAATGTTTGAGCACCTGCAGTTCACACAGATTCTTTGCCAGGGATGGCTTTTTTTCCTTCTTTTTAACTAATTTGATATCATTGGTGTAAATTCTGGAGCCAGAAGGCTCTTAGATAAGTAAATGCTACCATGGCAGGGAATTTCACATGTAGGCAGACTGTATAGACAAGAGAATGACTCTGAAAGAGATGTACTAGGAAAAAATTCCCAGTAGAATTGTCATAATGTACAACACAGTTTTCTGTCAGTGTCTGCTTCAGTTGTTTCCAATCTGTTCTTGCCCCACCAGGTCCCCACTCTGTACCCATCTTGGACCAGAGAAGTCT
Source organism: Marmota flaviventris (assembly GCF_047511675.1). Lineage (NCBI taxonomy): Eukaryota > Metazoa > Chordata > Mammalia > Rodentia > Sciuridae > Marmota > Marmota flaviventris. The sequence goes on along the minus strand of NC_092502.1, from coordinate 101,411,792 downwards.
GGGAGCTTTGTTGGAAATTCTTTTTAACATAGGGAATGTCACTGCATGTGCGTGCACACACATGTACACATAGGCATGCACACACACACACACACATATACACACACACACAGTGTCAGGGGAGAGGGTCAGGAGACCAAGACTTGTAAATCCTTAACTATTCCTTGGTGGGGTGCTGCCTCCTAAGGTCTGGAAGTTCCCTTTTGTTGAGGCTGCAGCAGGAAATTGTATGTTTAGTCAAACTCGGGGCCTCAGTGGCCTTCATATCCACACACTGACAGAGGATTGACTTTTTTGAGGGTTTCTGCAAGTTGACCTAATGTAGTCTACTATTTGTTACACTTTTTTTCCTGGTTAATACAGTGAAAATTTAGCATTCTAATTTGCATAGGGCAACAGGAGGGGGATACAGCTAGGATCTCATTAGGGAAGAAACTCTAGGAAGTTTCTCACTAGGAAGGGACTTCAGGATACGAGTTCCAAGGTTTACTTTCCAGTCTAGACTTGTTTATGTTTCTTTTTTCAGTTGTAGATGAACACAATACCTTTATTTATTTTTTAAATGTGGTGCTGAAGATCGAACCCAGTACCTCACATGTGCCAGGCAAGTGCTCTATCACTGAGCCACAACCCAGGCCTTGCTTATGGTTTTAGTGAAGTTTGAGAGATTAAGCTTTACAAAGAAAGACACATGACTTCAATTTTAGTCATTTTTGAGAAGTTAGTTCTGAGTTATCTTTATTCCTTCCCTCTTTCAAAAGGATGATATGGCTCTCAAAGATTAAAAAATAAAATAAAGTATATGAGGAGATGTGGAGGAAGGAAAAGCAGCTCGAGACATTTTCTGGGCGATGCTGTTCCCTTGTTAGATGTGAGTGGTGAATTTCAAGAGCCTCCAAGTGCCCTGCACCTAGTGATGGGATTCCTGATGTCCAAAAGACCGGCATAAAACCATTTCCCTGTGCTGAGATTTGAAAGAAACACTTGGTAAAGGGAGTACTGAGTATTTATGAACCCTGCTCTCAGCAACTCTCCTGAAATAAATGCAATAAAGTATGTTGGGGGCTATTATTCAAAAGGATCTTTGATAGAGCCCAATGGTATAAAGTCTATGAATAATTTAATGAAGGCCTTTTTGCAAGGGCCCCAAATGTTGAAGTCTAAGTAGAGAGCTTTTCAGATGTCTCCAGGGAAAGAGTTACAAAGTCTGAAGGGATGGATACACCGCCATTATGCAATCCTTCATGAGTATTTTTTAGCTTGACTAAGCTGTATTTTGAAATATGTTAAGTTCAGTTGCTCAAACAGAGAAATATTTTCATTTACTCAATGGAAAACTGGTGACCAAAACTTTCTTTGCCAAAAGTCATCAGCTTTAATTTCAGGAAAGTTATGTGCTGAGTTGATTAAATCCAGTGCTGCAACTCATTGCTTGATTTCCTAATATGTACAGTGAGAAGGTTTAAATATGTCACTCAGGTCCCTTTTATCTTCAAAGTCCTCTGTAGTAGCCAGAATCTCAAACTAGGTAATTGAGACTATTTGCAAAGATGAGAATTGGGCTTTGGGAACCACCAAGACATTGGGTAGTGTTGAGCCATGGCTGGAGCAGAGCCATTTCACATTTAGGACTAAAGGCCAAAGAGGGCAGGGTTACAGGAGTTAGAGATAAGCTTTAGGGAGCTGCTGGACAAACGCTATGAAGATGTGCAGCCAATCTTGATGAAGAGGGGAGCTGGCAGGATGGCTACTTCAACTTCACCCTTTTCTCCTGTCATCTCCTGGTGGTGGCCTCTGTGGGTCCAATGTGGTGCAATCCAGAGAGTTTCCATACACCTCAGCCTCCAGGGACACAGTGAATAAGGCTGGAGGGGTGGAGGGGCAAGAGGAAGACATCCAGAACTTTCTTTATCATCATGTTCCCAAACCAATACTTTTTTTCCCCAAGGTAAACAAATCCTATCTCAATACTAGCTTCCTGGGGACTTATCTCTGTCACTTACCACTGTGGCTACAGGGCTCAACCCAGGGCCCCTGGTAGAGTTCATCATCAGTCTAAAGCCCTGATGGGCAGTGAGGTGCACCTCACCAAGGGGGAAGTCTGTGGATCAACGTCTTCAGTGCTGAAGCACCCACAGAAATGGTGAACCAATGGCTCTGTCAGGTTTCTTCCAGTTTTTGCTATTCTCAGCCTAGTGAAATCTGTTAAGATAACAGTTTTCAGACTGTAGGACAGAACTAAAACCTTAAAATTTCATTTGCTGGGCTGGGGGTGTGGCTCAGTGGTAGAGTGCTTGCCTAGCATGTGTGAGGCACTAGGTTTGATTCTCAGCATCACATAAAAATAAATAAATAAAATAAAGGTATGTGTCCATCTACAACGAAAAAAATGTTTTTTTTTAAATTTTATATGCATAAAAGGGTTTACAAGGAAAAGATGATTCACTGACTCTCTTTTTTTTCATTTTTTAAAAAGTATTTTTTATCTGATACTTAGAACTTGTACATTTTATTTTATTTTTTCCCATATTTCTGCCTTTTTATTGGTGCATTATAGTTGTCATAATGATGGGATTTGTTGTCACGTATTTGTACATGTACACAATAGAATAATATAATTTGACCAATATCACTCCACAGCATTTTTTCCCTCACTTCCTGCTTCCCACCCCTTGATTCCTTTCTTCTGCTGATCTCCCTTTGATTTTTACAAGATCCACCACAATCTTTGTTTTCCTTTTTCTTCTTTAGCTCTCACATATGAAAGAAAATATAAGTCCCTTGACTTTCTGAGTTTGACTGATTTCGTTTAACATAATGGTCTCTAGTTCCACCCATTTCCCTGCAAATGACATAATTTTATTCTTCTTTATGGCTAAATAAAACTCCATTGTGCGTATGTATCACATTTTCTTTATCCATTCATCTGTTGATGGACACCTAGGCTGGTTCCATAGTTTGGCTATTGTGAATTGCGCTGTTGTAAATGTGGGTATGTATGTATCACTGTAGTATGATGCCTTTAATTCTTCAGGATAAATACCGAAGAGTGGTACAGCTGGGTCTTAGGGTGGTTCCATTGCAGGTTTCCTGAGGAATCTCCATACTTTCCATAGTGGTTGCACTAATTTGCAGTCCCACCAGCAATGTATGAGTGTATCTTTTCCCCCACATCCTCGCCAACATTTACTGTTGCTTATATTCTTGATACTTGCCATTCTGACTGGAGTGAGATGAGATCCCAGTGTAGTTTTAATTTGCATTTCTCTAATTGCTAGTGATGTTGAACATTTTTTCATATATTGTTGATCATTTGTATTTCTTCTTCTGTGAAGTGTCTGTTCAGTTCCTTTGCTCATTTATCGATTGGGTTATTTGTCTTTTTGGTGTTAAGTTTTTTGAGTTCTTTAGCGATCAATGCTCTATCTGAGGTGCAGGTGGCAAAGATTTTCTCCCATTTGGTAGGTTCTCTCCTCATGTTCTTGATTATTTCCTTTGCCATGAAGAAGCTTTTTAGTTTGATACCATCCCATTTATTGACTCTTAATTTTACTTCTTATGCTTTTCAAGTTTTGTTGAGGAAGTCAGTTCCTAAGCTGACATGTTGGAGAGTTGGGCCTACATTTTCTTCTAGTAGGTGAAGGGTAATTCCTAGGTTTTTAAACTTGTACATTTTAATGGGATACCATATAATGTTTTAATACATGTATACCTTACAGAGTGTTTAAATAATTTTAAACATAATTATTTTCTCAAACATTTATCATTTCTTTTTAGTGAAAACTTTCAAAATTTTTCCTTCAGGTTATTGAAGTATAGTACAATATTCTTATAATTCTTTCTTGTTTCTAATACCATTTCTCACCATCAACAGCATCTCACTGTCTCTACCAGAAGTTCTTCTGGAAGTTTTAATATACAATCCATAGTTTCTTGCAGTACCTTGATATTGTGAGGGAAGAAGGGATGATTTTACTCATTAGGGTTTCTCCTCTACCCTCCCACCTCCCAACCCCCTCCTCTCTCTAGTTAAATCAGTACATTTATTATCTCTGTTGCTTGGCTTTGAAAGTTAAATGTTTATTTTGACCTTTATATCTTAATTTAAATTAACAATTTGAGGAAGATATTCTTGGACTCAATAGAATATCTTTTATGTAAAATAACTCTATAAACTATAAAAATCAGGAATGGGGATTCAATGTGGCCCAATTTAAGTTACATTGCTATTCTCTGTGTATCTGTGTGCCTGTGTGTTAATTTATGATTAACTTTTGTTTCAGTCAAATATACATATTTCAAAGCAAGTTTCCTTATGACCTTGTGATGTTAAAACTTAATTTTTGTAGGTGTGATGCAGAAAATTCAGAAGAAACTGAAGGATGCTTGATAAAAGCATTAAGGGTTGGTTTTACTTCTTTGGTTTGGTAAAGGAAAATCAGAGGAAGTTTTCTCTGTCCAGTGAGAACATGAAGAAATTTAGCCTTCTGTAAAAATTTTATAACTAAAGGACTTTTTTATTTGGCAATTAACTGAATTAAAACATTCCCAGCTGATACTATATGGATAAGACCTTTGGAGGAATATTTATGAACATAAGCCTACTTTCTTGGCTCTTCTGTGAAAAATCATCTTTAGGACTACTGTGGATTTCCTCTGGTATGTGGAGTGGCAGGTGCAAACATGACGGTTCACTAATTGATCTTCTTGAAGCCTTCTTTGGAAGTCATGGGATTCCTCATCCAGTTTTTGGGTCCAGTTTGTGGGTCAGACTTCTCCATGGACTATGCAAACTAGAATAACTTCACCAAGCCTAGGACCTCTGCTGTGATGGTAATAATGATTCTTATGTGTTCAAAGACCTAAGGTGAGTAGGAAGAGACATCTTGATACAAGAACAGCAACTACATCTGTACAGCAACTAGATCTCAGGAAATTTGTTAAATTTAACTTCATCACCACCACAGCAGCAATGGCAACAAAAGGCCATCTTAATGAGGGCCAAACAGTAATTTCTCTCGCTCTCCTCCCCTCCCCCACCCTCCTCTCTGTCTTGTGTGGGTGTGTGCACGTGTGCACATGTGCTGGGAATTGAACCTAGAACCTCACTCATGCTAGGCAAAATATTCCACCACTGAGCTACATCTTCAGCCCCCATTTTCCTTTCTGTGTATTTATCTAGCAAGATGATTAAAGTAGAAATCACAGTGCATATCAGGGAACTTATTGTTTTGTCACAAAATGCAACAGTTTCTGTAGTTCATGTGAAGGTGAAATCAAAAACAGAAAAAATCAGCTAACAAATTTACCTTTAAAGTTGTCAAAGTTTCCATCTCTCCATTGACAACAGCTGCATTTTTAAAATGGAAAGAAGATGAGTGACACAAGTTACTGATGCTGAAGGAGGGCTCTGCATGACTAGAACCAGAGCACGTTCTGTTCACTCACTGAGCTATTTCTTCCAGAAGCTCAAATGCCCAGGTGCTCACATGTTGGGCACATGTGTAAACTCCCCAAGGTGATTACCATTGTCCCAGCTTTATAACTACTGGTAATATTTGTAAATTTCTATCTCCTGTTTCATCTTCTCTCCATACCTTCATCCATATCTTTCCACTTGCTACTCTCTGCCTTCCTTTCCTCTCTTCCTTTCCCCTTTATTGTGACATTATTATGATCAGTACCATACATTCTGAAATTTAATTGGTCACCTATGTTTTATATGGTTGATTTTTGACAATAGCTGAAAAATAGGTTTTGTTTCAGTGTACAGTCTCAGTGATGTCTTTCTCCATGGTTTCAATGCTACAACTTCTTGCCTTAAATAAGTTTGAATAAATTTTTTCCAAGTGCTGAACCATACTGTGCCACATTTAGTGGGTTTCATATTTGAGCTGTGATTTTCTTTTGCATTTTCTTCCTCCTAAAGTTCCTTATTGTCTCCTCCACCCACCTCCTGCCTCCTTGGGAAGCACAGAAAATACCTTCTGCTGTGCCTCTGCACTTACTCTCTATACTTCTTTACCCTGCTGTCTGCCTCTTGGGTTGCATCAGCAGGCTGCCATGCCTCTTTGTTTCTGGCTGGGCTCAGCTGATGAGGAGCCTGGTAGGAGGGGAGAGAATGAGGTCTTGGTATTCATTCTGCTGTGAGGTTGCTTCAGCCTGGCTATGTATTCCTACCAAAGATTACTTTTCTTCTTTTGGATACTTGACCCTTTTGACTTGGATGAATACTCTTCTTGGCTCCTTGGAGTTGGAGAGGGGCGACAGTCCCACTGTTGCTAGTTTCCAGTTACTGTACTTTCTCTCTTGTACTTCTATAAATAAATCCAAAATTTCCCTAATCTGAGAATACTAATGGCTAATGCAGTGGGGTTTGAGGAGGGGTCAAGATTTGCCCAGATGTTGAGGCTTGTTCATGCATTCCTGTTTAAGACAGGAGAACCAAGAAGGCTGACTAGGCCCTCTTTGTACCTGGTTGGGGTGATTTCACTTTAGGGTGATCAGATTGGGGGCTCTTTACCATATACCACATACCCTTCCCCACAAGGCCAAAACAGTTATAGTTTTTATTCTTGGTTTACCTGTATGTCCATAACAGCTGCTTCAGTTCTCAGTTTGATTTCCTTGAAAAACAGCCATGTGCATGTGTGTGTGTAGTGTGTATGTGTGTGTGTGTGTGTGTGTGTGTGTGTGTGTGTGTTTTATCTTGCTGATAGCCTGCTTGAGCTCTGTGGCCTGGGGTGGGAAGAGCAGAGAGGATTGGTGTGATAACAAAGTAAATAACTCCCATTTCCCTAAATAATAGCATATATCCATAGTCATTTTTTATGTTTACAGATTCAGTAGGTTAGGAATTCAGCAAGGACACCATGGGACTGGCTCTTCTCTTGATGTCTGGGGCTTCTGCTGGGATGAGTTGGGGTGGAAGCAGCTGGGGCCAAAGGAGCCATTTCCATGATGACTTCTTGATCCATGTGTCTGGTACCTGTGCTGACTTAGCTAAAGGAAGTCCTTGCTTTTGAACTGCCATGTAAGAAATCCACCTGCTCTGCAGATGACATGTGGGAGAGGCTACATGTTCATGCTTAGCTTGGACATCCCAACATGTATACTCCATTTTCCCTTTTGGAAAAGGCAGAATCTAGCTCTTATTTTTGAACAACTTATTTAAAAATAATAATTCTTAGTAAATGAGGCTCTCATACTAACTCATTAATGATGGTTTATGATTTTTTTTTCTTAGTAAAAGTTAAGGTATCAAGGGAATATCTGACCTGACCCAGTGCCGCTGTTTGTCAAAATATAGGTATGTTTGAATACAGCGAGTTTCATAGGTGCCTTGCTTTGGTTCTCTACTATGCTTCTCTGGATGCCAGTAATTTTAACAACAACAACAGGCTCTGTTTAATTTGGGTTTCTGCAACAGAATACACAAAATACAGAACAATATGCATAAGTGGATTCAGCAGCTTATTGCTGCATCTGGCCTCTATAACTAAAGTGACATTATTAAGAAATGGGAAAGCATGAGTTATAAGGATGAATTGTTGCATAGTGAAATGATACACTAGTGAATGCTATCATGATTATTTTTATATATTTTCTCATTTGCTGTTTAAATAGATTGGTTATATCTATAAGATTCAAGGATGTATGCAACCTTAATTAAGAAAGTTAAGAAGTACTGGTTTCAAAATATTAAGATGATATTTGTGATCCTAGTAGCTAGGGGCTTTTTTTTTTTTATTTATTTATTTTTTTTATTGTTGGCTGTTCAAAACATTACATAGTTCTTGATATATCATATTTCACAATTTGATTCAAGTGGGTTATGAGCTCCCATTTTTACCCCATATACAGATTGCAGAATCACATCAGTTACACATCCATTGATTTACATATTGCCATACTAGTGTCTGTTGTATTCTGCTGTCTTTCCTATCCTCTACTATCCCCCCTCCCCTCCCCTCCCCTCCCCTCCCCTCCCCTCCCCTCTTCTCTCTCTGCCCCCTTTACTGACATTCGTTTGTCCCCCTTGTATTATTTTTCCCCTTCCCCTCACTTCCTCTTGTATGTACTTTTGTATACCTCTGAGGGTCTCCTTCCATTTCCATGCATTTTCCCTTCTCTCTCCCTTTCCCTCCCACCTCTCATCCCTGTTTAATGTTAATCTTCTTCTCATGCTCTTTGACCCTACTCTGTTCTTAGCTACTCTCCTTATATCAAAGAAGACATTTGACATTTGTTTTTTAGGGATTGGCTAGCTTCACTTAGCATAATCTGTTCTAATGCCATCCATTTCCCTGTAAATTCTATGATTTTGTCATTTTTTAATGCAGAGTAATACTCCATTGTGTATAAATGCCACATTTTTTTTATCCATTCATCCATTGAAGGGCATCAATGGTTTTTCTTCATTGTTGTTATGTCATCAATTGGTTTTTCTTCATTGTTGTTATGTCTTCCCTCCTAGTAAATACATTTGTTTCCCAGACAATTATCTTCTAGCAGCAGTTTTTTAAAATTAGGTTTACCAGTGAAGCTAGTCTTTATTACATGGGTCTTCTCTTGAATAATTTTAATCAAGGATAAGACACTATAAGCTAATGAAGGTTTGATCAGTGCATTACCTGCCTTTGTTGGGCTTCTTGGTTGTCTGAGTTTAAGTTCACTGTCAGGTTTATGTTCCTGACGAGTCTCAAAGACTTCAAGTATATTATTTGGTGTCCCTGAAAAATGTGCCTCTGGAGTCTTGGTATGCTCTGTCCTTTCCATACTTAGGCATCTCTATTTTCACTGACATTTTTGGGGCCTTTGGACCTCATTACTTTTCCATTGGGATCCTGAAGATGCTTCTCAACTCTGAAGGTCAAGGGTTGTCCTTCTTGAGCACAGACCCTACTCCCAGGAAATTGGAAAAGTCCAGTAAGGATGCTTGGTGGCCAGAGAACTTTCTCACAGATGCACACACATGTGTTCTCTTCTTTTGAAACCCCAGAGAAATTCATATATATCTATATCTATTAGTTGTAGATGGACAGCATGCCTTTATTTTATTTTTTATGTGGTGCTAATGATTGAACCCAGTGCCTCACACATGCTAGGCAAGTGCGCACTCTCCCTGAGCTACAGTCCCAGCCCAGAAATATCTTAATGGTGCTTAATTGTACCTTGGCTTGTATTTCTTTTGTTTTCTTATTTCTGTTTTACTGTAGGATTATATCCTCCTTTAAGGCTGAGAGGAAGTTTTTCTCATCTGTATAGACAAATAGTGCCCAATATAGTTTCTGCAATATGGTCAAAACTTGGAAATCTTTGTCAAATAGAAGGGAATTCTGGGTTTCTCCTAGTCCACTGGTTTGATCAGGTCTTTGTCTTCTGTGTCCCCTTAAAGGTGATAGAATTGGTAGTCTTTAGGGAGTAAAAGAAGCCATATCAGATATTTCAGCTGGGAATGTGTCCATCTAGTCAGTTTATTTATGAATAATCATCTATATGTAGAATTAGTTTTCTTATCACTGTAATTTTTTAGCAAATGACTCTGTATCAGTAGTTCAGTTGGTTAAATATTGTAAATATTTAGTAGAGAGTTTGTTTTTGATATGAGTACTAACCAACTTGAGTTTCTCCTAGTTTATATATATATATAAATATATTTTTCCTCTTATGAAGGGGGTAGTTATTTAGTAATCAACCTTATTGTCAGAGTGTTTTTTCTTCACTGTAATACATCTATTTATTTATTTATTTATTTGTATTTTGGTTATTAAATTTATTGCCATGTTTTGATCAAAGTATTTACCAGAATATCTAGATGGTAATTAGGATGCCATTCAATTACTACCTGTTTTAAATATCAATAAACTGAAAAAACAAAAACAACAAAACCCAGCTATAATTGAGGGATAGTTATGGAGCATCTGGAAAATAGCTTGTGGAAGCCTGTCCATTCTCTCTCTCTCTCTCTCTCTCTCTCTCTCTCTCTCTCTCTCTCTATATATATATATATATATATATATATATATATATACACACACACACACACACACACACACACACTCTCTCACACACATATATATGTATGTGTGTGTGTGTGTGTGTCAGAAGATGGGATTTTGTCATTGTAGCCAAGTGATACTAAAGGGAATGATCTTTGATTTCTACCAGGTATATCTGCATCTTTGAAAGAAGTTAAAAAAGAAAAACCATCTTCACCATATCTCTACTTAATAATGATCTGGAGTTTAGAATGTATTTGTACTTATTGAATATTAAGACCATTTAAATAAGAGGGTGCATCATGCTGATCTGGAAATTTTTATTATTAAGCCATCATTTTCCAGGATATTGCAAGATGTTATCTTACTAGACAGAGTAAAATGGATTATTTGAAAATAAGATTGTCATTTCCTTGATAATAAATCATCAGTATTATATTATAGCTATTGTGACAGTTCTGGCTTTGGTCATTGGTCTGTTTATAGAAAAAAATGCTTTTTGGATGTCTTCAAACCAGATGTAAACTGTCAATGAGGGTCCTTTGAACTCTTTTGTCTAGTTGACATGAATTTGGTTAAAATAGTTGATTACTTATTTGGAGGGAGTAGCTATTACATATGAACTTTTTTTTTAGTATCATAAAGTCAATTCTTTTAAAATGGAAAAACAGTAAGTTGGTTTGGACTTTAAGATTCATTTGTAAAAACAAAGCTTAAAAAATTTTAGGTGTTAAAGCAGAAATCTATGTAACACAAGTCAAGGCTAAGACTGAACTATGGACCTAAAGAAACAGAATGTATGCTTTTCCTGCATTATTTTACAACAAAGAATACTGTATATACCTTCCCCAAACTGGTGAACCACGCTTCTTAAATGTCAACCATTGTGTTAGATCTTGGATGAGAGTTCTGAAGATTAGAAGTGGGGTCTCTGCTACAGAGGTGATCATCTAAATTACATCAGTGAGACTAGCAAGGGTACTATTCTGTTCTACACATCCCTCCTGTTTAGCAAATTCTGCCTGCATGCAGGGTCCTCGCCAGAAGTCTTGGTGAAATGTGCTCTGGAAGTTGACTTTGGTACCTTGCTTTTGTGTTAATGTTGCAGGCATGTCTGATCATAGCCTAAGAGGATTTGAGGTTCTCTGGAATGATTTGAGATCCGTAGCCAGAATAAAGTCTCACTTGCTTCTGAACTTCAGACACAATGAACAATTTCCTGTCATTTAATGGGATAGCATAATGCTCAGTAACTGATTTTGATGTACTTGGATGATGGTGTCCTTGATTTTGAAATGTGATAGGATGTGGCACATTCTCCCTGTACTTCTTCTGGGCAGTAGCCTACTTACTGAACTCAGAGTGGTGTGTATTTGCCAGTGAGTTTATGGACTTCCTGTGGGTGAGATGTAGGGCTTGCTAACGGAATATTTTGGGTAAGTCAGAGGCCATGAAGCTGCGTATCCAATAGCAACATTCCACCAACTTGTCTTGTGAGTGACAATCACCGGATACCTAATTATTTGGTCAAATCTTTTGAAGTGGATTCATTTCTGACATCTTAATAATGCACTGTTCTTTAAAGCACTTGGCTGTCTTGGCCAGACCTGGCTTGTTCCATGAGATGATATACACAGCTATTTAAGCTGGCCCATCAATAGAAATGGCTCTGGAGAATTTACCATCTTGACAGATTGTGGCAGGAGTCCTGGAGCCTGGGTAACAAACCAAATGCAGTGTGGCATATACAGAAAAGGTACAAATGCCCTGCCTGAAATGATCATCTGTGTAGCTGATTGTTTTCCTCTCAATGTGATGTCATCAGTATTGTTTTGCATTTGGCACAGAAATGTAGTGCATGCTGATAAGTTTTTGATATGTGTTTATTTTTAGCTGCAGCCATTGCTGCATTGAATTTCAGAATATTTTTATTACCCCCCCAAAAAAAAGAACTTTTCATCCTCTAGCCATTATCCCCTTGCCCTTCCAGCTTCTCCCCAGCCCTGGCCATCATCAAGCTACTTTCTGCCTTAATAGATTTGCCTGTTCTATAAATAGAGTCATATAGTATGTGATTCTTTGTGACTCAATTGTTTCACTTAGCATTTTGCTTTTAAGATTCACCCTAGTTATTGCATGTATCAGTTTTTTATTCCTTTTAATGGCTGGATAATATTCCCTTGTAGGGACAGACCATGTGTTGTTGATATATTTGGATGGTTTCCACCATCTGGTTTTTGTGAATGTTCACATACAAGTTTTGGGGTGGACATATGTTTTATTTCTCTCAGGTACCTGTTCAGGAGTGGTAATACCTTGTATTTTGCAGCGTTTTTTTCCCCACTTTCTATCTGGGAAGTGGAGGAGGAAATTTTCTTGGTGGTATTGCCTCCGTGATGGAGAGGGCATTAATTCGGAGGCAGGAATTTTGGGTTAGAGTTCCAAGTTTGCCTCTGAATAACCATGTGAGGAAGTTCACTCTGTTTCCCCAGCTGCAGAATGAAGTAGTTTTTATCAGACAATCTTTAAGGTCCCTTCCAAGTTAAAAATTTCTTCCTGCGTGGTAACCAAGGGCTTTCAAGATATGAAAGAAAACATTTCCAGCAAGGTCTAAATAATAAAACCACACCCGGCCTGAGTCCCTCGACGTTAGTTTTTTGTTTCCTAGTTTGAAAACAGATTAGACTTTAATATTTATTTATCGAGCTAAATTTTACTGAGTTAAATTTTATGTGCTTTTAAATAAGATAAGGGCTTTAAAAATTGGATGAATATAGAACCAAAATTACTCACATTGGTGTTACCTAAAGATACCTACTTTAAGATTTTGGTGCTTTTCTGTCAAATTTTTCCACTTCACGTTACTTATTGTTTACTGAGCTGCAATCAAATCTAACTCACTCCTTGGAATCCTGCTTTGATTGCCCTTCAGTGTCCTCTTGATTTCACTTACATGCTGCTTATGCTGATTGAAAAACCTTTGAGAGTAGAAGGAAGTCTTTGGTTGAAAAGGCTTTGGGAAAGCCATGACAGTTTTGAAAATGTGTTTCCAAAAGTACATTATGTCTAGTTAATAGGAAGACTTGTGCACAGTAGGCATTGGTGAGACTGAATGAGTTAAAATCTAACCATTTTATATCCAAGAGTAGCTAATCCACTTCTCCCTTTTTTTATTTGACAGCCATCAAATCACTCATTCCTTTCCTAGGGTAGTCTGCCTGAAAAGTATCTGATGTGGTTTCAAATTGACCACATCTTCCCAGAAAACACACTCCCAAGATTCTTTCCTGTGTGGGAAGGAAAGTTGACCTGGAGCTTCCTTTGCCTGGTTGGTAGTTTTCAAGCTCAGCAACTTGAGAATTTGAAGTGGCCCTTCCAGGTTCTGGAGAGACCATGCCATACGGTGAAACTGACGCTTTAACCCTGGGAAAGGGGTCTGCTCTTCCAAGATGGGTGCTGAGGCTGGAATGACTCCCCCACTGACACCAAATGCCTGCAGGACTCCATTGTGTCCTTGTTTCCTCTCCAGGTAGTAGTTAGCTATATTCCCTTATTTTTTCTTACTTGCATAGACTCTTTTTTTTTTTCTTATTTCCATTTTCTTCATGCCATAAACACTTAACACATGGCAGTCCTAGTGGTTATAGTAAACACTGTTTTGTGTTTATTCAGTCAAAGTTATTGAGCACTTACGTGTCAGGCACTATCAAGCACTGGGATTTAAGAGCTCAGTCTCAGTTTTTGCTTTGGTGACATTCAGCACCATACATAAAGTCCTTAAAAATCTGGCTGGAAATACAAAACCCCATAAATGCTGGATTTTTTTTTAAACCTTTAAAAAAACTTCATTTAAAAGAATGTAGAGATTTCCTGAAGATGATGTATGGCTGCCAGGTTAATCCTTATAAAATAAAGCTATCATTATCTCATGATTCTAGTTCAAAAAAATACAGTGAATCATATTGCCTACAGAATAAAGTTTATTTTACTTTGCAAAAATTTTTGCAACTCTTTAAAATCTGATAAATGAATCGAGGCAGATTTATGTTCCTTCTGTTAGGGGTTTAGACACCTTTCTCTTCTGGGGCTATGGACCAGGTGCAGATGTATTACCAGTAAAATGGGAGACAAAGCTCAATTTATTAATCTGAAATACCTCACTTACCATGCAACTCTGTGGAATAATGTGGGCTGTGCTTCATTTTGAAAAAGGAGCTTCCTATTTTCCTATCTAGAGCTTTGAACCTGTCTACTCAGGCCCTACAAATAGTTAGGCTGAGACAAACCCAAGTTTGTTAGTGAAAATAGCTCTGTGAACATAAATTCTTTATGTGTAAGAAATCATTTAATCCTCAAAATAACTACGTGGATAGGTATGGGAATTGCCCCATTTTTTTTAGATGAGAAAACTGAAACAGAGAAATACAACAACTTATTCAAAGATATATAAGCTAATAAGGAACATTACTGGGATTTGAACCCAGGGAGATTGGTATTAGATCAGGAAATTTAACTATTCGGATCTGCTGCCTCTCCTTGATGACTACTTGCCTTGCCCACCTAATAGGGGATGCAACTGAAAGAGAAAGTTAATAACATATTTGGAGGGAAAAATGTATATTCTGCAGAGCAGTAATTCCACCCACAGGGGAAACCACCCAGTGAACGCAGCAATGCTGAGTATGCACATCAGGTTATACCTCCTCATTGACAGGGGTTGAATAAAGGATGGAGAGGTCAGTGGAAGAAGCATCAGAAGTGTTCACGCTCCTTGGTCATGGCAGTAATGCAGGGGTTCCAAATGTTTCAAGCTTCCTCGTGTCATCAAGAAGCCAACCTCTGCCTCGTGCTTGCCCATCTTTTTACACCCACTGTTTTCATGTTCTGGGCCATCCTTCTCATCTGGGATGCTTCAGTCCTCTGGGACTCATGCTTTGGGAGTGACTCAAATGTATTGTGATTTGTTTAGCAAACTCCTATAGCATTATTGTCTTCATCCATAGCAGTCACTTTCTGATGGGACAAAACCAGGATGCATAGATGGATTTATAGGACCAAGTATCTCAAATGTATAAGAATCTGCAACAAAGAACAATGATGGTTACAGTTTTCATACAGCTTATTTTAGCAGATTGACACATCTTGTACTGTACTTAATCTTATATTGTCATTTAATTGCTTTATGAGTGCCCGATTTAGCTCTTTAGCTGAATTGCAATCTCCTGAACACGTGTGTGTATGTTTGTGTAAAACACACAGCAGGACATTTGTAAAATTAAGGTGGTTGATAAATATTTGATGGATTTGTTGCTTTTTCCTTCTCTTCTTCTCTCCCTTTACCTTTTTTTTTTCCTTTTAATAGTACCTTCTCTTTCTTTAGCTGTTGATGTAAAGGTTAGAAATGATAGAATGACTGGGGTGGCATCTTGGACCATTATCATACTCATGAACAGACTAGAACTGTATAGACTTGATGATTTTTGGAAGTTTATTCAAATATATTTATTGTCTCTATCACTCCCAGCCCATCTATTCCTTCCTTCCACATGGTTCATCCTCTTGTAGATAGTTGGCTCAGCAAAGTAAACTCCTATAGCAGAGTCTTGGGTTATGGATTCATTACACCTGGTTGGCTTTGCCACATACTATGTATAGCTTTCATAGTAGACCCTGGGGAACAGAATGTGGGTGGACCATGGGAAACCATTACTACTCTTGGGGCAGCAGCTTAGAGCACAGGCCTTGGTGGACTGGAAATTATTATCATGCCTCTGTAAGCCTATTTCCTCATCTGTAGGATGGGAATGAATCATGGAGTCTTTCTGAAAATTAAATGAGAAAATTCAGGATAAATCTTAGAAGAATGCCATGTATATATATTAAGCACTAAATAAATGTTAGCTATTATTTTTATGGCTAGACATGTAGGTATGAAAATCATCCTCTGCTGCCCAGAGTAAAGATGCTCCCTTGAGAGTATAAGCTCCTAGAAGTTAGAAACCGTTAGAGGAAAATGACAAGCTCAAATCTCCAACAATCAAAATGGCTAAGAATACCAAACTTCAGAGCTGAAAAAGAAAACTGACACATACACAAGTGTTTTGCTTCTCTGAAAATCCTCAAAAAGCTAAAACTTCCTTTCCCTTGAGAGTATAAGCTCCTGGAGGTTAGAAACCACTCAATTGTTTAAAATGGCCTGTTGTATTATCATATATGCGGCATTTAATTGCTGAGATTGTGAGGAGTGTTTTTCAGTAGCTAATGATCATGTCTAAGGTGTAGCTTCACATCAACCATACTCTTTCTCTTCCTCCTCTCCCTCCTCCTACTCCTCCCCCTCCTCCTTCTCCTTCTCCTCCTCTTCCTTCTCCTCCTTCTTCTTCCTGTGGTGAGATTGAACTCAGGACCTCGTGAATGTAAGCGAAACACTGTACCCCTGAGTTACATCCCAGCTTACTACATTTTTCAACCAACACAAAAGTACTTAAGTTATCATATGATCTGAAAAGCACTGGAATAACATTGCATCTGTAGCATGAGCTTAACTATATTCAGGTGGTTTCAGAAAATATCCTGGAATGACATACATTAAAACTTAACAGTGATTTGCTTTGGATGATAGTGGGATGGTGAATGAATGTTTAAAAACTTTTGCTTCTTTATTTTTCTGATATATGTATATTATTTTCACAGACAGATACATTTTTTATAAGAGGTAGATAGTGTACATTAGGTGGGAGTCAGAAGATATGGTGTTTAGCTTATATTTTTATGATTGGAAAAAATGTCAAACACATAAGGCACAAAACTGAATTATTTATTATGTATTTCCCAGAAAGCGGTGACAGTGTGACATCAGCAAAATTAAAGACACTATGCTGGAGCTGAGGATATAGTTCAGTTGGTAGAGTGTTTGCCTCGCATGCAGAAAGTCCTGGGTTCAAGCACCGCACACACATACACAAAGATACTATGCTGGAGAGTTGAGGGAAGTTTTAGCTTTTTGAGAATTTTCAGAGAAGCAAAACATTTGTATATGTGTCAGTTTTCTTTTCCAGCTCTGAAGTTTGGTATTTTTAGCCATTTGATTATTAGAGATTTAAGCTTGTCATTTTCTTCTAAAGAGAATGGCCTTTGGGGGCTTTCACCTACCAGTAAATGAGGTGAAAATGTATTTAATATTAAAGGTCTTAGGGAATGAGGCCCAGTAAAACCATCATTAGTAGTTCATGTTCAGGTGACATTTTAACCTTCCTTCCTAGTACTGCTCCTGTGGTGTTTAATAGCCAGGAATGCCCACTGGCTGTGTTCTAAGCCTTTTTATTTGCATGATGTATCCATCAATGTATTGTATGTTTTTCTGTTTGTAAATAAATACATATCAAATAGTCCTCTGTTGCACATTGCTATGCTACAGCATTGTATTTGTTTTAAAGTAGCAAAATGTCTATAGTCCCTGATTATTTTTCACATCTTTACCACACAAAAAACTGCTTTTTTATATTTTTTAAATGTGCATATGCGGACTGGGGTGGTAGCTCAGTGGTAGAGTGCTTGCCTAGCACATGTGAGGCACTGAGTTCCATTCTCAGCACCACATGAAAATAAATAAATACAATAAAGGTATTGTGTTCATCTACAACTATTTTTTTTTCTAAAAATGTGCACATAATTATTATGGCTAACTTGAAAAATGATCAAATGTAAAAATAAGAAGACAAAAATTACCCAGAAGTAACTACTATTAACATTTTGATGTTTTTTTTTCATATGTTTTTATTAATACTTTTTCATAAGTTTTACCAATTCTGTATTTTCTGGGCTTGCTTTTATTGCCTGTCCTATTTATGTTGGTAAATGTACATCTAACTCATTCTTCTAAACCATTCATTTATGGTATGACTATACTATGGTTTATTTAGCTATCCCTTTATTGATAGGCATTTAGGTTGTTGCTCTTTCTTTCTTTTTTTTTGCAGCTGGGCCTGGTGGCACATACCTGTGATATCATCAACAACTGGGAGGCTGAGGCAGGAAGATTACAAGTTCAGGCTGGCCCTCAGCAACTTAGTGAGACTCTAGGCAATTTAGGGAGATCCTATCTCAAAATAAAAATATAAAATGAGTAAAACATCAACTGCATTACCTCTATTGCTCAAAATCTTGCATTTTTTCCACTTGTTGACTTAATGTTGACCTCTTTCCATATCATATCTACAAATGCATTGCAATGTTATAGGTGATCGGACCTCTTAGAACATATCCACACATGCCTAGAAACATGACTCAAAACAAAACTCTAGTAACCCAGCTGTTATTTTATTTTTTTAGTGCTGGAATCAAACCCAGGGCTTTGAAAATGTTAGGCAAGAACTCTGCCATTGAGCTATACCTCCAACCTCTGATTTTTGACAAGAGCCTTTTATTTTGTTATCATTTCAAAATTCAGGAAAATTGCAAGAGACATCTAAAAAACTCTATACCCATTACCCAGATTCACTAGTAATCAACATTTTGCCCTATTTGCTCGCTCCCTATTTTTTTTTTTTTCTTGACTTTATTTACTTGGTTATGGTGGTATCTATCAGAGGTAGCCACAATAAAATAATATTTTGTGTGTGTGCAATCAATGATAATTTATGGGAGATACATCCATGTGGTCATACATATCAGTAGTTGTTTATTTTTTTTCTTCACGAATAGTTTCCCATTATATGAACATACCACACTTCATTTGTCTGCTCACACTTGGGATTTTGCTAGACAGATTTTGGGACATCCCCTCTGTTGTTTCCACCTTCTCCAGCACATCAGCTGGGTCTTTCCTTCAGGAAAGGAGCTGCTGCCCAGATGGAGTGTGGTTGGCAGACAGCCTCGAGATAGCGCTGTTGGTTCCTGCAGAGTGGCTGCAGCTGACCCACCCAGGGCTCCTTCCCAATCATTTTGGCCTGAGGGGGACAGCTCTGGCACAGATTTTACTCCTCACCTCCATGGCATCCACCCTAGTCACAGCAGCACCCCTTGATTCTCAGCCAACGCCTGTGGCTGTGTGGGGCATCCTGCACAACCAGATGAAGGAGGAGGAAAGAGCCCAAGCTTGGGTGATGGGTAGTCAGCTCCATATGTTCTGGAAAGACTGTGAGAAGAGGAAGTCCTCCAGGGGGCAGCCTACCAGGCTCTGTACCTGGTCATCTACCATATATATGTATGCAGAGAAGTGGCCTGAGGTTCAGATACCTACTGACCCCTGGATGGCAGTGAATGGCTTGGCTGGCAACAAGGGACTCGAAGGAAAGGATTAGAAGTTTGGGAGCAAAAAGCTGGGTAGAAGCATGTGGATGGACACTTAGGTGTGGGCCACACATGTGACAATGTCTGCAGCATCCACTGGAGAGATTTAAGAGATTTTCATTCTGTTATTTTTCTCCAAAGAATGGTTTTGTTCTAGCAGGCAGTTTACTCAGCACTACACAACATAACCCCCACCAGCCTGGTCACCTGATGTTAGCTAACACCGTAGTTGACTACCCCAGGCTGACACAGTGGACCTGTGAGGGAAGTGACCACAGTGGCGGAGATAGAGGCTACACATTGGCCCAGCAGCATCTATTTCTTCTATTGTCACAGGTGAATGTCCACACGGACAGCAACAGAGATTAACACTGAGTCTTCCTGTGGTATCGCTCCGTAAGGAGGTCCATGGCTTCCTTCCTTCTAGAAGTTTGACTACATTTGCTTCCATTTGGAAAAGTTGT
This sequence comes from Marmota flaviventris, assembly GCF_047511675.1. NCBI lineage: Eukaryota > Metazoa > Chordata > Mammalia > Rodentia > Sciuridae > Marmota > Marmota flaviventris. The sequence goes on along the minus strand of NC_092502.1, from coordinate 101,392,036 downwards.
TTTTGACCTACTATTAGGCTTCAGGTAGTTTTTTTTTTTCTTTTTACATTTCAGATATTATGTTTATCAGGTCTAAAATTTACATCTGGTCTTTTAAAAATAATTTTTATTTCTCTGCCGAGCTTCCCCATCTGTTAACTCATTATAAAGCATCATCTTCTTTGTTTTTGCATGTACTTAATAGTTACTTTAAAATCCTATCTACAAATTCCAACAACTGGATCATATTTTATCATAATTTATTTATTTTTTTATACCAGGGATTTAACCCAGGGACATTTAACCACTGAGCCACATCCCCAGGCCTTTTAATTTTTGATTTTGAGATCTCTTGCTAAGTTGCTGAGTCTGGCCTCAAACTTGTGATCCTCCTGTCCCAGGCTGCCTCAGATTTTCCTGGAACAGTTTATCTTTTTCTGCATGATCAGGAACTTTTTTGTGTATATGGGACACATTGGATGATACATTTTAAAGAGTCTGAATTTTGTTATTTTCCTTTAAAGATTTTTGTTTGTTTAGTTTTGTTCCCCCCCCCCCCCCCCCCCCCCCCGGCAGCCTGTGTACTTGACTTACTTAGTCTCTGAATTCTCTCTTCCATGTAGTGGGCATTAATTTCAATCTTTTTTTTTTATTGGTTGTTCAAAACATTATAAAGCTCTTGACATATCATATTTCATACATTAGATTCAAGTTGGTTATGAACTCCCAATTTTACCCCAAATACAAATTGCAGAATCACATCGGTTACACATCCACATTTTTACATAATGCCCTATTAGTAACTGTTGTATTCTGCTACCTTTCCTATCCTCTACCATCCCCCCTCCCTCCCCTCCCATCTTCTCTCTCTACCCCATCCACTGTAATTCATATCTCTCCTTGTTTATTTTACCATTCCCCTCACAACCTCTTATATGTAATTTTGTGTAACAATGAGGGTCTCCCTCCATTACCATGCAATTTCCCTTTTCTCTCCCTTTCCATCCCACCTCATGTATCTGTTTAATGTTAATCTTTTCTTCCTGCTCTTCCTCCCTGCTCTGTTCTTAGTTGCTCTCATTATATCAAAGAAGACATTTGGTATTTGTTTTTTAGGGATTGGCTAGCTTCACTAAGCATAATCTGCTCTAGTGCCATCCATTTCCCTGCAAATTCTATGATTTTGTCATTTTTTAGTGCTGCGTAATACTCCATGGTGTATAAATGCCACATTTTTTTATCCATTCATCTATTGAAGGGCATCTGGGTTGGTTCCACAGTCTAGCAATTGTGAATTGTGTTGCTATGAACATCGATGTAGCAGTATCCCTGTAGTACGCTCTTTTAAGGTCTTCAGGGAAAAGTCCAAGAAGGGCAATAGCTGGGTCAAATGGTGGTTCCATTCCCAGCTTTCCCAGGAATCTCCATACTGCTTTCCAGATTGGCCGCACCAGTTTGCAGTCCCACCAGCAATGTACAAGAGTACCCTTTTCCCCACATCCTCTCCAGCACTTGTTGTTGTTTGACTTCATAATAATTTCAATCTTTAATCAGTTTTTTTTTTCATTCTTTCAGCCATTGCTTTCCACTAGGCTCCTTAGAACTTAGAAGGGGAAGGGGAAAAGGTGGATATTAGGAACTAAAATTGATTTCCTTGCACGTATGAGTTTGTCAGGATGACTCCAACTACCATGTATAACTACAAGCTTCAAAAAATAAAAATAAAAAGATCTGGGTGCTGTGGTACATATCTGTAACCTCAGTGGTTCAGTAGGCTGAGGCAGAGGGATCATAAGTTCAAAGCCAGCCTCAGCACTTAGCAAGTCCTGAGCAACTTAGCAAGACCCTGTCTCAAAATGAAATAAAAAATAAATAAAAATAAAAGGGCTGGGAATGTGGCTCATGGTAGAGTGCCTCTGAATTCAATCTCTCATACAACAAAACAAACAAACAACAACAACAATTTGCATGTACAGTTCAGGGGCCAACAAAAAAATCCAAACAAAGCTTTTAATGCAAATTTTGGGACATCTCCTGTGTGGTTCCCATCTGTTTCAGTATTTTCTCCATTAACTACTTGTCTTGTTTGGACACTTCTAAATTCTGTCTGTTACTCCTAAAACCAATCCTACAGTGGCTTTCTCCTAGATTTGTGACTGCCACACCACCTGGACTATGGCACACTCTCATGGGAAAAGCTGTACAGACATGAATCTCATGTACCTTTCTCTTCCTTCAAGAATCAAATCCCTGCTTACATTTTTTTTTGTCAAATAGTTATATATGTTGTGCTAAATTTGTTTTATATATGTTATGTTTTACATGTTATACTATATATGTTCTATATGTTTTCCCAAATCTATTTAAACTGTATATGTTCTCTCAAATTTATAATTGTTCTATGCTGTTAGATTAGTTTGATAAAAGCTAATTTAGAATTTTTGTTGTTGTTTTATTCTAATTTGTTATAAATGACAACAGAATGTATTACAATTCATATTATACACATAGAGCACAGTTTTTCATATCTCTGGTTGTACACAAAGTAGAGTCACATACATGTACTTAGGGAAATGATGTCCATCTCATTCCACTGTCTTTCCTACCCCCATGCCCCCTCATTTCCCCTCCCTCCCCTTTGCTCTCTTTAGAGTTTGTCTATTCCTCCCTTTCCCTCCCCTCCACCCCCCACAACCCTATTATGAATCAGCCTCCTTATATCAGAGGAAACATTCGGCATTTGTTTTTTTATGATTGGCTAACTTCACTTAGCATTATATTCTTCAGCTCCATCCATTTACCTTTAAACACCGTGATGTTATTCTCTTTTAATGCTGAATAGTATTCCATTGTGTTCATTTAGAATTTTAATAAATATTGTCATATGATTCTCCATAGTTGGTTTTATTAATGTTCTCTCACCATGTTGTATCAATGTTCCCATTTCTTCATATTGTCCAATAATTGTATTGTAAAGCTCTTTTCATAGAACCCTATTTGATGGATGAAAATGTTATTTAATTGTTGTCATTGGCATTTCCCCAACTTCTAGTGAGGTTAAGAATATTTTTATACACATTGGAAAAGTAACATACCTATTTCTAATTTTGCCCATTTCTGCACGTTTGTCTCTTTCTTATTAATTATATATGTCTGTTATAATAATCAGTTATCAAATACTTGCATTACAAATAGTTTCTCATAGCCTGTTTTCACCTTTGCTCCTAGTGTTTTTTATGCTACAGAAGTTTACATTTTTATGTAAAATTTGCCTTTTATGTATGTGAACAGTAGTAACTGATGTGTGCTAATGTGCAATTTTGTAACCTATTTGTAAACTTTAAGTAATATTCCTTGAAACATTCCCCAAAATATTCTTTAGGAACATAATTATTAGTTTTTCAGAGTGATCAGGTTTAAATATTCACAAATTTCTAACTTGTTCCATATTGTTGGACATTTTTATTATTATTAATAATAATAATATTTGAATCGGTGTATGTATTTCCAATTATTTCATTCGTATAGGTTCCTGGGGAAAAAAAGGAATATTTAAAAGTGTGTGATACAACATCTTCCCAAAGATTCAAACCATTTTAATTTCAAACAGCACATTAAGCTTTCCAACTCTGCATTTTATTATTTTTTAGAAGTTTCAATTTGGCAAAATGATCTTAATGTAAAAATACACATTTCTTTTATTTCCAGTGATATTTTTTATATTTTTGTGTGCTTATGTAATTTTTTAGAATTTTGTTTTGGTTTGTGGGCAGTATACATTCTGTTCTTTTCCTCACATTTTCATTGGGATATTTGGCTTTTCCTTACTGATGTAGGAAGTCTAACTCTATCTATTAAGTACCTTAATTAATCCTTTTTTATTATCTACTTGTTTCTTCATGAGCATATGTCATTTTGGATATATATGATCATTCGATTATTACTGTATTATCATAATGAAAGCTTCCATCTTCAAGGCTTGCTCAGTGAATTTAAGTGTTACAAATTCTTGCTCTTAAATTCCTTAAATAGTTAGCACTTACAATGCAAATGAATGAAGGAGTTTTTTCATTCACTTTTGTAATAATAATGAACCCAATGCTTCTAGTTAAAAACCTTCAATACACTTGGAATAGAGCTGCCACATGACCCAGCTATTCCACTCCTCATTTTCTATCCAAAAGAACTGCAATCAGTGTATTCCAATGTTTAAAGTGGTACAGTTTACAACAGAGTTATGAAATCAACATAGGTGTCCATCAACAGATGAATGGGTAAAGAAAATGTGCTATGTATTCATGATGGAGTTCTACTTGGCCATAAATAAGAATGAAATTATGTTATTTTCTGGTAAATGGATGGAACTGGAGAACATCATGCTCAGTGAAATAAGTCATATTCACAAAGTCAAGAGTCAAATGTTTTCTCATATATGGAAGTTAGAGGGAAAAGAAAGGAATTTTAAAAAGGGTGATCTCATAGAAATACAAGGGAGATCAGTAGAGTAGAGGTAGGGGATTGAGTGGGGAAGGAGGAGGAGAGAGATAGGGAAGGATTAGGGAATGAAATCCATTAAATTATTCTATACACATGTATGAATATGTCACAGTGAATCATCCCACTTTTAGGTATAATTATAATGTACCAACTGAAAAATTCACATAGATGGTAGATCAGCAGAGCAGTGAAAGGTGATCAGGAAGAAGGAGAAAGTGGGGGAAAGGGGAAGTACTTGGGAATAAAATGGAGTGAATTATGTACATATATGAATCTGTCACAATGGCCCCACTGTTATGCATAATTATAGTGCACTAATAAAAACCCCTTTAATGTAATAGTATTTTCTAGTTAATTTGATAAGTTTAACTGATGATTATCGATATAAAGCAGGCACAACATCATAAAAGACTTTATTAAAAGGCACTAATTATTTCTTTACAAATGTATATTTTTATGTATTTATCTATGCTTACACACGTATGTATGTTTATATACTTACATATGTATGTATGTTTTTAATTCCCATTGTGTTAAGGTCGTACTGTAAATCTTTCATACTGAACATCAAAGGCAGAATACTGGTTCTACCATTATTTTCAATTTTTGGATTTTAAATACATCTTCTATTGCACATCTTAATGGTAAAATTCTAAATTATGATTTGGCTATTGAAGGTACTATGGGATCTCCGGGCCACCTGGTTTTGTTTTCTGAGGGCAGGAGTCCTTTTCCAAACGGAGTCAGAGTCAACTGCTCAACTTATCCCATTCCATTTTCAGAAAGGTTTTTCAGATCTCTAACTTTAACCCATTATTCTTCCTACTTGTGAACCACACAGAATAAACCTAAAGTCTATCTCCCAACCCACATTTCTCATGCCCACTGTTTTTGGCATCGACATGGTCCCTGTTGAAGGTGCCTCAAGTTTGCACCTAGTTCATACCCTGGATGTTCTCAGCATACATCTTCATTGTAATTTTCTTTCCCCCACAAATGACAATGTGGTTAACAAATGAAAAATAAATAAAACCAATGGTTGAAATAAGAAAGTGGTGAAGATGGCATGAAGTCGAAAAATTTTGGAGGTTTCTTCCTTTAAAACCAGTGGAGTTAGAAATTCTAGATTAGTTCAGGAGAGTCCGGGGTTGACTTGATATTGGAATGGATAGTTTAGTCACCTTAATGTAAGAGAAACTTGAGTCACTGGTGACTGAATTCAATGTAAAAGAAGGCTGAAATCACACGTGTTCTCGGTTAGTGGCACTAGACTGATTAGAATTAAAAGTCTCTCAAGTAATGAGAGGGCTGGGGTGGGGTGAAGTCCATCCTATAGATCAAACATTATTTTCAACAACATCTGTCCCTATTTGGAGTGGTAGTAGAAGAGAAAGATGGGGACTTGTTTGAGAATTTAATAAAACATGGAGAGGACCTGTTGTGTTTCCCTATAAGCTGGGGAGAATGAGTTAGACACCATGTAGCACACTTCCCTGTTTGCAAATTTTAATAGGTTTGATGACTTACAGAAGCTCTGATCTTGGTCAATGAAAGTTTCTCTGTTCCAATATTTGTACGATGTAACCTTTCAGACACTGAAAGTGCAACCAAATATAGCAAGCTCTTTTAGTCATCCTTAAAATGACAGGTTTTCCAAACCTCTTGCTGTTCTTTTTACTCTCCAATGAGCACAATTTAATTTGATTCAGATTTGTTTGATTGTTGGTGGTGGTGAGATTTGGAAGCCAGACTCTGTTTTTCCTGTTGTGGTAGAAAAATCACAGAAGGAGGCAATTAAACTCTTACTCCTTGACCTGGATTCTAAGTTAAATTCTTGTCCACAAAAATATGTTTAATATTCTAAGGCAGATTGCTAAAGCTAATATTGTAACATAGTGTGGATTATATGTACTCCAGTGCTTTGCTTCATTCATAGTTTCAAATTTCAGCTCTATATGTTGGCTGCTGTTGTGACAAACCATTCAGCAAACTCTTCAAAGTACAAACACCTAAGACTTTGGGAGAATTAGAAATATTTTCATTATGAATAGGCACCAAAATCTTCACAAAAACAACAAAAATCCCCAACCAACCACAACCACAAAAGGAACAGTGTGACCTCTTCTTAAGAACCCAGCGTGCCAATCATAGTTGTAACATGTCCCTTTCTTCTATCCCCATGCATTAGCTCTTTATCTCAGGAAAGTAGGGTAACAGAGGAAGGGACACTGCAGTTTTGTCTTTTTCAGCCTGAGAGGAGTCCAGTGTCCTTGGCAGCCTGGAGGTGATGGATTCCCAGGTGTGCTTTGGCAGTTCCACTCCCACAACAATGACAAAATACTTCCTGCTTTTCAGGGCACTTTGATGTATGGTACTGCATTTGACCTTCACCTTCTGTGTTAGTAGGAGAGGTAGTCTAGTCTGCTTTTGGCCCAAGAACAAACAGCAACAAGAGGTGCTAGAGTTCATACCATGCTCCCTAGGGCAGGAGAGAAGTCCTGATGTCCCCATCTTCTAATCTGGGGCTCCTTCTGATGAATCACACTCTCTGCTCAGGGGGCAGGTGTGAGTCTGTGAAGCTGGTTTGTACTCAGTATACCTGTGGCAAAGCCTCTGAATTGAGATGTTGAAAAAGTGAACTGATAGGGAGAAGAAGCCTTCAGTATCTTAGATCATTTTTCTAAGAAGACCTGGAGGAGGCATGTCTTAATCTGTTTTTGGTTGCTATAACTGAATACCACAGACTGGGTAGTTTATACTGAACAAAGGTTTATTCAGATCATGGTTCTAGAGACTGGGAGGTCCAAGGTTGAGGGGCCATTTTTGTTGAGAGCTCTCTTGCTGATGGGGACTTTCTGCAGAGCCCCCATGCACCACAGGCTATCACATGGCAAGAGGGTTGCATCCAGGAGACAGAGCCATACTGGTATTTATAACAGAAAACCATTCTCATAACCCATTTGTGTTAGTCAGTTTTCCATGGCTGTGACAAAATGTCTGAGAAAACTAACTTAAATGATACTTCAAGCAAAAATATATATATATATATTTTTTGCTTGAAGTATCAGAGGTTTCAGTCCTTGGTCAGCGGGCTCCCAGGTTTCTGGGCTTGTGGTGAGGCAGAACATCATGGTGAGTGTGGCAGAACAAAGTTAATCACCTCATGGCAATCAGGAAGCAGAAAGAAAGGGGTCAGGGAGGAAAAGGAGCCAGGGAAAAGATATACCCTTCTAGGGGACATCCCCGGTTACTGACTTCCCCCAAGTATAGTTTCTACCACCTCCCAATAGTGCATTCAATTATGAAGTCATCAATGGATTAATCCATTGAAGAAATCGTAACCCTCATGAATCCAAAGCCCCACCTCTGAACATTCCTGCATTGGGGACAAGACTGTCAACACATGAACCTTTGGGGAATGTTTTAGATCCGAACTACAAAATTTATTAACCCATTAATCCCTGAACGAATTAATCTAGTTTGAGGACTCTGCCTAATCACCAGGTCCTGCCTGATGCCCCCTCTTAATTCCTCATAAAAGGGTTCCATCTCAACGTGAGTTTTGTTGGGGTTATTCAAACCATAGCAAGGCAGTTGTATGATTTGACATCTGTTTTAAATATAAAGAATAAACTTTATATAACCATAATGGGAAAAGATGGTATCTATAAACCAGGTGGAATATCCGTTCCCTTTAATTTGCACAGAATTTTTCTTTGGAGCTAAACGTTCTCATGTGATAGAGCTATGGTAAAGAAATAAAATGTTCCCTCTCTATAGAAGCATGAAACTGTAATGTTTTCTCTCTGAGGAACCAGTGGAGCTTGGTCAAGGGTAAAGCTTTAGATTTCTTCTTCTGTTAGTGTCTCACAGCGGGTGCAATTATGACCACAGGCACTAGGCAAAGAAGCCCCTTGCAGCTAATATTTTCAGAGTAGGAATGTGAATGGGTGAGAATGTGAGGAAGAGAAAGGGAAAGAATGGTATTAAGAAGCCCAAAGTCTTTCCCCCATCTTGTGCCCACCTTATAGTTGCTTTCATTCTGTCTTCTTTTAGCTCTTGCTACATTTGCTCTCTTGCAATGGCTGCAACTCAGATCTAAAGTGATCTGTTTGTACCCCTAGGGCCCAGGGATGCCATACCATGGACAGCCAGATTTACAAGGAAAGCATTATTTGAGGCTCCCATGAATGTTAAGATAGCTCAGTTGTCAGTTTGGATAAATTTTGAGGTAGGTGAAAGTTAACTCTTCAGGGTCAACATTAGTAAAAGGAACATAAGACTTAGCTTCAGCAATATAGCCCAGGTTTAAAATATATTTAATTTCAGCTCCATAAGTAGCTACAGAAAGAAGAATAAAAGGGGAAATTAGAAAGAAGAGGAGGTAATTCATCATAGGAGGACTAACCCAACCTTGTACAGTATTTTATTACCGTTTTTGAACCCGGACTGAAGAATTGCTGTCCGTGGTTTGTGTCCCTCTACACATCCTGAAGAACTCCAGGTGTCTCCTCTGGGGTGGATTGCCATAGCAACCCATGGGGCTGTTGGGGAGAAGATATGCCCTGTCTACAGAGAGCCACTTAATACTTTTGTTCAAATTCCTGGGGAACAGAAGGGGCAGACTGTTATGGTAGAAAATCACAGAAGGAGGCAATTAAACTCTTACTCCTTGATCTGGATTCTAAATTAAATTCTTGCCCACAAAAATATGTTTAATATTCTAAGGCAGATTGCTAAAGCTAATATTGTATCACAGTGTGGATTATATGTACTCCAGTGCTTTGCTTCATTCATAGTTTCAAATTTCATCTCTATATGTGGGATGGCGAGCTCCACGGCCATGACGTTGTCTCAGAGGCACTGCCATCCCAGGCGCTGTGTCACTGTGGTACGGTAATGGAAAAACAGAGCCATGAGTATGTTGAGACAAGTCACAGAGCCAAGAGTAATTTGAAAGACACTCATTTTTTTGTCTCTCCAGCATGTGACTTATAGGGTCAGAAATCTGGCAGCATGAGAGAAGACCACTCATGTTCCTTTGAGGAACTGCACGTCTGTGTCTAGCAGGAGCCTCAGTGGCTGCAGGGAGAGGGTTGTTGTATCTGTGAGAGGCCAGGCTTCAGATCTCTTAATCTAAAACTGAAAAACACAAAGGACGTGTGTAGTGATTGAAAACCCTACAGTATCATCCAAATACAATTACCCTTCCCCACCTTAAAGGGGAAGTTTAATATATATATATATATATATATATATATATATATATATATATATATTTGAAACTCCCATGAATGTTAAGATAGCTCAGTTGTCAGTTTAGAGATAGATGAAATCCTATGATTAATATATATTTACTATATATATTATATAATATATATACAATAATATATATTTACTATATGTATACATATATATATATAATATATATATAGAACCTGACATATATATGTGTGTGTATGTATACAATATAAATATAATATTCTTCCCTATATATGCCTATCTGTGAGAAAGTTTAACTTATAAATTAGGCATGGTAAGAGATTAACAACCATAATGTGCTATACATCTTACAACCTCAGCATATGATTTTTCTTCTCTGTTGAGAACTTTTACCTTTTCACTTAAAGGAAACACTTGACAGCTTCTCTTTATTATATCCAAATCGTCATTATCACTACATTTGTCTTTGGGGATTTTAGTAAATGTTACCAGGCACTGTGATACTGCAAAGTAGATCTGATAATGTAGACAACTACAGAGTGATTTATATAGGTGGGTAGTGTATACAGCATGGATACACTGGACACAGGTATGATTCATGACTTGGGCATGACTGATCAAGATGGTGTTGGGGGGGCTGGGGTTGTGGCTCAACGGCAAAACGCTCACCTAGCATGTGCAAGGTCCTGGGTTCGATCCTCAGCACCACATAAAAATAAATAAATAAAGTAAAGATATTGTGTCCAACTAAAAAATAAATATTAAAAAAAAGACGGTGTGAGATTTCATCATGATACACATAATGGCATGCAATATAAAGCTTATGAATTGTTTACTTCTGAAATAGCCCATTTATTATTTTCAGATTATTGCAGATAACTAAAACCTCAGCAAAACTGTGAATAAGGGGTGACTACTATAATAATTGTGTAAAGTAGCACATGTTTTAGGATTTTCTGCTGTATATTTTAAAGAAAATCGAAAGTGGTTTTTAATTTTAGTTTGAACATCACTATTTTGACTAATATCATTTACTTTCCATGGCTAAGCAACAGTAGACAGACCTAGATAAAGTTTCAAAAATGGGAAAATTTCTTTAACACTGATTAGAAACCAGTACACGTTTATTGTAAATGATTGAAACAATATAGAAATGTAGAAAGCAAATGAAGTCTGGTAATAACCACCCCCAAGATATTGCCTTTGTTAGCTATGAATTTGTTTCTAGCTTCCAGAAGCTAAAGGGCCAGAGTTTTAAGTGAGCTTGTCTCTTCATATTGGGTTACATTTGTTCTCTCTGTAATGACACATAGTATAAACAGCAGTAAGCACATTATAACAAAAGCCCGAAGACTGAAAATGAAAATTCATATTAAAGTTGTAGACACCAAAAGACCCTAAACCCTTACATTTTGTAGATATGTTCATTTATCATTTTTCTAAGGTCCTTCTAGGTAAAATGTAAGATTCTTCTAAGAAATATTTATTATTGACAAATGATGATTATATATATTCATGGGCTACAATGTGATATTTCAATAGATGTTTACATCTGCAGAATGATTAAATCAGGCTAATGAACAAATCCTGTGGCTGTCTCTCTCTGGAGATAGCCTGCCTTCTCTCGTAGGTGTATTCTCCAAAGGCGTAAATCTGAGATTACCCCCATTCTCCCTTGAATCTACTTTCCTTGGTAAACCTCTGTCTAAACCTTTGGGGAGGAGTTAAAAAAAAAGCAAATCTATCATCTCACATGCTTATCAAATTTTATGGTGAAAACATTAAAAATCTAGTCTTCTACACTTTTGAAATATATAATGCATTCTTTATTTCTTTGCTCTTTTTAGATATACATGGTAGTAGAATGTATTTTGACATATCATACATATATGGAGTATAACTTCCCATTCTTGAGGTTGTACATAATGAGGCGCTTCACTGGTCATGTATTCATATATGAATACAGAAAAGTTATGTCTGATTCATTTTACTGTTTTTCCTGTTCCCATCCCCTCTTTGTCTACTCCAGTGAATTTCTATTCTCTTCCCACTCCCCTTATTGTAAGTCAGCATCCATATATCAGATAGAACATTTGACTTTTGGTTTCTTGGGATTGACTTATTTCACTTAGCATGATAGTCTTTTGAGTTCCATCCATTTAATGGCAAATGCCATAATATTGTTATTCTTTGTGGCTGAGTAGTATTCCATTATGTATATATACCACATTGCATTTTAAAAAATTTAAAATTTGTTCTGAGTAGTTATACATGACAGTCGAATGCATTTTGACACATCATACATAAATGGAGTATAACTTCTATTGCGTCTGGTTGTATATGATGTAGATTTACACAGGTCATGTAATCATATATGAACATAGGATAATAATGTCTGATTCACTCTACTATCATTTCTACCCCCTCCCATCTTTTCACTCCCCTTTGTTTACTCAAAAATACCTTTATTCTTTCTCCTGGCTTATTGTGAATTAGCATATGCATATCAGAGAAAACATTCGGCCTTTGGTTCTTTGGGGTTAGCTTATTTCGTTTAACATAATATTCTCCAGTTCCACCCATTTATCAGCAAATGTCTCCATTTCATTCTTCTTTAAGACTGAGTAATATTCTATTATATATATCTATTATATGTGTGTACATATACATACATATGTGTGTATATATTATATATTATATGTATAATAGAATATTACTCAGCTTCTTTATCTGTTTATCTGTTGAAGGGCACCTCGATTGGTTCCATAATTTAGCTGTTGTGCTGCTATAAACATGTGGCTGTGTCCCTGTAGTATGCTGATTTTAAGTCCTTTGGGTATAAACTGAGGAGTGGGATGACTGGGTCAAATGGTGGTTCCATTCTCAGTTTTCTGAGGAATCTCATACTGCTTTCCATGGTGGTTGCACCAACTTGCAGTCCCACCAGCAATGTATGAGAGAACCTTTCTCCCACCTCCTTGCCAACATTTATTGTTACTTGTAATCTTGATAATTTCCATTCAGAATGGAGTAAAATTGAATCTCAGTGTAATTTTAATTTGCATTTTTCCAATTGCTAAAGATGTTGAACACTTTTTCATATATTTGTCAGTTGATTGTATTTCTTCTTCTGTAAAGTGTCTATTAAATTCCTTTTCCCATTTATTGATTGGGTTATTATTATTTTTTTGGTGTTAAGTTTTTTTTTTTTTTTTAATTATTTGTATATCCTGGGGATTAATGCTCTGAGGTTCAGGTGGCAAAGATTTTCTCCCATTCTGTAGACTTTCTCTTCATGATTTTGATTGTTTCCTCTGCTGTGAAGAAGCTTTTTAGTTTGAGATCATCCCATTTATTGATTCTTGATTTCACTTCTTGTGCTTTAGGCATCTTGTTGAGGAGGTCAGTTCCTAAGCCAACATGATGGAGATTTGGACTTACATTTTCTTCTAGTAGGCGAAAGATCTCTGGTCTACCGAATGCCTTGGTCCTTAATTCACTTTGAGTTGAGTTTTGTGCAGGGTGAAAGAAAGGGGTTAAATTTCATTCTACTACATATGGATTTCCAGTTTTACCAACAGCATTTGTTGAAGAGGCTATCTTTTCTCCAATGTATGTTTATGGAGCTTTTGTATAATTATGAGATAACTGTACTTATGTGGGTTTATTTCTTTGCCTTTCTTGAAGAAGAATGAAATGAAAACATTTGCTGATAAATGGGTGGAACCTGAGAATATTATGCTAAATTCCATTGGTATTCATGTCTATTTTTGTGTCAATATCATGCTTTTTAAGAAATACTATAGCTCTGTAGTATAATTTAAGTTCTGGTATTATGATGCCTTCTGCTAGAATGCATTCTTATTTATTATAATTGCCATTCTGTGCAATAAATCACTAAAGCTTATTTCTCCTATCTAGCTTGAAAGTTTAAAAAAATTTAAAATTAGGTACATTATAATTATACATAGTAGTAGGATCCATAGTGATATGTTTGTGCATGCACATAACATAATTTGATTGATTTCAATTCCCTAGTACCTCCCCTTTCCCAGGTCTCATTCATTTACTCTACTAGTCTCCTTTCTGTTTCATGGGAACCTCCCTTCCCTGATATTATTCCTTTTTTCTCTGTAGCTTCTTCATATGAGAGAAATCATATGACCCTTGACTTTCTGAGTTTGGCTTATTTCACTTAACATAATGCTCTTAAGTTTCATCCATTTTCCGGCAAAGGTTAGAACTTTGTTCTTCTTTATGGTTAATTAAAACTCCATTGTATTATAACTCAATTGTGTTATCCATCTATTGTCAAACATCTAGGCTGGTTTCAAGGTTAGGCTATTGTGAATTGTGCTGCTATAAGCATGGGTATAATGTCTGATGACTTTAATTCTCTGGGATAAATACCAAGGAATGATAGAGCTGAGTCATATGGTGATTCCATTGCTAGTCTTTTGAGGAATCTCCATAGTGGTTTTGATAGTGGTTGTAATAATTTACAACCCTACCAACAGTGTAAAAGTGTTCCTTTTCACCCACATCCTTTTCAGCATTTATTATTTGCATTCTTGATGATTGCCATTTTAACTGGAGTGAGATGAAATCTGTGTAGTTTTGATTTTCTAGCTAAAACTCTTTGATCAATATCTCCTCTTTACATGTCCATCTCCTCTTCTAGCCATTGGTAATCACCATTCTAGTCTCTGTTTCTATAAGCTCAACGTTTTTAGGTTCCACATATAGATAAGATCATGCAATATTTGTTTCTATGGCTTATTCCACTTAATATAATGTCCTCTAGAGTCATATACCTGACAGGATTTCCTCCTCTTTTTATGGCTGAATAACACTCCATTGTGTACATACACACCAAATTTTAAAATCCAATATCATCTGATGGTGGAAACCTAGATTGTGTCCCTGTCTTCATTATTACAACTGGTGTCACAATAAATGTGGGAGCACACATGTAAGAGGCCAGGATCTTTGGTGACCCTACCAACCTAGAGTACCTGCTCTTATTGCTCTACTAGAGGTTTATGAGATGATTGTGATGTTCTGTTTTTTTATAGTTTATAATAAAAATATATTTGATAGCTTAAGTTGTCTTCTTTTTCCTCAGAGCATTTCACCTATGTTAAAATTTTATGTTCAAATCCTTTTTTCTGGATGACTACCTGGATGTGACTGTATAGTTATAAAACTGATCATCATAGCTGGCTGTTTGACGTTTATTAGATCAGTTATACCTCATTTTTTTTTTACTGATGATCATTTATTACCTGATGTTCTTAGGGGCTTTTTGTGTGCCTGGTGCAGTGCTAGCATTGAAGGTAGAATAGAACGAAGCTGACAGGGAAGAAAGACATGTAAACGAACAACTCTAAGATGCTGTGGAAGAAAAAAGGTTCATGGGGGTGAATGAAACCCAGAGGAGGGAGTGACTCTTCTTTGCCAGAGGTGCCAAAGAAGGATTCACATTTCAGAGACACAAGTCCACAAAGTTCAGTAAAAACATGTAGGTTGCAAAAGAGACTGGAGATAAAGGAAGAAACAAAGTATATTAAAGTAAGAGATACACTAATAGAAAAGAGAATTAACATTTGTAGTGCCTTTTGGATACCATTTCCTGGATGTCAGCTAATTCAAGGTATACAGTCACGTGTTGCTTAATGATGAGAAATGCATCCTTAGGCAATTTCCTCATCCTGGGAACATCATATAGTGTGTACTTAACACAAAGCTAGATGGTTTAGCCATCTATACAACTAGGCTATGGATTCTGGCATTTTGCTCGTATGCTGCAAACCTGTATATATGCTACTGTACTGTATACTTCAGGCAGTTATAACATAATGCTATATATGTATGTTTTTAAACATAGAAAATGTACACTAAAAATGCTAGGTGATAGGATTTCTAAAATTCTATTAGAGTTTTATGGACCACTCTTATATATGTAGTCAATTCTTGACCCAAACATCATGTGGCATGTGACTGGATATCATTATCCTCGTTTTGCCCATGAGGAAACTTGGGCTCTTCAGAAAGGTTAAGGAACTTGAGCAAGGTCTCATAATATGAGTTACCCCCAGAGGCATCCGGATTCATACGCAGGTCTGTCAGCTCCAGAGGCTGCGCTCTGTCAGTCACAGCATGAGGCTGAGGAGAGAGCTCGCCTTTTTGGGGGAGCAGTATGTGGGTGTGGCTGGAAAATGAGGTGCATGAGAAGAAACAGGCAGGAATGAGGTGAAATGTGGAGCATGGGGCCAAGTGTGAAGGGCAAATTCAGTCTCAGAAGATTTGCTCCTAAAATTGAAAATACCAGTGAAGGTTGATAAGCAGACATGACAGCTCAGATTTATCTTAACAGGAAGAAAACTCTGGCTGCCTTATGGGATACAAAGAGTTGGGAGAGATTGGATTCAGGGTTACAGATTTAGTTTGTTTACACTTACATGTGCAAACAAAGCATTTTTCTAAATTGATCTTGCTCTGTAAGACTCCCTCCCTACTGAATAAGTGGGTAAAAGAAGAACCTGTCTTTTGTTGAAAATAATAAACTCAGCTCAGTATTGAAGTAGTGAATCCAGTAACGTAAAAGGTTTTTGGGGGGAGTTCATTTTTTTCTTCTGGGCTTCACTAAAATTCTGACTGAGTGAAAAGAGGCTTACGTGTCCTTGAGGGTATGTGTATGTGTGTGTGTGTATCATGGACTGGCGGGTCCTTGCTGGCATGCACGGGGGTCTGGTATTGTCTGGTTCTGCCTTGGGCATTCTGTTGGCACCTCTGGTTGAAGTGTGTGGCTGCTGTAACTCATGGCACATTCTCTTTCGGGTCCATTTTGCTTTCTTGGTCCCCTGATTCTTTGTTGGGCTGCATGGCCCTGTGTGGTTCCAAGAGTACACGTCCCCTTCAGTCCTCCATAGCATGCTGGGCAATGTCCACACCACAGACAAGCTGGGGAGGCTCTGGGTAGCTAAATTCAGGCCCTTTCTTGACCTAGCTGCAGTGACACCGATTTTACTAATTTATACGCTAGATCACGCTGTAGAGTCACCACCCATGTTGTCATGAGGGTAGGGGTGGGACACAAAGGTGTTCTGTGAGAGAACACCCCCTGGAGCCCTAGAAGGGAAGTGTGGCACAAGCCCCTTGATTCTGTTGTCATCACTTTTTAAATTCTTACCTTCTCTGGGATTTTAGCCTTAGGTGGGGGAAGGCTGCAGTGGACGTCTCTGCCTCCTTATTCTGCCTTTTCTTCCTCCTCAGACCCCTTTGCCTTTCCACACTTCTCATGTTCCCGACTCACTGGGGCTTGCCCTAGGTCACCCTGTCCTCCTTCCTGAGGGCCCATTAGTCTCCCTGTAAGGGGAGGCCCTCACCTTGGGCTGTGCCAGCAGCTGGAGTCCAAGCGTGAGAGAGACCAGTTACAAGGTAGGGCAACATGAATGGGGAAGTCTTTCACAGCTGTCGTGTGTGTCCCTGTCACACAGCTGTCCCACAGTTCAGGTGAGGGGTAATGCTCACCAGAAGAGATGACTGGGTGGGAGCTTTGGTGAAGCCAAACAGATGGGGCTGAGAAGCAGAGGGAAGCTGAGGTGCCTTTGGGTTCCTACTTGTGGCAACTGCTGGGTACAGATGCACTTGACAGAGGAAAGAAGGAGTGGTGTGAGGGCAGGGAGTGGGAGGAGGGGTGGGAGGCAGGGAGAAAGGGAAAGAGAGAAGTTTAATTTTGGACATAATTGAAATGCTGTCTAATAGTAGAATGTGGGCTGGTGCTGGGGAGAGAATTGGACTGGAGAAATGGATTTGGAAACAGGTGAGAACATTCAGAGATGGAAAAAAGAAGAGAAACTCACACACGGTTGATGTTAAATTTAAAGAACAAAATCATTACTCTGCTAATTCTTGCACTTTATAATGATCCAGGACTTTGTAATGTCTCCTTTAAATTCCTGCAGAGGGGCAGGTCAGAGGTCATAGAACATGCACAGATGGTTTGTTTGTTTGTTTTGGGTGCTGGGGATTGCACCCAGGGTCTCACACATGCTAGGCAAGCTGTCTGGGTGCTACCATTGAATCACACCCCCAGCCCCTGTACTGCTATTTTCAACACCCAAAGAGATTAGGAAACTTCAGTTCTGAGACACAGATCCATGGCACACCAAGTTCATGTCCCAGCAAGGCCAGGTGACACTAAAGGAGACTCTCTGATGATTGGCTAAAAATAAATAATTTGCAGGCACCACACCCAGAGACAGTGTTTCATTTTTTCTGTGGCCTAGCTGAATTTGTTAAATTAACTCCTGGAAACACAGAATGTACCTCGCATCAGTCTCATCATCATCACGATGCCTGAGACACGGTTTAACCTTTGGATGTACTCTGCTAATGTAATTGCCTTGCTGCCTTTGAAAGGTGGCTTTTAATTGGGTTCTGAGCAGCAGCTGCGGTTGGGGTGCCTCTGCAGCCTGGAGATGTCTCAGGCCAGTTCACTGAGTATTCCTTCCCTTGCCTGGGCAAAGGGCTTGGCTGATCGCCAGCAGTTACTGAAATGCCATCGGTTATAGGATTGCCCTTTAAGCCACTGACTGGGTATTCTATTGAGTTTCCACTCTTTTTCTCTCAAATGTAAGTGGAGCTTTATCGAATACAATGTTAAATTCAGAGCTTCCCCTTCTCAGCAGCCTTTTCATCAGGTTATCTCCCCCTAGTTTATGGAAGTTGGTCCTCTGCCTGGATTCTGCAATCTGTATTTGGGGTAAAATTGGGAGTTCAAAACCCACTTGAATCAAATGTATGAAATATGATATGTCAAGAGATTTGTAATGTTTTGAACAACCAATAAAAAGAAATAAAAAAAAAAAATTAAAAAAAACCTGTAAAAAAAATAAATAAATATATACCTGAGATACTAAAAAAAAAAAAAAAAAAAAAAGAGCTAAAGACAGCTGTCATTTATAGGGTTCAGGACTGTCATGGGGAAGTGTGATGGATTATCTCACAGGCTTGTCACAGGGTCCTTAATTTCTGATGATATGTGCAGGTCACCTGAGAAGTCTCAGCTTATTTTTCACTTTTTGGTAAAATTGTGCTGAACATTCTGTCTCTAGGACTAGAGATGAATAAGATTATTGACCTGAAGATTTTTAATTTGTTTGAAGAAAATGTGTATGTAACTGTCACACTGAATAATCAGGTCAGGAGGAGGGGAAGGGAGGGAGGACAACAGAAAGAGCTCTTTTTGTTTTGGGGTGTCCTTTCCAGAGCTGCTCTGGGGGGATGGTTCTTTTCATGCGCCAGGGTGAAGTCTTGGGCAGGCCCGGCACATTTCTGATTCCTGTAATATCATAAAAAGTTCTCCAGTCCAATTTTCCTCCCAGACAGTCTCAGTTGGTAATTAATATGTGCAGCCTCAGATAGAGCGGCTTAAAGGCCCCTGCCTGGCTGGAGCTTGCTACAGGGCAAGACAGGCTCTGGCTGCTGCTCTCTCCCCGGCTCTCCTCTCTGGCTTCCTGGGTGGTTCCCACTTTTCCATGTTGGACCCATCTGGCATGGGTTTGCTCTGTGTGTGGTCAGAGTTTAAAGTTCAGTTTTTGATGATGCTCCTCTGTTTGCTGGGGCCTCTCCATGCTGGGGATTGCCTACCCCGCCAACAGGAAACATATCTCCTCACCTCACCTCCTGTGCCCTTGGCTACTGGCCCTCCAGGCTGCCCTTGCTGCTGCCCGTTTGGCTGGCTATAAGATGAGCCCAGCCTGGCTCACTTAGGTGTAGCCAATTTCTGGGTCAAAAAAACAAGCCCCCCACCAAAAAAAAAAAAAAAAACACTCCTCATTGATTTTGCCCTTGGTGGGACTATTACTTCAAATGTAGCATCTGCTTCTCTGCTTCTATCCTCTGGCAAGCAGTTCCCAGATATTTGCCTCTCAGATTCTTATGCATGGCCAGGCACCAACTTGGTAAAACACAGGAATCTCTATGAGCAAGCTCCTTAGAGCCCCCTCACTAGCTTGAAGTCAGGAGAACACCCCTCCCTCTTCCCTGGGGTTTGTGTAGGGAGCAGGTAGGTTGGGGTTGGGAGGCTCAGCACATACAATGCCTGTGAAGAAATCTTCTCTAGTCTCCAGGAGTTTGGCCATTCCACATGTAACCCTTTTATGTCCTTGAGTGAATAAAAGTCAAATCAATTTTAGTCACCTCCTTCCCAGGTCTGATGTGGTGACCTCCCTTTATCACCTAGGCATTGATTTTTGTTTGTTGAGTTGAGGTAGTAGCCAAAACACAAACACGATAACCCATCTTAACATTCAGCTACACTGGAAGACCGTTATCATATGATTCTTAGACACAAAATATGGCCTGCTATTGTCAGCTGTAGCGTGGCCAGTGGGATGGAAAATGTCCCCAAAGACTTTTGCCATCTCAGATTAGTTAGAAATGAGGATTTCCCGCTCACCAACCTAGTGTAGCTATCGCTTTCTTTGCAAAATCAAAGACACTCTCTCCCTCCTTCACTTCTCCCTATTCTCCTTCTTTCCTCTTCTTTCTCTCAGGCCTCTGCTCTTTCTACTGGCTGAAGAAGGAGACTTTCATGCTTCTGTTCTTTACTTAAGCTTCCCTGATTATCTGCCAGGGCCTAGACTGCATTTTTGAGTCCCCCTAGAGCCTTTGTCTTCTCATCCAAATCTTTGTGAAGGAAACTCTCGGCTAGACCTAGCAAGGGTGCATACACAAGCGCACACAGGAACATAGTCAAGTATGTTCACTCACTCTTGACACCACAGATGCACATACAACTAAAAGATAAATAGACAGCAGTACAGCAGGGCCCGGGAGAGAGAAGGCTTAGAGAACCATAGGTGAAGTAATCTCTGGCTGCTGCTGCAACTCCAGGCAGCTCTGCTATGTAGCAAATCTAAGCAAGAAACCCAGGTAAGTTAGTTAAAAAGTATGACTAATTGAGTAAGTTGGAAGTGCTGCATATGTCTTTGTAAAGATTTAAAGGCCATTTTCTGAGGGCAGAAGGTAGGCTGGATTAACTTTCTTTATCCTTCACAAGCTTAGCACAGTGGTTTTGGGAGTAGTAGCTGCTAGATCAACAGTTACCAAATAAAGGGCAGATCAGAGCAAACCAGCTTGTGAAAGCTGAAAGATTTGGGGAAAAGATCTCAAAAATGGATAAGAATGACTAGAAACTGGTAATCCAAAGAATTTGCACATAGAAATTGGTAATCCAAAGAATTAGCACATAGTTATTTCCCCCACCCCCACTGTTTTTTGTTTTGTACTGGGGCTTGAATCTAGGGGCACTTAACCACTGAACCACCTCCTCAGCCCTTTTTTATATTTTATTTAGAGACGGGGTCTTGCTGAGTTGCTAAGTGCCATCCTAATCTGCTGAGGTTGGCTTTGAGCTCATGATCCTCCTGCCTCAGCTTCCAGAATTGCTGGGATTACAGGCGTGCACTACCGTGCCAGACTTCCACTGTTTCTTACTGCTTATTTTTTCCCATTTAAAATAAATTTAGATATAAATCATATCATAAAATTCATAATTTTAAAGTATATAATTTAGTGAGTTTTAGTATATTCACAAGGTTGGGAAACCATCACCACTATCTAAGTGCCAATCATTTTCACCAGGCCCAGAAGGAAACTCAGTAGTGGTCAATGCACAACATTATACATTTGTTAAACCCACAGAATGTGCAGCACGGAATGAACCTGAATATACTATGGATACACTACATGCATCCATATTTGTTCATCAGCTTTACCAAATATGCCACATACATGCAAATTGTGATAATAGGAAAAACCATGTGTGGGGTGTGCAGGAGTTGGGGGAGGGACACTCCCTGTACTTTCTGCTCAATTTTTTTGTAAACCCAAACTGCTCTAAAAAAATTCTATTAATTAAAATAAATTAAAAGCTCCACACCATTAGCAGTCAGTCCGCGTCCTCTCTTCTCCTAAGCTTGTGACAACCACTTATCTCCTTTCCCTTTCATACATAGGTGCTTTAAAGAGGCTTATATAAGTATTTGTTTTGGTAATTACAGTTACGATAATGTTAAGAGTTCATACATTAAAATATCATGTTTTTATAACCCCCTTCTGCCCTTGCTCGAAACATCAGTGAAATATAGGCTTTACGAAAATTAAAATGGCATAGCTATTTGTAAAAATAGGAAAATAATCTTGGTGATCTAAAAGTATGACAAAAATACTTTCTTCAGTGGAAAACCTGAAGCTCCAAGTGTGAACTCCATAGAAAGCAGAGGCAGTTGGGAGTTTGAGAATCCCTGAAAAATCATTCCAGGAATGGATCGGAATGAGAATCAGGCTCAAAGCCTTGAGTTGGGACCTTTGGAGGGATCCCCCATGGAGCAACATGTATATGGTGTCTTGTCTTTAGTAGCTGAGAATTCAGAGAAAATTAGAAGAAATATCTGGTGGAGAGGCTCATTGACTATATCAACAACTTCTGCAACATCACCACAGGAGAGGAAATCTGATATTCTAACCAAAGATCTGGTCTGGGCATCTTGAGGGGGCCAGAAGATGTAACTGAATGAAAACTCACTAAAGTCCAATATAATGATGCACATTCAGGATTGCTATACTTCCTAGGAAATTGATTCTTTTATTGATATAGGATCTTCTTTATCACATTTGATATTATAGTCCAACTTTTGTCTTTTGACTAGAGTTTATCTTTTCTATCATTTTATTTTTAATGTTCACTTTCTGTATTTTAAGAATATCATTTTCAAGGTAACTCAGTTTTTTTTTTTTTTTACAATTGGTGCATTATAATTGTATATAATGGTGGGATTTGTTGTCAGATAGTTGTACCTGCACACAATATAACAATATAATTTGGCCAATAGAAATTTTTTTTACTGTATTTTAGTTCTTGCAACTTTTCTATAAGCTTAAATTATTTCAAAAACAATTAAAATTTAAGTCAATAAAAAGACCCAGTGTCATATTTTGTAATCCCAGCTACCCTTGAAAGTAAGGCAGGAGGATCAAGAGTTCAATGCCAGCCTCAACAACTTGGCAAGACCCTGTATCAAAATTAAAAATAAATAATTAATAAAGGGGTTGGGATATATCTCAATGGCATAGAACATGTGGGTTTAATTCCTAGTGCTTCAAAATCAACAATGAAAATTGAGTTACTTGTATAATTAATACAGCCATGGAAGTTATAAATATTAGGAAATCCATATGAGGAGGCTAAAAAGAACAATCACATGATTATCTTTATACATAAAGGACATTATCACTTTTATATCAATTATACATATATTTCCAGTTTGTTACATGTCTTTATGCATTGTTTGCAGTGGTCTTGTTATGTAGACTTTTTAATGTAATTCAATCATTGGTCTTTTATCTTACTGTTTCAGGATTTTAAACCATAGTTAAGACAATTTTTCCTACTTAGAGGTACAGTTATCAATCAATCATTTAAAAATGTATTTGTTTTGGTTTAATTTTTAAATTATTTTTTTTAGTTGTAGATGGACACAATATCTTTATTTATTTTTATGTGGTGCTGAGATTTGAACCCAGTGCCTCACACATGCAAGGCAAGTTATCTACCACTGAGCTGCAACCCCAGTCCCTGTTTTGATTTAATTTTTTCACCAAAATTTCTAATGCGTTTGGAAATTATCCTGGCATACAGTGGACTTGGGGTGGAGTTTTTCTGGTTTCTGTTGTGCAGAAGTGTCAGCCTCTCATGTGCCCTGGTATTATGCAGGGTCTTGATTCCACCTTGGTGTCTTGTACAGGCCCAAGACCATGTGTTTCAGCCCCTGTGGATGTTAGAACTCTGTCTCCTGGCTGAGAAGGTCTAATGTGTTACCCCTCAGTTCCCATGCTTTCTGCTTGGCTTCGCCTCTTATCTTTGTTTCTGGAATCTGAGGATCCCTCTGTTTTCCTCCCTCCACTTAAGCTTAAATATGTATGTTTGGTTCAGCTTGGAATTTTCCTTTAGCTTGTCTACTACTTCATCCTGGGTCAGTTCATGGTGTTCAGGAAATTGGAGAGGACACATTCTAAGGGGCTTGGAAATAAAATGAGGCAGATGAACACTTACTCTAGAGGCACCACAAGTTTTTCTGGACCTCACAGCTGTTTTGAAGCATTTCAGAACTTCATAGGCTAGAGGAGATCTTCAAATGTCCAAGCAAGTCAATCACAACTTAAAGACTTCTGAGATAATACTGATTCATTGTGATCTATTGAGTATATTGCTCACAAGTGCTGTCAAAGGACAATGCATCTTTGACTCAGACATTTGTTACTTTCTCTAATACAGAGCAAACTCAGTGCCAGATATGTATTTCACATACTAATAGATTATACCAAGATTTTTAAAGAAATCTACTTTAGAACTATGGTCCATGAACTCTGTATATGGTTGTGAGATTCCCCATTTCACATCTGTCTTGGCTGGAGCACAAAGCGGTTTGGTGGCCCAGTGTGAGTTTGGGAGTCTGTGTAAGACTTATTTATCTGATTACTTGTATTCTTGAATCCTAATGAGAATCTTGAGTAATCATATATGATTTTTAAAGTCTTTGAATCAACAGCATATGATTAACCTTCTTTGGTGCATGGTTCTATGACCTATTTGGATTTGTGTAACCCTCATAATGATGACGCAGAACCGTTCTATCAACCCCCAGACTCCCCCACACCATCCCTTTACCATCACACATCCCCACCATGACTCCCCCAAACTACTGATCTGTTCTCTGACACTACTTTGGAAATATCAAACAAAAGGAATCATTGCATATATAACCTTTTGAGAATGACTTTTTTTGTGACATGACACTTTGGGAGGCATCCAAGTTGCTGGGTTTATCAAGGGTTTGTTCCTTTTTACTGCTGAGTAGTATCCATTGTAAAGATGTACCAGCATTATTTAACTACTAAAAGATATGTGGTTGTTTCCAGTTTTTAGTGATTATGAATAAAATTCATATGAGAGAAATCATTTTATCCCAATAAATGGCCCTATGACTTTTCTCTACTTAATCCCAGTTCCTTTTGTCTGACAGTAACTTAGATTCCACTTCTACCAAAAAAAAATTCTGCTCTTAACCCCAAGGATGATGATTAGGGTTCCTTCTTATATCAAGTATAATCTGTCTAGGAAAATAAGGAATAAGCAATGGTGATGTCCACTAAGATTGAAGGGTAGGCAAATGGCAATGATTCAATATAATTTTAGATATATTTCTTTCCAGAATGCAGAATAGATGCAGAATAGAATAAATAATAGAACTAGCCAGTGCAGTGGTATGGACTTATGTGCCTGCCACTTTCTCACACCCCACAAAAGGGAAACATTTTTGGAAAAATTTTCATGATAACACTAATATATCTTTAAAGCCAGATTTGGGCAATGTTCTTCTTGTACTTGTATAAAAATACATAGTGCAGTAGGGTTGTGGGTTGACTCTTGCTGATGGGTGTTAAGATGTGGTCTATGTTGTCTTCTAGCTGCAGTCATTGCTAACTGGGTCAGGAATGATATTTTCACTTTGAAATATGACTTACATAAAATCGATGTATTTTGTAAATATATACTTTGTATAGGCATATACTGTGTTATTATGCTTTTATGCTCAAAAGATAAAACTAAACTTCTGTGTTTGTTTCTTTCCAGTATTACTTTACTGTTCTTTTTGGCCATGAAGGTCAGAAGCCACTGGAGCTGCGCTGTGAGGAGGAGCAGGATGGTAAAGAGTGGATGGAGGCTATTCACCAAGCCAGGTGTGGACATAACTTCTCCCATGTGTGATACCTGCTTGTCTGGGTCTTGCATTGGGTTATCACTGTTGGCACGAGTTTGGAAGAACTTGCCATTCCAGGATGGGGTTTCCTTTGGACCCTCTCGTTAGCCATGTGTGAGCTAATTATTTCAGTGGCTATATTCCAGTTAAAGATTAAAGGTAATAGATAAAATATAAAAACAAATAGTAAATTCCTTTGTGCCCTTCACTAAGTGCTTCTCAATTAAGGAATTTATGAAATGTATGACTCACCTTTCATCAATCTGCCAGAGGCACATTATAAGCATCCTCTCTTTTATAGACAAGGAAACAGGCCTGGCAGGTGAGTTTACTTGCCAGAGGTTGCACAGCTAATAAGTGACAGAACTGAGATATGAACCCAGCTGAGCCCACCTTTGTAAATCCTACCTCAGTTATTGAAAACAGGCAATAGCAACCTCTATCTAGGGAAATAGAAAACTGTAATTTTCTTCCTCTTAGGAAATACCAGAAAGGTGGAAAGACACCCACAAAATCTTAAATGGGAGTGAGGAATCTGAAAGAGGCAAGACAGATCCCTCTTTGTTTTCCCTCTCAATTTCCTGGTGCTGTTCATCTTTGCTTCAGATGGCTCCCATGCTGACTGCTTTTTGCCCTGGGTGCAGCTTTGCTGTTGTAACTAGCCAGGCACCCTACTTGACTGCCTTTGCTCTGGGTGTTCTCTGTCTGAGGGCTTTGCTCCAGATTCAGGACCAATGTGGAATGAATTCCTATAGAGAGAAGGCCAGGTCTTCAAAGATGGCAGATGCATCAGGCTGGCAAGGTAGAGCCTGGGGTCCTTTGCAGACACAGTCTTTGTGGTTAATTCTATTCTTTTACATTTGAGAGTTAAAATGCAACATAATTAAAAACATGTGTATTTGCCTATTTTTTTTTCCATTCCAGAAGAGCAGTTACCAGGGGTAGTATAAATGGCTTTTTTTTTAATTGCCAAGCAAATATCTGGGTGAACCAAACTCAGACAATGTGAATGACTTTGAAGGTGGTTGGATTTCATAGAAGAGGTCCTTCTTTCTTTATCATTTTTTTGTCCATATATGTGGATGTGGTTGGTCACTACTGTTATTTGGCATACGATGAAAACTAGGGCATGTGAGATTTTTGTTAGGAGACAGACTTTAGAAGCCACTTGAGTAGTTTAGATGATAGAATGGTGACACTTCTCTCTTGATTTGAAGATTTGGTTAGTGATTGATCATTTTTCTTGATGCCTTGAGTCTTTTGTCTGTTAGAATTGTTTTTCCTTTGACTTGAGGTCTGGGATTGGATTCTTTGATGACTCCTTTTAATCTGACTGCTTTATATTTGAATTCTTACATTTGACTTTTTACACTGAGATGTTTCTGGAATCAGGGACAATAATATAACTTGGATCTCTGAAATTCACCCTGACTTTTTTTATACTTAAACAAAGCCAGAAAGTTAACAAAGCTTATTCAGAGAAAAAAACATTGTTAGCCATTTTTGCTTGACATTGTGCTACTGAAACATAATTAATAGGGATTGGTAGCTACCCTTAGAGGACAGCTTGATGGCCTTAATTTGGTACTGCTGTCTGTGTATGTGTGGGCGGGGGCAGGGTGCTGGGGATTAACCCAGGGGAGCTCTAACACTGAACCACATACCCAAACCATTTTATTTTAATTTTGAGATGGTGTCTTGCTAAGTTGCTCAGATTGGCTTCAAACTTGTGATTCTCTTGAGTAGCTGGGATTTCAGGTGTGCACCACTGTACCCAGTTGCTGCCTTTTTAATAGAAAACTTTAAAATCCTAATAGTTCCTGTCTTATTGATTCCCTTTTCTAAAGTCTGAGATTTTGATTGACTGATAACTATTTGAGCATGAGACTAGTTCTTTTCTGAGCTGCAGATCTTTCTGCAAATTCTATATAGGAAACAAAGACTGCTCAGAACTCCCTCTCTTGATCTCTTCTGTTTTCCTGGGATGGTTTTTCCATACTAGCCTGGGTGTGCTGTCTTTGTCTGCCATGAAAATCACATTGTTGCACTGGCTTTTGCATCTCTGAGCAGAATCTCCTTGTCACAGTTTGCTTTAAGATGATCTTTGGTTCATTTTCTGGGAATTCTAGTTGCATCTTTTATCCTTTAGATCTGGTCCAGAATTTCTTTCTTTCTTTTTTTTTTGAATTAATGCTCTTCATTTTGACCCTTTGACTTGGTCCAGATAGCCCCATCAGTAAGAAGATGGTCTTGGTATGGAAGAGGACCGAGTTTTCATCTTCCAGGGCTCTTCCTGTCCCGACCTAATCTTAAGTCCTAGAATATAGTAGTCTGGAAGAGGAAGAGGAAGGTATTCCAGAGATGTTGGGGTAACCTATAAGGATCTTTGGCTATGTGGATATGGGAAGTATCAGACCATATAAAACATCTCTTGGCCCTTAGCTTGGATGATGTCAACTACTGAGAGAAGAAATAATGGATGAGAGCAAGTTTGTCAAGCAAAGTGGTGAGCAGTGACCAGGAAGTGCTCTGCAGGGAATTATTAGAGTGTGATTGGTTACTGGGAAGGGACAGTGGGGAGCTGTGGGATACTGACATGATCTTTCTGCCCCATGACATGGAACATGTGGGAGAATGAGTGTACACTAGGCTATTTGAGAGGTAAGCTGTGTCTTGAGGACAGAGCTGGGTTTGGATCTTTACCCAAGGTGAGGTCTGGGGAGGGTTTGAGAATATTATGCCCAGTGTGGAGTACCATTAGGCTGCATAGCTGTACCCACTATGCAATGTGTGGCTTATGCTGTTGGCATTGGAAACTGTCTCACTATCTTTTGTTGACTTTCCAATTTCTTTAACTGAAACTCTGTTCCAACCTCACCTCAGTGTATATCTTGTGCAGGTGGGTCTCAGGATCTCCTCCAAGTGAGGCATTTTCAGGGAAAAAGGAGTTGGACATATGCTTTCATTCAGAAAAATTCATATCAGATTGAGTTGGAAAGGTTTGACCTAACCTTTCTTTTACCCTGTCAGTCCCTAACATGATGAGCAGAGAGACTTAATCCTTTAGTTAAATCTTTCATTTAAGCATTGTTATCTTGTTCAGTTAAAAAAACAAAAACAAACAAACAAACAAAAAACTCTAATGCAGCCTCTTGGGTCTCTCTTTTTGAAAAATATCTTTATTTATTTTTACGTGGTGCTGAGGATCGAACTCAATACTTCACACATGCGAGGCAAGCGCTCAACCACTGAGCTACAACCGTAGCCCTCTTGGGTCTCTTTTTTATTTATATATTTTAGATTACGTGTGCCCAAGACAGCCTGTTGTCCATATTCTCTCCCCTCACACCAAACACACACACACGTACACACATGCACACGCACACACACACACACCATGTTAACTGCATGGAACACCAAATGCCTACTGCCTGCACCCTCATTCTTCTTCCTTGGTTAAAGCTTAATTTAGAGCAAAGTATATAGTATAAAATCTGTACCACCTAAAAGGCATTGTGTGTTTCTTATCCCTATAAGATCAGCCCTCTATAAAATGTGCATGGAGAAATCCCTAACAAATCAGAAAAGAGTGATTACATGGAATAGCTGAAAATATTTTATGTGTTACAGAAACATCACAGAACTAGACAATCAGGAATCGGCAGTGATGTTATAACCTAGAGCAATCCCAAAGCCATATTTTATATTCCTCTTATAACCTTAAAGCTGAAAACATGGATTTTTGTCCATCTGCAATATTATGTTTTTGGTAAGAACTTCTGTCTGGGATTTGCCTCCAGATTTGCCACAATGAAAGAGAATTCATTCCCCCTTACAGTGTGTAAAGTGCTAGTGAACTGTGAAAGATTTCACTTGATTTGATGGTTACTTGTTTTCTGTAGGAAAAAGCTGAGCTTCAGTTTCCTTCTTTTCAGCCCTTTGTCAATACCTTCATCTGTCAATTGTCTTTCTGGCTCCTCACAGAGTCTTGCTTCACATGCTTGCCTTGCCCCTGAAGCACTGGGAGACACCACAGTCTACCTTTGTTTGTTCTTTTAACTGATGTTTATTTACTTCTTTATCCAATGCTAGCTCTGCCCTGCCTTCCCAGACACAGTGAGCCAATGCAGGGATGCCCTTCCTGAGCTCACCTCTGAGAACTTCTCATGCCACCTTTCCCCTTGTAGCTTGAGCTCCAGGTGAGCGACCCCACCCAGGAATCTCACTGTGCTGGGATGACCCCTCCAGTCTGACTTACACCAACTTATCTCTCAGAATGCAGCTCTCAGTCATCCACATGTCTTCCCTGATGCTCTTCTTCTCTGCAGGAAGGACTGACCATTCTGTTCTTTGATCCCACTGTCACCTCTTATTTCTCTCAGTGCAACTAAGAGATTATTGCATGGATTTGCTCCTGTTTTTGTTTCTGTCAGCCTGAATTTCTTCAAAGCAAATTGCATATTACTTATCTCTTGTTCTCTTTTCCTGGCTCAGTGCCCAATTGCTTTTCAGAAACACACATGCCAGTTTAGTAACCTTCACTAGAATAAGAGAAAATCTGGAATAATTTTTTATAAAAATCTTTATTATATTGATGGATGGATAAAAAATGATATCTTGGGGTAATAAGCATTTTCTTGGTTATTGACCACTTTTTGCAACTGTTAAATATTTGTCTGTATTTCCCATATGAATCGTCATCTCATGTCCTTTCCCCATTTTCTCTACTGGTGTTTTTCTACCTCCCCCCCCCCCTTCTAAAAGAGCTCTCTGTGTGATGGATATACTTTGTTTTTATATTCATTGGATATTGCCTACACCATTTTTTGGTCTTGAAGTTTTATCTATGGAATTTATTTTGACAAAGACTCTTTGAATTATGATGCAATAAAAAATATATTGTTTTGGGGGAAAATTGCTCTGCTGCATTTTGTAAAGTTTATCTTTTAATTGAGTTGTATTTCACACACAGAAGTCATCATCTTTTAGTGTAAAATTCAGTATTTTTTTTCTAGTACATTCACAAGGTTGTACAGTCATCACTACTAATTCTAGAATGTTTTCAACACCAAAAAATAAACCTTGTATCAATTAGCAGTCATTCCCTACTCCTGCCAGCCCCACCCCTATTCAGCTTCCTGTATCCAGACATTTTATATAATTGGAATCATAAAAACTGGCTACTGGCTTCTTTTGCTTAGCATGTTTTCAAAGTTCAAGTTCATCCATGTTGTATCATATAGCGTTACTTTGTTCTTTCTCATGGATGGATTATTTTCCATTGTGTGAGTAGATCACATTTTGTTTATCCCTTCATCAATTGATGGTTGTTTGGATTATTTCCATTTTCCCTCTTATGAATAATTTTGCTATGAATATGTGTTTGGAAGAGGAGTTTTAGTCTTTTGAATTTGTTCCACTTTTGATCTCTGAGACACTTGGGTTTCCATTCACTGTACAGAGGACAATTCAGGAGAAGAGAACCTGTAAGAGATGAAGGAGAGATTGATGGGGGTATTAGAACCTCAAGCTAATGTGATCCCTAAAAAATATTGATTAGTCAGTAGAGTGGAGATACTGGTATGAGAGAATTTAGGAACCCCCCCCCCCCAAAAAAAAAAGTACAGTACTTGCCAAAGTGGCCATGAGCAAAGCTAAGGAGGTGTGTTAGTCAGCTTTCAGTTACTATATCAAATACCCGAGAAAATTTACTTCCAAAAAGAAAAGTTCCTATTTTGGCTCATGCTTTTGCTAGGCCCAGTCTGTGATCATTTGGCCCTGTTATGTTTGGCCTGCAGTGAGGTAGCTACATTATGACATGGACATGTGGTAGTCAAAATTTCTCATCTCATGACTGGAATTAAAAAGTGAGAGGACCAGGGTCCCACAATCTCCTTCAAGGATACACTCCCAAAGACCTAAAGACTTCTACTAAGCTACATTTCTTAAGGTCTCATCATCTCCCAATAGTACCACTCTAGGGAACCCAACCTTTACTACATGGGCCTTTGGGGCAGTCAAGGTTCAAACTATAGCAGGAACCTGGCCTTGCTTAGATACAACTGCTGCTGCCAGTGCTCAAAGGTTGCTTAGGTAGGAACTGTACCATGCTAACCAGGACCGTATTCTCCCCATTCGCAAAGACATTATTCTTTCAACATGAGGAAGCTGGCTCTGAACAGTTCTCCCATCTTCCTTCCTTCCTTCCAACAGTTTTCTTGATAAAACTCAGTATAGCTCTAGAGTTAATTGGAGTTTTTCTTTAGTAATCTTTTATATGACTTTTCATCTTGGGTTTTGCTATGGTTCACTTCTAAATGCATATTTAATCAAAATAATTGGAATGAGACTCTGGATCATCTAACAACTTCTTTCTAAGCTATTTTTTTGCCATTCTATAAAAATAATTAAGAACTATAATTCCAAACTGTGCATCTTCTCTGAACTCCTTCAGGATTTTATTTGAATGTTCCCTTTTCTCCTGTATGGAGTGGTGGTGGTTTGGTTTTGATTATAAATATTACACCCTGGTATTTGACTCCCATATATATATTTCCAAATCTTGCCATCTGTTGATAGTCAGCAGATGAATTTTGAGTTTCGCTTTCATGATGTTGATTTTTTATGGCTTGATTTTATTATTTCCTTTTTCTTCCTCTGTCTTCCTTTTCACTTTCTCTTTCTCCTTAAAGCTCTCCCCCTTCTTTTGGTAGAAGTCAAATAAAAAACAAAAACCTTTTAAATAGTGGAAATAATGAATAGTACAGATGAGGCAGAAATTCTAAATTTGAGTAGTATCTAGTAAATGGAAAATATAATCAAATAAAACATGTTGAAAACACAGTAAAGAGAAATACTGTTGCTCTGAAGAATTATAGAAGGGAAGCCAACAATCATGGTTGATTTGGTGCAACCTTGGAGTAGACATTCATTCTAGTGGGACCTATAAAAAAGCTTTTTGGGGCTGGGGATGTGGCTCAAGTGGTAGCGCGCTCGTCTGGCATGCCTGAGGCCCAGGTTCGATCCTCAGCACCACATACCAACAAAGATGTTGTGTCTGCCGATAACTAAAAAAATAAATAAATATTTTTAAAAAAAAAAAAGCTTTTTGATACCCCAGGAAGAGTAGAGATGAGTTGTAACTAGAAAACCCCAGTGAAGTAAGTTGTGTGGCTTGAAAATTATTACATGAAGAAGAAGAAACTGTGTAAAATAAATCATGTTAGATAACTTTTGTTTTGACAGAAACTCTTCATTTGAGTAACAGTTCTGTGCCAGGTCTCCTGCCAGATACTGGGCTGATTTTTAGCCTTTTTGCGGGGATATTACCATAGTCTCTGGTTCTACCATCTTCCCTTAGGCCTCACTTCCCCCTGACTTTCCCATCACAGCGACCAAAATTATCTTATTAAAACGGTAAATAGTGTCACACATTTGATCAAAGTTCTTACCTCACCTGGGGTGGGGGCCGAAACCTGAGATTCTAAATTGCTCTACATGCTTTAGAATCCTGTTTCCTCTTTTACCCTCCCCACTGAATTCCCCAGGAAACCTGTTACTTGTCTTCTTCAGCCACACCAGGCTCACTGCTAGTGCCAGGCTTCTGCACTTGGGGTTCCCTTGTTCTTCCCCAGTCACTGTGGCTCACTCCTGCAGGCCACAGACACCATCTTCTCTATGGGACCCTGTCCTCACACCCTGGCTAAAACTGTGACCTCCTGCTTCCCACTTCCTACTTCCGGGTCTATATCCATCTCTCTCTCTCTGCTGTACTAATCATCAGGTAACACCCTGCATATTTTTCTCATTACTTTTATCTTTCTTGTTCTACTACTGTGTAAGTTTTGCAAGGCCATAGTTGTTGTTGTTGTCATTTTGCTTATGCCTGTGCCAGGTGCTTTGAGCACCTGAGTGAATACACACCAACACTCAGTAAATATTTATTGAATCAAAAACTCAATTTGGATTCATAAGAACATGCAAAGAAGGAAATCAACATTACTTACAATCTTCTGCCCCACTGATCTTCCCTCTACCCTTGTGATAACCAATCCTTTCCCCCCACTTCCTTCTTTCCCTTATTTTGCTCTAGCTTCCACATATGAGAGAAAACATTTAACCTTTGATTTCTTTGAGTCTGACTTATTTCACTTAGCATGATTTTGTCCATTTCCATCCATTTACCAGCAAATTCCATTATTTCATTCTTTTTATTTGCCCCATTTTTGTTATTTACATATTTTTAGCTCTCAAATTAGTTGACTTTATGTCCTAAAATAATAAAATTTTAATCTCTGTTGATTTATCAACTTTAGACAGTATGTATTGACTCTCTACTAGGAAAGATAAGTAAATAAAACATTAAATGTGTTTTCATTATTTTTTTTCGCCTCTAACCCTGAGATTTTATTGCTTTTATTATCATTTTTCCTCACTTTATAAACTTTTCAGTATTTATATTCTGTTCTCTAAATTTGATTAAGCCTCTGTGTTTTGTCATAGGTTGATTCTAAAAACTAAAAACCAATAAAGGAGGTTGGATAATGAGTACCCAAACACAGTTAGAGGGAAAAAATAAATTCTGGTGTTCCAAAGTACAGTGAGATAACTATCATCCCCAGTAACCTATTATATATTTTATGAAAATCTAGAAGAGAGGAGCTCAAAGACTTCAAACAAAAATGAAAAGGAGAGGGAATGTTGGTTACCCTGATTTGATCAGTAAGTGCTATACACATGTGTTGACATATCACACTGTATGCCATTAATATGCATAAATAATATGCTAATAAGTTAAAAATAAAATTAAGAAAAACAGTAAAGGCTATTTACATTGAGGTATAAAAAATATGTACCAAAGTTTTAAGGTCGGTGTTTGGTCCCACAGAGAATGAGCAATCATGCACAACTGAATATTTGTTCCTTCTCATTTCCTGTAGATAAATAGCCTGTTACATTATTATTTTATCTCTCTCTGACCACCTAGCTTAGTTTTTAGCCATGTCTGGTTTATTGTCAGTGCATCCATTGACCTATAAAATTTTAGTCATTATTTTTGTTTTCCAAGAACTGTTCTTGTTATCTGATTACTTCTTTTCCATGGCAGCCTCTTTTTGCTTTATGACCCTAATATCCTTCCCTATCTCTCTGAAGGTAATAAATCTCTGCTGCCTGAATTATCCTTGTTTCCTGTAGTGTCTTTTCTGTTTGCTCATTTGGGGCTCTATTTGTTATCTGTTGCTGCTTAACAGTTTCCTCCATAATGCTTAATACAATAAGCAACTTGCTGTAGTCCCCAAATTTCTGTGGATCAGGAATTCAGGCATGGCTTAGCTGGATACCTCTGTCCAGAAATTTCTCACGAGTCACTATCATGGTGATGACCAGGTCTGTTGTTCAACTGGGGGAGGCTCTGCTTCAAAGTTCACTACCATGGTTGTTGGCTAGGTTCACTTCCTTACTGTTGTACTGGGTCCCTAGATGGCTGTTGGAAAGAGGCCTCCTAGGTCTCTAATTATCATAAGCGTCTGTATAGAGGAGCTCATAACCTGGCAGCTGGCTTCCCTTGGAGCCAACAAAGAATGCTAAAGAAGGTTAGTGATCTGGAAGCCAGAGTTTTCTTATGAACTAGTCTTGGAAATAACATCCATCCCTTGGCTATACTTCCTAATAAATATGCATTGCTTTAAATCCCTAAGTTTGTGGTGATTTGTTTCATAATAGAAAAGAAACCCAGCATACTTCATGCTTAGGTACTGTGACCTGATGGCATGTTATTGCTGCCATCCATGCCCTTTATTCCTTTGTTTGGGGGAGTGTGAAGAAGAGGAGCCTAATTTCCAGATGCTCTGCAGGCACCTGTCGCCCCATGTCTATTGCCATCCTTTGTGGTGGCTGGTTCTGAGCTTGGAGCTTCTCTGGACCATTCATGTGCAGAGAGATACTTATGTGTGAAATCTCCATCTTTGATTCATTTTTACCACCAAGTTAATTCTGTTTAGTTTTTCTTGTTATGGAATTTTACATAATGCCTGATCTGTTGATGGCAAACTTTCCTGTTCCATAATGCTTTTATGGTTTCATTTTTTAAAACAGAAAATGGTTTTCTCAGCTAGGTTTAATTTAATAGGACCTTGTAAATGAAAAGAGGCACGTCTTGGTGAGGCTTGGAATGAACTCCATCTCATATCTGGGCTGGACTTACCTTTTTATTTTTATAAAAAGAAAAGAAAATACCATTCTGCTATCTAACATTGACCTAATATACTTATAATTACTTTGGCATATTTCTAATAAAGTCAGTGAGAAAGGGCAGAATTTTTATCATGATAATTTTTTTCTTATGCTCTATTATTATTTCCTCCCTTTAAACTTTCCCAAAGCATCCTTTTATAAAGATTCTGTCCCTCCTCCCTCCGCCACCAACACTTTCACTTACTCACACTTTCTTATACTCTTTTAGGGAGAGTTATTAGAACAAGTGACTTAATATTGTTGATGCTATGTTCCTCTCTAACACCATTAGCATGCATGATGTAAGTGCTGAGGGTGTTGAGATAATTGAATTAAAATTGTGATTTTAGAATTGTCTTAACACTTTTTTAGTTTTAAGTAACACAAAGATATTTCGCATAGTTAAGGTTAAGTAGGGAATTTATTAGAAGGAAATTGCAATATCTCACTGACTCTCAGGGTACAACTGTATTCAGATGTTATAAGTCTGATCCTGAAATCAGAAAGCTTACAGGAACCCAGGTAGCCAGTCCTTCTCTATCTCAGACTTTCTGCCTGCTTTTCTGAATACCTGCTTCTCTCTCAGAAGACTCACATTGACAGGTTATACATGGATGTAGCCAAACAGGGATGCCTGACTATGGCAACTGGAGTTTCCAAGTTCATAGTGTCTCAGTTCAAGTAAACAGGGCAGAGGCACAATCCCAGCTTCTGAGGAGGAAGAATGTATTTAGCTGGGGCCGGTTCTCTTTTTAGGCTGATCCAGTGTGGTCATGAAAGTAGGTTTTGTGGCATAAACATGGCTTCTGTGGCTCAAGTCCTAAAGACAAGTAAGTAGCTGGAAGTTTGGGCAGCTACATCAAGATAATCTGATGCTATTTCTCATCTGAGAGAGGGTAGCTTGTGTTTAAGAGCATGGACTTTGGTCAGACAAACCTTGATTTAAATCCTAGCCCTGTCACTTACTAGCTGTGTGTCTTGAGGCCAATATGTGATCAGTGAGGACCAAATTTTTTCTCTGCAATTGGGATCATAAACCCCATTTCCTGGGATGCTGGGAGGATGACATGAGAAAACATGGTACATCCTCTGCACTCAAAAGTAGTAACTATTATTAATTATTACTATTATTATACCCTTTTGAAAAGATTATATGAAGAGAGGAACATGCATTTTACCACCCTGAATAATGCAAGGTCTGGAGACAAAATTTCTAATGCTCCAGAACTGCATTGTCAATAAAAATCTAAGAGTGAGTTTTGTTTGAACAATGCTTAGTCAAAGAGATGGATGTGGGTTAGGCTGTTAGAGCTAGGACCAAAAGAATCTAAGCCTATTTCTAGAATGTGTGTTGCTTCTGTTGGTTTTAAAAAGAGACTAGTGAATGGTCTTGTAGTTCTAAAGAGAGCCCAATGGATCTGATGGCCACTAGTACAGTCATAACAATACTTTCAGCCAGTGCCTATTCTGATGGTTGTTGCATTCACTCTGCTTGGTGGCAGGTCTATTTTGATTGACTAGTACTTTACCTGGTGAAATATTTTGAATGGAATCCTGAAAATGCATGTGCCATCAGTTCAAAAGATATCCATTTCTTTGTTAAAGAAACCACACTACTTTCTTTTTAAAATGATTCAGACATCCTTTGCTCTTTTCTCACCTGCATGATAAAATTGTGGGTAGCAGGCATCACTAAATGAATTCTTAGTAAAGAGTATGTAAAATGATAATGATTCAAAATCTATATCATTGAAGGACACCAATATAAACTGAAAGTTAATGTTTATATAAGAAAGAGTTACAATCAAACAGGATTCATGGGATCTTTGTTTAGTGTCTGCTGTTCTGCATCGAACTCTATAGAAGAATAATGTTTCAATGACTAACTGTGCAATTTTCTCGGCAGTTATGCAGACATTTTGATTGAGAGGGAAGTCTTGATGCAGAAGTACATTCATCTAGTCCAGATCGTAGAAACAGAAAAAATTGCAGCTAACCAACTCCGACATCAACTTGAAGATCAAGATACTGAAATTGAAAGGCTTAAATCAGAGGTATTTTCCAGTCAAAGACTCCTTCTCATTGTTTCCCATCTACTGTCATCTCCTCATGAACATCTACAGCATATTCAGGGCAAAATATTCACCCCAGGCTGACTTCCTTTGCTGTCAGCAGTGTGGCTGGGCTACTGATCTAGACATGAATCTGTAAGTATTAAGTAAATGTGCTACAGGGACATATCAGGATAATATGCTGTTTTTTGATTATTTGTGCTCCTGATATCCTTCATTAGATCAGAACTTCAAGAGCTGCCCATAGCATTTAACTGTCATCCTCAGATTGGCTTTTGGAATAATAACTGTGAATCTGTCATGGAGTTAATTAAAGTCCATCTGAGAAAGAACCAGAAATTAATTCAGAGATACATTTCTGTTTCAAGATCAAAGAAATCCAAACTTTTCCCCTCCAGAATTTTGAAAAGCCCATTTCAGTGAAGCTGTAAGACACTGACTGGCTAAGGTGCATTTCCCCCTGAAGTTAGGTTCCTGCCTCTCCTGGCCTTTCCTTTCAGAGTGTGTCTTTCTCAGGCCCTGCACCACCAGAGAAGGTGGTTGAAACCTAGGGAGAGCAGAAGGTGTTGGTAGAGGCCACAGCCATGGCGTTGTGCCTCCCTCTGTCCTGGGTCTCAGTCTATGTAGAGAAGCCTGACTGTACTCCTTGCCATCCTATGGGTCCTCGTGGGAAGTGAACAATAACTGAGGAAGAGAAGGGGAATGTACACAGTGAGATTTTCATCCTCATTCTAAGCAGAGATACATTAGTATCTTCTTAGATTCCAAGAAGGGAACAGGACAGCGGGAAACCTACTACTGATTGTATCCTTGTTGATAGACAGTTCAGGTGCCTTGACCTTGGCAACACTCTTGTCATTTTTACTGTCATCAGACAATAGTTTTCTCTTTTTTCTTCCCACCTTCCCCTGAGACTTACCCTAAATCCTGTGAGGGGTTTTCATCTCCTGCCCCCTGGGTACATGGCCTTCAGTGTGCAGAGCAGACAATCTGATTCCAACTGAAATGGGGTAGTTTCTTGAGATGATACGGTGTTCACCATATCATTAGAATTGTCAGCTTCCCAATCCGACCCTGATATCTGATACAGTGAAAACAGCAACAGAAAACTTAACAAACCTGCATTTTAAAAGACTATATCAGGCACTATAATTTAAAACAAAATTATTGTGTTCTTTCTTTTACCAGAGTAAGCTAGAGCAGATGCTGCTTGTCTGCTAAGTGAAGGAGGTTGGTATTTACTCCATGAGAGAAACTCAGCACAAGGGATGTTCCCCGATATTTATTTATGTGTGCTTGTCTGTCTTCACTATGTTCTATTTTAGTCTGAATATAGATTGCAGCTAAAAACTGTCAGTAGCAGGTATGTCTTCTGTGGCTGCTTGACAGGAACCATAATTTATTTTCTACTCCTTTTATTTTCCGACTTCCCTGCCAGAAAATGGCAGAGGAATATATTTGGTATTGGAGACAAAGACAGATCAGAGGTAGCAATCTTCTACATGCTTTCTTGTTAATAAGTCTGTATATATTCTTTGCATGTAAGAGTCCACAGTTGATGGGTAGTCCAGTGTATTTTATTGCTAGGCATAGTTGAAAGGCCTCTTGGTCATAGTTACAGAACTGAGCTGGAGATTCGTGGAGAGATCCCAGGTTGTTTCAATCCCTTTTGTGTTTTCTGAGGAATTTTCTTGACTGTCTTAGACCAACTCCAGGCCTCTGAGGTTCCCTTTTTACTTACCATTTTCCAAAGAGGGCTGTGAGTCTGCTGTATCATGTGCATTTGGAGGGACACAGGATGATTATGGGAAATGAGCTTTGAGTGTAGTGACCCTGCATTTGGGGAGCACAATGCACCAGGGGCAGCTGTCTTCAGGCAGAGAGGACAACAGGCACTGAGGTCCCAGGAGGCCTTGGTCTGGTCAGGGAGGGCCAAGTTCTGGGCTAACATGTCTTCAAACACAGACCCTAGTTCACACTTTACATATTCACTTTTGTTAGTAACACCAGGCTAGAGGTAAAATTCATACTTTCCTGCCTCAGCTCCAGAGAAATAAAGGGTGCAAAAAAGCAGACATTCCCTGAATATCTCAGTGGACCACCTTTGTAGGCAGAACATCCTGTGGGTTATGGCTGTGCTCCACTGTTTCCCAAATCATAAAATGGACTAATTTTGTGTTATAGATTATTGCTCTTAATAAAACCAAGGAACGAATGCGCCCTTACCAAAGCAACCAAGAAGATGAGGATCCAGACATCAAGAAGATTAAAAAGGTAGGGCATTGGAGGCTTCTGGCCCTGTGGGAGCATGGCCACCACTGTATATCCTGTGGTGGTATCTTTGTTACTGTGTTCCTGAACTTGGAACAGCTTTCGTGTTTCTATGTTAATGATACCCAGAATGCCCTTCAGAATGGTCCAATTTTGGCTGCTCTGGAGAATTTCAGTGTGCCATTTCTTTCCAGTACTGAGAATCCTATTTTGGACTCTCTGGGAGGGATGCCAAAACTGGACATTAAGAGAATAGTGTTCTCCAGTTGGGTTAATTAAGTGCTATTGAAACTCCTGATTTTGTGCCTCTTGCATATTTGGTGGAATTTTTAAAAATTACATTTCAAAAATATTTCTCTTAACATCGATCCTTAGTGCTTATTTAGGATTTCTTTTATATTTGAGAATGTAAAATAAATCAATACATCTGCTCAGATTTGTCTTACAGTTGTCTCTTGTTGAATATCCACATAAGCAACAGACCTTTCCATCTTACTGTCATTTGTAATTGCACAACTTTTGCGAGGAGCCAGATACTGGCGCACATTCTAGTCCACTGTATTTCGATTTATATCATTTGGGCTTTGATTCCATGGTCTTAACTGACCTGGGTAAAACACTCAGCTTTGTTAATATCAGGTATGAAGCTTCCTATTTAAAGCTCTTTTCCTGGAATACATTTTGAATCTTAATTTTTTTCTTACTCATATTTTTCTATATTAAATAATTATTTCCTTTTAGCTGTAACAAAATCTTAACCAAGAATTGCTCAGAATTTGGAATAGAAATGATTCTTTGGGCTAGATGAGAGTTTTCGGTTTTCAAGAAATAAAAAAGTGAAATAACACCATTCCTTTCTTAGAATTTAAACCTCTTTCTTTTTAATCTGGTTTGTTATTCTGTTCCAAGATTAATTCTGTTGCTTTTCTTTTAATAGTATGCAGTTGCATGTAAATAAAGCTATTAATAAAATATCATTTCAGTTTTCTTGTAGATGCAGGTCTATTGGTAAGTAACAGATCTAGCTGTTTTTCAGCAGAGAACACCTGTCCAAGTAAATAAGACTTTATTTAACACAAAACTCAATTAAGTTGATTTTTGAAAATATATATAATACATGGAAGAATAATGATAAAACACTTTTTTTTTTTACATTTTTTATCTTCCTGATTATTATTATTTGGGGGGGGGGCTGTACTAGGGCTTCATATATTCTAGGCCAGTGTTCTACCACTGAGCTACATCTTTAGCCCTGATTCTTAATTGTAGTAATTTTTAAACCTATTTGTGAACTTGTAAAATGTTTGAAATTAACTTCATGTCCTTTGTGTTCCAAATGAAACTAATGTCTGTGGAAATGAATGTTTACAAATTAATTGCATCTCTATGCTTGACAAAATGTAATATTTATTTGTTTGTTTGTTTATTTTACTTCAAGAGACCACAACTTGAAGAGGAAATACTGGGAAATGATATTGGCCAAATTATACTGTTATATTGTATGCATGTATGAATACGTAACAATGAATCACAGCATTTTGCACAACTATAATGCACCAATTTTTTTAAAAATGGGGAAAAGTGACCACAACTTGAATTGGTTATAATTCACAGAAATTTTCCACTAGATTTCCCCAGATATATGCAATAGCTGCTTCATACAATTCTATTAAAATGTTCTTAATTCGGGCGTGGTAGCACATGCCTGTAATCCCAGCGGCTTGGGAGGCTGAGGATCAGGAGTTCAAAGCCAGCCTCAGCAACTTAATGAGGTCCTAAGCAACTCAGTTTTAGAGGCTAGCAAGGTTCTACAAAGTACATTTTTTTTTAAAATCACAATTTAAACATTATATATATATATATATATATATATATATATATATATATATATATATATATTTCTTTATTATTAAAAATAGACATTCCATTAATGATTCGATTAATTTCTTTCTTGAAGTGTTATTAGCTCATATGTAATATTATATTTCCAGAGTCCACATAGATAGGTCTATGGAGCTTCAGCTATGGAAGAAACTTTTGAACCTGAGAAAAATGATATTTATAATCCATTGTCCTCCTATTGGAGAAATTCTGCAGTTATTTATTCTACTGGAGGTGCCACTGGGGTGCCAATGAGAGCAGCGTTCTACATGACACAGGATGGACATGGCCAGCCTAGAAAGCCAGGCTCGCGTCTCCCTGAGGTTCCTTTTTGTCTTTTTGTTTTGCAGGTTCAGAGCTTCATGCGAGGGTGGTTGTGCAGAAGGAAATGGAAGACCATCGTGCAAGACTACATTTGTTCTCCTCATGCTGAGAGTATGAGGAAGAGAAACCAGATCGTTTTCACCATGGTGGAGGCTGAGTCCGAGTACGTGCACCAGCTCTACATCCTGGTCAATGGCTTCCTGCGGCCCCTGCGGATGGCCGCCAGCTCCAAGAAGCCGCCCATCAGCCACGACGACGTCAGCAGTATTTTTCTCAACAGGTTTGTCTTTGCATAAATCTGAGAGTCGTGAGAAGAACCTGCTGATAGCTCATGAAACAATCTGTGCCTTGCTTTAAAAGCAAGATCTCAAAAACTAATCCCTATGATGTTAAAAATAAGAAAGCTATCATTGCATTCATTAGTCCAAATTAGCACATCTTTGGAATCTTGGCATCTCGTTTTCTCAGTTTTCTTCTTTGACATACATTTTCTTGTCATTATGTGTGTGTGGGGTGAGGCTGTTGAAAAGAATCCCCCTTGCAACTGAGGGGAACAAACTGATTAATAGGTCTTTATGTGCAGTTTACACAAGATATTTTAGGAAGAGTGAAAACTAAGAACCCTTGTTGAATTTATTTGCTCAACAAATATTTATAGTGTTCTTATTGCTGAGGATTAATTAGTGAATAAAGTAGAAAATCCCTGCTTTCACAGAACTTAAATTTTGACGTGAGAAGAAAGACAATGAATAGTGACTAAATAAAACATATAGTAGTAAATTGTATGGTGGTCAGTACCAGGAGAAAAATTAAAAGGGATAGGAGAGGAGGGGGGAAAGGAGTGGTTGGGTATTTTACTTAAATTTTAATGGCTTATTTGTTTTTGAGTAGATAACACACTCACATGATGCAAACATCAAAATAACATGAAAAAAAAATCAGAGTTTCACTCTTATCCTGTCTCTGTTCACCCCATTCTGCCCAATTTCTGTATCTATTTTTATTAGTTTCTTATAGCCTTTTATAGTTTCTTGATTTAGATGTAAGCAGATATAAATATACTATCTTATCTCCCTCCTTCTACACAAAAGACAGTGATGGATCACAGAAGAGAAAGGAGCACTAATCCCTTTAGAAGTTAGGAAGATGAGAGAGAGAGAGTAGCAAAGAAGAGAAAAGAGGATCACTTAGCAGCAAGAGAGAATGAACAACTATGACAGAAAGGTCAAAGAAAACAACTGAGAACTGACCGTGGATATAACAACTTGGAGCTGAGGGTAGCTTTGATGAAGTGCGGGAGCCTGATTAGGGGGCCTTAGGAGAGAATGGCATAGGGCATAGGAATTACAGAGGGTGGGTATAGAAAATTCTTTCAAGGCAGTTTGCTATAAATAGGAGCAGAGAAATAGGGTAGTACCTAGAGGTAATAAAGAGGGGGAAGTGATGCAGGAAAGAGAGGGGAGGATTGCTGGAGCAGCAAGCTTATACGGGCAAAACTGTAGAGAACGAGATACACAAGCGGAGAGACTGGCATTAATGGGAACATGAGCAGGGAGGGAATAAAGGAGGGAAGAGGACAAAGACATGTAACTAGGAAGTAAGGATATCAGCTGGCAGAGGGAGAGGAAATGTCATAGTTGGATGAGATAGGAGAAGATGTGAATAGTGGTCAAGTAGAGCAGGGAGTCGGTGGATCAGGGAGCTGTAGTGCAGTTGCTGGGAAGCACTATGAGCCCATGTGAGTTTATTAGGCTCGTGGTGGTAACTGAGACCAGTCTGTATAGTTGCATGTTTTTCTTTAGCTACTTTTAGTTGCGTGGATGCAGGTGCAGGTGGGTGGAGGGTTGATGTTAGGGGTTGGTGTTGTGCAAGGCTAATCTGATGAATTGAGAAAAGTACAACCGAATTCAAAGTGTCTGCAAAGAAGAGATATAAGGACCCGTGGAATCTAAAGTTTGTAGAAAGGTATTTTGGTCAATGCAAAGGTGGTCAGACCTGTGAACTTAAGTCCTGTCTGTGTGAAAGGCTTTTTGGAGTCAAGAATCTTAAAGACAGCAGACTGAAACAATAGGAGGTGGTCAGAGAACTGAGATAGGAATAGGATGCAGTTATTAACAGTGACAAAGTCTAGAGTATAGTCAATGGGGGCATTGACTGGTGTCAGCTGGGATCGAGATGTTTGGA
This sequence comes from Marmota flaviventris, assembly GCF_047511675.1. Lineage (NCBI taxonomy): Eukaryota > Metazoa > Chordata > Mammalia > Rodentia > Sciuridae > Marmota > Marmota flaviventris. The sequence continues at coordinate 101,347,542 of NC_092502.1, read as the reverse complement.
GAGGGGGTTCAAAGACCCGAGAGGCCCGGATATTGAAATGTGGTTTGTGTGCAGAGTGGAATCACCAAAAACTATGAGAGGAGTTGTGTTGGAGAAAGTGAGCTGGTGGCTAAGATCTCCAGAAGGTAGGAAGAATGACTAGGACTGTGTGGATGGCTGCAGAAAGGAAGGCTGAGGAGTGGCACATGATCACATTAATAACATTAATAACAATAACAATAATAACATTAATTACAACCAATAACAATAACTTTTAATTTTTTAAAGTTTTAATTAAATTAAAAAGTAAAAAAAAATTAAAGATTTTTTGTTGAAAGGAAGGAGGGACATTTCCTCACGTTGAGTGGCAATGTCCACAGCTCTACTCAAGTATGTCAGCTATCCTAAAGGGCCTGAGTTGTAGCTCTTGATCACTGGGAAGCACAGCTAGCATTTTGATGATATGTCAGTCACCCAAGAATGCCGTTTTAACAGTTCTGATGGCTGTGGATGGGATGGAAAAACCACACTGCCTGATAATGATGCTATTAGAGTCTGTGCCATGTTGATTTTGGGTTGCACCTAGTGGTTTGTATCCATTGGTTTGCTTAATCGGAAACATGAAAGGCTAGGTATAGCATATTGTTTAATTTCAGAATTGAGATATTGTGCCTCTTTTGGGGAGGTGATGCAAAAAAGCTTTTCCTATAGATGTAATGGTTTACCATACCTAGTCCTAGATAGATTTGAAGAGATATGCTTTTAAAGGTGAGACTTAGGGTGTTTCTTGTCGTTAACTGTTGTTTAACTAGATTCCCTTTCCTTGCCTTTGAAATTGAAGCCCCAGGCAAGTCAGTTGTTTTAGATTTCAACGCAGAGTTTATACTTAAGAAAATGTAATCTGCCTAATTCTACACAGCACTGTTTCATCTGTCTTCTAAACATCCAGGTATCAAAATATGAAGCTGGATGTATCAGTTAGTTTTCAAGGTAAGATAGAGCAATACCTCCCGATAGAGGGAATTCTCTGCTTATAGACTTGGAAGGGCTGGAGGAGTAAAGCTGCCCCTGGAGTATTGAATTTAAGGGCAGAGCACCATAGGTGTGACCCAGAGCTTAGGAAACTAATGCCATGACCACTACCACCATAACAGACCTATGAAACTGTTCCTAGAAATGAAAATACAACAGGAATGTGGTCTCCTTCAGTCTTCCATGTCTTGCCAAGTGCATGCATTGGTGGAAATGCAATTACATCCAGAGGATAGATTCAAGGAAATCTGGGAAATGCAGTTTTAGCTTGCCATTCTCTCTGCCTAGAATGAGAGTAGAATGCTGATTGAAAGACAATCTATAGGACTTGCCAACTAGATGTGGTTAGAAATCCTTAGATAATAAAAGGATTCATTGAAATTTCTATAAAACAACAACAAAGTCATAATCTTCAAGCTGTATTCATTTTAGTTTTAGAAATAGTAAGAACTTTTTTCTTGAGGTTTGTTGTAATAAATTTTGATACAAATCAAGGTATCTCATTGAGATAAATAATTCTGTATTTAATTGTACCAGTGTGTTAGTTGAGAAAAGCTGTCATTCAAAGGCTCATTGCAGTGGGTTAATTCTAATGAGGAGAAAGAAAAAGATATTTTGACTTTGGTGCTTACCCTTCTTGGCCATAGTAGGAATTTAGATCCCTAATTTATGCATAGTCCTCATTTTAGTATCTGTGTGCATTTCTTTTCAGAAGAAGTTTACATTTCTGTATTGAGTAACTTAGGAATGGTTAGAGTCCTGTCAAATTTTTCACTGTGTTTTTTTTGCCCTCTACCTCCTTCTATAAAAACTCATTTTTGTGAGAGAAACCTTTTCTTGAGTTTTCTAGAATCAAATACAAAAAGAAAAAGGATCATAATTTTAATTTTATGATTATCAGTTGAAGTGCTGCATTCTAACAGCAGAAAGCTCACTTAAAAATGATGAAGAGGGTCATAAGACAGTGATTTGGTTCTCCAATATTGGAAGCATAGCTCAGTTTTCTTTCAGTTTTTGAGGTTATCTAAAAGAGAAATGCCTTTGTAGAGGCTAGTGTAGTCCACATTATTATTGGGTGCACAGTTTGGTGGCCCTGTGAGACTGGTACATCATATATATAACAGACACTCTATAGTGACTAAATTGTATGATCTTCCTGTTTTTTCATAGTGAAACCATCATGTTTCTTCATGAAATATTTCACCAAGGACTAAAGGCAAGGATTGCAAACTGGCCTACTTTAATTTTAGGTAAGTGCATTCATTATTTTCTCATGGAATGGCAACAGATAGAGTATAATAACTTGTATGTCATTTGGCCTTAGCCGTCTGAATGTCCCTGTTGACATTGGGTTTCCTTAGCCACCGGGAGTCCGTGTCATTGCACTTTAGGTTCTTTGGGCCCTGCCTTAGCAGTTAGCTTTTGACTCTTTCCCTTTGTCATAGGTAATTTGGGGCTGGAGTCACTGTCTGTCTCTGATACTTTCTATCTAACACAGATAGGTTATTCAGGCATGAGGACTAGGGCCCTATGTTGTGTGATGCCTGGTGCTGGGAGCCCATCCTTGCTCTTCCTGTTGAGTGTAGATAATTTACCAGGCACCAAGGGAAACAGCATGTTTACTTCTCTTTTCCAGCTGATCTGTTTGATATTTTGCTCCCCATGCTGAACATTTATCAAGAATTTGTGCGAAATCACCAGTACAGCCTCCAAGTCCTTGCCAACTGTAAGCAAAACAGAGATTTTGACAAACTCTTAAAACAATATGAAGCCAACCCTGCCTGTGAGGGAAGGATGCTGGAAACGTTCTTGACCTATCCAATGTTTCAGGTAAATTGCTTGGGATGCGTTCTATAAGCCATTGTAACTGATGCCTACTGTGATCAGCACAAGGCATGTAAATACATATAAGTATAAATGAAGAGTTATGCATCATCTGACATTGTCTTAAGCCTGGCCCTGAAACAAACATGTCTTCTGTCTAGAGTATAAGAATCCAGGCATTCTTGGTGATTTGAAATTAATGATTAACTAATTAATTTTGCAGTGCTGGGGATCGAACCCAGTGCCTCTTAAATACTAGGCAAGTGCTCTACCACTAAGCTACATCCCCAGACCAGAAAGTAGGCATTTTTGAAGCAAATAATTCAGGAATGAATTTTTTGAAGAGCAGCACAATTTTCTCTTTATAGAAAGATTCCACACAGACTTCTTTCATTGGAGTCTCCTCCTCCAGCATGTTTAAAAATATTATTAGGTTTACAGAAATAGGATTCTGTGCAAATGTTCCAGTTTGTGCTGGTTGCATAAACGTTTTTTGGGACTGCTCTGACTGGGGGAAGAAGGCCCCTGTTTGTGGCCCATCCCCCCACCTTGTCTTGGTTGCCATTGAGTTTCCTTTGGCTGCGGCTCCGGGGAAGGAAAGGAGGACCCCCTGGTTAGAGAGGCTCTGGAGACTTCAGAACCAGAGGCCCTCACTCAGATGGCCTTGTAGAGTCGTGGCTCTGACCTGAGATTCATTTTTGGGGTCTAGAGCAAACCAAGGGATCAAGGCCACTTGGGTCTTTCCTGTGTCTGGGGTTTTGCCATTAAGAGCTCTGGAGTGAGAATGGCAGAGGCCAAAATGTGTATTGAATCTCCTGTTCTTTTGAAAACTGTCGATTCTGTTCTTTTGGAAAGGCATTGAGTGTTCCCATTGTGGAATTTATGGGGCTTCTGGTGAGTCCTCCAAATTGTCATGTGGCAAACCAATTCTACTAATCATGTGTGTTATGGTTACTGTGGGAGTTTTGTCCTCCTGAGCAGGTGGCTCTGACCCAAGGCCCATCATTTCTTAGCCTAAGAAAGAAATGTTACTGTGGTTCTTAATTGTTTATCTTTAAGTTTGTTAGTACTGCTTGAATTCCTGGAAGTTGCCACAGAAATTTAGTAAGACTTTTTTAAAAACCAGAAAGATGCATTTGAAACCACTTAAGTATAGTGAAATTTTATAATGTTATTTTTGTTTTTTCTATGGAACAAAATTGTTTGAACTCTTTGCCTCTCTGAGGAAATATTTCACAAGAAAAATTTTGAACTTCTATTTCATTACATTCATAATTGGAATTTTAGGTTTTATTCACAGTGAAACATTTTCATATAATGTATAATTCTTCTAACCTGTGATTTTATTTGAATTTTGAATTTGGGGCATTAACCTCTAGTTGTAATTCAATATTCCAAATTTTATCTATTCAACTGTCCCAAGGTGACTGTGCAAAGGTAGAGTTATGACAGGTACACGGGACATTCAGAGAGGGACCTAGTTTCCTTCTCACAGCCCACTGAAGTTTTTCTACATGTTATTGCATTTGCTCTTGATTCTTTCAGTGATTTAAAGTAGCAGAACTGCACCTGCCCTGGAGATGGGGTGCCCAAGTACAGTTGAATGTGGGGACCTTGGAAAGATCTTTGGGTTTCTTTAAAAAGTGGAGACATTCTCCTCTACTAGATTTTAAAACCAACAGCAGTATTTTGATTGATCATAAGCAATCCCCATTATGTCAGAAAAAGGACATTAGGTTGGGGAATCTCAAGGAGACCTGACATCTCACTCACCCTTTGGTCCTTGCTTTGGGGAAAATAATTGAAAAAACCTTAATCTCAAAGCATACACAGCTGAGCTTTAGTTATCTCGGAGCACTCTAGCTCTCTGGCTCTTCAATCCCAGGGGGGCTTTACTGGTTCTGACAGTTTGGGTGGGGTAACCGTGTAGTTACCGAAGGGAGCCTGGTGTAGTTTAGGAACCCACCCCCAGACTGTGGTGATCCCCAAGCCCTAGAATCATTAGTTGTAGGCTCAGATATTGAGGTTCTCTGGCTTGTTCCAGGGTTCCAGGGTTACAGCTTGTAAGAGCATTTGCTCTGGGAGAAGCTTCAAGCATGAGGGATTTAGTCAGACTCAATTCAGCCGCAAAAAAAAGACAGGGGCTGCGGTTGTGACTCAGTGGTGGAGCGCTTGCCTAGCATGTGAGGCACCACATAAAACTAAATAAATTAAAACAAAGGCATTGTGTCCACCTACAACTAAAAAAAAAAAAAAAGAAAGAAATGAGCAAATTGAAAGTGCACTGAATTGTCTTTATTTGCTTCTTTGTAAGTATTTTGAATGTACCCAGAGGAGAAATCATCAAAGTTTGCTGCCTGAGGGCTTGTGCCCCTTGTGTCTCTCATCTGTCTTCTTTACTTAGTGTTTTTCCCTGTTGCCTCTTCCAAAAAGAAGCCATATGAACCAACTGGGGTGCTAGAAATTTGAAACTGCTTTCTTACTGGGTTCATTCTATCTTTCTTGTTCCCTTGTGGACCTTTCACTAATGAGGTGAAATAGCCATGAAGGTGTTGCTAACTCAGAGGGGTCTCCCCTCTGTGTACATTGAATTAGCAGTAGTACTTCTGCCTTACTCCCTCATAGGGCTGGACATCCTAGGATGAAGCTAGGGTACTATCCAATTTTAGCTGTAGGGAAACAATGGTAGAGGTGACCCAGATTTATACTGTCCGGGGGGGGGGGTCTCTGGCCTAAGATTTTTCTTGAGCCTAGATATGGGGGCAGAAGGAAGGGGAGAGGTAATTGTAAGCTTTTAGTCCATGTACCTCTAGAAAAGAAAGGGTGATTTATATTCTACATCCTTCTGTGCCTTTTGTTAAGTAAATTAGTTATTGCTGTTAATTGAGTCATATTGAACTATGGAAACAGGGAGGAATTGTAGAATTTGGATGGTGCTGTGAAATTATTCCCAACTGAACTGTCAGACCAGTAAGTTCAAGTCTTGCCAAGGAATTTGTTATGGAAAATAATATAGTCATTAACGTGATTTTTATTTAGCCAAATCAGTGGCTTGACTGGTATTTAGATTGGCCTCAGCAGATCATGAAATCTGCTCCTGGTGAGAAGAGCACTGTTGGATGTTCTCTGGAAGGTAGTCACTTGCTGCTCTATCTAGTGATTTACTGAAGAGCGAGCTAATTAATGTCAGTGAAATGACAAGTACTTGTGCCATTATTGAAAGCAGAGTTATGATTCATTTAGACAGTTACTACGATTCTTAGGTCTTCTTCTGGAGAAGCGATTTGTAATCAGCTCTCCAACACACAGACGAGCTCTTTGCAGAATCTTCTGCTCCTCAGCAAACTTCCTTTGCCTGCTTTTTGGCAGTGTTAGCCCTTCTTTGTTCCTCCACCAGAAAGTAGAAAGGGCCACTTACCAAATTCAGCTCCATCCACTTAATCTTAGCCAGGGAGCTCTTTAAAATATATTTAACTAATGGAGGAGGATCTCGAAGCTATTGACTAAACTTAGTTTTGTGGGGTTTCAGTGTATTCTAAGTAGTCAGGCTCTCCCACTCCTGCCCCTTTGTTATGAAAAATTGAGTACATTGGCATTGATTGACTTGGTTTTCTGTGGAACTGTTAACTTTTTTGCAAACTTTTATTGATCATGGGATTGTACTAATGAAAGGGATATCTGAATGCATATTTACCCCAGAAGACTGCTGTATGTGGGACAGCCCTAAAGAAGTCTATAAATGAAGAGGCAGAAGGTCTCCTCTGTATACTCTACGGTTTCCTGTGTCCTGCCTTCCTGAGACCTAGGGGTCTATCTGTGCTTTCTGAAACTGTCACTTGATCAGCAAGTGCAGTTCAATGTTTCTGCTAATGGGCTTGATGCCAACTGTGCTAGTGCACAAAGATAGCCACTCAGAAGATGTGAGTAAATAACCCCTTAAAGCTACCCCTGCACAAGAGCAGAAGCAGATCCACAGATAGAGCCACCAGCCCCTCAGGACAGAAAAGCTGCACACAGGGCTGTGGCAAGCTGTTTTTCTGTTCTCATTTTCCAAGTTCTTTAAAGTTCTGACTGGGGCTCTGGGGCTCATGGAAGTGATCTAGTGAGAAGGCTCTGCGGGGAGCTGGTGGGTGCCCCATCAGAGCCCGGAGCATAGCTGCAACTGTCATTTACCATGAGGCTGCCTTGGGCAAGTCACCAACCTCCTCACACTTTATTTCCTTACCTGGAAAGTGGAGAATGAATCCTTATGTTGCCGGAGGACCAGACCCATATACAAAGCCCAGAGCATCCCTGAGCACAGTAGGCAGTGCTATGGGAGCCGTGGCTCATGCCACAGTCTCTGCTTTCTTTTTTCGTATCAGGGATTAAACTCAGGGGTACTGGACCCCTGAGCCACATCCCCAGCCCTATTTTGTATTTTATTTAGAGACAGGGTCTCACTGGTTTGCTTAGCACCTTGCCGTTGCTGAGGCTGGCTTTGAATTCGAAATCCTCCTGTCTCAGCCTCCTGAACCTCTGGGATTACAGGCATGTGCCACTGTGCCTGGCCACAGTCTCTGCTTTCTAAAAAAAACTATTTTATAAACCAGTGAAGCCTGAGTATGTCAAATCATTATAACCTGATCTCTACTCTGGTCTATAAAAACCCTCACAAGGTTGGTGGAGTTTCTGCCTTTAAGAGAATTCAAATAGCTAGTCTGTTAATAAACAAAAGTACAAAGAATGATCTAATGAAACAATGCCTTTTACTGCCAAAGGGTGAATTGAGATAAAGTAGGATCAGAATGTTGAACATATCTTCTCTGAAGTTTTAAAAGAACTTTGCTTTAGGATTATAAACTTTAAAAAAATCATGTAAACAGACAAAAATATCTAGAATGCAAACATCAGAGACTTCAGATTATGTTTCCTATGAACCAGGTTTTGAAAACTGCTATTTGAAAATTTATGGTTTTATAAAAAATGAAAGAAATAATAGTTTCTTTGAGCTACAACACTTTATTATTTATGATGACCTTTACTTGTGAAGTTTTTTTTTTTTTTTTTTTGGTGTGTGTTTAAATTTGAAGCATGATTTGTCTTATGTGTTTGTGTGTGTGTGTTTTTTTTTAACTATTTGAAAAACTGTAAGAACAGCAATGAGTTTTTCAGTGTAATGATGGCACTGTAGAGAAAGTCCCTATGTCACCCGTCCTGACCTTGCTCACGCTGGCCTTGTTTACGTTTAGATCCCCAGGTATATCATCACACTGCATGAGCTCCTGGCTCACACACCCCATGAGCATGTGGAAAGGAAGAGTCTGGAGTTTGCTAAATCAAAGCTAGAGGAGCTGTCCAGGTATGCAGAGAACTTACAGTAAAGGCCTGAGATGGGAAAGCAGCAGTTGAGTCTTCTTATGTGAACCCAGGAACAAGAAAGCAAAACCTAAATCCAGTGGCTCAGAGTCACCTCAAAGTTTAATGCGAGCCTGTGAGATAATACTGAATCATCATTCACATTAATTTTAACCAAGGGAAAAAAATATATCTTTGAAAAAGCTTTTATAGCATGTGAATTTTATGTAATTGAGATTAGGCGTAATTTGGTTTAAGTTTGGAAATGTTCCCATTTTTTTTCATCATAATAGAAAAATGACTTTCAGTTGCAGTTTTGTATTCAGATTTGATAAAAAGGTGGAGAATGTACAGTTCATTTCCTAATGGCTTGTTATGGTTATGGGCACTTATTTACACCTCTGTTTCTTTGGCTTCTCAGGGATAAATGGTATAAGGGAATTAAGAGAATTTACTGCACCTCTAGGAAATTCTACTAATTTCAATGAAGGGAGCTGTAGGTAAAATGATGTGTTGCTTTCCAGCTGCATTCAAAGCCAAGTTTTCCAAGGATGCTCACGATCACTGAGCCACTTACCATTTAGAATCTTCATGCACACTGGTCTTGGTTTGGGTCACAACCTGTTGAAGCCTAGAACTTTTTGAGGCCCAGTCTTTTTGCCCCAAAGCCCCAGTTAAATCAATAGGAGTTCAAAACTGAGCTTCTCAGGTGCAGCTCTTCCTTGTTTATGTGCTAGGGAGGTCACTGCTGTCTCACTGCCATCCCTTCCATCTGTGTTGTCTGACAGGGTGATGCACGATGAAGTGAGTGACACAGAAAATATAAGGAAAAACCTTGCCATCGAAAGGATGATAGTAGAGGGCTGCGACATTTTGCTGGACACTAGCCAAACTTTCATCCGCCAAGGTAAGTCCTTGTGAAACAGGCCCATGACTTACGTCTGTCACAGTGTCACTGGCAGATCCAGGGATGCATTCTGGAGCAGGTCTGGTTTAGGTGTGTGAGTGCTGCAGTTCCCACAGGACACCCTTGTGGCCTTGACCGAGGCTGTGGTTGAGGCCCACCTCTGTGCTGTTTCTTTTCAGGGGCCATGAAACACAGCAACACAATAATAGTAAAGCACCAGTGGGACAGTAAGTTACACTCTGACTGGACTCTCCTCCTCAGTGGACCGGACATTCTCTACAGCTCCAAGGAGGACAGGTCGGTCTGGCCAATTGGAGTGGCAATGCCAGGTGGTGATGATATCCAGGCAAAGGCCCAAGAAAAACTTGAATTCCTCAAAGCCCTTTCACATAAGAGTGGGGACAATGTCCGAAGTGAAAACAGCTGTCTCTTGTTCCCATTTTTCATCAGCACTTCTGGATCAGCCCCACAGGATATAATTTGATTCAACTGGTAATTGAATTCCACTTACCAGATGGAATCTCTCCTGATCGACCCTGACCATGCTTTGGCAATGGTGAAGTTGTCCTGTATGTGGAATGTACTCTGGGGTCATCACCTGATAAATTAAGCTTTTGAAGAATTGAAGATATTTGTGCCAGACGCTGTGGAGAAGTAACAACTGGACAGTGCACACCCTCCTCAGCTCTTATTTGAAAGTGCAAGAAGTCAACCCCGTCCGTTATTTTTAAGTGCTTAGGTATTGCGGGAGGGAGCAATTGACCTAGTATCTTGCACACATTTACAGTTGTGTACTTGGTGAGGAGTGGAGCATAAATTTGGAGCTCGAATTCATTTCTGGTTTTGATGTGCCAGTATCATTTGAATAGACTTGCATTGCCTTTGCCTACCGTAAGAGGCTGCTTAAAATCTTTTATTTTACCTCATCAAACTGAATATTGTGCTGTGCACATTAATTTTCATACAGAATAGTTTAAAAGTTTAATGCATGCCATTCTATTTTCCGTTATTTATTTACAAGGAAGGAAAACACACATATGTTAAAGTCGGTAGCATATTTTGGGAAATGATTCCTTCTCCCATTTTTGGCTTTAGATACTAAGTTTTCTTTAAATAATAGTGAAATACACTGCGAAGAACATCAGGCCTTTGCAATTCCCCTTCTACTCCTTTGCACAGACTGTTCTCCGTATTGGCTGCTGCTTGCCCAGCACTTGACGTCTCTGTGCCTTCATCTGTGCTGTCCCCAGCCTGGGGCCAGGAAAACCCTAATCCACCTCTTTTGTGCCTTCAAAAGTCTGCTTGTCTGACCAGGCTCAGGTCAGATATCTTTAAGGAGGCTTTTGATGTCCTCCTCCTCCTCACTCTCCAGTTACAACCACTCAGCCTCCCTCATCCTTTCCAACGCCCTATGCTGCTGGTGCATGTGTTTTGTCCTTTTGTGTCTGGGTACTGTTTGCATGTCTCTCCCAGGAATTGTAAGCTTTAAAGGGCAGCATTTACAAATTTTTCCTGCCTTGCCTTATTTCGTATGATGCTTTACAAGATAGCTACCAAGAAAATGGGTATTGAACTAAATCGAACTATTTGTTGAATTGCAATTGTGACTGTAGGATATTTTATGTTTGTCTTTTACTTGGAGACACCGAAAATGCCTACTAATTGACATGTGCTTTATAGTATGCAAGAATGGAAAAAAAAGTTTCTGTAACCAGAGGACAGTTTCTAAAAGGACTTTGGATTGAGTGATATTTCTAGAAACGTGACTGTATGGGTGTGAATTTGAAAAAGCACCGATAATAAAAAATGCTGGAAGATCTAATATGTTGACTAGGTCGTATGATTTTCCCTTGTACTTGGAGAAAAAAAACATCATGCACCACTTCTCCCTAGAAATCATGTCCATGTTATTTATTTCTTGTTATGTGCCACATATTTAAGGAACTTCTGTTAGCTATTACTATTTGTGATGTTATTATTGTATTGATGTTGACATGATGGTTTGCTTTTCAGTGGTATTTTTCTACAATTCTATCTAGTTATTCTGTTTTGAAATTATTCAATAAAGATGGCTTCTGAATATCAGTCCTTAATCTCAAAGTAGAAGGTGGTCGATTAAGACCATTTGGAAAGTGTGCACTGATTTGCTTTGGTTGCTCCTATTCTCATTTTTTTTTTTTCTAAATACTCTTAACAGGCTTTAAGACCCATCAGGCTGTTTTTTAGATTTTATATGCCTTAAAATTTCAAGGTATTTTATGTGAAACAGACTATAATTTATCTCTGACAGTGTGCTAGTATTTGTGTTCATTCTAGTGTGTATGTTTGCACATGTCTGTGCACACTTTGAACCTTCTATGAATTTTTATTCTAAGAAGTAGAAAAAATCAGTCATCTAGGTCCTCTGAATTTACTTTCTGAAATCTAATAATAAATTTTGTTGAATACATGTATAAATATCAGAGGCAATAAGATGAAGATGATACAGGTCAAATCTTGCCTCCCTTACTTCCTTGCTGTGTGATATTGGGCAATTTACTCTACCTTTCTTTGCCTCTGTTTCCTCTCCTTACATTGGAGTTAATGGTAGCACCTATCTTTTAGGATCATTGCTGAGATAAAATGAACTGATGTTCACAAAACCTCCTAAACTAGTGCCTGTGAGATTATGACATTCGCTTTAAATACTAAGATCCAAATTCTAGAATGAGTTTCTATTTCTGACAACATGAAATAAATATGAATATTTGTTAGAAGATAAAGGCTCTCTAAATTGACATTTTGTACAAACCCATATGCATTGTCAACATTGTTTTGTGGACATGTAAATCAGGAAAATTAAATAAAGGTGACAATACATAGTGAAATGTCTGGACACAGTGGTGCATGCCTGTAATTACAGTGGCTTGGGAGGCTGAGGCAGGAGGATCGTGAGTTCAAAGCCAGCCTTACCAATAGTGAGGCACTAAGCAACTCAATGAGATACTTTCTCTAAATCAAATACAAAACAGGGCTGAGGATGTGGCTCAGAGGCCGAGGGCCCCTGAGTTCAATCCCTAGTACCTGCCCACTCCTCCCCATACAAAATCATAGTGAAATAAGTTTTAAGAAGGAGATGTGGACCCGTCTGGCAGTTTAGTTATCCCCAAACTCTAAATTATGTGCTTTCCAAACACCAGTGTTTTTTGGAATTGTAGCACAGGGTTTAGAAATAATTACATCTTCACAAGAGCCTAATCCAATAACCTGGAACTGCTCTTCATTATTTTTTTTCTTTCCACTACTGAGTGGAATGAAGACTAAGGGAATTAGCCAGTCTAGATGCCATTGCTCAGGAATTCAGTGATTGAAATCACAAAATCTCTGTTGTAAGTTGACCCCAATTAGATAGACTGATGATCAGCATGCTAAGGACTGGGTCATAGCTATGGTGTATTACTGAGGAATTTCAATTTTTTTCTCTCATTTGTATTAACAAAACAGAAATATTTTCTTTAATTCTCAGGACTATGTCAATCCTAAAATGAAATGTGAAAAAATAACCTACTTAAAATGTTGTTTTCCAAGCATTTTACTTTATACAGCAAACTGTTGAAATTTCTGTTTTTAATTCGGATGTGTAAATTTGTGTCCATACCTAATGCACATATTCCCCTGCTTGGGTATGAGGTGAATACTTACCGATTAAGCATATCAATGTATGGTTACCAAGGAAACATCTATTTTTCTACTTCAGAGCTGAAATTCACATAATTGCTAATATATGAACTAAGAGTGTGCTCTGTCATTTCTAACTTAGAAAGTCATTAAATTGCTAGAAGCATTTATCAATGAACATGTAATTACTGATTTTTCACAGACTTGGTTATAACCTTACTGAAAATGACTTCCCAGCCTCTTTGTCCACCAAGACATATGTCCAAGCCCCAGTCTTTGGCTCAGCCCTGACTGATCTCCCTGGGTGACTCCCGGCCACCAGTGGCAAAGGCAGCACCTACCATCTTTTTCCATCTCTTCCTATTACAAGTTTTAGTTTTCATGTTGTCAGATTCATCTTTTGAGTAGGCCCCTCACTTAGGAGTGACCTTAGGAGAGCTACTTAGTCTCAGGCCTCAGTCTCTGTAAAACTTGTATGTGTGTGGGGGAGGGGGTGGAGGAATGGAGTCATGTTCTCTGAAAGGCCTCCTGTGCTCTTATTCCCTCCCCCAGTGTTCCAGGAGTACAGCTCTTTTGCGGCCATTACCTGCTCATCCACTTTCCTAACCTTCCTGCCTTCTCTTCTCTCCATTGCTCCTCTACTTTTCAAATTTAATCCTTTGCTGCCTGAGCTGTCTGCAGTTTTCTCCCACCTACCTCACCTCCTCCATTCGCTTTCCTCTTGCCCAATTCTTTCACTGGAGTCAGGGCTTCTCCTCACCCTTTGATTCTCAATCCCACTCCCTCTCCCAGAACTGGTACCTTGCTATTCTTTAGGCTCCAAATAGCTGCCTATTGTCTTCAAGGATCCCACCTAAACACTTACCTAAATTGTTGGTGTGAGATCAGGGCATGGAAACGTAGGTCCTTTACCACCCTGTACATTGTTTCATCTCTGTTAAAAGTTAGATGCAATTTAGAATATTCATATGTGAATATGAAGATTTTGTGATTCACAACCATACTTTCATTGTATTAGGTATGTGTGTTCTTTATGTAAAGAATTTTAGTGTTTTTTCCCACCACATGTAGAAGCAATTTGAGCTCATTTAAAATATCAAGAAGCCCAGAAAAAATAAAAGAGGAAAATAAGGTTGCTTGCAATCTCCTTACAGTTAATATTTGAATATGCATCTTATTGTTCTTATGAGGCCCACATGAGCCTATGTAGGGCTGCATTTGGGGTAGGTGGTGAATTAACCAAAGAGAGAAATATGACTAGCTCAGAAGATTTCAGAAATCAGAACCAAGGTGTTTGCAAGAATCTTGCTTGGCTTTTTGATTTAATATTTAATGTATGGACTGGAATATTTTTAGAGTGAGGGAGGTTGTTTTTAGCGTATAATCTAGAAATAATCAGAGGTAATCTCAGTATTATATAAAGTCCATGCAGAGCTTCTCACATTGAGTGGAGGAGAGCTGTGCTCACAGTAGTGTTCTGGGTGGAGATTTTTATGTGGTTTATTTTCTATTTAGATTCCACAAAGAATTTTTATCACACATAATTTAAATGCAGCTTGAAATATCTGCCCTTTAAAACATAGTCCTAAACTAAATTGTACTGAAATACCTAATTTATGTATTTTTATAATATGCATGCATTCTGTTTTTTAAAATACAAGGTAAATTATATAAATATGCTACTTATCTACCTTCAGAAATTCAGAAAGAATGATTTCTATCATATTATTATATTACCATATGTAATTATATAATTTTTGTACTATTAGTAAGAATAAATTGACTGGAATCAGATCTCCGAGAAGAGATAGTAGAAGTGCCTTGTTCTTGGAGTTCAGTTTGACCCTCTTTCCAATGTATGTTCCAGTCACAAAAGTATTAGGAACAGTTCAACCCTTAAAATACAATGCATTGTTTCTTCTTCTCGGAGTGTAGGAGACTTATTTGTTCTGATGATGCATTAAATCTAAGCTTGGTATCTTGGGAAACAGGCCCTTGTGTTTATTGCCAAGAGCATGGTCCTCACCTGACAGAATTTTAATTGCTGTGTATTCTTCACTTTTGTAATCACCAGGTTCTCTTATACAAGTACCTTCTGTTGAGCGGGGGAAACTTAGTAAAGTTCGCCTGGGTTCACTGTCTTTGAAAAAGGAAGGAGAGAGACAGTGCTTCTTATTTACAAAACACTTTTTAATTTGTACAAGAAGTTCAGGAGGAAAACTGCATCTGCTCAAGGTATGGGCTTTCTGTGACTATTCCATTTATGTTCCCAGCACTTAAGAGGTGTTGAGGTTAACTCTCTTGTGACTTTCCCATGCCTGCTATTAGCCTAAAACAGATTGTCATGACTGCATAAAGAGGGAAGTACAGTTCACAGCTCTGGCACTTACTTTGTTGACATTTGAATTCAAAGTAATAGAAATGTATTTTAGGTATGCATTATCTTAAAGAAGTAAAACAATAAAATAAAAAACCTAGACAAAATTATTATTAGTGACTGATGAGCTACAAAAATCTGGTCAAATCATTGCAGAGTACCCACGTGATATTTGCTGACTGCTATTTTATCTTCCTGTGGACCAGGAGTCAGCAAACCATGGCCTGCAGCTTGCTGCCTATTTTTGTGAACAGTTTTCTTGGAATACAACTCCACCCGTTTGCTTGTTTATCATCCATCTGTGGCTGCTTTCCTGCTAATACAGTAGATTTAAGTAGATGTGATAGAAATGATATGGCTTGCAAAGCTGAAAATATTTGCTATCTGGGCCTTTGTAGGAAGTTTGTCTATCTATACCTTCTGTTATTATTACTTAAAAGTATTATTCAACACCATGATGATGGCTTTCTACTTTCTAAACCACTTACTTCATGCTGGGTGAGTTCAGCCCATTGCTGAGCTATAGTTGCTCTCTGAAGTCCCTCTGGTGCTATCTAGTCTCCCATAGATGAAGTCACTAAAGTTTATAAACACTGAGAGCAAGATTGGGGTGGAGGGGAGAATAGACTAAAATTAAATGAATTCAATTTATATGACATATCTAAGTTTAATTTTGGACTCTATGAAAAATTGTTTGATGTTTTCTTCTGCGGCAATTTGAACATAAGACTTACAAGTCACAGCTTTCCAGCCTATGCAAGACCTTCAGCCTCTGAATGACAAATCGGTTTGTTTCCAGACAGGTGGGGTCCTCTCTCTCATAGAATGTACATTGATTGAAGAGCCTGATGCAAGTGATGATGACTGTAAGTCACATTCTATTATTACTTACAATTATTTTAGGTTTTAAAAAAAAGTGTTGTGTTTGTAGATCTTCTGTGGTTTAAGAGGAACTGCCTAGGAAAGCAAAGGAGATGCTGAGGATAAACTCCCTAAAATCTTTTACCTGTTGAACCATTTAACCTGTGAGCATTTATAAACCGTCTTTCAGAACTGACATTCTATTGAAATTGACTCATGATAGTGATTCTTCAGTGGCAGGCAGAAAGAGGAGTTGAATTAAAGGGTTGGATTTCTATTCATTATGGAAATTAAACATGAAATAAGGAGTCTGGGACCCTAGTCTTGAGTAACCTGCTGCCCTCAGCTATCTCATGTGCATATTAGCTTCATGAGGCCTTCCCCATGCCTAGGAAGCAATGTTTTTGCTGAAATGAAATTTGGGCCCTGAATGCACATGGATCATATTAAATTCAATTGTATAAAAGCAGCTATTGCTCATAGTTTGTATTCATTTCTAATTGTTTGATTTCCACATGTTGAAGCCAAGGGTTCTGGGCACATGTTTGGACACCTGGATTTTAAGATAGTGGTGGAGCCTCCTGATGCTGCCTCTTTCACTGTGGTCTTATTAGCACCTTCGCGCCAGGAGAAAGCTGCCTGGATGAGTGACATCAGTCAGGTAAATAAATGGCTTTTGCTATGATTTCTTTTTTAAAATTTCATAACATATACACTTGATGAGTATTCTAAGAATTACTTTATTTTTATTAAAAATTGACCTGGGGGGCTAGATTCATGGCTCAGTGGTAGAGCACTTGCCTGGCATGTGTGAGGCCCTGGGTTCCATCCTCATATAAATAAACAAAAAGATCCATTGACAACTAAAAAAAAATACTAAAAAAAAAAAAAAAAAATTGACCTGCAGCTGCTATGCTCAGTACTGCCACAACTATATATCTTGATAGGCTGTTGGTGTCTTTTCTTTTCTTTTCTTCTTCTTAAAGTTTACATTTACTTGAAATGTGGTAATTGCATTTTAGTTCCTGGGTATTTTGTAGCATCTGCAAATATAACCACTGCAATGAAGAGTGTTGAAGTTGTCCTGTTAGTAATAAATTCTCCAATGTCGTGCTTATTTGTTTCTGATGTAGGAAAATGGTGAGAAGTACAAAAACAGCCAACAAGGGCTGAGGTGAGAAATCACAATCCAGAATCAAAAGACACACTGTAGTATGAAATTGGAAAATGAGCTCCTGTATTTCATGTAGGAAAATTAGGGAGCAAAATCACTTACCTTTCCTACCTCAGCTAGACCCTGTGAGAGTATTGCAGTGTTTATTTAGGCAATGATATCCTTTGGAAATATTTCAAAACTGGTCATGATTGGATTCCCAAACTCAAGCTCCACTTGAATTTTAGCTCTGTTTGCTAATATGGGGTAAGGGGAGTGATTTTTGTGTGAGGAAAGTCCTAAATTCAAGCTTGAACATGGTGAGTACCTGTAGTCCCAGCTACAGGGAGGCTGAGGCAGGAGGATTGCTTGAGCCTGGGAGTTTGCACTCAGCCCACAAAAAAAGTGAGATTCTGTCTCTCCAAAATAATAAAGGCTTGAGTTAATTCTCAAAGTTGTTAAGACGACTGAGGCAAATGGAAAAGCCATTGTAGGTTTCATAATCTTCTATTTTTCTAAAGAGCTCTAATAATTTATATATAAAACTGAGGTGGAGATGCACTGTATCATAGTTTTTCAGCCACCTAATTAAAAGAAATTCTTTGGGGTGCATTATAATTATTCATAATACTGGGATTTGTTACTGCATATTAACACATTCACAAAATGTAACAATATAATTCGGCCAACTGTGTTTTCTAGTACTTACCCTTTCCTTTCTCTCTTCCCTCCCCTGTCCCCTGCCTTTACTTCATTGGCCTCTCTTCTATTTTTATGATATGTCTCCCTTGCCACCCATCCATTTCTTCCCTTTTTCTCTCTAGTGTCCACATGTAAAAGAAAACATATGACCCTGATTTTCTGAATTTGATTTATTTTGCTTAATATGATGTTCTCAAGTTTCATCCATTTTCTTGAAAATGACACAATTTCATTCTTCTTTATGGCTAAGTAAAACTGTATTGTATATAAATATGTATATATATATATATAAATACACATATATATATGTATAGATAAAGAAAATGTAATATCCATTCATCCATTGATTGACACCCAGGCTGGTTCCATAACTTTGCCTACTGTGAATTGTGCTGCTATTAACATGGGTATGCAGGAATTGCTATAGTAGGCTGACTTTAATGCTTCAGGCTAAATACTGAGGAGCGGTATAGTTGGGTCATATGGTTGTTTCATTTTTCTGAATGATTGAAAACTGAAGGAGAAATAGAAAACCAATTACAATAATTATTTGTATTTTTAAAGAAATTTTATAGTCCTATTCTCATTTTACCCTCACTATGGAAGTCAGAAGACAAACAGAAAATTATTAGTCCCACTTCACAAATGAGAAACCTGAGGTTTAGAAAGCTAAATTGTCAAAGTTATACAATTGCATTGAGATAGAACTCGAATTTAACCTAGATCTTCTTTTTAGTACTTTAAACATCCTGTGTAAGGATTTCTTGTGTGGAATTTTTACCTGATAACCCTATGACTTCTTTGATGGTGAATAAATAGAACTAATTTCTTTTCTGGCTGACAAAAGAATGAAATATGGGATATTTCACAATTTTTCATGCCTAATTACATCCTTCTGATAATTTATTATTCCTTTCATTAGTTCTATGCTGCATCAATTAATAGTTCATTAAGTCTCTCCATATTTGTGATGCATCTCTTACCTAATGAGACTCTGGATCATTCATTGATTTAAAGAAAGATACTCAAAGTTTTACCTGCCTCAAGTATCCAGATGAGTCCTTCTTTCTACTTAGGCTACACTTTGAGGCAGAAGTATTCAATTTCTTCCTTATTTCTCCAAGTTGCTATGGCCAAAATGTTGCCTAGCCAAAAAAAAAAAAAAAAAAAAAAAAAAAATTTAAAAGCCACATTTTATCTGCAGTCGACAGAAACTAGCAGAACGTTGTATCTTTTTGATTGACAGTGATATCACTCCATGAAATTTCTATCTTCACAGAGCCTTGACATTATGTGGCTTTGATTCTTGTGGTTTTCTTCTTTTTCATTTAACAAATGTATTTATGCAGTGATATGATGTGCCAGGTACTATCTGAATACTTGTGATGTATCGTGAGCAAAACAACAGAAAATTTCCTGACCTTGTGTAGCTTACAGTCTAGTGTGGGGAAGACCAAACAAGTAGACAATAAATGTAGTAAATGAGTACACACAGTTAGTGATAGGTAGGTAAGGATTGGGTTACTGTAGGTAGTGTGGCTTGATACAGTTCTAACATGGTGCACTATTGCCTATTGTGAGGCATGTAAATTCCGTGAACATATTTGTAAAGACATGCAAGCCAAGAATGTAGTAGGTGTTGGGGATACCATGTGGACACATATGAATGACTTTTTCTGGAAAGTCGTTCCAAAAAAACAGAAGCAGTGATTTCAAAGATCTGAAAGCTGAAGAATGACATATTTTGAGGGATACTTGAGAGCCAGCTTGGCTGAATTGGAGTGATGAGAGGGAGAATAGAAATAGTCAAAGAGGTAGCAGGAGCCAGATCATGATAGCTTCCATGCCAGTGAATAGGCTTTTGCTTCTACTCTGAGTCAGTGAAAGCTATCAAGGAGTGGAAGCATTCCATGATCTGACAGGTTTTTTTGGGGGGGTGGTACTGCGAATTCAGGGATGTTCTACCATTGAACTATACCTTTATCCCTTATTTCACTAAGTCGCTGAGGCCAACCTCAAACCTGCAAACCTCCTCCTCAGCCTTCCAAATGTTTGGGATTACAGGAGTGCAGCCACCATGCCTGGCCTGCCTGATTTAGATTTTGAAAGGACTACTTTAACTGACTGCCGTGGTGATTGTAGCCTTGAGGGATGGGAGCAAGATTAGAAGAAGGGGGCAGTCATCCAGAGAGAGATTTGAAAGCTCAGACCAGCATGGCAGGAGTGCAGCTGTAAAGACATGGAAGGGTTCTGGTTCTAGTTTCACTTTGAAGGTAGAACCGGCAGGATTTTACTAGCATTAGATATAGGACATGAGAGAGAAAGAAGAGTCCAGGATGACACCAGAGTTTTTGGACTGAGCAACTGCAAGACTGAAGTTTTCATTAACCAAGATGGGAAAGTCTGCTGGGGAATGAGATTTTGGGACAAAAAAATCAGTTTATTTTTGGATATGTTGAGTCTGAGAAGTCTATTAGACAATCAAACTGAGTTTTAAATAAGTGGTGCAACATAGAAGCTAGTGTTTAGGGGAGTGGTCCAAGTGGGCGACTTTTCATCATTCATGTGGTATTTAAAACTGTGAGATGAGATCACTAAGGAAGGAAGTGTAGGTAGAAATGAGAAGAGGACCAGGAACTGAAAGACAGGTCAGGAAGAACAGCAGATGGAACCTATCCTACTCCAGGATAGTAGGAGGACAGCCAGGAAGGGGTGTTGTCGTGGAATCCAAGGGAAGACAACTTGTTGAGAAAGGAGAGCCCACATATTAATTGCTGCTAAAGGCTAGGTAGGGTGGCCAATGTTCTGGGACACTTGGATTTTGCTGGTGAGGGGTTTGAATGGTGGGTGGTAGGGACAGAATGTTCTGCTATTGACTGAGCCCAGCTTGCTGCCCAGAGGCCTGCCTCTCAGCTGACTTGGTCCTCTGCTTAAAGCGTTTCCATATATGGGGGAAATTACAAATATATTCATGGAATTTATAAGCCTCTCAACTGTATATCTTTGGACCCATTTATTATTAATAAGATGAGCCTACTGAATGCTTGAAAAATGTACTGTTTAATATTTTATTGTGCATATGTAGGAGTAAGGACACAAAAGTGAACTAGAAATATTCCCCACATGCAGCATACTAAAATGTGTACCAAAGTGTTTTCCACAGGTAGCCTATTTTAGCTGGACCTGAGAAGTTTTGTTTAAATGCAGTTCCTGAACCCATATGCTAGATGCCATTCTAAACTTCCATGGTTTACCAAGCTTTATTAGATCACTTTTGCACAATTAAATTAAATAACTTTTGCCCTGAAGAATGATTTCCACCTTTAAGGTCCTCAAAATACTGCCATAAAGAAATAATTTTACAGTGTGGCTCTGAGGGTATATATATATATATATATATATATATATACACATCCTTTAAACTTTTTACCTCATTTACTTATTTCTATGTTCCCACAAACTTCTTCACAATGGTTTCTCTCATATAGATATATATCTGTGCATGCATATAAATTTGTGTGTATATACATGTGCACATATATAGTCTACCATGTTATTTTAACACTTTTATAGCTTTTTCCAAATACTTGAAATTTGAAGTATGAGCTGTTTCCAGGTTTTAGAGTTAATATGTACTGTGGTGCTAAACATCTTTGTGCAGGAGTTTTTCTCCTTTCCGAGGTCCCTCGGTATACATTCCCCCAAAGAGTATAAGGTTAGCATAGAGGGCATGATCTCTTCCATGATTTCATCACTGAAGATTTCACAGAGTGCTACAATACTTCAGGAAATGTGTAACTCATCATTTCACTACCTCATCAATAAGGTATCTATGTTATTTTCTTCCACATCCTGCCAAAGCTGAGTTGTGTCACATTTATCATTTCTTATTTCATAGGAAAACGGATTTTCCTTCTAGTGGTTTTAACTTTCATTTCTGTAAATATTGAGATTAACATTTTCATGATTTCTGTTTCTTTTCTGTTCATAAAGATGAACATAAATTGATTAGAAATATTTGTATAGACTGGGGAAATGAATATTTTCTTTCAATTTAAATTATGAATATGTTTTCCATTATTTTATATTTTTAAATTTTTGTCTCTCTTAATTTTTTTAAGTCTTAAATTTTGTATTGTACCATATCATACTAATTATACCTGCTTCTGGTTTTTAAAAAATACTTTTAATTGTAGATGGATGCATTGTTTTTATTTTTTAGTGTGTTGCTGATAATCGAACCCAGTGCTTCACACATGCTAGGCAAGCACTCTACCACTGAGCCACAAGCCCAGCCCCACCTTGAACCAGACAATGAAGTGCTTCCTGCATATTGATACAATATCAGTTTCATATAAGGAACTCTGCAAAATTTAAGACTTCTGACTTGGCCCTTTCTCTTTCTCTCTCTCATTTTAGGAAGGAACAATAACTTGAATGATTAATTACTCCTTTAGTTATACCAGTAAGACCATAATTAACTGTTGGCACCTCCAACAAAATGTACAAATGGCTAATGGTCTCAACCAGTAGTTCTCTCCCTTTTCATCTATTTATAGGGAAAGATCAGAGGCTGACCATTCATTTCAATACAGTGCATTCATTTGCACTTGTCTTACCATCATAAATAATGGTGTGTTAAACAGATTTTGCTATAATTATGAGTGTTAACTAAAATGTAGAATTAAAATTCACCCCTGAATTTCGTGGTTTGGGCAGGAATTCTATTATTTTGTGCCAAAATTTAGACGTGTGTAGACAAATTTGTAGCATACTGGACATGCTTTCTCCCTTAAAATAGTTGCTCTGGAATGCATAGGGAATTTTTACTTTAACATAAAAATGGTGAATTAAAAGAAAAATTGAAGTTAAGTTTTTTTTGCTGTTACTTAGAGGAATTGAGAAGGCAAAAAATATGGTGACACAGTGGACCACTGACTTTTGGACAGGTACTGCCTTAAGCAAGACTCTTGAATACCTCAACATTTGTCCAAGGACCAGTTCCATCAAAATCACGTGAGGTTTTTGTGAATACACATATTCTCAGACCCACCATAGTCATTAAAAACTGAGCTATATTATCTATGATCTGGGAATTGGCTTTTATTATGCAATTAATTTTAATGTCTCTTATAATTAACATAAAGTCACTATGGCATTAAAAATATCTGACACCCTGCTTATTTTTATATTTCTTCTTAACTCAATGAACTGTATTCATTTTCCCAAGACTTCATCATTCCTATCCAACATCCAAGGTCCATGCTTATATAATGATGAACACAGCCATCCTTTGGTATCCTTGGGAAATTGGTTTCAGGATACCAGGATACCAAAATCTGAGGATGCTTAAGTCTTTTATGAGAGATCATATAGCATTTACATGTGACCAACATACAGCTTCCTATATACTTTAAATTATCCTTAGATCACTTAAGAATGTAAATGCTGTGAGAAAAATTGTTATACTGTATTGCTTATGGAACAATGATAAGTAAAAAGGTCTGTTTATGTTCCATACAGATACAATTTTTTTACCTGAATATTTCTCATCCACAGTTGGTTGAAACTATGGATGCCAAACCTAAGGATACAGACAGCCAATCACATCTTCCACTATAAGTATATTCACACACACACACATACACACACACACATATGGCATATATGAATTCTATTGTACTATTGTAGTTTAACTTTTTTTCTAGAATGGAACATTTTCTTCAGTGAAGCTTTATGGAGTCCCAAATAAAAGTGAGATAGAGGTAGAATACTCTGGTTGAAATACAGTTGATGAACCCAAAGCCCAGGAACCCATTTTTTAAATTTCATGCTACACTGTCCTTAAAGCCTGTCTGGGGGAAAAGGATAACATATTAAAAACCACTCCTCTATTCCAATATCATCTATTTATTATCTATCTATCTATCTATCTATCCATCCATCCATCCATCCATCCATCCATCCATTGCTCTATCCCATGATTCATTAGAGTTTGTGTGCCAGGTTTCAATGATCTTTTTACATAACTAAAATATGACTTCTCATTGCAAGGTTTTATGGGCTTTGGTTCAGATTGCCTGTATATTTAGTTCTTTCATCCAGAACTTGAATGCAAAAATTTCTTTTTATTCCTGTTGAAAATAATTTTGATGTTTCACACAATGAATTAGATTTGTGAATGAGACCTGACACTGGATATGAGATATACAAAAATGGTCCCATAAATCAAGTGCTCTCTCTCTCTCTCTCTCTCGATATAAAAAATTAATCTCAAGTTATGGCAGTGAGGACAGTTAAGCTGATTTAGGTCTCCTGAAGCCACAAAAAATAGAAATGTTTAACACAGAGAATCAGCAAAATTAAAAAAAATAATACATAGGTAATATTTATCAGTAGGAAGGGAATCTCTAGTTATCAGAAACTAAGGAACTTAAAGCCAAATCAGAAAGGTTATAAGCCAAAGACTTAGAGACTTGGGAATCATTTTAGGTTGGAAACTGGCCCCAAGCCCTAGGAGTATTACATATAAAAAGGGCAAGAGAAAGCCTTGGGCCCATTAAAGTAATTGAGAATCTCCATTTAAAGCCTGGACATTGGAAGGATGCTCTTGAGAGTGAAACAAGACTTAAAATTCTACTCTTTGGCCCCAGGAAAGAAATAAGGGTGTTTGTCTTTGTCTTGAGTTCTGAATTTTTAAAAATCTCCTTTTAAAAAATGAATGTATCACTTGCCCGTGGATTTGAAATTCAGATTTACAATATTCACATGGTGTGAAAATTTCAAACTGAGAAATTACTATAAAAAGAACTTTCGACTGTTGAAATCTCAAGAAACTTATAGAAGCAAACAAAAATCCACTCCACTGGGAATGTTTCTGTACTCAGGGCTTGTGACTTGAGCTCAAACAGAATCTCAAAAATCCTGTGAGTGAATACCTATCATGAGCAGGATTCAGCAGACACCGAGAATAGATGAATTAGCATGGTAAGAACTTCAGATAATAGGGTGACATTTTCTAGAAGACTGTAGAATAAGAATGCTTAAAATATAATAACATCAATAAAGAAAAGAATTAAGAAAGGAAGAAGCAAACCATAAGGAAAGCATCCATCACTATGTAGAAAGGACAAGGCTAAGAAAACCAACTAGAAAATCTAAAATTGGTAGCTGGGCAAGATGGCTCACTCCTCTAATCCAGCTACTTGGGAGGAGCAGGCAGATTGTAAATTCAAGGCCAGCCTGGACAACTTGGAAACCCTGTCTCAAAATAAGATTGAACCCTTCTGGATTCAATCTCCAGGTGTGTTGGGGGTGTGGACTGGAGATGTAGCTTGGTGGTATAGTGTTTCATGCACAAAGCCCTGGTTCAATTCCCAGCATTGAAAAAAAAATCTAAAAATGGGAACTATAGACATTAATATCACAAATTCATTGGAAATTCATTAAAAACAGCAGATCAATCACAGCTGTTGAGAAGACAAACAAGCAGGTAATAGGTTTATAATGAAATTACCTACAACACAACAAAGAGAGATAAAGCGATGGTAAATATGAAATAGAGATTCAGGCATAGAGAATAGAGTTAAAAAGCCCAACATACATCTAATGGGAATTCCAGAAAGAGAGACTGGAGAGAAAAGAGAAGATGCAATCTTCAAAGTTAAAATGAGTAGGAATTTTCAAAATGGATGTAAAATGAGTCTTCATATTGAAGAAACATAGAATTCCAAGCTGCATATACTCAAATAAAACCTCACCCAGATACACGGAGGTGAAGCTATAGAAGACCAAACACAAAAAGAAAAATCTTAAAAGGTAGAAAGACAGATTACCTATGAAAAATTAATAGAAAGGTAGAAACTTTTTCATAAGGAGAATATATTCATTATATCTTTGAAAGAACAGAAAAATGGAAATCTCTTGAATGTATTTATATAAGATTGAATAAACTGTAATATTTATGTTTAAAATCTATGTTTAAATATGTATATTTAAATCATAGGCTATACAGTAATTAAAATGATGAGTGAATGATGTAGATTAAATATGAATAAATCAAAAAGCAATGTTGGGTTAAAAAATACAAATATATATACATATATATATATATATATATATATATATATATATATATATATAATATATATATATTGCATGTGTGTGTGCATGTGTGTATTTGCGTGCTGGAGAGGAAATTGATTTCAGGGGTGCTTTACCATGACCTATATCCCCAATCCTTTTTATTTATTTATATTTTAAATTTTGAGAAAAGGCCTTGCTGAGTTGCTGAGGCTGGCCTTGAACTTGCAATCTTCCTGCCTCAGCCTCCTGAGTTGCTGGACTTGACAGGCCTGTGTCACTGTACTGGCAATTTAAAAAATTTAAATAACATTGTATGTTGCAATACATAGTGAAATAAAGGAGATAAGAAGGATGAAAGGATACTATCAGTTTTAGGATAGTGGTTATTTCTGTGTTGGAAAGAGCCTAGTGGAATAACAAAAGAAAGGGCTTTTAGCTGTGTTAGTAGTGTTTTTATATCCTTAGAAGAAAAAGGTTGATTTCTAGCAAATATGGCCAAGTATTAATATTAGTTAAGTCTGTGTGACTGGAATATGGATGCCTCATTCTTTTCTGTATGTTTGAATTATTTCATAACTAAACATATAAACATTAAAATGAAGAATAAGTATGCATTCATTTCTTTTTGTCTATATCTCTTAATTTCCAAATTATGAATCCCTACATTTGTGAAGGTAGAGAGGTAAGGAAAAAAAAATGAAGACCTCTTCCATTCTATTTCTTAGATGAATAGTGATTTTTACAAAATAAATATCTTTAATAAGATAAAACTTCTTCATTACTCATTGTTTTGTGATAGTTAATTTTTGATATTAAGTATTATTTTCCCTTTTCAATTCTCTTTTATGTGATTACATGTTTTTAAAGAAATTGTTATTTCAGCTGAGAAAGCACCCTAAAGTGTATTCATATTAGGTGTAAAAAACGAATGAACTATTTTCTCTCTGCTCTCTCAGATTTCATGTAGTATTCTGCCTCAGCTGTTTCCATGTAATGCTGTATTTGATCAAAAATATCTCCTTGTGTCTTGTCTGTTTCTCCTTTGCAAAGCTTTCCCGGGTCCTAAGTCACTGAGCTCTGGATGGGCACAGTAGTAGGTGAGGGAGGAAAGAGGAAATACTCGCTTCTTTTGTCAGTGATAGGAAAGAAAGATCCATTTTGGCTTTGTGAAGTGGGCTCATCTCTCAACTCTAGGCATTTGGCATCGCGGCTGCTGTGGTTACTATGGAAGCAAATTGTCTTTGGATAATTGAATGGGCAGACTGGTCTTGAAACGCTTTTCCTCCTGGTTCCCTCTTTCAGAAGCAAGGGCTGGTCCTTGTCTGGTTTCCAGGAGGTGGATGGGCAAGGCCAACTCGTGGAGGATTGTCTTCCTGGCTATGGATCCACAGCTTTGGTGACTTTTGGAATGCTCTGTTTTTTTTTCTCCTGTGACCTGGTACATGAAATGTGAAATACCCTTTGAATTCATATCCAGGGATATATTTGCTGAGTTTCCAGATTCAGTACTCACTCAATTTCCTTTTTCCCTTTTTTTACTTGTACTCAAGGTATTTTGTTTCACACTGTCAGAGTCCTACTCATGGCAAGTTCTTATGTGTTCGTGAACCATCAGTCTGTGTCGTGCTCTCAAGCCTGTTGCAGTCCTGTGATTGCTGTCTCAGGACCAGCACCTGGCAGCCTGATACCCTTCCAGTCCCTGACTGCAGCCTCTGTTCACTCCTCCTTTTTCGCTGCTACTTCCAGATGAATCTTAAAACTCCTCTTCTACCACATCCCAGTGGCTTGCTGTTAAACATGTGAGCCAATTAAAAGGGTTAGCTTGATTTCAAGGTCCTATCTGGAATCAGGATTTTCTCTCAACATGCTCATAACTCTTGCAGTACATACTCAATTTCTGTGATCCCCAGGGGGTTTGAATCCCTAAGAAATTGGAGTTAATTAAATCTGTCTTCCAAGCTCCTGTCCGGGATGTGGCATTCTTGTGACCCCATCTCTGCCTCCAGCCACCTCCTGTGCTCACCCTCTCTTCACCTGTGCTTCACTTACAGGATGGCTGTCTCTTTGGAGCTGTGTGGGAACTCTGGGCTGGGTGTGTGTGGACTCAGCAGATTCTCACCTCTGTTCTTGCTTGTGTAGTTGTCCTGGGACTGTTGTCTGTGTAATTATGCCATCTGCTTAGAATGTTAAGGGAAACTGAAGGGACATTGTTCATTTTCTGCAAGTCTCACCAAACATCACCTCTCCATTTATCCAGTTTCTGTGTAGATTACCCAAAGGGCACCTTTATTGTGTCCCAGAGACACTGAGGATAGAAAGAAGTCTAAGGTATATCTGGGAAGGTCCCTGGAGTGAAGTATCTCTTCCTCCACTCCCTGGCTAGGTACAACCTCTTTTTCCATAAAACCTTTCCTACATTTCCCACCCAGCCATCCTACATAGCTTAATAGAAACAAAAATAATGTTAATCCATTTTTTCCCATTGGGAATAGGAAAGTGAATGAATTTGAAATGACTTGCTTTATCTTTGAAGCTCCTTCATATATTCTCCCCACCCCCATCTCTCAGAGCTTAACTCAGTGTCTTGCTGCATAAGTCCTTAATAAATGCAAATGTAAGACAGTCTCCTCTGCCATATCATGAGTTCATCTTCTTGGTGCTTTTTGAGAATTCAAAAGACAGACTGGTTTTGATTAAACTCTGTGTCATTCAAAAGACAGCTGGCCATAGTATTACTTTTAAACATATTTGCTTCTGAAAAATTTAAAATTGCCTTAGAGCAGTGGGTCATCTTTAGTTTTTACTTTTATTTTTCTTCTTCTCTTGGATTTATTCAGTAACTCACCAGTTTTTGTTATTTATTTCTTCAAAATATTCATCTTCACCTCTTCTTCTTTATTCCCATGATCTGCCTCATGGGAAGCATTTACTCACTCTGATAATCCCATTCATTCCTCCCCTTTTGCCAATGATTACCTCCGCAAGACAAGTTCAGATCTTTCAAAATAAACCAGGTACCTTGAAACACTCAGTGTCTTCCCAACTTCCAAATTCTAAATTCTCTTTCCCAGGACCTCACTTCTTCAGCCCTCTCTTGCTCTCTTCTCCCTGATACACACAGGTATCAGCTGGCCTCATCTCTTCTGTATTCCATCTATGTTTCCCACTGTGCAGTGGGGTCACTGATGTATATTTTCATCAGACCCTGACTGAGTGCTCTCAGATAGAGGTGGTGTGGCCTTTTTTCAGACCCAAGGATACCCATATACTAGCAGCTTAGCTCCCTGGTGGAAAACTGACTATGTAACTCACTTTCAGGACTTTGGGGAGAATATCATTTTCGACTTCCTGGTCTCAAGACTGACATGAACTAGGATGAGTGAAGCATCATTTATCCAGCCTGCAGAAGACAGTGTGGACCCTTTTCTGAAGCCTGTTCTTGGAACCAGACCAGCTGAGGAAGGATGGGGCTCTAGATCATATACTCTGGGGCTCACCATTAGGGATGTTCATTTAGAATTTCACATTTCAAGCAATGTTGAGGGATTTTACAAAAACGGTTTTGGTGAATCTTGTAGTCACTTTAACGATATTATTGAGGGACCTGTTCACTACATTATTGAACATTTTCTTTATGAGAATCCATGAGATTTTTTTTTCCTCTCTGGTCTCAGACTTGGATTAATTGAATTTGGAGTAAAATGTGATTCTTATAGCTAACCATGTGTCCCTCTTTGTGTTGGCTGCTCCATAGTCCAACTAATTTTGTGGACTACTTTAAACTAAGTATTCCCAACATAAGGAATATGTGTGGCTGCAGTCCAGGCTTCATCCTACCATTTTCCAGATTTCCTCTGATCTCATCTATCTTGCCTTTTGTTTTATTATATGTGTTTTTGTAATCTACCTTGTTAGAATAAGATGGGGTATAAATTCACATATAAGCACATCTAACTAAAGTTGTAGCTAGGTAATTTATTATTTGTTTATTTTATTTTAGTGGTACTAGGGATTGAAACCAGGGCCTTGCATATGCTAGGCAATTGCTCTATGGATGAGCTACCTCTTCATTTCTTTTTATTTTGATACAGTGTCTCAATAAGTTGCCTCTTGTGAGCCAGCCATGGGCTCTGTGTGTGAGCTATGCACATTTGGGGACTGAACTGACCTTGTTGCTGTGACTGGGCTGTGTGAACTATGTGTCCTTTTTGCTTGTTCTGCCTGTGTTCCCACACAGCACCTGAGATGGGTGTGGCTTTCTAAGCTGTCAGTCATTTTGCTGACAAGCAACCCCCTGAAACCCAATCCTTTGCCTTATTTGGGTTGAACTTTCTCAAATGTCTTTCTGCCCTAATAAATTGGGTTTCAGGCATGTTCTCTGTCTTTTGCCTACCTCTCTTGACTCCCTTGTGGGAGCTAGGGCTGAGGAGCCATCACTGAACCCCCAGAAAGGTATTTTCTCTCTCTTTCTCTGGTTATTTAGTAGCCAGCCCACCTGGAGTGACCCTGACTGATTCAGTGAACTTGAGATCCTACTGCCTCAACTTCCTGAGTAGCCTGCATTATAGGAGTGCATTACCATGCTCAGCAACCATAATTATTTAGATAAAAACATAACTCACAATTATTTCTAGATACTATAGTTTGAGGAAATGTATTAAAGGAAGCTTTAAAATATTCTATTTCTATAAGTTAGAATCCTTTATATCTAGTAGTTGAAACACTAGCATAAGATGCGAGGAAAGTAAATTTTAAGGAAAATTTTAATGTTAATTTTAAGGAGAAGCAAATACAAAAATGGTTAATAGACTAAATAGACTGACAAGTTAGGAAACATCAAGGATATTCTAATACACATTCACTCTTTTATGGGACATTGGGTAAAATGTCCTGAAATCAGGACCTACGTGAGGTAATACTGCAATCAGCTTCTTTGTACCACTGAATTGCAATCACAAAGCACTACATGGTATCCTAGTGACTAGAAGCAATTTATGATTTTAAAAATTGTTTACATTTTTTTTTCATTTTCCTGTTTTGTTCAAAGGGAATATTTATGATTCAAAACAAATCCTTCTCTAACCCAAAGTCATTGCAGAGGAAAATTGTAAAATTGATTGGGCACAGATATAAATAAAGAAAACAGAAAATTAGCAAAAGTTCCTGATTTCTCCCCTTAGAAAAAAGATGTTACAGGGCTTTAAGCATGCCAGAAACAGTAGAAATTACACACTGCCCCCTCACCAACCCAACATGGTGCCAATAGAAACTGCTAGACAAACTAGTAAAATGTGGGAATTTATTGGCAAAAAGATACCTGAGAAGTGGGCACAGAGCTGGCTGGTGAGACAAGATGACTTCCATCCAAGGAAGGCACTGCTTCTAATCTGACTACTCTATACCGCCTCTGGTGGCAGAAAGTGAATTTAGCAGGGACCATCAGGATCCATCAGAAGGTATAAAAACCTCCCAAGTCGTGTTGTAATTACCAGAGACTTGTTAAAATGTGACATTATGGTCAGAACTGTTGGGAAACACACTCTGAGAAAATATATATCTATTCACATATTCACAGTATTTATCAGGCATTTGGTAGATGCACGGCTTTGAGATATGGATATTGAATCTGTTCATCAATGTGTAATATTTTCCTGCTGTTGCTGCTGGTGTGCGTGTGTGTGTGTGTGTGTGTGTGTGTGTGTGTGCGAGAGAGAGAGAGAGAGAGAGAGAGAGAGAGAGAGAGACATACACAGGTGAAAAATGAAATTGTGTTTTGATTCTAAACATTTCTAGGAATATAAGATCTGTTTAGATTTTCGTGTGGATTTTAATTGCCTATTTTTAAATTTCACAGTGTGTGGACAATATACGATGTAATGGTTTAATGACTATAGTATTTGAAGAAAATTCCAAAGTTACTGTGCCACATATGATTAAGTAAGTGCAATAATCTTTTCTCTCATGTTTTAATCAAGATCAAATTGGCAGAGAATGTAAAACCTTGAATAAAATAGTCATTTCAATAGAATTCTGCTTCTTATCGAGAATGTTTGCTGACAGTCATGTGATAATTCATGTTATGCCATTATAAATAGCAAGGTTATCAAAATGGTTTTTCATATTCATAGTTTATTGACTTATAGGAAAGAAAAATTGTTTTTCATACTGTTACATACTCCATCACTCAGGACAAAATCCTGTCAAGATGTTCAAGTTTAATATAAAATATCAAAATAGACAGCCAGATGTATCTAAGGTCAGAGGGTGGACCAAGGTGTGGCTGACTTACATGGCATCCTCCAAGTGGGCATGAATCATGTTATGCAGATTTGGCCGTGGAGATACATTTAGACTTTGAACACACCTAGCATGAATCAACTGGCTTGGCCATGGTACCTTCTGTCCCCTGCCTTTATCTGCTTTGGACCAGAAGCTATTGACGTTAGGGCTGTTATCCTTCTGTAAGTGTCTCAGCAAAGCAAGTCTTATATCTTAGAGGGATCCCGAAGAACACTGTAGTTTACACTGAGAAGTTACATCAATATGTGCTAGAACTCTCTGTATTACATTTCGTCTCCATATACTATTTTGTTTTCAAATTCAGAAATTGTTTTGGGAGTGTTTTGAAAAGGACCAAATTGTTCCTTACTTTCATTTTTTTTTGATTAATTGCTTTCCCAGTTCCAAGAGTAAAGTGCATTTTTAAAAAGCAATTTGGTTATATTTTGCAAAACAAAAGGCTTTTTGAAACCAAGAACATGTTTGACTTTCTTGCTTTCTTGTGTGGATATTTTGAGGTCTGACTTGTTTATTCTAAGACAGTAAATAACATTAACTTTGGAAGGATAACTTTCCTCTTCTGACAGATATTAACTACAGTTAGCATGATCCTTGTGGTACAAGTTTGAGAACTTGTTGCATCAGATGAAGGCAGAGTACATAATAGTAGTACAAAAATAGCTATAGAAAAAATATCATTCAATTAAGGAATGATATAATTTAAAATTATTAGTCAAATCTTAAAATATTTTGGGAAGGGCCATTTTAAAACTCTAATGCAAAAGTTACTTTTGCATACAATTTTATAAGTTTTTAATTTGGTATTTTTTTAAACACCAGATTATTTAAAAATGTATGATGCTAAGATTAAGAACAGGGCTGGGGTTGTGGCTCAGTGGTAGAGTGCTTGCCTAGCATATGCGAGGCCCTGGGTTTGATCCTCAGCACCACATAAAAATAAATAAACGAAATAAAGGTATTGTGTCCAACTACAACTAAAAAATAATTATATTTTTTTAAAAAGATTAAGAACAAATATGGAGTGTGAAGACAGAAGGTCCAAATCATGATTTAAATTTTGGATTTACATCATTGGGTTTAGATTTTATTTTCATTTTGTTTTAACCACAGGATTCCAATTTTAATTTTTCACAAAATGATACATATGATTTTTGTTCTTCATGAAAAGTATTGGTTGAAGGTTAGACAGCCATGAAAGTCCAACTGCTTTTGAGACAGATGTGTGAGTCAGACAGCATAGCGTAATTATAACCCCCTACCCCGAGGGCAGCTGAACATCCATTATACATGCATTGTGTTGACCTAAAAAAGGTGTGGTGGCACGCACCTGTAATCCCAGCTACTCTGAGTGGGAGGCAGAGGCAGGAGGATCACAAGTTTGAGACCAGCCTGGGCAACTTAAAAAAAAAAAATAATAACAAAAACGGGCTGGGGATATAACTCAGTGGTAGAGGGCTTGCCTGGCATGCACGAGGCCCAGCCTGCAAAACAATAGAACAATGATGATGGTGATGATAATGATGATGGTGATGATGATGATGATGATGATGATGGAGGAGGAGAGGTGGAAGAAGAAGAATCCTTTAGTTTTGTACCTGACCAGTTGTGGCTTTTGTGCCCACAACAGCAGTTTTACCAACATCCATGTCCATTTGCACCATCACTTTCATACAGACCAAGATTTGCTGCCTTAAGAGTATACGATACTTAAACGAGTAGGAACTGCTCTCCTGCTAAGACGAGATCCTGTCTCTTGGGCTATAAGGATTTTCATTTTTTAAAAATATTTTTATTTTAGTTATTTATTTTTATGTGGTGCTAAGGATTGAACGCAGGGCCTCGCACATGCTAGGCGAGCACTCTACCACTGAGCCCCCTCCCCGCCCCTCCCATAAGGATTTTCTATTAAAGCTAAGAAATCTACACTACACTAGGTGTATTCCTCAAGCAGAGTTAAGTTTCATATATTTACTCTTTCTAGTTCTCCCAGCTTCTTTGAGCCTGCTTGTCACTCAATCAGAGGAAAGAGTGTGATTTTGCCATCTCCATTCCACCTTAAATTCTGTTATTTCTGCTACCCTGTACATCTGTCTTCCTGGCTACAAGCCATGAAAACAAAACAAACAAACAAACAAACAAAAAATGTGTTTCAGAGTTAAAAGAAAAATTATCCTGTTGGAACCATGTCTTGTTATTGACAAGGCAGCACTTTCTAAGCACTTACTTCCTTTTAAAACTTACCGATTGTAATAAGTGATTTGGTTTTGATCTCTTACAATTGCTTTTTATGTTTACCAAAATGGAGTTGCTGTGATCCTAGGAGACTTAAGTAATGCATTCTATCTTTCTTGATTGTCCTTTGGGAAATAAAGTAAATTCTAGTTCAGTATAATAAAAGAAAATTAAGTAATTTCATAATATTTAATTTCTTTTCCTTAAAATGAAAACAGTCACAATTTTGAAGGACAATGGCATAATTAGTTTAATTTAATTTTATGCTTCTGGAAACATGTTTTTTTTTTCCTCCTAGTGTTTTGAATAAACTAATTATAGTCAAAAGATGCAAAGCTCAAAACTATGATTAGAATGCAAAACCACTTATTAGGTGAAAATATCCCTTTAAATGATGTCTAGCTAAGGCTGTTTTCAAAAAATAATATTTGACCTCAACTCTCTTAGAAAATTGAGGTTTTAGGTGGAAAACAATCGGAGAAAAATTGCTTATTTTCATTAAACCATCTTTGGAATCGATTGATGGATTCAAAAACATCACTCAGGTCTTTTTACAAATAAGAACATTAAGAACCAGAAAAATAAACTTGATTGAGGGTTACATAGTGAGTGGCAGAAAGAGCCACACTATTTTCAACAATCTTAAAAAAAATGCACTTGTATATTTCTAAGATCAATAATATGACTAATGCTAACAGGCTACCCTTAGTCAGTTCCTCAGCAGGAGTCAGCTGGTCATTTAAAATGCTCTTTCAGGCCTTCAGAAGAAGTATTCCCACCTGCACTGAGCATACTTTGGACTGGGAAGTTTCCAGGAGCAAGCTAAGAAAGCTATTGATTCCTCTCTAGTCAAAGGAAATAAATATATAATTTAACATCCCTCGAAGTGCCAAAAGGGCTAATTAAAAGTGCTCACAACAAGCCAACTGATTCTTAGCAGGCAGTTGGCTCACTGAAAGTCACTGGTGCCATATCATATCCTTTTAATTAAATGGTGAAATCCAGGACTTTGCTGATTGCTTGTTACATGCAGCAATGAAGGGGAACAAGGGACCTCAGAAGTGGAAGTGAAGGCTACTGGCAGTCTTCATGGTCCACTAGAGAGGCTGCCAGAGCAGTGCCCTAGGGTGAGGAATGGGGGACCCCCAGGTGAGAGATTCCACAGAATGATAGAAGCAGGGTATTTCGTGGTGGCAGTGGTAGGTATTGTTTAGGGGAATCTGTCTCAGAAGCTATTTTTTAAATGAGAACATTTTTAATATTGCAGAATATTGAAAACATTATGAAAATGTAACATTTTCACTTACAATTTATGATTTAAATTGCATTCTGAAATTTTAAATACATTTATAAGCCAGGAAGAATGAAATGAATGAATTAGGCTTTCAATTCAAGGAGTTAGGAAAAAGAATGAGACTAACCTAGGAAGAAAGTATAGGAAAGAAACAATTAAGAACAGACAGTAATCAGTTAATACAAAGAACCAAGGGAGAGTTGATAAATTAAAGAGCCAATTACAGAGGTCAAATGCCAAATCATATAGCAGTAATATCTATGTCTTTTCCTCCTCAGTGTGTTTTTGGGGTGTCAACTGCTATTTTTTAAGCATGCTTCTGATATTTTTAAGCAAAATTCTCTTTTTAGGGCATAAGAGATGCTTTTCCCCTCCTTAAAGAGGGCTTTTCATTTTCCTAATAAAATATGGTTCAACTAGAAAGAGAAGGAAGCCACATAGTGAAATGAGTTATTATTACATCCTCCACAATTAATTCTAGCCTTCTTCAATTATAATGCCATAAAAATATTCCTAAATATACCTGATATTTTTGTAGCCTGCTTTTATGCCTATGTGTCATATCTGCATGTACGATTGTCCATCTTCTTTTGAATGCAGTGGGAAGCCCACACAGGAGTGAGTTTATAAATGCTGGAGGACTCAGTGGCCGAGAAGGGAGCCTTATCCTGGTTTGGTTAACATGTCCCTTTTTTGCACATAGGTCTGATGCCCGTCTTCATAAAGATGATACAGACATTTGCTTCAGTAAAACCCTTAACTCCTGCAAAGTACCCCAGATCCGTTATGCTAGCGTGGAGCGTCTCCTGGAGCGGCTGACTGATTTGCGGTTTCTGAGCATCGATTTCCTCAACACCTTCCTGCATACATATCGCATTTTCACCACGGCCACTGTGGTGCTGGCGAAGCTCTCTGACATATACAAGAGGCCCTTCACCTCCATCCCTGTCAGGTACACCGGGTTTGTCCTTTCAGTTCCTGTGTCACTGTCCACATGAACGGCCCAGGTCCTCAGAGTAGCTCCTAGGGCACTCACTGGCTTGCTTTTGATCTCACTATGTCCCTTGCCCCATTGGAAGGTGGTAAGTAAAGGTCACACATAGGGGAAGAAGTTGAAAACCCCGAAGTTTCCAAGTAGCTTTTGCTTGCTTTTTAAAAAATATTTTTATTAGTTATCAATGGACCTTTATTTATATGTGGTGCTGAGAATTGAACCCAGTGCCTCACACAGGCCAAGCAAGTGCTCTACCACTGAGCCACGACCCCAGCCCCTTTTGCTTGCTTTTAACTATTTGGAAGCAGTCTATTACATTAGACTATTCTATTTTTTTTGATGATGTACTATTCATACTTTAATATACATAAGAATCAGATGGAGGGACTGTCTTATTAAATTACAGGTGATTCAGTGGGTCTAGAGTAGAGCCTGAGTTCTGATAAGTGCCCCAGACACTAGCTGCTGGTCTTTGCAACCTCCGTTTAGTAGTAAGGGTTAGACGATGACTAAAAGGTGTCTGTGTTCCTTTGGCAGGTGCATGACACACATGTGACATTTAGATTAAGGAAAATGCAATAGTAGAAGTGTGATGGTTTCGTAGTCTTTAAATGTAGGGAGCATGTTCTTGGATGACAGTTGGGACATCATCATCACTAGGCTGCAATCTGTTAATAGTGTTTCCTGTTATTTTCAGGTCACTGGAATTGTTTTTTGCTACCAGTCAGAACAACAGAGGTGAACATTTGGTGGATGGAAAATCCCCACGTTTGTGTCGCAAATTCTCTTCCCCACCACCACTGGCAGTGTCCAGAACATCCTCCCCAGTGAGGGCCAGAAAGCTGTCCTTGACTTCTCCCTTGAACTCAAGGATAGGAGCCTTGGACCTGACCACCTCCTCGACATCCAGCAGTCCTACCACCACCCATAGCCCCACAGCATCCCCACCGCCGCACACTGGTAAAGTACCGTTGGATCTTAGCAGAGGCCTCTCTTCTCCAGAGCAAAGCCCGGGATCCGTAGAAGAGAATGTAGATAACCCCCGCGTGGATCTGTGTAACAAGCTAAAACGAAGTATTCAAAAAGGTATTATGCAGCACATTGACTTGATCACACCCACTTTTGCTGCCACCTGCTTCCACACCATTCCTTCTGGAACCTTCCCTCCCTTTCTTCACAGCATTTCTACTTCTGCATAGAAAGTAGAATGGATACAATGGCTAGTTAGAAGAGAACATTCCTGTAGCTTCCTCTAGCCCTTGTGGAACCAGGAGCGGAGTTAGTTCTCCTCATTCCCTACAGTCAAAAGGCTCCCTGTAGGCAGTTGTCAAGGGAGAAATAGTACATGTGGGTGATATTAGTGGAGAGTTCTTGGACTTTGGTGTGAGGCTGGCTGGCTAAAGAGCCTACCAGGCTACTTTGTGGAGAGGCAGGATGTGGGCACCCCCATCCGTGACCTTGGCCCTCCACTCTTCCTCCACCTCCATTTCTGCCCTAAGCACCTGTATTGCTCCCAGCCTTTCCCTGTTGAGCATGACCTAGACAGGAAGCACAAAGATGGCTTCAGTTTAGTCAAGAGGGCAATGATCCATACCATAGTATAGGTATTGGGAGAAAAATCAAAGTGAAGATAGTCTCATTTATCCTTGACATGGCCAAATGGTTTTTTAAAATCTGGATTAGAGCATATATGATTTTAAATTCTCTAACGGCAATCCATTGCTCTTAGAGGAACGTTCTTCCTCCACGGCTTTCAGATCTTGTGAGACTTCAGTGCTCTCTCCCTCTCCAATCCCTGCTCTTGCCAGTGCCCCTCATCTGGTGGGCTTCAGTCACGTTGATTTCCCTTTTGTGTCTTGGGAACCTCTTGCCATTCTGGCCCAGGCCTCTGCCTGGGCAGCCTTACCCAATTGAGCTCCATGAACTCTGCAACCTTGTCTGTCTTGTTCACTCCTGCTTCCTCAGTGCCTCGGCCACTGCCTGGCAGGAAGTAGATTTTTGTTAGATGAGGGAATGAAGTAAAACACTCTGGGAACTAACTCAGGGTGCCTGGTGTGTCACCATATCGTCCTCAGCTTGGTACAAGTGGGGGTTGTAGGCGGCGATCCTTACAGCTTTTAAAATTCAATGTTTCTGTGATGCATATCAACATTGTTTCACAGCCAAAGTAACAAAGAACATTTTTTTTCTGTCTAATATCTGATTTATTTGTTGATAACATAAAAATTAGACAACAGATCAGACAAAGTGTTCAGATTTCAAGGAGGATCACCAGATGGGCCCTTGCTTTTCTACCTGCTGGAAGTATCTATGTGCTTTCTCACTTGGATCATTTGAATAAGCTTTCCCGAGTGAAGTATCTGATGGAATTTTAACTGGAGTGGTTGTCATCATCAACAGTAGCACCCTTTTTAACAAGAAATTCTTTAAATTGACAAGTTAGCAACTATGGAGGAGGAAAGGGGGAAGATAATTAAAAAGTCATTAGAACAACAAGCGTCAGCAAAATCACCATGGATTCTTCTAGAAATAATGAGGCCACGGCAAGCTGA
The DNA here is from genome assembly GCF_047511675.1 of Marmota flaviventris. Classification (NCBI taxonomy): domain Eukaryota; kingdom Metazoa; phylum Chordata; class Mammalia; order Rodentia; family Sciuridae; genus Marmota; species Marmota flaviventris. The sequence goes on along the minus strand of NC_092502.1, from coordinate 101,308,256 downwards.
TGAGAGCGTCAGCTGCCTCATCCAGCACCAGGGCTTGGGCAACACTGTGGAGGGATGGCTTATTTCCACCTTCCCCGGGGCCATGTGGCCTGGGAAGTGTGGGGGTTTCCCAACGTGTGGAAAGTTCTTTCTCCTCCTTTATGGGATTACAATAAAGAGAAGGAGAAATCTCAAGGTAAATGTGGATCCTCATGTTCTTTTGAGTTAGGGGAGCTTTAGGGACAAGCAGATTGGTGTCAGATGTTAGTAACTCTGAGGGTGTGGTGAGATAGCTCCTGGGTCTGGGATGAGGTCTGTTGTTCCACATGTGGCAAAGTCGTTAAGAGTCTCTGTGCCAAGTACTGTGTGTGCTAGAGTTCATAAGGGTAGTGTGTGGTAAATAGGATGGCACCCGACCCCTCCTACTCTACTTATGTGGATATTATAGACACAACTATAAGAGTAGATGATGCAAGGGGTGTAGACAGAGTGCTCTGGAAGTGGAAAAGCAGGGAGAGCATATTTGGCTGAGCAGAATTGGGATGTGTCTTTGACATGAGCCAAGAAAAATAGACATGGATGTTGGAGGGAGGAGATGGGCCATCTTCTGGACAAAGAGCAAAATGGTCACCTTGACCACATTTCCAAGTGCCAGAGACATCACTGCTCCTGAAGGGGTAGCTTTTGCCCTGTTTTGATGTCATGGTCAGCCTTGTAGAGCAGACCCTGTTATTAGTCTTTTTAGGGCTTTTTAGTATCAAGAAAACTTAAACATACCAATAAAAATGCACCTAAGAGATTTCCTTGACCTCTTTCTCCTTCTTACTATCTCAACTATTTTCAAATTAAGATTGTTTATTAAACTACATTCACATTAGAACTCTAGAACTTTCTCATTTTGTAAAACTGAAAGTAAACCCACTGAATAATATCTCATTTCTTCAGGCCCCTGGAAATGATAGTTCTCTCAACTTTTATGAGTCCAACTACTTTAAGAAGTTCATATGAGTAGAATCACACAGTATTTGCCTCAAATGATTTAGAGTTAAGTTTTCAAGAGTTAATTCATGCAAATTTTCATAGCTTAGAAATGTCATTTTGCAGTTCCAGGTCATGTTAAATGCTGAGCTTCTCCTACTCTGGGTAATGGGGAAACACCAAGATTGTGCACAGGTGGGGTCCATGGTCTTTGATGAAGACCACAGAGCCAAACTCTGCTCCAGAGACACCAGCTTCTCTGCTTCCTGGGCTTCTTAGGCACATCCACCCACTAACACATCTCCCCTTAGCTCTCATTTTTACCATCACCTTCCCCCAGAAACCCCACTAATTCTTCCATTATGCTCTTCATTCCTGTCTACTTTGATCTTTTTTTCTTTTCCCTTTCTATAGCTGTCTTTTAATTTCTTTTTAATGCATTTATTTCCCAACGTACCTAGGAATATTAAAGGTGGTAGTACAAAGAGACACATGGTACAACTGGATTAAAATAAAATAGGTAAGAAAATCAGGCAAGGGGGGGGGGAAGAAAAGTTATGTGAGGACAGAGGTATGGCTAGTGGCCCTCAACAGCCACTGGAGCCCCCCTAAGTTTGGTTCTGAGCTTCTCAGTGACAGAATAGAGACAGGAATGTAATCAATTACACAATTCATATCAAAACCAGGAATAGATTGGTTGAACAGGCACATCTTTCCTTGCTATTGAGACTTGGAAAAGAAAACACTGTGAGTGAAAAAACAAAAATGCTTAGAATGAAGACTGGGATTATGATAGATCTTTGGCATTCTCCATAATAGGTAAACAAAGGAACTGTAGACTTAGTTTTTTCTTTCATTCTGCATTGGCATAAGGGCAATACTGGCCATGAATAGAATTAGGGAGATCATGGATGATCTCTTCAGCATGTCTGATAGCTGTGTGTGTGTGTGTGTGTGTGTGTGTGTCTGTGTACATATGTGTGCTGTCTGTGGGAGTCAAGAGGGCTGCTCTGTTAACCCTGTTGTCTAATCCTGAAAATTCCAGTTGGCAAAGAAAAGGGTGACACTGATCTGTCTTTAATTTGAAAGATGTTCACGAGTGCTTTGCATAATGTTAACAGTTAAAAGTTGGCGAACTTGAGTAAGAATCCTGTGCCAAGAGGTGATACATTTTCTGCTCTTCATTTCAGGATACAGCCCCACACAATCTCATTGTCTAATACCTATGTTCCCATGAGGTCCATCCAAGTCTATTGGTCTTTTTCACTGCTATCCACCTAGACAGTTCAGAGCATGTGCTTTAAGGAAGGCTAATTTCAGTTTTATTGTCACGGCAGTGATAGCGCCAGCATTATAATATTTCTGGCAAGAGAACTTGAAATGGCATGAAGGAAAAGCAGAGAAGTAGTACATTTCCCTCAAAATGAGACAGGTAATAAACATTTTAGGTTAAAAATATACAATTTAGTTTTCCCCCAACCTAGTTCCTAAATCTGTTGCAGGTTCCCCAACATTCACTAGTGCCCTACCTTCCTAATACCAGGCATTCCCCCACCTTCTTCTAACTCAGGTGTTTCTAAAAAGCTAATCTCAGCCTGACTCAAATTCCACCCAATGATGGATTCTCAATGAAAGACCAATGGCAGACAAGAAAGCAGAGCCAAAGGGCCGCTTGCTGTATTGGGGCCCCACACACCCTGGCATACACTCAGACCACGGCTGAGCAACTTGTCCATAGCCCACGGCACCAGTGTCTGTTTCTGTGTTCTCAGTTTGAAAATTGCCTGCCTGTGGGCTGAACGTGCTCCCGATTTTAGCATTTGTTTGGAGCTCACATCTGCCCACTCATCTTGCAGGCAAAGCTGTTTGCATGGAGCTGATTGAAAGTGAACAAGCCAGAAGGAAATGCTTCCCCACCCCACCATGCTAGCATGGTTTCTTCTCCCTGTAGGTGCCTGTTAGCTAGCAGTATTATTCTCTGCTTTCCTGCTCTTTCAGGGAATTGGGGTTCTGTTTGGTTGTCTCCCTGGCTAATTTTTTGGGTTCAGCATATTGCCGACTAAAGATTTTCTCATTGGTGTAAGAAGAATGAATGAATGGTTGGATCAGACCAAGGACATGCATTTGGTATTCTGCTTGCTCTTACAGAGCAGATGCCTTCCATTACTGAGTTTTGATGGAGTTATTTAGAAAATAATAAAACTAACAGCTAAGCACTGATTTTTTTTTGTCTGCATCTTGCATCTTTGCCAGCTTTCCTATAATTATGTCATTCAAGGAAAGATTCTAACCATTTCCCTTCCCCAGCTCCTTTGAGTTGCTAAAGATTGAGATTATGGCCATATTTCTAAGGGAGTAAATTATATGCAAGTGTAAAAATGTCTTTATATGAAGTCATTAGGGATTTTGTACAGTTAGTTAGTGAAATCTTGAATGGGATGAAAAGAGAAGTAGTTCAGCTGACCAGGGTAATGAAGATTAGTGGAGGTGAAAATTAAATTAGATCAGTGGGAGTTAATGAACAGCCTACGGAAAAAGAAATGGAAGAATTGTTAGACCTTTGTTAACTTTTTGGTAATATATTTCCTTGGAAGAACATACACGGAGTTATAGTCAACAAACCAGTGGAAGGGGTAAAGAAATGTCATTAGCAGTAGCGTAAGTGTGACCTCAGAATGATGGGACTTTTATTCTAGGGATATTAGCTACAGTAAAGAAGCTCAACAGTTCACTTAAAAAATTTCCACATGCTCTTGTTGATCTGTAGCTATAGCTCAGAGCTACCCAGTAGAACTTTCTGGTAGGATGGAAATGTTCTGTACCTGTGCTGTTCAATAGTGTAGGTGCTAGCCACAGGTGGCATTGAATGGCATTGAATGTGGCTAGTCCAAATGGACAACTGAAATATTTCTTTAATTTTGGTTAAAATAAATTTACATAGTTATATTTGGTGAGTGCTGCCATTTTGGACAGTTCAGCTCTAGATCTCTTAAGAGCTCCCAGAATTTCCTTGGGTAGGCATATTGCTAGAAATTCGAACTTTGGTTCCCTTAAGAATGTGACCAAGGCAAAGAAGTAATGAAGTCCTAATTTGAATCCCATTCTGGTTTATAATCTGAAAAAAGATCCTCTTTCTCCACTCCAAGAAAGCCAAACATTCTAGAGGGCAGGTGATCCATCGCTTAGCCCCCTGTTCTTTTTAACATCTGTTATTGATTGGATGGAAGGGACTGGCCAGGGTCAGTTAGGGTCAGCCAAGGCTCAACAAGGCCAGATGGATACCATTAGAGAAGATCCATGTTTAGTTTTAGTGTCATTAGCATTCTGTTGTGAAGAATGCCCTGATTTAATGTTAAAGTCCTTTAAAATGTAGACTAATATGAAACGCTCATTTCCATAATGTACTTTTCCATTTCCATGCATGATACTAACAAGAAGCTCTGGAATTCATGGCTTGGTTGTTGAAATCTCTGCTGTTTTACAGCAGCAGTCTTGGAGTCTGCCCCAGCAGACCGAGCAGGAATGGAAAGCTCCCCAGCAGCAGATGCCACAGAACTTTCACCTTGCAGGTCCCCCTCGACTCCCCGGCACCTCCGCTATCGCCAACCTGGAGGTAAGAGCTCAGAAAGGCACTCAAATAGAAAAGGTATTTCTGGTTCTGAATCTCTGCTTTGCTTTACTGTTTTATTCCTCTAAGTACATTTTAGTATAAGTTGTAAAATCTAATTGGAAACGAATAATGTAACTGTAGGACCAAAGAGTGGGAAAATAAATGATTAGAGAATGTATCTTCAGTTTGATGGATATTTGTTTGCTCTCATGATTGCTTTGCATTTTGTATGGAATAATATGAATCAGAAGGCATGTCTAGCTTATGACTAGGAATATCAGTGCCATTTTACCAAAACATGGCCAGATTCTGATTCCTTAACATGAGTTCAAGTGTAGTCTATATAAATAGGCTCATCTGGGATATCACAATTTGGGGAAATCTTATTAATGACACTCTTACATCTAAAATAAAGTTTATTTGCATGGGAACCCAACATTATTGCTGCAGGAAAAAACCGGTATGTTTTGTTTATATACGGTTATGAAATTTGTAAAGTATGATCCTGTAATTTGAAAAATCAGAGAAAAAAGTAGGAATCTTTCTTATTCTCATTTTCCCCACTCACTGCTCCAATAAATATATCTAAATAACTGTTTTTTTGAAATTTTTTTTATCCTTAATCCAATTATTTCAAATCAGAAGAGAAAATTATACAATTATGAAACAAGATTCACCCCAAGGTAACTCTAGTAAAATGCAGAGGCATTTTTTGACTTTCATATTCATGCTTCAAGAGCATTTTGGCCAAAGATAAAGTGCATGACTCCAAGTGGGCATTTCATTTGTGGCCTATTCCATTGGTGGACGCTGACTCCAAAAGCAGCTAGAAGGGTCAGGGATAGTTGTTTGTCAGAAGATTTACCTTGATGGATGTCAGCTTCCAGGGCTTTCAGGCTCCTGGTCAATTATGGATCGCTCTGCCATTTAGGTGCTCCTGGTAAATGAAGGTGACAAGCTAGACCTTCCTGGCATGTCATGAGACTACTATGGAGTTAGACAAATCCCTCTACTATTCTTAGAGCCTTGGTCAACCCAGGTTTTGGCAGCTTCTTGACCATTGCCATATAGGGCAAGTCCCTTAGGTTCACTGCAACCTAGAACAATTGTGATCAAAGCCCAGGGTAGCAAGATTCTATCAAAGCAAGAGTTAAATGCTGTTCACTTTGTTACTCTTATGAGAGCTGTTTTATATTCTTATTATGTGTTTGTATTCACAAATAAAATTTTAATTTACGTAAAGATTATTTGAAATTATCATCCTTTTCATGGCTTAACTGAACTCCCCTTTTGTGGGAATCTGGGAATTGAACCCAGGGATGCTCTACCACTGAGACAGGGTCTCACTAAATTTCTGAGGCTGACCTTGAATTTGACATCCTCTTGCCTCAGCCTCCCAAATTGCTAGGCTTACGGGTGTGCACCCCCCCGCCACGCCCAGCTAACTAAGCCCTTTGTTTCTTCCCCAATATGACTAAATTATATAGACAGGAATTTAGGAAGGAGGCTGAAATCTGTGATAATGTGGTAGATCCAAATGGGAGAGAATAGCACCTGTTTCCTCATTGTCTAGCCAACATTTTGCCTCTTTACCTATCTACTTGCCACCTGCTTTTGTGCTTTCATTAAGCAGTACTTTGCTTCTTTCTTTATTTAAAGCATGCCTGTATAACTTCAGGATCAAACTAATAAAAATTCTTCAGATCAGAATCATAGCAGAGTGTTTCCACTAAAAGCCTAGGGGAGGTTGGATCAGCATTATCAGAAACAGATTCAGAAATGAAGGGGGCTGCGAAGACTGCTCAGGCCACCCTTTTGATGTTAGAAGAGCTACACCTAACACTTCCCTACTTTTAAAGGTGTTTTGGAAAGGTAATACTATCAATAAATGATGTAGAATCTTTTAAAAAATATTTCTTTATTGAGATATAAGTCACATACCATAAAATTCACCCCATGAAATTGGATAGTTTAGCAGTTTTTGTGTATTCACAGGGTTAGGCAAATGTAACTACTGGTTAAATCCAAAACATTTTCATCACCCAAAGAGAAACTCTGGACCCATCAGCACCCACTCTTTATTCCTGTCTCCCTCCAGTCCTGGCAACCATGAATCTATTTTCTGTATGGACTCACTTGTTCTGGACATTTAATATGAAGGCAATCATACAATATGGGATCCTTTGTGATTGGCTTCTTTCCCACAGAATAATACTTTTTGGATTCGTTCATGTTGTAGCATGTGTTAGAACTTCATTCCTTTATTATGACTGAGTCATATTTCCTTTTTGTTTATCTGTCTGTCAGCTGATGGATGTTTGGTTGTTTATATTTTTTGCTACTGCGAATAATGCTGCTATGGATCACGCACAAGTTTTTGTGTGGATGCATGTTTTCCCCCTCTTGGTTATGTACCTACAGTGGAATTCCTGATGTACAGTACTACTGTTTGCCTATTAGTGGGGACAGAACAGGGCTTTTGGCCCAACCCTTCATCCAGTGTAGGAATAAAAATGAGAATTTTTCATTCTAGAATAGTGTCCACCTGCTTCATCTTTTCTATTCCTTTCTTTTAAAATAACCAGGACAGACAGCTGACAATGCCCACTGCTCTGTTTCGCCAGCTTCCGCTTTTGCAATTGCCACGGCAGCAGCAGGACATGGGAGTCCACCAGGTGAGTAGGGAGAGCACATGTGTACAGACACATGGCAATTTATATTAAATCAGTGGCTCCCGACTGCCAGAATCCTAATAATGATGGGAGCTTCCAGTTCCTACTCTGAGTCAGTGTGCTTGGGTTAAGACTCATTTAAATAAGCACCTTCAGAAATCCTGTGTTTCGTAATGACATGGATGAACCTGGAGAATATGGTGTTTAATGAACTAAACCAGTCATAGAAAGACAAGTACTGCATGATCTCATTCACATGTGGAATCTAAAGAAGTCAAACTCACAGGAGCAGAGCATAGAATGTAGTTCCCAGGGCCTGGGGTGACCGTGCTGGATGAGTGGGGAGATGTTGTACAAAGCTCACAGAGTCTCAGCTCAAAAGGAGGAGTAGTTTCGAGAGATCCATTTTACAATGTGGTGAATACAGTTAATAATTATGTACTGTATATTCGGAAATTGCTGAGAGTAGATTTTAAATGCTTTCACCACAGAAAAAGGTGAGTGATAGATGTTAATCAGCTTGATTTACTGATTCCACAGTGCATGCACATATCAAAACATCATGTTGGACCCTATAAATATGTACAATAAAATTGAACAACTATGTTAATAAACAAGCATCTTCAAGTGAGTGTCCCACGGGTGGTTGGTGGGCCACACTTCTGAGAAATCCTGTATAAAAGAAGGATTCATCACTACTGCCCTGTTCTTTTATTGTGTTCTGCAACCATTTTAGCCAAGTGACCGAGAACAAGTTGCATTTTAACTGAGTCCGATGCCAAAAGCCTGTGCCGAGTCGAGGGGGAGACTCATGAAGGGGGAGCACTGCTGGAGCTGACTCACGGCTCATTTCCTCTAGCTCCACGGTTCCTTCTGAGTTTCTGTCAGTTAATGTTCAGGGTAAAGAAGAGGCACTTAAAATAAAAGCACCGTGTTTTAATAGATGAAAATTATATTCATTATCACTGTCCTCTTCTCTCATAGGCAAGGAGGACATTATGTTAAAGTGAATCTGTAAATGTTAAACCAGACCTGTTTTCATCTGCACTAATCCTGAGGGTTCCAGTCGAGGTGGGTGGGCTCTTGAGAGGTGGTGTATTTTCCTCCTTAGGCATTTCACCTACCATGGAAGAGTCCTTTTCCAGAGCCCATGAACCTGTGTTCCAATAGAAACTAGAAGGGATTATCTGTGTGATTTATTAGAAATTGCAGAAAAAAAAGAGGTGCTCATAATGAACACAAATTACCACACTAATTTTATATACCCCATCTAAATAGAAATTTTGCAGATTTACCACATTCCACTTCTTGAACACTTTGCTACACACACTTCAATGGATGTGGTCAAGCAAATTGGGGTATTCTTTGCTCCAAATATTCCTGAAGGCTTCTTCCACCAATTCCATTAGCATGACACAAAGTAGCCTATAGTGATTATATCGTATCACTGATATCTTGTCAATGCAGTTGACTTCTATTGTTAATTGCATTGTATAATAATAAACACTTTTCTGGTGAAATAATAGGGGACTCTGCTACACTTTCATCAGAATAAGTCACCAGTTGTGGTTTTTGAAGACCTGTTCCTGTCTTGCATTCTCACAAGCTAGTCTGTCCTTGGCAAATGAGTCAAATACAAGAGCATCCTTGCAGTTTTCCTCATTTAAGTATAGGTTGTAAGGGAAAATAGTTTTTGATCTAATTTGAGATGAGCCCAACTCCTAAGTGGGGAAGGTCCCTTTCCACTTGAGATTGCAGTGAAGACCACCATTCTTACCAGCTTTAGAGAATGGCTTCTCACCTGTCCATGCAATTGCATCTAAAAGAAAAAGAAACATAAACAGTCAGGTCTATCTTTCTTTCTGAACCTCTGCTGCTTCTGCCACTGCCTTTTGTTCTCTTTCTGCCCTGCAGCTGGAGTAGCCTTAGGAAGATGCTCTTCAATAAGCTACCCACTGGGAGGGCCCCCAGATTTGCTAAGCTATCATAGCTACCTTGCTCTGTGCAAGACAGTCTGAGTTCTGGGTGAGCAGACTGCTTTGTCATTAGAATGCTATTAAATGTTGCCAATCATGCAGTTGGAGCCACATGATTTGATTATAGAAGTAAAAGCAATAAGGAATTGGATTTGACAGTGCCCGTGGCTCTACTGTAAAGGCAGCAGGTTGCACGTGAATTGATTTTTGACTGCCATGGTAAGAAAGGGGATGTCTTTGGTAGTAGGACCAGTACGTTCCTGGTGCTCAGCCACTTGGCAGAGCTGGCCCCACAGGCAATTCCACCTGCCTGAGAGAACTGGGCAGAAATGTTTTACTGGTCCTAAAGAATAGGACTTAGAGCAGATCCAAAGAAGTGCTAGGAAAGTGGTCTGGCCTCATTAGCTGGCCAGGGAGAGCATGGTGTGTTGTCCAGGGTGAGGCAGGACCCCGGTGCACAGACAGATATTCCAAGGGAAAGAGTGTTACATAAAAGTCAGGTCTCTATGGACTTGTATCTACTCTCTGAATCAAGAATTGCAGACCCAAAGTCACCCTAGAACCTGGTGAGTTGCACAGGGAGCAGGAAGAAGGTTGATGTCAACACCTTATGCTTTCATTAGCCTCGGTAGGCTTCCTGTCTGCTGGGCTAGCACACTCGGTGGTGCAGCTCTGCTGTGTTCTGGCCCCTTTCAAGAAACAAGGCACGGCCTGCCCAAGCCATGGGGGCTGCAGGGTGAGTTCCCATGATGCAGGTTCCTCTTGCTTTACTCCTCTCCTACCTCCAACCCTGTCCACCTCCAACAAAATAGACAGGACCCTGGCAACCCTGGGTTATAACCGACGATTAATGACTATGCTTTCAAACATTCTCTCCAGACATTGCGTGGTAAGCCATTTCTCTTTAGTTACTGTTTGGAAGGCTTTCTTATTGCATCAAAAAGAATTTCAGATTTGGCATGAGTTTGGGTAGCACATTTCCTTTACAAAGAAGGCAGACCAGAGGCTCCTGCTTGGCCCTGGAACCAGGGGAGAATGATTTTATTTGTGGACAGTGGCTCTGTTCAGGATCACCTGCTCTGCCAACAGAAGTACAGCCTGCCTAATTTCTACATGCATGGAAAAGTCTGGATTTTTTTTTTGTCTTTATTTTTATTTATTTATTTATTTTTATTTTTTTTATAGTATAAACCCACCCTTTCCAAAAATGGGTAAAACACTGTCTTCCATATCATGCCTCCTTTGCTTACCTTAGTCTACCTCTCCCATCCAGAGGACATATGCTTTCTGTGAAGGTGGCAACCTTTTGGGAGATCCTGATGGCTTTTTAGGTAGATGGATGGCCAGTCTTAGGATTTTGTAGCATTATGCTTCCCAAATTACTTCTCCCTGTTTATCATGCTCCTCTGACACAGGCTCACATCACAGGAGCACAAGTGTCATTCATTGTCTCAGCTTTCCCGATTCATTTCAGCTACTTACGTGCAGCCTATCTTTGCTCTGTTTTCTTTCCTCCATACTTCTCAGTATTAGGCATACTGGATAAATTTTATTAATTTATCTTGCTTACTTCTATTGCTCTAACAGAATAAAAGATCCACAGGGGCAAGGATTTTTGTTCATTTTATTTTCCACAGTCGTCCCAATGTCTAGAGTAGTATTGTACACATAGTAGATGATCAATGAATGTTTATGAAAAGAGATATGAATCAATGAATAGATCACACTTTGTAATAAAGTAGATTTGGTGCAGAAAAGAAAAACCTGTACCTGGCTGTGTGTTTATTGTGCTGGAATGTTTTAAATCACTGGATGTTGTTGTTATTCTTGTTTTTTTGTAAGGCAAAATAATTTTGTCCATTTCTCCAAATGACTTGGGAAGGGATGTCAGTCACTGCAACCAGTAAGGGGCTTCTGAGTGACTCTTGGGCTTAGTACCACTTCTCTGAATACCCACAGCCCTGAGCTGAGTATATCCGATCATCAAGAATGAGGCAGCTGGGTAACTTGCTGCCTCATTCTTGGTGGGATATAAGATTTTCCTCTCACACACAGGATTGGAAAGGGCTTGAAATCTGGGGTCACCTTGAGTGTTTGCTGACAGTCAGAAGGCAAGCACTAACCAAACGGTCAAAGCTTCATACTCTCTGTTAATAAGAACTGATTTTGTATTACAAACATATCCACCAAACCAGGCATTTCTTCCTTTCCCAAAGAGGTCCTGTTGTTACTCTCCAGGCTATATTAGGCCCAGTTATAGGTGGATCCAGAATCTGTGGGCCTAATGCTTATGAAAGAATATGAAATTACAGATATAAACCTTCAGGGCATCTCCCAAGACTTTGGAAGAGACCCATACCAACTGAGAGGTCCTAAACCTAAGCTTCATTGATGTCCTGGTACATATACTTTTGAATCTGCTATGGTTTGAATTTGGGTAATCACCCAAAGGTCCAGATGTTAAAGGTTTGGTTCTTGGTGGTGCTATGGGGAGGGGGTGCCTTATGGGAGGTATTTAGGTCACTGGTGGCCCTCAAACGGAATTGTGACCCCATCAGTCCTCTTGGTCTCTCTGCTTCCTGGCTCATAATAGCAAGTGGCTTGCTCTGCCACACTCTCCTCCCCATTGCCATCCAGTGCCCTCCTCAGACACCCAAAGCAGTGGGGCAAACCAGTCTTGGACCAGAACCATGAGCCAAATAAACTTTTTCTCATTATAAAGTAATTGGCTCTGGTGTTTGTAACCCAAAGATGACCGATATGGAGTCCAATTCAGATAATTATTGGAATCACAAGAGCTACAGGCAATTTTGTACATTGGGTAATGGAGCTGGGGGTATGGATGATCATCAACCAGTCATTAGCAGTCTTTCTTCTGAGTTCATCCAAAGGTACATGGTATAATGAAAATAGCAGCACATGTCATCAATTAAAAATGAGCTGTTGACTAGGTATTAATAATATACAGACCCCTGTGGAGACTAGTTGGGTTAGTTTTGGGTAATGGTGAGTAGACCATAATACTGTATGATTTTCTCTCCTAATGTCAAACAAGCCTCCTTTTCTGTGGTGTGGCTTTAAATCTATAAGATTAGGACAAGGGACAATTGGTAAGGTTCTTGTATGCTGCCACACTGATGTATTTTCAGGCATCTGCTCAAATTTCAGAGCTCTGCATAAAGTAGAAATTAAGATGTGTTCACTTCAGATGGCTGCTGATACAGGGAACTTGCAGGTGCAGTTTGGATATAGTTATGATATGAATAGAAATGCAAATTCAATGAATAAATATACCAGGGCACATCATGATACTTACTATAAGCCTGAAACTACAGCATTAATTACAGTTTATGAAATGATCTAAAATGAAGTATGAAAGTATGAGGTGGGTTATTTTTATGGAAGTAGCATTAATGGCAATGGAGGTATTATAAGAAACTCTTGATTATCTGTAAGCAGATTATATAGTTTATAGTTCTATGCAAGTCAAAGTAAATTAGCAAAGTAGAGGATTGGTTGAATGCACTTATAGGAAAATTAATGGCACAGTTACAATTGCTTAGTGAAGTAGTGAATCCTTTATTGATGATTACTTGGTAGTTGACTATTATAGTCTATTTTTCTTCCTTTAAACCAGTCATTGCTTGTATAATCAAGCCTGTAGATCTGAGTTTGGTGTGAGTTGGGCTTAGACCATATTTTAAAAATACTGATACCTGGTCCCGTACCCAGACATTCTGATGGATTGATCTGGGAGACAATCAGGAATCATGATTTTAAAAAATTCTACAGGTGATGCTAATGTGGATGCAAGGTAGAAAACGGTGGAACTAGATGAAGCAAGTGTATGTATGAGTGTATGTACACACACGTGGATGTATGTATGTATACATGTACGTGTGCATATATATGTATATACTAATATTTTACTGAGTCAGTTAAGGATAAAATTTGGTTATTTCTAAATTCTATAAATAGATTTGGAGATAGATTGATTTTATGATTATTCAGTTAATTTAGTTGAAGCACATGGTTGAAATGGTTGGGTCACCCTAACATACTCTCCTACCAGTCTACTATTACACCTAGATTTCATTCCACAGTGTGGTATTATTTTATGTATTTGGTGCTTTAGGTGTAGACTCTTGGGAAGGCTGGTGTGTACGTAGAGCAGATTGAGTCCTATCTGAATCACTGTGAACACCTGACTTCCTCTCTGTGGTCCTCGGATTTCTCATGATTGAAGCCTGAGCGTTGAACTAGTCTACTGATTATCTAGATGCCATCCCTGTACAAGCAACATCCATATCACCTGGAAAATACAGATTTCTAGACCACACACCATCCTACTCAGTCAGATGGCTGGGCATTTTAGCATGTGCTTCAGTTGATTCTGATTCGTGCCAAGGTTTGAGAACCACCGAACAGTATAATGTCTGAGCTCCTTTCCCTGTTTAAAAGTTTATGACTTTATTATTTGTAGTGATATATACATGAAAAGTCTACATTTTTATCTCCTCCCAAGCCTTAAGTATAATTCTATCTTATCTTTTGGTAATTCCTGCATAGTACAGATAATTGGTGTTGTCCAGGTTGTGATTTAAAGGCTCACTTTTCTTCATGATTTAAAGATGGAAGGTAGCCTAGAGTTCTGCACCATGTTAGAATCACTTTTTAAATCTCTAGGTAATAGAAACTGTTGTGGTCGATTTTTTTTAAAGAGAGAGAGAGAATTTTAACATTTATTTTTAGTTTTCAGCGTACACAACATCTTTATTTGTATGTGGTGCTGAGGATCAAACCCGGGCCACACGCATGCCAGACGAGCGCGCTACCGCTTGAGCCACATCCCCAGCCCTGTTGTGGTCATTTTTTACCAGTTACATTTCTAGAACAGCTTTATGGAGAGATAACTCATGTACCATGCAATTAACCTATTTGAAATCTGCAGCTTAATAGATTTTAATATTTTCCCAGAATTGTTCAGCAATCATCACAATTAATTTTAGAACATTTCTGTCATCCCCCAAATAAGCCCTGTACCTATTAGCCATTGCTTCCCATCTATTTCTTCCATCACCCTCTGAAAACTCTAATCTCTTTTCTACCTCTATAGATTTGCATATTCTGAACATTTAATGTAAACAAAAGCATGCAATATATGGCCTTTTGTTTCTGACCTTTTTTTATTTAGCATGATCTTTTTGAGGTTTTTGTAGCATGTACATCACTTGATCCTTCTCATTACAGAATAGTATTCCACTGTATGTATATACTATGTTTCATTTATCAACATTTGTATGCAAGTTTTTGTATAGATGTTTGTTTTTGCTATTTTCAGCACATACTAGAAGTAGAATTGCTGGGTTGTATGACCAGTTTTGTTTAACTGTTTAATAAATTCTCAAAATGATTTTGAAAGTAAATACACAGTTTTATATATCCATCAGCAGTGTATTAGATAGCATTCCAGTTCATCCACTCCAATGACACTTTACTGTGCCAGAGTGGTGCCTGTAGCTTATGATAGAGTAGCCCCAATTCTTCCATTGTAATATTGCTGTCATTTATTTCATTTGTCCATATGCTATAATCACAAAATATGCTGTTTCTATTATCACTTTAAACAGTTACGTTTTAGATCAATTTTATAAAGAAGAAAACTTAAAAGATTTTATTTTCTTTTGTTCCTTCTCCAAGTTTCTGACCTATATCATTTCCCTCTGCCTGAAGAACATTTCTTGTAGGACAAGTTGACCAACAATGAATTCCTTTAGTATTTTTTTTTGCCCAGAAAATTTTTGCATTTCTCATCCCTTTTAAAGGATAATTTAACTGAATATAGAATTCTATCTTGGTGGGTTTTTTCCTTTAAACATTATATTTTTCACCTCACTGTTTGCTTGACTGGTTTCTGATGAGGTGCTGTAATTCTTATCTGCATTCCTATGTGGCTAAAATGTTTTTTTCTCCAATTTCATTTATGAATTTCTCTCTGCCTTTGGTTTGCTCCAGTTGGAATATGATATGCCTAGGTGTGATTATGTTGGTCTTGATTCTGCTTCTCATTCTCTGGATTTTATGGATTTCATGTGTGTTATTTATTTTTGGAAAGCTCTTACCATTATGACTGCAAAGATTTCTTCTGTTCCAGCCTCTGATATTCTAATCTATGGAATATCCATTCTCTGATATTCTAATTATGAATGCTTTATACCTTTTGAATTTATCCCAAAGTTCTTATGCATTGTGGTCTTTCTTTCTTTCTTTTTTTTTTTATGCAGGGAGGTGATGGTTTCTTTTCTTCAATTCTTTTTTCTCTTTGCATTTCAGTTTGGAGATTTCTACTGATCTGTCCAAGCTCACTTTTCTTTTTTTTTTTTTTTTTGTCTTTCTTTCTTTCTTTTTTTTGGACTGGGGATTGAACTCAGGGACACTCCATTGAGCCACATCTGCAGCCTGATTTTGTGTTATATTTAGAGACAGTGAAACTCTCACTGAGTTGCTTAGGATCTTGCTAAGTTTCTGAGGCTGGCTTTGAACTCGTGATCCTCCTGCCTCAGCTTCCTGAGCCACTGGGATTACAGGTGTGAACCACCAAGCCCAGCTTTTCTTCTCTCAGCTGTGTTGAGTTTACTGATGAATCAGTGAAGGCATTCTTCATTTCTATATTAGTGTCTTTGATTTCCAGAATTTTCCTTTGATTCTTAGATTCCATCTATTTCCTTACATTACCCATCTGCTCTTTATGTTGTCTATTTTTTCCTTAAAGCACTTGACATATTAATCATAATTATTTAAAATTCCCTGTTGAATAATTCCAAGGTCTATATCATATCTGACTCAGATTCTGATGCTAATTTTGTGCCCCCTTCATATGTTGAAGTCCTGACCCCTGTTATCTCAGAACATGACTGTATTTGGAGATAGGGTCTTTGAAGAGGTAATTTAGGTTAAATAAGGTCAGATGGGTGGCCCTGATCCAATATGATTGGTGTCCTGATAAGAAGAGAAGATTAGGACACACACACAAAGTAGTGATCAGAGGAGGACATAGCCAGAATCTGACTGCCTTCAAGTCAAAGGAGAGAGGCCTCAGAAGAAATCAAAGCTGACAGTACCTGATCTTTGATTTCTAGACTCCAGAACTGTGAGAAAATAATTGTCTTTTGTATAAATCATCCAGTGTCTGATATTTTTTTTATGGCAGCTGGGGGAACTAATATAATCTCTCCAAACTGTGTTTCTGCCTTTTGGTGTACCGTGTGTGTTTGTGTATGTGTGTGTGTGTGTGTGTGTGTGTGTGTGTACATGCATGCACATATGATGAGTTCCAGGCAGGTTCTATGAAGTAATAGGGATTGATTGAGATAAATTGGTCTGTAAGTGTGAAGATTTATGTTAATCTGGTTATGTCCATGTTTTCTGTAGTTATATAGTAACAGGAGGTTTCAACTTCCTTCTTTTTCTCCCCTCTCTTTGGACTTAGGACTCCCTAAGTAGTCCTTAGAGAGAGTGTATGTTTTCCAGCACTTTCTGCTCTAATCTACCATTGTCATACTGAATCTCTGTTGGTGCGTGGTGTGGGGTGGGAGGAGGAATGTTCTATATCATGCAGTGAATTCCCAAATTCACAAATGTTTCTCAAGTGATAGTGTTTCTTTTCCTGCTTGCCCATACTTTCCTGGCTGCAATATTCCCAACTTATTTCCTTGCATCCCTGACCCCTGTAAGACTATTTTATTTTCTCCATAGGTAAGACAGAAAACCTAAAAGGGACTGGAAAGGGAGGAATGCCCTTCTCCAAGCTGAGTTAGACTCAGGGCAAAACTTTTCCCCTTGAGAGCAGGACTTTGCTATGGAGAAGGTACTGGGCGCAGTTCACAGTGGTACTCTTCACCTCTCTCCACAAGAGCCAAAGAGAGTTTGTCTCCAATCTTTCTGGTGAGGATCTGAGGTGATCTCTATAAGTAAAGCCCATAAAAGTGTGGGAGCTTCCTAAGAATGTGGGCCTTAAGAGCTTCTCAACTCATTCTGACCAACACTGTGGCTCCCAATCATCAAAATGACCATTTGGGTATTAATACCATTTTATGGCTCTAGTGACTTTTGCTTGACCTAAGCAGATCTTGGCTTTGTCTCTCTGGATGTACCTATCTATCCAGATTTGGGGGGAGCTATTTTCCCTGCAACCTCAGTGTTTTACAGTGTCCAAGCAAAATTGTTGATTTTTCAGTCTTTTTCTCATAATAAGCACAGATGTGATCAATTCCAAGTTCCTCACACGTTGGAATTTAAATTGAAAGTCTTACTTGGTGGGATTTTTTTTTTCTTATGTAAGCAGCAAAGAGGTGTTTATTGCAAGCTAGCTCGGTCCTCCGCGCACACACAGCAACTGGTGACACTGAGAGGCCCTGAGCCCAGGGTTTGCAGCAGTTTTATACACTCTTTGGGGAAGGCAGGGACTTCACATACATCATAGCATCTCTTAGCAAATCATCACACACTGTGGGAAAATCGTAAAACAATTCTAAAACATGATTGACACATTGACTGGCGGGAACAAGTTGGGTATGGGTGATTGGTCTGGTGGGATGTTTTACTAGTGATACTACTGATTCTGTAGGTCATTTGGGAGAGAATTACCCTCTTTAACAATATTCAGGTTTTCAATCCATGCATTTGGAATATCTCTTCGTTTATTTAGATCTCTTATTTCTCTCAAAAACATTCCATGTTTTTCAGCATACAAATCTTCCATATTTTGTTACACTTATTCCTAAGCACTCGATTCTTTTCAGTTTTACTGTGAATAGAATCGTTTCTTTAATTTTGAATTTTTATTTCTTGATAACTTGTTGATAATATATAGACATACAATTGATTATTAAAACAGCTGTACTTCTTCCTGTTCAATCTTTATGACTTTTATTTCTTTTCTAGCTTTAGTGCACTTGTGAGAACCAACGTTAACATTTTTATAAGCCTGTTTTTATTTTGTTTTGTCTTGTTTTTGAGTTGGGGGGTCTCACTATGTCACCCAGGCTGGCCTCCAACTCCTGGGCTCAAGCCCTCCTCCCACCTCAGCATGGCTGGTCTAAGCCTGTGTCTGAGCTGCAAGTGCTCCTTTTAGTGCTTATTAGGCAGGGGAACTATACAATGATGATGATATTGATGGTGCTTTTTTTTTTACAGTAATAAATATGATCATGTAAACATTATAACTGGCTTACAAAAATCACCCAGCAAAATTATCTCACAAAGCCATTGGCATTCAGACTTTGAAATAGAAACGAAATCAGCTATAGCTTTACAGGGTTTGTTGTTCATAGTCATGGAGTAATTGTTTTTTGTTTTTGTTTTTGTTTTTTGGTCATTGAGTAATTTTGAAATGAAAGTATCTAGAGGGTTGCTGCTGTTGCCATCATATTTGTTTTGTTGTTGTTGTTTGGTTTTTGTTTTTCCTTTGTACGTACCTGCTCTCTCACGCAGTCCTTGACAGATGTACAATGTCTTTTTGTTTGTCTCTTTCCTGCTGGAGATATTCTAGTATGGTACATGTTTTCTATTTTTTTTTTTCTATTAAGACATTTTCCCCATTATTTCATCAAAAACAGCTATTTAAAGTTTGGGGGATAAGACATTGGATACATTTATTTTTAAAGAAAAATATTATCCCCATTGTTAATGGAAAATTAAGAACTTTGGCAATCCAATTTAAATAATCAATGATCCCAAGCCTTTTCTTTTTTAACTGCCCCCTCCCACCCTCCACACTTCCCGGAATTAGAGTTGTGGAACTGAAAAGCTACATCTTTCACTGGTGTGAATGCAGAGCAGCTAAGAATGCTCAGGGAAGGTGGTCCTTGCATTCTGTTTCTTGAGAGACGCTTACACTGGCAGCTTGATCAGATAGAGCACCTGTTCTGCTGATCCTGTCTTCACTATCCCTCTCAAGCAGACCCGAAGCTCTCCTCCGTCTGGCTTGGACACCCTCTTCCCTGGCTGAGCTGTTCTGCCATGTTCTCTTTCTTTTTTTTTTTTTTTTTTAAAGAGAGAGTGAGAGAGAGGTAGAGCGAGAGAGGTAGAGCGAGAGAGAATTGTATTTTTTAGTATTTGGCGGACACTACATCTTTGTATGTGGTGCTGAGGATCGAACCCGGGCCGCACGTATGCCAGGCGAGTGCGCTACCGCTTGAGCCACATCCCCAGCCCATGTTCTCTTTCTTTGCACTGCCCTTTCCTGGGCTCTGTGCAGACCATCCTCCTCTTCCTGTCTCTCCTAGGTGAAAATACAATGCAAGCTGATTGTGCCTCATCTTGCTGAATTGCTGCTTGATTGCATTTTAGTTCCCTCCATCCAGTGCCAGGCAGGTAGCCTAAGTGGGAAAATGGGGCCAGCACTCCAGTTATAGGGGATGGTCACTGCTCCACTCCCACTGGCCCTTGCCAGGAAGAAATACAAGACGAGCACTGTCAGATGTGTTTTCTCTATTTCTTCTTCTTCTTCTTCTTTTTTTTTTTTCCAAAGAAAAGCCAGAAATTTGGATATTTTATGTGAAATCTTCTGTTTTTAAATTTTGGAAGTGAATACATACTCTTTATAAACACTTTCCAGGCCAAACAAAATACTCCTGTGGGCCACATTTGGCTGTGGGCTACCCATGGTTGACCTCAGATTTACAGTAATTGCTTTCAGCTGGAGTTGAGAGTGGATACAACCAAGATTTCTGGAGACACCCCTAAATATTAACAATGGGCTTCTGAATCTCCTTATTTCCCCTGCCCCCATCTTTTTATTCCTGCAGCTGGGCTGTTTTGTGGAAGGCAGATCTATCATCCCTTGAGTTGACCACTTTGCTTGGAGTGGGTAATCTTATGTCAAAGATCTGAGGGCACCTGGTTATCACCCCTTGTTTTGGAAGAAGATGGCAGAGGCTTTTTCCATCACCTCATTTTTTTTGAATTCTAAAGCAAGTGTGAGACAGGTGAAGGGCTGGCCCAGGTTCTCACCATTGCTGAGAAGGACACCATGATCCATTCACCACCAAATTGCTACTTTCTTTGCCCTGATGTTGCCTCTAACCCCATATTAACTTCAAAAAGAGCAAGGGTTTTCAAAATTTGGATTACTTAATTTAGTTATTGAGTCTTGCTCATATTTATTTATTTATTTCCATCTTCTTCCCACCTTTCCCCTAAGTAGCAAATACAGCAGCTTGGGGACTCCAGAAAGATGGACCCCAAGTGCAATTAGTAGTCTGTGGGGATCTTCTTAGTTGGCCAACAGTTGTGCTGAGGGATCTGTGATTTCTTTCCCAAAATTGCAGAACCAGAGCCATAAGGCAATGATGTGATCTAGTTACAGGAAGCATGTGTCACTCTATTGAGAATTGGATTAAATTTGCAGTAAGATACTGATTTCTGTGGATTAAGTTGTGTCACATATGTACCCCGACATGTGTGGTCATTTTGAGGATTTGTGAGAACGTTCAGCCCTGTTTAAATAGCTTATCTCCACTGGTAAACCTAAAAGAAAGGCAAAGAATCTGGCCTTTTGCCAATATCCATGTTACAAGTTAAAATGGAAACTCCAGGCAGGAATCACAAATTGATTTTCTGTTTCAAAAGCAAAGGCTTAATATCAAGTAGATGTTTTAGTAGAGAGATTGCCAATCGAGTGTGGGTAGGGTGCGATAAGACTCTTTTTTTCATTATCCCATCAAAAACAGCTATTTGAAGTTTGGGGGATAAGACATTGGGTGTCTCTAAATACACTGACCCTCTGCGGATTCTGAGCAGCCTCTCTCCAAGAAGGAGAGACGCTGCTGATGGGAATGTGCTGCACACGTGAATGGTGTGAAAACAAGTCACTGCTCTGCTACCTGCCAACTGGAGATTAGACTTGCTCTCTCCATTGAATTCACTATTGCCTGGTTACTCAGGGCAGAGTGGGAAACAGGCTGTCTGTGTCTAACTGATTTAGTGCTGGCATTTAGGAGTCTACGGTCAAAATGTTGGCTGCATGTAATGTGTCTTGTGTCCGGGCTCCTCTCCATCTTTTCATTTTCTGTACAGTCAGCCCTTGCCTTATTTCTTACACGTGTCCCCTTTCACTGTATCCTACTGTCTTTTTTCATTGGTATGTTCTCAGCTTTTGGAATTCTATACCATTTCATGGAGGTATGTCTTCTTGTTAGGACTGATCACACACTTTGCAGAGCCCAGTGCAGAAAGAAAATGCAGATCCTCTTGTTGCAAAATTTCAAGATAGTGACAGCAGAGGATGAAACCACATGTGAGTCCTTCTGAGTGTGTGACATATGACAGACGAGTTGGCCCTGCCTCTTGCAACTTAGCCAGGAGCCCGGTAATTTTCTGACACATCCTACTGGGTCCTATAGGAAATTGCCTTCTGGATGTAGCCTTCAGTGCATTTCTAGGATTAGATCCTGATTCTGTAGAACTTTTCCTTGGTGAAAAATTTAATAGAAGACAAGCCTCCTTATTTCAACAGTGAAAAATATTAGGCAGAGATAGATCAATTAGAGAAAACAAATCTAAACACAGCACTCCTGATTCTGTGAGGAGAATATACATTTTAAAAAATTAACATACAAGCTGGGTGCAGTGGCACAGGCCTGTAGTCTCGGTGGCTTGGGAGGCTGAGACAAGAAGATCGTGAGTTCAAAGCCAGCCTCAGCAACAGCGAGGCACTAAGCAACTCAGTGAGACGCTGCTCTAAATAAAATACAAAATAGGGTTGGGATGTGGCTGGCTCCGTGGTCAAGTGCCCCTAAGTTCAATCCCCAGTACCAAAAAAAAAAAAAGAAAAAAAAAAAAAGAAAGAAAAGAAAAGAAAAATAATTAAATTAACATAAATAAAATACTTTCAAGAGGTGAGAATGCTGAACATAATCTCTGGCTCTCAGTATTTAATGATGATTCAGAGTAATCAAAAAACACATCTTGTCTTCATGTAAGATTTTTAAAGTCCCGATTCCCTGAATTTTTCAGCTCTTTGAACATTAAGGATAAGTGCACACAAAAAAATAGACACATGAATATTATAAAAAAGCTAAAAATCATTATCCTGAAAAGTTAGAAATTATAGATAATTTCAGCAGTATATAAGGAGAAGTAAAATTTTTCAGTGATTTTCAGTTGGGAAAATAATCAATGATAATATTGTGATTGGGTAGCATCACATCAACCTGATCTCTTAAGTTGATGTGATAAACCTTTTAGTTGCAAAAATCTTTCTAAATCTTTTCTAAATTATATCAAAGATGAAATATAGTAGTCAAAGTAAGCTATGAAAATGTACTGTTTTGACATGGAAGTTATAGAAGTCAGCACAGTTGAACTAACTGAGCCTTAAAACTTCCAGGGTTTATAAGCAAGAATGAGGCTCTTCATCTGCCAGGTGACTATCTCCTGCCGGTTCTTTGTGTGCTTCTTATTTATTCAACAGGCACTTATACCACTTGTGCACTTTCTGGCACAACATATCGCCTATGGCTGGGATACCTGAGGAGGTACCTTGATAACATGAAATTTGCCTGTTTATTTATTTTTTAACAGTATGATTTGATCAATTTCATTCCCCAGTACATCCCCTTTCCCTCTCCTCTCTCCCCCTGATCCTCTTCTTCTATTCTACTGGTCTCTCTTCTATTTTTGTTTTTCAATTTGTTCTAATTAGTGATACATGACAGTTGAATGCATTTTGACACATTGTACACAAATGGAGCACAACTTCTCATTCCTCTGGCTATACATGGTGCAGAGCCACACCAGTAGTGTAATCATACATGTATATAGGGTAATAGTTTCCATCTCATTCTACTGTCCTTCCCATCCCATCTCCACGGCCCCACTCCTCCTCTCACTCCCCTCTGCACAATCCAAATTTCCTTCATTCTTCCTACCTGCTCCCCAACTATGGATCATCACTTTCTTATTAGAGAAAACATTCAGCCTTTGGTTTTTTGGGGACTGGCTTATTTCACCTAGCATGATATTCTCCAGCTGCATCTATTTACCTGCAAATGCCATAATTTCATTCTTCTTTAAGGCTCAGTAATATTCCATTGTGTATATGCACCACATTTTCTTTAACCATTCATCTGTTGAAGGGCATCTAGATTGGTTCCATAGTTTAGCTATTGTTAATTAAGCTGCTATAAACATTGATGTTGCCTGTTTAATTGATTATGAATACACAGTAATTGTGTGTAGTCTTTTCAGAAGATCTCCCAAAGTCTTAGCCACATCCTAGAAATTCTTTTTTTTTTTAATTTTTTTATTGGTTGTTCAAAACATTACAAAGCTCTTGACATATCATATTTCATACATTAGATTCAAGTGGGTTATGAACTCCCATTTTTACCCCAAATACAGATTGCAGAATCACATCGGTTACACATCCACATTTTTACATAATGCCATATTAGTAACTGTTGTATTCTGCTACCTTTCCTATCCTCTACTATCCCCCCTCCCCTCCCCTCCCATCTTCTCTTTCTACCCCATCTACTGTAATTCATTTCTCTCCTTGTTTTTTTTTCCCATTCCCCTCACAACCTCTTATATGTAATTTTGTCCTAGAAATTCTTATCCCATGCTGCCCAATTGGACATTGAGTGAATACACTTATTATCAAAAAATAACAATAACTTAGAGTTGCATGCTTTAATAGGTATACTATCTATTAAGCACTATTATTAGCTTTATATATGTCAACTTATATTGAAGTAGTTATTAGACTCACTTTCTAGTAGAGGACTTTGAGACACATGGAGTTTAGTGAACCACCTAAAGTCACATAGGTAGAAAGTAGCAAATTTGAATCCTGTCATCCGTCTCCTAATCTCCACCCTGCCCTACTTGGATTTCACCAGTACTTTATTGTCTTGGCCCAATGGGTCCTTGATGCTTAAAAAAATATATGAAGATCTTGTAGTATCTGTCACCACTCCTAACCTCTGCCTTACATACCTGAGGCACAACTTGAATGTGATCTTTCAGGTTTCGGTAGTGTTGCCATTTTGTTTACAGAGGGGCATGAATATTTCTGCTGGGTTGCCTGATGATTTTAATACTATGCCTACAAATTCTTTCATACTCCTTCCTTAAAGAGATTGTGCTTATTTTCCCTTTTTATTTAGTATGGCTGGACTTAGTAACTTGCTTCTAATTAGTAAAATAAGGCAGAAATGATTGTGTGTGGCTTTGATCTGTGTCTTGGTCAATCTTTCTTGGATCACTTGCTGTTGGGAAACCAGCTGCCATGTCAGGAGAGGTCCACTAGGTAAGAACTGGGAACTAGGCCCCTTGCAGAGCCACATCTGTGAGCTTGGAAATGTACCCTACAGTTCTAGGGTGGCTTCCATGTGACTACAGGCCTGGTGGACTTCTGAACTAGGAGCTCATGTGAAACCCGAGTCAGAGCCACCCCATCAAGCCTCTAAATTCTTCTCCTGTAGAGACTGTGAGATAATGAATGTTTGTGGGTTTAAGTCTCTTCAGTGTTAGGGCAATATATTATACAGGAATAGTAACCAGTACAGATGGTATTACAGTAGCCAGTAAGCTTTGATCAAATTATTCATGATCAAATTGAGTTGAAGGTGCATATTTTTATTTTGGAAAGAGAAGCACGTCTGGGTTTTTCCCTATGGAATGAAATACCTTGGGCTTACACTCACCCGAATATTTTGAAATCAAAGGAAAGTATCTGAAATTGCCACATAGCTTATATCTACCTCATATTCAAGGTCTCTGAACAGTCTTTCTCTTCTCTCTTCACCTATAGTGTTCTGAATTGAATAGACTCATTTTTGTACTGTTGCAGAGCCAAGAGTCATTTGATTTTAACACAACTGTTGCTTAGCAATAGGAAGCAACTTAATGGCTCCACTCTCTTCTGCAAACTGAGAGGAGCCTCCCTGTGTGGTTGTTGTCTGTCGGAAATACCGAATTTAAAATTGTAATTATCATTTTAAGATAAAATTGAAGCTGGCCTCTGTAACATACTGCACTTACCCTAGCATCTCTGTTGGCCAGGACGCTGGCTGACCCAGTTTGAGGCCCTCTTGCAAAAAGTCGGACTCTTGGATTTATGAGATATTTAGAAGTCTTGAGACAAAGCTGGAAAGAGACTAACAAATTCCTCATTGGTAGCAAAACAGGTGGTTTGTATTCACCATATACTTACTTTGAGATTCTGGAACTGAAAACTTGGCTTTTGCAATGTTGTGACTAGAAATTGGGCCAATGATTTTAAGGCTGTAGAGAGTGGGAATTTCAGGAAAAATGGGGCTGGGTGACCTCCATACCCTTCTCTGCTAGAAAGGCTCCTAGGAATGTCAGCTGCTGAGAATTTTTAATCACAAGGTATAAATCCAGTTTTTCATCAGGGAGGCTAATATCAGGATTAAGAAATCTCTGCCTGAAATTTTTTCCCACTCTGTGGATTCAATTATGCACAGGTTTACTTGATTTTGTTTAATCTTTAATATGTTGTGTAATTTTTGTTGTTGTTGTTCATACCCAGTGCCATTCAATTAAGTTTTCTGAGCAAATGAATGAAAGAAGATCAAATTTGAAAGTCACTAGAGGGACTGGGGATGTAGCTCCGTTGTAGAGCACTTGCCTAGCCTGTGTGAGACCCAGGAAAGAAAGGAAAGGAGGCAGGAAGAAAAGAAGAAGGGGAGGGGGGGAGGGATGGAAGGAAGAGAGGAAGGAAGGAAGGATCCATCAAAGGCATTGCTTCTCCTCTCTAAAAATGATAATCCATTTACAGAGATTAGGTGAATAGTCATAAAGTAAATACCAAATGATCAAGATGTAAACTCCAATAAGCTGATTATAATCAGTATCATTACTGGCCATGTTGTTAAACTCTGGACTTGAAAACTAAGAGAAAATGTCATATTAGCAAAATAATAAGACTTCAGTGCATAACCCTGAAAGAAAAGGTTAATATAGTTTCAAAGTATTTCAGAAATTCTCCCAATTAGCTCTTTTGCAGCAGATTTTTTTTTTTTTATTTTGAAACACTTTCATCCTCTGCATCTACAAGTTATACTTTGTGGCTGCATACTTCCTGGTTTATGTAGCAATCTGAGGAATTTAGCTGGTATTAGATAAAGGTGAGAGAGTATCTGTCATACTGGGCTAAATTAACATTGCCAGGATTTCTACACATGCATCTTAATGAGATGTTATGAAAGACTGATATTGAAGCAAATTATATTCACTGGCTTCAAAAATCTGGAGTTAAAAAGCCACAGAAATTCGAAAATAGTGTAGTTTCAGAGTAAAATAGTGTTATTGTGCTGTATACTTTTGTGTGTGTATATTTGTGTATGTGTTTTTAATAAATGTAACAAATCGCCACTGGGAACCAAATGTATCATTGTTCAGATGGTATTGGATCATCAGCTCTATAGATCCAGGCTGGATGTTTAATTATATGTAGCGTTTGAGTGGCAGCAGCACAGATGTTATTTGCCTTCAATATACCTCCTCTGTACAGATTTTTCTTTGTGTTTGCTTCTAACTTCCAAAATCCTGTACACAATTAAGAATTAATTTGAAAAAGTAGAACATCTTAGTCTGGATAAACTTTCATTTGGCAAATAATGTTTCACTGCCAGAGATTTCCCTGCCAAAGTCGGTTATCTTAATTCCTGCAGATTGTATATAAATCAAGCCACAGTCCCCTTTGGAGACAGGCGATGAATACAGTCTCAGTGAAGGCTCAAGTCCTCCTCCATTTCTTCACCTCCCTGGCTGCAGGGTTAAAGATTCACAACTGATCTCCTCATTGCCTTTTTCCAAACAAGCATTATGCACTTACAAAGCCCTGTTCATATACCTTACATGTATCAACTGCCTTATGGTTAATAAGCAATGACAGGGTGTCCATCTCTGAGAAGTGGGAAGAAACACATTATCCTCCTCTTCCTGGTACATGAAGAAACAGGCCCAATGAGGTAAGGAGCCTTACTCAAGGACAGTTAAAAATCACAAACTTGAACTTGTAGTCTAGTGCTCTTGGTTACTTTTGTTAAGTGGTATTTCAGAGCCCTGTGCCTCTGATATTTTGAGTGACAATTGAGCAGTTAATTGCTATCTATTTCCTATCTAATGATTTTCATGACGACCATGCTTCAAATATGAGTCTCAACTTCCTTTCAGATTCAGTCCCTTCCTGTATTTAAGGAAGTCGTCTTAATTTCTGCAGACTGTGCAGGAATTTTAAAATACTGCCTTTCATTTCTGGCTTCCTTTGTGTGTGCCACAGTTTGGCTTTAATTTCCTGGTAGGGCTCAAAGCTCAGCCCCACAGTGTTCCTGAGAAGGGTTCTCACAACGCTGATTGACATACTTGGAAGACATCTTTAGAGATGTCGAGTCTTTCTTTGTTCTCATAGACATTTATTCAGATAAACATATAAGAGAACAATCACAGCAAATAGAAGAAAACGTTGAACGCACCAGCCAGATTTATTCATTTAACTTGTCATTTAAAAACCCACCCATTATAAATTTCTTTGGAATATATCCTGCAGTCCAACATCCTTTGATGGTGACCTAAAAACAGAAGTCTTTCATTCTCAAAGTTTGGCAGCCCTGTCATATATTTATTTTCAAACATCTTTATGGAGATATATTTCAAATACTATACAAATCACCCGCTAAAATGTATGATCAGTGGTATGGCACCATCATTATTAGTGGATTTCTAACCTTGATTTTTGAAAACTACTATGGAAAACGATTCACCCAGGCCCTGTGATAGAGTCTGAATATCTACTCTTGCTCTTGGCATTGTTGGTGGGAGAAGGATACAGTTAAGAATCCTTTGCCCTTGGGAGTTACCAGTCTAGTCCTGAAGATTGGTACTCCTATTTTTCTTGCATTGAGGATACAAAAGAGGCTGTGTGCCTCTTCTTAAGGGTGGGGCTTGCTGGACAAGTGGCCTCTGATGGCTGGTGTCTTGTGGTCTTACTGTGCAAAAGGAAGTTAATTAGGGAGTGTGGCCCAGGAGGGCCTTAGAGTGGGAAATCAGTGAGAGCACTTAAGAATGACTCTCCAAGGAGTCAGGTTTAAAGAGTATTGTGAGAGTGAATTTTGGTGTCAAGTAAACCTGCATCTGAGTTCCGCTGCTTAGTAGTGACTCAGGGCTGCCTCACTACATCTCATTATCTCATCTTTGAAGTGAGGATAATGGCTGTACCAAGCTTGTAGCACTGCCATGAGGATTAAATGAGATGATCCATGTGCCACTCTTAACTCAATATTTGTTGAGTTTTAGAGATGTCGAGTCTTTCTTAAGTGTTCAATGAATGTTTCCTGCTGTTATTATTTTCTGTTGTTTTTTTTAAATAGATTTATAAGTTTCTTGAGAATAAAAACTGTTGTATTCATCATGGGTCTCCAGCCACTGTCAGACCAGTGTTGAACTGAAATAAATGCAAGCCGCCTTCATCCATTTATTCCTTCCATCTCCTCCTGACTCCCATGTGCATACATGTATGTGCATGCATATATGTGTAGGTCACAGGGGCAAGAATTAATAAAATAACTTCAAAAAAGAGAAGATTAGCTGTGTGTTATCCTATGGTAATCTAATGAAGGTAGTGTGATTTCTGGATATGATTAAGAGACCTGGAAATCACTTTGTTAAATGAATCTATATAATTGTATTCACCACAGATGACTCTGTATATGATGACACATAATGGGGGAGAGAAGAGCCAAGAAGCACAGCAGTAGGTTTTTGCAGTAGTAATGGTGGGAAATATTCAGGATCTGCAGTGGAATATTTGAGAAGGGGAAGGAGTCTGAGAAATGTTAATACAGACATTTTTTATAGACTGTATATAGGCTATGGTGAAGAAGAAGCAATGAAAACCATTAAATTGTGATTCCAAAGCTTGAAAGACTAAGTTAATAATACATTCATGATCTAGTTGACAATTAGCTAAGTGTTAGATGTCAGCAGGAAGTCTAAGTGGGAAGAATCAAAGACAGGGAATTAGATGTACTCTGGAGATGAGACTGTCCAGCCTTCTCACCTCTGGAGAAGCATTTTCTGAGCTTGGTGATGCCTCCTGTCATTTTGGAAAAGTCTTTTGAGGCAGGTCGCTGGTTGCACTGCAAGTTAGAATACCTCATTTAGGCTCCATTCTAGACAGAGTCCAAAGGAGACTAAGGTTTGGGTCCACAGGGAAACTAAATTGGTTTCTTTTCTTTCTTTCTTTCTTTTTTTTTTTTTTGTACTGGGGATTGAACTCAGGGGCTCTCAACCACTAAGCCACATCCCCAGCCCAATTTTGTATTTTATTTAGAGACAGAACTGAGTTGTTTACAGCTCACTTTTGCTGAGGCTGGCTTTGAACTTGCGATTCTCCTGCCTCAGCCTCCCAAGCAGCTGGGATTTCAGGCATACGCCACTGCATCCTGCTCTGGTTTCTTGATAATAAAAATTATATTTGCAGTCTTCTATCCTGAAACTGTCACACTTCTCAGGGGATGTGTACAGATCATTTTCACTGACAAAGATAAGGTCAGGCAGCATGACTGGCTTTTAAGCTCTGGCTGTACTTTTCAGTGGATCAAGGGACAGGCTCTGATTGCCAGTGATATACGGCTTCAAGTTCCAGGTTAAGCCAGTTACAAGCTCATTTGGACACCAGTTTCTTCATCAACAAGAAAGGAATGATAGTGTCTAGTATATCAGAGATCTTATTGATTTTTCAACATAGTAATAATCACAGAGGAAAGGTGCTACGTGAAGACACATTTGCAGTATGAGTTGCAGGATGGCAGATGGATTAAGCTGAATTTTCTATGCTCAGGACTTATTTAAAGTAGCTTTCTTCCCATTGATACTCTTTTTCGGGTTGACTGACCTGTACAAATGAAAGAAGTGTTTCTGTTGTATACCGAGAATTCTGGGAATAGAAAAGCAGGAAGGTTAGGATCAAGGGAATAATTTTTGAGAGGCCTCAATAGCTTCTGAGTTGCTTTATTTCTCCAACTGTGGTCAGTTCTTTTTTGTTAGTTTTTTGTTCCCCGGGAGTTCCTTGAAAATTCCTGTGACAGTGCTCCAGCCTTGCAGGACTGCTTAGACATGCCAGCTACTTGGACTGACGTTCCAGGGTTAGGTTTTGTAAGAAGCATCTCGGAACATATCCAGGGCTAAACTCATTTGTGATCCCGTGATCGCATATGTGTTTCAGAATAGTTTCCAATGCGATTCAACTCAGTTTATGATATTTTAGTCCTGGGTTCTTTTTTATATGCAGTGATTATATTTATTTTCAGTACTCAACGCGCTGGATTTTTCCAGTCAGAAGGGTTTTGAGAACTAGTGCTAAATCTGTGGAAACAATAGATATTCTGCTCAAATTCAAATAAAGATTATGGGTATTAACCTCAGTCTTTGGAAAATTATTGCTGATAACTTGAGGTTGCTATCTGTTACTTCAATGCTATTTTTGCCATAGGATGGTTTAACATATTTAAGAAGAGAGGGAGACCCAAATTTGAGTACTCTTTATTTATTCAATATAAGTAGGTTTTTAGATGGTGTACTTTCTACTCCCTTTCTACTTTAAAACTATCAGATTTACAAACATGGATGACATTATTTACCCCAGATAAAGATTCTGAGATGTATAATTTGCTAAAACTTTATGTGCTTAAAAATAACATGGGAATGGTGGAATAGAGATCTTGGCAATTTTTCCCCAAAAAGCAATGATAAAATTGGACAAAATTACCAAAACCAACCATTTTTGGTCTCCTGGAATCAACCAATGAGAGGCATACAAGAGTATGGGATTCAGGTAAGAAAAGTGGGCATTGATGACATTTAAGCCTGAGTCTTCTCTCATCCCCTTACTCCCAGTTCCTTTGGTGTGGGGCAAACTGTGAAAACCAGCAGCTTTGTTGTTGGAGATTGCTGACTTAATTTGGATTACAATAGAATGTGGAAAAACACTTGTGCTGTTGAGTGTTGTCAGAAACATTAGCAATCTCAGTGACAAACACAGGAAATACCAACATTGTAGATATCCCGAGGTTGTGATACCAGTTGGGGCATGAGAGTAAAATATCAACAAAGGAATTAGAGTTGAAACAGCACATTAGAAAAGTCTTATTTAATGCAAAAGAAGATTGTAAAGGGTAAACAAAGGGGGAAAATGCATTAGACGTTGTAGTAGGAAAATACATCTAATGTCCCCCAAATACATCTGTAACCCAATTGATGTAAATTTTGAAGATGCTATCTTACATGGTGAAGGGAATTAAGATTGCAGTTGGAGCTGAGCTTGCTAATCATCTGACTTTCAGATAGTAAGATTATCCTGGATTGTTCAAGTATGCCCAATATACTCACAGGGTCTCTATGTGTAGAAGAGGTGACAGTCAATGCCAGAGTGATGCACTGTGAGAAAGACCTAACTAGTCATGTCTGGTTTTGAAGGAGACCATGAGCCAAGGAATGAGGGCATCTAGAAAAGGCAAGAAAATGGATTCTCCCTTAGAGTCTGCAGGAAGGAACGCAAGTCCACACCGTGCTTTCAGCCCAGTGAAACCTACATGGGACTTTGACCTCTAGGACTATGTCGTTTCAAGCTGCTGAGTTTGTGATAGTTTGTTATAGCAGCAACAGGAAGACAGTAGCAATAAAAAAGAAAACAATAACAAAATGTCAGATGCAAATCCAACCATATAAAATCCCACTGAATATGAAATGATGAAGCACGTACCTCAAAAGGTAGACATTGTCAAACATCATCAAAAAGTATGAACTAGCCATGTGTTGCATATGAAACCCATTTTCAATTAAAAGACACAAATATGTTGAAAGTAAAAGAGTAGAAAAAATATTCCATACAAAGAGCAGTCATAAGGAACTGAAATGGCTCTACCAATATCAGACAGAATGAAGGGTAAGACCAAAGTTGCTTTGACAAAAAAGGGATGGTTTAAAATGAAAACAAGAAATTCTTCAGGAATACATAATAATTACCAGTGTATATGCACCTAACAACAGAGCCCCAAATACATGAAGCTAAAACTGATAGAATTGAAAGGGCAAATAGACATTTCAATGATAGTAATAGTTAACTTTAATACAAGTTGAATATCCCTCATCCAACATCCCTGTGACCAGAAGTATTTCAGATTTCATATTTTTCAGATTTGGAAATTTTTCAGACTTAGGAATATTTGCATAGACTTTACCAGTTGAGCATCTATGATCCAATAAAACTAAAATCTGAAACTTTAAAAAAGTATTATGTGGACACTCAAAATTTTTCTGATTTTGGAGTATTTCAGACTTTGGATTTTTGACTCCCACTCTAAATAATTGATAATATACACAGAAAATAAAAAGAATATAAAAGACTTGAACAACACTGTTAACTGCTTGACCTAATAGACATTAATAGACTACCCTGTCTAATGAAAGAATGTCTTTAAGGAAGACATGAAAATGTCTCCATACTTTAAGCCACAAAACAATTTTTAATAGATTCTAAAACTTACAAAAGTAATTTTTGAAAATTCAGTGGTATTAATTTAGAAATAAACAAATAAATTTGGAAAATCTTGAATTTTTGGAAATTAAACAACACGTTGTTGAATAACTCATAAATCAAAGAAGAAGTCATGTGGAAATTAGAAAATATCTTGAAATAAGTTAAAGAGAAAATACAATCTATCAGATTGGATTCATGGATGCAGATAATCTTGGTGTTTATTTTTACATTATGAACTTACAGCTTTCAATTTATACCTTAGAAAAGAAAATTAATTTCAAATCAGTAATCTAAGCTTCCACCTTAAGAAATTGGTAAAAGGAAGTAGACCAATCCCAAAGCAAGCAGAAGAAGGAAAAACTTGGTAGAGGTGAACTGTGAATTGTTCTAAGTCTAGGATTTTCTTTAGGGCAAGATTTTCAAGAACTAATTCAATTTATTTGTTATAGCTGTTTCAATTTTCTGTTTATTTTTGAGTCATTTTTGTGCATTTGCATCTTACTAGAAATTTATCTACTTCGCCTCATTTGTTGTTGTCTCCAATTCTCTCCACTTTCTTTCTTGACCCTGACTGACGTACAGTGGCTGGACTGCTCTAGGAGCTGACCAGCTGCAAGGCTGAACCCACATTGGGGCCTTGAAGATCCCTAGGTGCTGATCAAGTTTGAGGCTACTGCCCCAAAGATTAACTGTGTTCTTAAACATTTAGAAACTAGAATCAGCCCTGAGATGAATTCCTTAAACTCCCATGTAAATCCCACAACTTAACCCTTTAATTACAACCTACCTGGGTAGAATATCTCCTGCCTATCTGTTTAAAGGACTCTAAAGCCCTCTCTACGCAAGTTTACCTAATAAATGCTTTGGACTGATCACCCTTGCATTTTGTCCTTCTTTCTTTGGAATTCAAATCAGTCCTCATCACAGGATGGTTTGGAGCAATTCTTTGTTGAGATCTTACTGCTAACACATTTGAGGTGACTCCAGCACAAGTTCACCTGGATAGATTTTTTTGCCTAAAATTTTTTTCATATAATTTTCTTACAGTTGTTTTAATTTCTGTGGGTTGGTTGTGTGTCCCTCTTCCATTCCTGATTTTGGCAAACCAAGTCCAAGAATTTGTGAAACTGATTAAACACCATGTGGGATTTATCCCAGGAATGAAAAGTTAGTTTAACTTTATACTAATCAATTAATATAACAATATCACATAAAAAAGATTTAAACCATGTGATGATTTTTAATACATGTAGATAAAATATTTCATGAAACTCAACACCCATCCAAAAAATTAGGAATAGAAAGGGAATTCCTTAATCTGATAAAAATACATCCAGGGAAATGCACAGCTAACATACATAATGGTGAAAGACTAGATGTTTTCCTGTAGTAGCAAGAATAATACCAAAGATGCCTACTCCTGCCTCTTCTATTCAACACTGTACTCAGTTATGATTCCAGTGCAAAAGTTAAAAAAATGTATAAAAGCATCCTGATTAGAAAAGAGGAGATAAAATTCATTATTCATGAATGACATGATCCCGTTTTTTAGATAATGATAAGGAATCCACCAAAAAAATCCCCCCGGAGCTAACAAAAAAACCAAGTTCAGTAAGGTTTTAGGGCACAAGATCTATATATAATAATCAGTTGTATTTTATATGCAAACAGTGAATGATCTAAAAATGAAACTAATATAACAATTCTATTCAGAGTATCATCAAAAAGAATCAAATACTTAGGAATAAGTGTATCACTTATTCCTATCTAGTATACTGTAGAGAGATATACTGAGCTCATTTTTGAAAGATTCAAATACTTATTAACAAACATAAATCAGTTTCTCAAAAACTGATCTAAGGATGTAATACAATTCCTATCAAAATACTAATAGGTATTTTGATATAGGCAGACATTGATGAGCTAATCTTTAAAAATGCATAATTTTATATATATATATATATATATATATATATATATATATATATATATATATATAAAATTTATATATATACATGAAATTTCAGCAAGATCCCTCTGCCCCCTTTGGTGGCAAAATACTAATATTTTGATGAAAATGCAGAGGACTCAGAATAGTCAAATAATCTTGAAAAATAACTAAGTTGGAGGACTTGTACTTTCTGATTTCAAACTTACTGTAAGACTAGAGTTAGGAAGATAATACAGTGTAAGTACAGTAATACATATCAATGGAACAGAAGTAGAAATCTAGGATAAAGTTCTTATATTTCTGGTCACTGATTTTCTGTAAAGGTACAAAAGCAATTCAATAGGAGAAAGGATAGTCCTTTTAACAAATTGTGCTGAAGCATTTGAATGGATACAAAAAGAAAGATTAAACCTAAATATAAAGGCTGAAATTATAAAACTTAAATAACAAACATCTTAGTGCATAGGGTTAGGGAATGATTCTTACATATAACACCAAAAGCAAGCTCTATAAATGAATAAAAATTGATAAATTGGGCTTCATCAAAATTAAAAACTTTTGATTCAGTTAAAACCATCAAGAAAGTAAGAAGCCAACCCCAGAGATAAATGGAAGAAAATATTTGTAAGTTATATAAGATATGATATGAAATATATATCTGATAAAGGCCTTCTATAAAAAATATATAAAGAAATTTTACAGCTCAATAATTAGACAAGCCAAGCTAAACTGAGTGGAAGATTTATATGGACAGCTCATCAAAAAAGATAAATTTGTAGAGTTTACAAGTTTACTAAAAAAAAAAAGCATATAAAAAGATACTTACCATCATTAGTGATTAGGGAAAATACAAATTAAATCCATAATGAGGTACTGTTTCACACTCATTCAATAGCTATGATAAAATTGACAGACAATGATAACAAGAGGCAGTGAAAATATGAAGAAATAGGAACCCCATACATTGCTGGTGGGATTGTGAACTAGTACGATCACTTGGAAATGGTTTGGTAGTTTCTTAAAAGTTTCAACACGTAATTACCATATAATCTAGTCATTCCACTCCTGGGTACTAGGTATCTACCATGAGAAATGAAGCTAGACTGGTACATGAAAGTTTTGGGTTTTTGTTTGTTTGTTTTTGCAGTGCTGGGACTCAAACCCAGGTCTTCACACATGCTAGGCAAGCACTCTACCACTGAACTACACCCCCAGCCCCTGTATACAGCAGCAATATTTATAGTAACTCTGAATTAGAAACAATCTAAATGTCCAGGACAAATGAATAAACAAATGTGATGTATTAGTTTAGTTCTGTAAATGTGATGTTTTAATATGTGAATGAACCTGTTATATACTAAAGGGACATCTTGTGAAATATTATTTTGCAGTACAAAGAAATATATGGCTGATACAGGATGGAACTTGAAAGTATTAACCTAAGCTAGCATTTGGCAAAAAGATATGTAAAGGCAAGATATTAAATATTTTAGGCTTTTGGATCAACAGTCATTATCACAACTTCTAATCTCTGCCCTTGTAGTGCTAAATCATCAACAGACAATGTAGAAATGAATGAGTGTGGCTATGTGCCAATAAAACTTCATTTTCAAAAATAGCAGGTAGTTAAGCGAAGGAGGCCAGAGGCAAAACCCACATACCATGGGATTCCTTTACATTAAATATTCAGAAAGAATAAATCTATAAAGACAGCTTAGTGGTTGTTTTGGGGTAGAAATAGATTGGCACTAGTCATACTATTGAGGTGGTAAAAATGTTCTATAATTGAATTATGACTGCGATTGCAACAACTCTGCAAGTTTAGTAAATGTCAGTGAATAATACGTTTTCAATAAGTGAATTTCATGGCATGTAAATTACACCTCAATAAACCTATTTAATAATATGTACTTCGCGATTTATTCTTGTTTCTGTTGTTTTACTGGCTCAGCCGTTTTATATCATATGTTATCCTCATCATTTGTATCAGAGCAGTGCTTAGAGAGTTTTACAAGTACCTTGAAGCATTGACTCTTTTCTGTAAAGGTTGATGTGAGACAGGTGAGTTCTTTTTGAACTCCTTCCCAGGGATCTTGTTAAAAGGAAAACCCTCGTTAGGGCTCTTAAGGACATTTGTAGCATTCTCAGTGCTGCGGTACCTGGAATTCAGGATACCACATTGTCAGGGTCTTTGAGCCTGGAGGTAGGTAAGAACTTTAAATTGTGTGTATTCTCTTCCTGACTTCTGTAAAAATTCTTATTATATCCAACTGAGACTAGAGTAGGTTGATTTATGTGATACTCAAGGAGTAGTCCATGCCTCGTGAGGATGGTTTTGTGTGATGAAGAGCATTTATGGTTGCTGGTTGTCAGTTGTGATCACTGCTGTGTGATCTGAGCCTCAGACAGGTCAAGGACTCAATTCAAATTCCATCCTGGGATCATTTGTGCAATTTCCCAAGATGCATGGCATCTTACTGAGTTAGTAAAACAGAATGATTGGTGTTTCTGAATCACAGGCAAGCTCTCATAAAGCTGAAAATTGTTGGGCTGCTGACAGAATTGGTCACACCAAGTGTAAGGGAGCGTCATGATGACTGGTATCAGAGTCTGCTGTTTGGGTTTTATTTCCCACATCAGAGAGCATTTCAGGAGCATGATCTTAAAAAAAAAAAAAAAAAGATAGCATTTTTTATCATCTGGGATGATTGTCGAGAATAAGGTCTAGTGTGTGCCCTCACTGTATGATTGAGGTGCTGGTGCATCCTGGCCCTTAGACCTGAGGAGAGGAAGCAGTTCTTAGATTCATCTTGAGTATGTGCTGCTTACCAGTCCTAGATCTTTATCATGGCTAAGCTTGAGCAGTCTATAGCTGGAGAAGACTTCACAGGCAGCATATGAAGATTGTTTTGTCCCTGCTGTCACTTGTCACCACTTCAACACCAAGAGTCCCATGTATAGATGTAAAAATGATTTGATGTCTTATGGATATCAAATATATATAATGAAGATATGCCTATCAACATTGTCAGCACCTATGTAAACATTGCCACTGTCTTATTCCTTTGTGCATCATCCTCTTCTATTTAAATTCCTTCTTTTGGTCAGTCAGTCATTTATAGAATGATCCTTTGCAGTGTTTGATTCTCAATTAAATAGGAGGTTAGATTCTGCCAGACAAATATTGACTGAGACAAGCTTGTAAAAACTCTTACAGGCTATTATTACGAGTTCGAGGCCAGCCTCGGCAATGTAGCAAGACCCTAAGCAACTTAGCAAGACCCTGTAGCTCAGGGTTAAGCATGTCTAGTTTCAATCCCCAGTACCTAAACCCCCAAAACCAAAATTCTTACAGGCTAATGTGCTTTTCTAAAGATGGGATTAAGGCTGTCTAACTCACCAAGGATTGTCTTCAAAGTCAAGAGAGAACTTCTAAGCAGACTCTTTACCTCTACTGGGATTTCTTTCTTTCTCTCTCCCTTTCCCTTCCTTCCTTCTTTTCTTGAGCAAGGGTGTCGGTGGTGGAAGTTTGATTGTGAGAAGTCTGAGAGTTTAAGTAGAAATCGTGCAGCTCTGTTAGAGTCTGGCTTTAGCATAGCAGAACTGAAGAGCCTTCTGGGGCTAGTGCCTCTGGATGTGGAATGTGCTGGGTTTTTTCTATTATTATTATTTGTTCTACTTAGTTGTACATGACAGCAGAATGCATTTCAATTCATCGTATATGAATGGAGTGCAACATTTCAATTTTCTGGTTGTACACGATGAAGAGACGCACCATTTGTGCAATCATACATGTACCTAGGGTAATGATGTCCATCTCATTCCACCATCTTTTCTATCCCCATAACCACTTCCCACTCTCCCCTTTGCCAAATTCAAAGATCCTCCATTCTTCCCATGCCCCCTCATCATAGTTCAGCATCCACTAATCAGAGAAAACATTTGACTTTAGTTTTTGGAATTGGCTTACTTTGCTTAGCATGATATTCTCCAACTCCATCCATTTGCCTTCAAATGCCATAATTTTATTCTCTTTTAATGTTGAATAATATTCCATTGTGTATACATACCACAGTTTCTTTATCCATTCATTTATTGATGGTCATCTAGGTTGGTTCCGCAGTTTAGCTATTGTGAATTCAGCTGCTATAAACATTGGTGTGGCTGCGTTACTATAGTATGCTGATTTTAAGGCCTTTGGGTATAGACTGAGAAGTGGAATAGCTGGGTCAAATGGTAGTTCCATTCCAAATTGTCTGAGGAATCTCCACACTGCTTTCCAAAGTGGATGCACCATTTTGCAGTCCCACCAGCAATGTATAAGTGTACCTTTCCCCCACATCCTCGCCAACACTTATTATTGCTTTTGAAATGTGCTGTTTTAGTTGAAGGTTAGGACTTGCTGGGGCACTGCCTTCCTCATCTTCCTCAGACATCTGACAGGAAAGACAGCTCCTGGTTTTACAGTGCAAATATTGAGTGCTGTGGGCCAATTCCTGGGCATTTGGCATTGGGCTCTTTCTAACTGTTGTCCACTACAGTTAGATTTCAAGGAACAAACTAGTTGATTTCCTTGGGAAGAAATTTGTTACAGGTAATTAGGTACCTAGGAAAAAGGGGCTGGAGAAGTAGGCTTCAGGCAGGGATTCCAGGAACACCATGTAGAGCTGG
Organism: Marmota flaviventris; assembly: GCF_047511675.1. NCBI lineage: Eukaryota > Metazoa > Chordata > Mammalia > Rodentia > Sciuridae > Marmota > Marmota flaviventris. Next base: position 101,268,850 of record NC_092502.1, on the reverse strand, counting down.
CCCACTGACAGGGCCACTGCCCCTGCTGCAGGACACACTGGAGAAGCAGAGTGTCCCTGTTGGAACTGTTGACCCCAATAAGACATTGACTTAGCTGCAGTTGGGATCAGGAAATGGTGGTGGCCTTGTAAAGGCTGCCTGTGTGACACCTATGCAAGGATGCCATGGCACTGCTGCAGAAAAGTCCTGGCCTCTGTGACCATGCCTGCCAGCCACAATGGTACTGTGACAGGAAAATTGCCTAGAGCTCACTAATTTGCTCTAATTTCCAGGAAAGCCTGGGAAATGCAATGTTCTATATTTGGGCCCTCAAGCTCCAGGGTGCAGAGAGGAGCACCTCTCTGTCCTGGCCCTGGTCATAAGTTATGCAGAGGAAGGAAGATGTCCATTTTTAACCACATTAATCTGAATGCAGATATAAATATATTGGGAGGATGTGCAAAAGTGAACTAGTCCAATAGGCACATCAGGTTCTCTTACAGATTTCAGTGCAACTCTCTTCACCCCCAGCTCACTAATTTAGAATATGTTCAGGAAGAGCAATTTTTGGGCAGTATGTGGTCTGTCTACAAAAGAAACATGCAATTAGAGAGTTTTTGTGGGATCCAAGTTTATGTGCATATGAATGTACCTCAAGTCCTGTGCTTAGAATAAGTGTCCCTTTATTTTTCTGACCTGGGAAAAGTACAGATGAGCTGTGTGTCCTGGGAGGAGATGCTGTGTGATCAGAGAGTTAGACTGGCTGACAGCACCAGAAGGTGTTTGCTCATTTGAGGCTGCACGGAAGGAGGGGAAGTGGAGAACCTGTGACTGCTGTAGTCCCATGTTTAGTCAATGTGAAGGGCACCTCATGACGCTGTGTGCTGCAAAAACTCTACTACCTCATGGGGTTATTGCGGGGGTTAAATAAGTAAGTATAAATAAAGTGCTTATAACAGTGCTTAATATATAATAAATAAAATATAAGTATTGCTATTATTATATTATTAGTATTTTCTCAAAGTGGGATTAATTCTGATTTACAGGGTTCTTGTAGAGCTTAGATGAGCTTATTCCCTGACATAAAGAAGCACTGGATTATGTTAGTTCTAAAATAATAATTATAATGTTAGAATACTAAAGTTGATGCCTTCAATGTAGTATATTTCTTGGGCCTTTAGCCTGCTTCTGAAGAGTAAGATAAGGTTGCTGGTTTAAATTTGGAAGAAGAACCAAATGTCATTTCTTCAGGATGAGGCATTTTCTCCGCTACATGCATGTTTACAGACTTTCCAGAGAAACTCAAGTCCAAGAGGCTAGCTTACTTTTAGGTTAGTTTTCTATGACACTATTCACTGTGGCTATTGACGCCAAAATTGGGGAAAAAACTTAATGGGGGTAAAAAAAAAAAAAAAAGGACCAGCCCTCATGAAGTTTAGGAATCAATATTAACCAAATACTTTGACTCAAATTGTTAGAAAATAATTTTTGTACAAGTATCTGGCAAACTGTTGAATCATTTCTAGATTGTTGAGTCATTTCTTGGGGAAATTAAATAGAAAATACTTTCCGAATTTGTGTTTTTCAAAAAGAACTCTCTTTTTCCTAACAAAAAGTGATGGTGACACAGATTCAGGAAATAGAACTCTTGGGGCGCTTCTGGTGCCTTCTGGAAGTGGCACACCAATTGCAAGCCTTGGTCTGATGGGCAGAGTATAGACTCTGGAGAAAGAATGATGAATTCCCTCCTCGGGAGTTCAAGTTCTGTGTAGCTGTGGTTAAGGTGCCTGGGCAGGGCAAAAGAGGAGCTGGAAGGCTCTCAAATACGCGTGAAAAATTTTTAGTGATCTATGTTGAAAGTCTTCAGTGTTGACACTGAGCAGCCATTTTCCATTGAAATGACATAAGTTGACTCTGTCTGTAACACTGAAGAGATGTGGAGGGGACAGGCAGTGCCAATTCCCCAGTCGCCCTGGCTGAGGGTACCCCAAGGACAGGGTCCCTGGGGCCCTGCCCTTAATGAAGGGCGTTTTCCTGGAGCTGAAGATTTCACAGCTGTGTCTGCGGGTCTCTTCTGAGTCCTTGGTTGCTCAACTGAAAGCACTTTACAATACCTCAAGTCTTGTGGTTACAGACCCAGGGGAGAAGGGGATGGGAGGAGAAGTGTGGTAAATTCCAAAGCAGGGAGGTTCAGGAACCTTCTGACTCAGGAAATACCAAATCTTCCAATAAATGGAACCAGTCTGTGTTAGCATATTTATCTGCAAATGGCAAATGGATAAAACATTTGGGGTTTTAAAAAAGAAAACAATGGAACAGATTGACAAAGTACCCACTGTGTGCAAAGCCCTTTGTATAAAGGAAGGTATAAATGAAACCCAGTGTCCTAGGCTTCAAGTGTTGGACCTCCACGGGAGACCTGGTATTTCCCTCTATACTTGAATTGCAATAGTTTCATAACTGCTTTCTCCATTGCAATAAATATGGATCATCATGGGAAAGTTTATCTTTTCAGAGAATTCCTTGGGAATATTTCAGAGAATTTCCAGTGCTGCTTTTACCTCTCCTTGCCTGGTTGCTGTGGGCCTCCGGACCAGATGCCATGTCCTAACTATATCTGCAGCCCCACCACTGGTTCTAGGGGCCTCTTTTTTCTGATGCTGAAGCTTTGTCTGATCTCCAGCGATGCTTCTGTGAAGCCCAGCCTTCATGGCCACCCCAGGCTCAAATAGATTTCTGCTATCTTGTTGGACCACACAACTTAAAGTTTCCCTGTACCCTGTATCTTACCCAGGAAACCAGTTCAGACTCCTTCTATAAAGAGGAAATTGAGCCTCTGAGACAGGAAGGGACTGGTCTCAGTGAGATAAACTTATTGACAATCACCAATCCATGCCTAGATGTTCTTCCCATCACATCTTGCTATTCAGGAATGAAGGGAAAGAGTGAGGATGAAATTGCAGAGAGCTTTTGAAGGAAGTGGGAGTTAGGGTATCTCCTGCTCTTCTTCAGGAGATGACTTCAGTCTTCACGTCACAGGTGGCAAGGTCTTCTGAGGGTGATGGAATAGGATGCTCCCTTTGCAACTTGATACACATTTACAATGTACTTTCACTAATAAACTGACATTCACACCTCCCACCCCATTCCCATGAGAAAGCAACATTGCTAGATGTATGTGCACAGTTTTGTAGAATGAAAAGTAGAAGTTTTATTAATTTTTAATTATTTAAATATTCTTTTATTTTAAATAATTATAATGACATACATTATTATTTTGGTTTGTGGGGAAAGAGTGCCTAATGCCAAGAGTGTGACTCTAGTTCTACATCAGGCTTATCTTACATCCAGAGGAGATAATCAGTGCCCACCAGGAAATTCCAGCTAATGCACCAAAAAATCTTCCTTCCTTCCTCTTTGAGATAGTTGACTATCAAGTGGAGCAGAAAAGAAAATGGCCAGGAAATTTAGAGTTTGTTCCTCTTTTGAGTGTTCTTCATTTAACCATTTCTAGAGAATTATTGTATTTCCAAAGGCCTCTCTTGGCAATATTGATTTTGCTGTCAAGAAACTCTGAGCAAATGTCTTCTATTTCTTGAATTTTTAGAAGATGCTGTGGGTTAGTATTTTCCATCTGGTTCTAGTTCTTGTCTCCTACAAACCTGTGTCACCTTTCAGTTTCTGGCCTTTTTCTCTCTTGCCAGCTAATTTTCTTGAAGTCACTTCACCTTGTTCACTCTGTGTCTTGACTTCTCACTGTCCCTTCAGATGCCCCCATCCTGCTTTGGCAGAAGCCACCGCACTCTTCACCCTGGCAGTATGTCCTTGTTAGATTTCTGCATGAGCACAGCAGCCACCAGGTGAGGCCTGAAGATCACTCAGTGATCAATAGGAGCATCTTGCTGTTCCTCCAAACAGACACTTCCACAGGAAGAGCCTGAATCTTGCATGCTTTAAGATTCTTAAAGGAATGAATATAGGTTGAGTTTAGAATAAAACAGATTGAGAACCTTTGTGCATAACTTCTTTTAATTCTTACAATTCCAGAAAACATATTCCTTGCTTTTACAGATGAGGAAACGAAGGCTCAAAGAAGTCCAGTAGCCACCTAAGGTCATGGGCAGTAAAATCAGAGCCGGGATTTAGAGACACATAGATTCTAAGAACAGAGTAGGGTCGAAGAGCATGAGAAGAAGATTAACATTAAACAGGGATGAGAGGTGGGAGGGAAAGGGAGAGAGAAGGGAAATTGCATGGAAATGGAAGGAGACCCTCAGGGTTATACAAAAGTACATACAAGAGGAAGTGAGGGGAAAGGGAAAAATAATACAAGGGGGGACAAATGAATGTCAGTAGAGGGGGCAGAGAGAGAAGAGGGGAGGGCAGGGGAGGGGAGGGGGGATAGTAGAGGATAGGAAAGGCAGCAGAACACAACAGACACTAGTATGGCAATATGTAAATCAATGGATGTGTAACTGATGTGATTCTGCAATCTGTATATGGGGTAAAAATGGGAGCTCATAACCCACTTGAATCAAAGTGTGAAATATGATATATCAAGAACTATGTAATGTTTTGAACAGCCAACAATAAAAAATTTAAAAAAAAAAGAATCTTAAAGCACATATTTTTAAGAGCAATTCAGTCGACAGTCTTAGTTACCGATTTTCTTAAAAGATGAAAGCATAGATATTGACTTTACCATTCCCCATGTATTTTTAATCACAAATAATGATAAACCTGCTAAGCTATTTTTCCTCATTCTATAAGGAGGTGTTTTGTTTATTGCTACAGTTAATTGCACTTAGAGAAAATCTCAGGTTTACCTAAGTAAGGAGAAGAATTTAAAAACTGAAAGATAAGAACACACTTATAAAAAAAGTAAAAACAGACAAACAAAAAGCCCACTCTGCCACATCTGCTCATTGCCCCAATAGCATGTTGCTCATATCCCCTCTCAAAACTGCCTCTTCACATCTTGGCTGTGTGCCCCAAGTGACAGCTGGCCTCCCCCATCCCTGCCGTCATCATATGGTTCATAGAAGAGAGGATGCAGTTTGCAAGCAAAATGCAAAGAGTTTGTTGGCGGGGAGGTGGGGGGGAGACTTCCTCTTTCTTTAGTGAAAGTTACAGAAAGAATGTCCTCTCACCCTCTGGATGGTATGAGGTGAGTTTATAAGATCAACACGGCCTTCCTTGTTTTCTTACCTGGAAGTGAGAGCAGAATCAGAGCATTGAAAAGAACCAGACAGAAATGTTATCAATAAATCAATAAGTCTAATACAGCAAATGGGATATGAATGGAGATCTCTCTCTCTCTCTCTCTCTCTCTCTCTCTCTCTCTCTCTCTCTCTCTCTGGATAATATTATTCCTTTTCTACTGTAAACCCATTGGAATTGAGTTTTCTGTCCCTTGCAAACGAAAAGTTTCTGATATTCTATGAAAAGGGCAGCAGTTATAAATCTTCCACTAGGTTACTACACCAAATGTCCCACCCCATACAGACTATCCTCTCTCAAGAAAGAGTGTGTCAATTCATAAACTCACTTAGCCACGATGTTCAGCATAGTGCGTGTGCAAATTTCTTCCTTGTCTGCGTTGACCTGTTGGTTTTTTTTAACTTCCCAGCTGTGAGATCTTGAACAAGTTACTTCATCTCTTTGTGTCTAGGAAAATATTCTAGACTTATTTAGTGGGCAATAAAGGACATGAGTACTGGCCCTGGTGGTATTTAAGAAGATTATTTGAAAGACACAGGCACCTGGCTTATTTCCAGGGTTTTGACTTTTCCTTTCTTGGTGTTTTACTTGTTTTAAGACTGTCCTCTTCCCTTTTTAGAGTAAGGAGTGCATCTTTGTTCACCCAGCACTGGGCAATACCTGAAATATAGCAGGTGCTCCACGGATATTGTAATCAAATGATGGATGGAGGAAGACTAGCAGGGCAGACAGAATGGAGAAGAATATAGAGGTGGTGATAGCTGTGTGCAGCATCTAGGCTTAGGATGGTGGCAGAAGAATGGGGGAAAGGGGAGAAATATGACAGGTGTTACTAAGTGTTAACAGAATTTGTTGGCTGAAAAGCAGGGAAAGACAGAAGTGAGGTTTCTCTGAGAGACAGAAACCATGACAGCCCAGTAGATCAATGGAAAGTGAAGCTGGGGTAGGAGCTCGAGAGAAAGATCATGAACTTGAGTTTTGGATGTGTGTCTTGGGAGAGGAGACTATGTCATCAATATGGAAGTGTCTCATGGGAAACTTGAAATTTGGAGATCTTGAGGGGAAATTTGAACTGAATGTATATAAAAACACGAAAGAGGGTTGTATCCACAAGTGAGTGAAAACTGAATGGGGTCAGTTTGAGAAGAAAAGAGGAAGTAACAGATGGGAGGATCAGCTGGAGAAAGAGGAGAGGGTTTGTTGACCGAGTATAATGGGAATGAGGACAAGAGATGGAAGGTCTCTGCTCATTTGTCAACAGGTGTGAATATGGCATGGACCTAGTTACCCAAGGATGTTCAAGCAGAGTGCTAATAATTAGACTATTGATGTCAGTGACTTTTAAACTTTTTAAAATTGCAACTCACTCTAAGAAATGCATTGTACATTATGACCCAGGACACACACACACATGCACACAGATGTACACACACCCACTCATGTGCACACAGGAAGTTTCCTAAAAAATCACTCACCATCAATATGGAAAATTCACTCAGATTGTCTTCATCTATTTCATTTTTTAATTCTGTTCACTATACATTAAATTGATTTAATGTAGTTCCCATTAATAGGCAGGTCACAATCAGCCATTTAAAAAAACAGTGGTCTATATAACACGCATATAAGAAATCAATGCATTCTGGAAAAGAACATCTTTTGAGGAAATTTGAATTCTGGCTATCTAAGTAAAATATTTTGGTTTGAATTCATTACAGTGTGAAACCTCTCTCTTTTTTTTTTTAATATTTTTTTGTTGTAAACACAATATCCTTACTTATTGTTATGTGGTGCTGAGGAGGGAACCCAGTGCCTCACAAGTGCAAAGCAAGCGCTCTATCCCTGAGCTACAGCCCCAGCCCAAAGCCTCTCTTTTATAGTGGTGTTAGTCTCTCACACTTCAAAATTTAAAAGAGGCAGAATTAAAAGGAAAGCATTTACTTTCCCGGATATCCAAATAGCATCTCTCTTTTAGCTTTTAAGTGTTTATAAGAGAAACAATGCTTAAACTCTAGATCCACACAGTGGGGTATGATTAAGGGTGTTTCAGTTTCAAAAATGGACAGACCGGGACTCAAAACCTGATTCTGACACTTACTAGCTCTATAGCCTTTGCCATGCTTCTTAATATCTTTGGTTTTCTGTGTGTTTGTCCATTAGTAGAGATGCCAATATTTCCCCTGTGCAGTTGCTGTTACTGTGGAAGAAGACACATTCCTATGGTTACAATATTCAACATTTGGTGGTCATGAAATGAACGTCAGTTGTTATTGTCCTTGATTGTGAATATTAAATTATAGACCACTTGTAAAGCTCCAGGGTAGTGGCTGGCTCAAACAGCAATAGATAATGATCTTTACAGTTGTCATATAAATGTATGCTACTGTACAAAACAATTATTATAATTTTATCTTGCACACATTTCTTGGAAGAATATCTACTTTATAAAGAAAAGCATATTGATAACATTCATGCTGTTGGACAGATTGCATCCATTTGCATGAAGTGAAAATGACGCATCACTGTAGTGACATTATTCTTAATTCCTCCGTGACAGAACCATGAAAGTGATCTCATTGCATTCATTCTCCAAGCCCAAGTTTATTAAGCCCCTACCATGCCAGACATGGGGGATGAAAAGTAACAAGAAAGAATTCTCCAAGTGCAACTAAGGTCACCAGGAGTCCACATTCACTTCTCCTTCCAGGGAGCCCACCACAGTGGACCATGGTATCAGTATTATCCCTGTGTGTTTTGACTCTTCTCAGTTCTCTCTAATTTTCTTCACCAAGTTAAAAAAAAAAATGGTTTAAAAATGCTTTGTTAGCATTAATAACAAAGGACAACTTCCTGGGGGTCAGCTGTTAATGTTAAAGTACTGCGTCAAGTTCAAGAATCCCTTGCCTTTTATAGATTTTCCTCAAGTATCCTCAGATTGGCTTTAACTGGACTAGCCCATATTTTGCTGTGTGTGATATTATTTCCATCTCACCATTATTTTTACTCGCCTCTTACAAAGTAGGCTGTGACTTTGGCTGCCTGGCACAAAACAAAAATAAATAATGATTTTTTTTTCCCTATGGCAACAATAAAATGAAATTCCCCCTTCTTTTCTCTATTGTGTGTATGGGGTGGGGTGGAGGCCCTGAAGTTGAACAACTTAGCTATATCCTGAATTTTTTTTACCTTTTATTTTGAGGCAGGATCTCACTAAGTTGCTTAGGGTCTCTATAAATTGCTGAGACTGGCCTCAATCTTAACAATCCTCCTATCCCAGCCTCCTGAACCATTGGGATTACAGGCACACTACCACACCCATCCCTTTTCTCTATTTTTCAGCCCTCTTTGACTCCCTTCCTGATTTTTCTGCTTGTGATGGTTTTAAATAGTCATCATGATAACAACATGGTGAAAGAACGATCTTTATTCTAATATGTGACATCTTCAGAAACATTTGAAGAGATTCCATTAGGAGTAATGCAATTTTTGTTAAGAAAAGTACCTGCTGAGTGTCTGCTATATGTAAAGCTGAGGTACCTACAAAGATGCTTGAGATAAGAGCTCTTCAAAGAGGAATGTGTAGTCTGATTAGAGAGATGAAATGATGCACCAGGTATCCGGGAAAAGGAATATAAAGTTAAATCTCAATCTTAAATTCACACGTATGGTGATTTGGTTCTTAGCACTTTTCCAGGTGGCTTGGTTTGCCCAAATTTCCCAATTTATCCAGTGTTCAAAACTGGAAAGGTTTTTGCATAATTGGGAAAGACATCTTTGAGTGACAGTATTCCAGATATGTAAAATGTTAGCAGAATAGATTCTCCTGGTACATGTAGAGTTTGGTTGTGCTGGTCACACTTGAAAAGTAAGATACTTAAAGCTTAAAGAGTTGCTGTTTGCTTTTCAAAAATTGGCACAAAGACTTCTTGGAGGGTGATTTATAATTCTGGGACAGAACAATCTCCATATGGATATCGCCACTGTGCTAGCTTTTTGTTGCTGTGACAAAATACCTGATAAAATCAACTTAAAAGAGGAAAGATTTTGTTTTGGCCCATGGTTTCAAAGGTTCCAGTTTGTCAACTGATTCCATTGCTTTTAGACCTGTAGCGGGGTTTACCATGGCAGAAACACAGGGAGGAGCAAAACTGTTCACCTCACGGTGGCCATGAAGCAGAGAGAGAAGGAGAGAGAGCCGAGGAGGAAGGGACCAAAGGAAAAATATACAGTCTTCAAGTTTATTCCCCCAAGGACCTACTTCCTCTAACTAGACCCTGCCTCCTAAGTTTTCATCACCTTCTAATAACCCATTAAATTATGAATCCATCAATGGATTAATCCATTTGATGAGGTTAGCATCATCTCCCAAAAGCCGTATCTCTGAAATTGCTGTAGGGGACCAAGCCTTCAACACATAAGCTTTTGGGAGACATTCAAGATCCAAACCAGAATAGAGCAGTTTATATTTTAATAGAGCAGTTTATATTTAAATATTTAAATTGATATATTTAAGTATTTAAATTGATAAATTTAAATTCAGAAATAAATATTGTCCAAGCAGTGCTCAATGGAGATAGTGAAGGAAATCAGGTGAGTTATGGAAAATTATTACTCTGACCACATAGCCTTAAAGACTGTGAGAATGGGAAGACAGGCATGTCTTATTGGAAGCATGTTGGCATGGACTGTGATGTCTGTGTTATAGCATGAACATATGGGTCAACTTTTCACAGGAGAGCATGTTAAAGAGCATTATATTTACAGTGTACCCCATAGTCCCTTTTATAAAACATATCTGTCAGGACCTGTTACAGGTATGCCTCTCAGATAGAGTGATCGTATGTAGAGTTTAGGGCATTTCTAAATTGTCAGCCCTCCAAAGAGTTGAGAGCCTGTTTGCCTTTAAGATTGGAGACCTCCATGGTAAGTAGTGCAAAAGATCCTTCAGGAAGGAAGTGAAGAGCTTGATGTCCATTATACCTGCTGTTTCCACATATCCTTATAATTAGCATACCATCAAGTGCATCATGCAGGCCCCTGGGCCAAGGGAATGGGTGGATGAAACCAGCTACAGGCGAAACAGAGTGATAGTAAATGTTCTTTTACTGAATTCCAGAACAGATTTCTGTTTTGTAGGAATTATTTAATCTTTAAAATGACTCTAGGTGGTAGCGCCATTCTCATTTCATGAGTGAAGAAACTGAGTCACAGAGAAGTTAGGTAGTTTGCCCTAGAGTGTACTTCTGGCCTGCAACCTCGTTGGGTGGCCCACACGTGAGGGGTAAGGTGGAAGCTTTCCTTGACTGGCCTCCTGCTGGACCTGCCTGTGGTTGGTCTTTCACTGTGGCATCTTTACATGTGAACAGTTCCTTACAACTAGATGTGAATTGCTCCAGTCCTGCTGACTGAGTGAGCATTGTTGAAGACCATTTTAATGCTTGTTTGTTTTCCAAGAGAATTTTTGAACCCTGCAAGTGGCAGTCATGAGCTCTAAGTAGCAAAGAGAAGTCTGTGAATGTGCGAAGCCATCATCTAAACCATAACAACAAAAAACACAAACAGCACATTTATTAGAGGCAGTGATGAGGAACATCCAAGCAGTATAATCAAATCCCAACCTAAATGGTAATAGAGGTCAAGATTTAAATCTATGAAAATATTGGAAATTTGATTAGGAAAACCCTTTACACGGTCTTTAAGCCTGTGATATTAAATCATTTGGAGAGCAGTAGAAAGTTCAAAGTAAACCCCTTTCTCTACCCACCCATGACACATATGCAGAAGGACCAAAGGAGGTAGTTGCTTTTTCTAAAATACATTTGAATAAGTAACAGCTCTCTTGAGATGATTTTCCTGCTTAACATGTCATGATGACTGATTTCCATCTTTCTGTTCCTTCCTCACTCCCGTCTCCCCCATTCTGTTCTCTTCTCACTGAGAAGCTATCTTCATACTTATTTATGTGGGGGAAGGGGCCTCTGTCTCACCTACCTTTTCAGTGTTTCAAGAACATTCTACTTTCCTCCTTTAACAAAATAAGGGCTTCTTATCAGTCACCAGCTCTCTTCACTTGAGGCCTCTGCTCTACTTCAACGAACCCACTTTGCAATATGCTTCTTTCATGTACGACACCATTTCCCAACCCCATCCCCTGATTTTGCATTAGGGATAACCTGTACATTCTCAGTGGTTGTTTCAAAGCTACCTTTTTTATGGGTTGCTGACATTTCAGGTTGTCTAGGTGTGGTTTTCATTTTGTTTTCCTGCTTGTGATTCATTGTGATTCCTGCACCTGAAGACCCATGTCTTTCACCAAGTCTTGAAAAACCTTTTTCTATACTGTTTATGTTTATTTTTTCTCTCCTTCTGACAACCTTACTAGACATAAGTTGAAAATTTTAATTATTTCTTTCATATCTTTTTTGGCGGGGGGTACTGGGGATTGAACTTGGGGGCACTCAACCACTGAGCCACATCCCCAGCCCTATTTTGTATTTTTACTTAGAGACAGGGTCTCACTGAGTTGCTTAGTACCTCACTGTTGCTGAGACTGGCTTTGAACCTGCAATCCTTCTGTCTCAGCCTTCTGAGCTTCTGGGATTACAGGTGTGCACTACCATGCCTGGCTTATGTTATTCTTATAAAACATTTAATTTTTTTTTATCCTTTTGTCATATTTTCAACTCCCACTTTTGTTTCTTTGGTCTTTGTAAACATCCCAACTTTGGGATGTTTAAACTAGAGAGATCTAATAGTTCCAATATTTGAAATTCTTGGTGGTAGTCAGGTGGGGAATGATGGGCTCCTGATCCCTGTGTCTACTGATCTTTGCTCATGATAGATAGTTTTTGTGTTTTGGAATTTTGGATTGCGAGTTTTTCTTCAGTACAGGCTGAGATGGAGCATGTGTTTTTCCAGAGAGTTGTTGTGAGGACTATTGTAGGAGTCACCAGGATAATCGCTGGGCTGGGTCCTTCATGTTAACTTCTCATCCAGGAGGGCAGGTTGCACAGTGGTGGCTCAGTATGAGCATCGCTCCTGTCTGTGGCGTGCCTGCCGTTATGAGTTCTCAGGGAGGCATTTCCCCACCCCTGCTGAAATCCAGGCAAGGCTCACATGTTGCTTTCTTTTTGGGGAGTGACGGTGTGGGGACCAGCCCCAGACAAGTTTCTTAATTGTCCCATTTGTAAATAAAATAATTTTTCCTGGTTCACTCTTTCACACAAGGGTAGTTCTTCGAGAGTCCGTCTTTATGTGGCTGTCTTAGTTCTTATCCTGCTACTTATTCCTCATGCAGATCCTGGGGTTTCTTCCCCTGACCACATGGATGTTTTAATTCCCATCCCAAGTCACCATAACTGACAAACAGCCATCGTGGTTTCCAGATCACACTGTGTGTTTGACCCTGAAGAATCCCTTACTTTCTTGAGAACTCAGCTTTCCATTTAGAATATTTCTTATATTTTATTAGAATTTCTAAGTTTTCAATAAAGAAAGATTTTTTTATTTAGAGCTATCTATCCTGCCAAGAGCACATCATCACCATTCTCTGCTAGAATTTAAAAGTTTGCTGGTGGGCGGGCAGAAGATGCCTGTCTACATTCAAAGAACACTGGAGAGAAGGTCCTCTGCCCTTTAGTAGCTTATAGACTTTTTTTTCTGTCTCACTCATAAGCTCTGAGGACTGTTCTTTCAGTCATTCACTCAATCATCCTCACATTCATGTCTCATTGAATAAAATTAAGTTCTTACCATCCAGGCTTTTATTCGTTCCTTTAGCAAATATATATTGTGTGCAGCATTTGCTACGTGCCAGGCAGGTGCTCAGAGGCTCAGCAAAATCAAACCAGATCTCTTTCTTCATGGAGGACACAAATAGTGATCAGATAATCACATATCTAAGTATAAAACTACTAATGTAATACATGCCCAAAATCAAATGTATATCACATTATGAGATATGTAATGGCCCAGGAGGGCTTATCTGGGGAAGTAAAAAGGAGCAAGACTGAGTGGCTTTCACTGAGTAAAAATGGACTCAATAATTGTTCCAGGTACAGGACAATATGTACAAAGGCCCTCTCGTCATGTTGAATTAAAATATGGGTGGGGAGATGGATGTGGAAATAGAAGAATATTGTTCCAGAAAAGCTGAGAAGAGATAGGACCAGATCATGAAAAACCTTCTGTGTTAAGGAGTTTTGTATTTGTCATAAGAAACACCCAAAGGCCTTAAAGATTGGAATCCTTTGAAATATATACTTCTAGTAATTTTGAAGTACACATTCTTAAATACTATCGTATACAGCTAGTCGATATATGGATGCATAATCATGTATTTGTATCCTCTGCAAGCCAAGATATGGGCTCATCCATCTACAAATATTCAAAATGCCATTGGTTATATAATTGCCTTTGCCCTTTGAAAAGGTCTTTCTGACTCCAGTGAGGAAAACAGATTTGAGGAGGCAAGAGTGAGATTGGAGACCAGCTGGGGTGCTATTACAGTGGAACAAATGAGAGCTGCTGGTAGCACAACCCCGATTTTGACTGTGTAAATAGGAAAAAATGGGCAGATCTGAGACGTACTGAACAGGTAAAATTATTAGGAAGCAATGGAGAGATGAGAGGAGAAAAATTACAAAATTCAGGCTCACCTAACTGGAAGAATGGTGATGCTTCCTTACCCAGATAAAGAGCTTAAAGTTGGTGGAAAGGCCATGGATTTGCCTTTTGAACACATGGAGTTTGAGGTGTGTTTGAAACATCCAAGAGGGAAAGTATTAAGACGAATTGGATATAGGGTCTGGAACTCAGAGAAGAGACCTGGGGATACAAATATGTGAGCAACTTGCTTAAAGGTGACTGTATAAGTAGTGGAGCTGGATGAGACTAGGGAGAAATTAAAGATGACCTCTTGGATATGGGGACATGGAGGTCTATTGATGTCTTTAATGGGAGCTGTCTTGGTGTGAGATGGGGTTAGATGCTTGGAGTAAGTTGTAGAGGGAGAATCCTGATGACTATCACTGAGTATAGACAACTCTTTATTATTATTATTTGCAGTGTTGGGGATTGACCCTAGGGGTACTTCATCACTGAGCCACATCCCCAGCCTTTTTAAAAATTTTTTACTTTGAGACAGGGTCTCACTAAGTTGCAGAGACTGACCTGAAATTCACGATCCTCCAGTCTCAGCCTTCTGAGCTGCTAGGTTACAGCTCTGCACCATGGTGCCCAGCAGAAATGTTAATTTTTAAAGGAAATGTATGACATAATTATGTCTGGATGTCAGAATCTTTTAAAATTGGAGTCAGTGGGTAAGTATTAAAATGGTTTCCTGATAATGAAAAGGTGGCCAAGATAGAGACATAAGCTGGCACAGAGAAGACTCAGACCCTGGACCAGGTCTGGGGAGGTAGCTGAGTGGTAGAGCACTTGCCTAACATATGTGAGGCACTGGGTTTAATCCACAGTGACACCAAAAAATAATAATAAAAGACACTGGACCAAATATCGAACTGTAATAATAGTTAGCATTTATTTAAGTCTTGCCACTGCCATTCTAAATGTTTAATAGGTGTTACCAAACATAATCCTACAACAATTAATGAAATGGGTACTTATAATCTCATGAGAGTCTTGAAAAACTGGTCTCTAGAGAAATGATGTAATTTGCTAGGGTAGGAGAACAGTGATTTGAACCCAGACAGTCTGGGTTTTTTAAAAGAAATTACATTATTATTAATTGACAAATAATAGTTGTATATATTATACATCTATGGGGTATGATGTGATGCTTTGGAATATGTTTATATTGTGGAATGATTAAATGAAAAGTAATAGATTCATCACCTCTCACAGATTTTTGAAATCTGCATGTTTAGTCATTTGGAAATACATGTTCTTAAACCCTCTCCCCTACTGCTTGTCCATCAATATATGGTTGCACAACAAAGTATTTGCATCATCTACAAGCCAAGATATGGATTTCTTCATCTACAAATATGCAAAATGTTATTGGTTATGTAATTGCTTTAGGGCAAAAGTACAAATTAATGCTGGCTCAAAGTCTTTTGTTAATATTCCTTCTTGGCTTTGTAGTATAGAACAAGACAGGCATAAATGGAAATGTCATTAGAGCAGCATTAGCTTTCATCAGTGGCCTTTAATAAATAGGTGCACATTATTCACATAATTGCGCCTGTGACTCCGCAGCGGTGGACGTGCTACTCAGAGTATAATAGGTGAGCAGAATTCACGAGTCTGGAGCCTCTTGCACCTCTCTGCCAAGATGAACCGCTTTGTAGTTTTATTAACCAATGTCCTAAAATAAGTGACCTTTTCCAAGTCCCTGGGGCTTGGCTCTAATGACAGCATGTGCTTCTTTTCCTCCTCAGGGTTTAACAACACCGAGAGAACATGTGACAAAGAGTTTATCATACGGAGAACAGCCACCAACAGAGTCCTGAATGTCCTCCGTCACTGGGTCTCAAAGCATGCACAGGTAATTCGGGAGTATGGGTGATGACACTCAAGAACTTTATGCTTACATTTTTTAAGTCCTTTCACATGTAAAGCATCTCTTGATTCTTTGCAGTTAGAGTTTGAAACCTCGAAATTGGAAACTAGGAAAGGAAGAAATAGGTAGATGTGTGGAAGGGAGCAGACATATCTTTTGCCAACATCTACTGTTCCATCTCTACAAATCAAGGTGAAACAGGGCTCCCCTCTTCCCTCATCTCCCAGGCAACAGCACGTACCGTGCCCCATCTATGGAAGGGCCACTGCATTGGGCCACCTGGGAACACCCTTCCCAGAGTCTCCTCTATAAGTGGAGTCAAGCCACAGCGCTGCCCCTCACCGCCAGAGGGGAACATCTGGTACCTGGAGGTAAACTGCAGGTACCCCTTAAGGTAGATGACACTTAGGTGCCTGAGAGGCTCTGGCATCGGGTCAGAGAGTTTTATCAGCCTGATTCAAGAGATTTTTGCCTCATGTCCCTTGATCTTTTGGTTCTTAGTACTCTCTTTTTAAATTGCCACACTGATAGGACACCCACTTACTTGTCTATGTTTTCAATGCAGGTTTGTAGAATTTATACCCCTTTCGTAAAATAAAGCCAGGCCCCACCCTCCCTCATTGGCTTGAGGCACACGTAGTGCTTTTCTTACTCACTGCCAATACTGGGCAGGTCCTCCTGGACATGGGGCTGGCTGACAATCTGCAACGACATAGTGGGAAAGAGAGGATGGGGCCCCACATGACTCAGACCAGGACCCGTGGAATGTATGAGCTGAGTCAGCTAATGAGAATCACACCCAAGAGGGAAAGAGGGAAGCAGTACCTGGGTCTGTACTCTCAGAGGCCCCAGTGGGTAATGACAGTCCACTCAGGAAGCTCATTCTGGGACACAAGCTCCTGAAATGCCTGTGGTAACAGAATTTACTGAGAAAAGTGGAATTTGGGCCTCAGCAACAATAAGTTGATTAAAAATCTTTAAAATAGAGCCAGGCCCAGTGGCGTATGCCAGTAATCCCTGCAGCTTGGGAGGCTGAGGCAGGAGGATTGAGAGTTCAAAGCCAGCCGCAGCAAAAGCAAGGCACTAAGCAACTCAGTGAGACCCTGTCTCTAAATAAAATACTAAAAAGAGCTGGGAATGTGGTTCAGTGGTTAATTGTCCCTGGGTTCAACTCTCATCCTTAGGCTCATTAAAAATACGTAACTTCTCTTCTCCGTAATTTCAGGGAGCCATTTGTAAATCTGTGTTGCCTTGTTGCAGGTAAATCATGATACTGAGAGTCCTGCCCTGTCTGATTGTCATCCATTCCTTGGTGGCTTTTTAACTCAGGGTCTTGGCATCTAATCGCTGGGACCCATGGTGACTTCTGGGATGCCAAGTGGCTTCAATATACAAGGCTGAACAGGTTCTCTTCCTGGGCCTTAGTTTGGCCCGTGGCAAATTCATGCCAAGACTCACCTGGTCACCAGTAGAGGTCAGAGTCTGGATGCACCTAGCCTTAGTTGCCCTCCTCTCTTCAGATCTTTCCTTAAGAACTCTCTAGACTTGCTGTCCTTTTCTCAGTCCCCAGTGTCCTCTTTATCTAATTACTTCAAGCAGGAATCCCTCACATTTCACATGTAACTTTTATACTGGCTACAAAAGAACCACAGAGCAAATGACACTATGCTGGGATTATTTTATTTCTGGTACAGAGAGTTCACAGATGGGGAGAGAAGTTCTGGAATGTTTGTGGCCAAAATGACATCAGCTGTGCTAGTGCATGGACAAGCTCTTCTGCCTCGGATCCCAGGGGCCACACTGGGATGCCAGCTCCTCCAACTCTCACGTCATGGGCATATGTGAATGGTATCATGTCAGAGGTAGAGATAGCTCAATCGTTTTCAGTCTTTTCTTCTGACATGACCACTGAATAAAACACAGACCCTGGCTCTCCAGTTGACTGAGGTGCCTGGGAGCATCCTCACCATGAGCTCATTTGTCTTGGCACCTTCCCTCTTGCAGATGAGGGACTTTATCTGTGGTTGGTTCCCATGTCCTAGTCTGAACTCAGCACGTACATATCCTGTCACCTTCCTTTCCCATGAATTCTCAGTCATCCTTCCTGTCCAAGTACATGACAACATGCAGGAGATTTCTGTTGCGATTCAGCTTATTGACAACTCCATTTTCCACTGACTTGAGAGTCCAGGTTTCCTTTCTTCCCTTTATGGGGTCACTTCTGTCTGCCTGGTAGTTTCTGGGCCTCCAAAGTGGGCAGTTTGAGCAAACCAAGGCAGGCTGTTGGTACTAGCTTGGTGAATATCTTGGCTCCTGCTGCTGGAGGCTCCATGGTGTGCCTACCTCCTCCTCTGACTGACTGCGGACAACACGCGAGCCATTTCTGTTCAGGGGGAGATATAAGTGTGGGTTCTGACCTCGCAGACCTCAAGCAAGCTCACCATTATGGTCCCACATGCCTTGTCTGGATCCACAGAAGAGCATCCCAGAGTCAGGGGTCCCCATGTTCTTATTGCAGCTCTGCCTCCCTCTCCATTACGGACCCTGAGCTGGTCTCCTGGCCTCTCTGGATGTGAGTTTTCTCTTTTGAAAATGAGAACATCCATCCCTGCTTCACCTCCCCCAGGGATGTGATGAAAATTAAAGACAGTGTTGAATTAAGCATAAAGTGCAGTGTAGATATGTCTTCCATTTAAGGACAGGAGAGAAGCACTTTTCATCTCCCTGCTACTAGCCCATGAGCATGCCTCGCAGACATTCTTCTCTCACTCATTCATCATCATATATCCTTCCTCCTAGTTCTGCATGCTGGGCATGTGGCAGATGCCTGGTAAATAGTTGTCAAATGGAGTTTACATTTCAACACTGCTCTTGTTCATTCTCTCCAGGAGATCATTCTTTGGCCTTTATAAAGTTTCCAAAGTCAGCCACAACAGACTGTAACCACAAATGGACCTGGAAGCCAGGCCAAGCAGAGACATCCATAATAGAATAAATGTTTTCATGAGGCTCACACACACTTCTCCAGCTCTTTCTGCTGGGATGCCTCGTGTGGCAATTGCACAATTTCCAGCTCTCTGCAGGTGTTAGAGCCCACAGAGCTTTTAATCAGATGTTCCTGTGGTTGCTTTTGTCTTTTCTGGACAGATGGGTGAGGGGCCTCCAGGCAGGCTACAGTTGCTCAGACCCATGGTTGTTTGGCACAGGTCTTGTATGTACAGTCTGTAGCAATTTTTACATTCTTGAGTTGCCTCTTTGGTCTCCCATTCTGAAGAGATGCTCTGACCACCTACTTGAGGGGTTTTGTAGGCCAGGGAGTGACTCTGAAGGAGCTTGTGGCTTTTTCTGCAGGTTGCAATTGGCTTCCTCTGGCTCTGGGCACTGTCTGAATGACAAGTGGCCAAGAAGAAAGCTGTCATACATTTTGTTCATCATGGGCTTGGGAGAATGCTTGTAAAGCATGACATCAGACAAGAATGACCCACTTACATAAAAATCCCTTTTCCAAAGGAATTTATGGAGGAGAAACTTGCTATTCCCTTTTCTGTATTCTCACTTCCCTCATCCACTAATAAGAACTAAGCACCTCTAATAAACACTGAGCGCTGGGAAGGGTGTGAGTGAGCAAGGTCCATGTGGAGTCTGAACTCAGCAAGCTTCCTCTTATGACAAAGATGGCTGCTTTCGCCATTACACTTACAGTCATTACTTGTGTGACAGGTTGTTCAATCTAATTCTTCTTATTGCCTCAGACTTGTAGGCAGGAGCCAGAGGTTCAGTAGGAGGTGCAATAAGTGGCAAAAACCTGTATGGTTCTTAAGGGTGTCTGAGCCACCTTAGCAGAACTAGTGATGAACTCTTGAATTCTGCCAGCAGCTGTGATCACCCACCTGTAGGACACTGAAGCAGGAGCGGTCAGAAAGAGTTGTCTGTGTCATTTCCCTCCCACTATGGGGAGGGGAAAGCGATAATTCCCTCTTACATCAAGCTACAGGAGAGATGTTTCAAGGAAACCACCCAGCCAGCCTGACCTGCGTAAATGTGAAAAGGGTTTGGAGGCAAAGGGAAGAGAGGTGGATGCCCAGGGACCACTGCGGAACACTGTGATCCAGGTGGACCTGTGGGAATTGGGAGTGAGGGGTCCTGTTTCTTGCCAAGAGGACAACCTCATCAAGAAGGTCTGGGTGAAATGGGCCCCTGACAGCGTGGGGCTTGGTGGAGTTACAGTGACTCATAGGAGGATAGACATTGCCTGGGTCAGGGGAGGTGGCCTAAGTGCCCTGCAGAGAGGTCTTCAGAAATCCCACCCAAGTGCCCCACAAGAGGCAGGCCAACCACTGTCCTGCTGTCACATCCAGAAGGAGCTCAGGTCAGGTTCCACCTGCATCATTTTGGAAGACTTGGCTCTTTCCTCTGGGTCTCAACCAAAGGGTCCAAAGCCATGGCCAGCAAGTGGAAAAGGTGGTGGAGAGAGCAGAAGGGGCTTCCCATGCAGCTTCTGGGCTTGAAATAGGCCAGGCGAGGGCAGAAGCGCTCATCTTGTTTGAAATGAATTGAAGTTTTGATTAATGTACCAGACCACATGTTTTGTTGAAATAAGACCAATCTTATAACTGAAAGGGCCTGGAAGACTTTAACATACCTGCCCAGACCAACAGGATGGGAAAGGATGGCCAATAGAGCAGTTTAATGGGATTGGCAAGAAGTAGTAATGCTGTTGGATGATTTCATTATTGTTTTTGATACCATGAGTATAGGTTCCCTTGGGAGCACAGTTTTACAAACTACATCAAAATAACTCATCTGTTGTATTTCTAACTCTCATTCCCTTGCATTCCCTTTGTGGCAAACACAGAGATAGGTACTTAGCTGATAATAAAGAGCTCTTGAATATGTGTTTTAAAGTTCACATGCTTCTTTGCATTTTTATTGAGATATTCACATACTTCACATAAAGGCATTAAGCTGAACTATGTAGCTCAATGCCCTGAATACTTACCCATATGGCTCCCACCCAGCTCACGATGTGGGCCATTCTAGTACCCCAGAGGGGCCTTCCAAGAAAATGCTTCTCTTCCTGAGCATTGCCCAGTTTTCTAATCATTTTAGTTTTGTGTCATTGACATTATATATCCCTTCATATATTCAGGATGAACTATCTGCTAGATCATGTTCATTTCCACCAGTTTCTTCTTTTACCTTTAACATTGCTTCTGATACTTTTCACATATGTACACCCCTTTCCCATTTTGTTTTAGATATATTTTTATCCTATAAACACACAGAGAGAGTACCTATCAGCCTTTTGATAAAATAGGTATTCTTTATCACTTCTTGACCACAGTTAACACGTAAGCGTAGTCTGAGGATCAGTCAGGATTTAGCAACTCCTGTAACTTCCATCTGTGGACTTACGGCTGGGGTGAAAGCTCTTATATCTCCAAAAAACACATGGGATAGGGGGTGAACTCAAATCTGCTGCTGTCATGTAGCAAGACTCAGAGCTGGATGGAGCTTGGGAATATGCTGTCAAAGTAATGTGAGTGTGGAGTTAGGGGATGCACTAGAATCCCTGCTCTGGAATTTATTGTTTGTGTGGCTGAGCAAACTACTTAGCTCCTCCAGGCCTCTATTTCTTCTTCTATAAAAATGGGGATGATACCACTTATTCTTTCAAGTGACTGGGAGGATTACATGAGATGAAGTGTAGGGAGTAGCCATTACAGATGGATGCTCAAGGAGGTGCAGATGGCTGCTCTTGGTGGAAAGAAAGTTCTCTCTAGTCCAAACCCAGACCTTCAGGCAGGCAAAATGTTGTCCCAAGGTTTGATGTTGCTTTAATTGTACTTTGTGGTCTTTCATAGGTGACTTGATCATATATTTATTTATTTATTTTGTACTGGGGATTGAGGTGAGTGGTGCTCTACCAAGGAGCTATATGACCTGGTTAAGTCTTGGAGGGCTTCTGAAAGTGGGCACTGCCCAGTTGGAATTTTTGAGATGGTGGAGATAGTCTTTATCTGTCCTCTCCAGTACAGTAGCCTCCAGGACATCTGGATGATTCCTTGAAAGCCATCATAGCTGAAGAACTGAAATTTTAATTTAAAGTTACACATGACTAATGGTCACAGTTTTAAATACCAGTTCTAAATCCCTCAGAGTTCCATAGGAAATCAGCCCCAGCTCCCAGAATTAAGTTCCTTGGATTCTCCTATAATACCTGGTCCCTCTGTAGCAGCAGACAGATGAGGTGGGCTCCAGGAGAGGGCACCTTTGTGGAAGGAGAAGCACCTCCACTTAACGTTGGTGTTGGAGTTACACATCTCAAAGACAGGATGGCTCTTTCCCAGGAAGAGAAAGAGCTAATGAGCTCCTTATTCCCATGGTTGGGCTTGGAGCCTTCAGCCCGGGTCAGTGGTAAGGTGGGAACACGCACTGTGGACAGAGGGGTGGGAGAGTGAGCACCAGTGTGATGGCCTGTACTTAGTGTGTTCAAGGATCTTGGGGCTCAGAGGGGCCAAAGTGTGAGTTTACACAGTTCCTCTCTTTTGTTTCTTATTTTGACAGTTGCCAGGAGCTTCTTTTTATTTCTTGGCATTGCTTAGCAAAGCACAGAATCCAGTGTCACATTAGAGCCCAGAGTTCAGATGTCTTCTTTGTTTCAAATCTGAAACAGAGGTTGTACCAGGACAAGTGCAGCACAAGGTTCTTGGTGTGGGTGGGAGAATGAAATGTGTAAGAAACAAGGCACTCCTGAAAAGGCAGCTCCTGTCACCTCCCCTGACTGCTCTTGGCCAGCTGCCAGCTCTGTCCTGTCCTCGGGCTCAGCCCCCTCCTGTCTGTGCCCTGCTTCTGCCCACCTTCCATAGGCACTTTTCCATCCTCACACCCTGCCCAGTCCCAGATCCTGAGCAGTGGGTCTTCTCTTTCTCTTGCAAGGAAGCCCAGTGCATGGGTGCCCAACTTTGAGCTGTTTGCAGAACAAAGAATGCCTCTCTGGGTGTCAGCACTCTGCTGTGTTTGGGCATCTCCTGAGACATTCAGGACTTTACAATCCCTCTCCACAAGTGTTTGCCACTGCTGGAAGCAGGGAGATGTGTCTCTAATGCCCCAAGATATGAGGAAGAACCACTGGATCGTATAGAATAATCTATGAGCCAGCCAAGGTCTGATGTTTTTCAGTTAGGATATGTGTGTTGTGGTCTTTCATAGGTGACTTGATTATTTATTTATTCATTTAGTTCTGGGGAGTGAATTGAGTGGTGCTCTACCTCTGATCTACATCCCCAGCCCTTTTTATTTTAGTTTGAGGTAGGATCTCTCTGAGTTGTCCGGGCTGGCTTTGAACTTGCCATTGTTTTTTTCTCAGCCTCCTGAGTAGATGGGATTATGGCTGAACACCATCATGCCTGGCTTTATAAATGACTTGAGAACCTATTCTTCACTGAGGTGGTTTCTTTTCTGAGGAGGCATTCTGAATGAAAGACTCCTAATTTTTAAAAATTGAATAAATATTGTATGACTTACTTGGTGTCATGCACTATTATAGGCAGTTTTCAAATGGTATGTACTTTATTCCTGACCAGAGATGGTACCCAAAATACCATGAGGCTCCGGGGCCTGTTCTCAGCCAGTGGGAGCTAATGAGCATAATGGGAACAAGAAGATAAAAATCTGGTCTGAACATGAGATGCTGGCAGCTATGAAGTATTTATTTTAATGAAAAATTAGTTGCCTACCACTTTAATCTTGCAAATGGTTTTATGCAGTCTCTGAGGGAGGAAGGCAAATATTGTCATGATCCTGGTTTTGCAGATGGGTAAATTGAGACTCAGAGAAACTTAGTGGTTTCCCTGAGATGATGTGGACAGCCAAGGATAGTGCTACCTGGCTGCACAATTTGTGCTCACAGTTCCTAATCAATTGCACAGCCTCTCCATTTTGCCAGCCAACTCTTGGGGTACAGACAGCTCAAGACGTAATGTGTAAAAATCCATTTCTGATTCAGAATAGTGAGAATATCACATGTGAACACTGCCAACGCATTCCCACTCTGTTTCTAAATCTTTCCTTAAAATGTTACTTTCATGCCTGAATCTATTTTGTGTTGCTTCAACACAGGATTTTTATCTACTAAAGACTGGCATGGGGCAGAGCACTCACGGTGTCCCTTCTGATAACTGCCGTAGCCCCTCTCAACTCAGATGCTGCTAGCAGACTCTGGAGCAAGCCAGGTGGTACTGCTAGAGCTGTCCATGGTAAAGGTCAGGCCACCCCTGCTCTTCTTGAGGCCTCAAAACCCCAGATACCCCACCCTAACAGGTGGATTAGAGGCTTTCCCTGCTTGGGGACCCCAAAGTACCATGAGGCTCCCTTCAGCCAGTGGGAACAAGATAAAATTTAGTCTGAACATGAGATGCTGGCAGCTATAAAATATCTATTTTTAGTGAAAAATTAGTTGCCTACCACTTTAACTTGCAAATGGTCTTCTGCAGTCTCTGAATTGGAAGATGATCAATGGCCATGCACTTTTGATGTTGATCCCACCCTTATTAATCAGTGCTCATTCACTTCTGGTTGTTCTCACCGTTTGCTGTGGAGCTTTGTGTATCTCAGCTAAAAGATCCCAGATACTTACCAGGTTTGATGTTTTAGTTAGTTTGTTTACAAACTTTAGGTTTGCCACTGTGACAGCCAAAATGACAGAGGATTAAGTAGGACAGCAACTTTCAATCGTCTGGCCTCATAGGCTGATACCTGTCTTCACCACTCCAGCTCCTGGCCCTACCAGGTATTCTCCTGATGTCTACCCTCTTCTGCTCCCCTCCCAGCAGATGCCTTGGGCATCACATTTCCTTCAAGTTCTTCAAAGATTCCCAGATCCAAAAAGGACTCTTAGGGGAAAGAACTCTGGAACCCCGAGTAAGAGTCTGCATTCCAATGTCAGCTTGCTAGATTCCTCTTGTAAAAATTGGCAAGACTGGGGTTCTTATGCACAACTGAACTGTTTGTTAGAGGGGAATATAAACTGTTATCTGATAAATATAAATCTTACTTTTTGTAATCCTGAAGATCTATTTTCATTGTCTCTTTTCATCTGGTCCAGACAACCAACTAACCAAGAAAGAAAATCCTAGTTCCTTTAACCACTTACCAAAGTTTTTTTTTTTCTTATCTTTTATACATTTCTCTTGTTGTACTCTTTAAATCCCCCTTAAGCTTTCCAAGCTTTTCTTATTACTTGGTGAGACATTTACAACAGGATTTATTAAGTCAGAGTGAACTAGATTTAAGCATTTAAGAAGCCAGGGTTTTCGATGGAATTTATTTTCAGTTTCTGTTAGGTGCCAAGAAAGAAACTGCATTTCCCCTGTAGAACTAGTGGGATTCTTTAACCTTTTGTGGATGGATTTTGTTGACAGAGAAATGGTGGAGAAGTTCCACATGGAACTGATGTGCATCTACCAGTTCTGACCTCTGTGAGAGTGTTCTGCTGCATCTTGCATCCATCATAACCATGGCACACAGCCATGTCCTAGTCAGCGGGACAGTGGCAAGGCCCTGCACCGTGGTATCACCATTGCCATCTTGGTGGCCTGGGCAGGTGCTCTCACCATTACCAAGCTGCTCAGGATGCCAAGAGCCAGCTTCACACTGGAGAGTGCTAGTTTGCTCAGGGCCCACAGTTCTGCCTCCCCCACGCCCTTCTCTTTGTACTCCTCTTCTCCTCTCTCTTCCCACAGAGGTCACCAACTTGTAGTTCCCAGTCTCTGCATAAAGTCTCTTCTGGATTAATGTCAAAGTGCTATTTCTACCACGTTCCTATGCCTGAGGGCATCTCCTCCACACAAAGGGATGATGTACATTTGTTTACCAGCTTTCTACATATTTTCCCCCTTGATAGACCACTTTCTCAAAGATAATTTTACTGACAGGTGGCATTATTTAAGGAAATTTTAAATATCAGGATTAAAAAAGGCCCTTCCAGACTCTTCTTTTTTCCTTGAGTCTTTGTCATTGTCTTGAAAGCTATGAACCATGTACATTAACGACCTATCTAGAAACCTAATGGAAAACACCGTCTCTAGAAAAATTCTTTTTTCCCCGATCCATGCTTTTTAACCTGGTGATTCCCTTTTGAGGTTTGAAGAGGTAAGCTTGGGAGCACTCTGATTTCAGGGATGTGGGGCAGTATTTCAAAATTCTTACAAGCACAGCTGTTCAGGAATAGAGGCTGCATTTTAGTGAGTCATTCAAATGCAGTCATTCATCAGAAAATGATTGAATAAATGTTTTTCTGGATGGTGTTTTCCTTCCTGCTGAACTGGTGGTGTTCTCTGTCATTTGCCTCCTCCCAGTTATTTTTGTTTTAACATATCTTCCATATTTTGCACAGTGCCTTCTCCTACAGCCTCCCACTCCACAGCTGCTAATTTCTGAAACTACCAGCTTAAGAATTAGGTAGCTCATCTCAAATTCGAGCACCCCTCTCATGGACTTTTGCCCATTCAGTCAACAAGTATTACCAAGAACAAGGTACTGCACTTACCAAATTGGGGGGTTAACAGTCTCTGGAGTTTAATACCTGAAGTGCAAGTTCTAGATGACTGTCAGTGTACGTTTCCTACATATTCTATTTCTCATTGTAGGTTCAAAATCATGATGAGTAATTAATGACTAGCAAGTGTTGAACATGCACTGAAAAGCTGAGAATCACTCCGGTATTGCTTTGTAGGGCTTAGTTCCAAACTTACTGCCCTTCCTTATGTTTCTCACTTAGGATGTTCTTTTTCGTGATGTGAGCAAGGAGGCCTTTGTGATATTTTTGTAGTCAGGCAATGGGAGATGCTGGAATACCTGCCATTCTACTCTTCCAGTGTAGAGCCCTGATACAGAGTCACTGTTGCCCTAAGTGATGAGGACACTCCAGGCCAGAGGTGATTGGGGTGAAAAAGGTGAGCAGTGCCCCATGGGATCTCTCATCTCAGTTTTTAGACAGCACAATCTCCCCTGGGATTGAATTTCAAAATTACAGTTCTAGACAAAGGTTCCTTTCCTTGAAAGAGTTGAAAAATCACACAGGCCTAAAGGCTTGTGATCTCTAGTTCATTAAAATGAGGAATCTAGAGCCTGGGGCTATAGCTCAGTGGTGGAGTGCTTGCCTACCATGTGTGAGGCACTGGCTTGGAGCCTTAGCACTGCATAAAAATAAACAAATAAAATAAAGGCACACTGTCCATCTACAACTACAAAAAAATTAATTTAAAAAAATGAGGAGTCTAGAGGTGTATCTCCCAGGCCCCTGAAGGTTAATTTGCATATATCCTGAGCTAATCATTCACCATCTTTGCCTCAGCTTCCAATTTGCAAAATGGACTGAATCTAACTTAAATCTATATCACAATTTAAATTCTTCATCTGTGTAGTCAAAGAAGACAGAAAACATTATCTTGAAAGTCATGTTAAACCCAATTTCTTATTTTTGAGCCTATACATCCTAAGCCTCTTCTTTATGAATCTTTTGTTCCAGGCTTTAAAATTATTTGGGACGATTTACTCTACTCTCTACTATTTCCACTTTCCTTTTAAAATCTCTGCTACTGTAAAGAATATACTGTTCTGATTACAGTGAGAAGATTACACTCATAATTCTCTATCTTCCAACTGTGTTTATTGCATCAGATTTTCCCAATGTCCTAGAGTTACCCTGGCCATGTGTGGTAGATTCCAAATCATTACCCTACTATTCTGAAAAAATATGAATATAATTTCAAGAATACCTAAGCTATCAAAAGGGATTAGTTTTAAGTGCAGGAGAATCTGAGTTATTGCATCACAAATTACTTTTCCATTGTAGGATCAAGTCTGACTAATGTAAACTACTTTATTCCGAATGGAAACCAAGTCTAAAGATCCCTGGGTACCGTGACAAACAGTTCAAACAGCTGATGACTTACTCAGTGTTTGACATTTTGGCCCACCGTTTCCCACACCTGCTACACTAGCAGTGTACTGTTAGACACTTTTTTTTTTTTCTGGAAGGGTCTCGTGGTGCAGCAGTGAAAAGCTCAGGTTTGGGCCAAGAATGTCTGTGTCCAAATTCTGGGTATGCCATTTGCCACTTGTGTGACTTTGGAAAAGACACTTAGTCTCAATACCTGGACTTTCTCATATGTAAAATGGGAACAATGATGATTACTATGTTGCAGGATTGTTTCTTAGAGTCAGTTAGTGTCAGTGAGATATTACCTCAGGAGTTACTCACCAACCTACGGGAAAACCGAACTTTCCTAATCATTTGGTAACAGCCACAGCTCACAACAGCGCCTCTCTCTAGAATCTAGAGGATTCTAATGTCATTGGTTGATAATTTGCCCTTAAGTATTTGCTGGGTGTCACCTTCCTTCCTTGACAGTTTTGTCCTGCTCTCTACTGGAGCTGTGGCCTGTTTGCAAGTAGTTCCCAGAGAAAGTTTCCAGGCCCCGCTCTCCCCTGAGGTTCCCCAGGGCGTCTCTATAGCTATAGTGTCCCCTCAAGACTGTTCCCCAGGTTTCCATGATTGACAGTTCCTTCATCTGCCCATCCACCCGGACTTGTCTCTGCCTCTTCCCCAGAGCCTTGTCTATTGACTTAGTAATTGTCATTGAAAGGATGAGAGCTATCTATCCTTTTTATAAGAGTTGGAAATGTAGACGGCTGACATTTCCTGGGCTCTCCACCTTTGAAAACAGGGCAGTTTCTTTTTTCCAATCCTGTCTCTTCACCATTGTTTCATGAATTGGGAAATAAAAACAAAACTAAATTGTTGCTGTAATAACTTCAGCGACTACCTCCGGGTTCTTGGGTGCCTCAGGTTCGTTCACTTGGTGCATGAAGTTTAGTGGGGCCCCCTGGTGCAGGCCTCCTTCCCGCTGCGCTCTGCTGGCTGCGCACCCGGCCAGCGGCGCCAGAGGTGCCCAGGTTGCCGCGAGCACCGCCGGCCCGCGAGCGCCACCTTGTGGGCATCGACGCTGCCTCTGAAAAAGCGTTCTGCTATCCTGACACCAGGCTCTGGGAAACGTAGCCAAAATTACATTCTGGATAATTATGAAATGGCTGTCAGCCAGACTTATTATGAATAATTTATCTCTGAATTTAAATAGGGCAGGCGTCTTTTTCCTGATTCAGATTCTTTTTTATTGAGAAGCAGCTACTATATTTTTAAGAGGGACTTTTGAATGACTGATTCTGTATTTTCCATGTATTTGTGTGAAAAAGAATAATTATACTTTCTGTGTAGTACATCAGAGGATTCAGCTATTTTTTACCCCTATTTTTTTCTTTTTTCACATGACTTTTTTCATAATAAACAAAGTCAGTATAAAGTCTTACTACACAGAATTGGTCCCTGGACCAGAGCATCAACACCACCTGGAAGCTTCTAAGAAACACAGTCCTTGCTCCAAACGTGCTGCATCAGAATCTGCATTTTAGCCAGGTCCCCCAGCAATGCCTGCACACGGCAATTTGGGAAGCCCAGGTGACAGGAGTCAATGGAAGACCTGTGTTCTACTCCCACCTCTGCTATCTCTCTATACTCAACTAATCTGAGCTCCTGAGTCACATCTTGGCTAATTGCAATGGATCCTGTTATGGGAGAGGGTGAGATCATGGCTCCTGTCTTGTTTGACACTGGCTCTGCTGAGGAGGAACTGAAAGTATATGGGAGGTTACTTTGTACATTGCAAAAAAAAAAAAAAAAAAAAAAAAAAAAAACCTGTGAAAATGAAAGGGACATCAGAAGAGAAAATTCTCATGTTTCGTTCTCAGCTATCAAAGAATTGGTGTTAATCAACTGTATCAGCAGCAGAGGAAATATTCAACTGTAATCTGTTCATCATGCTTCAAATGGTGTCTCAGTTGATTGCACTAACTCTTTCAAAGGTCTCTCTCAGGCCAGTCTTCCCAGAGCTCAGAATAATAAAATTACAATCTGCTTTCCTTAACAAGACCTTTCACACTTTGACACACTTGCCATCCTGGGGCCCTAGAAGCATTCCCCCTGTGGAGCCCAGTGTGGGGCACAGCAGGTGCTCAATGATTCTTGTTGATTAAACCACTAATTAGCCCTCAGCAAGGCCTGAACAGTAACCTGATGTCCTTCACACTAATCGTGCCGTTTATGATAATAAGATTATTTGCATCATTAGAGACTCAACATAGCTACATGAGGACTCGGTTGTCTCACTAATATATATCAAATATTCATTAAGGAAATAGACTCCTGATGGCTGAGAAACCCTTTGGTAGTACATACAGGTTGAAGCAGGTGAGATCCTTAACTGTTTACAAACACCATTTCCTTTACTGTAAAATGAAAGAGGGGAACAAACAAAAGACCAGAAGCAAAATACTACCCTCTTCTCCTTGCATACCTTTTAAAAGAAAAATTAATAGTGAGAAGCTGTTGAACAATAAGTAGGTGAAATTTTAGGAAAACATATTTTCTAAAGTCCTAAGATTGATAAGAGATAATAACATTTGTGTTGCCCTTGTGCCCCGGTGTCTCTTACTCTCTGATGCTATTGTCAAACTGTGAAAGTGAATTTTTTTTGGGGGGGGGGGTAACCAGAAATTGAACCCAGGAGTGCTTAACCACAGCGCCACATACCCAGTCCTTTTTATCTTTTTATTTTGAAACATGGTCTCACTAAGTTGTTTAGGGCCTTGCTAAGTTGCTGAGGTGGCTTTGAACTTGTAATCCTCCTACCTTAGCCTCCCAAGTCTCCAAGACTGTAGGCATGCACCACCACACCCAGCATGAAAGTGAAATATTGAGAATAACATTATACAGTTTTCCATCAAACTAAGATGCAAAAATACTTAATTCAAATTAGGTTAGACTCTTGTGTTGTCTACAATTTGTGAAATTATGGACATTTTGCCCCTAATTACAAAATGTAGTAAAATTACACTGTTTTAAAAAATCTGATTCATTGCAATTAGCAATGTTCTCTCCGACCTTTTAAAAGAATTCAGAATATCAGTGTTTCAAAATTACTTTTCTTCACATTAAGATGTAATTATAATAACTTGTAATAAGTCAATATAATAATGTAATTATATAATAAGTGTATTATAATATCTATGGCAAATTTTATATGAGGGAACATAAACAGTTATGCCTGTACATCTATCAGAATCTGATCCTGGGATGCAAGATGCGGAACTCACTCATCCCTGAATATGTTACGGTCCAGTATGATACCTGGCGATGCTTCATAAGAATATGTTTAATAAAAGTTGTGGCAAGAGCTACAACACTACCTTTTTAGTTTTCCCCAACATTTTAACTTAAACAATTTCAAACCAAGAGAAAAATTGCCATAAAAAAATCAAGTACACTGCAACACATCAAGAATCGCTGTTCACTGATACGTTTACATTTATTCTCTTTCTCCATCCCACCTCTGCCAGTCCACATGACCAAGTCACGACTTGCACATAGTTGACAGCAAAATGATCAAATCCAGGAAACTTTGACATTGGTACATGCTCTCAACTAGTGAAGTCCCAATTCAATTTTGTCAGTTGTCACAGTTCTGCCTTTGGGTAGTATTTCCTCCTTGACCCTAGGTCTAACTCAGGTTCACCCATTGCATTTAACTATTGAACTTTGATGTCTTTTTAAGGGCAATAGTTCCTTAGTTTTTCCTATAGTTCCTTAGTTTTTCCTCATCTTTAAAGACACTAACAGTTTTGAAAAATACAGTCAGTGCTTGCTCCCAATTAGATTGAGATTATGCATTTTTGGTAGAAATACCAAGTATTTTGTATTTGTAATACTATATATCTTGGTAGAAATACAACACTAAGGACGTGATGTAAGATATTAAGCATTACATTGGTAGGCACATAATATCAGTCTGTTCCACAGTTGGGGTTGGCAACATTGATCCCTTGGTTAAGGCAAAATCTGCCAGACTATCCCTTTGTAGTTAATAATTGATCTCTGGGGCGATCTTGAGACTCTCAGTTGTATTCCTCAGTGCATTTATCCAGCCATTTTAGCATCCATTCATGGTCCTTGCCAGAATCAGTTATTACTGATTTGGTTGAAAATGGTGTTTCATTCCTTTGCATTTATTACTTGGAATTCTATTATAAAGAATAGTTTTACCTTCTGCCCTTTTAGGTACATACGTGTATGTGTGTGTGTGTGTGTGTGTGTGTGTGTGTGTGTTTAATCTATTTATGAATTTATCTTTGTAAGTTTCAGTAAGGGTTTGCAGGCTTTTTTATTCACTTGGTTATCATCATTCTCATTATTTACTTTGATGCTCACATTGTTGCAACTCTGCCCATTGAGTGTCCCTTCCATCTCACTCCTGTGTTTGTTTCACATAGCCCCATTGGCTTATGAGTATCATGTATCATTTATTATTTAACCTTTAGCATATCTGGATGGATACAGACATAGATACAGATATTGATAGCCTTAGCATATCTTCATTCAGTAATCACCCAAACGACAGATGTAATTCTCGCAAACAAATTTCTTTCTTTTCTTTTTGTTTCTTTTTGTTGTTGTTTGTTTGTTTGTTTTTAGTTATGGCTATGTTTTAGCTGCTGATCTTACTCATGGTCCAAGGGAAAACTAGGCAATTAAATTGGCCCTTACAATGCATGATGATAAATTATAAGTAACATGTTCCATGGGAGCAAAAAAGAAAAGCTCCCAACCCTTCTGGGTCATTGAAGGAAGATTCCAGGGAGAATGTGTATTACCTCTGAGGCCTGAAAGATGCACCCATGCAGAGTGTGTTCCAGACTAGGAAAGCACATATCTTTCTGAGGAGCTGAGGGAGTTTTAAAGTCTAGGATAGTGAGTGCGAGTACGTGTGTGCTGTTTGGGTAGGTGTTGGAGGTGGGGGTGGGGAGGGGGGAGACAGAGCCAGGGCAGTTGGTTGGGTCTCAGTCGCTGTCCCAAGAGCTGTGGTTCTCAGCCTTGGGCTGCACATTTGCATCCCCTGGGGAGCTCTTCAAAAATACCAGCAAGGTGCTCCATCCCAAACCACTTCAGCGGGGATCTTTGGGGTTAAGTGGGGGTGGGGACTCCAGGGTCCCTACATTTTAACCTTCATACCTAGCTTCTAGAGGACTTATCATGAAGAATGGTGCCAAACACCACAGAGCTAAACCCTTCAAAACTGAAATTTAAAAAGATTCATTTTATTTTATAGGATTTTGAACTCAACAACGAACTAAAGATGAATGTCCTAAATTTGCTAGAAGAAGTCTTACGAGACCCAGACCTTCTTCCCCAGGAAAGGAAAGCCACAGCCAATATCCTGAGGTAAAGGCAATTGCAGGTGCTGACTGAAGTACATTGGCTGATTCATGCTATGTTCATAGAAAATAAGATTCTGCCAAACCAGAAGCATGAATCGTAGAATCCTGGGGGCAGCAGGGATTGTGTCCTTCCTGGTAAAGTATTACCTATCATCTTTTCCTTCTTGGGGACAAGTACGGGGCCTGCTGTCTCAGGGTGACTGTGGGTGGGCGACATAACCCATGTGGAGTGCTGTTGCTCTTCTTTGTGTGGGCAGATGGTTCACTGTAGACCCAAAACTGAAAGGAAGAAAGCCTTAAGGATCCCTACTTGTGAGTCCAGGAGGTGTTGCAGAGAAAGTTTTCTGTGGGTTCTAACTCTTTGGGGGTTAGCATCCGTTTATGGGTGTAATGGTGGTGTTTCTGGGGGAGCCTTGGGCACCTGTGTTGTGGATGAGCCACCACGGAGTAGATACATGTTTTATTTTAGCTTATTCCACTGGTCCTAGGACAATTTTCTGCCAACTTCTTGGCTTAGGATTTCCACATCAGGTGGGTTGTATAGCCATGTGAGTTTGTGTAGAGCATGAACTCACACATCTATGTGATCAAGGCTGGAGTTTCACACTAGAAACTTGGGTGTGTCTGTAGTTGTTACACTCAGAGTCCAAGGGGCTGACAAGCTTTCTAATGGCTTCTTGAGTGAGTAGGTGGTTTCCTTCTAGTCTTCTCTACATTAAGAGTGCAGACATCAATGGCTTTGTGCAGACATTTCAGTTACAGCCTCCCAGATACTCTAGGCTACGTCTCCCATCCCTCCTTCAGAGTGGGAAGTCTGCCATCTATCTTCTAGTACCTGGTATTTCTTTACCATTCTGATTTCTAGTTCCTTCTTACAGTCTCTGGAAATGGTCTTTTCTCTCTTCTCTCTTCAAAGTATGGCTACATTGTCTTTTTCTTTGTTTTTGTTTTTGTTTTTGTTGTTAACATATTATCCGGAAAGCTTGTGTGTGGAGGAGAGCCCATCTTAGCTCAGCCTACCATATTTTTACAAGTCCCTCCTTGATGTAGCAATACCAGATTTTGGGTTGTGATGTGTTTGCAACCAGCCTCTAAATTATTCTTGGTTCCCATTAGCTGAAGATCCCATAGCAGACAATTCTTTGGTGTAGGGGATGTTGTGCCTCCCCACCAAAAAAAAAAAAGGTATGTTTAATTTCTAATCTCTGATACCTCAAGATGTGACTCTGTGTGGTGATAAGACCACGGCAGAAGTGATCAGTCAATTCAAAGTCATAGGGCAGTAGTGTGGGCCCCTGATTTACTATGACCATTGTCCTTATAAGAAGACAGCCGTGGAAGACTGAGAGACACAGGGAGAGCACTGTGTGTAGATGGAGGTTACGGTGGAACTGTGCAGCTGCAGATTGCTGGCAGACCACCCGAAGCCTGGGCAAGGAAAGGAAGGACAGACTCCCCTACAGGTTTCAGGGACAGCACGTCCTGGCACTCAGGCTTCTATCCAGAACTGTGAGACTAGGCTGTCCATGTCTGCCATTTTAAGCCAACCACTTTAAGATAGTTTGTTAGGACAGCTCTAGAAAACTCTAAGATGTCTATGCATCACGGTTACGTATCAGTGAGTTGTAAACACAAAGCATGTACTTAAGCATATACTTAAAGACTTCCTTAGTTTTTTTCATGTTATGAAAGGATCCAGGTAAGCTTAGGGGTTCAGTTACTGAGTCGATGTTCAGATTTTAAAATTATACACATGTATTGAGGTAAGTCTGGTCCTGAGGGTAGTGATTATGTCTGGGAGTGACTGCTCTTCCCTTTCCCTTCATGTTAACAATTGGTTATGCTCTTTGTGCTTTAAAACACTGACATTTTGAAATTACCTTCTGGAAGTTTATGCTCCTAGAGACATTCGACTAAATAGCTGTCAGGGAAATGAAGGTGTTTGGACTGGGAACAACTGTCAGGATTGCCAACATGAGCACTCCTGTCCTCAGTCCCTGGAGATACTGCTGCCAAGTGCCAGGCATTACTAATCGATCCTTGGAGTTTTCTCTCTACTCCCAGAGGCAACCTCAGAAACCAGTGAACTGGGGTTAGTACTTGATATGAATCCTATTTACCAACCCAGTTCATTGTTATTCATCAAGCCTAGTATGCAGTAGTTCTCTTTGCTGAATAACAAACTGAGAACTAGAAGTGTAAAGCCAGAGGGAATAGACATTTTAGCAGACCTACAGTCTGGGAGTACAACACTGAGCAGAGCCTAATTCTGACTTTTGTGGGATCTTTCAGTGTTAAATCTTGGCTTAGGCCCTTAACGGTTTCAAGTGTCTTAACTAGTCTGAACCCCAGTTTCCTCATTTATAAAATAGGGCTAGTGATAATTATCCCATTGGGTTGTTATGAAGACTACATGGCATAAAAGATTAACTCATTTTACAGCAATTATTATTGTTACTATTTGTTATTGTTGTTGTTGTTGCTATTATTATTATTATTAGAAACACTGAGAGCTCTTGGAAGAAATACTTTTTTGTCATGCAGGTGGGATAGCCCAAGTGAAATATGACTAAATCTTAGTCAGACTCAACTTTCCTTAGGTTTCATCACCTTGTCTACACAAAGAGAGAGTGGACTCATATCAGGACACTCTTGGCTCTGTTTTGGACTACCTATATTTTCATCCTTGAAGAATGGATTTTTCATGCATTTCTTTCTGAGTTTATTTGGTGTTTCATCTTAAATGCACAAATCTTAGACTAATCATACTGCTGATAGATGTGGGGGAACCCAGGATCCTGGATGTTGATCAAAACCCAAATATAGTTAGGAGCTGAGCTGTGTCTCCTCTGTAGGGCCTGGACCATAGATGTAGAGGCCTCCACATCTGAAAGGGAACAATTTGGAACAAAAGCAAAATCAGTTTATGCTGTGAGAGGTAAAAGCGTAATACGTTGTAGTTGAATGTAGCACTCACATTAGAGATGTATATGCATCACAGTCACATATCAGTGAGTTGTAAACACAAAGCATGTACTTAAACATATTGCATTAGTACTCTGACATAAGCCATCCCTTACTCTCAGTCTCTTGGGGCTTACTTAATGGCGAGTGAACATAATTTCTATAAGTCTGTCTACCTGTTTGAGAATGAAAACATCTGCTTAAGACTTTTGCATTTCAAAGTTGTCTAGCTAACCATTTATTCAAAAATCTTCCAAATGTATTCAATGTAGAGTTTTGCAGACATCTAACATGCCACCAAATGAGTTGATGATAAACATCCTGGAAGGTCAACCATGATAAGCTCAGGTCATGAAAAGATCACCCCCAAACCTTAGCATCCCAAATAGCACCCATAGGAAGACAGAAAATTTCAAATAGCTTAATGAACCAAAGTGTGTCTTAGATATCAGCATAAGATAATGGAGAAGAGCAACACTAGAGAGGAGGTAACTTCCTGACCATTTTTTTTCCCCAAAAGAAAGATTGTCCAAGCTCATAAAAATGTCTTTCCCACTGTCACATGTAGTGGGTCCACAGACCTCCCTCCAGAATCTAACATATAGTGGAAAGAATGTTGTGTACCTTGGGAAAGAGTCACATTCTTCTCCTCTGTGTAACCTTCAAATGCAATTGAATAGTTTTTGGAGAAAGAACCATGTTTAATTCAGTTTTTCCTCATGGTCTGCCTTTTACTTTACAATGATTCTTTCTGCTCACAAATATATGGCTCATTGCTGAGACTCTTGTAATCTAGGATTCTCTGTGAAGGATTTTGAAAGAGGAAAGGAAGGTAGAGGGACAGGATTGGCATTTATTGGTTATCCTCTTTGTGGGATGCTTGGAGGAGGCCTTCTGTGAGTCTGAGTATGGGAATCATTGAGTAAGAGGAGAACACAGCTGGACTGGAACCCTGGGTCAGTAAGTTTCTTTGGCTTTTGTTTCCTCATCTGTAAAATGGAGATACTGCCTGGTTAGAAGGGATTGATTATGGTGTAGCACATCAAACACTTGGCATGTGTCTGGCATGTAGTGGGCATACAGTAAACCATCTCTGTTGGCTTGGTATAATTGAGGATTGGTGGATTTTATTTCCATCAACTATGAACAAGCAGAATATCACATCATTATTTCTTTTAAAACTTGCATCTTCCAAGGAAATCAGGCAGCCTCTAAAGCTGGAAGCAAGCACTTGGGTTCTTCTCCAGGGCCTCCAGAGGGAATGCAGCTTGCTTGACCTGGTTTAGACTTCTGACTCCATATCTGAAAAATAATAACGTGTCTGTGGTTTTTTAAGCTTTCCTCTCCTCTCCCAAAAAACCTAGCATGCTCCAGTAGACAGGCTACATGGTTTGGGACTGCTTAAATATTTTAATACTTTTTATATGTGCTTATACTTTCATTTTGGAAAACTGAAAATGCTTGGCCCCAGATGACCTATTAGAGAACTGGATGCCCACTTGGTATGATTATCCTGGATTCTGAACTTTTTTTTTTTTTTAATGTTTTTTAGATGTTGGTGGACCTTTATTTTACTCATTTATTTATATGTGGTGCTGAGGATCAAACCCAGTGCCTCACACATGCTGGACAAGTGCTCTACCACTGAGCCACAACCCCAGTCCTGATTCTGAACTTCTGTTGGACATAAAGTATCAACCCACTTTGGTATCTTAGGCATTAACTTATGTATTAGTTATTAATTCATTCATCATTTACTAACAAAAATAAAGATATGTAGAGAGAGCTGAATAACACTGTGTGGGGGATACAGATCTGGAAAGTAAAAGTGAAGAGTCATCTGCCTGCTCTTGCCCCATCTTTTTCCAAGTATTGCCAAACAGAAACTCTCCTGTAAGTCCTAAGTTGAGGGGGGGCTCTGCATTTCCTGCCTCAGCACCAGCAGGGAGTACAGGGCGGGTGCTGGTGGAGTGTGGATGGGGTGCTCAGGCGAATAGCACACTCCTCTCTCATTACAGCATGCCTGGATTAACATCCTAAATCATCTGGTAATTATCCAACCCAACTTACCTCGGGGTTCACTTTGATAGTTGTTTAGGACAAGTTGGCTCCTATTCTTTTTTTTATGTTATTAGTTTATTTACAACATATCTAGTATGCTATGAATCCAAGAGTTTGATCCATTTTTCAGAGATTGCACCTCTTAAAACATTCTTCATATCTTGTTAAATGGATGGATTAGGAGTCCTTATTTCTTAAGCAGTTGGCCCAAAGTATAAGGTCATCATAACCATAAGCATCATTTGTTTTCCACTGAAAATGGCAAATTCTTCCTGGGGCCCCCCTCATGGTAGCTCAAATGGACCACCCAAGTGGTGAATCTCCAAATGCTCTGTCCCAATATGGCGCTGCTGGGGCCTCTGCTGGTTGGTTCCTATTCTAGATCACCTCTCCCAATACTTCTCTTGTACGTTTCACCAGTGTCTTTCTGTTTCTGCCATCATTTCCTCCACTCAGCAGCCTGTTGTACTGCACAGCCTTGCAGACCCAAACCTGACTTCCCACCCAGGGAAAACTAACCTGCATTTTACAGTTTCATTCCTAGCATGCCTATTTTCTTCTTTTTCATGGGGGATGTTTTGATTTTTTTAGGGCCCTTTCACAAGATGATCAAGATGACATTCACCTAAAATTAGAAGACATAATTCAAATGGTAAGTTCAGCCACAGTTTATTGAACTTAGGCATATGCACACCGCCTCTCAAAGGTAAACAATGCACTTGCAGGTGATCACCATGTTTGACCATACGTCTGTCTGTGAAGCTCTGTGCGGTGCACCACATTCTACACAGGGGCTAGCAATTGGTCAGTGAGATTAATGTTGGCTTCGCTATTCCTTTTTTAGCTAGAATCTAGTGCCAGACTTCATACTTCCACAGATGGGGCTGTCCACAGTGAGATGGTGAGAGCCTTGTTCCCACCCATGTTTGACTTCCCTCCTTCATGTTTTTCAGACTGACTGTCCAAAGGCCGAGTGTTTTGAGAGCTTATCAGCCATGGAGCTGGCTGAGCAGATCACCCTCCTAGACCACGTCATTTTCAGAAGCATTCCTTATGAGTGAGTGGCACCCCTTGCAGCACCAAGTGTCAGTTGCAGTGTCTGGCCTAGAAGCTGAATTGTCCTAAGGCTGGTGTGTGTGTGTGTGTGTGTGTGTGTGTGTGTGTGTGTGTGTATTCAGAGGTGTGAGTCTTAAGGTTCAGATTATTTGGCCCCATTTGAATGTATCTTGGTTCCAGTTTATATTGGGTATAGTGATTTGGGGAGTCTCCAGATGGTTAGTCTTGTGTTTCTATATGTACTGGGGTTACTATAGAATGTGAATTGCTGTGTTCTAGCCTTGAGTTACAGAAACCTCAATACAGTTACAAGAACAGTTCTCAGACTTTGGGCCTAGAATCATTGAGCTTGTTAAAAATGAATATTCTTAGATATTTCCCTCAGAAATTCTGATTCTACTAGGTATTTATTTATTAATTAATTCTGATTCTACTAGGTATTTATCATCCTCCTAGACCAAGTCATTTTCAGAAGCATTCCTTGTTCTTGTGGTGGTAATGGTTGTTTTGAGACCCAGGAAACTGTCTTTTCAATGAGAATCCCATATGAATCTGAGTGGTCCAAGGCCCTACTTTGAGAAAACAGTGATCTAGTAAACATTTTAAATTCTGCTATAGTTCTCTCACTTCCATAAATCAACAAGTATTGTGAGCCTTATGGCCACGGACCCACACAACAGTTTCCTCCTGTGTAGAACAGGAGGGGCTCTTGAAGCCCCTTCCAGCTGTCATACTCAGTATCCCCCAAAGCAAGGCCTTTGTCTAAACAAACGGACACTATTGGCACTTGTGCTCCATGAACTAGTAACTATGTTGGAGGTGATAAGAGCCAGGAATGTTACCCATGTCGTATGTGGAAGAGAGAACATCTGTGCTGGTCGAGGGTTGGGTGTGGACAGGGTAGATGGGCTAGAGGCATGAAGGAAAGAGCAAATGGATGTCCCAAAGACTTTTCCTTAATGCATTTTATCTTTTACCCCTCCCTGCTCCAGTACATAGACCTATACATGAATATGAAAAAATAAAAATGAAACAGGAATGTAGCTCACTGGCTGTTTAAATGAATCTGATGGCAAGCTGAAAACCTGATGTAGGAACCACAGGGTCACTTCCTCTGCTGCCCCCTCACTTCTTCACTATACTCCAGTGCATCAAGGCAGGGGACATGACTTGTGGAGGAAGAGAATAATCAATGCCAAAACTTTGGTGGTGGCTCTTGGTGTGTCTCCTCTGTGTGAATGTCAACCAATTATTTCCATCCATGGGCCTGGCACACCTTTATAACCAACACTACAGGACAGGAGCAGTATCAACAACAGCAAGGGACAAAGAAACTTGCACAAGGATTCAGTCAACATTTCTGTACTGGGAATGTGTCTGAGTTTATTTTTTAATGCCCATACAAAATAATTCCCTGTGCTCCATCTTGATTGTTCCTGCCCATTCATTGTTCCTGAATGCAGTGAATGAGCAGGGACGCTGTCCAGAAACCAGACTGAGCTTTCATGCAACTGAACTGCCTTGATCAGGCAACTGTGCTGCAAAAGTGGCAACAGGGAGCATTTATTTGGCTCCTCAAATGTGTGCTGCTCTGAGCTCTTGGGAGGATAAAATAAAGTCCCTGCCTTTGGAACCTGTGTTTTTTAGAGAATTTCACAGCAAAGGGAAAGAAAAAGTTCTGTCCTTGATTAACATTTTTGGCAGTCATAGATTTATTTTATTTTATTTTGGTGCCTCTGCTAAGGTTTAACATTTTGAGAAACTAATCCAGGGAAAACAGTGTTGGTTTCTGAGTTAGTACTTAACTTCTTTATTTCTCTCATGTTGGTGGTGATTTTCCAACTTCAGAAAAGCCTTTACAGGAACAAAGTTCCAAACATTTGCAAGAGAAAACTGGAGACTGAAAAACCTGTTTCTTTTTTGTCATGGAGTAGTGAAATACTGGAGTTGAGCTACAATTCATTAGAGATGGTCGGTAGCTGCAGGTGGGCCTCAAGGAATGTTGCAGGCGATGTCAATGTAGTGTATCTCATATGCATGATAGTTATGCAGGATCATAGCCATTGTCTCTTAAAAAACTTAAATTGGTTTTGTGTTTTGTTTTGAAATTTCAGAGAGTTTCTTGGGCAGGGATGGATGAAGCTGGATAAAAATGAAAGAACACCTTACATTATGAAAAACAGCCAACACTTTAATGATGTGAGTAACCATGAAAATAAAACCTTGGGCACGTTACAGGAAGATGAGTACCGGGGTCTTCTGACTCCTTCTCTAAAAACAAACTCTGCCACTGACTTTTAAAACAGAACTGATGGACTTCAAAGACAAACTTAAATATCCCCTAACATCTCGTAGTGATGTGATGATTTCTAGTAATCTCCTGGCATAACAGGTTCAATTTTGATGGGAAGCAGTCAATATTGTTTAAGTTGCTGTTATTATTTTTATGGTAATCCTTGTAGCTTCCAGATAGATCATATATTGACTGACAAAACCAGCAGTGCCTGTGTCACTGGCCCCTGGTGGTGATGGTGACAGTAAGATTGGATTGTGTAACTCCTCATCATCATCTTGGAATATTCAGCCCAAATCGCATTCCAGCATGGGAAGTGCCATCTTAGAACACGATCACATTGCTGCTGGGCTCTGTGCAGTGGTGCCAGCTGCTGCTCTCAGCTCGGCCTTTCTCCAGCCATGAGACTGGGAATGGCTTTTGTGCCCACCAACTCTTAGTTGGTTCTGTTCTAATAGCCTTTAGTCCTGTGGGAAAAGTAGTAACAGATGTGGAAGTGTCTTTCATTCTGTTCAAACAAAGGGAAAACTTCCTTTCCAGTTGCACTGAACTACGGTAAAAGGAATAATGATGGTGTTTAAAAACACAAGGAACCGCACAGGTACATTAATAAGTCATCCAAAATTAAAATATAAAAACAGTATAGATTCCCAAGGCAGTGCTCTGCACAGGGTATATTCAGAGAGCACTGATGCTTAGGGAATGCTGTCACATAATGGGCTTCCCTGTCACTGGTGCTAAAGGGCAGGGTGCCTGACTTATCTGGGTCACTTTGAGAAGCAGGGTCTGGCTATGGAAAATAAAGCTTCGTTACGTGAGTTGTACATACATCTGCAATATACCTGACACTCCTATCAGAGGCGCATCTCAGGCTCCAGACCCACATATCTCTTCCTCCTTGATGACCTCTGCATGGTGCAGATGGAACCCGCCATATGCACCCCGCCCTTGCCAAGCCTGTCTCTGCAGCTTCTTCTCAGTGTTGGTTGATGGCTTCTCCATATATTTGCTCCCCCAAACTCTGGATCTAGAGGTCGTCTCTGTCTCCTTTTCCTTCACTCACCTCTCTCTTACCATCTCCCCCAACATCTTCCTGAGCCCTAAATCTACCTGCGTCTCAGACCCTTCCTCACCCCTCCTCCCCCATTGCCACAACCTGGATTTGACTTCATCCTTTTGCTCCTGGAGCTTCTGGCTCCTCTCTTCCCACCTGAGTCACTGTGCCCTGATGTATTCCATGTGCCATGCCCTAGGAATGACTCCTCTGAAAGGTCAATCTAATTAGGTTGCTCTCTTTGGCAAAATCTGTGAGGGGCTTGCCCTCACCTTCAGGAGATGGTCTCAACTCCTCAACCTGGTGTGCAAGAGCCTGCCCATCTGTCATCCTTGTGTCTCCATCCCCCTAAGCTCCTCAGAGGCCAGCCAGGTCCTCAGTGATGCCATGCCTTCCACCACTGGCCCTTTGCTCTTCTATTTTGATGGGAAACAGAGGATAGTCATCCTCATCTTTCAAGATGCAATGTAGGCATGACCTGTTTCCAGCATCCTCCCCTGAACTAGACCAGATCCCCATTCTATCTCCATGTTCCCAGTCCCCTCCATGCCTAGACATAGTTTCACATTTCTCTTTGTGGCATTTACTTGTCCACACATCTTCCTCCCCTTCCCATCCCACCTAACTAGGTTCAGAGTGCCTTAAGGTTGGTGTGTTAGTCAGATATTTCTATAATAAAATACTCAAGATAATTAACTCATAATGAAAAAAAGGTTTACTTTGTCTCCCAGTTTTGGAGCCTGTAATCCAAGGTCAGGCAGTCCCATTGCTTTGGACCTCTGGTGCACATTGCAGATAGCAGTGGCAGGGAGCATGTGTCAGAGCAAGTGGCTGTCCCATGGCCAGGATGCAAATGAATGGAGGAGGGAGGGGCTTGGTTACTGCATCCCTTTCTAAGGTAGGCCCCCAGCAACCTAGGGACCTCACACAAGGCCCTTCCTCCTGGAGGTCCACAGCACTGTCCAATAGCACCACCCTAGGGACCAAACCCTTAACATTGAGTCAGTTAGGGACACTTAGTTCTTTTTCTTCTGTTCTCTACACCTAAGACTACTTCCATCCATTTGCTCAGTAATTACTGGCAATGATTTCTTCACCGAAACTATTGATTAACAAAATCACCTGTTCCCCCTGCAGACTGGATTCCAGACCACCCCTCTCACCACTCTGAGGATGAACAGATGCTCAAT
This sequence comes from Marmota flaviventris, assembly GCF_047511675.1. Classification (NCBI taxonomy): domain Eukaryota; kingdom Metazoa; phylum Chordata; class Mammalia; order Rodentia; family Sciuridae; genus Marmota; species Marmota flaviventris. The sequence goes on along the minus strand of NC_092502.1, from coordinate 101,225,180 downwards.
AAGTTGCACCACAGTAGGTGCTTTAGTGAATGTCACAGTGATGACTCTGGGGCACTGGTAGAGCTTACAGACCTTCGGAATCATGCAAGAATGGAGTTCCCCACCAGATTTAGTGTATCAATGCAAGATTCCACAGCCCATGTCCCCTTTGTTAGTAATCCTATTTTTCCCTTTTCCTCTCCATATTGCAACAGTTGAGCTTCTTAAGCTGGCTTTCTCTAGCAGAATGACAATATTTAGCCCCGAGGCCATAAGCTCTTTAAAATGCCAGTGAAAAAATCATAAGAAGGAGAAAATGTTCTCTCTTCCTCTGCAACTAAGAGTTTCTGGTTGGAGAGTTGATCAGTTCAGAATTTGGTCTGACTAGGGGTGAGTGTTTTTAATTTCCCTGTAATATCTGAGGCATCCCGCTGCTGGGGACGAGGAGTATGTGTTTCCAAGGAGTGACATCCCTGATCTACAAACATTGCCTTTCCTCGGGAGTTAGATTATTCTCTCCTTCATCAAAATCCCTGATTCATAAAATCGCTTTTCCCCCCAACAAACTAGATTCTAAAGAATCCTTCTGCACACTCTAAGGGTGACCGAATGCTCAGCAGTTTAATGTTATTATTACACAGACATCAGTTTCCTTAGAAACAGGGTGACCCCTATTGGATGTGTGCATTCTTAGAAAGTCAGTATCCAAAGATGGAATGGATCTCCACACCGTAGGACACCCTCCTTTCCTGTATGCACTTCTCTAGTTCTTAGACAGCCTTTCTGACTTTTTGCTTGTCTCAGATGAGTAACCTGGTGGCCTCCCAGATAATGAATTACGCTGATGTCAGCTCCCGTGCCAACGCCATCGAGAAGTGGGTGGCAGTGGCGGACATTTGCAGATGCCTGCACAACTACAATGGCGTGCTGGAGATCACCTCGGCCTTAAACAGAAGTGCCATCTACAGGCTGAAGAAAACCTGGGCCAAGGTGTCCAAGCAGGTGAGCATCCGAGTGCGACACAGACTGCTGCTGAGAGGAGGAGAGGCTGGAGACGAGAGCCAAGATAAATATTACTAATTAGGAAATCATTAGCTGAGATGAGCAGCATAGTTGCCAAAGAAAGGTGCCAACATGGGTAATTACCGTGCTCTTACCACTTAATTAATTCCACTCATGTGCATTTCCAAAACATTCATTAAAACATTTGGGGTGGGGGTACAGCCTCAAACAATGTGACAGTCAAGAGTTGCTTTCCCAATGATTTCAGGAGGGCACCCTCATTTCAGGCGATGACCAATGGATTCATTCTTTTCCCCCCAAGGTAGGGACACAGATGTCTTAGGGCCAAAAGACCTCAGGGCTCACCTTTTTCTTTGTCATTCATGTAGCAGACTTAAAGTTTTGGCAAAATGACTTAGATGTGCACAAACATAACTTTCTTAAATTTTTTTTATTGGGTTCTACCTGCCCCTGGCCTGTTGTTTTCATTCAGATAATTTCAAGATTCAAACCAAATCACAATTCTTCCCTGCCTTTTTTCATCTGGGTTTCTGCCTGGGTATTGCTAGGTATTGGGAGGGCTTCTCTGGGCTTCTGGAAGGTTCTCTGTACCCCTGGCTTCCTATTAGTCCTTTACTGATTGGTCCCTGGGTACTTGCTCACCCTGCCCAGGAACCACCCTGCGCTGATCCCGCCCTGCTTCAGCTCTCATTGACTCAGCTGATGCTGTGAGCCTCTGTCTCTCAGGCTGGCGCCCCTTGGTGACTCCTGTTGGATGTGTGCATTCTTCATAAGATGACTACCAAAGGGCCTTGGGAGAATTTTCTAGTCTCTTCCATCCTGCATTGGTGCCCGTGGGTAGGAGGGTCTTTATCAGGTGCTCTCTGCCTCGCCTACCCCAACACCCCACCTACCTGGATGTGCCCACCAACGTTGGCGAAGGGCATCTACATGGTGCCATCTCTAGGGAACCAGACTAGAAGAAGAGCATAACTACATTCTGCTGAGATGTCCTCAGGTCTTTCAGTCCAGAGTTGTTTTCTGAATTATTTAAGCGTGTAAAAAGAAGCTTCCTGACGATTTAAGCCCCTCTCTGAGAAGTGTTATTTCTCACTCCTCTCTGTTTTGGCTTCTCTCTCCAAGCCTTTCCTTTGATATAGGAGATGCTGCAACTTCTCTACATGGCTGGACACCAAGCCTAAGTCAGAGTCTTCATCCACCCTTGCTTATTCCTCAGGAAAAGCACAGAGCTCTGAGAATCTTGATCTCTTAGAGCTCACAAGTCTGTTTTATTAGAGCAAAGGCTGGACTTTGTGAAATAAAAGCCATGGTTTAAAAATACTATTTTTAAAGTTTCTTATTCGGGGATGATTGTAACTTCACTCGCAGTTGTAAGATAATATAGATATGTCCTACACATTGCTCCCACTTTCCCCCAGTGACAACCTTTTTATATCTGTAGACAAAATCACAACCAGGAAATGAGTGAACATTGGTACAATCCACCAATCTTACTCAGGACTCACCAGCTTTTCATGTCTTTGTGTGTGGAGGGGTATTTATTCTATGTACTTTTATTACAAGGGTAGATTAGCATGACCACAACCCCAGTCAGGATACAGCGTATGTAGTTCCATTACAAAGGTCTCTTGTGCCATGCTTCAATAGCCATAATCACCTTACTTCCAGGCCCATTCCCTGACTTTTAGCAATCACTAATCTGTTTTCCATCTCTATAATTCTGTCATTTCAAGAACTGTATATAAATGGAATCATAGAGTATGTGACATTTTGAGATTTGCTTTTTTTAACTCAGCATAATTCTCTTGAGCTCCATTTAAGTTACTACCTGTATCAATACTGTATTCTCTTTTATTGCTGAGTAGTATTCCATGGTATGGATATAATATACCACATTTTGTTTCACCATTCACTCCTTGAAGGACACTTGAGTAGTTTCTAGATCAGGGCTACTATGAATAAAACTACTATGAACATTCACATAAAGGTTTTGTGTGAACATCAGTTTTCATTTCTCTGGGATAAATGTCCAAGAGTGCAATTGCTGATTAGTGTGTATTTAGTTTTATAAGAAACTGCCAAACTTTTCCAGAGTGGCTGTACTGTTTTACACTCCTATCAGAAATGTATGAGTGATCCAGGTTCTCTACATTCTTGCTAGCATTTGATATTATCATTTTTTAAAAAATCTAGTCACACTGTGACAAAAATGTGCACTTTTTAATGGTTCATGATGTTAAATTTCTTTTCATGTGCTTTTTTGCCATCTGTATATCCTCTTCAATGAAAGCTAGTATGTAGAAATATAATCTGATTTTTTACATTGACTTCTATCTATCATGATAACCTCACTTAATAGTTCCAGAAGGTTTTGTTGTAGACTTCTTGGAATTTTTTACATAGACAATTATGTGATTTATAAATAGGAACAGTCGTTTCTTTCTTAATTTATATGCCTTTTATTTTATTTTATTTTGCCTTGTTGTTCTGATACTTCTAATATTGCATTGACTAGAGAGAGGCAAGAAAGGACATCCTTACCTTGTTCTCAATCTTGGGGGCAGAGCTTTCAGTCTTTCACCATCCAACCTGGTAATCCAGTGTTTTGTTTTGTTTTGTAAATGCTTTTTATAAAATGAAGGAAGCAGTCGTCTTTCCCTAGTTTTCTGAGAGTTTTTATAATTAGTGGGAATCAGAATGCTATTTTTTAAGTGGACTTTAAACACTTATCCCAGTGGCTCAGAAGGCTGAGGCAGGAGGATCGCACGTTCAAAGCTAGCCTCAGCAACAGCGAGGCACTAAGCAACTCAGTGAGACCCTGTCTTTAAACGAAAAATACAAAATAGGGCTGGGGATGTGGCTCAGTAGTTGAGTGCTCCTGAGTTCAGTTCTCAGTACCAAAGGAGGGGAAAAAAAACCATTTATGTGAGAACCCAAAAGCTGGACACCAACCCCAGTGTAGTGGCTATTTTGCCTTCAAGGATCAGGTGTTGGCTGAACAGAGCGTATCATCCTGTCACACACTTGGCAGCACTTCATTAGGGTCAGTAAGTCACGCCTCAGCCTTCCTTTTCCTTCTCTTCCCTGTTTCTTTATTCCTTTGAAACTGGCACCAAGGAATCACCAAACTTTAAGATAGCTTCCAGGCTTCTCTATAGTTGACTTTGAGAGGATGCAAATTTAGGGATAACCAAGGGATAGGGATGATAGGCTAATATTAAATCTGTTTCAAATTTTGATGTAACACCTGAGGAGGCATTAAATAGATTACACTATTTCAACCACATGTGTGAGTCACCCCTGGTGACCTTGGCACGAGTTGATGTACTGTCCTCCCAAGAGGCTGTGTCTGTGGCAGAGCACCTCACTCTGGGCCTAGTTGCGGATATGTCTGCTTCAGGCAATTGGGTGCACCATCTGTTCTGCAGCTGTCCCTTCAGATCTGTCCAGGGGATCCAGAAGGCCTGGTGGAATCTGCAGTCTGGAGCCCTCTACCTGGAGGTGGAACAGACTGTACTTCTGCAACTTCTTTGAGCTAAGGCCATCCTTGGGCCAAGAAAGAGGCCTCCCAGAGCCTTCAGAAACCAAGATGGGGGAACTGTTGGCATTATTCTGAAAGCTACTAGGAACTGTGCAACTCCTTTCTAGGCTGAGGCTCAGGGGGAGAGCAGCTTTGCTTTGGGCTTGCCAGTTGCTTTACCCAGTAGGATCTGAGGCATCAGGGCTCAGCCAGGCAGCCTGGGTGTGAGTATCACCAGAAACAGGTTCTTATCCCCAAAGGCCACCTTACCATGGAAGAAACTCCAGACCAATATCAACAACCATATGCTTTCTTAGTAAATATATGTTATACTTTTTTTAACAAATTGATGATAATTATCATAAAACAAAGAATTTAGAGCAGAAGATATTGCTCAGTCAATGCCAAAGCAACCAAATATGCACTTTGATCGTTTAGAGATTAATACAAAAAAGATTCGTGTGAAAACTCCCTGACATGAGACCTTTCCTTTAATATTCTATGTTCTACACATGCTTTTCCAGTTCTTCAAGTTCTTTAATTTTCTGTGCATTACAATTTTTCTTTTCTAAACACTTTTCTTTCTTTATGGCTAAATGTGTGCAGAGAAGCACTTGCTCTTCTCCCCAAGTTGTTCTTTTTTCTTTTAATCATGCCAACATTGTGCCCTGCCTCTGCATTGAAATCATATTACACGATGACCTTTGTTCTGGTGAAGGTTTCAGCACCTGCCTCTGTAGAAGAGAGCTGGCAGCTCACTATCTGTTGTGGTTTAAATATTAGGTGTCTCCCAAAAGCTCATGTGTGAGACAATGCAAGAAAGTTTAGAGGTGAAATAATTGGGTTAAGAGAGCCTTAACCTAGTCAATGCATTAATCTGCTAATAGGGATTAAGTAAGCAGTAACTATACAGGTAGGGTGTGGCTAGAGGAGGTGAGTCATTGAGGGCCCATTGGGGGTTTGTATTTTGTCCATGGTGAGGGGAGTCTCTCTCTCTCTGCTCCCGGTGTGATGTCCTGAGCTGCCTTCCTCTGCCACACTGTTCTGTCATGATGTTCTGCCTCACTTTGGGCCCTAAGGAGTGGAGTCAGCCATCTATGGACTGAGACCTCTGAAACTGTGAGCCCCCAAATAAACTTTTCCTCCTCTAAAATTGTTCTCAGGTATTTTGGTCACAGAAGTGAAAAGGCTGACTAAAAACAGTGTCTTATGAAGCCATGAGATTCTCATGACAAACTAAGTTTTTTCTTTTTGTTTTAGACGAAAGCTCTAATGGACAAACTTCAGAAGACGGTTTCATCTGAAGGAAGGTTTAAAAATCTCAGAGAAACCCTTAAAAAGTATGTCTATCTTAAGTCATTCACAATTTATAAATATGTTTACCTAATTTCTAAAAGTTTATGAGTGGTGACCCACCTCCTTCATTGCTGGAAGAGAAAAGCAAACAGAAAATGACTTCCATTGTCTTTAGTATTTTGGATTTTTCCTTTTCACTTGGAACACTGTGAATATAGTGAGGATCTTACAGATGTACTCATGGTATGCAGATTGTTCCAAGTAAGAAGAAAGTGTTACTGTAAAAAGTTTCTTGAGTCAGTATTTTCTAATCTAAGTACAACGATTTCCTGTGATTTTTTAAAATTTAAATATTCCAGCACATGTGATTATTGTTATTTATTTTTGGCCCTTTATTTCTGGATATCTCTCTCTCTCTTTCCACACACATACACACACACATACACACACACACACACACACACACACACCATAGAATATATTCTCTTGCAACTAGTTTTCTCAAGTTGTAGCACATGAACTTGACTCACTCTGGAAAAACATTAGTCTTGTGATGGTATGAGTGAAAGAAAGCGTAATAGTGATAACAACAACAATAGTAACAGCAACAATAATAGGATAAGAATTATTTACTGGATGTTTACTGAAAGACAGGCTCCATGCTGAGTACTTGACACATCTTTTTTAAAAAATATTTTTTAGCTATAGATAGTCACAATATCTTTATTTTATTTATTTCATTTTTATGTGGTGCTGAGGGTTGAACCCAGTGCCTCACACATACTAAGCAAGTGCTCTACCACTGAGCTACAGCCCCAGCCCCTTGACGCATCTTATTTAAATCTCACAACAAATTTAAGAGGTAAGCTTTTCTGTCTTCATCTTACAGATGAGGGCACTACAGTTCAGAGAGTTTGCCCACTGCCACTGAGTAACTGGTCAGCTAGGATCAAAGCCCAGTTCTTTCTGCCCCAAAAGTCCGTATTCTTAGCCTCAGACCTCTTCCAGGAGACCAAGTATTCCACTCCCCACCAAAAACAAAACAGGTGACTCCCTTTAGTGAGTAACTATAATGTTGGTTAAGTCTCTACCTTCTAAAATATTGAAGTACTAACTTAAACAGAGAACAAGTTTACTATAGTGTGAGACTTTGATCACAATGATTTTCTTTGTGGTGTTCATCCACTAGGAAGGTGAGAGCAAAGGGGTTTGTTTTCCCACATGCTTCTGCCCCTCCAAGAAGTATGGACAACGTAGTTACAAGTACTGCAAACAATTCCTGCTAGCAAACATCTTATATTTGTCCCTAAGTCATCCTGTTGTTGGGATATGCCATTGTCTCACATTTGTAAAGCATGGGCTGTAATTTTGTATTGTATTCTATCGTGAAATTTGTTTAAAATGTGCGTATCATGAGTGTGCATCTGACAATGCAATAAAAAGTCTTTGTTCTTCAGGATGGAAGCAGCTTAGTTGCTTCCTGTTTAAATTGGGGAGGGAAATGGATATTCATGCAAATGAGTGTGAGAACAAATACTTCTTGGTCTTGCAGTTGTAACCCCCCAGCAGTTCCTTACCTTGGAATGTACTTGACAGACTTGGCATTTATTGAAGAAGGAACACCCAACTTTACCGAAGAAGGCCTTGTCAATTTTTCCAAAATGAGAATGGTAGGTGACAATTTCATAACTGGCTTGTGTTTATGACTCTAGTGGCTTACAGAGTAGAAGCTTGGTAACAAAGTCAATGTTTGCTTTTTAATCTCAAGGGAGAAGAGATGGGGAGACTAGGACTAATATTTGCTGTTGGCTAATTGAGATTTTTAGCCAACAGCAAATATCTGCTATCTGGGTCAAGGGGATGAGGAATACAATTTCAAGGATGACTTTCTAAGACTGACCCATGGTAAGCAGATGCTGAAGGCTTCTTGTTAGACAATCAGATTCTGAGCACCAAGTTAGAAGCAAGGAGCCCATGGGCAGTAGTACCCAACATGTCCCTCTCCCAAACTTGTGGCCACCTGGTGCCAGCTGCTCCTCCAGTTCTGGATTCAGTATCTTCTTGCTGTTGGAATCTCATACAGTTCCTAGGATAAGAAAATCCCACGCATAGAAAATCATCAAATGGGCTTCACCTACTGGAGGAAGGGCCCTTGGGAAGAAGCCCCAGAAGAGTGCTTTGTGCTGCAGGGAAATAACTTTGTTCTGCTTCTGTTACTGTTGCTGTTTTGCTCTCCTCCTGTTAGATATCACACATTATCCGAGAGATACGACAGTTCCAGCAGACTGCCTACCGAATAGACCATCAGCCAAAGGTAAAACACTGCTGTTGTGAGGGAATTAAGAAAGAAAAAAAGTGGCAATTAATGAATTAGAAGACAACAATAGAGTTGATCAGTTATACCAAGACTGACTCATGGAAAGGACCAATAAACTAGAAAATCTTCAATAAGCCTGAAAGAAAAAATAAATAAATAAAGGAAGGCACAAAGAACATCAGCTATCATCAAAGTTCTGTTGATTTTTACATCCTGTATTTCATGTGAATCTTCCCCTCTTCTTCTATTTCTCACACCAAACATTCTACTTGTGTGTGTGTGTGTGTGTGAGTGTGTGTGTGTGTGTGTGTGTATGTGTGCGCGACTGGGGATCAAACCAGGGCCTCACATACTAAACAAGTGCTGTACCTCTGAGCTACATCCCTAGCCCTCCAAGCACTCTAGAATGCAAAATCTGTATTGCAAATTACAGCTCTCTGAAATACAAAGTGGCTTATGCCCCCTGCCCCACACAAAACATTTCATTGTTTTCCCATTACTCTTAGGATTGGAAAAAAAAAAAAAAAAAGGAAAATTCCTAACATTACTAAGAAGTCTTGCTTTACATGGCCCTGGCTTTTCTTGATTCTTTTCGCATGACACACCCACTTCTCTCTCCATTTCAACCACAACTGTTCTTTTTCTTTTTTTTGAAAGATTATCTTTAGGGGCTGCAGTTGTAGCTTAGTGATAGAGCACTTGCCTAGCCTTCATGAGGCACTGAGTTTGATCCTCAGCACCACTTAAAAATAAATAAATAAAATAAAGGTATTGTGTCCATCTACAAATTTCAAAAAAGGCTCTTTTTCAAGAGAGTTTTAGCTATCTGATATCCCAATTGAGAAAGTAATACAAAAATTTCTACCTACCTCACCAGTCATAATTCTCTATCATTAACATCTTAACATTAATATCATTAATATAGTACATTTGTTAGAATTGATGAACTAATATTGATACATGATTATTAACTGAAGATCATAGTTTATTCAGATTCCTTTACTTTTTAAAATATTTTTATTAGGGCTTTATAATTATACATTATAGTGTGGTTCATTTTGACATATTCATACATGCACGTAATATAATTTGCTTCATTTTAATGCCACAGTACTTCATTTTTTTCCCTCCACCTTTTCCTCTGGCTCCCCTTCTTTTAACCTAGTGGTCTTCCTTCTATTCTATTTTATTTATTTATTGTTTTCTTAATTGGTGCTTTATAAATGTGGGATTCACTGAGGTACATACATACATGTGCAGAGCATAATTTGGTCTGTTTCTTTCCACAGTTCCTTTCTTTTCCTGGTCCTACTCTCGCCCCCTCTATCCACTTCCTCTACTCCACTGATCGTCCTTCTATTTTCTTGATATCCACCTCTTTTTTCTTTTAATTTCTTATTTTCTCTATATATTCTACATATGATAAAAAACGTTTGACTTTTGACTTTCTGTGTCTGTCTCATTTCGCTTAGCATAGTAGTTTCTAGTTCAATCCATTTACCAGCAAATAACATAATTTCATTCTTCTTTATGACCAAGTACACTCTATTGGGTATATACCACATTTTCTTTATCCATTCATCTGTTGAAGGGCACCTGGGTTGGTTTCATAACTTGGCTATTGTGAAATGTGCTGCTATGAACATTGATGTGGCTGTGTCACTGTAGTAGGCTGATTTTAGTTCTTTTGGACAAATATCAAGGAGTGGGATAGCTGGGTCATATGGTGGTTCCATTGCCAGTCTTTTGAGGATAGAATTCCCTTACTTTTTACCTAATGTAATTTCTCTGTTTCAGGATTCATTCATATTGCATTTCATTTAGGAACCCCTATCAGTGTGGGATTATTTTTCCTTTTCTTTTTTGAGGTCTTAATAATTTGCTGCTACTGTAAGATACTCCAGGCTGATCTTATGTATTTCTCGCCCCAATGCTAGAATCAGTTATTTCTCCTGAAACTCTAACTCCTTGTATTGAAGAATGATAGTAGGAACCATATGGACTCTTGGTGCGCATACTTCAGAGGTTCATTTCTCTTAGGCGCTCCGAGCTGACAGAACACAGAAATGTATGTGTGTTTTCTAACCCATGTCTGTCCACACATAAATACTTCCATGTGTAACCAAATGTATTTGTTTTAAGATACACCCAACTTCATACTGAAGATTCCAATTCTACATATGAATCATCCTAGCCCTACCCTATGTTTGCATATCTTTAAATGTCCATTCCAACAGTGAGAAACAGACTCTTTAATAGGCCCCTAAGTTTTGCTTTATATGTGTTTGCTAAGGGGCTTTCCATATCTCTGTCTGGGGTGCCCTTCCTTCTGCATTGCACACTTAACTTGTTCACAAATTAACTCTCATTTTCTCAGGCGCTCCTCACTTTTCAGCTTTTATTGCACTAGGTACCTCTACTTTCCAGCACTTACTTCTGGAGTTGCCATTTTTACCTGTATTTGTTTGCTTATGTGTATATGTGTAACATCCATGAGGGTCAGAGCCATGCCTCTTGTGTTTAGTTTTGTATCCCCCCAGCATCTTGCACAGTGCCTGCCCAGTAGTAGATAATAAATGCCTCTTGAATTAAACCAAGTCAGGATGAAAAACAAGGTTGTCATTGTCACTGTTCCTGTTCAGTTTTGAGCTGAAAAAAATAGCCAAGCCAATGAAGCAATAAAAAGTAGTAAAAGGTATAAAAAATTTTAAAGTAAAAATTAAATGTTATAATTCACAGATGATTTAATCAGCTGCCTAAAAAATCCAGGAAAAATCTGATTAAAGAAGCATAGCAACCTAACATGAAAGCCAATAATTTTCAACACAGGATGAAATATAATATAAAACTCTTATTAAAAAAAAGAAACAAATCTATTATGCTTAGGATTATGTGGAACAAGAAGTGTATAAGACCTTTATGAACTGAGGTACATGCAGGAGATACTGATTATACAGCTAAATCAAGTTTATGAATCAGAAGACTTGCTATTATTTAAATGTTCTCAATTTAATCTGTAAATTCATTGAAATCTTAATATAAATTCAATATGGCTTTTCATGGAACTTGACCAACTTATTCTGAAATTCATAAGGGACCTTAAGTAGAAAAAAAAAAGATGAGAACTTTGTGAAAAGTAAGAACAGGAAGTGAGAATTTTTTCTTCCAAATACAAATGTATATTCTAAAGATAGAGTAAATAAAACAGGATGATATTCCCATAAGAATAAAAATTTAATGGACTGAAGTCCAGACACAGATTTTATCAATATGAAAATCTAATATGGGATAAAGAAGAAACTTACCAAAAGTTCCAGAAAGAAACTGATCATTTAGTAAGTGGAATAGGAATTTGAACTCTGCATCTTATACCGTTTGCAAAATTAGATTTCAGATGAGTTTTTTACTTAGATATAAAAAGAAATATTCAAATAAAAAACAGTGTGCAACATTTATGCCCTTTAGATTTGAAAGACCATTCTTTACAGAATGCAAAAGCTTTAAAAGACAAGCTTGATAAAGTTTACTACATGAAATTTACTGTATGAAAACGTCATTCCGGATGACAATGGACAGTTACTTACAAAGTCAAAATGCCAGCAGTGGACTAGGAGATAATATTTTCAACATATAAAACAAAACAAAAGTATTTGTATAAATATATAAGAAAAACATAAACAATGTAGTAGAAAAATTGAGAACTCTGAGCATTTCATTCACAGAAGAAACAAAAACGGTCAATGAAGATTTGAAAAATGCTCAACTTCACCAATAAAATTTGCAAATTATAATATCATTCTCACCTGCCAGATTAGGAAAAATTCAATAGATTGATAATATAAACAGTAGTCAGGATATGGGAAAACAGGTAGGATTAGTAACTTTGAAAGTCATATTACATCATCCTTTAAAATTAAAACTTGTACACCGAGCAGCTGGAACTTTTATATGCATTGCTGGTGAGAGTAAGATCACCCACCCATTTTGGAAAACTGCCATTGGAGTTTTCTTAGAATGTTGAGTATGTATTATGACTCAACCATTTCTCTCCAAGGGAGAAATGAAGATATGCCCATTAAAAAAAAAAAAAAACTCATGTAAAATGTCCATAACAGTCCCAGTGTCCATCAACAGATAAATGGGTAAGTGAACTGTGGTATATTTCTATAATGGCACACTGCTCACCAATCAGTAATATTTACGGATACATACCACAACATGCATGAATATCAAAACGTTAAGACTCAAGTGAAGTAAGCCAGACAGAAATGAGCTTATGCTGTATGTCCATTTATATGAAGTTCCTGGGAAGACAAAATTAATGTGTGATAGGAATCAGAGCAGCAGCTGCTTCTGGAGCAGATTGGGAAGTGCATGGAGGAGCTTCTGTGTATGTATGTATGTCTGTAACTTACATGGGTGCATACAACTGTCAAAACTGATCAAACTTTTAATATCACTTACGTATATCTCAATAAAAATAAGAAAATATTTTCATGGAGAACACCCTATCCCTCTAAATCTTTATTTCTAGTGTCATTTCCTTTCATTTCATTGCTGGTGCCTACCCAAGCAAAGTGTTCCTATATAAGCATCAGGAAGCTTGCTAATAAGGATTTTCCTGTAACTGTGTAATGGTGAAATATAGACAGCAACTCAATGTCTATCGATATAGAGCATTAAAGAAACTTTAGTATATTGCACTATCAATACTGTACCACACAGTTAGAGCTCTCTATATTGACATGGGAGCACTCCATAAGTTACAATTAAGAGAGGAAAGCAGAATACAATGTAGGTCATAATGTCATCTATGAGAACAAGGGAAATGGTTTCTGTAAGTGAGTGTAATATCTGTAAAAATACAGTAACACATCTGGGAGACAATACATGCCAAATGGTAACAGTGGTGCCTCTTGGGGAAGCTACCTGGGACAGAGGTGGGAAATGACTAGACATGTTTGATTAAAATAAAAGCGAATATATTCTCAACATTTTTTAGTAATACAAAAATTTTAAATGTTTAAGAGAAAACGCTGAATGTGTCAGATTCCATTCAGAAAGGTCTTTACTGGTGTTCTAAAAGAAATGCAAGCTGCAATGTCTTTTTTTTTCAGGTCACACAGTACTTGCTTGACAAAGCCCTCATCATAGATGAAGATACGCTTTATGAGCTGTCACTAAAAATTGAACCTCGACTCCCTGCTTGAAGATCTGGCCTTGCCCCGAGACCTCGGCGTTTCCATGGAAAGGGAACAGTCAGAACTGTGCATGCCATGCCTCACACGGTGCAGCGGGGACTGGGGAAAGGTGAAGCCAGTCTCCTGTCTCCACTGAAGAAGATGGAACTGGACTGAGCCAACCCCAGCTGTGTGGGTCAAAGTCAGCTGCTTCAGCCCTGGGTGGGAAGATGAAAAGACTGATACTGTAAAGCTGATGGTGCATTTTATGTAAGGGAATGTAAGATGGGAGAGGCTTGTAGCCACTTTCATGAAGCTGGTAAGAAGGTAAATTTCCCTCTGCCCCATGTTCTGTTAGAACTTGGGGACAAGGGCCTGCAGAAAAGACCTGTGATGTTTCTCTGGCACTTCACTGGCCTGGGCACAACTGCCAATCTTTTCCTAGGATTTAACTGCTTCCATGACACTTCTTTCCATTACAAGCTTCACAGGAAAGCCGAAGCCTCCTCTCTAGGGCCAACACATCAGCAGTGCCAGTCTACAGCATGTGCATGGTTCTCAGTGCATTATAAATATTTATATTTGAGGAATGGTATGTTCTGAAACTGCCTTTTCAGTCTTTAGGCAACAGGACAGGAAACAAAAAAAAGATAAAACTCAAGTGGATTTGTTGGTAACATTTCCTTAATTAAAAACATTAGGCTGTGCCCCAGAGGATTTCAGTCTGTGGCCATCTTGGGGTGAGGGTGGGGGCTTCTTCCTGAGATTGGTGGTCCCAAGAAGCTACCCCCTTGGAGAGGCAGCTGCAGAATTTGCAGAAAGGTGCATGCCACCTCACCGACAAAACTGTGGAACAAGATCAAAGGCCACCAAGTGCTATGGGGAATAATGGGTTTCATTGATAAGTGAAAATATATACCTAAAAACCATCTTTGTACCTCGTTTGCTTGTTTCCTTTTTTCTGATAGTATGATAGGAATCTTCTGATTTACACAAACCTTTTTTTTTTTTTTTAAAGGCTCACTATGAGCATGGATTGTATTTTTTAAAAACTGTTTTGTGGGATTTTCTTTTGAAAACCCACACTTCCATGTGCTGTTGGTAGACAGTCCTTCTCCACCCCAGCCATTTTTGTTTAAAAATGATTTTGAGATCTTTCTGAGTGAGAATTCTGTAACTGTATGGGAAATGGGCCCAATCACCCAAAAGCTCTCACAGCAGAAAGCCAATTTCAGAGGTTAATCCTGCTGCCCATGGCTGGGAAAGTGGCCTCAGTTTTATAGAGATTGTCAGTTGTAGAGGAAACAGGGCTATTTTATCGTTTACCTCCCTCTTCTCTTCTCAGGGAGACTACTGCTTTAAAAGAAGAAAAAAGAAAACACGACAGAGTTATTATTACCTGAGCCTGTTGTACCTGACATTTGCTCTTGAAAGCATGAAGCTTGTTGATGCTAACAATGAAAAATTGATCTCTCTGGCTGTTTTCCCTCTTCTTTGCACTTTAATTTTTTGGTAGAGCTAACAGCTGATTAATAAATTTCCGTTAGCTCTTAAGACCCCGTGAAAGAGCTGGCATTGATAACGTATCATAGAAGTAAAGAAGGTACTTTTTTTTTTTGCACAGTAAGGGCCATCTCTGTACATACTACATAGTGAAATATCAAATAAGGAAAAGAAAATATTTATAATATATGAAAACCATTCCAAAAATATTTTCTGTAGCTCATATTAGCCAACAGTGTAGCATTAGGCCCAAGGAGGGTTCATTATGGATGCTTTACTTTTCTTTTTTCTTTTTTAAAAAATTGCTTGTTTGTTCTCTTTAGTTTCAGACAAGAGATTGACTGCATCTTGATGCATGATGAGAAGCATGGCTGTTGGATTCTAACCATGCACACCTTGTGATTTATTTCTCAGTGTTCAGAAACCGAGGGTTTGAAAAAATATGTGTCAGTTGCATCAAACACCTCTTGTTCTTGCAAAAGAAAAGCTAGGCAAAGGTTAGCTTTCTTGATTCAAAAAGGAAAAAAAATGTTGGAAGGTGAACAAAAACCAGGACAAATTCATGAGAGGACCACGCACATACCCGGTACCTAGCTTCAGGCAAAGCACCACATGGAAAAGTCAATGAGTTGTACCCTGCCCTGGAGTCCCACGGCCTTCTGAAGGGGAAGGGATGCCTCCATGTGCACTTTCCTTGGAAATTTGAACCCTGTTTCTCTGACCCAGCTGTTCCAGAGGCACTGCCATTTTTATGTTAAAAAAAAAAAATGAGAGGAGTTTCCAATGCTCCTCCTCTTTTGCAATGCAGCTTTTCCTCACAGTGACAAAACTTTTGAGCCTAATTTCTATAGCATGTTGGAAGTGCCTCCCAGTGGTCAGACATGACTTTTAGCATTTTATTGAGTTCAATGCTGACTTTTAGTGTTATCTTGAGTCACATGGCCCTCCTGTTTTGTTTCCTACAGCTAGAGAGAGAGAACTCCACCTCCAAGAGAGTTCCCTTTGACAAGCTGCACTATTTGTGGGTCAGCTAAGATAGAAACACATGTTTAAAATAAGAATCAACAACACAACAACAACAACAAAAATCCTCAATTTGGTCACACTTGAAATTCTCCAGAGCAATTTATGTCATCTCTTCTGACTGTTGAAGTCTCGATCCTCCTCTCCTCCCAAGCTTTGTGTGTATTGTGGCACACAGCACATGCTTGCGAGGCTCAGTCCCCCTATATTCTATTCCGGGAGACCGGTTCTAGGAGTAGGAGGTCAGCCTCTATGAGCCAAGTAACATCTTGAGGTTTTTAGGGGATGCCTTTGGTTATTAACTAAGACATTCAGTTTTGCCACAGGGAGAAAGAAGTCTTTTACCTAAGCTGATATACTTTCTGACAGAGTCAGGCATGAAATAGAACATTGTCACTTTTCCTTAGTGTTTCTGTGAAGGAATTTAAAGAGGAAATTTTAAACTGCTCTTGCAGTATTTTCAAGCTGCTCTCACAATATCTCCATTGCTGGCAAATTTCAGAGGACCTTAGGGCACTGCTTATAGACAAGTGAAACTCATGGCTACTGGATAATTTGGAAAAGAAAATCCATTATGTGCCGATTTGGAAGGTGTGGTGAATCAGCAGCTCTTCTCTCACATTGTGAGACAAGACCTTGGGCCAGCAAGGAGTTGTCAGCTTTTAAGTTCTTAACTAAAAGAAGTAATGCAGTAATGAAGTTATTCCTAATAAAGTTAACTTTTATTTGTAAGCAAAGGATTTCCTTACTTTTCAAAGTTTCATTTTATTCCCTCTGAAAAAGAATCTCTCTCTTTATTTTGAACTCAAGAGCAAGTTTTTTTAAAACCTGCAAAAAACTTTACACTGGGTGTGGTGGCATACATCTGTATTTCCTGCTACTCAGGAAGCTGAGGATGGAGGTCTACAAGTTTGAGCCCAGTGTAGGTAACTTAGTGAGATCCTGTCTCAAAATAAAAAGGGCTGGGGATGTGGCTCTGTTGGTGATCACTTGCTTTGCATGAGTAAAACCCTGGGCTCAATCTCCAGTACTGAAAAAATAAAATAAATTAAATAAATACAAGAAAAAGATAATCTCTTGTTTATGGCCAGATTACATGTCCACTGGCAGAAGGAATCAGTAAACGAGATTCATTTTCATTTATGTAAGAAATTTTGTAAGTTTAAATATTGACTTGTTTACAGACACCACTGTATGATTCCTGGTAATAAATCTAATCAAAATGTCAGTTCTCAGTGCCCACTGGTGACTTAAAATTAAGAAGGGCAGAGTAAAAGTGGGACACAGCCTTCTTGTACTAGGTGTAAACACGTGAATGATTCCAAAAATTATTCATCTCAGGTGCCACACAGCATGACATTGACATTAGGATTGATTGTACTGATCTAATCTGCTCCAGAAAAATGATAGTTCTACTTAATGATGTTGAACCACTGTCTTTCACACAATCCATTTCAACTTTCATTAGAAAGCCGGTTGTGAAAGGGCACTGGACGAGGCATCCCTGCCCTGAGTCCTAGCCCAAATCTGCATCCACTAGCTGGAAAACCTTAGGCCAGTGTTTACACCTCTCTGAGCCTCAGTTTCCTCATTTGTAAAATGGGGTTTATCGTGATTTCTGTGCTGTCTACCTCACAGGGCTGTCATGAGGACAAAATGGCTTAGAATGTAAACTGTAAAGTGCTTTCCAAATGTGAGGTAACCTGATTACCATCCTCAGCTCTCTTTTGCAGAGAAATTAAATGTATTTCTTTATTATTTGTGTGTGTGTGTGTGCGTGTGATGGAGAAACACGTCAGTTGGAGAAGCATATTGTGTCCAGTACTTAGCAAATCTGCTGATATTTGTGATTCCGACAGAGGAGTTTGTGCTGTGGCCTAACATTTGCCAAGTGAGGTGTAAGTTATGCCTATATGCAAATTAAACTGCGCCTTTCTTGAATACTTGGAAATCTCATCAGTTTTTTTTATTCTTGCCCTATTTTTCTACATTGTCTCCTTGATAACAATGAGCTTTTTCAGTTATTCTTTTAAAGTTCAGGGTGGAAAACAGATTAGAAAAAGCACATGTTGCTGACACCAAAGTATCAGAGAACGGGGGACTTCAGAAAAAATGGAGATCATTTAGTCCCACTCACTTTCTAGTCTTTCACTGGTCTTGTGAGATCCACAGCACATGCTTGACTACTGCCCAGAACACCTCAGCTCATCCAGGGCAGCTCCATGCTCCTGACAGGTTGCGGAGACGAAGAAGCTGCAGCAGTGGAATCCTGGCTCAGCCATTACTAGTTCTGACCTTGATGGGCTCCTGAGCTGTCTGAAGTTGTCCTTATCCATAAAACAAGACTCATGTCTATTCCTACAATTACTGCAATGGTTACATGGAGTGATATATATATATATATATATATATATATATATATATATATATATATATATATTCATAATATTATATTATTAATATATACACATATGTCTACTATCATTTCTGTCAAGTAGATGAAGTTGTCCTCACATTTAGAGCTGAAGGAACCAGGATGCAGTTGTTGAGCACAAAAGGGAACTGAGCAGAGGGATCCCTGCTGCCCAATTAACTTCTTTCTAATTCTGGCATGAGCGGTCCAGGCTGATGGGGTTGCAGGGAACTGGGTTCCCTTCATCCTATTACTCGGCCAAACCACAGGCCTGCATGGTCAGATCTGAGTTTTACTCTATGCACACTCCAGCTTGATTCCGGAATAGAAAAGAGAATAAGCCCAGGACAGGAGATTTCTTTTAAAGCAAGGGATATGGTAAAAGCCAGCCACTGGTTACACTGGACACTAGAGCCATGGAGCTTTGAAGGGAGTGGGCAGTGATAAGAAAGGAAGAAAGGGCATGTCATGGGGCTTGTGGTTGAAGGATTTTCAGATATTTTGGAATTTCTGCTGTGAGTCTAGGTGCCACTCCCTCCTAATAACCTTGAAAGTGACCAGGCCCCGACTGAAGGAAGGCAGCCTCTTTTTCCAACAACATCTCAGCTTCTACCTTGACCCATTCATGTGTAAACTCAGTATAAAATATAAGCAGTTGAGGTAAGAGTTGTGGAGGAGGCCCTAAATGTCCATTAGTAAAGAATTATAGGAAAAAGAAAAAGAGAGATTTTCACCGTAACTACCATTCTTTAAAATTTGCACATCTGTGCCCTTCAAGAGCCTCACAGTTTTCTGGATCTCAGAGCTGGGCTATTACAGGGTTACTGGAACTGTTTTTGAAATAAGTGTGTGCACAAAAGAGGTATTTTGAGAAGAACTAAGAACTCACTGTCCCCCCGCAACCCTACCAGCCAGCATAGCCCAGTCTCTGGAGCAGCTCTTGAGCCCCACAGTCCTCCAGCTCACTGCCTGTGCCCCCCAGGGAAAGCTTACAAAATATGCACACTGGAACCCTGACTCTGCAGGATCATGAAATCTGCTTGGTTAATCCCAATCTGTGATTATTTTCATGAAGTAACATAGAAGAACCTAGAAAATACATGAGTATATATCACTTGAAAGGGTATCACTCTGTTAGGACACAGTGATGACATATGTGTACTAACTGAGGAAACCAATATACAAAAAAGTGCTTGAATTCCAGGTTTCAACATGAGGGATTTTTACACGTGGGTCCATTCATATAACCCCCTCAAGTCAAGAACCTTTCCAGACCATGGAAGACCTCCTCATGTGCTCTCCTGATCAGTATCTTGTGTGGTGTTTACATTTTTGCCATGGTCATATTGAAAAGAATTGAAACTCTAACAGAGCCTTGTTAGGAATAATTCCTGAGTCTCCATTCCCCAGCTCCATAATCCCCTCTGAGGCTGGCTGAGCCCTAAGAAGGGAGAGAGAGGAATCAGCTGGCGATGTTCACGTGGTCACAGAAACTAGGTACGTGACTGTCACCAGAGGCCTAGGCAGGCTCCCTTGAAATGGCAGGGCTGCTGTCCAAAATCTTGGTGGGTCATTGCTATTTACAGGCAACCTTTCTGGTTCATGGTGGATGTCCCAAGGAGGGCTATTTTTAAGCAGGGATATGGCCTGCAGGGCCTTCTGGGTGGTAGATTAAGCTCATAGAAGGCAAGACAGTGTAGCCATCTACTTCAGATGGCCTGATCCTGAACAGAAATGTGATTGCTATTATCTCTGAATCCAGGCCTCTGACAATAAGCTGGAAGGAGGTCCCCCTAGCCTCTGGCTGAGGTCCTGATTAGCAGCTGGAGAGAAGCAGCTATAGACAGCTTTTCTCTCAACTTTGGCCTGAGAAGTGCATTCTCCAGAGCTAACAGGGTCCCCAGGATGGTGCTCCTGACAGAGGGGAGAAGCAAGTCACCCAACAGGTACACAGCCTCTCCTGCTGGCCCTTTCACCCTGAGGCCCGGTCCTACAGGCCTGAGTAGCTTGCAGACCCAAGAATCCCTCTGAGAGCCTAAAGGGGAGCAGTCTGAGGAACTGGGTAGGAGGGGGCAGACACAACTCTGCCTTTTCTCTTTATAGGGGAGAGAACCATTTCAGAGAAAGGGCAGGTGCCAGAAAAGGCCCAGGACCCAGTGGAAGAAGAGTCAGTGGCTGGCTGTCAAGGGCACAGCTGGGGGAGCCAGTGCTTCCTGAGTCTGAGACAGGATTGGCCAGGATGGACCCCGCAGGCCCCGCCCAGCACGAGAGTCTCTTCAAGGCCAGACTCTGCCTAGAGCTCCTGTTACACTTCTTGGCTGTGTGCAGGCAGCAGGACAGGACGTGGCAGACTCCCGCTTCAAGGTCAGTGAGGCTATGAAACTCTGCTTTATTTCTCCAAAGAGGGAGAATTGCTAGAGCCAGTGTGAGAGGGGTTTGGAAGAGTAAACCCAGGGCTGTGGACCAGGAGCAGGTATAGGTCAGTTGCTGTGGGCACTGCACATGTGTGAGGAAATAATGGTACCTGGTTAAAGAAGCCAGCAGAGTGTCTGTCCTTGACTCAAGCCCCCTCTTCCCTGTACACAGGCAGGGACAGCTCAGCAGGAGATGCCAGAACCATAGAAGTACTCTGCTCAAAGTGCCTCTATCTGATAATGAATCAGAAGTTTTCGTTGGGAAAAAAGCTATAAATGTAGAATTTTTATGCTGCACTTAGGACCTTAAACGTCAGGTTCCTTTTCCTTGTAATTTATAGAGACGACTCCACTTATTTCTGGGAATGTTTTTACTTGATAGCATCAAAAGAGGTACAAAATCAATGACTCGAACTACCTAGAAAATTAAAATTTTTGAGGATTTCAAAAAGAGCTGATTAATTACCAATAAACTGAACCCAATTTAAACTGTTGTATCATTGCTAGAGATTCATTCTTTAATTCATGAATATAATGAAAAAAATGAGTCAAGGAATTGTTTTCCCACCCTCCTCCCTACCAAAACCAAAGCCAAAAAAAGGCTTTCTACTTGGGCTGAATGTATTTCATCTCTGGCAAAGGCCTGCTCTTTGCTTACTGGCTTGCTTGGCTCTCAGGGGTCACTTCTCTTTCACTGTGTGTGGGTGGCATCTCTACCTTCAGATGCTCTGCTTTAAGGGTGTGGAGAGTGACAGTTGCCAAACAATCCACAAACTTTCCCTCTTCTCAGTGCTGCCCTTCCCCACAAGCCTTGCCACAAACACTGTGGATTGCTCTGCGACCCTTCACAGAGGCAGCTGGAGTCGGCCAGGTGGCAGCGGAGCCCTCGTGGCAAGGCCATGCTAGTGGTGAACTGTTTCCAGAAGAGCAGCTCTTCCTGCTGCAGCTCTCATACTATCTGTTTCTGAACTTGTGTCCTTGATCTGCTTCCTCTGTTCTCTCCTGGAGAACTTGACCACCAGCTGGTGGCAGGAGGCTGTTTGAGGACCATCAGAGGACCATTTTGAGTGTCATTAAGCTGTTGGAGCACTTCATTTCTCCTCTGCATTGACAGGCACCTCTTCCAAAGACCCAGACCCTGGAGTTAATTCTGACCATGGGCTAAGGCACAGGAGTCCCTACATCCCTCTGACTCTGTCAGTTTCACAATCAAATCACAGCCTCAGGGAAAAGGCCATGGGCCAGATTTTTTGAAAAGGATGATTGAAGAAGGTTGGGGAAACCATGGGCGGTGGGATGGTATGGATGGGGAGTCCTGGGCTTTCAGGGGGAAGAGGAGCTGACTCTGA
Organism: Marmota flaviventris; assembly: GCF_047511675.1. Taxonomy (NCBI): domain Eukaryota; kingdom Metazoa; phylum Chordata; class Mammalia; order Rodentia; family Sciuridae; genus Marmota; species Marmota flaviventris. Next base: position 101,203,163 of record NC_092502.1, on the reverse strand, counting down.
AACAGACTTTGTCCCTAGCGCTGAAGCTCTGGGTTTCCATTTCGGTCACAGTCTAGAAAGAGACCCACTTGTCTCCCTGAGGACTCTTGGGAGCCTATGTCCAGCATTCTGGGAGGTCCTGCCCACTGAGCCAGGAATCCTAATGGGAGTCCTGAAGGTGACTGATAGAGGTCACACCCACTCCTGCCTGGGAGGCCTCTGAGACAAGACTCCCTTCAGTGGAGAAGAAGGCACCCTACTGTTACAGCTGTGTGAAAGGCAACGTGGCTTCTAGTTCTCTTTTCTTGAAGATTTACTCTTGAGAAACAAGTCTGGTAATAATCCGACATCTTTATCACAAGGGGGCCCCAGAAAAGGCCTCTGTTTTGCAGGAAAGGAAAAATAAACTGTTCTTGCCTATGAATTTCTACTTGCTGAGTAGGACTGAGAAGTCTGAGGGTGCTCAGTAAGGTGGACTGTGCTTAGTGGTTGTGAGGTAACTTGATCCCTTTGCTCTCTTAGATCTGGGAGGGGACAGCCATTTTCTGCTGGCCTAGGACACCTGGCATCATGGGAATTTGCTCAGAGTGTCCTGTGGAGCTGGTCCAACCCCAAGGACGTCCTCGTTTTGGGGTGACTCTCTGGAAGGAAAGTTGACACATGGTCCTTCCCCTGCCTTTCACCTGTCCTGCGGTCCCGAGGAGCTCAGACACATGGACGCCGTGAACAGCAGGACCAGAAATAACTCTGAGTCAGCAGAAAGGCACACATGGCATCTCCATCCAGGATATTCAGACGACCAGGAGGCTGGGGACTGGGCAGTGACAACTCAGGGCCTCCATGTTCTGGGATGTCACAGATCCAGAGAAAACCTTAGGCCAGGACCCAGGCTCCAAGTACACCTGCCTAGGACAGAGAGATGTACACCTCTTGGGCACCCAGCCCACAGGGCTTAATGTGGCTGTCCTTGTCTTTCAATGGAGAGAGCATGTGTGGGAACAAGCATGATACTACTGCTTGCACCAGGCCGTGCTCCTGCAACCCCCCACAAAAATCTCCCTGCTTACAGCCCAGGAATTCTCCCCTTTTTAGCCCAGATGCAGCAAACAATGTTTTTAAAATCAAGATTCATAGAGGCATTCTGTATTAGGGAAATTGAGGTAGACAGTTTCTAAAGCAGGAGAGCTGAAGACTACGTCCCTTCCCACTTCCTGAAATCTCACATTTCTGTATGAGGGAGAGAGAAGAGGGAAGGAGCGAGAAAGAAAGTCTGTGTGCCCTCTCCTCAGAGAAAGGCAGACTTGCCCAGCATCCCCAGCATGGCTTGGCAGGCACCTGGTGTCAGAGTGGAACAGGCAGAGATATCCCTGGCATCCTGGCCACTTCAGCAGAAGCCTGAGGACAGGGGAAGGGAACAGGCTTGTAATATTCTGGGACTCTAGGAGGAGTCACATGCTCTGAGGTGATAATCCTGTGCCCAGAGCTGCTATGGTAGATGCATTTCTATGTATTGGGGGCTAAACCGGTGGAGTGACCTGGGGCACTCCTAGGTCCTAAGCCACAAGAGTGGTTCTCCTTCCATTGCTGGCTGGTACAGGGCTATATGTGGGGTCCAAAGTAGCCTGAGTCCAGGCTAAGGGCAAACCTAGGCTGAATTCTGAGCTTTCCCACTGGGATGGCATGTGAAACCAGAGCATGACACTTCTGATCTAAAATAATACCTACTTAGCAGGACTGTTGCAAAGCCTGAAGATAATGTAAAGCCCCTTGAACAACTCATGGTTCATGGTAGGAGCTCAATAATTGTTATTTAAACAAAAAAAGAGAGAGAGAGAGGGGAAGGCTTGACTGGATGTGCAGGGATGGGACAATATTCCAGGTAAAAAGAGATACCCCAGCAAAAGGACAGCAGGGTACAGGGAGGACCTGTCCTATGAAGCCAGGAAGCTCTGGAGACAGCATCAAGAGGGAGGTCTGGAAGAAAGGGGGAGCTCAACTGGTTAAACCCATGTTGTGAAACCTCATGATGGCTTTCAGGGTATGAGCACCAGATCTGGAAGTACATGATAGGAACATTCTGGATAGTCTTGTCTCCAGAGAGATCCCAGAATAAAGCAATTAACTGAAATAATTCAAATGCTGGGGGTAGGGAGAGACACAAGCTAAAGTTGATAAATATTCAGAGAGGAGCAGACCAGCACTGGCTGGGATCACCAGGGTTGTCTTTCAGGAGTGAATGAAGGCCATCGGGGCCATTAGGGGAAGGGACTTACAGTTACTTGGTACCTCCTGTAGTCTGTCCTTTCTTCCTCCCACACCCAGAGAGAGGATTCATCATGCCCATCACAGAGAAGCTGCTGAGGCTCAGGAAGGTGACATTTGGGTTCCCACACCAGCAGGGCTTTTTCACAATATATATATGACAGTCCCATTGTTGCAGATATGCAAAAGGCAGTATCTGAATTTTTAGCACACTTCACAGTTGATATTTTTAGCATCTTACTCTTTAAAATCACAAATGTAAACATGTTTGAGTGATGCAATAGAGTTCTATTGAGAGAAAAATTGGTAAGTGGCCTCCTCCAAGTCCATTGCTCTGAAGTAACTCTTTTAGCAGTTTGATAAATAACCTTTACTAATTTTCTTTATGTTCATACAAATAAAACAAATATGTACACGTATATTCAAATCATTACAAAATTGGAACTACTCATATTCATTCCTATGCAAGGTATTTTTCCCCTTTCAATCTAAGAATGTGTCATAGATATACATTCAGGTCAGAATATTCCATGCTCTGAACACTTAATGTACTATCCCACGGTCCTTCCCCCTCTGATAAGTTACTTCTTTTTTTTTTTTCTTTTGCCACTACAATGTTAAAATAAACATCCTTCTGCCTTCCTCCTTTTATACGGGTAGCTTTATTTCTGCAGAACAAATTTCCAAAGGTGGTGCTGGGCCAGTGGGCCAGGGCAATTTTTATTTTGATAGCTGTCTCCTGTGCCCCTCTCCAGAATGGTTGCAGTAGTTCACAGGGCAGCCCAGTGATTCCCATCACAGCCAGAGTAGGGAGGATCATGGCAGCTTCCCCGCCACACAGCTAGTGACAGGTGCTGAACTCTGCAAGAGCTGCCCTCCTTCTGATCTCCCTCCACCCTACCCCTCACTGAAAATTCTGTTGTGGCTTTTCACCTCCTCCAGAATCAAATCCCCATGTCACCTTCACTTTCTTCTGGTTATGGCTGCAATGGTCTCACGGCTGTGGCCTCACCTATTTCTGCAGCCCCACTCTGCCTCTCACCCCTCCTTACTCCACTGCCGCTCCTGCCTTCCATCTCTGTGCCTTCTGTTTCCTCTGTCTGGAAAGCCCTCCCCTTGTCCACCCAGTGAAGTGACATCCCAGAAGACTTTTTTACCTCCTCCAGAAAGCCCTCCCTGATCTGGCAGGCAGATATGGGTCTTCTTTCCTCTTTATTATTTTTGCCTTGTCCTTTGGATTATAATTATCTCTCTCTCCCATTACACTATGCTCTGATCTGAAAGCGGCCCCTGTATTTGACACAATTTGCTGAGCAGATGGGGTGGGTGAACAGATAGACTGACAGACAGAAGAATGAGACTCAAGGCTTAGCTCTCAGGCTGTCATGTAATCTTCTGTACACAGGTCATTTACTAGGCAGTTGATTTCGGTCCTGTTCAGATCTGCCCCTGGTTTGGGTAGGTATTCTAGACCCTATAATCAAACAGTGTAGTCCCATGTCATGGGTCTCTCTTTGGGAAATAGGCAACCACTACAAATTCCAGGAAAATCCACTTCCCATTGAATTCAATACTCCAAATTTTAGGAGAATTTTCTTCTGTAGAGTCCCTCCATAGCCAAATTTGTATTAGTGACAGTGGCCCAGGATGCTGTGTCCTTGTGTTTAAGATTATAGACTAGGTATAGAATCATTTAGCTCATTTCTTCAGCCTTCAAAGGCATACATAGGTTAAGTCTGGTGTGGCCTGGAGCAATGGCCACTCCCCACCTGGGAAGCAGTTGTCCAGAGAGAGGCCATGTGTGCACACCAGCATTGGAGGTCTTCTGTTTACGCACATGGGTGTGAGATGTCTATCTACCATTTCTGCTCTAATCCTTTGCAGTGTGTGACTAAGTCCCAGGGCAGAGGCAAGAAACATGTTGGTGTGGTTAAGACCCTTTAGTCCCTCAAACAATGTAGTTGATGGTCTCTCTGGTTTTATGCGGGGCTGTCCCAGGAGCTCCCCTGGAACTCTGGACCTCCCAGTAGAGCACAGATCACATAATCTCTAGGTGGCCAGGAGAGGATGCTGGCTCAGAGGGTGGACTGTGAAAGTGACTGCTATGTAAGAGTTTTTCCCTCAGACTGACATCTCCGTTAAAAATGACAAATAGTAGGTACTTAATTTTTTTTTTTCAAATAAGTTGTTAAATGCCACCTATGTTCACTTCTCATTGTTCCTTCTTTCCTCCTTCATTGTCCACCCTGGCCTCTCCAGTGAAGCATGTTCAACTCACTTGTTCTGTTTAACCTTGTCACCTTCAGCCTTAGGACTGTTTGAAATTCTGTGGTCATTGGTGTTCTGGTCAAGGGTGTCCAAAAGGCCACTCTCTGGCTCTGAGTCCCCTCAGGACTGTGCAGAACCATGCCTGGGTTATCCGTGCTTACCCTTTCCCTGTCACCCTCCTGAGAAAACCATGGATGAGGGAAACCTCTCAGTCTCCCTAAGACCAAGGAGGACCTAAGGCAGCTGAAACTCTCAGAGAGCTCCATTGCTTGAGAATCAAGGGGATTGACTCCCTCCAAACACAGTGAGATGTTGCTTCTTATAAAACCTGTGGGTAAAAGTAGGACCTTCCTTAAGAAAGTGTCTGATAAAGTCATATGGCTTCTTTTTAGCTGTGTGACTTTGGGTTTTTAGTTAAAATCTCTGTTTTGAGTTCCCTTGTTGGGATGTAAAATAAGCTACCTACTCCTGGGGATTGTTGTAGGTAAAGGACCTAGCCCTGGAAAATACTAATTTTGCTTTTTTAATCTTATTAAGATATGAAAAATGTTATAATAGTTACCCAACATCAAAGTAGGTAGCTCTAGGAAGCACTGTATTTAAGGATGACTGTAGGAAAGGGATCCCTATACTTGATCTTAACTAAATGACATCTAAAGTCCTTTCCAACTTTCACATTCCTATGACAATTATTCACTCCCCTTAGGCTTTTAGTGAGACCTTATTGTGCATGGGTCAGTTGGCTTGAGAACCAAGACAAACTGCAACCCAGGCCTACCTTCACTAGGTCTCATCCTTTTGAAGTGTGAGACTGGTATTGAGTAATTGTCCACCTTGAACAGAGCCCTGCTGAGCCTGCAACTGTGCCCTGTGCCCCCCTACACATGGGGGAGTGGAGGAAACAAAATTAATGTTTCCTAGATCAAAAAGGGAAAGAGCCCCCTCCTTTTCTTAGAGCATTTCCTTTGAAAACTTGTCACTGTAAACTCTTTATCTGCCCCTTTGAAATGTATGTAAATATTAATAGAAAAAAATGTTAGCCAAGCCTGAGCATGGTAGTGCATGTCTGGAATCCCAGCTACTTGGGAAGCTGAGGGAGGAGGATCATGAGTTCAAGGCCAATCTAGGCAACATGGTGAGAACTTGTCTCAGAAAAACCAAACAAACAAAAACAAAACAATACAAGTAAGCCTGCAGCCAGTTTGATGACTCAGCAGCCATTTCTTTGAAAGGTAAGTACTGAGGAAAGTGGTACCAGCCTGCACCCCCACTCTGTGGGAAGGTAGTAATCTAACTTAGGCACTGGGCTCCACATTATAAAGCTACCTGTTGTCATATAGATGTGAGGATATTTATTTGTCCTTTGAATCAAGGCAATTTACTGACACAAATGACCACCCCAACACTTAGAATGAATGATGTGGGACAAATGGTGCTGTCAAGACCTCTTATTTGAGTGAGTGTCCTTGAGAATATGTATGTTATGGGTCCTATCTGCTTAGCTATATGAAAGCATAAGAGTTCTGTTACTGAGATTTCTTTAGCCAACACCTGCATCACCAATTTAATACTTGCTTATTCGATAATAAAACTGTTTTTTTTTTTCTTACCTATATTTTGTGGAAAAGAATTTCTGGGATGGCAAGCCAGCAGGCTGCTTTTCACTAACAAAAGCCATGAGCAAAATGAGTTGAAGTTTCTCAATGTAACACATCTTGGCTTATGGAAATCACAAGCAATTGTCAGATGTCAGTGCCTGCCTCACATATTAACAAACTGCAGTTCCCACCAAGTCCTGGGCTTCCCTGATGTGGGCCTCGGTAATCTTGGTAGGGATGAATGTCATCCAAGCAAATCTTTTCTATATGTTTGCCTTGGCCTTGAGCGGGTCTGCACAGTCTGATGATTCTAAAGTTCTTCTCCTGGTTGTAAGACAAAGCAGAATCAGGCACCAACATCATCTGCTCAGGATTTCCAGAAAGAGCTCTCAAACTGCCTTGGAAATACAAGTCTTTATATCACATATACCATATACTCTATAATAATATAAGGAAACTCTACTTTAGGTTTGTCCAAAGGAAACAAAGCAAAGTCAAATATTGACAGCCTTGGTGTGCGCATATCACCTCTTACCACAAACATCCTCCCAGGATTTTACTATTTTGTCACCTGTGTAAATAACAAATGGAGACTCTTCTGAGCAGGGGCTTTAGCTATAAATACTGCTTCTATAATGTTTGGGGCCTGCTATGTGGCAGGGAAAGGTATAAGACAAAGCAATGTTTTGCTTGTGCAGCTTTTAAAAGACTAACATGCTATAGATATTTAGTTTAGCTGTAAGGAAAAGTTATTTCATTGCAAGACAGTCTCTGGGTCTCAGGAGAGCATAGAGAAGCCATTTCCAGATCATAGGCCTATTCAGGAAGACCTTATTTCAATTTCACATTGAAGTTTATCCACTAGGACATTAATATTGAAATTCAATGTCTTTATGAACCTTGGCAAGAGAAAATATAATCAAGGAAGCAGGCATTCTTCACTTCACCAAAACTTGAACTGTGTTAATTCTTTACAAAGAATTGAAGCAGTGGTACTTGAGAATTTCAAGCTGGGTGCAGTATCTCACATCTGTAATTCCCAACTATTTGAGAAGCTGAGGAAGAAGGATTCCAAGTTCAAGGTCAACCTGGGTAACTCAGCAAGACTCTGTCTCAAAATAAAAAAATAAATAGGGGTGCAGATGTAGCTCCTTGGTAGAATGGTTTTTTAACCTGTGAAGGCCCTGGGTTCATCCTCATTAACACACACACATACAAAAAAAAAAAAAAAAAAAAAAGAAGAAGAAGAAGAATTCAGTTCCAAGACCAAAGACTAGCCAAAATTATTCACACTGATGGTACCTCATTTAGACACTAATGCAATGTTGGAATTGTTAAAAGCAAACTAATATTGTTATTTACAGAAACTAAAATATGGATATGATGATAGTTCAAACATCAGTACTTTGAGCCAAATGCTCACTCACACATCACTCTAACAGGGAGGATGATCTTTGAAGACCACTAGTCATGAGTTGTACATGGAGATCACTCCCTCTTCTTTCTCCTCTTTAAAAAGAAATCTTTTTGCACAGAATTTGAATGTAATTACGTATCAGTACATAAACAATTAAAGGAAAGAAACAAAGATCAAGATATTTGGGTCAGCCTCATAAATTATTGCACTTCTTATTAGCTTAGGGAGACCATGGTCCAACACACTTTAGGCCCCTACTGCCTACAGAGCATTTGGGCAAAGTTTATAGGACTTTTCTGAGTTTACAGTAAATCTCAGAGTGCCTCTCTGCTCAAAGAGCAGATTTATGGGTGTGGAAGCAGATGAGACAGCCCAAAGGCTATGTGTTAATATTGCCTGATGGACCAGAAAGCATTGGTGTAGCTCTTTGAGCAGCCATTGCCCATTCTTGGAAGGACACTAACAACACCTGAAGTCTAATAGGCAGCAAAGAAGTATATGTGATGAGTTAATGTGGGCCATTGCAGGTCCCCAGGACAACTTCAAGAAATGGCTGACTTATCTTGTCTGGTTTTAGCAACCCCTGCTGTCCTTAGGACAGAGAAAATTGTTTATAGACATAAGCACAGAAGAAAAGAACTGTCTGATAATCCTGGACCAATATAAAAAAACAAGTTCTTAAAAAAAACAAGTTCTTAAACGTTTTCTAAGTCTTTGATGCTTTCAGTTGAAACATTCAAGTTTAGTAAACTTCTAGGTGGGATCCTGGTAGAAGGAAGCTGATGGACTGATCAGTTCCCAAAATACAATCAAGGTAGAAAGTGGACCCTAGAAAGATAGTCTTATCAATGCTGTACCCTGTGATGATTCCCCTTAAAGGTTCATCCTTCCCTGAGTGGCTCAGGTTATCAATCACAGCCATACACATCAAGTTCTTTGAAGCAATCAATCCATATAGCCTCTAGCAGCAGAGTTTTAGGAGCCTTCCAAATGTTAGGAAAGTCCACACTGTATTTATTTAGGTATCATGGAGACCCAAATGGTGAGAGAGTACTGAGAGCTAACCACTCTTTTGTTCTCTACTCAAACACTCATGTTATATAGCTCCTTGATAGGTGATATTGCAGGCTAATAGACCCTTCTCATCTTGAGCAGTAGCAGGTTCAGTAGGGTATCTGTCTGTACTTGTTTATCCTGAATTTCATCATTCATTGATAATTATATAGTACATATTAGTATTTGCACATATCTTTTCCACTATTAGCATTTGAGACTATCTTCCCTGCTGCCATTTTTAATCAAGTATATATTTTAATACTTCCTTTGTTAATAATCTGTTCTTTATCTATGTTTGTCTTCTTTTTTAGTGATGGGGGAAACATAATATCTGTTATATTACTTTTTGGCTATGTAGAAATATTAATATAATTTAAGAAGTTATTCTAGTCAACAACACAGTGTTAAACTAGTGAGGAGGCTAAGATCCAGCCAGGCTAACCAGTGTGTCTCAAGTCACATATGTAGAATTCGAACCCACACAGCCAGATACCCAGTTTTGGCTGTATGGCCTTGAAATCTATAGTGTCATCTTCCCACGACACAGAAGTGTGCTTAGTGTTTTGTTTTGTTTTGTTTTTTTAATAATTTAACCTTTATATTATTTATTTGTTTTTATGTGGTGCTGAGGATCAAACCCAGCACCTCACCTATGCTAGACAAGTGCTTAACCACTGAGCTATAGTCACAGCCCTGTTTTTTAAATTTACATTATTCACTCTCATTTTTTTTTCTGTATGCCTGGCAGAAGCACCATTAGGTAGTGTTAGTATATTTTCTTATTGAACTAACATTTTTAGTATTATGAAATATGCTTATTATTGATAGCATTCATTGTTCTAAAGTCTATCTTGTTTGATAATAATTTCTATGATTAGAATTTTCCTGATATATTTTTTCCTTTTTATTATTTTACTTGTTAGCCTCTCTGTGTCTTTTTTTAAAATTAATTAATTATTTAATTTTTTATTTGTTTTAATTAGTTACACATGTTAGTACAATGATCTTGACATAGCATACATGAATCAGATGGGGTATAATTTCTCATTTTTCTGAGTGTACAGGTTGCAGAATCACATTGGTCATGCAGTCATGTATAAACATACAGCAATATCACTCTCATTTTTGAAAGAGCATTAGACTGTATCCCTAATTCTAGATTGAAAATTATTATCTCTTCACCTATAAAAATATTACTTCCCTAGGCTCACTTTTGAACAATTAGCTGATATTTGTTATTTCTTTCCCCTCTGTTTTCAATATCTTTGTCACCAGTATTATGCAATTTTACTATTATTTATCTAGATGTCATTTTTTCTTAATTTGCTTATGTTATATTTGCCCCTTGTCTTTCATCAGGACAATTCTCAGCTATTTTCCTTAAATATGACTACTCCCTCTTCTTTATTTTCTCTTTGTGGGGTTTCAACTAGATGTGCATTTGACCTTGATATTTTAGCCATCATTTTTCTTAATTTATATCTCATATCGTCCATTTTTCCCATTTCTCTCTTCTATATTCTGAGTCATTTCTAAAGACATATCTTCTAGTCCATTTATTTTCTCTTTAGCTGTGTCATAGTCAGTAATTCAATTAGTTTCTCTTCCAGATCAGCTTGATCATTCTTAATGGTCTTTTATTACTTGTTCATAACTATAACTCCAACACTTATATCTTTAAACATCCTATTTAAAGCTAAACTGTAATTTATCTGACAATCCCAGGATCATCAATCGAAGTCTAATCTATGATCATTTCTTCTGTTGACTTTCATTCATTATGCCTCTTTGTATGCCTAATGATCTTTGATTGGGAACTTTATGTTTGATCTCTAATCTGTAGAAATCCAGGACCCAAAGCAAATATAATTTTCTTAGAAAGATTTTGAGTCTGTTTCTTCTAGGAGCCAAGGGATGGAAATCTGTTAACTTTGGACAACTTTATTCCATTTCAAGGGTCCCAACTCAATGGGAGAGTTCCAGACTCAGCCCCCTATCTCACTGTTGGCGTCCTACCTTAGTGATCAAAAGGGCATCTTCCCTCAAGATAACCCATATCTCCTGGCTTGATAGCTTGTTACTCTGAGCTCTAATATGAGCTCATTTGGGTGAGTGGAATGGTGGTCCTCAGAGATTTCTCCTAACTCTGAGAAACCTAGAGAGCCATCACATTCATCAGCTATTTATGTAATGGTAAAGTCCAAAAAAGTGGGGCTGGGGTTGTGTCTCAGCGGTAGAGAACTTGCCTGGCAAGCGTGGGGCACTGGATTTGATCCCCAGCACCACATTTAAAAAACTAGATAAACAAAATAAAGGTATTTTTAAAAAGTGCTTATTATTTGTTCATAACTATAACTCCAACACTTATATCTTCAAAATAAAGGTGTTTTTAAAAAGTACATGGCCTGTTAAACATCTGGAAGTAGAAATCCTCTTTTTTTATTTTCCTATATTATATTGTTTGAGAAAATGGCATGGACATTCATAAATTCTAAATGTAACCATGTTTTCCCCAGCAGTGTAAAGGAAAAAGAAAAGGAAAAAAAAAACACAAAAATGAAACAAACTCAAAGTGGTGCTATGGCTTCTGCAGTTCTTTCTCTTACCTGTTGAACTCTGGACTATAATTCAGGATCATCCTGTGAAACTATCTGATATGTCTTCTTTACCTTTCAGACACTCATCCAAGAAGAAGGATGGCCAGTACCTTCTCTAAGTTGCTAACTGGCCGCAATGCATCTTTGCTATTTGCTACCATGGGCACCAGTGCCCTGACCACTGGTTACTTGCTGAACCGGCAGAAGGTGTGTGCTGAGGCCCGGGAGCAGCACAAGCTATTCCCCCCAAGGTAAGTCTTCTTAGTTTTAAAATAACTCCAAGTGTCAGCCAGAAATGTACTTTTCCCTGCTGAAAACTGTCAGCAAGGATACTTGGTTTAGTCCTTAAGGATGACAATGTCAAATTGACAATCACTTTTGAGATTCATTAAGCCCAGTGTCCTGTGGCAAATACAGGGAAGTGTAGCATCATCTTTCCTGCCCAGAGCTTGCAGTGCAGTTGAACGGTAACGACAGTGATGGGTAACATTTGTTGAGTACCCATATTATATGGACTGATATGTTAACATATATGTTAAGAAATTTCTTTACATGGAGTGTTATTTATCTTAGCATCCTTTTGTGATGAAATGGAGACTCAAAAAAAAAAATTAAGCAGTGCTCAAGTTCATGCAGCTAATGCAGCTAAATGCAAATTCAGCACCTCTCATTCCATACCCATGCCTCACCCTTGCTCTACCATCTTCTGGAAAACGTGATGACATATGCTGACTCAATATGAGCTTTAAAGGACACTGTAGATGGGAAGTAAAGGTATAGCATGAGGGGGATAAAAACAGACGTGTCTTCTCAGCCCTTGGAACCTTGCTTTGGATGAGATGCCGCACACTAAATGAGTCTGAGTGGTGTTATGACTTCCTAGGATTCCATGTAGGTAGGAGTGGATGAAGGAAAACTAGTGAGCTGCCTCTCAGAGACCGCTCTTTTGTGGGAACTAGCATCCCTGTGGGAATCACTGGCAACCACATACCTCAGGAATACCTGAAGTGAGATTACCTGTGTTTGAGGCTGTGGTTGGTCCTTAAGCCTCTATTCTTTAACCAGTATATAACCCAGGGTAAGACAGCATCCCACCTGATTTCTTTCTAGGTATTTTATCAGCAGATAATTGCTAACTGCCTGTTTCAATGGCCTGACACTGTTTTCAACAAGGCCCACATGGTCCCTGCTCTCCTGGAGCTTGCCTTTTAGGCAGAGGTGACAAATAAATAAACGAAGTTCTAGGTAGTTCCACCTGCAGTGTTTCTAGCCTATCACAGACATCAGGTACCAAAATTGTGCCTGTTATTAAAGTTTCAGCAAAACTTCTGGGTAGAAAGAAGTCTGCATATGATTTCAACTAATTTCCTAACTATTCTCACTCTACCCTTTCTTTACCTGAGCCATAGTCTGTACTCTTCTGCAATAAGCATCCTGTGACCCCTATTAGGCAGGAGCCTGGCCCTTTTTTTCCTGGTAGTTCACTAGGACTTTGTTTGTTTGTTTGTTTTAAATCTGGTTATCTTGTGTCATGTCCCTAGGCAGCACTAGCCAACTGTCCTTGTGCCCACTGGCCAAAGGGAGCCTTTTGAAAGGACTGGCAGAAACCAAGTCCTTCATAGACCCCTTTCCTCAGGCTGTTGGCTGAAGACCCCTCTCCTTCCCATAGCGCAGACTACCCAGACCTTCGCAAGCACAACAACTGCATGGCTGAATGTCTCACCCCCACCATCTATGCCAAGCTCCGTAACAAGATGACACCCAATGGCTATACTCTGGACCAGTGCATCCAGACTGGAGTGGACAACCCTGGACACCCCTTCATAAAGACTGTGGGCATGGTGGCCGGGGACGAGGAGTCCTATGAGGTAAATGACTGGCTGCAGGTTCCATAGTAGAAGGGGTTGACCTGGGTATGGGTGAGGTGCATGATCCCAAAGTCCTTTACTTCTCTATGGGGCCAGGTTTCTGCCTCCTCAAGAAGCACTCTCCTAAAGGGAAGCCAGTTCCTGCAGAACCACCTAGAATGTTTTCTGGGATAATGAGATCTACAGTTTCCTGGGGCAACCTTACTTTGCTGCTACCCTAGTATACTTCCCTACAGAGAAATGAATTGCATGATAGAGCTCTCTGGGCTTGTCAAAAGGATGAATTAGTACAAAAAAAGTATAGCCCAGACTCCTGAGTTAAACAAGTCTCTGGGAGCAATCCCATGATGTCAGCATCCTCAACCCAGGTGCAGAAGCACAGCACCCTGCATCCATTCCACAGAGCATCCTCTCCCCCGTGGCAAAGGCCTGCAACACTCCTCCCTCAGGTCTCCCCTCTGCAATCTTCCATTTCAGTAAGCAGAAGGCAGTTTTTTGGGAAAGAAGCCATCAAGGGAAGTGAGGGAGCATCCTGAATAAATGAGGCCAGTAGCTCATCAATACAGAGCAGTGTACAGTCCTGAGCTCCCAGAGACCTAAACCAGAGCAGTTTCCATAGACCCAAAGCCCTCCTCACTTCTCACAGCTCCCAAAAGCTATTCTGTTATAACTTCTCTTAATATTATTTTATCTAAAGAGTAAACCTGAAGTTATGTTTTGCTTGTCTGTTTTTTAAAAAGTAGATTTTGCAAAAAATAAGCTGGGCTGAGGAAGGTCCTCACAGGGTGACCTTCTTTGTCTGAATGCTCTGTGTGCTTTCTTCTAGTATAGTTGGGTTTTCTATGAATTTTGTATGTTACTTAAACCTCAGGACCTGAGGACCTGACCTTCCTGACCTTTTGAACACAAAACTGCTTAGCCTCTGACCTGGCAGTTCTTTTATCCCACAAACCAGAAACCCCTTGAATTCTTAACCTGATTTTCTTGCTCAGTCTCATGGTGGTAGGCTTGGTAGAATCCTTAGACAGGATGTTAAAGGGATAGAATTCAGCAGCCCTGACTTCTCTCAAGGAGTCCAAATTTTCCTCCAAAAGTTTTTCCCTTGCACAAATTTTTGTTCCTATCCACCAATCCACTCTTGCACTCATTTCCTGAATGGGTAGCATGGAGAATTTCAGAGGAGGACATTAATATCCTCTTAAGACATAAAGGGACAAATGAAAGGAAAGGTCTTTTATTATTAGAAGAGCCAATGAAAAAGGAAACAGAATCATCTTTTTTTTTCCCCTACAGGTATTTGCTGATCTTTTTGATCCTGTCATCAAACTAAGGCACAATGGTTATGACCCTAGGGTGATGAAGCACCCCACTGATCTGGATGCATCCAAGGTAGGCTCTAGCCCCCTTATCTCCTTCCCACACGAAGCTGGAAGAACGTAAGAGCTCTTTTCCTGGTTAGATGTCCCTTGGAAGCTCCGTGACTGCTCTTGTACAGCACACTCCTTGGAGGACCACAGAAGTTAAGGTTCAAGAGGCCTTAAAAATACCTCTAAGGAGCTGGGTGTGGTCTCAGACCTGTAATCCCAGCGTCTGCATAGGCTAAGACAGGATGATACCAAGTTAGAAGCCAGCCTCAGCAACTTAACAAGGCCTAATGCAACTTAGTAAGACATGGTACTAAAAAGAGAAAAACTATCACCACCACCACCAGCAAAAACAAAACAAAACTCTATAATGAGGGCTGGTCACTGAGAACTTTAAACCTTTCCTGAAAAAATTCCTTTTCAACCCAAACCACCTATTGGGGGTACAAGATTCCAGACCTCGCTATATAAAACCACTGTCTAGGCCCCTGCCCAAGTGCCAGATGTGTTAAACAGTCGGTTGTGCTGACCTGCACAGTGCCTGATGGTAGGTAGAAAACAGCAGATCAGCACATAGGTACCTGCTGCGTTTGGGGCAAGATCATGGTCCGAGGCTGCCACAGTGACACACCCTCCCCTGCCCACTCTGCTTTGCAGATCACCCAAGGGCAGTTTGACGAACGCTACGTGCTCTCGTCTCGGGTCCGTACTGGTCGTAGCATCCGCGGGCTGAGCCTGCCACCTGCCTGCTCCCGGGCTGAGCGGAGGGAAGTGGAGAACGTGGCCATCACGGCCCTGGAGGGCCTCAAGGGAGACCTGGCAGGTCGCTACTACAAGCTGTCTGAGATGACTGAGCAGGACCAGCAACGGCTCATCGACGTGAGTGACCCAGGGGCTGCCTGGGGTGGGCTGGATGGAAAGCTCCAACCAGCACTGGGCAGCTCCTCCTAGAGCTCAGGCCTGTCTGTCCTGCAGGGCTCTTTGCTGGGGGTTGGAGTTGGGGCAGATGGGGAGAGCGGGCTGAGACAGCCTGGGGCTTCTACCACCTCAACATAAGGAAGGAAGATGGAAGTATTCTATGGTTAAAATCAGCAGAGGGTGTGATGGGGATAGGAGGGTGGGGGTGAATGGCGAATCCCCTTGCTTGTCGATAAACGGGAATAATAGGCTTGGCAATACTGCCTGTGCCTGGAGGATGCTCTCTATTACCACACCCAAAGAAAACCCTAGATGCCAAGAGATTCTGGAAAGGAAATCCCAGTTGTAAGTCCTACCCCTGCTTCGTGGAGCCAGCCCCTGGTTTCCAGCTGTTTTTCCTCCTGCTGTCTCCAGTGTCCTCCACAGCGTCTTGTTGGCACTGGAATAGAAAATACTCAAGTCCCTTACCTGTTTTTCCTTTATCACAGTGAAAACAGAACTGCAATTTCAAAAGTAACTTTTAACTAAATCCAAGGAAAAGCAGAAACAAAATTCCATCATTTCTGAAGATTCGAATTCTACAAAATGTGCCCCATTTCCAAACCAGGCAGGGCAACTATATGATATTGGTATGTAGGCCTAAGTCTCCTGGTCTTGATGGTATCAGGACAACCATCTGCCTGCCCTCTTACAGAACAAGCCACCTCCGCCTTAAATAGCCACTCTGTTTTCCTGCTCAGGGGGCTTACTTCTTTGTGGGCAGTGACAGTCCACTGTCCTCTCCTGATTCAAGTCTCTGATTTCTCTCATTTCTTTGAGATCACAGAAAGACTTCTCTCTCCATATCCACTTTTTACCTCAGCATAATCATGCTTGAACATATAGTATCCATATATCTCATGATAGAGAAGGTATACTGCTATGCAAGAAAGTGTGGTGTACACACAGCAAGAAAAATGTTAGTCTCTGGACACAGATTTTGATATGTGGGGTGGTTTATGGTAGGTTAAAGGCACAACCATAGGAGTCCCAGAGGTCTAGGTCTGAATCTATGCTATGCTACTTCCTAGCAATGCCATAGTGAGTAGGATGTTTTAGCTCTCTGAATCTCAGTTTTCCTTACCTCACCTGTAAAACAGAATAAGTTTATTGTGAGAATTAAAATAAATTAGAAGCATGTAACCTAGGGCCTGGCATATGGTAAACATTAAATTAGCGGTAGCTATTTTTACTTATAGATTACTATTGTATATCTCTATATACATGAAAGAAATAGTATTAAATGAACCAATACTTTCCTAGGGATCAAGGCATTCTTTCTAGCATGAAACATAAAGAATGACCGCTGTGTAGATGGACAGGTTAGCACCCCTCGTTCTTGCCTACTCTGCCATTGCATATGGTTAGATGATGGTATAGATGCTCTCCATAGTGACTTAGAAGAATTTCCATGTGGACTAAGCCAGTGGCTTTCAGTCTTGGCACACTAGAATCACTGGAAGAGTTCTCATGATGCCTAGACCATAACAAATTATATTTCATTCAGAATCTTTGGCAGATGGGAAATGCACATTAGCATTTTTTTTTAAAGCTCCCAGGTTATCCTAGTGAGCAGACAAGCTGAGAACACTGCCTAAGACCCCAGTCATTATCAGTGAGTTAAAACTTGGTCACATGGCACTTACAGTCGTGCCTGATCTCACCAGTCTCTTCTTTCTGCTTTGTCCCTTTTGGCCTACAGGACCACTTTCTGTTTGATAAGCCAGTGTCCCCTTTACTAACATGTGCTGGGATGGCCCGTGACTGGCCAGATGCCAGGGGAATCTGGTATGGATGTAGTGTTTTCACATTTGCCATGTGTGCAGAGGATCTCCTCAGATGCCTGCTTGTCCTAACCTGAATTTGCTGTGAACTGCAGTTGACAGCATGCTGTGCTTAAGCTAAATGGGGGAGACAGACTACTTAGAAATGTTGAGTGTGTGCTCACAGCACCTAAGTATTATGATGTTTCTAAGGTATATAGGAATAAGCTGGTTTGCATGAACTGTGCACGGGGGAAATGACTACATTTAAAGGTAAAAAAGAAATGCTTTATATTGTTTGACCTCACAGAGAATCTGTCTCATGACTTTTAAAACAAAAGACCAGAAAATGAAAAATAAATACTAATGATTTAAGAAAAACACTAAAAGGAGCAACAGGTACCCGGTGTGCAACTATTTTATCTTGGCCAAGAGTCCTCAGCCTGCTTTGACTCTTGTACCTTATAAGTGAGCCTGATGATACCCAAAGAAGCTGGGATAAGGTGTTCATGAGCAACTGCTCTGTGGGGGGTAGAAAGGCAGGGTCCATAGAGAAAACATATGTGAATCCTCATGTATTAAAAAAAACAAAAAACAACAAACAAGCAAACAAAAAACCATTCTTTTAAAGCACCACAAGATTTTGGCTGAATCTGTGAGGAGATAAAATACTCTTGTGTCAAAGCCAAATATTATCATAGTTGAACTATGCACATCCTCTCTGAGGACCTAAGGTGGGATTTTATATTCTTGTTGGGCAAAAACTTGACATATTTAAAGGTTGGAGTCAGTCTTATTCTTCATTCTGTCAAGGTAACGTTATTTTGTGGTGCTTGTTAAGGCACAATTACAGATAAGAGCCATCTAGGAAATGAGGAAGGTGAAATGAGGCAATCAAGCTACAGAGGTAATGGGAATTTTCATGTGTTGAGACAAATGTAATTAACACTCAACACCGTATTTCTCTCTTCATTAGGCATAATTATGACAAGACATTTCTCATCTGGATAAATGAGGAAGACCACACCAGGGTAATCTCAATGGAAAAAGGAGGCAATATGAAACGGGTGTTTGAGCGATTCTGTCGTGGACTCAAAGAAGTAAGATACTGCCAGAGATTTCTGAATGTCATTTGAATATCATTCTTCCTCTATTGCTTATTCTGGGAAAAAAGATACTATGGTGACTTCCAAGATGGGGTTAATTTTTCCTAGGGATCAAGGCATTCTTTCTAGCATGAAATTTCCAGGGTAGTGCTTTAAAAAATTCTGTTTATTAGAAATTTCCTATACTTCCCTCCACAATCCACCATGGTTTGGGGAAGTCTATGGCTCATTTGTTATTTCCGCATTTCCTTTCACTATTTTAAGCATAGACAGTGTAGGATGTAACCTGACCAGACTTGCCTGCTGAGAATTCCTATATTCTCCTATTGACTTAGCATGAAAAACAACATAAACTGACATTTGTTGAGAGTTTAGTATCTGACAGGTACTATGTTTAGTGCTTTACAAGGTCCATCTAATTTAATTGGACCATTTAATATTCTATTAGAAGAGGTATCATTTTACATTAAACAAGTCAATTTTATTCATGGCAAACATGGTGTTTGGGATGAGCTGAGTGAGTGTATGTTTGAGAACTCAGCCATTTGTTCACTGTTGTTGTACTTGTAGGTAGAACGGTTAATCCAGGAACGAGGCTGGGAGTTTATGTGGAATGAACGCCTAGGATACATTCTGACCTGCCCTTCAAACCTTGGAACAGGACTACGAGCGGGTGTCCATGTTAGAATCCCAAAACTTAGCAAGGTAATGTTATGTGACCAGTGGCTTTCCTTGGTCCTTCCAGGATCAGCTTAGATGTGAGTGCTTTGTGGAGGGAGAAAATACCTCTCCATTCCTTAACCCTTACTTTCTCTAGCTATAAGAAAAATAATGAGAAAGAGCAGGATTAGGTTTGCCTGAAAAGACATTTTTATTAGTTAGAATAAAAGATTAGGGACTATAAAAGGGGGTGGCTTCAAGAATAAGACTTTTGGATTTTCCTGAATGTAACAAACCAGGATAGGTGGACAGGCTGCTCTGCTCTGCTCTCTAGGGTTCCTTCCATATCCTCCTTCTGTCTTTCCTAGCACAAGTAGTTCTCAGACTTGAGTATGCAAGAAAACCACCTGCAGGCCTTGGTCAAACAGATTGCAAGGCCCCACCTGCAGAATTTGTGTTTCTTACCTTTCTCCAGGTGATGCTGAGGCTGCTAGTCAGGGGACTATGCTTGAGGGACCACTGTCTTAGGGCACTGTCCCCATTTTCATGGTTACCATCAGGCTCCACGTTCTATCTTATGAGAAGGGAAGAGAGCACACAGATTTAAGGTGTAGAGCAGAAAGTGGCACATGTCACATTTGCTCATTTATTAGCAGGAACTTAACCAGTGTTCACTTCCTCAGATTCAATGCCAAAAGAAGGGTTAAAGGATTCTGGCGGGTAAATAGTAGTTTTTGCTGAAACACACCAAGTAAATCAGATACTTTCAAACAACAAATTTAGAAAATATGCTGTCTGTCCCCTACAAAGAGTATGAAAATTTTTTATTCAAAATTCCAGTGCTAAGAAAAATGAAGTGATTTAACTTCATGATTTTAATTATAACAATAGCAGCTGTTATACAGATGAGTGATGAACACACCAAAGTTGGCATCCAGATGCAAACACAACAAAACAATGCATAGAGGTTCAGAAGACAAGGTTGGAGTCAAACTACCCAGGTTCAATTCCAGGTCTGCTACCTTCTACCTGTGTGACTTCAGGAGCAGTTACTTGTTCTGAACCTCACTTTCTTTGTTGTTAGGGGTTTCTGTGGTTTGAATGGAACCCCTACAAGTTCATGTATTGGAAACTTAATCCCCAAAGTCATGTGTTAATGGTAATTGGGGGTGGGGTCTCTGGGACATAATTAGAATTAAGTGAGATCATGAGGTTTGAGTCCTTATGATGGCATTAGTGGCTTTATAAGAAGAGAGACCCAAGTTAGCACACATATGATGCCCTCTGCCATATTATGATGCAGCAAGAACCAGATGCCAAGCAGATGCCAGCACCATGCTCTTAGACTTCCCAGCCTCCAGAACCGTGAGCCAAGTAAACTTCTCTTTTTTGTAAAGTATTTGGTCTTAGGTATTTTGGCATAGCAACATAAAACCAAGGTGGGCTAAAAGCAATTCCTACTTTACTAGGTTGTTGTAAGGCTTGAAAAATTCCAGCACATTACCTTAGTATGTAGTGAATAAATGCTTTATGTAAGTTAACACAATTGTCTCTTATTATATGTCTGTTCTCAGTAAATGTACCAATGATGGTGAATCCATTTCACTGCTTTTGACACTAAGTATTATGCCCTGTCCTAGGATCCACGATTTTCTAAGATCCTAGAGAACCTAAGACTTCAGAAGCGTGGCACAGGTGGTGTGGATACTGCAGCCGTGGCAGATGTGTATGATATTTCCAACATTGATCGAATTGGTAGATCAGAGGTAACATCTCTCTCTTTTCCAGCATGAATTAACAAGATCTGCCTAAGAGAAAGGAAATAAAAAAGTAGCCACAACAACCTTACTTTGTTCACAGAATTCGAGATCTCTTTCCCCACTGAGTCCTGTTAACTATTCATTCTGTGGCATTGCCTTTCATGGGAAATAATGACATAAAGGTAAACACAATATAATCTAAGAATTTATGGGCAAGAGAAGAATTCACAGTGGGACTGCCCCTGAGAACTATTTCAGCAATCTTCAGCAGCAGGAGCTCTACTATGTTAAAGGACAGCAGTGTTTCACCACTGCTTATGTTAGCCCTAAGGGAGGTAAAATTTTCTCTTGATTCTGAGGTTTCTCTTGGTGAAAGTCACATACTATCATCTTTACTTTGGCATTCTTAAGACACTTGATAATTCCTAAAATCTTATTTTTAGGATTAAGGTGACAGATAAGATTTGCATTAGTTACATATAAATTGTACTTGTAAAACAGTGCTGAGGGAACCCTGTGACTGGTAGATTGAAGAGGACTCATTGACATGTGTAGGGTTTGGTGATGAATGAGCGAGGTGTAGAGGATTCCCTTAAAGAACATGCACCTGAGTGTTAAGCAATACTGACCACAGTAAGTTACACCAACTCAATGCTAGGCTGCTGGTCAGGGACTACACTTGGAAGGCCACTGTATATGGCATTGTCCCCATATACATGGTCATCATCAAACTGTATCTTATTACTTAACTCTAAGTTTCTAGGTGATCATTACAAAAGTAAAAAAAAGAAAACAATAAACAAAAACAAACAAACAAAAAAACGCCAACAAGTATTTTAAAATCTACTTACTTAATTCAACAACTCTGATAACCATTGTGAACATTATTCTAAATTGCCTTATATTCTTTTTTATAATTATTCAGAAAACTTTAAAATTGTTATTATAGTATTACAACACTTTTTATTCCAATATGTGAACATTTCCCCACAACATTAAGTATTCTTCAAAACCATGAATTTTGGCCTAGGAGTGTAGCTTAGTGGCAGAGCACTTTCCCAGCACATGTGAGACCCTCAGTTCAATCCCCAACCCACAAAAACCAAGCAATCAAAAAGTCCCAAACAACCTTATTATCTAAAAACATTTGATTTTTAAAATCATGACAGCACAGAAAAGATAGTCCATTTATCTCTTTAATGTATTACTAATACTTCATTTGATCATGTCTGTACATAGAGGTATATACAGACTCTTAATCACAACTCTTATTATTTAGTTAGGATGTATTTCTAGGAAAGGAGTTCCTGGATTGAAAATCAGAAGGCCCTATTAATGACAAAGTTTCTTACCAAAAGTTATATACCAAACAGTCTCACTGGCAGTGAATGGGAGACCCATCTCACCACACCTTCACCAACACTAGAACGCATTAATTGGATAAGTAGAAAATACATGCCTAATTAGTAGTGACTTGCCTTCTGACTCAGCCTTCTGATGGGGTTGGGAGCTCAGTTTCTCTGTACATGAAAAGATATGGGAAGGTAGCAGGACTCTATCATGCCTAAGGTCTGTTTCAGCTCAGACCTCAATGATCCCTTCCTTTTTCGCTGCTTGTTCTTAAGTTATAGCATGCATTTTATTATTTTGTATTTTTATAGTAAGCAATTAACTAGTTTGAGTCTCCTCAGAAGCAAGTAATTTGTTTCACTGTGATCTTAGGCCAGGGGAAATAGATATACATGCTCTAGTTTAAGAATATTTGGAAACCAAAGTTGTAACATATATTTTAAAAAGCAGGATTTTTTGAAAGTGTATCTTAATATAAGTTTTCAAAGTTTCCTTTAGGTAATTAATTTGCCTAGTATAGTGCAAACATGATTTGGTTGCAAAACACTTGATTTTTAAAATTATTTGTTTTTTTATATACATATAACTAACTAGAGTATATTTTGAATATATATATATATATATATATATATATATATATATATATATATATATAAAACTTACCCTAATTAGAATCCCATTCTTATGATTGTACAATTTCACTGATCACATATTCTTATATGAACATAAGAAAGTTATGGTCAATTCATTCTACTGTCTTTCCTATTCCCAACTCCCCCTTTCCCTTCATTCCCCTTTGTCTAAACCAGTGAACTTCTCCTATTCCACCTTATTGTGTGTCAGCATCCACATATCAGAGAGAATATTCATCCTTTGTTTTTTGGGGATTCACTTGTTTCACTTAGCATGATTGTCTCCAGTTCCACCCGTTTACCAAAAAATGCTATAATTTCTTTCTTCTTTATGGCTGAATACTATTCAATTGTGTATATATACCACATTTTCTTTATCCATTCATCTTTTGAAGGCTACCTAAGTTGATTCCATAGCTTAGCTATTGTGAATTGAGTGGCTATAAACATTGATGTGATTGTGCTGATTTTAAGTCCTTTGGGTTTATGTCAAGGAATGGGATAACTGGGACAAATTATGGTTCTTTTCCAAGTTTCCTGAGGAATCTCCATACTGCTTTCCAGATTGGATGCACCAACTTGCAGTCTCACCAGCAGTATATGAGTGAACCTTTTCCTCACATTCTCACCAACATTTATTCAAACACATGATTTTAAACAATTTTTCAGCAAGACTTCACTGTGTGAATGATGATATCTGAACTCAAGCATATTCTGCGCATAAACTTGGCAAAAGGTCAGAATTCAGATCCAAAGAACAATACAAGAGTGACATTGTATATTCTTACTCTTAGACAAATTGATAGTTTATAGCAGAAAATCATGAGGAAAAAATATCTGAGATGGAAAAATAATGGTTTTCAAATGTAGAAAAAAAGTTCTCACACACAAAGTAATAACCCCATCTTAGCTAAGGAAAGTTTGAGAAAAAACCCTGTGATACTTCTGCTTTCCATCTGTGACCATGACCGCCAGATCTCTCCTCCCATAACCCTTTAGGGAAATAGTGAGAAAGAAGAAGTTGTTATAAAGCTGAGCTAAGTGGCAAATTCTGACTTTTCCCAGTGTTGTTCCAGTTGATCAATACCCTGTAGGTGTCTTCTGCATGAATTAATCATTGAACTTTTTCACTACTAAGGTTGAGCTTGTGCAAATAGTCATCGATGGAGTCAACTACCTGGTGGATTGTGAAAAGAAGCTGGAGAGAGGTCAAGATATTAAGGTGCCACCACCTCTGCCTCAGTTTGGCAGGAAGTGAACTTTCCCTTTCCCGATTTATAAATAATCTGTCTGCTGGTATGACAGACACAAAGAAGTCTCTACTCTGAGAGTTTTTGTAGACTTGGAAAAAATGTAAAATTGTAGGTGCTGCCTATCTTTACAATAAAACTCTCCTTAATATTTTTGTTCCTCTGATTTTTTAATACTGTTAAGAAGGGAAAACACATCCAATTATGAGTAGCAGGAGGCAAAATTATTTTAAGGTAATGATATAACTTTTTTGGGGGGTGTACTGGGGATTGAACCCAGAGATGCTTAGCTACATCCCCAGCCCCACTTTTTTATTATTATTATTTTATTTTGAGACAGGGTCTCTAAGTTGCTTAGGGCCTCACTAAGTTGCTGAGGCTGGCTTTGATTCTACTGCCTCAGTCTCCTGAGTCACTGGGATTATAGGCATGCACTACCATACCTGGCTAAAACCAACATTTGTAAGACCACTCACACACACATATAGATAATCTTCAACTATCTATATGTTAAATATAGCCAATCCTTTAACAAATTCCTTATAGCAACTGGTAATTGACTAATAATCAATTCTATGGAGAATATAGCAAGAAGAAACTATTTATCTTGAAAGAGTAGAAAAAAACACTAGATAAATTTGGACAGAGGTTATTTATTTATTCAGAGCTTGCTATAGCAAGAGTCAGCCACCATTGGTTGCATTTGGCAGAGACTAAAAACAAAAACAAGGTGAAAGTCAGGCATGCTCTAATTGGGGTGTAAGCATGGGAGGCTTAGGCAGACTGCTTAGAAGCAGGGTATCCTAAGTGATGGATTTGGAAAAAAATATTTAGCTTTACTTGACTGGTTCTGAGTTGAAATGAAAAGAAAAAATCAGGAGAATTTGGCAGTCATTGACCAAGTCCTGACCATTCTGGGCTGATTGTTGCAGATACTGTGGTTTGGCTTTCTGAACTGGTGATTATAATGAAAATTCTGTTGCCAATATGTGGTCTGGTCAATGTCCAGTGATATATCCTCTCTCAAAAGCAATTCAAATTTGATATCTGAAATACTAAAAATGTTTTTAGTAAAAGTTGAAGGCTGATTCTTTTCCTTAGCCTACAGATCCTTATCTCAGACCTCCTTATTCTTTTTCATCCATTTTGTGATGCCTGTAACCTGAAGGGATACAGGAGGAGTGAAGTGGTAAAGGAAGTGGGAGTAATTAATTATGTAACAAATTATGAAACTGTTCCACATGCAAAAAACAAATATTATTAGCTTGAATAACAAGAATAAGATCAAGTTCTGCATTCTTTAGTAGGTGAGCACTGTAGGTACAATAGTTAAACAATGCTATAATTTAGCACTTGTCTTCCCTTCTGTTATATTAAGAAAAATAAAGGCTAAAAGGAATATAATTGTGCTGGTGCTAATAGGCACTACTCTAACTTTTTAGTGACAAATTGCTATGCAGAAATCCAGAAATTGAAATTGGTAGAAATTCAGAAGAAGAAATCATACCAATAAAATTGGCAGAAATTCAGAAGAAATCACACCAATATAAGAGCCCTGAATAGGATGTGCTAGAAGGCTGTTTCCAACCAATCCATAGAGACAAAGTGGGATCACAACCTAAGGCAATGGCTGATACCTCCAGGGACAGAGAGATAAATCGTAGAGAAGACTGTGGTGTCATGGTAAGCACATTGACACTACAGCCACAATGCTTGAGTACAAGTCCCAATTCTTACACCATATGACCATGAATGACTTAATCTCTCGGTTTCCTTTCTGAAAATGAGAGCAATTATGTCATCTTGTTTGATTTTTGGGAGGATAAAAATATAATTAGTACATGAAAAGTTTGCTTTGAAAGTGCTCAATACATAGCAAGTACCCTGCCCAAGTATTTGCTGAATAAGTAATAAAATTAAGAAATCACTATTATAATTTTATAATACTCTGTCTTAGAGTATCCCACAACATCATCCTCAGGGCAAGTCAGTAGGACTCATGGTCCCTCTTCTGAAAGATCTTATGAACTAAAAGGCAACTGAAGGCAAAATCTATAGCTAAAGAAACACAGGCATAAGTGAGCCAAAGAGATTAGATAGACACATATACCAACATTTCATTTTTTCAGATGCTAAGCTAAGAGACAAGCATTGGCATAAAACATATGACTACTGATACAAAAAGAAAGAAGTCTTATGATTCATAAATCCCAAGCAATATCATCAACAATATCAACAGAAATTAACTGAATACTTAATGTACAGATAATTCCAGGTAACAACTCTCTCCTTTTCTGTTGCTATATTTTTATCTAATCCATTTCTTCTCACCCTTAGCCATCAATAACCACACTGACATTTTCTTTCAATATTGATTGCTTAGAGTGTTAGTACTTAATCCTCAAATAACCTACATTTGAAAGACTTGATTTGTAGAGTTGTTTTGATAGTATATTACCAAGAATGTATGATTTTGTGACTTTACTTTTCAAAAGCAAAATGTTTATAACAAAAGAGTCATTAAAACCAAGATTACAATGGATTGCTAAACACTTGATATGGCATCTCACTTTTCTTTGAAATCTTTTATATTTATCAAATATTCTTTCCCAAACACTCTGCATACAATTTTCAGATTATGTAACAGCACTTGAATTGGATACAAGGAAATCCTTTTCCCTTAAATATTGCCAAGCACTTGAATGATATGATTCTGTTTGTAGTTGCAGTAAGTTAAAATCTTCCATAAAAAACAAACACTTTGGCTATGTGACTGTGAAAAGAAAGATTTTTTAATGTGAAAGATGAATCTATTGGAAGAGATAAAGGGACTTTTAACTAATAATTTAAAAATTAATTAAATGCTATATCTTCCAGCCCAAGTGGTCATAGTATGCAGATAGTTCTTGTTAACTAAGTAAGATCATGTTCAATCAATATTCACCAAGCAATGGTATGAAAAGAGCACTGTTCAGAGTCACTTTACATTTGCTTTTTAAAGTTTAGTTTACCCTGTGTCTGGGGCAGAAAGCAACTAGGAGGCTTTAATTGCCAAGAAATCATGCTGGCTATCTTCCACATGGAAAACAAACAGGGGTCTTCTTGCCTTCTAGGCTGCCACAGTACATCTGCTTATAGTTAACAGGCTGTTCTTTCCTTAGGCCAAACATCCCAAAATGTCTGAATGCTTTAAAGGAAGCCAAAAGAATAGTTTTGAGGGATCACCTAAAAGGCAAGTTGAAGCACACTGAGTATGAGGACAAAGAGTTCACTGGAGCCAATGTAAGCATGATCACCTGGTGGGAACAAATTCTAGCCACCTAGAATTAGTGCTCCCCAAATGGTGTCTGAGGAGTCTGTATTTTTATAGACTGAAAAAGAATAGAGGAAGTTACAGCAAACCTGTTGTCACAATTCATCGGTTAACAAGAACAGCATGGGATGTTGATTGGTTGTTGGTCATGTGTACATTCCAGGTGAGAACTGAATTTTGTGACCTCATTTCAATTTGTGTATGAGAGTATGTGAAATTGTAAGTCTTTCTCTTTTTCTCTCCTCCTCCCTCCCCTCTCCCCTTCCCCTCCTTTTCCCTCTCCCTCTGTCATACTGGGGATTGAACCCAGGGCCCTTTACCACGGAGCTACATCCCCTGTTCTTTTTATTTTATTTTGAGGCAGGATTTCCATAAGTTGCCAACTTGTGATACTTTTGCCTTAGCCTCCCAAGTCACTGGGATTTCAAGCCATGTGCCACCTTGTCCTGTTTAAGTTCTTTTTCAAAGATCAAAAGATTTGTATTACACTCAGCCACTAATCAGGTATTTGACCAAAAGCAAATTATTTGACACTCTTAATTTCATCTATAAAATAGAAATAATTATTGCCTTACAAAGTGTTTATGATGATAAATAATTTCAAGCAGTGACTTACATTTGTTCCTTTTACTGTAATCTATGGAAAGAAATATATTTTACATTAGAAACCATCATACACATATGTGAGCAGGCAAACGAATGTATGCAAAAATCAAATAAAAGTTTTATGTAGCAATATTTACTTTACTTACTATTTGAGATACACTCTGATAGTTTTATGTTCTATACTATTCTATTCTCTTCCAGTCTTAAAACTTCTTAGGGGATGTGGTGGAACGTGCCTATAATTCCAGCAACTTGGGAGGCTGAGGCAGGAGGATCACAAGTTTAAAACAAGCTTCAGCAACTTAGTGAGGCCCTAAGCAACTTGGCTAGACCTGTTTCAAAGTGAAATAAAATAAAATAAAAAGAGCTGGAGATGTGGCTCAGTGGTTAAGCACTTTTGGTTCAATCCCTGATATCAAAAATACTCTTCAGAGATTTGCAGTATAGTTCAGTGGTAGAAAGTGTGCTTAGAACGCATGAGGCCCTGGGTTCAATTCCCAGCACCATCTTCCAAAATTTAAAATTCTAATTGTAGTTCACTATTGATTTAACAATATATTAATGGTATGAAAATCAGAGTTTGGGTAACATAAGCCTAATTATATGGCTCAATAAACATTAAATTCTCTCCTTCCCTTTGTCTTTTTTCTTTTAACCTTTTGAGTATTTTATTTCATTATATTTCCTTCTGGTTGCCATAGGGGTTTTTTTTAATGAAAAAAAATCTATGGTCATGTGAATAGTTGTTCATCTATCTGTACACTATGTTATTTTCCTCTGACCACTAATAAGAATTTTTAGCAATATACCTCTGTAAGTAAAGAGATTCGAGTTCAAGACGATAGAGCTGAAAAGAAAGAGCTCCAAAACTCTGTATTAAAAATTCTATTGGGGGATTAGGGTTGTAGCTCAGTGGGAGAACACTTGCCTAGCAACTGTGAGGCACTGGGTTCATTCCTCAGCACCACATAAAAGGCAAAGATATTGTGTCTTTCTACAACTAAGACACACACAAAAAAATTTTTTTAAAGTTCTATGTGGAGGGGAAAGGGGACCAAAAGTAGAAGAGAGGTGGATGTACATAATTAATACAAAATATATGCATGTACTGGAATAGCACAGTTAATTCCATTGATCTGTACAATTAATATGTTAACATATAATTTATAATTTAAAAACAAATTAGATTCCTATATGGTTCTGGGCAAATCTTTAGTTGTTTATGTGCATGGTGGACTCCATGATGCCAGAAGAGAGCAAGCACTCAGAAACTGGAAAGCAGAAAACTATTTCCAGGCAAGATACTGGGGGAATGTTGGAATTCAGACCCATCAAGAGTGAAAATATTCTGGTGAATATCTTAAGTTTTCTCCAGTAAAATCACAATTGAGGAGTAATAACTATGTCCTAGAAGTAAGGGCAAACCTCAAATAGTTCAATCCTAACAAATCCTAAGCAAATCCTGCAGCAAGTAATTTAATGTCTGTCAAAGGAAAAAAATAACATTTCTTTACAGAAATATATATAATCCAGAAATTTTTTTACAACTCATCATACTAGTGATGTTTAGCATAATATTCAGTCAGTTGTCACATAGAGAAGCAGGAAAGGTGACTGACTAATCAAAGGATAACTAGTAAATTAAAAACAGATATAGATGGGTGACTGCAGTATGATTATCTTTGATTATGAAGAAATATGGCTTAAAACTGTCCAAATTTAACCAAAATTATAACCCACAGTTCAGAGAAAGATTAAGAAATGCTAAGCAGAGAAAACACAAGCACAAAAAGCACATCATAATAGAATTGGTAAAAACACATGGTAAAGAGAATATCTTAAAAAATAGGAAAAAGCATTACATACAGCAAGATTAAGAATTATTATAGACTTAAAAGATACCCAAAGAAGATAATGGAATGACAATTTTAAGTGCCAAAAGAAAAGCTGTCAACCAGAATTTTATATCTAACAACAACAACAACAAAAAAAAAATCCCTAAAAGAATGATACCAGTAGACCATAAGAAATAATAGTAGATGAAAACTCATATTTATACAAAGGAATGATAAGTGCTCAGACTGATAAATATGATAGTAAATTTAAGACATTTTTCTTAATTAAAAAATTTTCTTTAACAATAACAGGCTTTTTAAAGCAAAACTAATAACAATTTGAAGAAATGGTTATAACAGGTAGCAGTAAAATCTATAAAAAAAAGCTTAAGTGAAGATGGACAGATGAAAGTATAGTATTGTAAGATCCTCACATTTCATGTTAAATGGTATAATATTATTTATAGGAGATTATGAGAAGTGAAGATTCACATTGTAAATCCTAGAGCAAACACTAAAAAATGAAATAAAGAAGTATAGTTAATAAGTTAATAAGGAACTATTAAGGAATATTCCTACAAAGTACTCATTTAATGCAAAATAACTTGAAAACAACAAAAGAAAATACAGAACATATAAAATAAAGTGCCATCATTATACTGAATATAATAACTGACAACCTACAGCCTCAGGCCAAATCTGACTCACCAGTGATTTTAAATAAGTTTTATGGGAACATCATCACACATTCATTTACAAATTGTCTGTGGCTGTTTTGCTCTACAATGACAGATTTAAGTAACTGCAACAAAGACCAGACAGCACCCCCTAACCCAAAATATTTACTATGTTTTTACAGAAAAAAAAATTTTTGTTGATCATTGGTCCAAACATTCCAGTTAGAAGGAAGAGACCATCAGACTGGAAAGAAAAAAATTTAAACCCCGCTGACAATATCCTATATATCGGAACATTGCTTTAAATATAAAGACAGAAATTGGTTAAAAGTAAAAGGTAAAAAGATGATAAAAGGTGTACCATGAAAACACTAATCCAAATAAAGACCTAATGTTCTATTATTAAAGTAGATTTTTAAAAAGAGAGAATTATGTGTATATTGATTCTTTATGATTTTAAGTTCTAAATTTGTATTCATCTAATAACAAGTATCAAAATGCATAAAGCCAAAACCAACTGAACTAAAAGAAAAAATAGACAAATACATGCCATTCTTCTCTCAGTATTCCACAGAATATAGATAAAATATGAGGAAGAATCCAGAGGACTTAAACATGAATATTATTTCTGTTTGGGGCTGCCAAGAAGCAGATGCCAAGACAGGATTTGACATGAAAAAGTGATTTTGTGAGAAAAGAGTAAGAAAAGGTAGATTCTTTCAAATCACTAAGGTAAATGAAAAGAAAAGAAACCAAGAATGTTCAGGAAAAGTCTCCGACTAGGAAAGCTTCAATCAGACCATAGGGAGTCTTCACTACAGGAGAGAATCTTGCATCTTCTAACACAAGGATGATCCTTGCTCAATTATAAGCTGAAAGCAATCTCCAGGAAGCCTGTCCTAGTGTGAACATGATGGTTCATCCAGAGGGGCAGTAACTGGGGTTGCCAGTTATGCTTCCTACAAAAGGAGTTTTCAGTAATATGTTTTTATGATCACCATGAAATTGTACAGATTTACTTCAGGGAGCAGCATTTCCATGGCTCCTATGGGTCTCACTTTCAAAGAAAATCTTAGAGAATATTAATGGAATGAACTAAAGCCCCTATTGATGCAACAGGAACCTATCTTCAATCGCTTCCATTATCCATTCTAAATTTCCTTCACCTTCATCTATCACCTTGGCAGATCTTGGTGGCTTACCTTGTGTGTGAGCCAAGCCTCAATCTTGAGGCCTTGACAATTACAATATCTCAGGCCAGGGTTGAGTTAGTTACAGCAGGAGAAGGAAGAAAGTACCAGGAGGCATCTAAATGTCACCTATTCCTTCCTGCCCTATGGTGTAAACGCAGCTTCATCTCCTGTTCTCAGGACTGATTACTTCCTTCACAACACTGACTTCTCCTCTTACCTGTGGTACTTAGACACAGAAGTCTTTTTGAATGTCAAAAATATTTCAGAACAACTTCTTAAAATTTAAAATTGAATTAAGCATTTTTTAATGTGAATCAAGAATATATAATTGTTATTTAATTTTAATAGAAAATATTTGATATAAATTACAGAACATCTGCTATGATACTCTGAAAGCCAAGGTAGAAATAAAGTAATCATTATCTCTCAACATTTGAAATATTTATTCCATTTCTCATGTATTCTGGAAAGAATCCAGGGTTTAAAATTTTACTGGGAACCACACAACTCTAAAGGATTAATAAGATTCACCTGAGAATTAAGCTAGAAAAATGTGCACATAATGGAAATAAGCCATCTGTAAAACTAAACCACAGAAATGCTTGGGAGGTAAGGCTGGAATTGGACAATTCAGAAAAGTAAACTAAATCAACACCATTTTAATCCTTTCTGTTAAAAACAAAACAAAACCAACAACCTAAGTAAAAAAAGGCAAATGGTTACCATAGAAGCTAGAAAAGGAGGATTTAGAGATAACACCTAGTGATGTCTTCAGCATCACTGGAGAAATCTTTATCCTACTGCAACTCACATCCAGGTCCTCTTGTTTGTTCCCATGGTGGGGAAGGGGTTAGAATATTTGACCTTGCATCAGTCCCATATGTTCAATGAGTCACTTATCAAAGTGTTAACAGAAATGCCCATACTAAAGTGCACCATAATCTATCATATATTCCTTTTGCAAACATAACCTATATTTGACAATCTAATTTGAAAAATTTAATTATGGAACTGTAAAAGCAGGATTTAAGAAGAGATTTTTTTAAAGTTTATTAAACAGTTAGTGGGCAAATTGATATTTTCATTTACTTTGAACATATACATCAGACTTCCTACTTTTCAAAAATATATTTGACTCACATAGGCTGTGGCTATATCCAGTCTGATGATTTGGGGAAGAAATGCCAAATTTTTGCATCTCTATAAAATCTTTGTTTACATAAAACTCAGCTTGTTAGCATAAAAGCAGTTATGAAAACAGGAAGTAATGTAGGTGAGGCCAAAAAGAAGTCAGCAGGCTCCTGGAATGCAAAACTGTGCTTCTGAAGACATGAACAAACATGCACTGAGCAGATGTAAATAGAGACATGTAATCTGTGAGTACTCTGCAGATATGGACTGAATTACTTAGAACTCATCAGTGTTGATGAGGCACTAACTGCATTCAGGTGCACTTCAATCAGAACTAGATTATACCATTAAAATTAATGAGGCACAAGAAGACTTTAATGAATAAAAGAGGGTTGGTATTAAAGTCTTTTATACATTTTATTCATTTGGCAACAATTTAGTTAGCAGTGCAATCACATCACTCTCTGGTAGACAGGAAAAAAGTTTTAGTTATTCAAGGTTTTATTTAAATAACATTCTATTCAACACACTCCCTGGCACATCTCTTCAATATTCACTTATTGGTCTATTGGGTTGCTTAATTAAAAGAGATCGATTTATCTGTCCTTGACCAACCTATTTTTTTTTTTTAAAAAAGAAACTAAACATTCTCTCTCTGATCCCAATTTTTCATTAGACTGCTGACATGATGGTTTCCCTTTTTAAGCTGTCATCATTTTTTATGAGTCAAAAAGGCATTTGTTTTTTTTCTAAGAATATATTCATCATGATTGAGGGGTAGAAGGTCCAGTGGCTTCCAAATAGAAATACTATGAGATTAGGCACCACATGAACTTGAAAGATGAGTATATGTCAATTACCTGTATGTATTTTATTGTTTGGTTAGCAAATAATAAAATTAAATGGCACACAAACTACAGCAGGAAGGTAACATGGCTATAACCTCTGAACACAGGAAAGGGATTAGACATTTAAAACTGCAAATAAGTATTACTGTTCATGATTACTAGCATTTAATGAGTGTTACTATTTATAGCAATTTACAAAGCATTTCAGCTTGTTCCAGAGGATGGTTAGGCTGGGTACTTCTTTTTTACTGGCTCCTCCTCCTCACCTCCCTAATGTCTCTCTCCAGTTGTCTGCAAATGCAACACATTGTTCCATGAAGTTTCCTCCCCAAATCTCCCAATGAGAATTAATGTATTTGTAATCTATACTACCATTATAAATCCTCCACTGGTTATTATATAATAGTTATCACCTTGTTATGCTTTATGAGTTTGCATGTCTGACCCTTCCAGGCTGTTAGTGGCTTAAAAGAAATAACTTTGTCATTTTCACCTATTTGGCATCTAATGAGGCAATGACAAATAGTAGTTATCACAAAACACTTTTTCCTTATCTATTCCACTTTATAGAATTCCATTTATAACTACAGGACCTCCCATTGTTCCCTTTGAGTGGACAGTCCATGGCCCATATCAGGTATCATTTCCTCAGATACAGGAGGAGAAGGAGGAAGTACTCATTTCAGAGAATAGATGAAAGCTTTCAAGTCTTGCCATTAAGTTGTAAATTAGGTTTCCGTAGTCATTTGAAGCACTCCACATCCTAACTTTTTTTTTTTAATTTTTTATTGTTGGTTGTTCAAAACATTACATAGTTCTTGACATATCATATTTCACACTTTGATTCAAGTGGGTTATGAACTCCCATTTTTACCCCATATACAGATTGCAGAATCACATCAGTTACACATCCATTGATTTACATATTGCCATACTAGTGTCTGTTGTGTTCTGCTGCCTTTCCTATCCTCTACTATCCCCCCTCCCCTCCCCTCCCCTCCCCTCCCCTCTTCTCTCTCTACCCCCTCTACTGTCATTCATTTCTCCCCCTTGTATTATTTTTCCCTTTCCCCTCACTTCCTCTTGTATGTACTTTTGTATAACCCTGAGGGTCTCCTTCCATTTCCATGCAATTTCCCTTCTCTCTCCCTTTCCCTCCCACCTCTCATCCCTGTTTAATGTTAATCTTCTTCTCCTGCTCTTCGTCCCTACTCTGTTCTTAGTTACTCTCCTTATATCAAAGAAGACATTGGCATTTGTTTTTTAGGGATTGGCTACCTTCACTTAGCATAGTCTGCTCTAATGCCATCCATTTC
The DNA here is from genome assembly GCF_047511675.1 of Marmota flaviventris. Lineage (NCBI taxonomy): Eukaryota > Metazoa > Chordata > Mammalia > Rodentia > Sciuridae > Marmota > Marmota flaviventris. Next base: position 101,168,357 of record NC_092502.1, on the reverse strand, counting down.
CCTGCAAATTCTATGATTTTGTCATTTTTTAATGCAGAGTAATACTCCATTGTGTATAAATGCCACATTTTTTTTTTATCCATTCGTCTATTGAAGGGCATCTAGGTTGGTTCCACAGTCTTGCTATTGTGAATTGAGCTGCTATGAACATCGATGTAGCAGTGTCCCTGTAGCATGCTCTTTTTAGGTCTTTAGGGAATAGACCAAGAAGGGTAATAGCTGGGTCAAATGGTGGCTCCATTCCCAGCTTTCCAAGAAATCGCCATACTGCTTTCCAAATTGGCTGCACCAATTTGCAGTCCCACCAGCAATGTACAAGTGTACCCTTTTCCCCACATCCTCGCCAGCACTTGTTGTTGTTTGACTTCATAATGGCTGCCAATCTTACTGGAGTGAGATGGTATCTTAGGGTGGTTTTGATTTGCATTTCTCTGACTGCTAGAGATGGTAAGCATTTTTTCATGTACTTGTTGATTGACTGTATGTCCTCCTCTGAGAAGTGTCTGTTCAGGTCCTTGGCCCATTTGTTGATTGGGTTGTTTGTTATCTTATTGTCTAATTTTTTGAGTTCTTTGTATACTCTGGATATTAGGGCTCTATCTGAAGTGTGAGGAGTAAAGATTTGTTCCCAGGATGTAGGCTCCCTATTTACCTCTCTTATTGTTTCTTTTGCTGAGAAAAAACTCCAAACCAAAGGAATGAACAATCTATTCAACGACATCCTAACTTTTAAAAGGTGTGATAAGACTTGAGAGACACACCAGAAGAGGTGAGATGAGAATCAGAAGGCTTTATCATTTTTTTGATTAGTATTCCAATCCTATTCTTTGTCATGTTTAAGCAAGAATATGAAAAAAATTCAAGCTTTTTCAGGGCAGAACACAACTTCACATTATTCCTATTTTTTATTGCTCAGCAACCTCAAGCAACTTCTACTAATGGGTTTCTCCTGCTAGACACTTCAGATACCATTTTCCTTCACTTCTGAAATCAAGTAGTAATGCTTGCAACCTTGTTATTTGTTGAGACAACCAAGCAAATAAAAAGGGCCATCTCCATGTGCATGTCAGATAACAAGACTCTATTACAAGCTTTGTATCCTATGGCAGTCATTTAACTTCTTGAGAATTGTTTATTGAACTGCAAAATAAGGACATAGGATTTTAAAAGTTACATTTTCTATGAATCTGTATATAACTGGAAATTCTCATGTGTTATGTGAAAACTCACATGGACAAATAAAATTCTTCGTAAATGAAAACTTTACAAATGATTCTCAGTGGAATATATACTCACTGAAGTACATTTATAAAATTACACATAAGGAAGAAAAATGTAGGAGATATAGCTCATCCTCAAGCACTAGCATGAGCAGGGGCCTGAGCTCAAATTTTATATACAGAGATATGAAAACTTGTGTTCTATAGGTGTTTTGATGCATTCCAATGTCATGTATTTAAAAAATAAAAACAATTTAAAAAAAGAATGAGGAGGAGGAGCTGTTAAGATATGACTTCCTGGATCTAATTTTATTTCTAATAGTAGAGTCATTAATTTCCTTTCTCTTTTGCAGTTTTTTCCTGTATATTCTAATGGAGTTCAGTAAGTGTCCAGAGGGTGCTAGGCACTATTAGGAACACTTTTCCATACACAACCCTCTTCTCTAGATCTATTTTATGCAATTTACTGCAGGACCTAAATGATCCATAACTCTTCCTTACTTAAACACTAATAAATAAAATCCAAACACTTTAATTTTGCAAAATCTGGTTCTAGCTTTCAAGATTCAATTCCTTCCATTCCAAATTACTCTATAGCTCAGTTGGCTGCCTGAGTTCAAAGCTGCTCACTTTAGGGTAAAACACAACTATAATGATGGCACTCAGACTGGGCATTGGACACTATGGGTCCCGCAGCACTCTCACTAGGAAGGCCATCTCAGAGGTGTGGATATGCCATCTTGCTTCATGTTCCTGCAGATCAACATCATCAACTATTCTACAGCAACCAAGGCACTTATTCCTTTTTTGCCTTCCCTCAGTATTCTTCCATTTTGTCTGTATCCATTCTTGCCTTTTCTCTATTTTATCTTTCTTCTTCCTTTTTCTCCCTTTGCCTTTGCAAATATTATATGCACACATACATATGTATGTATATATGTATGTGTGTGTGTGTGTGCATATGCATGTGTGTGTAAAATACAGGCTGGACTTTCTGTTACTTGATTAAAACAATACTGCCAAGCACCTGTTACCAAGAGAAAATCTGGGGAGAAATGATGATTTAGTGGTTTTAATTCCACATAAGATAGAGTAAATGCACACCATACCACCCTCTCTTCTTCCACTGCATGCAATGATAAATAAAATACAAATATCAGCTATTTGAGGAATCAAAAACAAATAGTAGCAGGAAGATTGGGGAAGAAGATCAGAATTTCAAGTACCACTGAATCATTTGTAAGTTAATAGTTGTTTCCCTCTGGTATCCTCCAGCCTGGATGTGACAAATGCCCAAACCTGGAAGTGGGCATTTGGGCACAAACAGAAAGAGCTTCAGAAGACTTCTCCTTCTTTCTTGAGTGGGAAAGTGAATTTTAACACCAGAACAACAATAATAAGAAAATGACATATTTCTTAGAGAAGAACAACTATTCAAACAACTGCAGATTTCTCATGAGAAACCTCAGAGACCAAAAGAGAGCAGAACATTTTTAAAGTGCTGAAGAAAATAAGTGTCAAGCCAGAATTCTATATCCAGTGGAAATATCCCTCAGTCATAAAAGTGATATAAGAATGTTTTCAGATAAAATTAATGAGAACCTGTTGCCAAAAGACCTGCTTTAGAAGAATTGTTAAAAGAAGTTCTTCAGACAGAAGCAAATTACATCAGAAGAAAACAGGGACAATCATGAATGAAGGAAGAACAAAAGAAATAGTAAATATTTAGATAAATATAATAGACTATTTTCTAACTGAGTTCTTCAAACTATGTTCAATGTTTAAAAACAAAACTTATAACATTTTCTGATGAGATTTTTCAATGTAAATACACGTAATAAATAACTAGAACATAAAGAGAAAAGGGCAAAGAGACCTACATGGTGATAAAGGTTCTACATCTACATCATACTTATAGTGGGAAAACACTGATTCTGAGAAGACCGTGTAGAGATGTGCACTATATGTGTGCGTGTGTGTGTGTGTGTGTGTGTGTGTGTATATATATATATATATATATATATATATATATATATATTTATATATAATATATATAAACGTTTATACATATACATATACCCTTTCCACACTTCTTGTTAAACATTATTAACACTCCATTTTAATTGTGTTTTTGACTGTTTTTTCATCTATTGTGCTCTATGTTGTAATGTTGTTTTAAAATTTTCAATTATAAATTTATATATGTTTATAAATAAATTACAAAATTTATGTATATAAAATGTCTCTCTCTCTCTCTATATATATATATAAACCACTTAAAAAACTAAACTACAACATATACTATAAAGCACAATAGATGAGAATATAGTCAAAAACACAATTAAAATGGAGTGTTAACAATGTTTAACAAAAAGTGTGGAAAGGGTAAACAAAGGAATAAAAAAAGAGAGGCATTAGAAAATGAATAATAAAATGGCAGGATATTTTGAAAGAGAACTACTGAACATTTTGAGATTAATATTACACTTTTTTCCTCAAATCTCATCATGACAATTTTTACAGAAAATCTGGCTGTATGAAATATAATTGTGATATGAAAATGGGTTCTCACATGGGGAAGGCCATCTCAGAGGTGTGGAATTGCCGTCTTGCTTCATGTTCCTGCAGATCGAAATCCTCAACTATTCTACAGCAACCAAAGCACTTATCCCTTTTTTGCCTTTCCTCAGTATTCTTCCACTTTGTCTGTATTCATTCTTGCCTTTTCTCTATTTGTCTTTTTTTTTCCTTTTCCTCCCTTTGCCTTTGCAAATATTATATGCACACATACATATGTATGTTTATATGTATGTGTGTGTGCATATGCATGTGTGTGTAAAATACAGGCCTGACTTTATGTTACTTGGTTAAAACAATGCTGCCTTTTCTATGCAAGCTATTACAAGAGGAACTGAGGAATTAGATAACATAATCCTTGTCCTTCAAGAGCATTATACTATTCTTTCTGTGTACAAACTATAAACTGCCAGATCTATCTTAGTGCCCATGTCAGTATTAGCAATTCTCAAGGCAACAAGGATTTCACTGACCTGTCAGAACATGAACTTCCCTATCTGAGTACAGGACTATGAGACTTACATTATAGAAAGCATGTCTCATAGGAAAATGAAATTCTGTATTCTAGTAGAACAAGAAACTCAATTCTACTCCACTCCATAAAATATCTTAAAGTATCTTTACAAGACAGTATCTTACTTGGTCTGCTTCTGGTTGGTTGCCTATTTACAAATCCCAAATAGATGGTGGACGATAACATTCTGAAAATATCTTCCCAGGAGCTTTACATAAAGAGTTTTGATTTTTTGTGGTTAAAAACTTTGCAAGAGACAGAATTCCCTGTATTTACAATACCAGTCTACCTTTTACTTACAACCAGGAGTCATGCTTTAAGCAGTTATAGCAAAACTACATAATGATAAGGTTATATTCTGAAAAATGTGTCATGGGGTGATTCTGTTGTTGTGCAAACATCATAGAGTGCACTTACACAAACCTAGATGGTATAAGTCAATCCCTACATTGGCTTCTTGATGCAATCAAACGATACAGTAAACATGAGATGTGTGAAGCCACTACCAGTATAAATGATGTACTGCTTTACAACAAACTACTTTTATAAGTAGAAAGAGTACAATTTCAAATAATGATGAGTACCCTAAATAAACCAATACAACCATTTATTACCAAAATTCCGTACACATGATTGTACATACCATACTTTTATATGACTGGCAGCACAGTGGTTTGTTTACACCAGCATCACCACTAACACATGAGTCACATGCTACACTATTACTAGATGACAGGAATGTTTCAGTTCCATTATAATTTTATGGGATCACCACTTTATATGTGGTCAGTCACTGACTGGTACATCACTATACAGTGTATAACTATAACTATACAGTTATTCTATTTTATACAGAGCAACCTTCAGAAATAACAAATTTTCTTTTTTATGGAGTCTACTCATATACAGATTGGGAGTACAAGAGCTGATCCTTAATCCCTTTACATAAATCCGTCTTCGCAAATACTCAAAAGTCAATGCAACTAACTCTGCATGCCTCCTAAGTTGTACCAAATAGGTAAGCACAAGCTTGAAAGATCAGAGAGAACATTGACTCAAGTGTTTGGCTCACAGGAAGACTTCTTAATAAGTACCACATATAAATAAAATTAATGACTAATCTGTTTTTGATTATCTATAGATGAAGAATTTAAACATGTATCCAGTATGGTACCTTAAAATGTATTTAAAAAGTTAAAAAGTATTTGTGAAGTAAATAATTGAAATTCCAAGTAAAAATACTTACCAAACCTTTATATCCTATCACAATGCAAATTATTATTAATATTATAATATGTTATTCAATCTGTTTGTAGAATTCAAATCAGTCCTTACTCGTTCCTAAAATGTTTCTACAGTTCTTCCCTTTCCACAAACTATATCATTAACCCTGAATAATTTCTGGACAGAAGAAAATAAACATTAATTGTGATGTTTTAAAATTAAATTCAAAGTATAGCTAAAGCTGTATTTTGTTCTAAAATAATACAAAATGGAAGTACTTGGTGCATAAACCTTTATTCATGCTCCAGGGTATTCTTTTTAAAAAATTTTTTAGTTATCAATGAACCTTTATTTATATGTGGTACTGAGAATCAAATTCAGCGCCTCACACATGCTAGGCAAGTGCTCTACCACTGAGCTACAGCCTCAGCCCCCAGGATATTCTTTTTAAAAAATATTTATTTAGTTATAGTTGGACACAATACATTTATTTTATTTATTTATTTTTATTTTTATGTGATGCTGAAGATTGAACCCAAGGCCTCGCACATGCTAGGAGAGCACTTTATTGCTGAGTCACAATCCCAGCGTCCCCCCCACCCCAACCAGGGCATTCTTTAATACCATTTTTGCCTCTTTTCATCTTACCTGTAAAATTAAGGCTTGAATTTATTGAAATCTGCAGCATCCCACTATACTGCAGGGTCAGAAAGTCTATTGAACTGGTAAATCCATCAAGAGATAACAATCAATTCTGTGTTGAGTACTACTAAAGAAAAGACAAGAGTCACTTCACAAACTTTGGAAAATTATTATGAATGCCAGTGGTTACCCACTTTTCTGTTTTATTTATTTTACTTGTGGTTACTATAAACCATGTTAGCCAGCTGATTTTGAAACATTCTAATTTAATATTCACTAATTTTTCAAATATAAAGCATCTACTTTCCTTCTTATATCTATTCTTATGTTCATTTAATAAAATGTAATATCTTCTACATATCAATCCTTTAATATAAGCAAGACAGAATAGGACACAAAGGATTCATATAATTTTGGATCCATATCATTTTTTATTCTTTTAATCCATATGCTTACAGTCTAGCCAGGGAGGCAGATAATATCGTGTGCTAAGTGCTAGAAAGACTCCTATATTTCTTCTATTCCTAATCTAATATTTAAACAGAGTACTTGTTTAAAAGTATATACAGAAAGCCTGGAATCAATAAGAAATACAACTATTGGGTAATAGGAAATTGGCAAATGATATGAACTGTTAATGTATAGAAAAAGAAATACAAATGACTTCTAAACATAAAAAGATGTTCAATCCCCCCCATAATAAATGAAATGACACTTTAGATAAATCATAATAACACTTTCACCTATGGCAGTTTGAAAACAACCCAAAAGTGACAATATAGTCTTTTGGGGAGCATGGAATTCTAATGCGCTCACACATTACTTCTGGATGGGTAAACTGTTACAGCTCTAAGGATTTTATATTTATACATATGTAATACACATATATATTTATATATGTGCAAAATGATGTGTGAATTTTTCATTGCAGAATTATCTTTAATAGTAACTTATTGGAAATAACAAAAATATACATCAGAAGAGGACTTGTTAAATAAAGTCTCTTCCTCACATTCTTTTTTGACTCATGGTAGATTAGGAGTTTATAAGTTTTGAAGCTCTCATTTTTTTCAATTTATCATACTGAATAATTGCTCCTGCCTCAGTCTCCCAAGCTGCTGGGATTATAGACAATTCAGTAAATTTTAAAGTGGGTTTAAGTAGACAAACAATCCTCTGCAATATTACTAGGTAGTACCATAAAAAAGAATGACTTTTATGACTTTTGCTGGTAAGTGGATGGGTCTGGAGACTATCATGCTAAGTGAAAGAAACCAATCACAAAAAAACAAAGGTCAAATGTTTTCTCTGACATGTGGGAATAGAAGAGGGAGAGGGAATAGAAGTTCTGTGGATTATACAAAGGGGAATGAAGGGAAGGGAGGGGGGACAGGAATAGAAAAGACAGTAGAATGAATCAGATATAATTTTCCCATGTTCATATATGAATATACCACCAGTGCAACTCCATACCATGTACAACTTCTAGAATGAAATCCTAATTAGAATAAGTTATACTCTATGTATGCATATCAAATACACTCTACTGTTACATATATCTAAAAATAACAAATAAAAAGACTACCAAAAAAGAAAAAAAAAAGCAGCAGGCAGTAGAGCATACAAGTTGTAGTTCAGAGCCTGATCTCTACATCTTTCTACCTATGTGAACTTGGATAAGATACTTCAGCTCCCTGAACTTGTTTCCTCATTGGAAAATGGAGAATAGTGCCTACGTCACAGGATATCAGGTGGATTAATTAGGCAAGGAAAGTAAAGCATGAAGCTTGGTGCAGACACCTATAAAATATTCAGTAAAAGCTATTTCTAGTGGTAATAAAAACATTTTATCCTGAATCACAAGATTTATTCTATGACCTACTTACTCAACTACCAATCTTTATTTGATGCAACTCCACAAAAACAAATTGAGATGTTCCTTCACTTACAGGAATGAACCACCTAGTCTAAAATTCAGCATACTAAAAGGGCAAATTTTAGTTGAATGCGCCCTCTAGTGGTGCATGTTATGTGCAAGTACCAGGCACCTACATAAGATAAAACCTAAGGTGAAAGTCACCAAGGTTGGTAATTAGAATCTGAAGCCAGCTGGTTAAGATCATTGTTATGAGAAACACTATCATAGATCTCGTATAGCTCATTATTTTCAAGAGCTAGAGGACTGTTTTGTCTTTTAAAACTTTCTAGAATATTCACGAAATTTTCTATGCTAAATCCTATTATTCCTGTGGTACTGACTTTAATCTTTCCTCTTAACTGGGACACTTTCTAGTTTTCTCTAATGTTGCAAAGTAACTATTCAGTTAAAAAATACATTCGGTTAAAAAATACAGTACGAAACCAAGCACCAACTATGTACCAGGTAATGGGGATACAGTAAACAACTTATTACACAATTCATTATGCAATATCAAAATTTGAAAAGTGCCATCAGGAAGTTTAGACTGCCATGAGTACACAACAGAGAATTGGTTTAGTATAGGAAGAGACTGCAAGGTGAGGCTAGTGAAGTAGGCAGCTAAGGAGTTTGAACTTCATTCTAAGAACAATGAAAAAGGATGGAAGGGTTTGAAGTACATTGCATGTATCTGATTTGGCAATCTGATTTACACTTTCAAAGTTTCACTTCAAAAAGGCAGAGAAAGTGAATTTGACGGAAAACCAATGCCCAGACCAGAAGCACTGCTGGTGGTGAGACAAGAAGAAAGCTGGAACACGGGAGGTAGCAGTATTGATAAAAAGAAACAAAGTGAGCCGGGGTTGTGGCTCATTTGGTAGAGCGCTTGTCTAGCCCTGGGTTAGATCTTCTGTAGCACATTTAAATTAAAAAAAAAAAAAAAGTGGCAGAGAGAGAGAGGAAGTGGACCAATATTTAAGAAGTAAAATAAATGCAGAATGATGTGGGGATGGAGTAGTGGTCCGAGTGAACCGTGTGGCTGTGATGCCATTTTATCACTAGTACAACTGGTGGTGGTATCCAGGAGAGAATAATGAGTTGTTGAGGAAAGTAGGTTTTACCTCTTAAACTTCCCTGGCCACAAGGTGTAATATTTCAATTGAATGCTCACCTAGCATTGAACAGGACCATACGGTACCTCCCCCATCAAATAGAGCCCTCAAATGCTTGTTGTTGTTAACTTTTATCACAGTGACTTACTCCCACTGAGTCAATACCTTTACCTTGCCTCCGTCTTAAATGTTTATAACTCCCGCCCACTCTCAATTTTGCCAGATGTTTGTTGTTTTTCGAAGTCCAGTTCAAGCCACAGTCTCAAGGAACGTTTGGACATCTCTTTCCCCACTCCAGTGTTTCTCCCACTAAGTTGTAAATTCACAGACAACACAGATATGAAGATTGTGCACTCTTCATATCTGGGTCATCGGCGTCCAGAGCAGCACCCTTCAAACACCAGGAAATCCACAATCTTTTTCTCGTTTACGCGCTCAAAAGAATCTGAAAAGCCCACAACGCCGCCTCTCCCTACAAACGGGAGATGGCTCACCGGAAATGACGCTCTATCAAGACATACGTGATTCCGGTCTCGATATCCCAGGTGCCATAGGGGGGCCGGGCTTCTCTGGCTTGCTAACTCGGCTTCTCTGGAGGAATTGCGCGAGGTAAGAAAGTGCGCGTGGCATACTGGGAATGAGATCCCCGAGTCCCTGGATGTCGTAGGGAACCTCCTGTTGATTTCCCCGGATCTGGCCGGACCTAAATGGAAACGCGGGAGGGCGGAGGAACTGGCTGCTGGATCCCTGAGAGCCCCCTGCTTCCAGTGGGGCGGAACCGCAGAGATGTGTGGCCTGTCAGGGGCCGGCTCTGGGATCGGCCTCAGCTGTTGGGGCGCTGGCCGCCGCGGACCCCTCCAGGCTGGGCTCTCCCACTTCACCCCCTGATACCCAGAGCGCCTCCTTCTTATGTACTCAGGGGAACAGCTCTAGCCGCTCTTGCCAGGCGCAGAATCTTCGGCACGAGAGCGTGTAAAAATGGTGTGTAGCGTCGCCCACCAGTTCTCTGGGTCGGCCCCTCGGCTCCTGTTGGTGCCCTGTTTGAGACTAGGGAGCTGAGGCCCTCACGCTGATTGGCACACAGGATGCTGCCCTAAAAGGGATTACCTAGTAGGAGATCTGATTGTTCATTGATGGTGGTTGATGTTCTCATTCACCGCAGAGAAAAAACTTTTCCAAATTGTTACTTAGTATGTAAAGTAACCGAAACATTGTTCCGTTTTATGTTGGAGCCAAATAATTCTTTGTAAAAGAAATTACTCCTTTAAAATGTGTATGCATCAAAATGAAATCTCTTTTTCTGAATATTAGAGTATATTTTGGGACACAATACCAAGATATACTTTTTAGTATTAAATATTTTGTATGTTTTAAATCATAATTTAAAGGAACTAATTGAAGATTATTTAAAACTTCTGGGCTGCAAGCTGCAGATACTCAAATTAGTAAGAGAGGAAGACTTGATATGACCATGTGACTATAAACACTTTTGTATACCAGTTTTATTTATAACTCTGCCAAGAAGGGTTATAAAGATAAATCACATTAAAGGACAAGATTTCTGGATTCTTCTTAATCTGCTAGCCCAACTGTTGTGTCGGAAGACTAAGAAAGAAGATTGTGAGAAAGTAGCACAGGGAGTTAGAAAAATAAACAGCCAGGATTTGGGAGGAATAACTTTGTTCATTCACTGTATTACTGTGTGGTTTATAATTTATGAAATAATTTCTTGGCAAGTTATTTTCCAGTTTTAAGCAAGTATATATGCTTTTTATTTCGACCAGTGTGGTGGCTTCCCTGGCAAGTGCCAGATTTATATTAGAAGCATATCTATACAACATATAGAATTTAATATATGTAAATATCTAAATGCAATTAAAAGTATTTTAGTAATTAAAAGTTTAACAGTTACCGATATACCATCTCTTGTTTTTTTTTTTTTTTTTTTTTAATTGATGACTAACCAGACATGCTTATCTTAAGGACTGATAAGGTACCTCTGATGCAACATGACCAGGTGGGCACGAGTTACTACCACACATAATAAGAGACCCTTGCCTGCAACATCATGGGAGGACATGAAGAAGGGGTCCTTGGAGGGAACAAGCCAAAATCTACCAAATCGCAAACAACCTGAAGCCAACAGACTGTCCCTTAAAAAAGTTGCACCCCAAGCAAAACATAAAAAGAACAAAAAGAAGAAAGAGTACTTAAATGAAGATGTAAATGGATTCATGGAATACCTAAAACAGAACTCACAGATGGTTCACAATGGGGACATGATAGCAATGGACAGCCAGGAAGTAAGGGAAGAAATTGCAGTTGCTTTAAAGAAAGACAGTCGACGGGAAGGAAGACGATTAAAAAGACAAGCAGCAAAGAAAAATGCAATGGTGAGATAATCACTTCTTCCATGTTATTTACTTTATATAGTTAGAAATTGTCATTCATATACTCACACATACACATATCTTAGAAGGGTCTAATTACTTTTGTCCTAAATTTATAAAGCATTTTTTTTAAGGTCTTGTACTTCAGCACATATATGCTAGGCACTCGATACATTGCTTAGTCATCACAGCACTACAAAGATGATGGCAATATCCCCATTTTATGGGTACAAAATACTGAATTGTAGGCAGGCTAAATAACTTGCTGTAAGCCAATTAACCAATATCGGGTGAAATTCAGTCCCAGACTTTAAAACTTATGTTCTTTACCCTGTCTTCCAATTGCCCTTTTTCAAATCGATATTTAAAAAATGAAGATTAGGTACCACAGGTTAAATGTGTGTAGTTCCCATTACTTGGAAAGGATGGATGTTCTTTTATCTTTATCCATAAAAATTCAAGACACAAGAAAAAGAGATCTAGCATGAATCACACTAGTAGTAACAGCAGAGTTAAAACTCCTTGAGATTTTCTAGTAATTGTTCCCTCTTTTAGCAATACTACATTCTGAATAATGCTGGGGGCAGCAGGTTTATTTCTGCAGTGCCTAGTCCTAGATTTTAAACTATGTCAAACACAGGAAATGAAATACTTAATATAATTTTTTCCATTCTCTAAGTGAATTTCCCATCTTCTACCAGGATGCTAAAAAAGAATCAGGACATATTGCCAGTTATTACACTTTGATTTTTTTCTTAGAATTGTGAAATGGAGAGCACTGTTTATACTGGTACAGACTGTATTATTATATTTAAAATTGACTATTTAGGGATCACACTGGTAAAGTATCCCTTATGGATAAATTTGGATAGAAAATAATCATTTTTATTTGGATTAGGATAAAGTTTTGTTTCACTTGTAAAATCAGTTATTTTAAAATATCTTTAAGCCAAGAAAGTTAATCTAACTTGAAGATAATTTAATCAACATAGGCTGTATGTTGGACTGCAGACCATTTGAAGACATTTACTGTTATACTTCTTAAGAAAAGCTTTATGCTTGTAATTAAGGACTAATGATGTTGTTTTTCACAAAAGGAGTGCTTAATAAATAGTATATGGTTTGTTTTAACCTACTGTCAATTCATTTTCTTGCTGTTTTTAAAATTCCTCATACTGTGTGTCAGTTCTTAAAGGCTAATAAATTGATTAAAATACAAAGATTTATCAGTCAAATCTCTATAAGCTAATTTACATTAAACCAAGAGACCAAGACTTCTCATTGTGGTGATCCAATTTTTAGCAGTAACTTTTCCTTCAGTGGTAGAATAAATATAGTCTATTCATTTAGATCAGTTCATTTTAAGTGTAAAAGTTATTGTAGACTTTAAAGGGACTCATTCTTCTCCAATGTTATTAAACAGGAAAAAAAAAAAAAAGAAAGGACAGAGGTACAAAATGTGTTTTATTTTGCTTGTTGAATTTGCCTTTTTTAAAGAAAACCTGTGCTTATTAAACAACAACAAAAAGTTAAATGACTATTTGTTACCTAAAAAATACATGTACATTTTTCCAGCTTAAATAAAATAATTCACATATCTTTCATTTCTGATTATAATTGATGTTCTGTTTCATTTTGGCAGAAAAATATGTACCACATTGCTGAATAGTATGTAAAGATCTGTATATTGTTTAGGTTTTGTGTAAGAGCCAGATAATTATAATTATCCCTTTACAATATATGGTGCATATCTTCTAAAAATGAAACTCTATTTCTGAATGTTAAGTTTTATGAAAAGTACAAAAACAATAGATTCCAGGTGTAATGGCACACACCTGTAATCCCAGTGATTCAGGAGGCAGGAGGATCACAAGTTCAAAGCCAGCCTTAAAGCAACTTAGTAAGGCCCTAAGCAACTTAGTGAGAACCTGTCTCACAATAAAAAATAAAAAGGAAGTGGCTCAGTGGTAAAGTGCCCCTGAGTTCAGTTCCTGGTACCAAAAAAAGAGGATATAATTTTTGCTACAAAATATATTATGTGATATGAATCATGCTTTAATTGGAAACATTTGAACCAAATTCATTCAATTATGTGAACCCTAAAAGTGTAAATATTAATTTGAGTGCTAATTTTATAGCCATTAAAAAGCTTCATTTTTCTGGTGCAGACATTTCCTATTAATAAAATGAATAGTCCATATTTATTCAATTCATTTACACAGTTGCCTGTTTAAAGCCATATATAACATTGTTTCTGAGATTGATGGATTTGGAGATTGAAAATCTTTAAAAGCATTGAACCCCTCTGATGGAAATGATATCTCTAGTCAGGAATGTGAGAAACACTTGTTATTCTACAAATAATATATTGAGTTGTTTTTTTTTTCTTAAAAAAGCTAAATAGCTTTAAAATGAGAAATGTTTTAAAGACGTTATTGATAAGAAGTGTAGTTTTGCAATGTGGAAACTCACTTTTTGTTTTTCTAGGTATGTTTCCATTGTAGAAAACCTGGCCATGGAGTTGCAGATTGCCCAGCTGCCCTTGAAAATCAAGATATGGGCACTGGAATATGTTATAGATGTGGGTCCACAGAGCACGAAATAACCAAGTGCAAGGCTAAAGTAGACCCAGCTCTTGGTATGTTCTCTTTTACTTTCTTGGGTTTTGGGGTTGGGGGAGTGACCAATAAGTAGCCAACTGAGTTTTTTGTTGTTGATAGAATTTGTTATGACACTTAATATTTTGAAATCATAAAATTTCAAGTTATGTAAAAAGAAATTATTTTAAAGTAATGTGAATTATGTAACTTGCTGTATACAGAATCAACTTAATACAAACTGGTGATTCTTACAGGTGAATTTCCTTTTGCAAAATGTTTTGTTTGTGGGGAAATGGGGCATCTGTCCCGTTCATGTCCTGATAATCCCAAAGGACTCTATGCTGATGGTGAGTACTGTTACCCTCATACATCAAACTATCAAACATGACAAATCATTACGCAGAGTTGTCATTTGATTTATTTACACTCTTAATCAGTTAGTGCATACATTTTGGAATAAATAGTGAAATCTCAAGAATTTCACAGTTTTTTTTAACAAGTGCTTTTAATGTACTGGAATTTTTGTACAATATGTCTTGATATATTAATAAGTCAGAAAAAACTAAGGTGTATTTTTCAAACATTTTTTTTGAGAGTGTGTTATACATTTGTACTTTTAAACATAACAGAAGCAGAGGGATTACATATCAAAACTAAAAGATTTTTAAAATAATGTTATGTATTTAATCTCAGCCTAGCATCTCATTTTGGTAGAAAGGATGGTATACACTACTCAGTTTTATTTCTGAATTTTTTCCTTATCTGGCATGGGATCATGTAACTTTTCTTAATTTAAGCTCAGCCAATGTCTTAAGGTCCTACAATAAAGCCTGTGATGTCTAAAACATTAGGAGGAGATTGTTAACTATTCATGTTTTGGCTGGCACCATCAGGCTGTAGACATCTCTTGTGTCTTGTGTTGAGTTCCCACTGGAGAAGTCCAGTGCCAAAGCATAGCTTTTGGAGTCAGTCAGACTTGGGTTATAACCTAGCACTACCACTCACGAGCTACAAAACTTTGATCAACTTACTAAACTTCTTTCATCTCAGTTTCCTCACCTATAAAATGGAGATGAGAAAACTATATTTCATATTTTATTGATTCCAAGACACACATTTTTTTTTTTTACCATCTCAAATCTAAATCAGAATAGATCTTATCACTGTTGGGTCTCACATAATTGACATCTTTTTTTCTGGGAGATATGTGAAATAATGATACATGTTATGATCAGTATTATCTTAGATTTAGTCAAGTATGGCATTTACCTATTATGAGGATTAAATTGTATTTTTTCAAGTGCCTCTTCTGTTTCACTGTGTCATATAAAATGGTAAAGAGGCTTAAAAAAGAAAGGCAAGAGGAGTAAATAACATAAACTTGAAATTTCAGCCAGATTTGTATCCTTTTTCTAAGTGGCTTAATATTATAAGCATGATTATAGTAATGCCTGAACACTAAGCAATAGTGTTTTATTGTTAAGTGAAAAACTCATTTAGAAACCATGTGTGTTGTAATTCACAATCTTGAAATGTCACTTAAATAGATGGGCATTTTTATTAGGGTTAAGGGGCCTGTCGATGGAAGGTACTAAAACAAAAGTTAATTTTATACCTTTCCTAACTGCTTAATCCTCTCTGACCTGTAGAATAGAACAGTAGTGATTCCTAACCTTTGTTTTCTTGTTTGTTTGTTTATTTGTTTTTTGGGGGGATCATTGACCATTTGGGAATCCAATAAAAATTATGGACATCCTCCTCAGAAAAATGCATCTGCAAACAACTTTTGTTACAAGTCCAAGACTCCACAGACCTCTGATTGTCTAACTATGATCAAGATCCAAGTTTCTGTGCCATGGTTCTTAGACAAAACCCTTCCACCTTCCCCTCCCCTCCCCTCCCCTCCCCTCCTCTCCTCTCCTCTCCTCTCCTCGTACCCAGAAGGCCAAGTTCAAGAGATAGTGGTTAGATAAAGCAGTACTCTGGAAAGGTAAGAGGAGTGGAGAATGAATTATTACTAGGAATCCTTGTACCTACCTAGGTATCTGACTCCAGCTACTTTTACAGCTGACAAAGACGTGAAGATTAAATAAAATATGAAACTGCTTTGAGATATTGAAAGCCCTGTGTTAAGTATGGATAGTATTCAGTAACTTTGTTCTTTCAATAGGTGGTGGTTGCAAACTTTGTGGTTCTGTGGAACACTTTAAGAAAGATTGCCCTGAAAGTCAGAATTCAGGTAAGTCCCTGGGCCTCTATTTCATAAGGGTAGTTTTATTATTTCTCTATTTTTGCTGCCTTTTGTTATTAGTAGCTCATAGGAGTTCTACAGATCTTAAGATGACCTGCTTTCCTATTGCTGTTCTCAGAGGACAAACTGACCAATAAGCCTGAAAGGATACTGGTTTATAAAACATCTTATTCATTAATTTTTATATTTGGTAACTGATGAATTTAAATATAATGGAGCCTAAAGTCTCCTTTCACTAAGAGAAAAATCAAAATATGAAAATAACTTTCAACATTAATAGGACGGGATGCATTCATAAATGCTTTGCTTTGTGTGTACCTAAATGATTCAGAGTGATTGCAAAAACTGCCAAAAATATTAAAGATGTGTTAATGACACAGCAACTGGCTAGTTATTTTCTCCCTGATGAAATACTAGCCTGTTCATCACAACTTCATAAATGTTGGCTCTACCTATAGCTGACTTGAGGAGGTGAGGATCATCATTCCATTAGTTTGCCTGGATTAGAATGATGATGATCTTGTATTAAAGAAAGCAAGGCAGTAAGATAGCCCAGCAGTGCTTCTTGAGGAAAAAAGCACATTTCTTTTTATATCAATAAGCCACAGTAGTACACTAGTATATTTGCCTCTTATTTCTTACCCCTAACATTTAAATGTGAGACCCAAGAGTTCTTGTTTACAGTCTTGTCTAGAATAAGATAGTCTTTACTGTAGTTTAGGGAGTAAGATTGAAATGATGAAGTGGAATTTGAATTCTCCCTCCTGGGAGGATTGCCACTTCCCAAATGATAAGACTGACAAGCAGATGTTGTATAATTTCACAGGTGGAATCTTGTGCATTTAAAACCAATGCTTCATAAGTCTTGCTGTTTACAGACTCTTGGAATTCATTGACTCTATAATGATGAACTCTGGGAAAGAATGAAAGAGCTTTCTCATCAGTTTGTGCATTGCAAAGTAGTTGCTGCATTTCCCTAATTGGGATGAGAAATTGCCTGTGGTACTCTGAAATCAAGGGTTATAATCAATTACAGAATTGCTCACTTTCTGTGAGTGATGGAGTCTTCCCTCTTTGAGATTATTCACGTCAAAACTAGTTCCTTTGCTAACCCATTATCAATCTAAGTGGATGCATTTGATTAGCCTTTTCCTTATATACTGTCTTTTCTTTTACAGATCGAATGGTCACAGTTGGTCGCTGGGCAAAGGGGATGAGTGCAGACTATGAAGAAATTTTGGATGTGCCAAAACCAAAGAAACCCCAAACAAAAATACCTAAAGTTGTCAATTTTTAATAATGTTCAGCATCGTTGTTAATTACTATCACATTGTTATTTTCCGAACTGGGCGTGCTTTACAAGTTAGGCTTCCTTAGCCCCAAGAACAGTTTACTTCATTCTGTCTATCAATGAGTACTTCTACCGCTGTTTGGAGAAAATCACTGAAGAAAAGCACAAGATGATTAAATTGGATTCTCTGAAAGAACTTGTTTTTAATGGAGAAAACTTAGACAAAACTAAGTTATATAGTTGATTTTATATATATGTATGTGTATGTATGTATGTGTGTGTATATATATATATATACACACACACATACATACATAACAAAAGCATACTGCTTTGCATTTGTGAATGAATTTTTGGTCATATTGTTTTCTCGGTGTAAAATATCAATTATTATACTAGAAATTTATAAATTGCCATAAAGTCTGTATTTTTAAAATATTGAATAAAAATGCACTTGCAGTTCCCTGAATATCTGATTCTGTATTGAACTAGTCATTGTTCATTAATATCCATATAACAATCCCTTTGAAATCAAAATCTTTTATAAGAATCCTGGATGGGGATAAGCAGGGATTTGGTTTTTGTTTCAGTTTTGACATAGTTAAGGATTATTAATGTTGGGGCTGGGGTTGTGGCTCAGTGGTACAGCACTTGCCTAGCATGCATGAGGCTCTGGGTTCGATCCCAGGAACACATAAACAAATAAAATAAAGGGATTGTGCCCATCTACAGCTAAAAGAATATTTAAAAAAAAAATTATTAATGTTAAAGTTGAGAGTTACCTCAGCATAACAGAAACTCTTTTTTGCCTTTGATTTTCAAGAAAAAAATTCTCACCCAAATTCAGTGTGTAGAATTTAACCACAATGATGGCACATAACAGATTGTATATCAAATTTAATAGCATTTTGTTTCTCATGTTTTAGATGAGTCAGGGCGAGATGAAAGTATCACCATAATAGAGTTAGAACACTAATCAGAGACCCATTAGCTTCTTTGTCTGATTTGATGAATACATGCATACTTAATACATATATTTCACAAGGCTTGACGCTACCATTGTACTGTATAATGGAATGACTCTGGTGGTTTGTGTGTTTCATTTGAAATTTTACCTGATTGAATCCATTTGTAACTAAAGGAAACAGCTGTGATTAGTTACTGATGCCTCAAAAGCAAAATATTTACCAAATAAAAAAAGAAACACTTCTCTCTGTTTTCATGTCTGCACAACTCAACTGTTCCAATCTTAATAGGAGCTGTGCTTTTATTTTCTATGTGAGAAGAAAACATGATGACAAAATACTGCTCTGCATCCTGGAGCCAAAGAAAATGAGTGCCATTCAAAAGGAATTACACAAGCAGGCAGAGAAGGACAGTAAGGCTGCCTTAATCATTCAGTCTGAATATACCCAAACATTTCACCATCCTGTCAGGAACTGAAGACTGAAAGGAGGCTTCACTCCAGCTGCAAGTGGAGAGTGCACTTTTTGGATAGTATTCAGTATATGGTGCCCATTTTGTCTTCCTTGGATCACTTTGTTTATATTGTAATTGATCTATAAATGAGAAAGTGAGAGCATTAGAAATAAATTCAGGTGATGAATATAACTTTAAGTACAGAACCTGAAAGGAATGCACCAGAGGTAGAAATTCAGGGAAATCCTGAGTGTGTTTCTTGAAAGGAATTATAGATGTTGGGTGTTTTCTTTGCTTAGTACCGAAAAGAAAGGCTGACATTTAATTTGTTCATTTGTTATATATTTCCCAAGCACCTGCTAGGTTTCTGGTATTCTTTTAGGCACTGAGATTGTGATTATCACTAAGGCAAATGTCCATAGGCATTCAGCAGATGAGGCTGAAGAATGGAATGGAGACTTTGGGAAAACAACAGAAAGGGATATTTGATTGTATTTTAAAAATATTTTGTTGAATCTCCTAAGACTTGACAGTAGTCTTCCTTCAGACCTTTGTAAATGTCATCTCTTCTTACAAGCTTACCTTGCACTTTTTTTATGATGGACTCCTAAATCTATAGCAGCCCTATGATATTCCAGGTTTCAGCTCCATTTTCTTACCTGCCTGCTGGGCATTCCTACTGGGATGCTCCACTGACACCCCTAATAATATAGTCAAGTAAAGACAAGTCCTGACAAAGGCTTTTTTAGGGGGCTGCCAGACCAGACACACAGTATTCGTTTTCTTGGAGGCTCCAAATCATTTTGCCCTGTCCAGTCGCTCCTCATCAGCTGCTGTGATAGTGAAGCTGCAATGAGGGCAAGTTAAAACTCATGTTTTTACTGAAATTCAGACACTTTCATAAATAAATATTGTTGCAAGCCTTTTGTTAACTTCCAGAGTTCTGAAAAAGATGTATTTTAACAATGTTTGCTAGTGTTCCCATTGCTTTCATGTAGACTTTCAGAGGTCTTTCATCAGTCTGAAAGTGCTCTGCCTGCTGGAAAGCTATTGTTGTTTTTTTTAAATAACTGCTTTATTGAAATAGAATTTACTTGTCATACAATTGATTATTTAAAGTGTATGATTCAATGGTTTTTAGTATATTCCCAGAGCTTTGCAACTATAACCACAATGAGTATTTTCATCACTTCCAAAAGAAACCTCACACCCATTAGCAGTCACTCATCATTTCTACCCCACAAAGACCCCACCTGCCCCAACCATAGGCAACCACGAATCTACTTTCCTTCCCCATAAGGGGAAGTTTTAAGCAAGGAATGGACATGTCCTGACAAATGTTCAAAATCTCATTCTGGTTCCTAGATAGAGGAAAGCTGTAGGAGCACAGGAGGGCACACAGTGAAGTTGTATCTCTCGCAGTGAGGGATGATAGTGTCTTGAATTATGGTGGTGAAAGTGAAGATAGATGAGGAGAAATAGAAGTTAATTTTGTTTCTGGCAGGAGTGAAGTCCCTCAAATCAGTCTTGCCCCTGAAAATTACCCCCAAAATGTAGAATAAAGTTAATTTTTAAAGACTCCTTTAAAATATCAGTAAGTTTACAAAGAAGGGCAGAATCTGTAGAGGTCAAATACTAAGTTAATTCAAGAGCTCTAGAAGATAAGCCAGCATGTCTGCTGAACCCTAAAAACCTTGAGTTGAGCTGTCTGGCAACAAAAATTGCATACAAAATACGAACTTAATTTTTGTACTTGGGATTGAACCCAGTGACTTTACCACAGAGCAACATTCTCAGTCCTTCTTTGTTTTTTATTTTGAGACCGGGTCTCACTGTGTTGCCCAGGCTTGGTGGGAACTTGCCATTTCCTGCCTCAGTCCCAGAAGTAGCATGGAGGTCAATATAAAGCTATTAACAAAAACTGAGGATATCATAAGGTCTTATAAACTTAACTGAACAGAAAAGAGAAAACTTTTTTAATGTGTAAAAATTTTCCAGAATTTTTGCAGATTTTTTTTGCCTAGATATCCTTCAATAGATGAATGGATAAAAAAATGTGGCATTTATACACAATGGAATATTACTCAGCAATAAAAGAAAATTAAATCATGGCATTTGTAGGTAAATAGATGGAATTAGAGAACATAATGCTAAGTGAAGTTAGCCAATCCCAAAAACCAAATGCCGCATGTTTTCTCTGATATAAGGAGGCTGACTCATAGTGGAGTAGGGAGGGGGGAGCATGGGAGGAATAGAGGAACTCTAGATAGGGCAGAGGGGTTGGAGGGGAAGGGAGGGGGCATGGGGTTAGAAATGATGGTGGAATGTGATGGACATTATTATCCAAAGTACATATATGAAGACACTAATTGGTGTGAATATACTATGTATACAACCAGAGATATGAAACATTGTGCTTTATATGTGTAATAAGAATTGTAATGTGGGGCTGGGATTGTGGCTCAGCAGTAGAGCGGTCGCCTAGCACAGGTGGGACCCGGGTTCGATCCTCAGCACCACATACAAACAAAGGCATTGTGTTGTGTCCATCTACACCTAAAAAAAAAAAAAAAATTGTAATGCATTCCATTATCATATGTAAATTTTTAAAAATTAAAAAGACATGGGCAACTAGGTATTATAGAAATAAAGAAAAGATTTTAAAGCATTAGAGATAAAAATATATTCCTTGTGGGCTGCGGTTGTGGCTGAGTGGTAGAGCGCTTGCATAGCACACATGAGGCATTGGGTTCGATCCTCAGCATGGCATAAAAATGAAATAAAGATATTGTGTCCACCTAAAACTAAAATATATATATATATATTTTTAAAATATATATAATTAAAAAAGAAGAAAGATTTGACATCCCACTATAACAATAATGGAAGCCAGAAGACAACATGTATTATCTGCAGTGTATTTTTTTTTTTAACAATGAAGAAAAAATGAAGTCATTGGTAGGTAAATAAAATAGGATTACCATCAATAGTTCTTTACTAAATAAAATTCTTAATGTTGTTCTTTGGGTAGAAGTGAAGTCATAGACTATGTAAGATCTAAGAGACAAAAAAAGAATGTTAAGAAAATATATTGGCATATTCACAGATATACTGAAATAAATATTGATGAAAAAATAAAGATAATAATGTGTAACTTGTAGATAACAATAGTGTATAAACTGGGAAAGTATCTGAATTTAAATAATATAAAAATCTTCCTATTATTTTTGTCCAGAGAAAGGATTTCAAACTTTTAAACTTTGACGGGACTCAGTGGCGCACACCTGTAATCCCAGCTGCTCTGGAAGCTGAGACAGGAGGATGGCAAGTTCAAAGCCAGGTTCAGCAACAGTGAGATACTAAGCAACTCAGTGAGACCCTGTCTCTAAATAAAAAAGACAATCCCAGTGGGATTGAGTGCTCCTGAGTTCAATTCCCAGTATCCTCCCACCACCCAAAAAAAGCTTTTAAAACTCTGTCATGGACAGTTTCAGACAGGACCAAATAAAACTTTCATCACCTGAAGTAAAGGAGGAGTGAACACCTGTTTGGCCAAGAGTACAGAAAGTGGTCCCCAATTCTCCTGGTAAACATCAAACAGTAGTAAATTTGGAGACAATGTTGTCTCCTTTGTGGTTCTCTGCCTGGAGATGGCCCACTCTTTAGAGGGTGCTTTCTGCCTAAGCCTCACTTTGCTTTTACTTTACTTTCACTTAATAATAAAGTTCTTGAATGGCAAAAACAAACAATAAAAACTTTTGTCATCGAGATGGCAAAGGTGGGAAGGCGAATTTATTCACTCAAAGAAAATGTATGGAATACCTAGTATTTACCAGGCAATGTACTGACACTGGGGATACAGCAATAATCACAGCAGAGAGAAATCATAGCTCCCAGGGAATTTACACTAATGGGGGATGACAGACAAGGCAGATAAAATGTATATGGGAGATAATGGTAAGTACTTACAAGAAAGAGAGGGTAGAATGGGGGTTCTTATGGAGAGGGGGTTTTGATTATAACAGGGGGCTTAGGAAAGGTCCCTTTTAGAAGTTGATAGTTGAGCAAAGATCAGAAAGGGGTGAGGTGATAAAGCCTTGGCTGTCCTGCATTGAGGGAACAGATAACTGCAATTATTCTGAGGGAGAGCATGCCTGGTACAGTCCAAATCCAGCAAAGAGGTTAGAGTGTGAGTTAGGGATCTCAGCTGGGTTTACTTAGACAGCTCTGGCAATCTCAGTTAAGCTAGTCTGCCTCTGTGGTTTGGTTTGGGATTGTCTGATCTAACCTGGGCTCAGATGAATCAATTCCATTCTACATAAGTCTGTGTATTTTCTGTCTCTTTCTCTCTTCCTTTTCCATCAGGTTAACCCTGGTGTGTGTGTGTGTGTGTGTGTGTGTGTGTGTGTGTGTGTGTGTGTTTTAATGATAGTGGTAGAGATACAAGAGGACAAGACCATTTGCAAAAACACTTTTCAAGCCTTTGGTTGCATCTTGTCTGCTGATATTCTGTTGATAAATGACATGGTCAAGATCAGAGTTGAGAGGTTAGAAAAGTGTACTCCATTCATGGAAGCAGAAATGGCAATGAGAGAGTATTACTGAATAATCTCTTGTCCCATGCAGACCCTTATAGATAACGAGTGACACTTTGGCTTTTCCTCTGTGATATACAAAATTGTTCATGGATTTTGAGGAGAGATGATCAGTCTGACATGATCAGTCTGCTGGGCTAAGAGTAGAGTGAAGGGAGAAGCAACAACAGAAACAGGAAGATGGGTGGTAATCCGGAAGAGAAGATGGTATTTTGAACTAGGGTTAGAGTGGTGAAGCTGATTCAAAGTAATCAGGTTCTGATTAAACTTTTAATACAGAGCTGATAGGATTTTCTGAACAAAAAGGAATTTGTGGAGGGAAAGGTGGCAGCATTAAGTGGTTTGTTTTGTAAATGTTGACTTTGAGGTGACTATTAGTGGAAATATCAAGCCGGTTGTTAGATAGGCATAAAGTTCAATAGAGGTTAAGACAGGTGATACACTAGGGGAGTTTTTTCAAAATTCATTTATTTATTCTAATTAGATTTGTATGACAGCTGGATGCATTTTGATTAATTGTAACACAATTACAGCACAACTTTTCATTTCTCTGGTTGTACACAGTGTAGCGTCTCACCATGTGTGCAATCATACATACATGTACCTAAGGTAATGATGTCCATCTCATTCCACCATCTTTCCTGCCCCCATGTTCCCTTCTCCTTCCCTCCCCCACCCTTGTCCAATCACAGTTCTAAGGGAGTTATTAGCAAGCAGATTATTCTTTAAAACCCAGAGTCTTGCCACAGTGTGGAGACAGAGGGAAGGAGGCCAAGAACACAGCCCTAGGGTAACCTAATATTGGGAAGTCTGAAGCTTTTAAGTGTGGCTAGTGAATAGGAGGGAAATCTAAGAATGTGACATCACAGAAGCCAAGAAGAGAAAAATTACAGAAAGAAGGAATTGGTTAACTTCAGTGAAAGCTGCACAGAGATTAAATAAATTAAGAACAGCCTCAATAGATTTGGCAACAAGTAGAACCCAGGTGAACCTGATGAGAGAAGTCTTTGTGCAGTAGCAGAGGTAGAAGTATGATTGGGTGGAACAAAATAAGGATAAGAAGACCACATCTATAGATAAGTGAGGTAGAGATGGCATGGGGTTTAGGAAATGGGATCAAACTGCCGCCTTGTTGTATTTTAAGAGATATTAACGGTAATGGAAAGAATCGAGTAGGTAAAGGAACTCCTGATGCAGAGAAAAAAGGGAGCCAAAGTAGGGAAGCTCTGGAGAAGGTTAGAGAAATTGTTCTTTGCTAGGAGTAGAGATACTTCATCCATTCTAATAGGGGAGCAAGCAGAAATGTGGAAGGTGCATGTGTGGCAATATAAGATGATCCTGCCTGATGGTTTGACCCTTCTTAATGAAGCCTTTTCTAAAGTTTATGATCTTCTAGTAAAACAGACATGAGAAGATTGATGGAAGAGGAGGCAGAGTAAAATAGGAAACATGCAGGAAAATACAGTAGCATTCAGACTCCTTGAATGCCTTTTTGAAATTTGTGGTCAGAAATGTAAAGTGTTGCCAGGTGCGGTGGCACATGCCTGTAATTCTAGTGGCTTGGGAGGCTTAGGCAGGAGGATCTTAGGCAGGAGTTCAAAGTCAGCCTCAGCAACAGCAAGGACCTCAGTGAGACTCTGACTCTAAATAAAATACAAAAAAGGGCTGGGGATGTGGCTCAGTGGTTGAGTCCCTTGGGTTCAATCCCCAGTACCCACCCTAACAAAAAAAAAAAAAAAGAAAGAAAGAAAGAAAAGGAAAGAAACAAATGAAAAAGAAATGTAAAGTGTTACCAGTCCACAAGTTTCAACTGAGAGGACATGGTGGTGGGGGGATGAATTTTTAAGTGATGTAAGTACCCATGTCTCCTCTTCTCACAAATGTTTCTGAAAAGGTCACCAAATGGAAAGTGAAAGAAGCAGATGTGTAATTTTTATATGGTACTTCATACTTGCAGGTATAAAATGAGAAATTCATTTTTAATCTAAAATGTCTTTGACTTGTGAATCTGGAAACAGGTTGCTGTCAAGAATTGTGAAGGGTCTGAGTTTCTAAATAATCTAATAAGTTAGCCTGTTTAGTGGATGTGAGCAGAAGACACAAGACTCTCTATTCAGAGACCAAAGAGTACATTACTCATGACACAGTAAGCAGCATAAGTATCAGCAAGTTTTTGTTACTTTCTTTTCCTCCACAAGACCTATAAGGGTGTCAAAATGGGTCAAGGTGAATATTACAGTTACAGTGGGTTTGTGTGGACTCGGGTCTTAGAATTTTTTGAGTAAGTAGTAAGCACTCTAGCTAGTAGCCAACCAGCCAGTCCCTCCCCCTACCTCTCCCAGAGAGCAGTACACTGAAGCCATACTGTGGACACCTTGACCTACTTTTCAGAATCAGGAAACAGATGAGTCTTACAGTCTTTCATATCAAGCAAGAATGTGCAAGACCACTCAGGGCCCATGGTGAGCTGCCTGTCTCAACAGTTACATTGTTTTCAATTGGAAAAAGTAAATCAGGAACAAACTTAATAGTTCTTATTTTCACAATCTATCCGAAGCCACAAAACTTGCTCCTTTACACATACTTTTATAGCATTTGTTTTCAAATTTACCCTTGTAACTATGCTGGTAAAAATTTCTAGGGTCATTTCTGAAATATGTAATGAGAAATATGAACAAAACCATTGGAAAGTATTATAAAGTATTCTGGTTTATTTCAGTCTTTATTAAAATTATTCATCATTTTGCATATTTTTTCTGGATGTTTTTCTATAGCAAAAGTAACAGAAAAAGTGGATGCAGATAGAAACTCAGTTACATAAAAACCAGGAAGAATTAATAGGAACGAGCTCTTCTCTTAATCAAAAAGCTTTCAGTCCTGCTAGAAGTATGTGGAAACCTTTACCATAAAAAAAGGGCATAACATCCTGAGTGTTGCTTAAAGGTGCTCTGACACACCTAAGGAAAAAATAAGCGTAACTCCATTTCTCTGCTTCTTCTGTCCTTATTCTCCAGAGGACAGATGTTTGATGAACCCGCTTTCTTTGGAGCACTTTTGCTTGAATTCTGGACACCAAAGGGAATAAATGGAGGTGAGGTCTCTAATTCCACAGTCCCTAATTACCATTACCGTTCACTCTTATTTCAGTCTCACCAGCTTCTCTGTTTTTCCTAGAATGAGCCAGAAACACTGCTCTCCAGTGACTGGGTCTCTGCTAGATCTCTGGCAGGATGCATGCGGCATTAGGAGCTCTTCATGGCTCATTCCCTCTCTGTCTTCAGGTTTTTGCTCAAACAATCCTCAAATTAAGCTTTCTCAAACACTCTATAAAAAATAGCAACAACCTCTTCTAATTCCTCCCAGTACTCATCTTCTTTAATGGCTTTATTTTTCCATAAAACACACCTTCTGGTATCCCACATGATTTATTTGTTTTTTTTTTTAATATGATCAGCATATTCCTGTTCCTTGCTGAACCTGTAGTGCCTAAAAGTGTCTAGCACAAAGCAAATTCTTGCTGATATTTATTGAATGCATGAAAGAGTCATAAGACCTATTCTGATTAAAACAGGAAAATGTAGGGTTACAGAAGTTCGCAACTGGAGTGCCTAACTGTGGAATTATTTTGGACACCATATTTCATATTTTTGGTGTGCCCCAAGTAGAAACTGATGCATTGCTATCTTTTAGTCAACTATGCCCTTTCAAAGTTTCTAAGGAAAAGTAATCCTTAAAATGAGCACTTTAATTTGGGCTATGCCGAATGATCCAAGAAAGAGACAGGTGTTTGTTCAGTCATAAAAGTGAAATATTTGAGGAAGGTTAGAGGGAATTATGTGATATGAGGATAAGTAAAAATGGAAAAGAGCAGGACCTGTCTTCTCTATAAGACTGGAGCAAATTAAATGGACCAACAAACACTATTCAAAGATCCTCTATAATGTTCTTTGTCTGTACTGTCCAATATGGCAGTAACTAACTATATGTGACCAGTAGTACCTTGGAGAAAATCATGTAGGTACAGAATATACCAATGTCACACAGCCCCCGCCCACACTAGATGCAATTTTGCTTTCCATAGTTTCAGTTACCCTCAGTCAAATGCTGTCTAAAAATACTATATGGAAAATTCCAGAAATACATTTCATGAGTTTTAAATCATGCACTATTCTTAGTAACCTAATGAAATCTCGCATAATCCTGCTCTGTCCTGCCAGGGACATGAATCTGTATCCAGCATATCGGTGATGTTTTTCTTACCTGCCCTTTAATCAATAGCCCTGTCATGAAACTGCAGTGCCTGTTGACCTTCAAGTAAGAAGGTCCACAGTAGCTTAATGCTCCATCACAATGTCCACCTCATCTCACCTCAGTCCATCTCATCATAAGGCATGGCATGGTCTCACATCACAATAGACAGCACAATAAAGCATTTTGAGAGACAGAAAAACCACATTCACTTAACTTTTATTACAATACATTGTTAAATTGTTCTATTTGATCATTAGTTATTGTTTCTAACTTCTTATTGTGTCTAATTTGTCAACTAAGCCTTTTATCACAGGTATGTATATACAGGAACACACATAGGACAGGGTTCAGCATTATCAGTGGACTCAGGCATCCACAGGGGTCTTAGAACGTATCTCCCAGGGCTAAGGTGAGACTACCGTAAATGAGAGTAAGCAACATCTTTATGTCTCAACGTGAAGTGGCTGAAGTCACTTTACTCCTTCATCCTTACAATATTTCTATTCTGTTCAGGAAAAAGGTTTTTGAAAATATAAACTCAAAAGTTGAGGCTAGGCAGACAGCATTTATAAGTGTCTTAATTGGAGAAGTCTGATATTTCAGCATACAAAATTTTAATGTAATGTAACCCCTTTATTACTATTTTTTACCTTTTTTAATATAAAAATATTCTCAAAGTTTTTACTTCTGAAGGTAATGAATAATCATCTTCATCTATATATCTACACTTCATATTATATATAAGTGCCAATTCATAAAATTGCAGCACAGTCCAAAATTCACATATGCAAAATTTTCACATACATAAAAATCTCTTGACAAATAAAAATACTTTAAGTGTAAAAGTAAGTAAAACTACTTATGACCAGCTACAGACTGTGTGTGTAGACAGGTGGGAGCAGGGGTGGAGCCTTGGCAAACCAACAGCAGGATGAGTTCCACCTGGTAAGTCCTCCGAACACTAATGCAGAACTCCTTCAACAACTTATAAAAGTTGTCGGTTAAAGGAGGCTGATTTGACACATTCTTCTTTGTCTTAAGAGTTAAGACAAATCCTAGAGTGGAATAACGAATGTCAAAGTCTATCCCCTAATAAAGTGCTAATGTAATGATTATGAAAGAAGAGCTCAGTTAATACTCACTTTCTCTGCAATATCACATCTTGCAGGTACTTTGTGTGTGTATATATAGCAATAGATACTAAATTGGCCAGCCACCTTGAATATATGTAAAATGACACTAGTAAAGTAGTTCCTATTACTGAAATTGATTGGATTCCATTACGTTTTAATGCCTTCATAATTTAAAGCTCTAAAACATGTAATACATCTTGTCAGATGCTCCTGACTTGCAGATACCTGCTGCACATGAGATGCCACCACACGTTAAATCAACCTACAGCAGACCAGCATTTTATGTTTTATGAAATTTCAAGCTCATTGTGCCTCTGTAACCTAAACATGTTTATGATGATTTTAACTATATTTGTACCATTTTACACAACATGTGACATTGCATCCAGGCAATTTTCCAGTATCTGTGCTGCTAGAAGAGGCAGAGCCACAGATCATTTCTAACAGTTTTAAAGCTCTTTTAATGCTAATCCAAATCACTAGGATTAAACTTGATATACATTTCGGTTTGGTATTTAACTTCTTCTTAACTGCATTTTGTTTAGGCTCATATTAAATCATTCTGTGGCCCCCAAATTTGGCAAGTGTCAGGACAAAGGCACTTGGAATTAAGAGTAGGAAATTAAACTGCAAGTAACTGAAAGTTGTCCATTTAAAGTCCACTGATAGGTCCATCATCAGTAGCATTCTCTATGAATTTAATACAAGAGGCTGCTGCTTCTTCAATGGATTTTGACCAGCCACCAAGATTTCCAGCAAAGTATGGAAGGATGCTAGCTGACATCTGGTTAAGGTAAGACACCTGTTTCAAAAAGAAAACACAATATTTTAATTTTTTATTGGCTTGGAGCTTTTTCAAGCAGAGACCTGAATCTTGGTTGATGGAGGGGATGCTACGATCCTAAACTTCTGGGGACTTTCTGAAATGGAATATGAAGTGTGGACACAAGACTACAATTAATTAAGAAATCTGGGGACATGAAAAGATTCTTCCACATTTGGGGCAACTAAGAAATTTGCAGATGCTTCATCAGACTTACAGTGCATGAAGTACTATCAATAGCCTCGATAAGAAATCCAGCACATATGACTTCACTTCTGATGTACTGTGGAGACGGTGGGACTGATGGCAGGATGATTGACTTGGCTGCCACCATGTAGGTGTTGCTGAAAGTTAAGAACACACATTCCAGGTTCTTGTGAGAAACAAACAACAGTCTTTAGAAAATAAACTATAATTCAATTTATTTATTTATTTTTGCAGTGCAGGGGATCAAACCCAGGGCCTGGTGCATTCTAGGCAAGCACTCTACTACTGAGTTGTACCCTCAGCCCACAAAGCAATTTGTTTATCCATGTAAAAGCAAAGCTTCTGTCTAAGTGGCTTGCATCAGAAAACCTTCTCTCTGGCTACATTCAATTGTAGGGAACAGGAATAAGGGCCATTGGTATTTTCTCCTTAAGAATTATACATATTTTGCAAAACTTCCCAAATTAAAGTCAACCTCCAAATTAAAGTTTCCTTATATTCTAAAGAGTTGTAATATCAGTTTCCACTCCCTTTATATTAAAAAGAAAATAATACCCATTGTTTTAAAGAACCTCAAACAACAGAGAACCCTATAAGCTAGAAAATAAAAAATTCCCTTCTTTCCACTCTACCTGCAATCTTCTTCCCTACCCTAAAGCACTCTTCTTAATATTTTTTGAGGGTAGTTCTCTAGTCTTTGCTGTATAAAAAATGTATAATATTAACATCTGTAGAAGAAAATGTACACATGTAGATAGATTTTACATACACATGTATGTTATAATTATAATTTTTCACCTAACAATAAATCTGTTTCTGTATTAGTGTCTCTATAGGTACTTCATTGGCACACTGCCTTGTGGATTACTTTGCATAATTATTAAGAAAGAACTTTAGTGCATTTCTCATCTTTTGATATAACATATGATACTCTAGTTATCCACGTGAGGGAATATTTGGGACATCGCCCCTGAGACACCACACTCTGAGGAATCTGATGAACACAGACCAGTGCCCCAGTTGATCAGTTGATGGCTGGTGCTGTATGTCTGTCTAGCACAGTTGAGCCTCTGTGAGTCCTAAACAAACTTTTGGAATTTATTTGCATTCACTGCCTTTTTTTTTTTTTTTTACTTAAAATGGAATGTTTTAAAACGTTTGCTAAAAATCAGGTTCACATCTCTACAGAGCAACAGGGAAGAGAACTGCTTGAGAATCTTTGCATGATACTTTGCCCATAGCTGGCACTTAATATGTGATTGTTCATGTTTTAAATGACAGCTAAAGATTCATCCAGGAAAAAAATTAAATGAATATCATCCAAGACCAGAAATGCCTATGTTGGCTCCTTACTTTATATTAACTCTCCATTTCTAGGCTATACTATAAGGTATTGTTAGGACACTTGAACTGTGGATACTTACCCATCTTTGAGAGGCTTTCTTCGTGATACAAGTACTATGAAGTCTTTGGGTTTGTCACCATTGACCTCAGAGCAGATGATGTAATATATTTGATCATTCTCGTTCACCCTGTCTATGACTTCACAGAACCTATGTAAACAGAACAGTGGAAAATGGGCACACTTTTCTATCTGCTAGAATAAGGCATTCACTTCCCCAATTAATGTGCACAGTCTCATTGTTGGCATCCATGTTTGCCCTTCAGCTCACTTACCACCCCCCCCTGCCCCCAGAACCAGCATCATTGCTCAAAAGCTGCCTTTGGAATGAGCTGTTTGGTCAAAAGGAGCAATTCTGCATGTGATGGAAAGGGTGTTGGCCATTTGACTCCAACTTCACTGCCCTGGATACTTCAGAGGAAGGCATTAATCTGTTTTGCACAAAATTATTTTTCTCTAGGGTCAAGTAAAGTGAATTATACAAACAGCTTAAGAAGGACTATTAGGTAAAGAAATATGATATGTATGACATGTTGGAAAGAACAGTAAGTTTCTTTGACTTTTGAGTCTCAGATTGCCATTTACTAGCCATGTGACATTAGGCAAGTCATTTTATTATTTATCTGTGAGGTGTAGATAATATCTATGGGATTATTGTGAGGATTAAATGAAAACAGAACCCAGTGGATGAATCACAAGTACGTGTACAAGAGAAGTAAGTTGAATTAGAATTCATTCATTCATTCCTCCATTCATTCAAGTTCAATTTGAATGGGATGTCAAGTGACATAGAGAATTCTGGGAGAGATATTTTTAAAGAATTAATGCCAAACTTTAGAAATTGTTCTCCCTAAGATCTTTGTGTTTGAGAGAATTTACAAATATTGATGCAAGAAAATAAAAAATGTTTCCTCTTCTCAGATCATTTTATTAGTATCTATTCAAATCTAACATAAGACTCCAGAGATGTTTCACCTTAGTGGTATTAAATTGTCTATTACATGTTATTAATCACAGTGAGTTTTAAAAATTTTAAAGATGTGCCTCTATACTGTCAACATTTGGCAATAAATAGTAACACTTAATATAAGAAGAGGCCCATGCGATCAGCCCTTGCTTTTCAGCAAGGCACCTGTGAAACACTGTAGCCGAGAGAGCTGGACTGAGTATAGGTGACAAGGTGCACAGCTCTGTACAGTTGTCTCTCTGTATCTGCAGGAGATTGGTACCAAGATCCCTGTGGATACCAAACAGTGTGGATGCTCCAGTCCTTCATATAAAATGGCATAGTATTTGCATATGACTCTTACACACCCTCCTATATAGTTTAAATCATCCTTAGATTACTTATGCAATGAAAATGCTCCATATGGAGTTATCTTGTATTGTTTAGGGAATGAAGACAAGAAAAATGTCTGTATGTGTTCAGTATAGACACCATACTTTCCCTAATATTTTTAATCTATGGTTAGTCGAATACTCAGATGTGGAATCCACGAATATAAAGAGCTGACAATATTTCAGGAAAGGAGAGATCATGGAAGAGACTGAACTAGGAATTAGGAAGAGTAAGAGCAGTAGATTGGTGGCAGCAGGCACTCTGTGCATCATGGCATACATGGTGCATAGGGAGTGGGAAAGAATGCCTTTCCATCAGGACTCCCTGCTTGTTCTGACAGCTTCTTGCCAGAGAGTGTTGCTTCACAGATAAAGAAGAGACTTCCTGTTAAAAGTCAAGAGTGGGGAGGGCATTGGATAATCACTTTGTTAGGAGAAATGAGGTTGTCTGTTAAAGTAGAACACTGTGGACTTGGGAGCCTGGCAGAGCTGGATTCCAATTCAGGTCCTATCACTCTGCTGCCTGTGCAATCTCAATAGGTCTCAGAAACAGAAATAATATCAACCTTGATGCTACTGGGAGTACTACAGTAGATGTGGGTAAAGCATGTCAACTCAATGTAGACGACCAATAAGTGAGCATTCATTTTTGTTTTGCATCTTTCAATATCACCTGACGTAGTATTCTGTGCTGAACAAGATTTAATAATTATTCTTAATTAATAAAACATTAGGCCCTGGAGAGAACTACAATGTGGAGGGCATCTTTTACAGGATGTCAGGGGTGATTAAGAAAAATAATTAAATTTCTTCTTACATGTAATGGGGGTCCCACAGAGGTCGCTTTGTAAAGTCCGACAAGAGACAGTAAGCCAAGTTTGCTGGGCTTTTCACATGTTTTTCAACCCAAACAGATAAAACATCTTGCTCTTCCAGAGTATATATTTTTATCTAAAAGATATAAGAAAAATTAAGTTACAAGAGAAAAATTAATGTTTTTGCTTTGAAAAATATATGATTTTTAATATATATGATTATATATATATATAAAATCATAGGTCAATTACATGAGCTAAAAGACACCTTGTCACCTGGATAAAAATGAAGCCTCAACATGACAATTTGACCATGAATACTTGGGAATCTAGAAATCTGACCAGGATGTTGATCCTATAAATTAAGGGTGAGTTTTTTACTATGCAATAATTTTTTTCTTTAAAAATAAAGAACATAAGTCTTTCTCTCTTGATCTCCTTGTGATGTTTCCCTGCCTCTACCGAGAGACAACAGAAAATATCACTAGACTGCTAGGCAGGCCAGTGCTTCAAGGCCCCCAGTGCTATGGCTTAGGACACTTTCCCAGAATATCAGCATATCTTCAAGTGGGCTAAGGGGACCCTGGATGCAAGCTAGCCACCACCAGAACCAACTCAGTCTCTCAATAGGGCCCCTAAAACACCCTATTTCCTCAGCACAAAGCATTCTTTTGATTTTTGTATCACCAGGACTCATCCTTCTGCAAGGCTAGTTCCTGTATTTCTAATGTATATTATTCCTTAGATAAGAGGAGGCCCATCATGGGGAGCCATTTGACATATACTTAAACATTAAAGCATCCCTTGTTATTCTGAGCTTTCCTTCTACAGTGCTTTTGACAATAATCAATATGTGTCTTCTGCTAAGAGCACATTTCTTTTCTCCTCATTTTCTCTATCTTTTTCAGGGTACTTTGAAGTTAGTGTTGAAATTTGCCATGTTATCATTCCCATGGCAACAAAGTGTGAGAAGACAAACAAATGTGAGGTTAGGACTTCACTGCAGGAATCACGCAGATGGAAAAATCAGGCTATGAAGGAGAAAATTTTATTTAATATATATATATATATATATATATATATATATATATATATATATATTAAATAAATATGTATGTGTTTATTTATGTTTATATAAATAATTTATTTAAACATAAATAAACACACACATATACACATATATAATCAATAAGCAAATACAAAAAAATGAGAAATTAATTAAAAGCAGCATTAAGATACAAATAGTGATTACTTTTATTTCTGCAAAGTACTTCTCTTTGATGCCAAGTATGTCTTCATATCCAGTGTGCAAACACATATGTGGCCTAGGATGTGAGTAGGTCGCAAACACAAAGAAAAACATGGATGGAGCTCTAGCAGGTTGCTGAGAGCCACCCTTCTTAGCCCAAGAATGCCTACCTGTGCCCCCAGCACAAGGGGAGAAAAAGAAGATCATTTAAATCCAGGAGGAAGTTACTTTCTCAAAACATAGTGGTCAGGTGGCTCTAGGACAGACTGTTGGGACTCTGAAATTTCAGAAGAACTAAGGGTATGTGGCCTGGAGGAATTCTGGATTATTGTGGTCTCAGGGCAGGAAGATTCCTTGGTGAAGCCAGAGTGAAGAGGAATATAATATTGGGCTAAGCACTGATTAAGAGTAGAATTGTGTTCTCTCCTCCTCAAATTCATGTTGGAGTCCTAACCTCAGAATGAGACCTTACATGGAAATAGAATCATTACAGATATAATTAGTTAAGATGAGGTCACGTTACAGTAGGGTAGGCCCCTAATCTGACATCTTATAAAAAGGAGAAATTGGACATAAACTCACACACAAGGAGAACACCACCTGAGGATGAAGACAGATTCATCCAAGGATTCATCAAAGCCAAGGAACGCAAAGATTGGCACAGTGCCAGAAGCTAGGTGTGAGGCATGGTCCTGATTCTTTCTCTTTCCCTCAGAAGCAATCAACCCTGCCAACATGTTGCTCTCAGACTCGCAAGTTTCAGAACCGAGAGACACTGACCCAGTGTGTGGCATCCTGTGATGGCAGCCCTAGGAAGTTAATGCAGCATTTTTCCAGGGAGATGCTCCCCAGGCTACAGACACATTGCTGCTGCTTCTTATCATGGAGCCAAAGCCAACATCAAGCTCGGTAGATACCACTAAATTCTGCCTTTACAGAGCTCCCTTGGCGTATTGAATGCCAAATAAAACATGAGGTTTTATTTCCTCCACCAGAAGGTGAGGACCACACAGTCCTCGTTGTCCCACTGCCCAAATCATCGACCTGGCTGCAGAATGGACAAGAAGCATTGGCTGATTTTGGCTAAGAAAAGACAGCTTTTGTTCCATGAAAAAAAAAAAAAAAATTCTCCAAAGACAATTCTCCAAGAAAATGACTTCCCCTTTATACTCAGGAGACACAGAGGATAAATTCCATTTGTAACTCAATCGTTTTTTATTATCTGGTGGTTGGAGAACTGATTCTGTGAAATGAAGCTTAAAGTAAGTAGGCTCAAAATTTGCTGAAGTGAGCTTTGTTAAGATTTTATTAGTGGTGTTGTTTATTCATTCTAAGAAGATTCTGTTTGAATTTGGTTTGAATATCACACAAATAGTACAAGAAGAAATAACCAAACTTTTCAAATTTTTGTACTATTTGTTGACAAATATGTTATTAAGGTTGCATTATGGGAAATAAGGCGAAATTGGTTTTTATAAAAGCTTATAGGGATTTCGGATTTTCCTTGGAGGTACTTTGGATAACCCCAGGGCTAAGGGGCTGGGGTGGACAGGTAGAGCTCAGGCCCCACCCTTAACTTCAATAAGGAGAACGCCCTTCTGGCCTATTTCCTCTTCTGGGTTTCTGTCCTGGGAAGAGGTTTTCAGGTGGTTCATACCCTTCTGACTTTCACTGTAATTTTCCCAGACATTCTCAGTCACTCCTTCATGAAAAGCTACTCTATCAGGCCAGTCTCCTTCTTGGGGTAATTCACGTCAGAAAGACTCCGCTCAAAAACATTCTGCCTAGAAAGCCCTCTCCACCCTCCAGTACTCTACTTCTGATACCATCTTCCAAGAGATAAAAAATTAACCCCTCTTGGCCTTTCATCCTAAGTAGGTCTTACTTTATTTTGAATTGCCTGGGAGTTAATCTTTTCAACTTAAACACTAAGGTCTTTCAACTGTTTACAAATTTTTATTACAAATTATTATTAATTATTCTTCAGCAGATTTATGTACAGGTGTGGTGTTCCTAAAATAAATCTTTTGCTTCTTGTATTATTATAATAATTAATTTCATCACTGTACACAGAAAATGAAATATAAGTTAAATTTCATTTCAAACACCATACTTTTACTATCAAAATAAGCATCAGCTTAAAAATCTAAAATATGTATGATTTCTAACAGAGAACTGTAAGAATTATTCAACTAAATAAGGTTTTAAAAAAGAATTCTTCAACTGAAACGTGACAGATAAAAGAGAGATGTATTTTTTATAACTCTTTATTTTTTTTAATGTGATCCTGATAATTGAACCCAGAGCCTCACATGTGCTAGGCCAGTGCTCTACCACTGAGCCACAACATCAGCCTGAGGATTGTACTTTAAAATTTAAAAATACCAAAGTTGTAAACAGTGGGAGAAAAGAAGGGGATAACTCAGAGAGAAAAAAATTTACCAGATTTTTCAAATCAGATGTTTTTTATAAGTAAAATATTTAAAAGAAGAGATTCAAACTCAACTGGGATAACACAAGATTTCTCCTTTAACCATACAATATTTTCTGATTCCTATTTATATAAAAATTAAGATTTAATCCTCGATGGCACTCCTACAAACTCTAGCAAGTTATTAGTTGGGTTTGTTTCTGACCACAACTTCCAAAAACAGTGAGGTTTGAATACATGACAAAACTCACTAAATATGTTCTTTTGTTTCATTCCAGACATGAATTTGTGCTTTCCATTGCTGCTCATGAATGTTCAGGTGCTAGAACAGAGAATTAGAAGCTGCCTTTGTTAGAAGCGCTGACTCTTCATTTGGGCCTATAGATGCCCAATGGGTAACTAAAAGCAGGATCAAGCTTGGCATCCCTGCCTTCATTTCATATCCTTCTTCAGATTCCTGCTCAGCTCTGCAGAGAGGAATGTTCATCCTTTAAGAAGTGTTCATCTAAAAATCTGTGACATAAGGTTTGTTAGCCCTAAATTTATCTAATCTGCCTTGTCCTCCGTCAAGACTGAGGACACCAAGGTAAGAGTAACTAAGGTATTTTCAAAATCTTCAGGGACAATCAACTAACAGCTTTATAACATCCTGTTCCATAACCCTGGAGTGGTGTATAGAAGTCTCTAGATTTTGTTCAACACGTTCCAGGAATAGCAGCCCCTGATGAGACACCCCTGTCCCACTCCCCGAAAGCAGCAGCAATCATTTCAAGGAAACCAAGTTGCCCCTTTCAGGTTCATAGATGACTGTATGCACATCCTGAGCAGCAAATGGAGACCACCCCCTCAAGGACTTCTCTAGAACCATCTCACAGAACCAGAACTAAGACAGTGATCAACCAGACCCAAGTTTTTCTTGCCCTAATTCTTCCTCTATTTAAACCTAAAGTTTATGTTGGTACCCTGAAGACAGGGCTGAGACACTTGATCTCATTTTGCCTTCCCAGTATGCCGTATTGATTAAAGTTCCTTTCCTGCTTTTCACCACTGCTTTTTCTATTTTGTTTTGGGGCAAGTGACCAGATTGACTATTTGGGACCCCCAGAGTCAGACCTCTGGCTTGGGACTCCTATTACAATGCCAGCAATTATGTAAGAAACAGATTTCATATCAGTAAAAGAAAATGAAATATTGAAGCATCTTTTATGAGAGATAAAAAGAAACAAATACTTTAGTTGTATTAACCCTGTGTTTCTGCATCCCTGAACAAAGCCAAAAAAAATTGAAAACCTAACTGGATCCAAAGGGAGTAAGGAAGCCCCTGAAAAGATTCAGTAGAGAGGACAAAAATATAATAAAAGCAAACCACCAAAAATAAAACACACAGTGAAGGTCAGAGATGAAAAGAATCAACGAAGTAGACTTTGAATTTACTTAGATTTCAGGATGAAGTAATGACACAATCCATCATCCAAACCAGAACACTGAGGTGCTGTTATAATTATGATGGGACAACAGGTATCAACCAGAACCATCCCAGGAAACTCAGGACATCTGGTTGTTCCATTTCCTTGGTTTCCACTCCACTGATGATGAAGAATGTATATAGTTAGACATGAACACAGCCAGAGAACCCACATTACTGAGCATCTACTGGGTGCTGGGCCTTTATAAGGTCTGGGAATGTATTTGGGAGCAAAATGGTCCCTAGAGACCTTACAGTCTAGTTAGTATAAGCATCAGTTCCTAAGAGTCTTTTAACAGTCCTTGGAAAAAAGCTAAAATTAAAATCCAAGTGATATATGTTTATTAAATTTGGTGACATGAAAAGCACTATAGAAACTGCTAGGAGAGATACAAAGAAATAAAGACAAGTCTTCTTTCTTAAGAAATTTATAATCTAGTTAGGAATGATGTAAAAAGTTAAATTGCTATGTAAGGCTTAAATATCAATTCATGGTGACTACGGAATAAATGTCACAAGACAGTGCAGAATTAATTGACAAATTAACTTTAAATAAATCATGATAAAAGGAGCTGCCAGAGGGAAAGTTCATTAAGGATGGGAGTGACTTCACGGAGTAACACAGAGTCCTGGCTTCTGAAGACCAGGTTGGATTTGGGTAAAAGGAGATGTGGAGGAGAGAGGGAGAGGTAGGATGCAAGAATCTAAACTCAGCCAGGTGTGGTTGTGCACACCTCTAATCCCAGTGGCTCTGGAGGCTAAGGCAGGAGAATCACAAGTTCAAAGCCAGCTTCAACAACTTACCAAAACCCTATGCAACTTAACAAGACCCTGTCTCTAAAAATTAAGAAATAATTTGAAATAAAAGTGAAGAAGAAGAAGAAGGAGGAAGAGGAGGAGGAGGAGAAGAAAAAATAAAGGAGCTGGGCATGTGGCTCAGTGATAAATCGCCTCTGGGTTCATTTCAAGGACCAAATCAACCATCGCGTAGAGACAGGACTGGAAAGATGTTTCCCTCTTAGAAACAGTTTCCCCAAAATATTTTTTACCTTCTTCAAAGCAACAAGAGGAGCAACAGACCCACCTCCATCATGCTAACTTTGTGATGGGAGTGGTGGTGTAGATGCCTATGTGTCTCCTACCTTTTTTGAAGAGCTGATAACCTCCCAGCCCCTTTTAGCCGCCAGCTTTCTGAATGCCTCCACATTGCCATTACTCAATGATGCCTAAAATACACATATTTTAAAATCAGTATGTTCAATGTATAGACATGAGAACAAATATTTTCTGGTTAGAAAATGGGCACTGTAGGATTATTCATAATTTTACTAGAAATTGCCACATTTTTTCCATGTGGGCCTAAACCATTTTATATGCACAGCAACAATATACGAGAAGGTCCTTCCAGAGTCACAAATAGCACCTTATCCAGCTGTTGAATTTTTGCCAGACTAAAAGACCCTAGATATTTCAGGTTATTTTTATTTAGATTTCTCTTATAAAGTCGAATATCTCATGCATTTGAAATCCAATCACATACATTTTGTGAATTATCTATTCTTGTCCTTTGCCTATTTTTCTGTTGGATTTTATTATTCCTCATTTTTAGATAGATAAGGCCTAAGTTAAGATCTAAGATAGACAAGATCTATCTAAGATCGAGATAAGGTATTATATAACATAAGATTTTTTTCATATAAGTAGCAATATTTTTCCCCAATTTCTCACTTGCTTTTTGACTTTGCTTATTGGTTATTTTTTGTCAAATAATGATAAACATGTTGTGTAGTTGGAAAAATAAAGAAAAAAGGGGGTACTGTTAGAGAATGTGTGTGTTAAGCTGAAGTGATACTGCTGATGAATAAACTTGGGTTTACCTTTACATTTTATATTCAAACATTCAAATGATTACTACTTTGTTGTTTTATAAAATGCAAAAACTGGGCCAGGGGTGTAGCTCGGTGGTAGAGAACTTGCCTACCATGTGTGAGGCACTGGTTTGATCCTTAGGCCACCAAAAAAATCATATCTGTATGAATTTGTAAATGCAAGCTTGTGGGCATGTCATTCGGCACAATTATGGTAAGAAACCAGATCACAATATTAGGCATCCTGAGTTTGTAGTTTGGGAACTATACATAGAAGCCGAACCAAGACAGTGAACAAATGGGTATTAACAGTTACTAGTATCTTGGTTTTGCTTAATTTTGAAATGATGGGTTGTTATAATTCACCTTTTCATCTAACCTGTGTAGGTACAACCTGAATTAGTTAAACAAGAAGGTTTCCTTTTTTATAATGTTGAGCTCCAAATCATAAAAATGTTACCTGCTTGCTTTCATCCCACTGTATGCAGAGTGGAACTTCTTCTTTGTGAGAAATAACGTATTTCCTGAAAAAAAATTAAAATGTTAAATAACAATTTTCTTCCCTGCATTTAACACACAATAGTAACCATGAGCAGCTGGGATTGTGGTTTAGCAGTAGAGTGTTCACACCTACCATGTGTAAGGCACAGTGTTTGATCCTCAGCACCACATAAAATAAATAAATAAAATAAAGGTATTGTGTCCATCTACAAATATATATATATATATATGTAACCATGATATTTTCTTGAACTAAACTTCCAGTTTAAAAAGCTGCTTTTACTGACCGAACCAAGAAGAGTCATTTCAACAAGTCTGTAGTCAGATTTTACAATCAGAAACATTAGTCCTTTTCTTTTTCTGTTATATGGGAAATATATATGACTTTGTAATGTAATTTGTCAGTAAGAGAAGATTCCATGGAACCCTCACACATCATGTCCCTTACCTGCCAAGGCGTATTCTCTTGCGTGCAATAGCTCCCCGATAGCGTCTAAAATCATCCTTTAATTAAAAAAAAAAGACAGTAAAATCAATTTCTAATATTTTACTGCTACAATCTTCAAATATCTTTCTCCTAAGTCCATTGGAATGGAAAAGTAGGAGGCAGCGTCTCTGTGACCTACCCTCACAAAACCTAACGTCCGTGTTGAATCCACAGAGGGCAGTTGCACCCCTACAAGTTCAACTTCTACAGTTGTTTACATTCTTTTTTTAAAAGTGGAGATTATTTTGATTTCTGTTACCAGAATTATACATAAATCTCACTATATGGTTTTTAGGAAAGGCAAGTGTTGGTAATAAGGCAGTTCCTGGGTGAGAACCAAACACACTTCCTACGGAGGTGACCCAGCCCTGAGGACTGGATTGTCGAAACACATGACTAAACCAGTCAGGGTCACTCCAGGTGAACTGGGCTGGCACGAAATAATCACACAAAGACAGAGAAATACCTTTTTGGAGGGGGGGTTCTGTGATGGCTTCTCTGACCCAGCTCCCACAAGGGGGGCAAGGTAGGCAAGAAAGACTGAGGAGCACTTGCTGAACTATTTTATTGGGGAGAAGCCATTCAAATAAGGCAAGGGGTAGGATTACAAAGGAACAAGTGAGTGTAACTCAACCCCCACAGGTGACACCTATACCTGGAGCTATACTTTGCTATCCGAGTAACACCCAAGTTACTTCGAGACCTGGCACTATGTGCCATTCAGAAGGAATAATTGGTCAGTGACCCTGGGCATCAGGACTTGAAGGTCTGCATCCAGGGAAGCTCCCAACACTGGATGGAAGAAGTAAGAGCAGATTCAGAAGAGGGAGGTGCAGAAGGTCACGTACTTCTCCAGCATGTACCTGAGTACAGGCTCCAGCTCCTCCATCATTTCAACAAATCAGCAGTGATTTGGGGTGGGGACAAAAAAGCCCATTTTACTTTGTTAAGAATAGAAGAAGGAAAACCAAAGGGAAAAAATCCAAGCCATCAAGGTTGCTGCTGGTGGGAGGAAATTCTGAGTAGGACTCTGGACCCACAGTTCTGATTGTCAAAGCTCACGTGGTAATAACTGACCTTTGAAATGGGTTCAATTCTGGGGAAGATGATGAGTTCTTCCTTATCATCAACAGCATTATAAATGAGAAAAGCACTGTTGATGTGGCGGCCTCGGCCTTCGGACCATTCCTGACAGTTGAAGGCCTCCACGCGCACTCCAACCTCCACGCTGCAATGGCGAGGCAGGGGATGGGCAAGACAACCAGGGCTCAGCAGCCTTCCCTGCCCGCCACCACCTCCTCCTCCCAGCAATAGGAGACAAGGCCCTAGTTATGTTTGTTGTCAGCAAATCTGTACAACTATTAAAACCCATTTTTAGTTCATTGGGCTGGTTTGCAGAAGCTCCTGAGAGCATTACCACTTTCCCGCTTTCAAGAGGATAAAGGCCACTCTGTATTTACATGTAAATACACTTTATGAACACAGTTCATAATGGGGTGGGGGAGGTTAAAGCTATAAAGAATATTTAATGTCAGAAATATTTAATTTCTGAAATATTCTCTTTTTTTACATTTAAAAAGTTAAAAATACTAAATAAAATGTTTGCATTATGTATCAAGAATAACAAAAATAACTGGGAAGTAGTTTGGATTCATGGTGGTAAATAGGTTCATTATGAGCTATCTGCCCATAAGGTTACTAAGGCACTTACACGGCTGAAAGGAAGAATTCATAATTTTACCAGGATAACTGGCACAAACCAGAGCCATCCTGGGCCATCTGCCACATGTGCCCACCCTTATGAGACAAAACACCCAATCCACCACAGTTTACTGTGTAAGGAGGTCCCAAGCAGAACACAGGCTAAAAATGTGCGTCCATGAATTTTGAAGATTGAAATTTTAAAAAAATCAGAAGGAGCTTGGTTAAAATAGTCCCTCCATTCACCTCCAGATTGAAATAGAAACAATTATATATGTGCAAATTTGAGCCTCAGAGCACTCTTTACCAGGTCTGAAATGTATTGTTGACAATGGAGTTGAAGACAAGACGGTCTCCGACTGTAGATGGTCCCCGGAACTTAAACATGTCCACAGACTTCAGAAAGGGATGCCCCTTACACAGGCGGCTGAGGAAACAAACGGAAGGAGAGAGAAGACAACAATTACTCTCCAAAATATTTTCGTGAACTGTTGATTCACTGAATGGATGCAATAGATAAGTACCCAGCCTGTTTTCTAAATAAAGAACTCTTAACTGGATGTGTGCATTGCAAGTGGTTTTGTAATGACTTACAAATATTCGGTAAACTCCAACTTGAACATGTCCCCAAGAGTGGGGGCTTTACCAAGATGTTGGTGATTTACTCCTATCTTGTTCTCTCTGGAAGTACCACTGAAAAGCAAACTGATGCCTTTTGTCCTAATTTGAGGGTTACATTCATCCTGACAGCAGTGACTACAGACCCAGGAAGGTGTGACTGTCAGGTTGGAGACAAGAGAAGACAGCTGCCTGCTAGTGCCATTCCTTAGCTTGGCATAACTGAAATTATCTACAGATCAAAAGGCAAATTTGTTTTCCTCAATTACCTGGATGGTTGCACAAAGCCTGAAAGGCTACAAGATACACATTTTACAATGTTTGTGTGCATGGAATTTGGAAATAGCTACAAAGTATTTAATTTCAGAAGTTACCTGAATAATTTTCTACATTTTCTATTCCTACTGTACTCATTCAGTTACTCCAAAGAATTATGCTAACACTAAGTGAACAGCTTCCGCCATTGTTAATTATAT
Source organism: Marmota flaviventris (assembly GCF_047511675.1). Classification (NCBI taxonomy): domain Eukaryota; kingdom Metazoa; phylum Chordata; class Mammalia; order Rodentia; family Sciuridae; genus Marmota; species Marmota flaviventris. The sequence goes on along the minus strand of NC_092502.1, from coordinate 101,123,839 downwards.
GTTAAGCTTTTACAGTAGAAATGTTCAAGTTCAAATCCTTTTTGTCTTTAAGAATGACAATCTCATTTAAAAAACAAGCTCTCTTATTTTGTGCATAATTTGTAGAAAGGATAACTATAGGCTTCTAATTTTAGTCATAACTATAGACAGGTTAATAATAAACTTCTTTTAATTTGGAGGAAATAAAACCTTAATTTTCAGTAATTACAAAAATTGTCAGAAGGGTAGATCCTGTTCATAGGCATTTCCAGAGTATAGAGTGTTCCTTAAACTGCTCAATAACCTACATGGTTCCAGTAAGAATAAAATAACCTTTTCAGAAATTGAGGAAAGTTTAATAGTATTCTTCCAAGGACTCCCCTCTTTCTCTTCTTATTCTTTCAGTTAATTCTTTGGCCATAATGATTTTAACCAGCACTTTTAAAGGTCAGACTTAATTGTAAATTGCCTTTAAATAGTTTGTTACTTGATTCATTTTAAACTTATCACAGTAAGTTGCATTGTCCCCTGATCAACATTTAAAATTCAGAATAAAGTATTCAAACTATGAATTCAGTTTTACATTTGAGCCAAGAACTTAAAAATATTCACATTCACATAAAAGGATGGATTCATCCTAAGGGAAGCTAGTAAGTGATGGATTATTTCCTCATTCTGATGAAAGGCAGCATTTTGCTCCATTCTCTCTCTGACTCCTTGACTACTCCAATAACTAGAGCTCAGACGCTTTCCAATCATCTCCCCACTGGTCCCCCAGTCACACACCAAAGGTCAAAACCAAGAACCTTGCAGAAATAGTTGCCACTGTCTCCATCCAAGCCATAATCTGGCCACCAAATGTGTTCCCGTGATGGTTTGCGTGGGGTGGCAGCACAAGTTCAATGCTCTGAACAGCAGTGCCCCTGGTGGCCACGGTCCCTTCCTCTTCACCACAAGCAGGATCTGAAAGGGTTGAAACAGCAGCAATGGTGGAGTCAGCCAGGGGACCTGGGCTACGGCTTTACCTTCCCAGCAGCAAACTCAGCTCTAGGACTCTCAGAAAAATTAAATCGTTCTTAAAACCTTAAAACTGAAGAAGCAAGTGCATAGGGTTAGGATACCAGCTCAGAAAGGGCCTCTCCCAACCTATCTAACCAATCCACCTGCATCTTGATTAAAGGAATGCTTGATTAAATTTCATTTAATACTTTCATTTAAACCCCAGTTGTTTGGAGGTGGGAGAAAGGTGGGAACACTGGCATAAATTTTGGGGGTGATGGATATATCATTATCTTGATTGTGGTGATAGATTTACAGGTGCACACTCATGTCAGAACTTCTCAAGTTACATGCTTTAAATAAGGGTCATTTAAGTTTGTCAATTATACCTCAATAAAGTCATTAAAAATAAAGGAATTTAAACTATGAAGGGCCACAGAATCTGGAGCATTGTAAACTTCAGAGTAGGGATGTGGCCTTCTGTTAAAACTGTCTTGTGATGAACGCGGTCACAGCAGAGAAGACACAATCTGCTGTACTTCTCCATGTCCGTCTGCTTCTTTTGAATCGTATCAGCTTCATTTACAGACAAATTGGTTTTTACTCTCAACAATGGAGAAATCATTTACTCCAGATGCAAAGCAGTAAAACGTATTCAAATGTACTTCCTGCATCACCCAGTGAATCACCAGCTAGGCTGAAATCTCACGCACCATTATTAGGAAGGTGGAAGGGAGATTTACAAAACCCAGGGAACCACATTGGTTGGACTGTCAGAGCAAGCTGATCTGGCAGTGGGAGAGCATAGATGTAGCTGATGTTGGTAACAGGGAATGGGCTGCTCTTGGAGCAGTTCCTCCCAGGTGACCAAGAAGGGTGTACAGAGACCTTTAACTCCACTTCCTAATGGAATTTTTAGATTTGTAATTGATGGTCTTTTACTTTTATTTTCCCCCTTTTGTTTAATTGATCATTTCAGTTTCCTGCTTAAAACTTGTTAGTGGCTACTATTGTTCTAGCATGAAGTGCCAAATCCTTCCCATAGCCTCCAAGCCCTTTACTCTGCTCCAGCCATGCCTCTGTCTCCAGCCACAGCTGGTATGATGACCACCAACTGTCACCATCATGTTCTCCCTTGCTTGCTCCCTCCCACTGTTCCAACCCTTCAACTACATTGGCCTTTTTTTCAGTTGCCCCCCAAAAAACAAAATAAACAAACAACAACAAAAACAACAACAACAAATCAGAGCATTTGCATTAGTCTACTCTGAAACAGTTTCCCTGGTCACCACCACCACCCACCACCACTTCACTCCTATTTTGTCTTGGCTCATCTCAGTGCTCACTTCTCAGTAAAGCCTTCTCTGATCACCACAGCTAAGTTCTGCCATTAAGAACCCTCTGTACAATTAGAAAAATGAGAAATTATACCCCAATGATTCAAATGTATGAATTGCCAAGTCATTGTAATATCATGAATAGCTAATTAAAAAATTAAAAAAGAATGCTCTCTCCCTCCCTCCCTCCCTCTCTCTCTCCCTTATAGCTTTATGTTCATTTATGCAATCTTCTGCTATCTGACCCACTAAACCCTAAGCTCCTGGGGGGCAGGGACTATGAATTTTTTATTCTCATATAATTCTCAAACATGAGTACTAAATATTTATTAAATGAATGAATGAATGAACTTTACTTTGTTGATTCACTTTACATTCATGATGCTTACTCTCGACATAACATTTTTAGGACATGCAATAGTTGTACTGCATCACACTTCTGATTGCTACTTATGAGAATTTCCTTTGCTTCCCATTTTGCTTAAACAGTTTATCAGACACCCATTCTCCCCAATTTAGTGGCTATGAAATGTTGGCTACAGTTTGCATTTCTCTGATTCCTTGTGAGGTCTAATGTCCTTTCTTATTAAACCTTCTTAGTATGTCTATAGGCTTCAAGTGGTTAAGTTTAATACTCACACTTTGAGTGTTTTCATAGCAGTGTGTCATAATTCATGGATAATTTTACATTCACTCCACATTTTTAGGTCAGAACTGTGACCTGAACTGAGGTCATTCTAGCTCTTGTTTTCATTCTGCATATCCAGAAAGGCTCAACCCCAGAGTAATGCTCTTAAAGTCTGATTCCTTACTGAAAATGTGTAATTAAAATGCTTCAAATATTGTTTCCCCCCAGAATGCCATCCCTCTAAGCAATGACCCAGTGGTACAAAAGCTTTTCCCCCCAAAGTCCTCCTTTTACAAAAGCTAATATTACACATCTTTACCTTCTTCCTTATGAAATCACAGGATGTGGATTCAACTTTCTTGCTGTTAGAACAGGATGCATTTCCATTATACAACACCTTGAAATCCACACTGTTATATCTGATTGTATAACTAGTATAGAACCCTAGTTTTCTAAAAATATAGTTCAATTACAAGATGATCTGGCTACCTTATTTTAGAATATATTGTTTAATCCAAAACAGCCATCAGATCCAAGGGGCAGCAAGTGGACAGGTCGCTCTCTACTGCATTTTTAAGTGTCAGGGCCCAGTGCTTACATTCTTCTGGAGAAACTGTCATTAAATTCCACGTCACAGGTGGTATAGAAGTTAGTAAAATTTCCAAAAAGAGCAAATCAATAGAGTTATGTTAACAGTTGTTTTGTCCAAAAAAAATGTGATCTATTTTAGGCTAGATTAAGTGAAACCAATGATAAAAGCAGCATTTTAAAAAAATCTATAATTCTAAATTAAACCAGACATATAGATCTTTTGCAACCAACCTCCTAACAAACTGAAACCAAAGTCAATTTCAATCATTTTATCCCTACATTGAATGCCTATAGCATATTCCTGTTACAAATTAATTTAGAATGTCTCCAGTGCTTAAAGTAGTGTTGACAAATTGCTGCAATTTTGTTTATTGGTATAACTTGTGTAATGACAGAAGGAGCCAACTCAGTCACCTGAGTTCACCTGGTAAGTGGGCTGAAGTCACTAGACCTGGCAACCCTTCCTAATAGACTAACCCTTACAGAGAGGTCAGAGCCTCACAGAGTACCATAAATTCCTCCCGAATAATTTTCAGATGTTTGAAATACAAGAGAATCACCTTTCTCTTGTAACCAAACTCTCTCTCAATAATCATTTTTATCATCATCTTGATCAACATGGAACCATGACCAAGTTTTTCTCTTCTGAAAAACAATTCCCTTTGAACTTGAGAGTCCCCTCTAGCTCCAAGCTGTTTCTTTCATCCTTCTCAGCCAAGTTCCTCAAAGTATAGTCTTTAACTGTCCTCCTTAGTTATTCCTATGAATGGAGACCTCTCCTCCTTAGTTATTCCTATGAATGGAGACCTCTCGAATAACAATATTAATAACAATATTAATATTAAGCCCTTTCTGCATATTCTGCGTTGTTTGGAGCAATCTATCTATATTATTTCATCTTGACACAAATCTATCACATACGTATGTTTATTATTTCCATTTTACAATTTTTATTTGTTTACTTTTTACTTCACTCTAGTGAGCTAAGAAGAACAAAGTGAGAGGTCCTGATGGTAGACAGCAAGTACTGGGATAAGAAAAGAAAAAGAGCAACTACGTGCTAGCCAGTAACTAGCACTGACTGCCAGAGGAAGTAGATGAGGCTCTGAGTACCCAACTTCTAGCTATTTTGCCTTAGGATTGGCTGAGCCAGTGGAAGGAAGCCACTGTCTCTGTTGTGGATAGCTTAGGGGCGTGCAGCCACAGAGCGGGGGGGGGGGGGGGGGGGGGGGGGGGGGGGGGGAATCAGGCTCCACCTCCGATGGCTTGAGTGCAGGAGAACACCTAGAGAGAACCGAGTTCCTGTCAAATGCCAGTGCTGCTGTGGGACACTCCTGCTGGTTTGGATGACACTGAGATCCAGTTCAATGTCCCAGTTTCCCTTAAAAGCTGAGGCTCTGATATAGCCACGCTGCACTAAATTGTTCTTGTCAGGTATTTTAGTGATAGTAAAAAAGTTGAGTACAACACCTGATCTCCTCCCTCTACCCAGAGTGGTCATATTGAGTTCCAATCTAATCATGCCACAACCTGCTCAAAATCCTTCCTCTGTGGCTCCCATGAAGGACTAAAGAAAGATCAAGTTTCTGAACATGCCTGAGAGCACCTCCATGGCACAGTCGTGTCTTCATTTTCTGCCTCATCTGTCTTGAGTTTCCCTGTAGAATGCTCTTGTGATGGTGGATCCCTAACACAGCCTGTGGGTTTGTGCCACTGGGTCACTGCTCACACTGTCACTTGCTTCACCTTCTTGGCTTTCTCATGGTCAGGGGGTCTTTCCTGAACTCCCTGAGAGTTCCTACTCTGGGCTTCCACAGTATTTGGAACCTACAGTGCTCTTTTCAATCTCTACATTATTTTTAAACTACTCAAATGTCTGTCTCAGGCAGTAAACTTTGAGTTTTGCAAGAGCAAAGTCTCTGCACTGTTCATCTTTTTTTCTTTTTCTTTTCTTTTCTTTTTTTTTTTGCCTTTGCAGCAAGCATGTTCCTGGCACAAAGTGGGCATTGAATACACATGTATTGGAGAGAATGAAGCAGGCAGCATTCCTCTCTCTCTCTGCTTAGGAGGAAGGAGCTCATTCTTCTGTATGACTGTACAGAAGCTTATCTATAATCACATCTATACCTCCTCCTGCAAGCACCAGACCAAACTGACCAGCCCCTCAACTGGCACAGGTTCCCCTTCTTCCTAGTGGCAGAGCTTTTTCAAGACAGTTCCAGGTATACAGGGTGGAGAATCATTCTTGAGATACATATTTTGGATGAGAGATAAGTTAAAAGCAAATTTTGGCAAGGATCTCTGGATGAAAGTGCAGATTTCAAAAGAGCTCTTTTCTGACATTGTCAAAGAAGTCTTTTGTGGCTTAAAAGTCATTGGTAGCTTATTTCTATTTCCTTCTTACAAAGTCAGGTAGTGTCATTGTAATCTCAGAGAGGACAAAAGGCCTTTTAAAAAGACATAATTGTGCAAAAAAAAAAAAAAAAAGGCCAATGAAACCAGAGCAACTGAACATACTTAATAATCATGTTAAATGCTTGCGTTTTCCTTATATACCCTTAGAGAGCTACTTGTTAAATATAATAAGGGTTAGGACACCAGTAAGTATTTTGTCTGTCATTTCATTTCTTTCCTGGGATTTTAGTAGCAAGAAGACAGCAGGGTGAGTTTAGGATTGATTGATTTTTTTTTTAAATGGTTGTCTAGTCTGCCTTAGAACTGTTCTCATGTACAACTATTTCATTCCTCGTGCAAAATACGTTTAAAATATATTTTGCTATATATCATCCTTACAAAATGAGACTCACTCTTCTCAGCATAGTGATTTAACAATGTAGTCTTCATTTCCTTAAAAATAAGATATTGCCCTTTAAAAGGTCAACAAATAAATAAACGTTTTCAGTTGTTAGAAGTACAGGGTGACACAAATTATCTCTTTCTCTTAAAACACACCTTTCTGTCAGTAATAGTTTATCAATCATCCTGATCAGTCTAGAATCCTGACCAAGTTTTTCCTATGATGGAAAATGATGCTCCTTGCCCTTAAGGGTCTCTAGAGCTCTTCTAGCTCTAGTTTCTCAAAGCAGAAACCTTTGAAAACCTCTTCCACCCCAGAGGCCTTCTATGGGGTTGTCCCAGGACCATGATGACATCATGTGGGCAGAATGAGACCCACACACTTTTGCCACTCCAGCTTCTGCCTTTCTCAAGCCTCTGGTCTCTACGTATTCCTTTTCCTCCTACCTCACCTTCCATCCTCCCCTCTCCTCCCTCACTGGTTCATCCCCCTGGGGCTTTGGAAGATGGCTTCAGACAAAAAGGAATGGCAGGGGGAGGGAAGGGGTTCCAACAAGGTTTCAAAGAACCTGGAAAATCACTGCCAGAGAACGAAGAAAGTTTGTTTCATAAAACCCAGTGTTATTTTGGAAAGTGCCAGGAAATAAGAGCAGAATCTTATCCCTTCTGTTTTATATCATATGGGATCTTTAGCAAGTTTCTTCCCAGCTCAGAGTTGTAGCTTCCTCTCTGTTGGGGCTACGTGCAGCTCTTTATGAAGCCAAGGGTGAGGAAGTGTGAGCTGTGGAGCACCATGTTGGAGTATGGCAAGGTCATCCTCCATCTGTCACACTGAATGCTATATAACTCCAGCTGCCCAGTCCCTTATTCACCAGCTCCTTCCCTGGAGATCCTCTGACTTAAACATGACCTAGCCAATCAACAAATGGGCCAAAGACCTGAACAGACACTTCTCAGAAGAGGATATACAATCAATCAACGAATACACACAAAAAAATGCTCACCATCACTAGCAGTCAGAGAAATGCAAATTAAAACTACTCTAAGATACCATCTCACTCCAGTAAGAATGGCAGCCATTATGAAGTCAAACAACAACAAGTGCTGGCGAGGATGCGGGGAAATAGGTACACTCATACACTGCTAGTGGGACTGCAAATTGGTGCAGCCAATTTGGAAAGCAGTATGGAGATTCCTGGGAAAGCTGGGAATGGAACCACCATTTGACCCAGCTATTCCTCTTCTCAGACTATACCCCAAAGACCTAAAAACAGCATACTACAGGGACACAACCACATCAATGTTTATAGCAGCACAATTCACAATAGCTAGACTGTGGAACCAACCTAGATGCCTTTCAATGGATAAAAAAAAAATGTGGCATTTATACACAATGGAATATTACTCATAACAAGACCATGTCATTTGCAGATAAATGGATGGCATTAGAGCAGATTATGCAAAGTGAAGTTAGCCAATCCCTAAAAACCAAATGCCGAATGTCTTCTCTGATATAAGGGGGGTGACTCAAAATGGAGTAGGGAGGAAAAGCATGAGAAGAAGATTTCCACTAAATAGGGAAGAGAGGTGGGAGGGAAGGGAAGGGAGAAGGGGAATTGCACAGAAGATGGAAGGAGACCCTCATCGTTATAGAGATTACATGTATGATGATGTGAGGGAAAAAAAAAGAAGTGTGTCACATTAGATTGGGTAGAGAGAAGTGATGGGAGGGGAGGGGAGGGGGAGGGGTGAAAAAAAAGGACAGCAGAATAAAATAGACATTATTATTGTTATATATATATATATATATATATATATATATATATATATATATGACTGCATGACCAACATGATTCTGCAACCTGTACACTCAGAAAAATGAGAAATTATACCCCATCTGATTCAAATGTATGATATGTTAAGGTCATTGTATTGTCATGTGTAATTAATTAAAACAAAAAAAGATGACTTAGATGTCATCAATTATATTCCAAGTCCCTTATTTCTCCAGCCACTCGGTTTGTTTCAAAAGATATCCAGCAACATCAGGACTGAACTGTACAGTGAAAATAAGTGTGCCCTAAAAAAGGACCCAGTCACTCGCACTAGTCATGAGAAGTTCTTAGGAGTGGATCTGCTGACCTTCGAAGCTGCTACTTTCCTTCATTAAGTTGTTAAAAGTATCTTCATGTTGTAATCGAACTTTCCTTCTCTCAGAAGCCAGATTATGCTCCACTTGATCTTGTTCAGTTAGAAGTATGACTGGTTTTAAGTGAATCTGAAGGAAGAAAATAATTCACTTTTATTGCCTTATTAAGTTATAAAAATACAACACGAATTTTGTAAAAACAAATGAAATGTTACATGGTTTTGTAACTCAAGTAAAGAGAGAAGTTATAAACATTTTCACTAAACATATTCTAACTTTTTTTCTCAAAAAATCTTCAAATTTAAAAAATTGGAATATGTGTATTATATTTACTATAGTATAGTATATTAATTATTTCTTCATCAAATATGTACCTTTAAAATTATTCTTATTTATTTTACATTATTTAAAAATGTTTCCACAGAACTATGAAATATGGCATTATTCAGATAAATGAATGAGGGTAGGGGTTGTGATTTCCCCTGAATTATTCTGGTGAATTCTTAACAAGAAATGTTTTCTATTTTTTGAAAAATTAAGACACCAAAGAGAGGAGGAGGGGAATAATTATGTTCTAGAGAAAGCTATCTTGTTGTCCCAGGAGATATTTCCAATTTGGAAACTTCATCACATGGTAAAACCATTAATAAGCAAACTGAAATAATCAATATGTCAGAATAAAGCTTTAACTGACCTCCAGAAACCTGGATATATGACGAAAGAATACCAAGGGCACACGCTGCTCTGCAGATGCCCATCTCTGACTGTGTGTGAAGGGACAGGCTGGCTCCAGGCTTATTTCAGGTCCTGACCCTTGGCCTGGATAAGATTAAGCCAAGCTAGTGATTCATAATATGTTGCCTAAAGTCCAAAGCTCCCCTGGGCTGCCTTGTCTCATCTGGTCAGGAATGAGTCGATTGACAGCTTACATTGGTTTGACTTATTATTATAAACAGGACAATATACATATATCTTAGTGAGTCCTAATCCTCAAAATACATCATGTGTGATTCTGCGGAAGGACTCGGGGAACTATCCACTGCAGAAAGTGGAACCTCTCTGATGTTGGCCTGTGCCTTTTTTCCCTGGCTGTACCATCTCCATTAGCTTTAGTGAGCCTTGGATGAGCACACCTCCTGGAGTCCTGTGTGTCCTCTCCATGATCTGTGTTTTGCTAATCTAAGTCTAGTTAATCATTGCCAACTTCATCCTGGAATAAACTCTCTTTGGACAGGTATCCAGGTAGTCTTGTCAGTTCAAACCATGGCTCTCTTCACGATGTGCTACTGAACGAGAATGTTACCAACTAGAAAATCTGTAAATCTGGGAAAAGTACTTTACAATTGATGTTCTCTGAACCAGCCAGTTACGGCAGCAGCTCAAAGAGCTGACTGCTCAGAAAGGCCCTCAGAAACCAGTTCTTCTGTCTCAGCAGAGAGTGGACTGAGGTGTGACAATTATATGCTTAGCCACACATTCCTGAATTCAGTGAGGAGTCTGAGGCTAGAGGGAGTAAACAGTGTAGTTCTCCTCTGCCACATGAGGGAAGGCTGGCCATGTGTACTCCTTCCTGTCACTTGCTGTCAGATATGCAAACTTGCCACCTGCCCCCATAATTTTCTCATTCCCAAGAGTTTAGAGATTTCATGAAAAACAGAAAGGTTGGAAAGATCTGTCCCATTGTCTCAAATTTTCATGAACATGGGATGCCTGGAATCCCCATCAAAGTACAAATTCCAAGTTCTTAACACTGGTGATTCTAATCCTAGAAAGCTGCATTTGAAATAATATAACTAGCTGATGTGAACTTCAGTTTGAAAAGCAGCACCTTGGGCACTATGAATTTTCCTTGCAGCATGTTTAAATCAGGCCTAGAGCAGAAGATGTGCCCCAGGGGACAAAATCCTGTGGCAACATATGCCACCCAAGCATCATGGTGGCCCAGCTGGTGTGCACAGCTTCTGCCTTCTCTGTGGGATGCTGTGGAAACATTGCTTTGTCCCAGCTCCAAGCTGGAGGCAGGCTGAGGAAGAACTTGCATACTTTGCCAGAAGGAGACCCCTTGTCACTTCCAAGTGGAGCTAGGAGAAGTCACTGTGCCTACCCCTGGAGCAATCCTTGGAGTGAAACATTTAAATCATAATTTGAATTATTACTTTTTAACAACGTTTAGACTACATGGGGTCCTTACCCTGAGCAGGAATGTCAAGAAATGATAGTGAGGAATTCTGAAGCAGGCCCTGGATGAGCATGTGCATCAGGACAAAGTTTAAGGGTGCCCCAAAGCTTGTTTTCAAAGTTCAATAACTGAGCAACTTTGACGTTTTTTCTTCAAGTATAAATGATTAAACCATAATATCCAACTGCTTGATACATTACTCCAGCTTTTTTTTTTTAAACTATTTTAACTAAATTTTCAAGTTTTCAAAAGAAAATAACTAAACTAGTAGGAAATCTTTTAAAAGTGAGATGACTTTCAGGTCATTTTGTTTTCCTTCTTTCTCCAACTGGCTACCTCTCCTTTTCTCTAAGGTCCTAGGCCTGGAAAGATATTATTACTTAAAACCTATGATGTAACCATAGAATTGTAACTTTATGGTAAACGTTGGTGAATTAAAAATCTTGGGAAATGTATCTCCTGGTAAGAAGAAATGTCCTTTCCCCCATAATAATTCTAATGCTTTCTAATTCTAATGTCCCTGATTTTACATGAAGAGATGCCTCTTTACATAGGAAATTTACCTTTTCTTTTCCAACTGGTTTGGCTACAAATGTAGAGAAAGCCACACTAACAAGTTTCTCAATGTCCATCAATGTGTCCTGTACTATGACCTTGATACTGATCTAAAAGGAAAAGAAAAAATAAACAAATTTTCAGTCATCCAGAGAGCAGATTTGATCACAACATTCAAAATTCAGTTATGTACTTCGCCATTCTTATCTTTTCTAAAAAATGAGACCAGCATTTTAATTTATTTTTAAGCAGTACTATTCTTTCAATGATGTTCTATAAAATTGGATAAATAACTTTTATCTGACTACAGGAAATATATATTTGCCATGGAAAATTTAT